>NC_080072.1:83916583-85366585 GCF_949987535.1 Balaenoptera acutorostrata
GTGAAGAGTTACTGAGATACTTTCCAGCTAACAATATTTAACAAATAAAAAGACAAGACTCCCAGTTAAATAATGTCCCCAAATATGTCATGGGGCATATTTATCTAAATATTTTGGACTTATTTATAGTAAAAATACTATGTTATTTAACTGAAATTTAAATTTAACTATTGTCCAGTGTTTTATCTGGAAACATTATCAACATTTTGAGCCAGATAATTCTTTATTGTAGGGGGCTGTCTTGTGCACTGTAAGATGTTCAGGAACGTTGTTTACTTCTACCCACTAGGTGCCAATAACACTCCCTCAATTGTGACAACCAAAAATGTCTTCAGATATTTCCAAATATCTCCCCTACAATCCTCCCTCCACACAGAGCCTCTCTAAATTTTGAGTTAGGTGTAAGGTCCCTGCTCTCTCACTTACAATTTATATCACCTTGGGCTTAGCTTCAGTTGCTTTAACTATATAATGGGGATAACAATAATATAAAGTTTTTTTAGATTGTTATGTGGATTAAATGACAGAGTTTATTTAATGAGCCTGTATAGAGGTGATAGGTGCTTACACATTTCAATTAGGTACTAACTTAATATACATGATGATCCTGTAAACTAGTCAATATTAAGTTCATTTTATAAATTAGAAAATCAAACTGAGGCACAGAGAAGTTAGACAACTTGCTCAAGGTCATACAGCAAGTAAGTGGCAGAGCCAGAGTTCAAACCCAGGTGGTCTGGTAGCAGAATCTAGTTCTTCATTATGCCAGACTGCCTCTCAGAAATTGGGTATGGATTACATGGCAGGCATCTGGCACATAGTAATAGATTAATAGATTATATTGGTTGCTAGGGTTAGATTTGTATTATTCTTTTATACAACTGTGAATTCTGGTGTTGTGCCATATGGTTTCTTCTGTACTTTTATACACAGTGTCCTTACAACTACCTTGTAAACTAGAGAGAGCAGGCAAGTAGCAGCATTTTAATCTGATGAATAGTGAGCCTACCTACTTGCCGGAGAGATGGGATGAACCTGAATGAGAATCCAGATTTTCTCATCCCTGGGCCAGCTTTCTTTCATATCAAAAGTCACTTCCCTCTTGAGCATTGTGTCAAGTCCTCTAAGAAGACGAGGAAGGTAATATTAAGGGAGACTGTTTTCAAAAGGCTTAAGACAGACTGGAGGACAAAAGCACAAGAGAAAAATATGTGACAATAGAAAAGAACAGAGAATCCCTACATGGTAGGACAACCTAAAAACCTACCTGTATTTAAGGGGCACCTACTAAGTGTCATGCATTGTGGTGGATGCTCTATATACAATCAGGTATTATTCAGTCACAGTCCTGTGGAGAAATGTTAGTGCTGTATCATAATTATACAGCTGGATTAAAACTCTAGTTTACAGCTCTTGCAGGAAGTCACATTGTTAATATCTGGTAGAAATCAAATTTAAATGCACTCTTCCAGTTTTAAAACCTGAGCTATTTCATGTGCAAATACAAGAGAGGGGAGGACATTATATATCCACAGAGAAACATAAAAGTTGAAAGCACAGAAATCAGTGACATAGATGGAAAAAAATGACAGAGGTGGGGAGGAAAATCTATTTCCTTTTAAACAGAGAATGCTTGTTATAGAGCAAGGTAAAAACAAAATTATCTAGGTAAATTGTTTTCTTTACAAAGGACTTATCACTAACTGATATTTTCTGATGTTTATGTATTGTCTGTCTTTTTTTTACTACAAAATGAGTCTCCTGGATAGAATTACCTTTTCCATCTTCTTTGTTTTCTATGTCCACATCACCTAAAATATTGGTTTTGGTCTAGAGGGTAATCAGTATATATTGTAAAATATGAATGTTTTATAGAGTGAAAGGGGGAATAAATGTCAAACATAGCAAATTTGTGAATAAAAATAGTTTTGAAAAATATCTGATGCTGTAGGGCAATTAATTTAAAATACAAAATTAAACATGAAGATAAATGTAGGAAAGATAAATATGAATTATTGAATTTAATCATAATACATTCTCCTATTTATTTTGATTCATTAAATACATATTTATCAAGTACATAATAAATGCTGGGCATCTAAGGAGACAAAACAAGAATAAGATATTGTTCTTGTCAAATATTTTTTACTGACTACTTGGGGAATAAGAACATGTGGTATCATTGCTTTTACAAAATTAAAATATGCACATGTGGGGAGGCAATGCATGTGATCAATTGTTCCACTGCTAGGTGAACACATTTGGCAACAGCTTTTGTGTAAAATAAAAGTCCTGTACTATTTTAGTCTCATAAATTTAATCAGTGCTAAGACAATTCAATAATATCTTAGGCTCTATTAATCTTAATTCACTCAAAAATATGTACTGTGATCCTACTAAATATTATACACTGTTTTCAGTGAGAATAGCATAAGTTATAGAATCCTGGATTTATAAAATGTACATTCTAGTAGGAAGAAGACAGTTAATAAGTTCATGGAATCTTCAATTTTAATAAAATATATATTTCCTTGCTCTGTGAAAAGGGCCTAGAAGCCATAATACTCTAGTAACAATGATCACTTCTGGTGTGCAGATATAATTTCTAAATATTATTTTTTACTAAAAGTGATGAGGGATCCTTGGAAACATATTGAATAGCTGATTCCAGGTCATAGGCAGGAAATGTACAAAATGAATGTGGGATGTCTACTTGAACCAGAAATCAAGGAATCTCTCATGGGGTCATGGGGTCATGCTAAAGAGACATAGGGAGCCAACTCCCACTGGCCAAACGCAGAGCAATTTTTCCTTCAGAAATGATGTCTTCAAATGATTAAGAAACATGATGTATTTAAAAAAACAGTGTGCACTAATTTTTTTTATGGAGTAGGAGAAACAAAAACTCTTCACTGAAAGTTAAAATTGCTAGAATAGTTGTTAATTATTCTGAAATTTGATAATTAAAGAGAAATTAATTAACCTTTTTTCTTCTTTTTCCATATGAATTGTATTTTAGGATAACCAAGTTATGTCTAGTACACAAGGGGAAATTCATACTAAGAATAATTCAGAGAGAGGTGGCATCAAGATGGAGGAGTAGGAGAATGCTGAGTTCACCTCCCTTCATGAATACATAAAAACTACAACTACGTATAGAGAAATTAATGAAATAGAATTATCTTTAAAGCAGCAGAAGAAAATTTTTAAACATAAAATTGTCTCTCTGCCCATTTGAGCAACTACTCCCTTGTCTTTAGTGTGCACTGTGCATCTTCATTATACACTAACAAAATCCCCGTAGAAGACATAAGAATGCTTACTCACCAAAAAAAAAAATAAAAGAAAAAAAAAAAGCAATTAATTTCCTCCTGGGGCCAGTAAGGTAACTCCTTAGGAGATAACATTTCTTTCTCAATCCTGTAGGAATCATGATAACTCACTACTTACCTTATTAGATTATATAAACTGTCAATATGTTACTTTGATATATAATCCTTTGTCTCAAAAACTTATATAACTGTGCCTTGACCTCTAACAGGTGGAACAGTCCTCAGAGCTTTCTGAAAGACTGTCTTCCAGGTTATAATCCTCGTATTGGCTTGAATAAAATTCTCCATTTCTTTCTTTGATTGACTATTTCTTAATTTTTATTGACACAACTGTCACTGAAAATGACCTGATGGCTAGCAGAACAGCTTTTCTACAACCAAGGTTGTACAGACAGAACCACATGGTGTCTGTAGGAGTGGAGGAGAAGCCACCTAGTTGGGACCTATGTCCCTAGCAGGTGACCCAGAAGAAGAGGGGGATATCACAGGCTTGGGGATCCTCTCTGTGGAGTGAAGAGTTTGAGCCACATATGAGACACCTGAGTCCTGGAGTCTGACACTGGGAAGACAAGCCCTCTTAGCTGGTTTGAAACCTAGTGGGGCTTACTGTAGGGTTGTAAGTAACCAAGACTCCGCTCTTGAAGCAGCAGACTGAAAACCACCTGGTGCTCTGGCTGGCTTTCCAGGACCACCCCAGCACACCCTCCAGACTGCAACAAGCTTCTGCTCCAGTCCCTCCTGCTCAGGCACTGCTCCCTGCTAGTTTGGTGGCTGTCATTGCCAATGAAAGTATGCAAACTTGGAGGGAACAGAGCTAGCTCAGGTCCCAGCCCTGTCTCTGACCAGGGCAGAGGCAGCCATTGTCAGCACATGCATTAGTGCACACACACAGGAGGAAGTGAAACCAGCTTCAGGCAGAGGATGCCATTGCTGACTTACAAGTTCATGCACAAACTTAGAAGGGGGTGGAAGAAGCTCCATTGAAGAGATTACCATTGCAGGCACACATGTCCATGTGCACATGTGGGAGATGACAGAACCAGCTCAGTAGTTTGGATCCAGATCTTTGACCCCAACCTAGCCTCTAACCAAGGTGTGTATACCAGGGAAACAGTGAAACCAGCTCAGAAGTGCAGCCCCAAGCCTGCAGGCCTGATCATGGCCTGAACCAAGGCAGAAGTTGCCATCACACCCTGAGGAAACCCAACTCCTTCAGAGGTCCTCCTCTAGCACCTTGGGACCCATCTCCATGACCCAGTAAACCAGTGAGCATAGGAGAAGCCCTGGCTTGCACCTGGCTCTATCCACAGCTCTTCCAAATCCTACCTGCCATCCACCAAGGATGTTGCCAGTACAACACAGGGAAAGATGCAGCCTATGCTCACTTCAGATTCAGCTATGCCACCAAACCATGAGTCACACATATACTGCATAGGGACACTCCAACACAAAGAAAAACCTTCAAGAATGGAATAAGTAACTGTTTCGCCTAATTTCATAGAGACAGAGAAAGTTAAACAAAATGAGAAGACAGAGGAATATGTTTCAAAAGAAAGAGCAGGAAAAAAACCCTAAAGATACAGAGATAATTTACCTGATAAAGAGTTAAAAGCAATAATAATAAGAATGCTAACTGAATTAAGGAAAAGAATAGACAAGCACAGTGAAAATTTAAGAAAGAACTAGAAAATATAAAAAATAACCAGTCAGAGATGAAGAACACAACAACTAAAATGAAAAATAAAATAGAAGAAAATAACAGCAGCTTCAATGATACAGATGAACTCATAAGAGATCTGGAAAATAAAATAGTGGCAGTCACCCAATAAAAATATCAAAAAGAAAAAGAAGTTTTTTAAAAAGATAATAGTTTATGAGACCATTGGGATAACATCAAGTATATTAACATTCACATTATAGCAGTCCCAGAAGGAGAAGAGAGAGAGAAGGGGTTTGAAAATATATTTGATAAAATTATGGCTGAAAACTTCCTGAACCTGAATAATGAAACCACTATACAAGTACAGGAAGCACAGAGAGTTCCATACAAGATGAACCAAAGGAGACCAACACCAAGACATATAATAATTAAAAAGACAAAAGTAAAAGTTAAAGAGAGAAATTTTAGAGACAGAAAGAGAGAAACAAATAATAATATGCAAGTAAACCTCTATAAGAGTATAAGGTGATTTTTCAGCAGAAGCTTTGCAGGCAAGAAGGGAGTCACATGATATATTTAAAGTGCTGAAAGGAAAAAAAAAAAATCTGCAGCCTAGGATACACTACCAAGCTAAGTTATCATTCAAATTTGAAGGAAAGATAAAGAGTTTCTTAGAAAAGCAAAAAATAATGGAGTTCATCAATACTAAGCCAATTGTACAAGGTATGTTAAAGAATCTTCTTCATGTGAAAAAGAAATAGTTACAACAATAAATAAGAAAATATAGGAATGGAGAAAGCTCACGGGTAAAGGCAAATATATAGTAAAGGCAGGGGATCAACTAGCTAAATAAGCTAGTACTAAAATTAAAAGAAAAAAATTGTAAAATCACCAATAACTACAATAAACAGTTAAGGGATAGATATGAAAAAGGAAGATATGACATCAAAAATACAAATTGCATTGGGGGAGTAAAAATGTAGATTTTTAAAAATGTGTACAAAATTAACTCCCAGTTTAAAACAAGTAGAGTTACAAATCAACATTTATGAGCTCCGGTGTAACCACAAATCAAAAATCTACAATATATACACAAAAATTCAGATGTAGTAACACAAACATAATACTAAAGAAAATCATCAAACCACAAGGGAATGCATTAAAAGAAGAAGAGAAATACAGACAAGAACTACATAAACAATCAGAAAACAACTAACAAAATTTCAGTAACTACATACCTATTAAAAACTACTTTAAAATGTCATGGAATAAATGCTCCAAACAAAAGACACAGGGTGGCTGACAAGATAAAACAAACAAACAAACAAACAAACAAAAACACTTCTATATACTGCCTACAAAACAGTCACTTAAGAGCAAGGGACACACAGAGACTAAAAGTTAGGGAAGACGTTGAGATCAACTTCCTCCCCCAAAATACATCAAAAATACGTATACATGTGGAAAACTCCTACAGAACACCTACTGAACGCTGGCAGAAGACCTCAGACTTCCCAAAAGGCAAGAAACTCCCCACGTACCTGGGTAGGTCAAAAGAAAAAAGGAAAAACAGAGACAAAAGAATAGGAGCGGGAGCTGCACCTCTGGGAGGGAGCTGTGAAGGAGGAAAAGTTTCCACACACTAGGAAGCCCCTTCACTGGCAGATATTGGGGGTGGTGTGGGGGTTGCTTCAGAGCCACAGAGGAGAGCGCAGCAACAGGGGTGCAGAGGGCAAAGCAGAGAGATTCCTGCACAGAGGATTGGAGCTGACCAGCACTCACCAGCCTGAGAGGCTTGTCTGCTCACCCGTCGGGGTGGATGGGGCCTGGAAGCTGAGGCTCATGTTTCAGAGGTCAGATCTCAGGGAGAGGACTGGGGTTGGCTGCATGAACACAGCCTGAAGAGAGCTAGTGTGCCACAGTGAGCCAGGAGGGAGTCCGGGAAAAAGTCTGGAACTGCCTAAGAGGCAAGGGAACATTGTTTTGGGGTGCATGAGGAGACGGGATTCAGAGCACCACCTAAACGAGCTCCAGAGAAAGGTGTGAGCCACGTCTACAAGCATGGATATCAGAGACGGGCATGAGATGCTAAGGCTGCTGCTGCAGCCGTCAAGAAGTCTGTGTGCAAGCACAGGTCACTATCCACACCTCCCCTTAAAGGAGCCTGTGCAGCCTGCCACTGCCAGGGTCCCATGATCCAGGGACAACTTCCCTGGGAGAACACATGGCACGTCTCAGGCTGTTGCAACGTCATGCCAGCTTCGGCCACCGCAGGCTCGCCCCACATTCCATACCCTTCCCTCCCCCCCAGCCTGAGTGAGCCAGAGCCCCCTAATCAGCTACCATTTTAACCCCATCCTGTCTGGGCGAAGAAGAGATGCCCTCAGGCAACCTACACACAGAGGCGGCACCAAATCCAAAGGTGAACCCCAGGAGCTGTGCAAACAAAGAAGAGAAAGGGAAATTTCTCCCAGCAGCCTCACAAGCAGTGGATTAAATCTCCACAATCAACTTGATGTAGCCTGCATCTGTGGAATACTTGAATAGAAAATGAATCATCCCAAAATTGAAGCGATGGACTTTGGGAGCAACTATAGAATTGGGGTTTGTTCCTAGTTTTATGTTTATTTTAGTTTAGTATTTAGAGCTTATTATCATTGGTAGATTTGTTTATTCATTGGGTTGCTCTCTTCCTTTTATATATATATATATTTCCTTTTTCACTTTTTGTGAGTGTGTATGTGTATATTTCATTGTTTGATTTTGTCTGTATAGCTTTGCTTTTGCCATTTGTCCTAGAGTTATGTCTGTCCTTTTTTTTTTTTCTTTTTTAAAAATACTTTTTAATTTTTTTAATTTTAATAATATTTTTATTTTAATAAATTTATTTCATTTTACTTTTTTCTTTCTGTCTTTCCTTTTTATCTCCCTTTTCTTCTGAGCCAAGTGCCTGACAGGGTCTTGGTGCTCTGGCCAGGTGTCAGGCCTGAGCCTCTGAGGTGGGAGAGCCAAGTTCAGGATATTGGTCCACCAGAGACCTCCCAGCCCCATGTAATATCAAATGGTGAAAGCTCTCCCACAGATCTCCATCTCAATGTTAAAACCCAGTTTCACTCAACAACAACCAAACTACATTGTTGGACACCTTAGGCCAAACAACTAACAAGACAGGAACACAAAACCACTCATTAGCAGAGAGGCTGCCTAAAATCATAATAATTTCCAAACACCCCAAAACACACCACTGGATGTGGTCTTGCCCACCAGAAAGACAAGATCCTGCCTCATCCACCAGAACACAGGCACCAGTCCCCTCCACCAGGAAACCAACACAACCCACTGAACCAACCTTAGCCACTGGGGTCAGACACAAAAACAATGGGAACTGTGAACCTGCAGCCTGCAAAAAGGAGACCTCAAACACAGTAGTTAAGCAAAATAAGAAGACAGAGAAACACACAGCAGAGGAAAGAGCAAGGCAAAAACCAACCCGACCAAAAAAATGAAGAGGAAATAGGCACTCTATTTGAAAAAGAATTCAGAGTAATGATAGTAAAGATGATCCGAAATCATGGAACTAGAATGGAGAAAATATAAGAAACGTTTAACAAGGACCTAGAAGAACTAGCGAGAAAACAAACAATGATGACCAACACAATAAATGAAATTAAAAAATTCTCTAGAAGGAATCAAGAGCAGAATAACTGAGGCAGAAGAACGGATAAGTGATCTGGAAGATAAAATAGTGGAAATCACTACCACAGAGCAGAATAAAGAAAAAAGAATGTAAAGAATTGAGGACAGTCTCAGAGACCCTGGGACAACATTAAATGCACCAACGTTTGAATTATAGGGGTCCCAGAAGAAGAAGAGAAAAAAAAGAAAGAGACTGAGAAAATATTTGAAGAGATTATAGTTGACAACTTCCCTAATATGGTAAAGGAAATAGTCAATCCAGTGCAGGAATCACAGAGTCCCGTACAGGATAAATCCAAGGAGAAACACTCCAAGACACATATTAATCAAACTATCAAAAATTAAATACAAAGGAAAAATATTAAAAGCAGTAAGGGAAAAGCAACAAATAACATACAAGGGAATACCCATAAGGTTAACAGCTGATCTTTCAGCAGAAACTCTGCAAGCCAGAAGGGAGTGACAGGACATATTTAAAGTGATGAAAGGGAAAAATTTACAACCAAGATTAATCTACCTAGCAAGGATCTCATTCAAATTCAATGGATAAATTAAAAGCTTTACAGACAATCAAAAGCTAAGAGAACTCAGCACCACCAAACCAGCTTTACAACAAATGCTAAAGGAACTTCCCTAAGCCGGAAACACAAGAGAAGGAAAAGACCTACAATAACAAGTCTCCCAAAATTAAGAAAATGGTAATAGGGACATATATATCAATAACTACCTTAAATGTAAATGGATTAAATGCTCCAACCAAAAGACATAGACTAGCTGAATATTTACAAAAACAAGACCCATATATATGCTGCCTACAAGAGACCCACTTCAGACCTAGGGACACATATAGACTGAAAGTGACAGACTGAAAGTGAGGGAATGGAAAATGTTACTCCATGAAAATGGAAATCAAAAGAAATCTGGAGTAGCAATTCTCATATCAGACAAAATAGACTTGAAAATAAAGACTATTACAAGAGACAAAGAAGGAAACACATAATGATCAAGGGATCAATCCAAGAAGAAAATACAACAATTGTAAATATTTATGTACCCAACATAGGAACACCTCAATACATGAGGCAAATGCTAACAGCCATAAAAAGGGGAAATCGACAGTAACAAATTAATAGTAGGGGACTTTAACACAGCCACTTTCACCAATGGACAGATCATGCAAAATGAAAATATATAAGGAAACACAAGCTTTAAATGATACATTAAACAAGGTAGACATAATTGATATTTATAGGACATTTCATCCAAAAACAACAGAGTACACTTTCTTCTCAAGTGCTCCAGGAACATTCTCCAGGATAGATTATATCTTGGGTCACAAATCAAGCCTTGGTAAATTTAAGAAAATTGAAATCTTATCAAGTGTCTTTTCCAACCACAATGCTATGAGACTAGATATCAATTAGAGGAAAAAAATCTGTAAAAAATACAAACATATGGAGGCTAAACAATACACTACTAAACAACCAAGAGATCATTGCAGAAATCAAATAGGAAATCAAAAAATACCTAGAAACAAATGACAATGAAAATATGACAACCCAAAACGTATGGGATGCAGCAAAAGCAGTTCTAAGAGGGAAGTTTATAAGAATACAATCCTACCTAAAGAAACAAGAAACATCTCAAATAAACAACCTAACATTACACCTAAAGCAATTAGAGAAACAAACTATCCCCAAAGTTATCAGATGGAAAGAAATCATAAAAATCAGGCCAGAAATAAATAAAAAAGAAATGAAGGAAATGATCGCAAAGATGAATAAAACTAAAAGCTGGTTCTTTGAGAAGATAAAGAAAACTGAATAACCATTAGCCAGACTTAACAAGAAAAAAAGGGAGAAGACTCAAGTCAATAGAATTAGAAATGAAAAAGGAGAAGTAAAAACTGACACTGCAGAAATACAAAGGATCATGGGAGATTACTACAAGCAACTATATGCCAATTAAATGGACAACCTGGAAGAAATGGACAGATTCTTAGAAATGCACAACCTACCGAGACTGAACCAGGAAGAAATAGAAAATATGAACAGACCAATCACAAGCACTGAAATTGAAACTGTGATTAAAAATCTTCCAACAAACAAAAGCCCAGGACCAGATGGCTTCACAGGTGAATTCTATCAAACATTTAGAGAAGAGCTAACATCTATCTTTCTCAAACTCTTCCAAAATATAGCAGAAGGAGGAACACTCCCAACAAACTCATTCTATGAGGCCACCATCACCCTGATGCCAAAACCAGAAAAAGATCTCACAAAAAAAGAAAACTACAGGCCAATATCACTGATGAACATAGATGCAAAAATCCTCAACAAAATATTAGTAAAAAGAATCCAACAGCACATTAAAGGGATCATACACCATGATTAAGTGGGGTTTATCCCAGGTATGCAAGGATACTTCAATTTACGCAAATCAATCAGTGTGATACAACATATTAAATTGAAGGATAAAAACCATATGATCATCTCAATAGATGCAGAAAAAGCTTTTGACAATATTCAACACATATTTATGATAAAAACTCTCCAGAAACTTACCTCAGTAGAGGGAACTTACCTCAATATAATAAAGGTCATATATGACAAACCCATAGCCAGCATCATTCTCAATGGTGAAAAATGAAATCATTTCCACTAAAATCAGGAAGAAGACAAGGTTGCCCACTCTCACCACTATTATTCAACATAGTTTTTGAAGTTTTAGCCACAGCACTCAGAGAAGAAAAAGAAATAAAAGGAATCCAAATTAGAAAAGAAGTAAAACTGTCACTGTTTCCAGATGACATGATACTCTTCATAGAGAATCCTAAAGACACTACCAGAAAACTACTAGAGCTAATCAATGAATTTGGTAAAGCAGCAGGATACAAAATTAATGAACAGAAATCTCTTGCATTCATATACACTAATGATGAAAAATCTGAAAGAGAAATTAAGGAGACACTCCCATTTATCATTGCAACAAAAAGAATAAAATACCTAGGAATAAACCTACCTAAGGAGACAAATGACTTGTATGCAGAAAACTATAAGACACTGATGAGAGAAATTAAAGATGATACAAACAGATGGAAAGATATACCATGTTCTTGGATTGGAAGAATCAACATTGTTAAAATGACTATACTACCCAAAGAAATCTACAGATTCAGTGCAATTCCTATCAAACTACCAATGGCATCTTTCACAGAAGTAGAACAAAAATTTCACAATTTGTATCGAAACACAAAAAAACCCTGAATAGCCAAAGCAATCTTAAGAAAGAAAAATGGAGCTGGAGATATCAGGCTCCCTGACTTCAGACTATACTACAAAGCTACAGTAATCAAGACAGTATGGTACAGGCACAAAAACAGAAATATAGATCTATGGAACAAGATACAAATCCCAGAGATAATCCCACACACATATGGTCACCTTATCTTCGGTAAAGGAGGCAAGAATATGCAATGGAGAAAAGACACCCTCTTCAAAAATTGGTGCTGCGAAAGCTGGACAGCTACATGTAAAAGAATGAAATTAGAACACTCCCTAACACCATACACAAAATTAAACTCAAAATGGATTAAAGACCTAAATAACAACATAAAGAAGGAGCCACAATGAGTTGGGTAGGAGAGGCAGATTTGCAAAATTCCTATATCCCCAGGAGAGTGACACACAAATACAGAAAAATTACATTGCAGAGCTTCTCCAAATAGAGTGAGAAGTCTGAGCCCCATGTTGGGGTAACCAGTCTGTGGGTCCTGCCTTTGGAAGATGAACCCCCAGAGCATTTGGCTTTGAAGACAAGCAGGTCTTACTTTTGCGAGTCCCAAAGGGCTGGGGGAAATAGAGATTTCACTCTTAAAGGGTGCACACAAAATCTCACACACTCTGGGGCCCAGATCAGGAGCAGTAATCTGAGAAGAGCCTGGGTCAGAACTATATGTTGATCTTCAAGAGTCATCTGGAAAGGCAGGAGGCAACTGCAGCTCACTGTGGGAATATAGACATTGGCAGCAGTCATTTTTGGAAGCTCCTTCTGCCATGTGGACACTGGAGCTCACAAGTGCCATTGTGTAATCCTCCCTCTAGCTCATTAACAGCAAGATCTGGCCCCATCCAACGGCCTGTAGGTGACAGTGCTAGAATGCCTCAGCACAAGAAATTAACTGGACAGGAACACAACCTCATTCCATCATCAAGCAGGATGACTTAAGCCCCCCAGAGCCAACAGTGGCCTCTAGACACAGACTTGCCTACCAGGGGGCCCATGACCTAGATCCACCCACCATTGGGCAAGCACCAGTCTCAGAATCCCCTGAGTCCAAGGCTTGGCTCTCCAGGAAGCCTTCTATGGCTTCTGGATGAGCCTCACCAAACAGGGACAAACAGCAGACTCAAGAAAACCACAAACCCTCAGGCTGCTGACCCAGCCTGACATTTAGCAGACCAGACCCTGCCTTGGGAATATTTGGGCACTTGCTCTGACAACTAGCAGGGACACAATCTTCAGGACACCCCAGACCACGTACTCTGTACTGTTAAAGGCAAACATATAGTAAAGGCAGGAATCATCCACACAAAGCTAGAAGAAAGGTTAAAAAACAAAAGTAGCAAAATCATTGATATTCGCAATAAGAAATTAAGGGATACACAAAACAATTAGGTGTAAAATATGTTACCAAAAACAGTAATCATGAGTGGAAGAGATTATAAATGCAGGGCTGTAAAAATGCATTAGAAAGTAAGAGAACAGCAACTTAAAACAACCACATATATATGTATTGATTGCTCTATAAAAACCTCATAGTTAACACAAACCAATAATCTATAATAGATACCCACACAAAAATGAAAAATGAATCCAAACATAACACAACACACGTCATCAAATCACAAGATAAGAACACAAAAAAAGAAAGGAACAAAAAGTAGGTATGAAAACAACCCCCAAACAGTTATCAAAATGACAGTAAAAACATACATATCAAAAGTTACCTTAGATGTAAATGGACCAAATGACCCAATCAAAAGATATAAAGTGGTTGAATGGATACAAAAATATCTATATACATGCTGCCTACAAGAGAGTCACTTCAGATCTAAAAACATACACAGACTGAGAGTGAGGGGATGGAAAAGGATATTTCATGCAAATAGAAATCAAAAGAAAGCTGGGTAGCAGTACTTATACCAGACAAAATAAACATTAAAGTAAAGACTGTTACAAGAGACAAAGGAGGACATTATATAATGATCAAGGGATCAATCCAAGAAGATGATAGAACAATTATAAATATATATACAGCAAACAAAGGAACACCAAAGTACATAAAGCAAATATTAAGAGACATAAAGGGAGAAACTGACAGTAACACAATAATAGTAGTGGACTTTAACACTCCACTTACATGAATAGACAGATCAGCCATACAGAAATTCAATAAGAAAACAGGAACATCAAATGACATATTAAATGAGATAAATTTAATAGATATATAAAAAATATTCTATCCAAAAGCACTAGAACACATATTTTTATCAAGTGCACATAGAATATTCTGCATGATAGAGCACATGTTAGGCCACAAAATAATCCTTGGTAAATTTAAGAAAATTGAAATCATATCAAGCAACTTTTCAACCATAATGCTATAAGACTAAAAATTAACTACAAAAAAAAAATAATTCCCAAAACATAAACACATGGAGGCTAAACAATATGCTACTAAACTATCAATAGATCACTGAAAAAAAATGAAAGAGGAAATTTAAAAATACCTAGAGAGAAAAGAAAATGGAGAGAAGACAATCCAAAATATGTGGGACACAGAAAAGCAGTGTGTCCTCTAAGAGGGAAGTTTATAGCGATATAAGCTTACCTCAGGAAACAAGAAAAGTCTCAAATAAATGACCTAACTTTACACCTAAATGAACTAGAATAAAACAATACCCAAGGTTAGTAGAAGAAAATAAATTATAAAGATCTGAGTAGAAATAAATGAAAAAGAGACTAAAAAACAATAGAAATGATCAATGAAACTGAGTTGGTCATTTGAAACGATAAACAGAATAAATAAACATTTAGCCAGAAGCATGAAGAAAAAAAAAAAGAGGGCGCTCACATCAATAAAATCAGAAATTAGAAAGAAGCTTCATCTGACACCACAGAAATTCAAGAGATCTTAAGAGACTAATATGAAAAACTATATGCCAATAAAATGGACAATCTAGAATAAATGGACAAATTTTTAGAAATGTACAATCTCCCAAGACTTAACCAGGGAGAAATAGAAAATATGAACAGATCAATTACCAGTAATGAAATTGAATCAGTAATTTAAAAACTCACAGCAAACAAAAGTCTAGGACCAGATGGCCTCACAGTTCAATTCTACCAGACAATTAGAGATGAATTAACAGCTGTCCTTCTCAAACTATTCCAAAATATTGCAGAGGAAGGAGTGCTTCCAAATTCATCCTACAAGGTCATCATCACCCTGATACCAAAACCAAACAAAGATATCACCAAAAACAAGAAAAAAAAAAAAATCACAGGCCAATATCTCTGATGAACATAGATGCAAAAATCCTCTACAAATTATTAGCAAACCAAATCCAACAATACATTAAAAGGATCATACACCATAATCAAGCAGGATTTATCCCAGCAATGCAAGGATTTTTCAATATCCACAAATGAATCTATGTGATACATCACATTAACAAATTGAAGAATAAAAATTATATGATCAACTCAATAGATACTGAAAAAGCTTTATACAAAGTTCAATATCCATTTATGATAAAACTCTCTGTAAAGGGGATATAGAGGGAACACACATCAACATAATAAAGGCCATGTATGAGAAGCCCACAGCTAATATCATATTCAATGGTGAAAAGTTGAAAGCATTTCCTCTAAGATCAGAGAAAAGACAAGGATGTCCACTCTTGCCACTTTTAATCAACATGGTATTGGAAGTCCTAGCCACAGCAACTAGACAAGAAAAAGAAAGAAAAAAGAATTCAAATTGGAAAGTAAGAAGTAATCTGTCACTGTTTGTAGATGACATGATACTATATATAGAAAACTGTAAAGACAGCACCATAAAACTACGAGAGTTCATCAATGAATTTGGTAAAGTTATAGGACACATAATTAATATTCATAAATCTTTTGCATTTCTGTTCACTAACAATGAACTATCAGAAACAAATTAAGAAAACAATCACATTTACCATCACAACAAGGAGAATAAAATACCTAGTAATAAACATAACTGAGGAGGTAAAAGGCCTGTACTGGAAAAACTACAAGACAGAAATGAAAGAAATCAAAGAGAACATGGGCAAATGGGAAAATATATCATGTCATGGATTGGAACAATCAATATTGTTAAAATGACCATACTACCCAAGGCAATCTTAAGATTCAGTGCAATCCCTTTCAAAATACCAAGGGCATTTTTCACAGAAGTAGAACAAATAAGTTTAAAATTTATGTGGAAACACAAAACACCCTGAATAGCCAAAACAATATTGAGAAAGAAGAACTGAGCTAGAGGAATCCTGCTCTCTGACTTCATACTGTACTATGAAGATACAGTAATCAAAACAGTATGGTACTGATACAAAAACAGACACAGAGATCTTGGAATAAATAGAGGGCCTAGAAATAAACCACATACTTATGCTCAATTAATTTACAACAGAAAAGACAAGACTATACAATGAAGACACCATCTCTTCAAAAAGTAGTATTGGGAATACCAGTTGTCTACATGTAAAAGAATGAAATTAGAACATTTTCTCATATACAAAAAGACACTCAAAATGGACTAAGGATCTAAAGGTAAGACTGGAAACCATAAAACTTTGAAGAAAACATAGGCAAAACACTCTTTGATATAATCGTAGCATATTTATTTATTTATTTATTTATTTATTTATTTATTTTTTATTGAAGTATAGTTGATTTACAATGTTGTGCAGATCTCTGCTGTACAGGAAACTGACTCAGTTTTACACATATATACATTTTTAATATTCTTTTCCATTATGATTTATCAGAAGATATTGAATATAGTTCCCTGTGCTATACATTAGGACCTTGTTGTTCATCCATTCTATATATAATAGTTTGCATCTACCAACCCCAAACTCCCAGTCTATCCCTTTCCCTTTCCCCCCGACCCTTTGGCAACAAGTCTATTCTCTATATCTATGAGTCTGTTTCTGTTTTGTAGATAGGTTTATTTGTGCCATATTTGAGATTCCACATATAAGTGATATCATATGGTATTTGTCTTTCTCTTTCTGACTTACTTCACATAGTATGATAATCTCTAGTTGCATCCATGTTACTGCAAATGGCATTATTTCATTCCTTTTTATGGCTGAGTAGTATTCTATTGTATATATGTACCTCATCTGCTTTATCCATTCATCTGTCGATGGACATTTAGGTTGTTTCCATGTTTTGGCTATTGTGAATAGTGCTGCTATAAACATAGGGGTGCATGTTTCTTTTTGAGTTATACATTTGTCTGGGTATATTCCCTGGAGAGGGATTGCTGAATCGTATGATGATTCTATTTTTAGTTTGCTGAGGAACTTCCGTAATCTTTTCCATAGTGGCTGTATCAACTTACATTCCCACCCACAGTGTAAGAGTGTTCCCTTTTCCCCACACTCTCACCAGCATTAATTTGTAGACTTTCTAATGATGGCCATTCTGACTGGTCTGTGGTGGTACCTCATTGTAGTTTTGATTTGCATTTCTCTAATTATAGTGATGTTAAGCTTCTTTTCATGTGCCTACTGGCCATCTGTATGTCCTCTTTGGAGAAATGCTTATTAAGGTCTTCTGGCCAACTTTCGATTGGATTGTTTGTTTTTTTCTTGTTGAGTTGTATAAGCTGTTTGTATATTTTGGAGATTAAGCCCTTGTCTGTCACATCATTTGCAAATATTTTCCCCCATTCTGTAGGTTGTCTTTTTTTTTTTTTTTTCTTTTTTTTTTTTTAATGGTTTTCTTTGCTGTGCAAAAGCTTGTAAGTTTGATCAGGTCCCATTTGTTTATTTTAGTTTTTATTTCTGTTGCCTTGGGAGACTGACTTAAGAAAACATTGGTAAAATTTATGTCAGAGAATATTTTGCCTATATTCTCTTCTAGGAGTTTTATGGTGTCATGTCTTATAATTCAAAAAGACAACATGCACCCCAATGTTCATAGCAGCATTATTTACAATTGCCAAGATATGGAAGCAAGTGATGAATGGATAAAGTAGATGTGGCATATATGTACAATAGAATACTACTCAGCCATAAAAAAATTGTCCAGACAGAAAATCAACATGGAAACAGTGGCGTTAAATGATATATTATACTAGTTGGAATTAATAGATATTTTTAAAGGACATTTCATTAAAAAATAACAAGATACACATTATTTTAAAGTGCACACAGATCACTATCCAGGATAGATCACATGATAGGACATGAAACAAGTCTCAACAAATATAAGAGGATAGGCATTATATCAAGCATCTTTTCCAACCACCATGATATGAAACTAGAAATTGCTATAGAAAGAAAAATGTAAAAACCACAAACATGTGGATATTAAACAAATGCTACTAAAAACCCAATGGGTCATGAAGAAATCAGAAAATAACTTGAGACAAATAAAAATGAAAACACAACTTTCCAAAATCTATGGCACCCAGAAAAGATAGTTCTAAGAGTGAGTTTATAGTAATACAGGGCTAACTCAAGAAACAATAAAACTCTCAAGTAAGGAACCTAACCAACCATCTAATGGAATAGAAAAGAAAAAGAAACAAAGCCCAAAGTCAGCAGAAGTATGGAAATGTTAAAGATAAGAGCATAAATAAATAATATATAGATAAAATATTGAAAGGATCATTGAAACCAAGAGCTGATTTTTGGAAAGATAAACAAAATAGAGAAGACCTTTGCCAGGCTCATTAAGAAAAAAAGAGAGAGGACCAAAATAAACATAGTAATAAATGAAAGAGAAGTTACAGCTTATATCACAGAAATACAAACAATCATAGAGTATTACAGAGAGTTATATGACAAAAATTGGACAGCCTAGAAGAATGGATAAATTTATGGAAACATACAATATTCCAAGATTGAATCAGGAGGAAATAGATAATCTGAACAGACTGATTACTAGTGTTGAAATTGATTCAGTAATCAAAATTCTCAAAAAAAAAGTCCAGAAAAGGATGGCTTCACAGTGGAATTTTACTACACATATAAAGAAGGGTTAATACCTATCCTTTTTAAACTTTTCAAAAAGTTGATAAGGAGAGAACACTCCCAAACTCATTCTATGAGATCAGAATTATACTGAAAAGAAATCTAGACGAAGACACTACAAAAAATACAGGACAGTATTTTTGATGATTTAGATGTAGAACTCTTCAACAAAGTATTAGCAAATCAAATTTAAAAATAAAAATAAAAGTGATCGTATATGATCAAGCAGGATTTATTCCAGGTATGCAAATATGGTTCAATATCCACAAATCAATTAATGTGATACACCACATTAACAAACAGAACAAAAAAAATCACATAATCATCTCAAAGGCAGAGTAAAAACATTTGACAAAGTTCAATGAAAACTCAACAAAGTTGGTATAGAGCACACATATCTCAACATAATAAAGGCCATTTATGACAAACCCACAGCTAACATGATACTCAATGGTGGAAAGCTGAAAGCTTTCCTTCTAGGATCAGGAACAAGACAAGGATGTGTGCTCTTGTCAATTCTATTTAACATAACATTGGAAGTCCTAGTCACAGCAATCAGACAAGACATCAAAATAAATGCATCCAAATTGGAAGGAATTAAAGTTAAATCATCACTATTTGCAGATGACATGATACTATATAGAGAAAACCCTAAGTCTCCACCAAAAAGACTATTAGAACTAATAAGTGAATTCAGTAAAGTTGCAATGCAAGATTAATATATGGAAATCTGTTTCTTTTCTATACACTAATAATGGACAAGCAGAAAGAGAAAGCAAGAAAATATTTCAATTTACAATTGCATGAAAAAGAATAAAATATCTAGGAATAAATTTAACTAAGGAGGTGAAAGTCCTATACTCTAAAAAAACAAGACATTGATAAAGAAAATAGAAGACGATACAAATAAATGGAAAGATATTTCATGTTCATGCATTGGAAAAATTAATATTATTAAAATGTCCATACTACTCAAAGCAATCTACATATTTAATGAGTCTTTATGAAAATACCATGACATATTTCACAGAACTAGAGCAAATAATCCTAAAATTTGTGTGGAACCACAAAAGACCCTGAATAGCCAAAGCCAAAGCAATCTTGAGAAAAAAAAGACAAAGCCAGAGGTAACAAGCCCCCAGACTTCAGAATATATTACAAAGTTACAGTAATCAAAACAGTTTAGGACTTCCCTGGTGGTGCAGTGGTTAAGAATCTGCATGCCAATGCAGGGGACATGGGTTCGAGCCCTCGTCTGGGAAGATCCCACATGCTGTGGAGCAACTAAGCCTGTGTGCCACAACTACTGAGCCTGAGTTCTAGAACCCACGAGCCACAACTACTGAAGCCTGCATGCCTAGACCCTGTGCTCCACAACAAGAGAAGCCACCACAATGAGAAGCCCGTGCACCACGATGAAGACTAACCCCAGCTAGCTGCAACGAGAGAAAGTCTGCATGCAGAAACAGAGACCCAATGCAGCCAAAACAATTATCAAATTAATTTATTAAAAAAAGAAAAGAGTTTAGTACTGGAACAAATACTGACACATAGATCAGTGGAACAGAATACAGAGCACAGAAACAAATGCACACACACATAGTCAATTTATTTATGACAAAGGAGGCAAGATTATACATTCTCCTTTATAAGTGATGTGAAAATAATTGGACAGCTGTATGTAAAATAATTGAGAACATTTTTTCATAATGTATACTAAAATAAACTAAAAAAAAAAATATTAAAGATCTAAACATAAGAACAGAAACCATAAAACTCCTAGAAGAAGACACAGGCAGTATACTCTTTGACATAAGACTCAGCAATATATGTTTTTAATCTGTCTCCTCAGGCAAGAGATATAAAATAAAAAATAAACAAATGGGACCTGATTAAAATTCAAAGCTTTTTCACAGTAAAGGAAACCATCAAAAAAAGAAAAGTCAACCTACTGAATGGGGCAAGATATTTGCAAATGATATGTCTGATAAGGGGTTAATATACAAGATATATAGATATCATACAATTCAATCTCAAAAAACAGATAATCCAAAGAAAAAAATGGGTAGAAGATCTGAATTGGAATTTTTCCAAAGAAGGCATACAGAGGGCCAATGAACACATGAAAAGGTGTTCAACATCACTAATCAGCTGGGAAATTCAAATCAAAACCACAACAAGATAACACCTCACATTTGTCAGAATGTCTATCATCAAAAGGCAACAAATAAGTGTTGGCAAAGATGTGGAGAAAAGAAAACCCTAGTACTTGTTGGTAGGAATGTAAATTGGTATAGCCATTATGGAAAACAGTATGAACGTTCCTCAGAAACTTAAAAATACAACTACCATATTAGTCAGCAATTCCTCTCATAGGTATATATCTGAAGAAAATAACGAATATGAAAAGATATATGCACCCCAATGTTCCTAATGGCATTATTTACCATAGCCAAGATATAGAAGAAATCTGGGTGTGTATCAATGGGTAAAAGGATCAAGAGGATAGGGTATATATACATATATTTTGTATATATATTCAATGGAATATTAGCCACTGGAAATTCTGTCATTTGCGACAACATGTATGGAATAGGAGCGTGTGATGCTTAGTGAAGTAAGTCAGAGAAAGACAAACACTGTATGATATCACTTATATGTAAATCTAAAAAAATAAAACAAATGAAAGAGTATAACAGAAGAAACAGACTCAGGAATAGAGAAGAAACTATTAATTATCAGTGAGGAGATGGGTGGAGGGAGGGGAAAGATAGGGGAAGGGGATTAGAGGTATAAACTACTGGCATAACATAAAAAAGATGTTAGGATAGAAAGTCCAGCACAGGGAATATAACCAGTATTTTATAATAGCTTTAAAAAGATTATAATATATAAAAATATCAAATTACTATGTCATATACCTGAAACTAATATAATATTTTAAGTCAACTATAGTTCAATTAATAAAAAAGTAAAAAGAACAATTCAGCAGGTTATTGGAATAAGATCATGGAAAGCCATCATTTCATATCTGACAATGAAAGTTATGTCAGGGAAATGGTAATCAGCAAATGAAAAAATTGTTAATAAAAGGTTGACAGGGACCTTTATAAAGAAAGGATCAGACTTTCATCACCTGAACCCATTGGTCATTTTTAGCATTATTAAAGCTGAGACATCTCAGACATTATGTACATTTTGATAGGATGCAATCTATCTTTTTTTTTTTTTAAATTAATTTATTTATTTATGGCTGTGTTGGGTCTTCGTTTCTGTGTGAGGGCTTTCTCCAGTTGTGGCAAGCGGGGGCCACTCTTCATCACGGTGCGCGGGCTCACTATCGCGGCCTCTCTTGTTGCGGAGCACAGGCTCCAGACGCGCAGGCTCAGTAATTGTGGCTCACGGGCCTAGTTGCTCCGTGGCATGTGGGATCTTCCCAGACCAGGGCTCGAACCCATGTCCCCTGCATTGGCAGGCAGAATCTCAAACACTGCGCCACCAGGGAAGCCCCAGATGCAATCTATCTTAAGTACTCAGTGCAACCCAAGAAATATCCTTCCAAAGTAAATTTAGCCTTAATCTAGATTTTAGAATTGACTTCCTGTCTACAAAAAATCCAGGACATAGATAAACATTTTAAACACTGACACAGACAAGCAGTCAGCAAAATCCAGAACATGGGATATTCTGTAGGACAATTTGCTCAATTTCTCCAAAAAAGTTCATTTCATTAAAAGGGGAGGAGTTGTTTTATTTATTTATTTATTTATTTATTTATTTATTTATAATTTTTTTGGAGGGCTTGTTTTAGATCAGAGTATTTATAAGAGATTTAGATATAACCAACTACAAAGAGTATACCTGATTTAGATTCTAATACATACAAACCAAGTATAAAAATGCATTTTTTCAAAATAAATAATGAGCTAATTATATCCCATAGAATTAAATAAATATCCATGAACTATAATGATACAAGTGAATGACTGAATAAATAAATGAGAAAGAAAGGACAAACCTTGCTTATAAAAAGACCCAAATTGTACATACAGATACTCTTTCCAAAAGGAGGTGCAATTATGGAAAATGGAAACATTACAATGGAGAAGCCCAGTATATACCACTATACATACACATACACATCTATACATGTACATATGTGTGTCTATATGCATGAGTGTATACATAAATGTGTGATACCCATACATTCCACATGTTACTTTAACCAAGTGATCAAAATTAACATTACCACCCATAGTAAGTCATGTTGTTATCATTGTACAATGAGAAAGGCACTTCACATTTGTGGTCTTCCTCCCCAAAATCTATGACTCCAGTCTAATCATGAAAAAACATTAAACAAACCTCAAAGAGAGACATTTTACAAAATAGCTCTTTCAAGTTGTCAAGCTTATAAAAATCAATTTAATCTTTTGTTTTTGCTGTTGTTATTCTCCATGTCTAATTCTTTTCTATAGATTTATATTAAAATATGTAATGGAATTATTTCCACTCAGAAAAAATACTCAGTTCTTAAATCAAATCTACCATAGTAGATGGATATCTTTTTTTTTTGCTTAAATTGGATGGTATGGGGAAAATACTTTAATAATTTCTGTTTAAAATTTTAGATAAGTGGCTATCATGAGAAATTTAAAATTGGATTAATCCCAATTTTGGAGATGATGAAAAAACTATAAGATTTGTAAAATGGCCTGGAATGAAGCTGCTGATGAAGAACTCTGACTCTAGTTAGTCACTTTAGAAAGGGCTAAGCCTAATTTTATGGCCCTTGACTCCAGCTAAACAGAGTCTGGAAGTGTGAAAATGTATATCGTTATGTATTTTAATTTCCTAATGGTAATAAGATGCTAACTCTTTCCATAGAAACATGGTAACTGGTGATTAATAGGTTCCAAATTTCAGGCATTTTACTGTGGTAGGTATTGTGTTGGCCAAAAAGTTCCTTCGGTTTTTAAGTAAAAATAAAGATGCATTTTTCATTTTCACCAAGAACTTTATTGAACAACGTATTCACCATTTTGTCCCACTACCGTCTGCCATTTTCCAGGCAACTTCATAATTCCATCGCCCTAAAACTTTTTATCTTTTTGAGCAAAGAACTGTTCCAGGTGCCTTTTACAGTCTTCCAGGGAATTGAAATTTTTTCCATTAAGAGAATTTGTAAAGACTGAAATAAATGGAAATCCAAACGTGCAATGTCTGGTGAATACAGCAGATGAATCAGAGCTTCCCAGCCAAGCTGTAACACTTTTTGCCTGGTCATCAAAGAAACACTTAGTCTCGGGTTATACTGGTGGAAGATTATGCATTTTCTTTTGACTAATTACAGATGCTTTTCATCGAGTGCTACTTTCAGTTGGTCTAATTGGGAGCAGTACTTGTTGGAATTAATTATTTGGTTTTCCGGAAGGAGCTCATAATAGAGGACTCCCTTCCAATCCCACCATATACACAATATCACCCTCTTTGGATGAAGACCAGCCTTTGGTGTGGTTGATGGTGGTTCATTTCACTTGCCCATGATCTCTTCTGTTCCACATTATTGTACAGTATCCACTTTTCATTGCCTGTCACAATTTGCTTTAGTAACGGAACATTTCATTATGTTTCAGTAGAGAATCACATGCGGAAATACAGGTCAAGAAGGTTTTTTCGCTTACCTTATGTGGAACCCAAACATCAAAGCGATTAACATAGCTAAGCAGGTGCAAATGATTTTCAACACTTGATTTGGATATTTTGAGTATTTTGGCTACCTTCCACATGGTATAACGTTGATTGTTCTCAATTAATGTCTTGATTTGATCGTTATCAACTTTAATTGGTCTACCCGACCGTGGAGCATCATCCAGTGAGAAATCTCCAGCACGAAACTTCACAAACCAATTTTGACATGTTCAATCAGTCACAGCACTTTCTCCATACACTGAACAAATCTTTTTGTGCATGTTTCAGTTGTGTTTTTACCTTTCCTGAGATAATAAAGCATAATATGCCAGAAATGTTCATTTTTTTCTTCCATCTTCAATATTAAAATGGCTATACAAAAATTCACCAATTTTGATTTCTTTTTAAATGCATGCTGATATGACAGCTGTCACAATACAATCTAACAAAATTGTTTTGAATGAAGTTAAAGACAACTAAGTGCTACTTGAGCCATCTTATGGAAAAAACCGAACGAACTTTTGGCCTTTTATGTGTGGTACTGTGCCTTTTATATATGCTCGTTACTGTACTTTTTCTGTGACCCTTTAGGGTAGACAGTTTGAAATATGCATAAACCAGTGCAGAGAAGACATGAATACTCACCTCAGGAGAATGTCACTCATGTTCCTCTGGAGTGGTAACTGGAGTGAGTGTCTACCACTTCTCAGAAGGCAGCCAAACTAACTCATGGATTCTCCTTTTCGGACATACATGCTATGCATTCTCACACCTTAATTCTCTGTAGGTCAGTAGTAAGATGGGGATATCTCTGTTTTAGGTCTTAGCATTGTATTTCATTCCACTGTAGATGAAAGCTCTGAAGTGTAGATGGACTAATATATGATGGAAAGAAATAAAACATCCACACAAACTTGCACCACCACTCATTTTAAGTTTCCAGTTTATTTGACCAAGGATTTGGAATTTTATGAACACTGGAGGCTACACAAAGAGGTATAGTTGTGAGCATCTGTGGAGATTCTACAATTCCCCCCAAAGGGTCCTATCAGACATAAAGAAAAAGAAAATTTCTTGCTGGATACTGAGTTTTAGAATATCACTTTAGATGACCATTTGAAAACATTTACACTAATAATCAATCCTGCCATTTAAAGACATGTTAATAAACATAAGGATTTTCTGTCTCTTAAATTAGACTCAGCTTTCTTAATATCACAACCCAGAATAAGAACTTTGTCTCAAATTCCACTCCCTGATTCTGACTTTTTAAATCATTTTTGTGAAGGCAAACTCTTACAGTGCTTTGAAGAATGGAGGGAATTTACATTACAGACAACGACTGATTTGCCTCAACTATCCCCTCTCTAAGCATCTTTGATTTTATACTCTTTTACCTAGTAGGTTATCATATTGAGTTTGGTCTGAGAACCACAGTTAAAGTTTATTTCCCCTCATTTTCCACCCTCAAATGGCCCATACTATTAGAGACAATAATCAACTTACTTAAATTAGCAGGCAGAAATGTCTTTCAGAACCCTGTACATCTATCTGCTTTGAAAACCTCTATGGACTTTTAGACATTTACATACGTTGAGGATTTAAATTTGAATAACTGTAATTATTGTTATTGACTATTTATGCTGTGTGTGTGTGTTAATGATAACACACTCTGGCAATTAGCAACCTAATATATTTACTTTTTTGTTCTTTTAAACAGTTTCCCTAAATAACTCTAAAAATGTCCTTGTTTGGGGAAAATTTTTTTTAAAAACTAAGGATGTCCCTGGATTATACTTATTTCCCCTGCCCCAAACATGGAAGTAGCCACCCTGCAAAGAGCTCTGATTTATTTTTATGGGGACTAGTATTAGAGACAAAAATCTTGGAGCTATAGATTTTTTTATCAAGATGCCTGTTCAGACGCATGTTGTAATGTTTTACATGAATATTCTGGGTAAAATGAAGCAGGGTATATTAATTCCAGAGATGAACTTTTCTTTTTCTTCAAAAGAACCAGAATTACACATTCAAATTCTAATTTAATTCTATTCCTTTTGACCTTGTTCTAATGTGAGAACTAATTTCCTCTTTTTTGCTTTCTTTGATATGTCAAGTTATACATCACCATATCAAGGCATATGTTTATACTGGTGCCTTCTCCCAAACCTAGGAGTAATTATTCATTTATTTATTCACTTATTTCCTTATTTATTATTTTATATCTGACTTAAGCATATCAGAAAATGTAACAAATTTTACAGGTACAGGTGCTCTTTTTCCCTTATGATTGCTTAAATACTAATTGCTTAAAAATAAAAATAAATCTCAACTTACCTCTAAGCTTAAAACAAAATCCACAAACAGAAACCAATTAAATGATCACAACAAATTCCACAGGGTTAAACCAAAACAATGGATATGATGAAATGATCAAATATAAGACTTTGAGATTTTGTAGAAAACAGTCCTTTAAATATCTTAATAGTCATGAGTGTAACTCTTTGACGTTCTAGCTAGTTTACCTGAATATTTCACTCCACTGAAGTTAATTGGGTTAATGTAAATATTTATTTTTTCTTGTATTGTAAGAGTCCCACATTTTAAAATGTAATTTAAGAATGGCATAATGTAAACTCACAATAAGAAGAAGAAATAATAATTAGAAAAATCATCTTACTCTTTTCAAATTTGACTAAAAAGTTTTAAGTGGAACAATTTCTGTCTCTCTATATTCCACAAGGTCCAACTCATAAAAGAGAGCATGTGTACATGGATATAACATATTTTGATTAGGAAGTCAGTATGCCTTGCTCTCTGCCTGAGTCTATGTTAAGGCAACGATCAACTGTCCTCCTCAACTAGGGACACAGCATTTGGAAATATTTCTCATCTGGTCCTACATCCTATCATCCCTCTTGGAACTTAGCTTTTCCTTTCCTTCTGGAAGTCAACAACAAAATTTCTATTTCTATGGGTTGTGATTGATTTTTATCCAACTTCTGAATGCCTTCTTTTAGCTTAGTTGTGTCTGGACTATCTGTGTAGAATTTGGCCTAAGGACTTGAACACCTTGACTCTGCCACTTGCTCTCCTTACTTTCCCAATGCCAAAAGTCTTCCTATTACATTAAATAATTTTGATATTTTAGAATATATATATATATATATATATATATATATATATGTAACTGAACATCTATTGTGTCATTTGAAAAAATTAGGCCTCGACCAAACCTTGGGCTTTCCTCTTCAACTCTCATGAGAGATTAGCAGGTTCCCCACTCACTGGGCTAATCAAATTAGAAGCCAAAGAATTGTGCTTAGGCTCCCTTGTCTTGGCTTGGCCCTCTTTCTTTGTCAAATGGGATCAGTGGGGGGGGTGGGTATATGTGAGAAGTTGTCAAATTCTGCTGATAGACTGATAAAATTCCTTCAGGAACAGCTTTCAGGTTCTCAGGTCTCCCTCTAAACATCACACTCTTCTTTTCACTGACTTCCAACACCCCTTCTAAAATGAATACTAAATGAATACTAAAGGGAGTGTCATCCTTCTTATTACACTGCTGGGGTAATCTGTGGTATTGCTGACTGAGAGAACAGATGAATGGAGAGAGATAAAACATGGGCACTAGATATGAGGTCCATGAATTGAGTCAGAACTCATTGGAAGTAGGGGAGCTACACAGAGCAGGTCTGATGCAGTAAATCTGTGTGAACCTTTATTCTGGCCCCTTTTATCTGTGGAGTTCCCCATGACACTCTACGTCAAGTATCCTGTCAAGAGGTAAGAGGGAAGCTAAATTCTTGTTACTCCACAGCCTTTCTTTTCTCAAGCTTATATCACCATGTGTGAAGACTTTAAACTGATAAACTAGAAACTTTTGTTGAGGGAATAATGTAAGCCTGTGTAGAAAGACAGGCTTTACTGGAAAACTAAAGGCAGAGACATTGTTCAGAGCCACATGGCCTTGGCTCTGCTTTCTCCTCCAGATGCAAGTTTGATTCAAAACCAGCAAGTGCATTTCTTGTCTTTGCCATTGTTTCCTGGGTATATATCTCCTTTGACAACCTCAGAGGAAGAATGTGTGTCAGTATCTTTGGCTGCATTCAGAAAGTCTTACTTCTTGCCTATTAATACATTATTGCCTTAAAATTGCAAGGAGAATTACAGTACACACTGAAAGCTAGGCATTCACAGCAAGCTCTTTTAAATAAGTTAGCTAAATATTTTTCTTATTAATATTATTTTCAGATAAGTACATTCTGAGAGGAATACCGGGTGATCCTGATGTAGCCCTCTGTTTTGGAAAAGTTCTGTGCCAGGAACCTTAACACTTCAAGAGTAGAACAATCTATTGTTAAACAAGTCTAATTGTGAGGAAGATACTTTACCATACATGTAGCTAAACCTGTCTTCCATGTTTCCTAGCTTCCTAATTTCCATGTTTTTCAACTTTTTACCTCCTTTTTACCTCACGCATTTATTAATATAGTAAAGAGGCCCAGGTTTAAAAGGATTCTCTTGTAAGAGCCACCATTATTTTTCAAGGAAAAGTCACAGCTAAGACTATGATCCCTTCCATGCTTGGAACCCTGAAAGCAAGAGAAGTGCTGGAGGAGCTGGTCCTTGATGTGCTGGAACTCAGATCTTGGTGACAATATTCAAGTTGTGACAGTTATGTAGTTTTCCCACTTCAAACTCAGCCCTGAGATATAAATTAATCCTCAAAGTTATTGAGGAAACAGTTCTTAGTTGAATTTGAATTATAAATGGCCACAAATGACCCTTTATTATTATTTTTTTCTAAAAACTTAGAGTACAATTCAGAAAATGATCAGCAGTCTCTAATAAAGTATGCTTTGCCTTGGCTAATGAGCTGGAATTGGCTGACACCTCTCACTTAGTCCAATAAATATGGAAGGGAAGGAGCTAGGTCAGAGTTCAAGCCTCTCTTTGAGAGAAGACTAAAGCAAAGGCACCCTGTATTAGTAAGGATACACACTGAGCTGCTGGATAAAGTCCACATATCAGTGGCTTGAACAAGCTGGAGCTTGTTTCTCTCTCAGTTAATAGTCGGAGCAGTTTCAGCATAAGTGTTCCAAGGCTGATACCTCAGGTGTTGGGGATCCAGGCTTATTCTGTCTTGTCGTGATTGAAGATGACTGCTTCAGATTATGTCAACTTACCTTCATTTCATTCTGAAGGAACAAAACAAGAGAAAGGGGAGAGTATATTTTATTCCTTTTAAGTACACCAATCAGATGTAGCACACATAAATTTCACTAACTTTCCTTTGGGCAAAACCTAGTCAGTTGGCCAAAGATAGCTGCGAGACAGGTGGTAGGAAAAACAAACAAACTAAAAATACAAAGTTTAGTTGGACTGACACGTGCTCAATTGAAAATTCCATTGCTTTAGAAGAATGAGAGATGGATATTGGGGTGACAAACACACTCTTTCACAGACTCTGAAAGTGCCTGAAAGATTTATCCTTAGCAACTTGAAGGAAGAGTAGGTTGTTACGTAGCCTTGTCACCCAAAGAAATCTTCCTACTTACTCTCATTATATCAGTTCTGATCCCATTCCCATTTTCTGTATGAATTGATAACCATGTCCTGATTTACCCATTGTGTTGATGTCCTCCTAGATTAGCATGGATTTCACTTTCTAAAGTATCTCAGTTTGGCACATAAATGATATGATCACCTTATCAGTGGTCTTTGTGCAATATCCTGCCCTAAATTCCTGCCCTCCTATGCCAGTTTCCAAGCTGTGAAAGAAGTCTAAATTACTCATCTATAGAAAGAAAACCTGGGGCACAAACCCCAACTTCTACCAGAGAACCATGACCTTTTTTGTCTGTAGGAAACTCCTTTTACAGGGACCAAAATTAGAAGAAGTCCCTGCACACATTAGTAGGTATCATAAAACCTCATCGTTAATTTTTTCTTCAGTTATAAAAGTTGGCAAGTTTTAAGGAGTTAAGTCTTACATTAAACTGTTGATTGTGTTTCTTCTTTCAAGTCACATAGCTGGTGTAGTTCATTTCTTTCTGACATCTACACTCAGTGTTAAACCTGTGAATTGTCACCCATTTGACGCGATATTCTTTAAATTACACCTGACCAAAAGATTCTATATATACAATTTACAACTGGCAGTTTGTTTCATTATAATCTTGCCATTACTGTAGTACCACCAAAGGCAGTCTTTGAAACACGAAAGGTAGTCTGTTAACTTCATCATCACTGAAAGGTTTTTCTCATATAATGTGGGGAATCAATGTTGAAAAAAAAGCAATGTTTATAACTGGAAAATTAAAAGGAAAAAGCTTATCCATCTTCCTCCCCTCTCAGTTCTCAGCTTAGCAAAGTGACCAATGAAAAAGTTGTTGCATTTATTTTTTCCCCCTGGGGCTATTGAAGACCCCAAGATAAGGCCTTCAAGATACTTCCGAGAATTAAAAAAGGGAGATAGTCTGGACACAAAATAGATGTTGAGCTATAAACAGGAGGAAGAGATCTTAGAGGCATATCACTGGAGCAAAAAGCACATGGGACATCTTATCCCAGAACGTTAGATGCAGGAAATACAGTCTGAGAGTAAGGGATGGATACAAGACTAAACTGGGATACTGATGATCTGTGAGTAGACAAACAGAATATTAAAACCAGATATTGGGGGGAATTCCCTGGTGGCACAGTGGTTAAGAATCTGCCTGTCAATGCAGGGGGCACGGGTTCGAGCCCTGGTCCGGGAAGATCCCACGTGCCGTGGAGCAACTAATTTCGTGTGCCACAACTACTGAGCCTGCGTTCTAGAGCCCACAAGCCACAACTACTGAGCCAACGTGCCACAACTACTGAAGCCTGCATGCTTAGGGCCCATGCTCTGCAACAAGAGAAGCCACCACAATGAGAAGCTCATGCACTGCAACAAAAAGTAGCCCCCACTCACCGCAATTACAGAAAGCCAGCGCGCAGCAAGGAAGAGCCAACACAGCCAAATTAATTAATTAATTAATTAATTAATTAATTTAAAAAACCCCAGATATCGGGCTCCATGATACACTGGCTACTTTATTCCACCTTTAGAAGAATATATTGAAACTAATTTGGAAAGAATTATAAGTTCCTGGCAAGCCACGAATCTCTGGCACACTGTAGTTGATAAAACTTGGCTGGCCTGATGCGTTTTCCAAATGATGGTGTCAATCAGAGGTCAAGCCAAATCCATTGCTATATCATTTTCATTTCCCCTTTTGTCCACTCCTCCTGATTTAGTGCTCTGTCCTCTACCATGCCACTGCTTTTGTCTTACCTATTGACTCTATAAAAAGGACCTTATCTGAAAGCAATAAATTGCCAAAAGTCTTGAGGTTGGTGGGAAACGTCATCCATTCCCCTCACATCATGGTTCAGGAGTCTCACAAAAATGACCTGTTAGTAGTTGAATTTTTCCCCTTTTTATATGTTTTCTTTGGAAGCCTCCTATTCCTTGTACTCTAAGGCTCTCAGAACTGTGCTGTTGTGCTTATACACAAGTGCAATCCTCATCTTGGTCTCCATTGGTGAGTCATTTAATTAGTTTTTTAAAATGCAGCATTTTTAAAATGAACTTCCACTTCAGAGAGCCCTCAGCTCCTAACAACCTCCTATAAGAGAGACCAAATCCCCCAAGGCCTTCCTAATGAGGCCAACAGTTCCTGGTGTTCTCTGCATGCAAATAAGGTAACCTCAGACAAACTTGGCCCATTCAAAAAAATCAAAAAAGAAGCACAAAAGAAGCACAATGCATTAATAAAGACCAGATCCTTCCGGGCTTTGTATCCTCTTTCAAAATCCCAGGGGGATACTTGGCTCATCATCCCATCCTCCTTCACCAACCAAAGGAAGCAGAGCCTCTGCTCAAGAAGAAAAGCTGGTCAGGCAAGTTTTTGCTACTGAAAGCATTCTTTCTTCCATATCTCTGTCCTTCTCTATTCTACTCCTTGTCTCCAACTCTCAGCAACTTCACAAGAATAATGATTTTGAAAATAGATATTATCTTTCTCAAGATTATCCTCAAATAGCCTTTTTAGATGGTAAAAGCTCATTGTTCATAGTTTCATCTACAAGCTTTGGAAAAGTAAAGGAGAAATGAAGGAAAAGCATATTGTCTCTTTCTTTTTCATCTCAGTGTGTTTAGATACTCTTACTATTTTATTATTGGCCTCTTGTGGAATAGAAATTAAACAAATTCATACTAACTTCCTAATTATATTCAGCATGCTCCTTGCCTTTCCCCAGGCTTAAATTTATGTAGGATAAGATTGTCCTTTGAAAAGGAAAAAACAGCTGTGCATACTTGCATATCAGAAATGTCCTTAGATGTGTAGTTTTTCATAGTCATTTTCTCTGATAAGACAGGAGAAGACCACTCTCTGGATTCCAGTGAGAGAGAAGAGAAGGATGGGGGATACATAGACTCCAAGAGACTGTCATTGTATGCTAATTAATTAACCTGACACATGAGAGAAAATTGAGTTGAAAAGCTGCAGAGGTGGAAAAAGAATACTATCTTTGACTTTATATGTACCAAAAAGCCAGGCTTGATAAAGATGATTGACCAGAGTGTCTTGATAGATGTAAAGTATAGTGAATGTAGCTCAAGAAGTATGGAGCTAGAGGGAGAATTTAAGTGGCAAATCTGAGAAGTCATTTTTGTTATTATGTGAATAACATGTCTGAAAGGAGAAGTCTGGGAAATTAGACTTTGGCATTTCTTCTTTGTTTTGGTGGGTGAGATATGTTAAACCTTAAGATTAATGAGAAGATGAAAACTTGAATGCTTCCCATGATTTTCATGGCCATAACTATCTTCCAGCACCTAAATGCACCTTTAACCCATAAATCCATGCTGTGGATTTGGAAGCAAATTGGTCTGAAAGGCTATTAATATCTTCTAGAGGAAAAATTAGTTAACCTGTTTGATTGCAAACTCTGCACTGCTGTAGCTCTTTGTACTACGAATGTGATTTTTTATTCATCTCAGCTTAATATAAATTGAGATGTTGACAAGTTTTTCCAAGAAAATAAATGAATCACGATAAACCTTTTCCTGTATGAGGATAAATGTGAGGTACATAATCATTATTTGTACTGGATGTTCCTTTAAAAAGCAATTGAGATTGCACATCTCAAGGCTATTTGGATGGCAACTCAGCAGTGTGTCTGGCAACAGAATTTTTCCTCTATGCTTCTCAGCAATATTTTCAGAAGTCAGGAAATTAAATCCTTTGGGTGACAAATACCTGTCTTGCTTTCTCTACTTAGATGTAGTGACCAAACTCTTAATCTTTTGCCATTGCCTGTGTTGCCTGGTTGAGGGTGCCTTAAACTTTTAGTGTGATTTGTTAAATTTAAAAAGTGACATCCTAAAGAATAATGCAGAGAGAGATTTAGGGTAGAAAGAGCTTATACTAAGAATTTAGAGATAGATATAAAATGTTTTAAAATTTCATTCTGATGTGTGTGTACTCATTCCTAGTTATGGTGATTACAGTAAATTATCTGTAGTGAAAATTCTAAAAAGAGGAAAGATAATATGTTTAAGTGATTTTATTACCTTAAACAACAAACTTTTATGATTTTATGGAAAATTTGGAAATTATGGAAAAGTTTTAAAGAAAAGAGAAATGCCATCTGCACTGCCACTATATGCACATATTGCAGTTTCTCTACACAAAGTACATCATGATAAAATTGTATTTATTTATTTTGTTATATAAGGAGTGTTATACAATCTATACATTTGGACAGCAGTTCCAAAATTAGAAACTTTACCAAAACATTAGAAACTCACGAAACCTGACACAGCATCATTCTATACATACTGTTCCTCCTCTGTGGTTGAGTAAGCAAAAGCACCTAGGGACACAACAGTCAGGAAGCAATATTAGATCAGCTATAAACATAACTTTATAGAATATTTTTTAAAAGAAAGAACTACAAATAGAATGGAATCACAATTATTATTCTTCCAGTAGTTCTTAAGTGATTCAGGTTGAACTTTTAACTTCCCTATGTTTTCCTTTCCTCATAAGTTAAATTAGCCATCTGTCTCCCACAAAGATTTTGTGTAAGAATCACCTAAAATTGTAAAGTTTTTTAAGTTGCTAAACACAGAGTGTATTAAGCAATATTTTAATGCCTCTATGCCATGTTAATTTTATGTAGATTGAAATTAGTGATGTAGATTTCCTTCTCTTACTTATGTAGCTTTTAGTCTGTTTAGAGCATTGTATTTTATTATTTTATGAAAATAAGGAGATGCACTTGAATTTTTTTAGGTATAGGAAAACAGTAAATGCAATAAGCATTTATGCTTATTATTTATTGTTGCAAAATGCAACAAGGAACCTGTTAAGCTTCATAAATACTTGGTAGAACTAACCAGAAGGGCAAACGTTTATAGTTCTATAAAGTCTATGCTTCTCCATTTCAATGGTATCTCCACAGCATATAAGAAAAAACTTATTGGCTTACATCATATAACTATAATATCATAATAACACTTTGCATGTGTATGGCTTCTAGATTAGCAATGTGACCTTGGACAAAATCTGAAAGATATGTTATAGATCAAAGGGGAAACATTAACTCTACAGAAATGGAAAAAAATCACATCAGTATGATTGAAACATATGCCACTAGTCAGAGAAATCAATAGACATATTGTAAAATTAATTCTAAGGAGGGGGAAAGAAAATATTATAAGAGGAGATTCATGCTGGACAAAGCAGAGAAAAAGTATCAAGCACTAATAGGAAAGGCATAGGTAGAAATAGTCATTTTTTTTAAAGCAGACAGGAAGGAAAAAATTAAAATAACATTATCTCTGCTTTCCTATTTTTATTGTTGTTATATAAGTAAGCGATGGCATCTGATAGAATAACAAAACCAATAATTTATATTTCCCTATTTTTTCCTGTTGTATATCCAACCAAAAATTCTATAAACACATCGTTGCAATATAATCTTATTGTAATATGAAAAAATACACAGTCAAAACTATAGTAAAGGAAAATGCTAAGATATCTTCCAAACCATAATGGGTGCTTATCTGATAAGGTTAAGAAATACTGTGTAGAAAAGACACTGTAATTAGCTTTGGAACTAATATCTTTCCTCTCCTTTTCAGGATCAAGATGTCAGCATTAACTCCAGCATCCTGAAAATCATCAAAAATAAGATGAAAAATGCTAAGCAGGACCAAGACCCTGACTGGGTAAGAAGCACTGTATGCCTTTCAAAAATTTACTCTGCATGAAAACAAAAATAATAGTGTCTCAAAAGCAGCCTTAAGTAGCTGAATTGGTTTAAATTGCTTATATTTCTTTCCTTAAACAAGATATATAATTTTAATCTCTAATATTCTCCCTACTTTTCCCAATTTTTTTTTTTGATTTTTGTTTAATATGGTTCCTTTTCTACCAATTGCTTAAATATACACAGATAATATTATAATACAATAACACCTGAGGGTGACCTTGATGGTACTATCATTTTCATGAGCTTTGAGCTCACACCCAGCTTCAAATTTGGTTGACTTTACATTCTCTGAGGCTTTTTATTTCATATGTAAACATAGTGATAATACTTTGCATATTGCTGTATTGAATACATTAGATCATGTAATTGAACATACTTAATATACTGTCAGAACCATACAGGAATAAAAATCAGTTCCATTTGTTCCCTCTTTATTTAAATAGAGACTTTCATATTCAGATTATTTTCCTCCAAATCTCAGTCTAATAGAGCTTCATGTGGGGAAGAGTTATGTACCATAAGAATTCCTGTTCTCTGTTGATTACTAGTAACTAGTACTGTTCTCTGTTGATTACTAGTAACTAGTAACTATGTTTGAAGCTGTTAGCAATCTAATCTCCAGATAAGTGAAATGTTACTTGTATATCCAGATTTTCTAGGCACATCTCTTCTATATTTAGTCAGAGCCCAGTCTGTAGACTGGAGGAAAGACAGAGGAGAGGGAAGGAGGGCAGCTAAAAACACCCTCTACAGAATGTAAATATGTCCTCGTTTACATCATTTTCATCCTGTCTGTTATGCATTCTTCTTTGGGCTCTAAAATATGTATCACAGGCCTACATAGTGATCACTGGATTATAATCTTGAGAGAAAATTAGATGCTCTCACATAATTTGCACCAATGTACATTTGTCCAGCAAAAGAACTACATAAACAAATGAGTGACATTAAATAATTATTTGGTTACTTGGTTAATAAGAGGGAGGAGAAATTCTTTCCTATTAGCTTTTCCAGCTCATTTTAAACAGACTCATTCTTTGTTCCTACAGCTAAATGTCAAAATTTCAAGTCTGCCTTTTCTCAGTAATAAAACATATTTGGAACCCCATAATAGTCAGCTACTCCTTGGAGATATTAACTGTAATAAATAATGATCACTAACATATCAAAACAATATTTAAAAAGTAATAGTTCCAACTATGAATGCCCTAAGTAACACTTTGTATTAATTTTTACCCAATGGGTCTCTAAGAAGCAGTGTCACATATTTCAAGACAGATGAAGTAAATAGCATTTTTATTGAAATTTTTACCTTTATATTAACTTTATTTTTATTGAAATATAGTTGATTTACAATATTATATTATTTTCAGGTATACAGCATAGTGATTCAATATTTTTACAGATTATATTCCATTTAAAGTTGTTACAAAATAATGGCTATAATTCCCTGTGCTAACAATATATCTTTGTTGCTTATCTATTTCATACATAGCAGTTTGTATCTCTTAATCCCATACCCCTAATTTGCCCCTCCTCCCTTCGCTCTGCCATTTGATAACTACCAGTTTGTTTTCTTTATCTGTGAGTCTGTTTCTGTTTTGAATATACATTCATTTGTATTTTTTTAGATTCCACATCTAAGTAATATCATAAAGTATTTTTCTTACTCTGACATATTTCACTAAGCATAATATTCTCTAGGTTCATGCATATTGCTGCAAATGGCAGAATTTTCTTCTTTTTTATGGCTGAGTAATATTTCATTGTATATACCACATCCTTTTCCAATCATCTGTTGATGGGTATTTGGGTTGCTTCCATATCTTGGCTATAATAAATAGCACTGTTATAAAACTGAGGTGCACGTGTCTTTCTGAATTAGTGTTTTTGTTTTTTGCAGATAATATACACAGGAATGGAATTGTGGTCATATGGTGGTTCTATTTTTAATTATTTGAACAACCTCCATACTGTTTTTCACAGTGTCTGCACAAATTTACATTCCCACCAACAGAATATGAGAGTTCCCTTTTATTCCACATTCTTGCCAATGTTTGCTATTTATGTTGTTTTTGATGAAACTGTAGTTATTTCAACAAGGGTGAGATAATATCTCATTGGGGTTTTGATTTGTATTTCTCTAATAATTAGTGATGTTGAGCATCTTTTTATGTGCCTGTTAGGTCATCTGTATGTCTTCTTTGGAAAAATGTCTATTCAGGTCTTCTGCTCATTTTTAGACTTGAGTTCTTTGTTTTTATAATATTGAGTTGTATGAGCTGTTTAAATATTTGGATATTACCCCCTTGCTGGGCATATCATTTGCAAGTAGGTTGTCTTCATTTTTGTCAATGATTTTCTTTGCTGTTCAGACACTTTTAAGTTTAATTATGTCCCGTTTGTTTATTTTTACTTTTATTTCCTTTTCTTTATGAGACAGATCCAAAAAAGAAAAAACGTTACAAATAATAGCAAAGAGTGTTTTGCCTATGTTCTTTTCTAGGAGTTTTATGGTTTCCAGTCTTACATTTAGGTCTTTAATCCATTTTAAGTTTATTCTTGTATATGGTGTGAGGTAATGTTCAAATGTCATTCTTCTACAAGTAACTGTCCAGTTTTTCTAGCACCACTTGTTGAAGAGAATGTTTTTTCTCCCTTGTATATTTTTGCCTCCTTTGTCATAGATTAATTGATTGATCATAGGTGTGGGAGTTTATTTCTGGGCTCTCAATTCTCTTCTAATTATCTATGTGTCTGATTTGTGACAGTACCATGCTGTTTTGATTATTGTAGCTTTGTAGTATATTATGAAGTCTGGGAGAGTTTTGTTCTTTTTTTTGTTCCAGCTTTGTTCTTTTTTTTCCCAAGATTTTGTTAGCAATTTAGGGTCTTTGGGGGTTGCATATGAATTTTAGGGTTATTTGTTCTAGTTCTGTGAAAACTCTCTTGGGTGTTTTGATAGGAATTGCATTAAATCTGTAGATAGCTTTGGATAGATTAACAATATTAATCTTCCCAATCAAAGAGCATGAAATATATTTTCATTTTCATTTCTTTGTAATAGCTTTAATTTCCTTCATCAATGTTTTATAGTTTCAGAGTATAGGTCTTTTACCTCCTTGATGAAAGGTTATTCCTATTTTATTATTTTTATTATTTTATTTTATTCTTTTTATGTGATTTTTAACAGGATTGTTTAAACTTTCTCTTTCTGATAGTTCATTATTAATGTATAGAAACACAACAGATTTTAGTATAGTAATTGTCTATGCAAGTTCGTTGAATTTGCTTTTCAGTTCTAACAGTTTTTGGGTGGAGACTTTATGGTTTTCTATATAAAGTATCAAAATCCCACTAGGAAAGGCAAACATATAATAAGGATCGAAGATCACTTAAATGAGCCAGTGTGTAAATTAAAAGACAAAAAAAAAATGTAAAAGCAAAATGTGGGCAGAACATCTAAATAAACATTTCTCCAAAGAAGACATACAGATGGCCAAGAGGCACATGAAAAGATGCTCAACATCATTAATTATCAGAGAAATGCAAATCAAGACTACAATGAGGTATCACCTCACACTGGTCAGAATGGCCATCATCCAAAAATCTACAAACAATAAAATGCTGGAGAGAGTGTGGAGAAAAGGGAACACTCCTACACTGTTGGTGGAAATGTAAATTGGCATAGCCACTATGGAGAACAGTAAGGGGGTTCCTTAGAAAACTAAAAATAGAGCTACCATATGACTCGGCAATCCCACTCCTAGGCATATATCTGGAGAAAACCATAATTCAAAAGGATGCACGTGTTCCGATGTTCATTGCAGCACTATTTACAATAGCCAGGACATGGAAGCAATGTAAATGCCCATCAACAAAGGAGTGAATAAAGAAGATGTGGTACATATACACAATAGAATAATACTCAACCATAAAAAGGAACAAAATAGTGCCATTTGCAGAGATGTGGATGGACCTAGAGACTGTCATACAGAGTGAAGTAAGTCAGAAAGAGAAAAACAAATATCATATAATATCACTTATATGTGGAATCTAGAAAAATGGTAGAGATGAACTTATTTGCAAAGCAGAAATAGAGTCACAGATGTAGAGAACAAACTTATGGTTACCAAGGGGGGAAGGGGGAGGGATAAATTGGGATATTGGAATTGACATATGTACACTACTATATATGAAATAGATAACTAATAAGAACCTACTGTATAGCACAGAGAACTCTACTCAATGCTCTGTAATTACCTATGTGGGAATAGAACTAAAAAAGAGTAAATATATGTATATGTATAACTGAGTTACTTTGCTGTACAGCAGAAACGAACACAACATTATAAATCAACTATACTCCAATAAAGTTATTTCAAAAATGTTAAAGCAACAATAACTGCAATAAACAGTTAAGGGATGTGAATGAAGATGCAAAATATTACATCAAAAACACAAAATGTGAGGGAGGGAAGTAAAAAATGTCAATTTTTTGAATGTGTTTGAACTTAAATGATTACCAGTTTAAAACAAGTAAGTATAATTATAAATAAACATCTATGAACCACATGGTAACCATAACTTAAAAACCTACAATAGATACATCAAAACCAAAAATAAACACAAGCACACTACTAAGGAAAATCATTCACCACAAGGTAAGAAACAAAAAGAAGAAGAAATCAACAGAGAAAAGCTACAAAACAAACAGAAAACAAGTAATAATATGGGTATAATTGCATACTTATCAATAATTACTTTAAATGTCATTGGACTAAATGCTCTGATCAAAAGACATAGTGTGGCTCTTTTGATGAAAAATAAGGCCCTTCAATATGCTGCCTACAAGAGACTCACTTCAAGGGTAAAAACACATATAGACTGAAAGTGAGAGGATGAATGAGATACTTCATGCAAATGGAAATGACAAGAGAGCAGGGCTAGCAATAAACATTATCAAACAAAATAGACTTTGAAACAAAGGCTATAACAAAAGACAAGAATGTTATTATATAATGATAAAGGGGTCAATACAAGAATAGGATACTACACACATTAACACATATGCACCCAGTACAGGAGCACCTAAATATGTAAAGCAAATACTAACAGACATGAAGGGAGAAACCAATGATAATACAATAATAGTAGGAGACTTTAACACCCCACTGACATCAATGGACAGATTATCCAGGTAGATAACAAGTAAGGCAACAGTGATCTTAAATAACAAAATATAACAGTTGGCTTAATAGATATCTACAGGACAGTACATCCAAAACAGCAGAATACACATTTTTTTCAAGTGCACATGGAACATTCTCCTGGATAGATTACATAGGAGGCCACAAAACAACTCTTAACAAATTTAAGAGGATAGAAATTATATCAAGCATTTTTTTCTGACTGCAACAGTATGAAACTAGAAATCAACTACAGAAAGAGAAATGGAAAAGAACAAACGTGGAGATTAAATAACATGTTACTACAAAACCACTGGATCAATGAAGAAATTAGAGGCAAAATCAGAAAATACCTTGAGACAAATGAAAATGGAAACACAACACTCCAAAATCTATGGGATGGAGCAAAAGGGGTTCTAAAAGGGAATTTTAGAGCAATATAGTCCATCTTCAAGAAACAAGAAAATTTTCAAATGAACAACCTCACTTATTACCTAAAAGAATTAGAAAACTAAGAACAAAGTCCAAAGTCAGCAGAGCAAGGAAATAATAAAGATAAGAGAGGAAATAAATAAAATTGTGATTAAAAACAATAGAAAAGATCAATGAAACAAAGAGCTGGCTTTTTTGAAAAGATTTTAAAAATTGATAAACATTTAACCATGCTCACAAAGAAGAAAAGAGAGAGGACCCAAAAGAACAAAATAAGAAATGAAAGATGAGAAATAACCAATACCACAGAGACACCAAAAAATCATAAGGGAATACTAAAAACAGGTATAGGCCAAATAATTGGACAACCTAAAAGAAATGGACAAATTTTTAGAAGCATACAACCTGTCAAGTCTGAATCAAGAAGACAAACAATTTGAACAGATCACTCACTAGTAGTGAAATTGAATATGCAATAAAAATCTCTCAGCAAGCAAAAGCCCAGGTCTTGATGGCTTCACAGAGGAGCTCTAACCAACATATAAAGAACTAATACCTATCCTTCTCAAACTATTCCAAAAAATCGAAGATGACGCAACACTCTGAAATTTGTTCTACAAGGTCACCATTACCCTAATACCAAAACCAGAAAAAGACACTAAAAAAAGAAAATTACAGGCCAGTATTTTTGATGAATACAGAGTAAAAATCCTCAACAAAATATGAGCAAACTGAATCCAACAACATATAAAAAGGATCATCCACCATGATCAAGTTGGGTTGATTCCAGTGTCACAAGGATGGGTCAACATTCAAAAATCAATCAATGTGATTAACACATCAACAAAAGTAAGGATAAAAATCACATGATCATCCAACAGATGCATAAAAAGCATATGACAAATTCAACATACATTTATGATAAAAACTATCCAGAAAGTGGGTGTTGAAGGAATATATCTCAACATAATAAAGGCCATTTGTGACAAACCCACAGCCAACATCTTACTCAATGCTGAAAGCTGAAATCCTTACCTCTAAAATCAGGAACAAGACAAGGATGTACACTCTCGACACTTCTATTTAACATAGTATTGGATGTCTTAGCCACAACAATCCAACAAGAAAAAGAAATAAAATGCACTAAGATAGGAATGGAAGAGTTAAATCTGTACATAGCATTTCTTTGCCAGTAAAAGACAGACTGACCTTTAGGCAGATTTTGGAGTAACTTAATATTTTTCCTATCTTCATTGTATTTCACAGGAATTAAAAAACAGAGAGAAGCAAGCAGCAGCTCTGTGAATGACTGGCAACTATTACTGAAAGCAAATATTTCACATTATTAACCAAAGAGGTGACCAGATAACTAGTAATTTCCATTGCTTGGACTCATCATGCACCTGAAATTGTTGGCCACACAGCTTCACTACAACACTGGAGCTCAGAGGCAACAGTGTAGCAAAGACATAAAATTTAAAGAACTCTTGACAGTAATTTGAACACAATTAAAGGAGAATGTGGAGAATGTTTTTCTCTTCTTAAAAAAAATAAAATATCACAATGACCTGCTAGATATATTCAAAGATAAATGTAATTTTAGAATTTATTTCAATACTGGTAAAAATAAATATTTGACATATATGGTTGTAATACATATGTATCTTGTGCTGAAATGCCTTTTCTCCCCATTGTTCTTGCTAATATTAAAGATGTTCTAAGGATGAATTCCATAAGTTAGGGGGCCCAAAATTGTAATGAACATCATAGTGAATATCTTTTGTAATGAACCAAAAAAGAGGTTATTTTCTTTATGCCCTCTCTATTTTTGTAACATCTATTGAGAGAGAGAAGAGAAAGAGAAAGCTAGAGAGAGAGAGAGAGAGAGAGAGACTGAATAAACAGTTTCAGAAGTGGAGATCATACTACTTCTCAACATTTTCATAAACATGTATCCTCTTTCCTAAGATTTCACACAATTTTTTAAAATTACCTCTGTTGTGTTAGGCACTGAACTATCTTTTTCTCACTTTTACCCTCTTTGCTTTGTCTCATATTTGATTCTTCTTCCACAGAAAGGTACTCAATTATATAATGACTTGGTTGACCAAATGTCCTGATTTGTCCAGAAAAGTTTAAGTTTACCCCTGTTGTCCCACTGTAATTATTAAAAACTCTTTCTTTTGCTTGCAGAAATGCCCTTATTTGGGCAATAAATTATATGTCACCTCAGTAACAGAGGCTATAATGCTTCTTCAGTGATTCCTCTAAGGAAATAAAAAGATTAAAATAAAGATCAGATACCAATTTGTAGCCCAAATTTGATTCTAGATAGTGGGACTGCCATTAGCCCACAGAGTACCTCTGGCAAATGAGGAAAATTTCTCCCTCAAGACTGTGACACACAGTTTGGTGAAGAGAGCTGAGACCTCATTGTGGCTACAACTTGTCTCCTTAGCTAGGCACCCTTGTGCCTTGTGAGTCAACAATGTGCACATGAAGTCCTACTACAAAGCATGTATTAATCGGAAAGTGATTAATTGGCATAAATTTTTTTTTAGTTTTCAAGTTTTTGTCATTTTGTCCTATTATCATGAGGTTGCTGAGCAATTACCAGACTTACATGAGGAATCATAAATAGATAAGAAAGGATGATGAAATTCTCCTATCTAGAAATTATGGTAGAGAGAATGACATAAGGAAGCAACTCACTAAACAGTCTTACCTGGGAACTAAAAGTGCCTAAGGAAATGAAATGCCTTAAAGCTGAAAATCATTTAGCAGTCATTTGCAAGAGGATAAATAGCAAATTAGAAGAAAATGGTCAAAACTTCTCAATAAGCTTGTTGAATATTTGAAATAATTTATTAGAATATGTTGGCTTAAATATTTAAAAATCTATTTTTAGGCAATATCAGGTTACATGTCGTAATCTCTGTAGATTACAAAATAAATGAGGTGACTTTTAATAAACTTTCAATAGAAGATAATTTATTACACTGGTGAAAAACATGTATTTTGAACTAAGATGCACCTGAACAGTTAAGTGGGAAAAACTAGAGATATTGAAAAAGACAGAGTCTTTCTAATACCATAACTCTGAAACACCTAGTTAATACAATGAGTCAAATAATAACAATAGGGGGTATAACTATTGGAAAAAGGAGATTGCATTCTACTATTTTAGAAAACTCAAGGGGATGAAATAAATACATTCATAATTTATTGTAAAAGAAGTTAAAAATTAATATTTTATAAACAGCATCTTATAGACCACTAATAAACACTTAAATTTATAGTAGGAAAAATAATCCCATTCAAAATATCAACTATCTACATGCAATACCTAGAAAAATTTCTGTAAGAGTACCATCTTTAGTAGAATATTATAAAACACAACTGAAAAACAATAAAGACCTTAATAAAAGTGGGTGGGAACTTGCCACATTACTTATTAGAAAATATAAATACTCTGTGTCTACAGGAGCATTGTTTATAACAGAAAAACAACAGGAAAAACCTCTATGTCCAACAACAGTTGAACAGATATAGTTTATTTAAATAATTGATAAAATTAATTATTGTTTTATGAGTCAACTAGATAAATCTCATAAATATAACACTGAGAAAACAAAAAAAAAATCTAAAAGAACATATATAGTATTTTAATAAAGTTTTAAGAGTTAATAATAATTTATACTATGTATAAAGACATATAAGGACATAATAAATTCCAAACTAAGGATAGTGGTTTACCTCTGTAGAGGAACAGAAGTAATAGGACCATGGAGATATACATTAATAACATCCTGTGGATTTACCAGCTTTTTTGAGATATAATTCACATACCATACAATTTCTCTATTTAAAGCCGAGGTGCCCAACATATGGTCTGCGGACTGGTACCAGTCCATGGCCTGTTAGGGACTGGGCCACACAGCAGGAGGTGAGCAGCAGGCGAGTGAGCAAAGCTTCATCTGCCGCTCCCCATCGCTCACATTACCACCTGAATCATCGCTTACATTACCGCCTGAACCATCCCCCCACACCCACACCGTCCATGGAAAAATTGTCTTCCATGAAACCAGTTCCTGGTGTCAAAAAGTTTGGGGACCACTAATTTAGAGTATATATTCACTTGTTTTTAGTATATTCAGAAAGTTGAGCAATCATCACCTTATCAACTGTAGAATAATCATTACACCAAAAAGAAATACTGAACCCATTAGCAACACTGTGCATTCCCCCTGCAATACTCCCACGTCTCAGCAATCACTAATTTAGTTTCTGTCTCAAAAGATTTTCCTTTTCTGGAAATAAAATCATAAATTTAAATATTCATATAAATAAAATCATACAGTGTGTGGTCTTTGCAACATGTTCCTTTTAATTAGGATAAGGTTTACAAGTTTCTGACATGTTGCAATAAGATGTATCAGTACTTCATCATGTTTTTTTTTGCCAAAAAATATTCCATTGTATGCCTACTATACTGCATTTTACATTTAACTTTTCCATTCCTCAGATGGACAGACATTGTGATTGTTTCCACTTTTTAGCTATAATGAATAATACTGCCATAAACATGTATGTATAAATTTTTGTGTGAATGTATGTTTCTGTTTGCCTTGGGTTCTGTGGATTTTCAAACTGGTATGAGTGCATGAGTATTATATATATAATACATACTTTTTAATTGGATAGGCTTATCTATAATGATTCAAAAAAAAAGTAAGTAAAGATGTATTCTCAAATAAATGTGCTGCATTTCCAATGATATACCAGGTAAATTTTAAGGTAATCAAATAGAGTGAATCTAGTATTTACCCAGAAGAAAAAAAATAATTTGAAAAACATTTTAAAGTGATGGAAGAATTTAAACTATCAAAAAGTACTAGGAATCTGTAATAATCAAAGATTTTCATAATACTATAAAAATGGTATAAAATATTTAGACCAGACATATGACTTGTCACAAATAGAAATTTAGTGGCAAAGGCAGCAAACTAAATAAGTTGGACTGAGATTACTGGTTTAGTAATTTGAAAATTTGAAGTCTGATTACAAAAATCACAAAAGAAGTAAATTTTATTTAAATTTAATTTACATATGTATAATATATAATATATCCACATAATATATACACATGCATATTAACAAGAGAAAGAAGGAAGGGGAGAAAGGAAGGAGAAGGAATGCACTAGAGAAAACAGAACATCAATGCTTCTCACTGTCATTTTTTTTTTCCAAATGAAGCTTTTCATAGGAAATCCAGGTATGAAATGCTACACCATGAAATTTACAAATTGTTTTTCAAGTAACTGTAGACATTTTGTTTGACCAAGGAATACCTGTACTTTACTGTACTGAGAAAGCTATAAGACACTGATGTAGGTATATTCTATTCCTAGGTATTTTATTCTTTTTGTTGCAATGGTAAATGTGAGTGTTTCCTTAATTTCTGTTTTTGAGAGTGTGCTGTTAGTGAACAGAAATGCAACAGATTTCTGTGTATTAATTTCGTACCCTGAAACTTTACCAAATTCATTGATGAGCTCTGGTGTTTGCTTTTGGTGTCTTTAAAATTTGCTATGTATAGTATCATGTCATCTGCAAACAGTGACAGTTTTACCTTTTCCTTTCCAACCTGGATTCTTTCTATTTCTTTTTTCTTGTCTGATTTTTGTGGCTAGGACACCCAATTTTATTTTGAATAAAAATGGTGAGAGTTGGCATCCTTGTCTTTTTCTTGATCTTAGAGGAAATGCTTTCAGCTTTTCACCATTGGGTATAATGTTACCTGTGGGTTTGTTTTATATGGCCTTTATTATATAGAAGTATGTTCCTTCTATTACCACTTTCTGGGGAGTTTTTATCATAAATGGATGTTGAATTTTGTCCAAAGCTTTTCCTGCATCTACTGAGATAATCATACGGTTTTATTCTTCAATTTAATGTGGTGTATCACATTGATCTGTTTTCAGGTATAGAAAAATGCTTGCATCCCTGAGATAAATCCCCCTTGATCATGGTGTATGAGCCTTTTAATGTATTGTTGGATTTGGTTTGCTAATATTTTGTTGAGGATTTTTGCATCTATGTTCATCAGGGATATTGGCCTAAATTGTGTGTGTGATTTCTTTGTCTTGTTTTGGTATCAGGGTGATGTTGGGCTCATATAATGAACTTAGAAGTGTTCTTGCCTCTTGAATTTTTTTGGAATAGTTTAAGAATAGATGTTAACTCTTCTCTACATGTTTCGTAGGATTTACCTGTGAAGACTTGACTTTAGTTTTTTGGGTGTTCTTTTTTTACTGATTCCATTTCATTACTGATAATTGGTCAGTTCATATTTTCCATTTCCTCTTGGTTCAGTCTGCGGAGCTTGTACCATTCTAAGAATTTGTCCATTTCTTCTAGGCTGTCCTTTTTTTCATCCTATTGTTGTTCATAGTAATCTCATGATATTTGTATTTCTGTGGTGTTGGTGTAACATCTTTTTCATTTCAGATTTTCTTGATGTGTGTCCTCCATCTTTTTTTCTTGATGAGTCTGGCTAAAGGTTTATCAATTTTGTTTATTTTTCAAAGAATTCAACTCAGTTTCATTGATCTTTTCTATTCTTTTTGTAGTCTCTATTTCATTTATTTATGCTCTGATCTTTATGATTTCTTTCCTTCCACTACTTCTACTTTTGTTTGTTCACCTTTTTCTAGTTCCTTTAGGTGTGATGTTAATTATTTATTTGAGAATTTTCTTTATTCCTGGGGTAAGCTTGTATCACTAAAATATTCCCACTTTAGAACTGCTTTTGCTGCATCCCATAGATTTTGGATTGTTAGGTTTCCATTTCCATTTTCTCCAGGTAATTTTTTATTTCCTCTTTGATTTCTTCAGTGATCCATTGATTGTTTAGTAGCATATTGTTTAGCCTCACATGTTTGTGCTTTCTTATTTTTTCCCCCTTGTACTTGATTTCTAATCTCACAGCACTATGGTCAGAAAATATTCTTGATATAATTTCAATTTCCTTAAATTTAGCAAGGCTTGTTTTGTGACATAGCATGTGATCTATCATAGAGGTTACTCCATGTTATTAGATGAACCTTAAGTTCATCTAATCTAATGTGTCATATAAGGCCAGTGTTCCCTTACTGATTTTCTTTCTGAATGATCTATCCATTGATGGAAGTGGGGTGTTAAAGTTCTCTAGTATTATTGTGTTATTGTCAGTTTCTCCCTTAATGTCTGTTAATGTTTGCTTTATGTATTTAGGTTCTCCTATGTGGGTGCATATAATATTTTCAATTGTTATATCATCTTTGATTGAACCTTTGATATTTATATAATATCCTCCTTTGTCCCATCCAACAGCTTTATTTTATTTATTTATTTTTAACATATTTATTGGAGTATAATTGCTTTACATTTTTGTGTTAGTTGTTGCTGTATAACGAAGTGAATCAGCTATGCATATACATATATCCCCATATCCCCTTCTTCTTGTGTTTCCCTCCCACCCTCCCTATCCCACCCATCTACATGGTCACAAAGCACTGAGGTTATCTCCCTATGCTGTGGGGCTGCTTCCCACTAGCTATCTATTTTACATATGGTAGTGTATATATGTCCATGCCACTCTCTCACTTTGTCACATCTTACACTCCCCCCTCCCTGTGCCCTCAAGTCCATTCTCTACATCTGCATCTTTACTCCTGCTCTGCCCCTAGGTTCTTCAGAACCTTTTAAAAGGTTTTTTAGATTCTCTATATATATGTATGAGCATATGGTATTTGTTTTTCTCTTTCCAACTTACTTCACTCTGTATGACAGACTCTAGGTCCATCCACCTCACTACAAATAACTGGATTTCATTTCTTTTTATGGTTGGGTAATATTCCATTGTATATGTGTTCCACATCTTCTTTATCCATTCATCTGTTGATAGACACTTAGGTTGCTTTCATGTCCTTGTTATTGTAAATAGTGCTACAGTGAACATTGTGATACATGACTCTTTTTGTTTTTGTTTTTTTAAACAAAGACAAAACCTTTTATTACAAGATTATGCATAAAGTACTACGAAATTACACACCTTCAAGCCACAATCCAGACTGAGAAACAGAATATTTATCAGTAGCCCAGAAGCCCCCTCCATTCAGTGTGCCAGGCTAAGGTGAACTTCTGTTGTGACTTGTCAGATTACTTTGCTTATTATTTAAAAAAAAAATTGTGTTAAAATGTACATAACATAGGGATTTCCCTGGTGGTGCAGTGGTTAAGAATCCACCTGCCAATGCAGGGGACGTGGGTTCTATCCCTGGTCCGGGAAGATCCCACATGCCATAAAGCAACTAAGCCCATGTGCCACAACTACCGAGGCTATGCTCTAAAACCTACAAGCCACAACTACTGAGCCCACATTCTGCAAATACTGCAACCTGCATGCCTAGATCCCATACACCGCAACGAAGAGCAGCCCTTACTTGCCACAACCAGAGAAAGCCCTTGTGCAGCAACAAAGACCCAACTCAAGGTGTATGCCCAGTAGTGGGATTGCTGGCTCATATGGTAGTTCTATTTTTAGTTTCTTAAGGAACCTCCATACTGTTCTCCATAGTGGCTGTATGAATTTACATTCCCACCAACAGTGCAAGAGTGCTCCCTTTTGTCGAAACCCTCTCCAGAATTTATTGTTTGTAGATTTTTTGATGATGGCCATTATGACCGGTGTGAGGTGATATCTCAATGTAGGCTTGATTTGCATTTCTCTAATGATTAATGATATTGAGCATACTTTCATGTGTGTGTTGGCAATCTGTATACCTTCTTTGGAGAAACTATTTAGGTTTATTTAGGTCTATTAGGTCTATTTAGGTCTTCTGCCCATTTTTTAATTGGGTTTTTCTTGTTTTGATATTGATATGCATGAGCTGCTTGCATATTTTGGAGATTAATCCCTTGTCAGTTGCTTCATTTGCAAATATTTTCTCCCATTCTGAGGGCTGTCTCTTTGTCTTGGTTAGGGTTACCTTTGCTGTGCAAAAGCTCTTAAGTTTCATTAGGTCATATTTGTCTATTTTTGTTTTTATTTCCATTTCTCTAAGAAGTGCATCAGAAAGAATCTTGCTGTGATTTATGCCATAGAGTGTTCTGCCTGTGTTTTCCTCTAAGAGTTTTATAGTGTCTTGGCCTTACACTTAGGTCTTTAAACCATTTTGAGTTTATTTTTGTGTATGGTGTTAAGGAGTGTTCTAATTTCATTCTTTTGCATGTAGCTGTCCAGTTTTTACCCAGCACCACTTATTGAAGAAGTGGTCTTTTCTCCATTATATATTCTTGCCTCCTTTATCAAAGATAAGGTGACCATATGTGCATGGGTTTATCTCTGGGCTTTCCATCCTGTTCCATTGATCTATGTTTCTGTTTTTGTGCCAGTACCATACTGTCTTGATTACTGTAGGTTTGTAATATAGTCTGAAGTCAGGAAGCCTGATTCCTCTAGCTCTGTTTTTCTTTCTCAAGATTGCTTTGGCTACTTGGGGTCTTTTGTGTTTCCATACAAATTGTGAAATTTTTTGTTCTAGTGCTGTGAAAAATGCCTTTCATAGTTTGATAGGGATTGCATTGAATCTGTAGATTACTTTGGGTAGTATAGTCATTTTCACAGTGTTGATTCTCCCAATCCAAGAACATGGTATATCTCTCCATCTGTTTGTATCATCTTTAATTTCCTTCATCAGTGTCTTATAGTTTTCTTCATACAGGTCTTTTGTCTCCTTAGGTAGGTTTATTCCTATGTATTTTATTCTTTATGTTGCAATGGTAAATGGGAGTGTTTCCTTAATTTCTCTTCCAGATTTTTCATCATTAGTGTATAGGAATGAAAGAGATTTCTGTGCATTAATTTTGTATCCTGCTACTTTACCAAATTTATTGATTAGCTCTACTAGTTTTCTGGTAGCATGTTTAGGATTTTCTATGTATAGCAACATGTCATCTGCAAACAGTAAGAGTTTTACTTCTTTTCTGAATTGGATTCTTTTTATATCTTTTTCATCTCTGATTGCTGTGGCTAAAACTTCCAAAACTATGTTTATAATAGTGGTAAGAGTGGCCAACCTTGTCTTGTTCCTGATCATAGAAGGAATGATTTCAGTTTTTCACCATTGGGAACGATGTTGGCTGTGGGTTTGTCATATATGACTTTTGTCATTTATTGTGTTGAGGTAAGTTCCCTCTATGCCTACTTTCTGGAGAGTTTTTATCATAAATGTGTGTTGAATTTTGTCAAAAGCTTTTTCTGCATCTATTGAGTCTGTCATATGTTTTTTATCATTCAATTTGTTAATATGGTGTATCACTCTGATTGATTTGTGTATATTGAAGAATCCTTGCATTCCTGGGATAAACCCCAATTGTTCATGGTTTATGATCCTTTTAACGAGCTGTTGGATTCTGATTGCTAGTATTTGGTTGAGGATTTTTGCATCTAAGTTCATCAGTGATATTGGCCTATAGTTTTCTTTCTTTGTGACATCTTTGCCCGGTTTTGGTATCAGGGTGATGGTGGCCTCATAGAATGAGTTTAGGAGTGTTCCTCCCACTGCTATATTTTGGAAGAGTTTGAGAAGGATAGGTGTCAGCTCTTCTTTAAATGTTTGATAAAATTCGCCTGTGAAGCCATCTGTTCCTGGGCTTTTGTTTGTTGGAAGATTTTTAATCACAGTCTCAATTTCAGTGCTTGTGATTGGTCTGTTTATATTTTCTATTTCTTCCTGGCTCAGTCTCGGAAGGTTGTGCTTTTCTATGAATTTGTCCATTTCTTCCACGTTGTCCTTTTTATTGGCATATAGTTCCTTGTAGTATTCTCTCATGATCCTTTGTATTTCTGCAGTGTCAGTTGTTACTTTCCGTTTTCATTTCTAATTCTGTTGATTTGAGTCTTCTCCCTTTTTTTCGTGTTGAGTCTAGCTAATGGTTTATCAATTTTGTTTATCTTCTCAAAGAACCAGCTTTTGATTTTATTGATCTTTGCTATCGTTTTCTTCATTTCTTTTCCATTTATTTCTTTTTTCAACATCTTTATTGTAGTATAATTGCTTTACAGTGGTGTGTTAATTTCTGCTCTTTAACAAAATGAATCAGCTATACATAAACATGTATCCCCATATCTCTTCCCTCTTGCATCTCCCTATCACCCTCCCTATCCCACCCCCTAGGTGGACACAAAGCCCCAAACTGATCTGCCTGTGCTATGTGGCTGCTTTCCACTAGCTATCTCTTTTACATTTGGTAGTGTATCTGATCTTTATGATTTCTTTCCTTTTGCTAACTTTGGGTTTTTTTTTTTTTCTTCCTTCTCTAATTCCTTTAAGTGTAAGTTTAAGTTGTTTATTTGAGATTTTTCTTGTTTCTTGAGGTAGGATTGTATTGCTATAAACTTCCGTGTTAGAACTGCTTTTGCTGCATCCCATACGTTTTGGGCCATAGTGTTTTCATTGGCATTTATTTCTAGGTATTTTTTGATTTTCTCTTTGATTTCTTCAGTGGTCTCTTGGCTATTTAGTAACGTATTGTGTAACCTCCATGTGTTTGTATTTTTAACAGTTTTCTTTCCTGTAATTGATTTCTAGTCTCATGGAGTTGTGATCGGAAAAGATATTTGATATGATTTCAATTTTCTTAAATTTACCAAGGCTTGATTTGTGACCCAGATATGATCTATGCTGGAGAATGTTCCATGAGCACTTGAGGAAAAACTGTATTCTGTTGTTTTTGGATAGAATGCCCTATAATTAGCAATTAACTCTATCGTATTTAATGTATCATTTAAAGCTTGTGTTTCCTTATTTATTTTCACTTTAGTTGATCTGTCCATTTGTGAAAGTGGGGCATTAAAATCCTCTACAACTATTGTGTTACTGTTGATTTCCCCTCTTATGGCTGTTAGCATTTGCCATATATATTCAGGTGCTCCTAGGTTTGGTGCATAAATGTTTACAATTGTTATATCTTCTTCCTGGATTGATCCCTTGATCATTATGTAGTGTCCTTTTTTGTCTCTTGTAATAGTTTTTATTTTAAAGTCTATTTTGTCTGATATGAGAATTGTTACTCCAGCTTTCTTTTGATTTCCATTTGCATGGAATATCTTTTTCCATCCCTTCACTTTCAGTCTGTATGTGTCCCTAGGTCTGAAGTAGGTCTCTTTTAGGCAACATATATATGGATCTTGTTTTTGTAACCATTCTGCCACTCTATGTCTTTTGGTTGGAGCATTTAATCCATTTACATTTAAGGTAATTATCCATATGTATGTTCCTATTACCATTTTCTTAATTATTTTGGGTTTGTTATTGTAGGTCTCTTCCTTGTCTTGTGTTTCCTTCCTAGAGAAGTTCCTTTAGCATTTGTTGTAAAGCTGGTTTGGTGGTGCTGAATTCTCTTAACTTTTGCTTGTCTGAAAAGGTTTTATTTCTCTGTCAAATCCGAATGAGATTCTTGCTAGGTGGAGCAATCTTGGTTGTAAGTTTTTCCCTTTCATCACTTTAAATATGTCTTCCCACTCCCTTCTGGCTTGCAGAGTTTCTACTGAAAGATCACCTGTTAACGTTATGGGGATTCCCTTGTATTTTATTTGTTGCTTTTCTCTTGCTGCTTTTAATATTTTTTCTTTGTATTTAATTTTTGATGCTCTTCCTGGACTTGATTGACTATTTCCTTTCCCATATTAGTGAGGTTTTCAACTATAATCTCTTCAAATATTTTCTCAGTCCCTTTCTTTCTCTCTTCTTCTTGTGGGACCCCTATAATTCGAGTGTTGGTGTTTTTAATGTTGTCCCAGAGGTCTGTTAAACTTTCTTCAATTCTTTCCATTCTTTTTACTTTATTCTGCTCTGCAGCAATTATTTCCACTATTTCATTTCCAGGTCACTTATCCTTTCTTTTTGATCAGTCATTCTGCTATTGATTCCTTCTAGAGAATTTTTAATTTCACTTATTGTTTTGCTCATCTTTGTTTGCTCTTTAGTTCTTCTAGGTCCTTGTTAAACGTTTCTTGTATTTTCTCCATTCTATTTCCAGGATTTTGGATATATTTTCTCTCATATCTCTCAGTACCTTTTTCAGGTAGACTGCCTATTTCCTCTTAATTTGTTAGGTCTGGTGGGGTTTTACCTTGATCCTTCATCTGCTGCGTATATCTCTGTCTTCTCATTTTGCTTAACTTACTGTGTTTGGGTCTCCTTTTCGCAGGCTACAGATTCGTAGTTCCTGTTGTTTTTGGTGTCTGTCCCCAGTGGGTAAGGTTGGTTCAGTGGGTTGTGTAGGCTTCCTGGTGGAGGGCACAGGTGCCTGTGTTCTGGTGGATGAGGCTGGATCTTGTCTTTCTGGTGGGCAGGACCACGTCTGGTGGTGTGTTTTGGGGTGTCTGTGAACTTAGTATGATTTTCGGCAGCCTCTCTGCTTATGGGTTGGGTTGAATTCCTGGCTTGCCAGTTGTTTGTCATGGGGTGTCTGGCACTGGAGCTTGCTGGTCGTTGAGTGGAGCTGGGTCTTAGTGTCAAGACAGAGATTTCTGGAATAACTCTTGCCGATTGATATTATGTGGGGTCAGGAAGTCTCTGGTGGTCCAATGTCGTGAACTCGGCTTTCCCACCTCAGAGGCTCAGGACTGACACCTTGCTGGAGCACCAAGACCCTGTCAGCCACATGGCTCAGAAGAAAATGGAGAAAAAAAATAAATAAATAAAATAAAATAAAGTTATTAAAACAAAAAATTTAAAAGGTATTATTAAAATTTAAAAAGTAATAAATAAAAGTAGATAGTATCCAAATCAATAAACAAATCCACCGATGATAACATGCACTAAAAACTAAACTAAGATAACCTTATAAATCAGAATGTAGTCAGTTGCATACAGGAAACCCGAAGCCTACAGTTGCTCCCAAAGTCCTCCACCTCAATTTTGGGATTATTCATTGTTTATTCAGCTATTCCAGAGATGCAGGGTAAATCAACTTGATTGTGGAGATTTAATCCGTTGCTTTTGAGGCTCCATGGAGAAATTTCCCTTTCTTTCCTTTGTTCGCACAGCTCCTGAGGCTCAGCTTTGGTTTTGGCCCTGCCTCTGCATGTAGGTCGCCATCTGGTGTCTGTTCTTCACCCAGACAGGAGGGGGTTAAAGGAGTGGCTGATTAGGGGGCCCTGGTTCCCTCAGGCTGTGGAGAGGGAGGGGTACGGAATGCGGAATGCGGCATGAGCCTGCAGTGGCAGAGCCCGAGGTGACATTGCAACAGCCTGAGGCATGCCCTGTGCTCTCCCGGGGAAGTTATCCCTAGATCATGGGACCCTGGCAGTGGCGAGCTGCACAGGCTCCCAGGAGGAGAGGTGTGGGTAGTGACCTGTGCTTGTACACAGGATTCTTGTGGCTGCAGCAGCAGCGTTAGCTATTCATGCCTGTCTCTGGTGTCTGCGCTGGTAGCCGCAGCTCACGCCCATCTCTGGAGCTTGTTTAGGCGGTGTTCTGAATGGCTTCTCCTCGCATACCCCAAAACAATGGTCTCTTGCCTCTTAGGCAGTTCCAGACATTTTCCCGGACTCCCTCCCTGCTAGCTGTAGCACACTAGCCCCCTTCAGGCTGTGTTCATGCAGCCAACCTCAGTCCTCTCCCTGGGATCTGACCTCCAAAGCCCTAGCCTCAGCTCTCAGCCCCCACCACCCTGGTGGGTGAGCAGACAAGCCTCTCAGGCTGGTGAGTGCTGGTCTGCACTGATCTTTGTGTGGGAATCTCTCCACTTTGCCCTCTGCACCCCTGTTGCTGGGCTCTCCTCTGTGCCTCCAAAGCTCCCCTCCCACCCACCACCAGCCCCGTCTCCACCAGTGAGGGGGCTTTTTAGTATGTGGAAACTTTTCCTCCTTCACAGCTCCCTCCCAGAAGTGGAGGTCCCGTCCCTATTCTTTTGTCTCTGTTTTTTTCTTTTTTCTTTTACCCTACCCAGTTACGTGGGGAGTTTCTTACCTTTTGGGAAGTCTGAGGTCTTCTGCCAGCATTGAGTAGGTGTTCTGTAGTTGTTCCACATGTAGATGTATTTTTGATATATTTCTGGGGAGGAAGGTGATCTCCACCTCTTACTCCTCCACCATGTTGAAGGTCCTCCCCCCATCTAACAGCTTTAAAGTCTATTTTGTGTAATATAAGTATTGCTACCCCAGCGTTCTTTTGATTTTCATTTGCATGGAATACCTTTCTCCATCCCCTTACTCTCATTCTGTGTGTGTCTTTAGATCTGAAGTTAGTTTCTTGTAGCCAACATATGTACCAGTCTTGTTTTCATATACATTCGGCCTCTCTATATCTTTTGATTGGAGCATTTAGTCCATTTACATTTAAGGTAATTATTGATATGTATGTTCTTACTGCCATTTTGTTAATTGTTTTGGTGTTGTTTTAGTAAGTATTTTTCTCCTTCTTTTGTTCTCCTCTCTTGTGATTTGATGACTGTATTTATTGTTATGTTTGGAGTCCTTTTTCTTTATGTGTGTGTATCTGTTACAAATTTTTGGTTTGTGTTTACCATGAGCACTTTATATAGCAATATATATATAGAGAGAAAGATATATATATATATATATATACATATATATATATGTATGCATGTGTGTGTCATTGTTTTAATTTGAATTGTAATTTAACAACCATGCATTTGTACTCTCCTCCCCTTATGATTACTGTTTTTGAGATCATGTTTTCCACCTAATTGTTTTGTACATCCCTTAACTTCTTATTGTGGATATAGATGATTTTACTACTTGTGTTTTAATGTTCCTACTAGTTTTTGCCTGGATGATTTCCTCCATTTACTGCATGTTTGCCTTTACTGATGGTCTTTTTCCTTTCATAATTTTCATATTTATAGTTGTGACCTTTACTTTTATTCTTAGAGAAGTTCTTTTCTTGTTGTGGGCTGACTATGTGTGTGGTCTGCTAGGCTTGGATGGCCCCTGGTCTGGTTGGTTGTCAGGCCCTAACTTGTGTGGAGGCTGCTGGCCACTGGTTGGTGGTACCGTGCCATGAGGTGATTGACTGCAGAAGCCATGGTTTCCCAGAGCTTATGCTGACTCATTGGTGGGTGGAGTTAGGGGTCAGAAGACTCAAGAGTTGTTGCATGCCCACTTGTATGTGTAGCCCGGTCTTGGGTTTAGTGCTGGTAAACTGGCTGGCAGAGCAGGGTTTTGGAGTCTGGTTGCAGGACCCAGAGTACACAGAGCTGGTGACAGATTCCTGGTTGGGGAGGGGGGGTGTTTCTTGACACAAGTGGATATGGGGATCATAGTGCCCCAAAGCTTATGTTGGCAGGCCCAGGGCAGAGTCTGCTCTGCTGATATGCAGGATTAATTTGCAGGTTCAGGATTGTGGTTTTCTTGAGTTTGATGTCTGCACCCTGGTGGGTGAAGTTTGTCTAGAAGGTATAGCAGGCTCCCTGATAGTGAGGCTAGGGACCAGGGAATTCTGAGACTAGTACCTGCACAATGGTGAGTGGAGCTAGGTCTTGGGCCCTCTGCTTGGCAGGGTCACATCCAGAGGCAGCTGTGGGCTCTGGGGTTCTTAAGGTAGGCTGTCTGCTGATGAGTGGATCTGTGTCCCTGCAGAGTTAGTTGCTTGGCCTGAGGTGTCCCAGCCCTGGCACATATAGGATATCTGATGGGGCCAGTTCTTGGTGCTAATGAGCTAGAGGGAGAATTGTACAATGTCCCTTACCAGTTCCAGTGTCCATATGGTAGGAATCCCTAAAACGACTGTTGCCAGTGTCTAGGTTCCCTAAGTGAGCTGCAGTTGCCTCTTTCCTCTCAGGGAGACTGTCCAAGATCAACTGGAAGGTCTGACCCAGGCTCCTATCAAATTACTGTGTCTGCCCTGAGTCCTGGATCATGTGAGATTTTGCTTGTGCCTTTTAAGAGTGAAATCTCTATTTCCCTTAGCCCTCTGGAACACCCAAAAGTAAGCTGCTGCCCTTCAAATGCAATGGGGCTTATCTTTCTGGCACAAGACCCCTGGGCTGCAGAGCCCAATGTGGGGTTCCAAGCTCTCACTCCTTTGGCAGAACCTCTGCAATATAATTATTCTCGATTTTGTGGGTCACCCACCCAGTTATATGGGACTTGAGCATATCATGAATCTGCCCCTCCTATGCATCTTGTTGTGGTTCCTTCTTTATGTGCTCAGTTGTAGATCCTTTTTGGTAGGTTCTGGTCTTTTTCATAAATAGCTGTTATGCAGATAGTTGTGATTTTGTTGTGCCCATGACATAAGGTGATCTCAGGGTCTTTCTACTCACCAACTGAGCCAATCTCCCTAAATTTATTTTTAAAATGAAGAAAGTATCTATAAAAATGTGATAATAGTCCAGAGAATGAGAAGACAAGCCACAGACTGGGGGAAAATATTTGCAAAAAGTATATTTGCTAATGGACTGTTATCCAAAATGTACAAAAACTTTTAAAACTCAATAATAAGAAAATGAACAATCTAATTTTGGGCAAAAAGAATTTGAGACACTTACCCAAAAAGATGTATGGATAGAATGTATATGAAAAGATGTTCGGCATCATATGTCATTAGGTAAGTGCAAGTTAAAACAATGAGCTATCTCCACATCTATTAGAATTGTGAAAATCCAAAACACTGACTACACTTTAGGCTGACAAAGATGTATAGCAACAGGAACTCACATTCACTTCTGGTGGGAATGCAAGGCAGCCACTTGGAAGACAGATTGCCAGTTTCTTACAAATCTAATCCTATTCTTACCATAAGATCCAACAATCTTACTTCTTGGTATTTATCCAAATAAGTTGAAGACATGTCAAAGAATACCATGTTTTAGTTATGCAAGATGAATATGTTCCAGAGAGCTAATGTAAAACATGGTGACTATAATTAGCAATACTGATTCCTGTATTGATATTTGTTGAGAGGGTAGATCTTAAGTGTTCTTACTGCCCCTCTCCCACACACACACAAGTGTTTGTAATGGATATGTTAATTAGCTTGCTGTGATGATCACTTCACAGTGCTTACATATATCAGTATGTCAAGGTCTATACCTTAAATATGTACAGTTTTTATTTGTCCATTATACCAATAAAGCTAAAAAGGAACAAAGAAAACATGTCCACACAAAACCCTGCATGCAGATATTTATAGCAGCTTTATTCATAATTGCCAAAACTTTGAGAAAAGAGATGTTCTTTGGTAGGTGAATGGTTAAATAACTGCAGTACATCCCACCAATGGTAAATTATTCAGTGCTAAAAAGAAATGAGCCATCAAGCCATAAGCAGTAAAAGAAGCCAACATGAAAAGGCTACATACTGTATAATTCCAACACTATGATGTTCTGTAAAAAGTAAAATCTATGAAGACAGTAAAAAGATCTGTGGTTTCCAGGAGTTATGGGGTATAGAGAGGTGTATACACAGAGCACAGAGGATTTTTAGGACACTGAAACCATTGTGTATGATACAATAATGGTAAATTCAAGTCACAAATTTCTCAAAACCCATAGTCTTTGCAACACCAGGAGTGAACTCTAATATCACCTATAGATTTTGGGTGATGATGATGTGTCAATGCAGGTTCATTGATTGTAAAAAATGTACAACTCTGCTGTGTGTGTGTGGGTGCAAAGAGTATGTGGAATTCTATTCTCTGCTTGATTATACTGTGAATCATAAAGTGTTCTAAAAATAAAATCTCTTTTAGAAAAAGGATTAAAAATGCAATGATGCATATTTTCTAGGCTCTCATATTAATGGCTCTGTGTTTTCTGCAAAAGTAATGAGTTGATTTTGTCTAAAACTCTGCACCAATTATTGGTTAAGATATGATCGTATTTTAATTTCAAACAACCTCTATCTTAAAAAAATTTAATTGTTCCCAGATTTTGGGAATATTTTGACTCCAAATTTTTAAAATGAATTTTGTAAAATTATACCTAGTTATGCAGCTGGAGCACTCCTTTACATGTAAGAAAATGTAAAATTTCAAACATAGGCTTTTTGCCTTAAAGGAAGTCACTGCAAGAATAAATGGCTTTGAAAACCATGGAATAAAAACTTCTATGCTTTTTATATAAGAAGTAGAAATGAAGATATGAGAAGTGAATTTATTTTATCACAAAAATAGCAAGGTGGAAAACCAATTTGTTCAGGAAGGACCATGCATTATCAAAAATACTGCTAACCCTCACTTCCTGAAAACAAGATAACATAATTCTATGTTCTATGGATAGCTACAGCACATTTATTTATCTTCTCATGTTCTTCAAAGCTTCTGTCATTTTCTTATTCAATTCTAGGTTAGAAAATCCTTCTAAATGCCTTTTTTACCCAGTGTCTATTTTAAATTTAAGTAAAAGTAGTTTAAAATGTTCTTTTTCACCATCCTTCATTCAATTTTGATAACTAAATGAACAAAGAGTGGCATTTATGTCTGTACAATTTCCTCATAGATACTTCCAGAACCAAATAAAGAAAGTTTTGTCTAGCCAAATGTTGTTACCTTTGTACTTGGGCTTTATATGCTAGTCACCATTTTCTTGTTACAGAAGAAATGCCCAATTTGTGTTCTTCAATCAAAAAGTTTGGGAAATGCGAAGTTAATAAAAATAAATTTTTTCTTCACTAGACACATCGGGCACTTTAATGTGCTAATATATTTTGTTATTCTTAAAGCTGAACTGTAGTGTGCAGTGTTTCCTAACCACTATTTTTAGAACAAGTTTTAAACTTCTAAAAACTTTTTACTTTGAAACAATTAGAGATTTACAGGAAGTTGCAAACATAGCATGGGAAGTTTCCCTGTATCTTTACCTACTTACTCATAATAGTTATATCTTACATAATTATAGTGCAATATATCAAAGTCAGGAAATTGACATTGGCATAGTATAGATAGATGATAGATCGATAGATAGATCTATATTAATTAATCATATGTGTAGATTTCTGTAAGCATCACAGCAATCAAGATACAGAATGTCTGTCACCACAGAGAGCTCACTAATGATAACCCTCTAAACTTCGATCTTCCCCACCCCACCCCACCCCACTATTCCTAAACTCTGACAAACACTAATCTGTTCAACATCTCTATAATTTTGTCAAGACTGTTACATAAATGAAAATACACAGTATGTGATCATCTGAGATATTTTTTTTTACTCAGCATAATGCCTTTGAGACCCATCCAAGTTGTTTTGTGTATTGATAATCTATTTCTTTTTATTGCTGAGTATTATTCAATGATATGTATATCCAATGTATGGATATACAATATATGTATGTATATTGTATAACAATATACAAATTGTTAAATTCTGTTTAACAATTTACCTTTTGAGGAATATTTTAGTTGTTTTCATGTTTTGGCTCTTACAAATAAAGCTGCTGTGAACATTCATGTACAGATTTTTGTGTATACATAAGTCTTCATTTTTCTGGAATTAATGCCCAAGATTGCAACTACTGGGTTCTATAGTAAGTGTATGCTTAAATAAACTGCCAAATATTTTCCAGGCTTGCTGTTCCATTTTATATTCCCACCAGCTATGTATGACAGATTCAGTGTCTCCACATTCTTGGCAGTATTTGTGTTGTCCATTTTTTTTCCTTTTAGCCATTCTGATTGGTGTATAATAATATCTCCTAGTGATGGTCAGTGATGTTGAATATATTTTTGAGTTTATTTTCCATCTGAATATGCTCTTTGTAGAAATGTCCCTTTATTAATTTTGTCCACTTTCTACTTGGATGTTTTGACTTTTTTACTATAGAATTTTTAGAGTTCTTTGTTTATTTTTGATACAAGTCTTTTGACAAATACATGGTTTGCAAATATTTTCTCGAAGCCTGTAACCTGTCTTTTTTTTCCTCTTGAAAAGTCTTTTGTAAAATAAAATTTTGTTTTAATTTTGATTAAGTCCAATTAATCTTTTTTCTCTTGTGGATTATGGTTTTGGGTTTATGTCTAAGAAATCTTCACCAAGATCTACATTCCAAGGGTTTTCTCCTAAGTTGTCTAAATGTTTTATTGTTTTCTATTCTACAAAGACTGTTATTCATTTTGAGTGAATTTTTGTGTAAGTTGTGAGATTTGGTAAAGGTTTGTTAGTTTGTTTATAAAAAATTTTTTGCTTTTGCTTATGGATATCCAATGTTCCAGCACCAATTGGTTCAAAGGTTATCCTCTCTCCATTGAATTATTTGTGAAGAAAAAATCAGTTGGTTGTACTTGTCTGAGGACTATTTCTGGGTTCACTCCTTTATTCCGTTGGTCTATGTATGTGTCTATCCCTCTGCCAATACTTCACAAACTTGATTACTGTAGTTATATAATGTCTTAAAACTTCTTAGAGATATCCCTTCCACGTTTTTGTTCTTTTTCAAAGCTGTTTTAGCTATCCTAGTACTTTTATTTTTCCAAATAAATTTTAGAGTAATTTTGTCTATATCTACAAAAATTTTTCCCAGAATTTTCATAAGAATGGCATGGATATACATATATTCACATATATAAATTTATATATTATAATTTATATATTAATTATAAATTTGGGGAGAATTATATTTAGTATTTGAATTTTCCAATTCATGGGCATGTTATGTCTCTTCATTTATTTAGGTCTTTTTTTTTCTTTTATAGTTTACAAGTTAGCACACAAGTCCTTTACATGTTTTGACAGATTTTCAGCTAAGTATTTCATTTTTGTTGAGTTATTATAAATGGTATTTTATATTTAATTTTGATTTCCACATCTTATTTCATTTTTATTTTCTCATTTGTTTTAATCATATTCCTAATTGCTTATTAATGCATTTTTTTAACGGATGCTTTAAAATTCTTGTCAGATCATTCTAATATCTGTGTAGTCTCCGTGCTGGCATCTGTTGATTGTCTTTTGTCATTCAAGTGGAAATGTTAATGGTTCATGTTATGATGAGTGATTTTTGATTGAAATGTGGACATTTTGGGTATTATGTTATGAAACCATAGATCTTATTTAAATCTTGTGTTTTAGCAGGCTTCCTCTGACACCTCCTAGTGAGAGAGGCCACTGTTTTTGCCTGGTGGGAGGTGAAGGCCATGTTTCTCAATAAGTTTCAATTGACACTGGACATGAGGGCATGCTTCTCCTACTACTGGGTGGAGATGGTAATTTAGGCCACACTGATACTAACCTATTTGGGATGGGGGGGCACCTTGTTACTGCTCCCTACCTACATGACCTTCACTGATATGGCAGTCAGGTAGTGGCCTTATCACTGTTTATGTGTGGTAAAGGCCCAGTTTTCCACTTGGTTTCTTCAGACACCACCCAGTAGGGAGTGGTAGGCGGCCCCTATTGGTGGAGTCAGGTGGAGTTAAAAGTCAAGGCTTCCCTCACAGTCTCCACTGACACCACCTTGGAATGAAACTCAGCAGGTATGAAATTCCTGGCTCTTCATTCTTTCTTCCTCAACAACATCCTGGGGCGGGAGATGCCTGTAAAACCCTCAAGGGTGAAAATGTAGATTTCCACTTTGCCTTTGCTAGAGACGGTGGGGATGTTCTCTACAGTATTTGTCTAGAGTAGAGTGACTATTGTCTAAAAGTTTTCTGTTTTGTCAGGCTGCCCCTTTTTCTGCTCCTTTGTTTAGAGAGAGCAAGATTTTCTTGGGTCTTTTTTGGTCTGTGCCTACTGATGTTTCTGGATTACCAGCTTCTCCCATACCCAGTCTGGTATATATAAGGCCTAAAAAAGTATCCTCTTCATAACTACACTTGCGGAAAAATAAGACATTTTTGACTACTTCAGAAAACTTGAAAACGTTATAGAAAAAATTCTTATCAAAAGCTTAATACTTGTTGAAACACAGGATCTTTAGGGCAGTGAAATTACTCTGAATGATGCTATAATAGTGAATACATTCCATTATACATTTGTCAAAATCCGTAAAATATACACAAGTAAGAGTGGACCTTAATGTGAACTATGGTCTCTGTGCAGTAATGATGTTTCAGTGTAGATTCATCAATTGTAAAATATGTACCACTCTAGTGAAGGATGTTGGCAATGGAGGAGGCAATGCACATGTTGGGACAACGGGTATATGGGAAATCTCTGTGCCTTCCACTAAATTTTGTTTTGAACCTAAAACTGCTCTGAAAAATATAGTATATTATTTTTTAAAGGCTTATTATGTAAGCGAACATTCCATTAAAATGTGTCTACAAAACCCTTATTTTCTCTCCTACAAGTCCCTAGAGAAGTCCTGAATTTGAGAGATTGAGTTGGTTTAATTTATTTTTAAATAAGATTCCACTTTAAGAAAACTAAATCTCCCACGGGCTATAGTAATGAATCATCATCTCATGTCTATAGTTATTGGAAGAGTTACCGTGTCAGCCAAACAGAGCCATCTGGACCAATCTTTACTGTTGTATTAAGTAGCTTTTAGAGAATTATTTAGCGAAATCAAGTGTATGATTTTTTCCCCCTTAATCTCTTTTGAGGAATATTTTCCTGGCAGAGAGGGTCATTTATATTGTCTTTTAAATGACTAAGTTACATTTAGCACTAGAGCAAAAAAAACCCAAAAAACAAAACTGTTAAACTAAATCTGAAAGCTGGAAACCTACACAGAAATGAAATTTTTATGAATTTTTTTAAAGACTTGATGTCTTCCATTTTTGCAGGTATCACATAAATCTCTTATTAAATGCTTTTTCAGTTATGTGAGTAAATTGTATTGAAATTTAGCAATTAAAAACCACTATGAAGATTGCATAATAAAAAACAAAAGAAAAATCCACGTGTTGAGGTCTAGTCATGGAAGCCATTTTGCCTTTAAGAGAAATCTCTGGCCTAACTGTGATCCTGAGATGAAAGGGAAATTTATTTCATTGTGTCTTACTATTAAAAATATATATAACCTGATGAACTGTCATAATTATTTTTAGATGCAAGGATTAAATGAGATAATGATCCAACTTCTTAGGTACTGGTTGTTTTGAAATCAGCCTCATGATTCCATAAATATATTTTTATTCAAGATACAGCTCAAAATTTGAAATAAGAGAAAGCGCTAATTCCTTTCAATGCCTTAAACTTTTTCTTAGCCCTTTCTAAGCTGAAAATACATATTTTTATGGAAGTGATTCATTTATTGATCTCTCTAGTAGGCATAAATAAATTCATTAATTTATATGTAAATTATATATATATATATATATATATATATGTATATATATATCATACATGTCTAAAATATATAAATTTTATCTCAGGGAATTACCACTGAGTGTAAGTAAAATTTTCTGATATAATCTGGATATCTTGTCAATACTTTCTTTATCTATCTCTCTATCTAAAACACACTTTTAAGCTCTTGGCCATAAAACCTTCTACTTAGATGTATAGGTTTACAATAATTTACAAGCACTTATTTTTAAATTTTGCCTCAGACACAGTTCCATCATTTCAACCCTGTGCTGCATCCACATACATCTCAGGATCTTTCTGCTCAGATCAAGCCAATAAAACTCCAAGAAAATGATATAAATACCATATGGCACATTGAATGACATGGCATTTTTAAGGGCAGGAAAATGACACTTTTGGGGATTTCTTTGTGACTTCCAGGTTATTCTGATGATATAGGCAATGAATCCCCTGATCAATTTTATAAATGCTAAACATTTAAACTCTGCTTATTGCCATTCACATAGTTAGCTTTAGGCCAGTGGGCCACATGCCTTTCTTTTATCCTTTGAGAAACTGGAGCTTCCCTATTAACTTCTAGAATTGTGCATGTGCAAGGGACCTATTAAGATTAATGATAATGCATTCACTGGGAAATTTCACAAAGTGTGAAAAGCACAACTATATAAACAAAATGAAATTATATATGTTGAAAAGGACCTTATATATTCCCAGAGATGTATTTCTTCTGTACTTATGTAAAAATAAAATGTAGCTCTTTAAAGTGTTAATTAATATTTCAAGTTTAGGCCTATGAAATGCCACAGAAGAAGCTGATTCCTTTTTTTTAAATAAAGTCCTTTATCTTTGTTCAGTTGGTCCTACAAATAATAAATTACTCATAGTACACATTTATCATATGCTAACTGTCTGCCCAGAATAAACTTCTTAGATTAAAGTGGGCAGAAAAGGGACCTCAGGAGCACATTCAGGGGAATATTAGCAGAACAATATACATTTTCTTGCAGGTTTTTAATCAGTTAGTTATTAAAGTCACTCAGATCTGCTAGGTTTGCTCTCTTTTAAATGTCTTGAAAGTGCTCCTGTTTTAAAAGTCAAATAAATAATGTTTAGAATAAGAATATGTGATAATAACTGAGCCAAAATGTTCTTTTAAATAAGAAGTTTTTATTCTAGTTCCTGGGAAGATCTGTCTAATCAAAGAGAAGTTCTATGCTTACCCTTTTCTAACAATTGTACTTTCAATTCTTCATTTCTTCAACTGTTATTTTTAGTTACTTTTACATGAAGGGCTAAAGAGAAGTTTTAACAAAATATTATTCTTGTATGAACTATATTTTAATAATAATTAATAGTTATGTGTATACATAAAATGCTTATGTGCTAAGAATTTTACTTAAGGGCTTCATAGACATTACCTCGTTTAACTGTCAAAACAATCCTGTACTATTTTGAGTTTTCATATCTTAAGTTTAGAGATGAAGAAATTAAGCTGTGAGCAAAAGTTTATTAAAGTCACACAGCTACCAATTTGCAGAGCTAGAGTTTGAACTCGGGCTAATTCCAGAGCCTATGATCTTAACTACTCACAAAAACAGCTTCTTTACATTTGTATTTTCCTTCAATTGAGTTACTGCAGTAAAAGTTAACATCTTACCTATTAATTAACAGATATTTTATTAAGATAATTAATAGCCTTTTACAAAGATAGGACTAAAATAAGATTCATGGAACTTCCTCTGAACACCTTGGCCTTGGGCCAACCCAAGTCTCCAAGAATGTGAACGATTCAGCCTATGCCTTATAACTGAGATCCAGAAATAGCTTTGAAACTTACAAAGAACTAAAGAAGTACATTTTCCAGCAGAAAATGGATATAATTGAGATTCCAATGAGCCATATGGAAACAGAAAATTATGCAACATTTTAACTTATTTTAAGTTGTAAACTGTTTCCAAAAATACAAATTATGGTTCTGTTTATCCATTTATCATTATTCAGTGATCTGTCTAAAGCTCCTCATAGAGTCACTATATTCTTATGTATTTTTCATGTTAGAAAGGAAAGAGATTTTCTAGCAGAAAAGCCATACAGTCTCACATAGTGCAAAGAATGATAGGAAGACTTCCCAATGTAGTCATTGGGAAAGTATTCATTATAGAAACATATATTTCTGCAACTCCTGAGTAAGAGAAATTGAGGCCAGTCAGTAAGTAACTCTTGTTAGGATCCTGGCATTATGGGGATTATTCAGTGTGCTTCCAGGATATCATTTGACTGTATAAACAAGTAACAAACATCACCAGTTATGGTTTTCTGACTTTCTGAGCATAAAGGGAAAGAGGCAAGCCAAACTCTGTTGTTATACTGCTGGTTGACTTTGAAATTACTTTTCAAACAAGTCTGACTTTAATCCATTTGAAACAAAACTCCTTTTGATGAAGACCTAATCTGACATTTGTGCACAAAATGAAGAAATAGCAAGTATGCTTAAAAGAACTATGATTTAGAAGTCAGAACGTATATAGTCATAGTTCTAGAGATTAGGAGAGTTAATTACCTTACAAACTTAATTAAATACACAGAAAGGAAGTACCCATTGTTGAAAGAGAATTTGAGACAGCTAAAACCTTTATTAGGAAATCACTGTCTTCTTGTGTTGACATGTCAGCAAAAGGTGGAAGATCGCCATGACTTAAGTCAGAACAAGATTTCAAGGAACAGAGAAAGGCAACAATGAAAATGTATATATCAATCCTTGTTTTGAAATTTTCTTCCTTTCTGGGAAATGCCAACTTTAATGTGCATATTTCTGAGCTAAAGTCTAAAAATTAAAGGGTTATGCTGAAACTACCTACCTCTCATTAAATTTGTAATGTGAATGAAAACTGTCTAGAAATACTTTTATGTTGTTTTAAGCTTTGTTAAATTTTGAAAATTATCTTTAACCTAATAATCATGGCAAGAAAAAAATGTTTATATTAATCACAGCATTTTTCTTTTTCCATACTGCAGTAGGAGCACACAACAATATAATATTCTAATATTAAGTTCTATTTATTGCTCCCTAACAGCATTTATTACTGTTATCCAATCTTCAATAAAAGCAGACTGTGGGGGGTGGAGTCAAGATGGCAGACTAGGAGGAAGTGGAGTTCATGTCTCTGCACAACTGAGGCACCTATTAGGCACTGGTGGGGGACCAAGGACACCTAAGGTGACAAGAGGAACCACTAATGACTGGGTAGAATGTTGGGGGGAGGGGGAGCAGGAGAAGTGGAAGCAGCATGGGACTGGTGGCCCTGAGGGGTGGCTGGGAGAGGGGAGAGGTTCCCATGCCCGTAGGGGTCCACCCATGGTTAGCGGGTCAACAGGGACAGGGGAGACCCTTGGGAGAGCAGAGGAACAGAAGGGAGTGCGACCAGCATTTCCCTGTGCACTTGGGGCCCAGGGAACCTGCTGAAATCCCAGGCCTATTCCTCTGCCCTCCGAGACCTACTCTAACCCTGCTGAGCCTAAACCCCACCCACACACCCCCATGCAGGGCCTTACCTCCAAACTCCACACTCTGAGGACCCCTCTGCTGTGCCACCTTTCCCAGGTGCATGGGTCCTGACCCTAGGCCCCACCGCATGCCTAAAAGTTGCCCCTGCCAAGGTCCCACCACCTGGACCTTTTCCAGCCACACAGGTCCTGAGCCTAGGCCCTGCCCCTGCCCTAAACCCAGCCCCTACTTAAGCTCCACCCTCCACAAACAAGACCTTTCCAGCCATTTTATTTCTTTGGTTGTGGTTCTGTTTTACCTTGTTGTTGTTGATTCACTATATTTTAATTTTTTAATAAGTTTTTATTTTTCTAATTTTATTTTATTCTTTATAATTTGTTATTGTTCTATCCTTTTGGGTTCTTCCCTCTCTTTCTTTTCCTTTTTTCTGTTTTGCTTCTGTTTTACTTGTTGTAGTTGTCTCACTTATATTTTTATTTTTCCTAATATACTTTTTATATTCCTAATTTTATTTTATTTTTTATCCTTTATTATTGTACTGCTCCTTTTTTTTTGCTTTTCTTTTGCTGCACCATGCAATTTGTGGTATCTTGGTTCCCAGGCCGGAAGTCAGGCCTGAGTTCCTGTGGTGAGAGTGCTAAGTCCAACCTGCTGGACTAACAGAGAACCTCAGACCCCAGGGAATATTCATCAGAGCAAGGTCTCCCAGAGGTCCTCATCTTGGCACCAAGACCCAGCTCTACCCAACTGCCTGCAAACTCCAATACTGGATACCTCAGACAAAACAATAAGTAAGAAAGGAATACAGCCTCACTCATCAAAAAATAAGATGACAAAAAATACGTTACAGATGAAGGAGCAGGGTAAAAACCTACAAGATCAAATAAATGAAGAAATAGGCAACCTACTTGAAAAGAATTCAGAGGAATGATAGTAAAGATGATTAAAAATCTTGGAAAAAGAATGGAGGCATGGATAACAAAAATACAAGAAATGTTTAAAAAGACCTAGAAGAATGAAAGAACAAACAAACAGTGATGAACAACACAATAACTGAAATGAAAAATGCACTAGAAGGAATCAAGAGCTGAATAACTTAAGCAGAAGAACAAATAAGTGAATTGGAAAATAGAATGGTGGAAATAACTGCTGAGGAACAGAATAAAGAACAAAGAATGAAAATAATTGAGGACAGTATCAGGGACTTCTGGGACAACATTAAATACACCACATTTGGAATATAGTGGCCCCAGAAGAAGAAGAGCAAGAGAAATGGTCTGAGAAAATATTTGAAGAGATTATAGTGGAAAACTTCCCTAACATGGGAAAGGAAATAGTCACTCAAGTCCAGGAAGGGCAGAGAGTACCATATAGGACAAACCCTAGGAGAAACACATCAGGGCACATATTAATCAAACTAACAAAAATTAAATTCAAAGAAAAAATATTAAAAGCAACAAGGGAAAAGCAAAAATAACGTACAAGGGAATCCCCATAAGCTGATTCTTCAGCAGAAACTCTGAAGGCCAGAGGAGAGTGACAGGATATATTTAAAGTGATGAAAGGGAAAACCTACAACCAAGATTACTCTACCCAACAAGAATCTCATTTGTATTCATCAGAAAAATCAAAAGCTTCACAGACAAGCAAAAGCTAATAGAAATCAGCACCACCAATCCAGCTTTACAACAAATGCTAAAGAAACTTCTCTAGGTGTGAAACACAAGAGAAGAAAAAGACCCACAAAAACAAACCCAAATCAATTAAGAAAATCGTAATAGGAACATACCTATTGATAACAACCTTGAATATAAATGGATTAAATGCTCCAATCAAAATGCACAGACTGGCTGAATAGATACAAAAACAAGACCCATATATATATGCTGTCTACAAGAGACCCACTTCAGACCTAGGGGCACATACAGACTGAAAGTGAGGGGATGGAAAAAGATATTCCATGCAAGTGGAAATTACAAGAAAGCTGGAGTAGCAATACTCATATCAGATAAAATAGACTTTAAAATAAAGACTGTTACAAGAGATAAGGAAGGACACTATATAATGATCAAGGGATTAATCCAAGAAAAAATATAACAATTGAAAATATTTATGCACCCAACATAGGAGCCCCTCAGTACATAAGGCAAATTCTAACAGTAATAAAAGGGGAAATCGACAGTAACACAATAATACTGGGGCCTTTAACACCCAACTTATACCAATGGACAGATTATTCAGGCTGAAAATAAGTAAGGGAACACAAGGTTTAAATGACACAATAAACCAGATGGACTTAATTGATATTTACAGGATATTCTACCAAAAGGGGAAGAATACATATTCTTCCCAAGTGCACATGGAACATTCTCCAGGATAGATCACATGTTGGATCACATGCCTCAGAAAATTAAAAAAAAACTGAAATTGTATCAAACATCTTTTCCGACCACAACACTATGAGATTAGAAATACATTATAGGGAGAAAAAAACTGTAAAATATACAAACACATGGAATCTAAACAGGGTGCTGCTGAATAGCCAAGAGATCACTGAAGAAATCAAAGAAGAAATAAAAAAAACAAACAAACCTAGAAACAATGACAATGAAAACACGATGATCCAAAACCTATGGGATGCAGCAAAAGCTGTTCTGACAGGGAAGTTTATAGCAATTCAAGCTCACCTCAAGAAACAAGAAAAGTCTCAAATAAACAATCTAACCTTACACCTAAAGCAACTAGAAAAAGAAGTACAAAGAAAACCCAAAGTTAGTAGAAGAAATCATAAAGATCAGACCAGAAATAAATGAAATAGAAACAAAGAAAACAATAGCAAAGATCAATAAAACTAAATGTGGGTTCTTTGAGAAGATAAACAAAATTGATAAACCTTTAGCCAGACTCATCAAGAAAAAAAGGGAGAGGACTCAAATCACTAAAATTAGAAATGAAAAAGGAGAAGTCACAACTGATACCACAGAAATACAAAGGATCATAAGACTACTGCCAAAAAATATATGCCAATAAAAGACAACCTGGAAGAAATGGACAAATTCTTGGAAAGGTACAACTTTCCATGACTGAAACAGGAAGAATTAGAAAACATAAACAGACCAATCAAAAGTAATGAAGTTGAAACTGTAATTAAAAATCTTCCAACAAGCACAAATCCAGGACCAGAAGACTTCACAGGAAAATTCTATCAAACATTTAGAGAAGAGTTAACACCAATCCTTCTCAAACTCTTCCCAAAAATTGCAGAGGGAGGAACACTTCCAAACTCATTCTATGAGGCCATCATCACCCTGATACCAAAAACAGACAAGGATATCACACAAAAAAAGAAAATTACAGACCAGTATTACTGATGAACATAGACACAAAAATTCTCAACAAAATACTAGCAAACAGAATCCAACAACACATTAAAAAGATCATGCACCATGATCAAGTGGGATTTATCCCAGGGATGAAAGTATCTTCAGTATATGCAAATCAATAAATGTGATACACCATATTAACAAACTAAATAATAATAGATGCAGAGAAAGCTTTTGACAAAATTTAACACCCATTTATGATAAAAACTCTCCAGAAAGTGGGCATAGAGGGAACCTACCTCAACATAATGAAGGCCATATATGACAAACCCACAGCAAACATCATTTTCAATGTTGAAAAACTGAAAGCATTTCAACTAAGATCAGGAAAAAGACAAGGATGTCTACTCTCACCACTATTATTCAACATAGCTTTGGAAGTCCTAGCCATGGAAATCAGAGAAAAAGAAGAAATAAAATGAATGAAAATTGAAAGAATAAGTAAAACTGTCACTGTTTGCAAATGGCATAATACTATACATAGAAAATCCTAAAGATGCCAACAGAAAACTACTAGAACAAATCAATGAATTTATTAAGGTTGCAGGATACAAAATTAATGCAAAGAAATCTCTTGCATTCCTATACACTAAAAACAAAAGTTCAGAAAGAAAAATTAAGGAAACATCCCATTCACCATCACAAACAAAAGAATAAATACCTAGGAAGAAACCTACCTAAGGAGGCAAAAGACCTGTACTCAGAAAACTATAAAACACTGATGAAAGAAATCAAAGATGACACAAAAAGATGGAGAGATATACCATGCTTCTGGATTGGAAGAATCAATATTGTGAAAATGACTACACTACCCAAAGCAATCTCCAGGTTCAATGCAATATCTATCAAATTACCAATGACATTCTTCACAGAATTGGAACAAACAATTTTACAATTTGTCTGGAAACACAAAAGATGCTGAATAGTCAAAGCAATCTTGAGAAAGAAAAATGGAGCTGGAGGAATCAGGCTCCCTGACTTCAAACTACACTACAAAGCTACAGTAATCAAGACAGTATGGTACTGGCACAAAAACAGAAATATAGTTTAATGGCACCAGATAGAAATCTCAGAGATAAACCCATGTTCCTATGGTCACCTAATCTATGACAAAGGAAACAAGAATATACGATGGAGAAAAGACAGCCTCTTCAATAAAAGGTGCTGGGAAATCTGAACATGTAAAAGAATGAAATTAGAACAGTCCCTAACACCATACACAAAAATAAACTCCAAATGGATTAAAGACCTAAATGTAACACCAGACAGTATAAAACTCTTGGAGGAAAACATAGGAAAAACATTCTTTGACATAAATCACAGCAATATCTTTTATGACCCACCACCTAGAATAATGAAAATAAAACAAAGATAAGCAAATGAGACCTAATTAAACTTAAAACTTTTGCACAGCAAAGGAAGCCATAAACAAAACAAAATGACAACCCTCAGAATGGGAGAAAACATTTGCAAATGAAGCAATGGACAAAGGATTAATCTCAAAAATATACCAGTAGCTCATGCAGCTCAGTATCAAAAAAACAAACAACTCAATTAAAAAATGGGTGGAAGACCTAAATAGACATTTCTCCAAAGAAGACATACAGTTGGCCAAGAGGCACATGAAAAGATGCTCAACATCACTAAGTATTAAAGAAATCCAAATCAAAACTACAGTGAGGTATCACCTCATACCAGTCAGAATGGCCATCATCAAAAAATCTACAAACAATAAAAGCTGGAGAAGGTGTGGAGAAAAGGGAACCCTCTTGCACTATTGGTGGGAATGTAAATTGACACAGCCACTGTGGACTATGGTATGGAGGTTCCTCAAAAAACTAAAAATAAAACTACCATGTGACTCAGCAATCCCACTACGGAGCATATACCCTGAGAAAATCATAATTCAAAAAGGCACATGCACCCCAATTTTTATGGCAGCACCATTTGCAATAGCCAGGATATGGAAATGACCTAAATGTCCATCGACTAATGAATGGCTAAAGAAGATGTGGTATGTATATATAATGGAATATTTCTCAGCCATAAAAAGAAATGAAATTGGGTCATTTGTAGAGACATGGATGTACCTAGAGGCTGTCATACACAGTGAAGCAAGTCAGAAAGAGAAAAATATATATAATATATTAACGCATATATGTGGAATCTAGAAAAATGGTACACATGAACCTATTTGCAGTAATAGAAACGCGGACATAGAGAACAGACATGTGGACACAAGGGAGTAAAATGAGGGTGGAATGAATTGGGATATTGGGTTTGATATAAATATACTACCATGTGTGAAATAGATAGCTAGTGGGAACCTGCTTTATAGCACAGGGAGTTCAGTTTGGTGCTCTGTGATGACCTAGATCAGTGGGATGGGGGTGCAAGGGAGGTCCAAGAGGGAGAGGATATATGTATACATATAGCTGATTCACTTCACTGTACAGCAGAAACTAACACATTATTGGAATGCAATTATACGCCAATAAAAAAATGTTACAAAAAGCACACTGTGAATAAAAACAGTCCTGAAGAGAGACTAGGCAAAGCTCTGACATTTAAGTAAGTTTCAAACTTCCAGAACTAAGTATACTTTCCCTTCAGTACAATTTGACATTTACAAACCTGTTTAGAATTTATGTTTACATATGTGTTTGAATTTCAATATTTGTTTTTTTTAGTATGTGCCATATTTTATCTATTTTGTAAACCACGGAACTGAGAATTTGCAACGTTGGGTTATCACACCCATATCAGGGAAACAACACAATGGCTTCTCTGTGATTATAACAGATTGAATATACTAAAGAGTAACTAGTCTACAGTAGGCGCTCAATGTTTGCAGAAGTGAAAAAAATCTATATATATACCTGACACTGAATGAAATGCATTAATTTATGAATTTATCAATTCCTTTTGGAATTCTTCATTTGGAAGGATAAAGTCCAATTATTCTTCTTCATTGCCTTTCCTTTGCACATCATTTCTCTTTACAGTTCTAGCATTCATATAATTTCTTTCTGATACAAATCTGTCTTCATTGCTCATGTATTTATAAATAAGAATTTATAAACTTATTTTATACCTTTTAGTCTCCATTCATTAATTGCTCTAAGAATCCCTCTCTTTGTAACTTGGTCTTACTGTGTATATACGTAATAAAACATTTTATTTAAACCCCTCTCCCTCTTTGAAAAGTTGACTACAGTATGATTTGGATTTGAATTAGAAGTTATTACACAAGCAGTTAAGTTTCTTCCTATTATTCTTAGCTACACTAGTCTATGTATCTATGATCCTAAAACTATGAGGAAATACCAAAGAGAGAAAATGAAATGGAAATAGGGAAAAAGAAATGAACATCATGAAACAAAGAGAAAGCCATGAATGACAGATGCATTTAGAAAGGTAGGGGAAGTAGAGGGATCAACACTGAATACATCAGATAAATGGAAGATAAGTAGCAGTCAATTACATTTTTTAAACATCTTTATTGGAGTATAATTGCTTTACATTGTTGTGATAGTTGCTGCTGTATAACAAAGTGAATCAGCTATACGTGTACATATATCCGCATATCCCCTCCCTCTTTCGTCTCCCCCCCCCCATCTTCCTTATCCCACCCCTCTAGGTGGTCACAAAGCACCGAGCTGATTTCCCTGTGCTATGTGGCTGCTTCCCACTAGCTATCTATTTTACATTTGGTAGTGTATATATGTCAATGCCACTCTCTTACTTCGTCCCAGCTTACACTTCCCCCTCCCCATGTCCTCAAGTCTATTTTTAAGTAGAGATTTTCCTGAGCAATCAGGAAATTCTCCATGTCCTCTTTCATGTAAAGACATTCATGGCGAACTTGGTAGCCAAATCTAGAGAAGTGGATAATATTTCCCACTAGTTATACAGCTGGGCACTCAGCCTAATTATTAATGAGTTGAATAACGGTCTTCCTCAAATATAAATATACATATGGAAACTGAATGTGATCTTATCTTATTTGGAAAAATAAAGGGTCTTTGCAGATGTAATTAAGTTAATGATTTTGAGATTAAATCATCCTGAATTACCTTATTAACCTAGTGGGCCCAATATCTGATTCCAAATGTCCTTATAAGGGACAGAAGAAGAGAAGAAGGCCATGTAAAAATGGAGGCAGTGATTGGAGTTATTCAATCACAAGCTAAAGAACACCTGGAGCCACCAGAATCTGGAAGAGGCAAAGAAATATTCCATCCTAGAGCCTTTGGAGGGAGCATGACCCTACAAATACCTTGATTTTGTACTTCTGGCTTACAGTACTTCTTTTGCTTTAAGTTATCAGGTTTATGGAGATTGGTTACAACAGTCTTGGGAAACGAATACACTATCTATACTGCCTCTCTAAAGAGGAGTTATAAAGCAAAAATCAAGAGTATATGGAAACTGTCATATGCTGACATTAATAGCTTATTTTTTCCTTCCTGCCCACATTTCCATCAGAAGGATTTCCTATTTGGGGAGATCACATTCCACAACATACACACACACGCACACACACACAAACACACACACACACCAGAAATAAAGTCCATAACAATGGAAGAGAATAGAGATTGAGAAAACAACTATAATCTAAAATGTGGATATCATTGCATCATCTTTGAAACCATTCAACATGTACCAATTTAAAATGTCAACTTTTTGAAGACCCCTTGAGCTCTGTTAAATCTGAAAGATTATCTATGAATGATGCATAGGTTCATTACACACTAAAGTAATTCACTTCATGCATTTCTGCTTGAAAAAGAACAAGATCATTAATGATATAAAATTGAGATGATGATAAATAAAACTTGAATTCACAAAAGTGGGACTGAGAATAACTTCCTATATTCTCTTTGGTTCATCAGCTACTTTCATGACAATTGAGAGTGCTTCTTCTAAGTTCATTTTGAGCCTGACAAAATATATTATGGTGTCCAAATTATATTTTTTAAATGAATAAAATTGGAGTTCTTATTTTTTCCTTTAATTCTATGTTCAGCTTCATCCAGAATCAGCTTGGTTACAGCTGTAAGTAATTAAAAATATGCAGGATAAATTAAAACCCTACGAAATTGTTTTTATCTCTAATAGATTGTAGCAGAGTTAAATTGTGAATTGGTCACAGGAGAAATCTTGTCATGATGATTCATAAATTACTGAAACTGTTTCAGTTTGGGAAATACACCTCACTAGTCCTAAAATTTACTTTTTGATTTTCCCAAGTAAGCAAATATCATTGCTTATACTAAAATGAAGCTGTTAATACCATTTTTTTCAATAAAAAATATATAAACACATTACTTTTGTTATAACTCAAAGCTAACAAAAGATATAAGGAAAACAAATGGTCTCACTTATACCTCCTTATCACGGAGTCATAGTTAAAGGCACATTCATGGATAGTGGGAACTGTGTCAAGATGTTCAGCTTGACTCTCTGCCCATCTTTTAGCTTTACAGGGGAAAGAAAAATTCTCACTTGTTACTGATAACCATAACTGACTATTTGTTTATAAGCTTGTAGAAGGCATTTTTTTCAAATAGCAAGTTACATATCCTTAGAACTTATAGGAAGTTCTTTGATGCTCATCTAGTACTATTTCTTCACTTAACAAATATAGAAACTGGAGAGCTGGAGGGTTAAATTAATGTCTCCAAACCCAAGTTCCAAAATAGAATCTACCTTATCTAAATCAGCATTAAGCTATAACTTCATCATGAGTTAGAGTATAGTAGCATTTTCCATGGCTGTGAAAACATGTGTATTTGCAAAAAGAAATTCTCTACTTGAAAATATTTGAAAGGAAGTGAAAGGAAAATAAGCTAAATAATGCAAAGTTTTAGAAGGATTTCTTGGTAATTCAACAAAAGATTTACTTTTGCCCACTATTTTCCCGGAACCACTAGATTATGAGGCTCTCCCAATGAATAAGACATTGTTTCTTCCTTTAAGAAATATAAAACATTGTGGTACACACTGGTGAACAAGCTATTTTGTAAACAGAGATAGAGGATGCTATAAGAGAAGAATAAAAGACCAGTTATTTCATCCTTGGGAGATGTGAGAAGACAGTTTAGAGTTGGAAGCTATATTGAGCCTAGATAAATCTTAGAAGTTAGCTGAAGAAAAGTAGGAGGGCATTCTTGCAAAGGATACAATGCATTAAAAAATAAATCCTTTGCATATGAAACAGTGTCAAGTTTACAAAAAACCTCAAGTAAGTTTTCATCCACTGGAGTGAAATCAGGGAAGAATTATGGATGATGAGGCAATAGAGATAGTGGCTAGTAATCATGGTTCTTGCATACTATTCTAGGAAGTGTGATCTTTATAGAGTACAGGTAGTAGGTAGCACTGAGTATTTAGAGTGAGGTAGTAAAGTTGTCAGTTTTAAATTTTTGATAGTTCATTCAAAAGCAATAATCAAGATGAATTCAAAGGAAAAGAGACAGTATCAGATAAATCTAAAAACTATATTAGAAGGAATGGGGTAAAAGTAAGGTGGGAAATTAGAAATAAGTCAAAGATTAAGTAGGAAACAATTTAATGGATATGATAGTAAGAGAGAAAGGGGGAAATCTTGATTGATTTCCTTTTTTTTTTTTAACTTGAATGAATGAGTACTGCTGTCAACTGTACTGCAGTACCATTGAGAAGGAACATGTGTGGTATAGGAGATGGTGAATTCATTATTAGAAATATTGAAATGTCTATCACATAAGAGGGTATATGCATCTGAAGCTTAGGAATTCAGTCAGGGATGGAGATTCAGATTTGGGGGGTCACCATTATACAACTGGTAGTAAAAATAACTAGAGAAATGGGATTACTCAAGATGTAAAATTGGGATTAGGACTGACTAAAGTCAGAATTTCAGTGAACACCAAAGACCAGCGGAAAGACAAAGAAACTAGAAGACAGAAAGGAGATAGAGAAACAAATGGGAGTGAGAAAGTGATGGTGAATGGGAGGTGCTTAAAGAGAAAGGTCACAAAAATCAATCGAATAGAATTTTTGGAAAGTGGTGCATGGTCATCAAGAAAGTGTCACTGGAAAGAATCCATTGGAAGCGGTCTTGGGAAGTCAACAATAACCATTCTTTTTCCAGATCCATAAGTATTTTTTTTTTTTTAATAATGTGAGTTGTTTTGTTAATTATTATTTATTTATTTATTTATTTTTGGCTGTGTTGGGTCTTCGTTTCTGTGCGAGGGCTTTCTCCAGTTGCGGCAAGCGGGGGCCACTCTTCATCGTGGTGCGCGGGCCTCTCACTATCGTGGCCTCTCCTGTTGTGGAGCACAGGCTCCAGACGCGCAGACTCAGCAGTTGTGGCTCACGGGCCCAGTTGCTCCGCAGCATGTGGGATCCTCCCAGACCAGGGCTCGAGCCCGCGTCCCCTGCATCAGCAGGCAGACTCTCAACCACTGTGCCACCAGGGAAGCCCCAGATCCATAAGTATTTTTCAAAGATATAAGACCAAAAAAAAAAAAAGGAAAAAGAAAAAAAAAAAAGACATAGTACACTACAATGCTAATTTTGTAATATGGAAAGCACGTACGTGAATAGTAACTGACTCTCTATAAAAAAAGCCAGAACATGACAGCCTAAAGGATGCCAATAAAAAACGTGATTATTTGTGCTGCAGAACCATTGCAAGTTTCAAGAATTGGAGGTGCAATAACCTCTGAATTACTCCTTGTAATTCACTCTTTCTGGTTGTGAAGTGAGGTTAAATGCAAAAGATCTTTTAAAAGTTTGTTTTTAGTAGCATGTAGCTTCCAAGATTTTTTCCATTAGTCTAAGCAAATAGGCAATTGCTCTTCCTTGAACTTTGCAGAAGAAAATAGGTTTATTCTCTGGAGATGTTGAATCGCAGAGAATCTGCATTAGAGACAGTTTGAACAACTGAGAGATCAAATGAGACACCCTCCTGAACACCTGGGATAGGGTGATTGATGGTATACTGAGTGGTTACGCTCCTGCCTGAATGTTACCTGCCTCTCACAGCTCTGGCTCCTTTGCTCTTAATCTGTGGGCAAATGATTGGAAGGTTACTTTCTGGGAAAACTTTCCTGAAGAAGAAAAAGAAAACCACCAATTCTATTTAAAAGAACTTGTATCCACCCCAAATAAACTGTGAAGTTCATGATTCAAGAAATATATATATATATATATATATATATATATATATATATATATATATGGTGTATGTATAAAATATAGTTTAGGGCTTCCCTGGTGGCGCAGTGGTTGGGAATCTGCTTGCTAATGCAGGGGACACGGGTTCGAGCCCTGGTCTGGGAGGATCCCACATGCCGCGGAGCAACTGGGCCCGTGAGCCACAACTGCTGAGCCTGCGCGTCTGGAGCCTGTGCTCCGCAGCAGGAGAGGCCACAATAGTGAGAGGCCCGCGCACCGCGATGAAGAGTGGCCCCCACTTGCCACAACTGGAGAAAGCCCTAGCACAAAAAAAAAAAAAAAAAAAAAAAAAAAACAAAACAAAAAAAAAATATAGTTTACATATATAAATATATATATAATGAAGTACTTCATTATCAATTTAAATATAGTAAATTGTATGTAATATATCTCTCAAATAATAGCACAAATAGTAGGAGAAATTTTCAAAAATTTAAACCAGAATGACAAAACTTTGACTCTATTGCAATTTTCACAAAATCAGAATATCAACAAATGCTGAAAATAATGATTATTTTAAATGATATAAAATATTACCTTCCATAGTTCAGAGAGCTAAATTCATTTTATTTCATCTAGGAAACTCCTTTCTCTTTTTTTACCCTTTAGTGTTGGGTATCCTCAGAGGCAGAGCCTACTAAATATGCCCCATTATCTGTTGTCTAAATTTTCTGTAACAATAGGATCTCTGATTTTTATCTAGGTATATGACTTTCCATGATATAGACCAAATTTACCATCCTTTTTTTTATCACTATGTTCTAGCCAATAGGCTGTAAACAGAAGGGCCTTGTGATGGTTAATTTTACATGTCAACTTGACTGGTCCACAAGTTACTCAATACCTGATTAAACATTATTCTGGTGTGTCTGTGAGGGTGTTTCTGGGTGATATTAATATTTCAATTGGTAGACTATGTAAACAGATTGTTCTTTCCAATTTGTAGGTGGGCCTCATCTAATCCACTGAAGGCCTGAATCCAACAAAAGGCTAAACAAGAAAGAATTCTCTCTCTCTGCCTGATGGTCTTCCAGCTGGGACATTGGTCTTTATTAGTCTTCTCCTGCCTTCAGACTCAAACCCAAACTTACAATAGCAGATTTTCTGGTCTTAGGCCTTCAGACTGCAGATCTTGAGAGTTTTCAGCCTCCATAAGAGTATGAGCCTGAAAAACAAATCTTATAATAAATCTCTCTCTCTCTTACTCCATTTATATATATATATATATATATATATATATATATATATATATATATATATATATATGTGTGTATATATTTATCACTTTCTATATGTGTGTGTGTCCTATTGATTCTTTTCTCTGGAGAACTGACTAATAACAGTCTTTACAAAGCTATAGAGACAAATCTTCAAAAAGAAGGATATTGGCCTTCTCTATGCTCCATGGATATGATAGATAGAGGTCAAGCACCCATCTTGATCTATTTTGGGAAAGACAAATGCCAAGACAAGTTAGAAGGAATTTGGTAGATGGTACCGTTGAGTGGCATGTCAGCTAAACTACCTACCTTTGGGCTTGTTTCATGTGGGAGAAAAATAAAATTCTATATTTTTAAGACAGTGTTTTTTTTCCACCACTCATAAAAAGAACACCTTTTTTTTAAATTAAAACATTATTTAGCAATCTCCTAAATTGTCTTCATAGTGTATATTTGTGATTAGATGGAGTAAGGGTAGTTGAATGATGTTAATCATGAAAATAGGGATAAAATGCCCAAGTGCTTAGGGATATTCTTACCTGTATCTCTGGGAGCCCTTCTCACAGGAACATGTGGAAAATAAACTAACAAATTATTTTGCTTGGGAAAAAAAAAAAAAAACCCTCCTCTAAACTCCTCATTTGGAGATATATATATCTCCAAAATAATATCATAAAAGCTAGTGTTCTCAATACTTGGTTCACTTGCAGTCAAATTCTCCAATGATATACCTTCCTTAATATGTTCTCCTGGAGGCAGGGTCATTTTCCCATATAAAAGAAAGTGTTAACAAAGCTGCATGATTCATTGAGAACATAGACACTTCCTTTATGCCAATGAGCTATTTTTTATACTTAAAAACAATAAGTAAGTATAAAGATGTCAGCATAAATCAATGATGATTTAAATTTTTTTTTCTCCAAAAAAACATATTTTCTCTCTGTGTATGTTCATATATATGTACATATGTTTGTATATTTGTGCTTATAATCACAGCATGAAATGAAGAGAAAAGTTCACACACACACGTATACATAAAATCATATATTTTTGTTTTTAATAAATCACCAGCATTATACATGTGTCTAATACATTAATGATTGAACTTGGCCCCCAGATATTCAAATTATGTAACAAAATCATCATGTGAAGGGGTTCATAATGGTGCCTACACCAGGTGAAAAGAACCCTATAGCATGATGGTTTAGACAGTGGGCTCTTTGGTCAAGTAGTCTGGATTCAAATCTCAGAAATACCAATTAGCTCTGAGCAACTACAGTTTTAACCTCTCTAAGCCTACTTTCAAATGTGTAAAATGAAGGTAATGACAATAACTACCAAGCTTGGTTATCCTGCTTAAAAGAAGTAATTCATGTAAATTGGTTAGCACACTGCCTGGAATATGATGAGCAGCTAATCATTGTTATCTTTAATATTAGTAACAGTATATGGGGGAGAGATTTATGTAGACACTTAGTACTCTGTATCAGAAAGATTGGAAGTGAGGGCTAATATTTTTAGGAGTATGTAGCTAAAGTCCATGAACTTTAAAATCTGACTTGCTCAGCCTCACAAAATCCAAGAAGTCTATGTGATATGTTCCTACAAATTCTATCATCCTCTCAAGGATTAATTGTAAGAAGAAAAAGCCACTTAGGAACCAACAGATATACGCAGGGGAGGGGCATTAAAAATGGAATTTCAAGACTATGTTTTGGAGCCAGCTGGCTTTTCTATCAAAGATATTGCTAGGAAGAATGCAGCAATGGCCCGGTCACATGAGAATCACCCAACAGAAGAGGTCAATGAGGGTGTTAATATGGGTTTCTGAAACAGGCTGAAGAGCTCAAGTTCAATCAACCTATTCAGTAACTACAGTATAGGTAATGCTCTCATAGAAATGGCAGCTGCAAGATTTGAATGAAATTTTGGGAAAAGGCCTGAACAACAGTGGTGTGGGACAATGAGTAACAAGGCATAATTCAATTGTTTATGAACAGCAAAGGCAGCCACCAAACACCTTCCACTGTTTTGGATAGCCTCCCAAGAGTTAAAAATGTTCACTTTGTTTCTTTTCTGCTTTGTAAATTCGAGCACATCACCACTTACCATTGAAAATGCATGGTAAACCCATTAGAGGAATATCTTAAAATGAACAAAGGATTAGTTTTAACATTAGCATTACAGACTGACCCTTATAAATGTGCTAATTATTTTCCCTTCTGTACATATTAGCAATGCCTTTTATCTACATTTGCATTTACATATGCTTACAACACACTCATTTGTGTTGCCTGCATTTATAAACAATTACTTCATGACAGACCTCCTAAATATTTAATTGAACAGTTTCACTCCAGAGACTGCAAACCAACCTATTCATACTCTCTCCCACATGCCACTGAGACACACATGAGAAAGAAAAACAGATCAACTCAAAGATGTGATTCAGGAATCTAATTGTCTGTTCATTTCTGCTGCCATAAACTGAGATTTGTCTGGGCATCTTGCCAAATTTTTACTCAATCTTCTGTCCCTGTATTCAGTTCTGATTTTCCATGTCTATCATTCAATTATGTTGATTTTGTTATAACTCTGGAACAAACTTGCATATGCTTCATTGTTTTAAAAAATAGTTTGTTTTTCTCTAAGGAAAGACTATAAGAAACAAAAATGTAAACAGTATTTTGTTCTAATAAAAACTAGGCACCAAGAATGCTGACCATGCTGACCAAAGGCTTAGAGATTTAAAAAAACCTTTAATATTTTCCTTTGATACAACCATAAATGTCATCTCTGATTATTTACTTAATAAGTATTTACTAAAAATTCAATAAATAGCTAGGCCCTAAGGATTCTGCATTGAGCAAGATACTATCTATAATTTATGCCAGGATCTAGGGATTCCCAATTAATAATATATTCAAGAGAAATTTTTTGTTACCCACTAAATGACAAAGTACAGTTCTGGGATTCAAAGGTAAGTAAGGTCTTGCCTGTGTTCAAGGAGCTAATAGTGCTGGCAACTGCTATAATAACATTATGCACAAAGTGACTGAAAACACATGGGAGGAGGCTCTAACCCACATAATAAATAGGTCAAAGATGTATTCTTTGAAGAGGCAATGCCTAGAATGTGTTCCAAAGCTGAATAAGAAATACAGAATTGAAGAGTAGAAATAGTACATTTGAGGACTAGAGCTGAGGTAGAGCATGGCTCTTTGCCATACAAGCCCTCAGCATGGTTGGTACCTGAGGGTGAAGGTGAGGCTGGAGAGGGGATATGGAGGCAAAAGGAGGTGGGTTGACTCTTTCTCAAGGGGCTCCACCTGGGCGGAGAAGCTGAGAATCCTAATTTGAACAGAACACTAAGGAGAGCTCAGCTTATCAAAGATACCCATTCCTCACATCAATTAATCAAACCCACAAAACTGATATGTAAACACCACATTAACTGATGAGTTTATAATAGAAAATAACTTTCATGTGGGCCGGTATACTTATATAAGTATGAACATCATAATCTTACCCTACAGGTAGACCTGTAAATGCAGCCAATCAAATTCAGAAGCTTGTTTGGGGAGAGCAGATCAGAATCAAGAAATTTTTAATTGATTTGCATATTGGGGGCATTAGGATAATATGACTTAATTCATTACTTTCACAATCAGATAATCTTGCCAACAGTAAAAAAATTCACATTTCATAGGCTAATGCCTTTTTTCCCCCTGCAAGGGTGTTTCAATGGCTTCAGTAACCCTATTTTACTCTCCATTTTGTAGTGCCAAGCAGTATACTAAGTATTTGCATACTATTTCCCCCCATAAAATAATGCAGCCAATATAGGGCTTGGCTAAGATTTGATCTGTTTTCAAAACCTGTGTAACACCTGTTTCAAAGGTCAGCGAATTTCCTTCTCATTGGCATATGATAAGCAGAACAGCCAGTAGAATTTGACTTGAATTTGAGACCTGGTTCTGTCACTTACTAACTGTAGGACCTTGTATAAGGTACATATATATATATATATATATATATATATATATATATATATATTCATATTAATATGCAAACATTCACGTTATGTGTCATGTTTACTACGTAGTAGAGTACAATTTTCAATAAAAAGTATTTATATTATTGCAATAACAAATTCAACTGCGAATAGTTCATTAGCAGTTCTTGAATCCATTCTGCCTTTTTCAAGTTATTTTGCATATATCTGCTTTGATCAACTAAGTTCTGCTTTTTTAGGTTATCTTTCAAAGGCAATGCCGTTTCCTTTTTTCTAAGTCAGAAAGCCTCATTGAAAACCCTGATGTGACAACATACTGACAATAATTAGTGGACTAAAATCTATAATATCTAATACATTTACCTGTTGAGAATGCCCAGGAGATGACAATTTTCTCCTCAGAGAAAAGGTAAGCTGTGTCTCCTACTGACTCCTTCTAGAGTGAGAATAAAGAGGACTTCTAATTTTTTAGTACATTTTTGAAGGGTCTTACACTTCCTTATTAATATGGCTAAACAATTCTCATAATCCCAAACTCCAAAATGGTATCCATACAGCAAAACCTACAAAATAAGACCAATCATTTTCCCCTGAAAAATCAGCCATATTTGCAGATGACTCTCATTATAAACTTAAGTATGGTAGGGAGCTGGAGAAATTCTCAGAAATGCAGCTCAGTTCAGCAAACAAAGAGCAAGAGAAAATCTGGAAGCTAGTCGTGGTACTATCAGTCTGTGTAGCCGTTTGCAAGGCAGTTCTTTCCTGTTATATAAACATAGTCAGATGCTTGTCAGTAGCATCAGATCTTTTTTTAGAGCAAGAGAAAGCATGGTATCTCTCCAAGCTTAAATATAAAGCATTTTATGTCATCTCTAGCTGAATTATTTTATCGAAAAGAAAGTAACTTTTATTTTCAAGTTTATTGCTATAGCACCAAATTTATGGCAGTTACTTTTGGGTAGTAAACAGGGCAGAAAAGGTTACTTGCATCTATACCATTCTATATGGTTTGAGATATATATATATATATATATATATATATATATATATATATATATACACACACACACACACACATACATGCATACATACATATATATATCAGAGATTTGGGAATGAATTCCTGTGAAAAACATTAATCGTTTGGGGACTATAAATGAACAGAAAATGAAGGAATTCACCTGTCAGATAAGGCCTTTTGTCACATACATAACCTGATAGATTTGCATTTCAGTTTATTTGCTCTTCCTTCACAAAAGTGGAGAAATTAGTTATATTTAGTAATGCTGGACCCTGAGGAAGAAAATGTTTCCTCGTATTTATCTTATGACTGAGTAAAACTTTTTAAGAAGAATGTAATTCACTGTGATTCACTTGGCACATGTGCAGTGCTAAATACATATCAGCTAGAAGGGAACACAGAAAGGTAAAGTTGATATCAAGGCAAAACTAGACCTCATCATCATTGACATTAAATACAATTTTATGTTCATATAAATTTATGTTCCTATGAAGATATGTCACTCTCTTTCTCATCCCTTTGCTCTTCACACTTCACTTAAGAAAAGCCTGAATTTTATCCCTATTTTGCATTTGATGTTATTGAAAGATTTTATCCAAAACATTCAGGTGGGCAATCCTTGTTAAAAATGAGTATTCTTTTCCTAAAATTTTCTCAATTTTAATAAGCTACATTATAGTTTCTAGTTTAGTGTATAAAGATACGTTAGAAACCATGAAAATGTTAAATGAGTAGAATCTTACTGATCATCTTGTTCAATGACCACATCTCTTTGTTTTACAGTTGATGAGAGACCTGAGCTCCTAAGAACTTGAGCCGTCCAAGGTCACATAGTCAGTCATTAAATTGAATTATCATTATTAGCTAGACTTTGGAAGCAAAGTCTCTGCCTCCAAATAATGCATTGCACAGTTTAGGTTCTGCTCCTCTCCCTAAACAAGCTCAGCAGTGCAAGAGTTTGTAAGGGGTTAGGTGTTTAATTAGTTGCAATTTTTCATCTGTGATTTAATGCTTTTGTGAGTATTAAACCCATTAGGAGTCCATCTGTTCTTTAGGTTGTAAGTAACTAGGAGAAGGTTTTACCCTAGAAAAGTGTGCCTCTCACATTTTTCCAGGCAACAGGTATTTCAGTCCACAAATACAGTATTAAATATAGAGTCTTCACCATAACAATGAGTGATGAGCTCTAGACAACTTTTGACATGTGTTTGAGGGCTGGGACTCTCTCTTCCTCAGCTTTGCTTTAGATCTATGCTTTCTCTCAGCACATTAGGAAATAGATTAGTTATGTTAAACAGAACTGAATCCCTAGTTGAAGTTGGCTCTAAGGACTGCTACAGTTATGCAATAGAATGGAATATTTGCTATAGAATAAACCTTGCAGGACAGTTGTTTATTCTACAGCTGAGAAGACTAATGCCCTCCCAAAAACCAAGATTTAACCCAAGATCACAGCAGAAGTATGACTTGAAACGCAGTACTATAGTCACTGTACGACCAAAGCATTTGCTTAAATTTTGACCTTGCTTTGGACTCTTTTAGTCACTTTTTGCTGACACGTGCTATTGGAGAATTTCTTTCTCTTAGACTGATGTTCTTCCTTTACCTTTTCTCAGAAAGGTATATGCTTCACTAGCAACTGTAGTATTTTCAGGTGTTTTGGTTGCTGCTGTGGTTTTATTTGAACATTAGCTTCAGTGAATCATTAAGGTAGTTCTTTGATCTGATTTATTTGACTTGCCTGAGTTCTACACAAAGAGGAACTGTATTTCTTTTACCCTAGATCATTCTGAACTTTGCCCAGTCTTCCAATCTATTTTATTCTAAGTAAAATCCATACAATGGAAGTCCAAACTGATAAAAGGAACACTTCTAACCCATGTTATATAGTAAACAAGTATCTGCTCTCCATGTATACACACATCCTGAAACTATTCCAGTATTTCATAAAAGGGAAATCTCATATATGAAGAGCAAAAACCAATTCTTCCTTTGTTCCAACAACAGACACAGGTAACAATTCTCAGCAGGGCTATCACACTTTATCTCACAGAAATTCCTTCTATTCTTAGTTATCAACTACTTTTAACAAGAATCTCTAATTATACGCTTTAAGAATGATTCCAGAATGCTGAAGGCAATTTTAGGTTGGGTGTCAATACAGAACAAATTTGGAGAAATGTCTCCCTTTTTATTTCCTTCTGAAGAACAGTTCTTAAGAGTCTTCTTCAACTATGCAAACTCTGTGTCCAGTTTCTAAGTGACTCTAGTGTACTTGGGATCTTCTTTTCCTTATTGAATAAATCTCTAAGTTTTCAGTTCATTCTCACCATTAAAAAAGGCAAAATTATTACATAAACCAGGACTATGAGGTTATGTTGCAGTGCAAACACAAGAGTTTCAGTAGCTTAGTACAATAAAATTTTTTTATTGCTCAAGCTTTGATCACCATGGGTGTGAGAGACCATCTAATGGATCTGTCCTCCATGTAGTGCCTCAGTAATCCTCTGGCTTTTATCTCCTGCCATCTCCATGTAACATACCCTTTCATCTTTGCTATGGCAGAAGAAGAGATGGTTGGAAGGTTCTGCATCAGTATTTAAATTCTTCAGACCATGATGACTCATGCTGCTTTAACTTACAACCCACTGGTCTAGCTGCAAGGGGACTAGGAAGTGTAATGTTTTTATATTTGGAAGGTGAGGAGAACTAATTATAGATTAGCATGATAAATCCTGAGTGCATAATAAAATAGTGATTGAAAATAGCTAAGTGGAAATTACAAATCCATACATGGTAGCATTTTTTCTAGCCTTACATTGTGTTCTAAATCATACCCAACCAATAATATCTGCCAATAATTTCTGACATGACTTCAGGTGGTATGTAATCCTTCTCGTTTAAATGGAAGATTGTCATTATGAATTTCTAAGAAGAGAATGGTGAAGATTGGGGAATATAATAACAAATTAATAAGTGTACAAATGCAAATGCTAAAATGTTTTAAATAGTTGTAATTGGTATTGCTGATTTCAATGGCAAATAATTTATTTTACATCATAGTTCTAAATATTTTTGATATGCTATAAATTTCATATTCTAAGTATTAGGAATTTATATGATACACCTTCATTAAGTCTGAAAAATACATTTAATTAATTTAGAATTAAATGTTAGCTTCATTATTCAATATTATTTTTCAAGCTAAGAAGAAAATCTCATAAATTTTGCCACCACAGAGAATCATTTTTGTGCAGAATTGCTGAGAGCTAAAAATATATGTTTTTTAATATAACCCTTAGCTGGGACTTATCTCTTGTATAGTATGGGTTTATTGTGCTTATGATGTTTACATTAACATTACCTTGGGAAAATAGGACCATAAGTCAAAAATGTCCCTGACTTCCTCTCTGGAGTGCCTAATTAAATCTGTTTAGATGAGAGATTGAAAACAATAATAGTGGATATTTAAAGTATGCAGAAACTTTCAGACGACTATACAAAAACCTAACTCTTGTGGCTGTTCATTTTTTAAAAAGCATTTCAAGTACAAACAAATGTCAATTATAAAGGTTTATTTTTTCCTTAGCGTATTAGTCTACTAATCTATTATAAATTTGAGAATACTATTAAATTAATAGCATAAATCAATACAAATGGTGTTTTTATAAAATAAAAGTAATTAAATGGTTAAAAAAATCTAAAAATTGCTTGTAAGGGTTTAATGTTGTTTTATTGAGGTTTATTGTCTAGCAACTAGGAAAAAAATTCTTCTGGATTTAGTTTAGTTGACTATAACATTTCTGCAATAAAAATGTAGGGTATACCTGCTACACATTTTTTTTTTTATTTAAAAAAAATGCTTTTTTTAAAAAGAAAAATCTTATTTCCTAAACTATTCATACTATTTTTTTTTTCTGGTATGTTGTTTATGTGAGATAATTTTCTTTATAAACACCACAAGGCTGTATTGCAATAATCATGAAGGTGAATTTTGATTTCAGTCTTTTTCTGTTTCCAATTTTACTATAATATTGAAAGCTGTATGGTTAAATCATAATCATTTTCTCTATCATTCACAGGATGCTTTCTATTTATATACATACCATGTATGTCCTGACCACTGCTCAAATGTGCAACATTTACAGCCCGAGTTCAACAATGAGAAAGAAATACAAGTTTTAAATTATGATTTTTTTAAAATCATCAAATTGAAAAACATTACCAAGAATGATAATAATCAGACTGAGCTGCAAAGGATGGCATTATCTTGGTAGCTCTTGAGACCTTCTCCTTGTGTTTGCTAGTCCACAAATGTGAACTTATAAAAAGGGCCGCCAGACCTTAGGTGCTCACTGACACCAACTTCACAAGAGGCGGATGCCTATATCAGAATATTTATTCGTTCGTTTATAGTTATGTTCTAGTGTATATTTCTAGTATTACTTTCTAGTATTATGAGTAATATTGAAGAATTAAGACTTTCCCTGATATTTATAATTTAAAGGGGAAAGCAAAATGTACAACATGAAACAACCACAAGATATCTTAAATGTAAATGGTATGAAAACTCAAAGTCAGACAGTGGTTTATGAAGAACGGAATTAGAGCAAAATATTTGAAGGAAGTGCATCTGATTTATTAATTTTGTTTTTTTTTTTTAACAATTTAAAATAGAGAAAGCATTCATGCTTATGTTGGAAAAAAATAAATATTGATAGGTAAACAAAGAAATCACTTGTAACTCTTACTCATAGATAAACACAATTACTATTTTGATAATAAATCTTTAACACACACAAAACATATATATACATATTCATGTAACTTCTTTCTCTCTTGTTTTAAAAAAAATGGAGTTTATTATATTTATCTGTAAGCTACTTTTTACTTTTTATATCATCCACAGAAATAATATTCATCTATGTTATGTTGGTCTCAGCCTATTGATAGCAATGCTATTGGCTAGAAATGCCTGAGGCACTTGCCTGGGCCCATACTACTTGTGGCAAACCCTTACAGACATTCCCCCACTTGGAGTCAATGTTGTGGCTGAACCAGCCCTTGTGGTTCTTATTATGATTGAGGTATGTATCTCAACCACAAACATCAAGTCACTGAAAAATCAAGATTTATTACTCCAGATCTCAGAGGGACCATGTCATGCCCAAGTGCCACACAGAGGCTGCTGTAGGTAGAGAGAGGGAGCATCGACCTGAGGCTCTGCCTTTGTTAGGGTCCAGGGTAGGGTGTTTAGTGTTTCACAGGTTTACTTTTTACTGGCTAATTTAAAACATAAGAATTAAGGGGTAGAAAGGGAAAGGCAGGATCATACAACTGGTTAGTTATCTAGGTTTCCATGGATTTTCTAAAAGAGGAACTTCATGGGTGGGAGTGGCCTGGTTTCATATCTAGTTGTTTTGCTGGTAGCCATATCATCTAGCTGGCAATAAGTTTATTCCAGATGGATGTCTTTGAAATGGATGTCTCAGGAATCAAAAGCTTAATGCCAGGCACTTACATTACAATCTATAACACAAATTTTAGTGACTGAGTATAGTCCATTATGTGGATGAACCACAATTTACTTAAAAATGTTCTATAACTGGATGTTAACAATATTTACTTTGTTCTTACAAGTATAAACAACTCTTCAATGAATGTCTTAATACATAAATCTTTGCCTTCTTGTATGATTATTTCCTTAGGATAAATTTCTGGAAGTAGATAGCTGTCTGAAAAAATCTGTTCATATTTAAGATTTTAAAAGTATTGACAAAGAATGTTCTAGAAAGACTGTAAAAATGACACTCCACCAGTGTAAAAATATTTGTTTTACCACACTTTCTCACACATTAAATTATTAGCATTATTAAAATATTTAATTTAAAAGTAAAGGTTATTTATGTCATTATAATATATATGTCTTTTTTTCTAGTAAGGTTGGCCATTATTTTTCATTTTTAATAGCCTGTTTCTATCTCATTCCAGCAAAATTATAACCCACAACATATAGCATGTACTTCATAAACACTGGTTTGCTTCCTCTCAATTTTTTCAGAGAAATTATGCAAAGATAAATTCAATATAACAAATAAAATTCCAATGGGGTCTTATGGAGAAGCTGTAAAAAATGATTCTGAAATTGAATATGAGAACAAAATTTTATATATAGTTGAATCAATTTTAATGTTAGTATTTGTATCACAGTTCACTGAGAAAAATATTTATTTACTAGATGATGTTTGGGAAACTTTAAGCAGGATCCAAGTCACACTATATACAATAATAAACTCTGGATGGATTAAAGCCCAATTGCAAAAGATAAAGCTATAAAATTAATTAAGAAATTCTAGAACAATATTCTTGTGAACTTGGTTGAGAATTACACCTTAAACAAGACCTGAAAAGTACAAATAGTAACAGTAAATTTGATAGTATTTTTATTAAAATAAAGAAATTATCTTCAACAAAGGATACCACAAAGATATTAAACAGTTCAGTCGATAAAGGTATTTGCAACATTTGAAGTTGCCTAAAATATAATATCTAGAATTTTTAAAGAGGTCCACTCCTTCAATAAAGGATAGACAAAAGAAAAGAATAGAAAAAGATGGAAGTCAATGTTTGAGAAATTCACAAAAAGAGATTCAGAAATGACTAGAGAGTACATGAAGAGATATTCAGTCTCACTAGCCATCAGAGAAATACAAACTACAGCAACGAAGTACCATTAGACTAGAATATGTAGAATTAGGGAGCATCAAATGCTGACCAAGAAACACAGTCACAGGAAGAGTGTACAATAGTTCTAGTCGCTTTCTAAATCAATCACATAGTACTTAAGTGACATAAATATGTGTATAACTTATAATTCAGCAGTTATACTTCAGGTTATATATCAGAGACACTCTGTCAGGTTCATAAGACAGCATGTGCAAAGTTGTGTTTTCTGGTATTTGTTCCATTGGTAAGAAATTGGAAGCATCAATAAGAGATTGGATTATGGACTATGCTTCAGTGCTGAGAAGATTTTAACTAGTTTTATGTATGGCAATACAGATATATTTTGTAACTGTTGGGTGGATTAAAAAAAAGAAAGCAGATTTATAATACAACATACTGCTTGTATAATCATGTAAGTAAACTAGTCATATATAAATAAAATAATAATTTCATATATATTTAAAAATAAATTATTTCATTTGTTTTTATAGGGAAATATATCAATACATTAAAATTAGTACCTGTCTTGGAAAGAAAAATTAAAGATGAAGGGGAAATGTGTCATTAGATTAAAATAAGGATTTGGAAAGAATGACAGTGTGAGATGAACTGAGGAATATGATAAATGCAACTCTGAGAATCTACATTACAATAAAAGTTAAGAAAATTTAGACAAAAGATAAAGAAAAATAAAAACTAAACAGCTTTAAGTCACTTGAACCTTTCTTACTTTCTGTTTCCTCAATTAATAACAGTTAAATCATAGACTACTCCATTGGGCCATGAAGATTGTCTACTCAGTCAATCTACCATGTCTCACTTTTTATATTAACTATGATTTTTTTCCAGTTATAATTGACAAACAAAACTAAAATAAATTAGGATGTGCATGTTATTATTTTCTGTATAAAACTAGTTTCAAATGATCAAAGTGTGTTATCAAGTTCAGTTCCACCTCTCTCTTTCTTTTTCTCTCATCTCTCTATTCCCTCCCTTCTAGGGCCTATGTATCACACATTTGGGAAGAATCTGGCTTAGTTTATATGTTGGCTCTATCCCTAGATTAGTCTTTCTGTTGGAGGAATAAAACACCCTCCTGTGTAATGATTTTAATCTTGTTCTTGAGAAGTGCATTGAGGGCTACCAGGACAGACTCTTTTACCAAAACTACAGAGGTTGAGGAGAAAAAGATTTTCTTGACCAAAAGAAAAATATCTTACAGAGAGCTGTAGTAAACAACATTAAGCATATAGAGTTTAAGTGTTGAAGAGATGTGGGCAGGTCATGAATAGAATTTGCTGCAAGTTACTCCTTGAAAGACCTACTAGTATTGCACATTACTCCCAGTCTGTCTTATAATTGACTTTTCAAGAGACTGTTCAGTCACAATCTCTAGATAAACAAAAACTAATGCCTTAAAATAACAGGATTCTCAATACCATGAACCAGAACTTGTTTTGGAATAAATGGCTTTCAGTCAAGTTTAACACAGGCCATGGAAGCAATAAGATAAGCTCCTGTAAACCTTTGAGACCCAGTCACTTTTTGTCATTTGCCTCATACTAATCAGGGTATATTAGAGTTTATCCAGAGAATCAGAGCCTATAGGAGATCTGCAGTCAGCAAGCTGGAGACCCAGGAAAGCAAATGGTGTAGTTCTAGTCCAAGTCTGAAGGCCTGAGAATCAGAAGAATCAGAAGAGTTGACGGTATAATTTCCAGTCTGAAAGCTAGCAGGCTCAAGACCCTGGAAGGGTCAATGCTTCAGTTCAAGTCCAAAGGCAGGAAAAGATCAACTCAAGGAGTCAAGCAGGAGGAGTTCCTTCTTATTTGTGGGAAGTTCAGGCTTTCTGTTATATTCAGGTCTTCAACTGATTAGATGAGGCTTACACACATTTGAGAGGACATTCTGCTTTTCTTAGTCTACTGATTCAAATATTAATGTCATACAAAAATGTCCTCATAGACATATCCACATAATGTTCGACCAATCTGGGCAACTTGTGGCCCAGCCAAGTTGACATATAAAACTAACCATCACACAGGGTCAATTAACCCTGTCAGTATTAACTGATTTCCTTGACTATTAGGTAAAGAATGTAAAATAAACAAATGGTAGTCATAGTTTCAGTTTAATGGAACCCTAGTTGTGTATGTTCCCTCATATATGAACTAGAAATTCTAGTCCAGGGAAGCCTAAAATTATGAGGATGAGAAGCACAGATTTCCAAGTAGGTCACTGAGAATGATGACAAGAGATGAAAGTCCTAGTTCTTCTGCTTGGTTCCTTCACCCATGGTTTCCAACTGTCAGGTAAAATCACCATATTTTGTCCCAATTACACAGAACTTGATCACCAAAATGTCACTTAAATTGTGCCTTCAAGTTCATTCCAACATTTTATCAAGCTGGAAACTTCTGGGTAGTCTGGTATATGATATAACTAGTGGAGTTCATGTGTATTAATTATTATCATTCTTTCTTTACTGTAAAGTGAGTCTGAAGCATGTTATGTGAGATCCTACAATAATAATTCAGGTATTCTGTGAGAACTCAAGCCAAGGTACCACTGGTAGTCTCTATGAATTCAATTCCATTGATATGTCTTTTCAATGAGGACAAATCATTGGAAAGAATGCCACCTTCCAAAGTGGAAATGACAAAAATAATCAACTTGCCACTTGTAGATCTCCTAGAGAGTGGTACAATATCTAGAGCTCATTGTGGGTTTATGTTGATAACAACTTGGCCATTTAGCAGTGTCAATAGCTAATTCATCATTTGTTGGAGCCTGTTATATTGGACCATGCCTAACCTGCATCTGTATCACCATGGTTACTATGTTTACAAAACCAATAGTTAAATTACTGAGGTGGCCAAAAACAGAGACTGGCTGAACTCCACCAGACCAGTCATCTTGTTCAAGTAATTGTTCAATGTCTTCTGTGCACTGGACGTTTTTTAATGGGCATTACATGAGAAATAAAGATTTACACACTTCATATCCACTCCTCTATGTCCATCGCAAGCTTCTTTGCCAGATCTCTTTGTCTTCAGTCTTCTAAGCTTGCTCCTTCTAAGACCCTAAATAATTAGGGAAGCCAGTGGATAGGCGTTTGTCAATATGTTGGTCCAGGATATTTGCCTTTCTCCACCATGTTGATGACTAGTTGTACTGCTCAAAGCTCTGCCATTGGGAGACTTCTCACTCTTAGACCATCACTGGCTAAGAGTTGCTTCAAGGATCCTAACTCTCTGGCACTTCTGGCTTGTCCTTCCTGTAGGTGTAGTGTTTTTGTTGGTCAGAACTAAATACCTCAGGTGTAGAATCACAGGTAATCTCAGTACCCAGTATAGGGTTATAGAGGTAATTGCCAGGGGGAGATTGGCAGGGTACCAATAGCCTCTGCTTAAGCATGCAAAATCTTCATCCTGCCTGTCTTATTTGTCTCCTAAATGATCCTTGCTCTCCAGCAAGCTGTAAATTTTAAGTAAAATATAACTATCCCACCTACCCCTAATCTTTGTCTTCATAATCTCTTTAATCTAATTATTGCCTCACTAAATTTAATTGCCCTTCTTTAAAATCAATTAATATTTGATTTTCCTTCTCTAATGCCACTTAACATGCTTAATATGGTTACAGATAATTTTCAACTATATCATAACAATTACCATATTCATGCATTTATTGCAAATAAACTATAAGCTTTTTGAACACAAGGATTATTTCTTACTCATCTCTGTATCTCACATGTCTAAAAGAGTACCAGGTGCAAAGTAGGTACTCATTAAGTAAATATTTGTTGAATTATATTGAATTAAATAATCCCATCTTTTCAATCCTTCATGTAACAATGAAAATGTCAAGTGCAGAGAAGGTGAAATTATCTGTTGAATTGATTTCTGTTAATACTCCTGGGCTGTATTTTTCTTACCTCTAAGACTTCTGAATTTAACTTTTGATTCTCCTTTAGATTCTTATATCCACAAAAAACAAGTCCAAAAAATTGTTTATTTGGAAGTTTTACCAGTGTTCAATAGAAGCTGATGTAAGAAATATTTAAGTGGTTTGAAAGTTTCATGTACTATTGATTTGTTTTGCAATTGGAGAAACACAGTGATACAGAATGTTTACTGACACAACAAAAAAGATTCAGAATAGAGGATAGGATCAAGCCCAGCTCTATTTTGAAGTTATTACTAATTGTTATCTTCATGACCCCCAGAGTAATACTAATAGTATATTTTATTTATACAGGCTTAAAAATCATTTTTTCAAAGAATATTTGGAAATTGGACCTTAAATTTTTAATTGCCTGCTCCTCTTATACTGAACAGTCTTTCACCAAGCTCACACCGACCTCCTTTCAATGTATCAGAGATATTTCCTTTGGATGCAAAGTATGCAGAATAATTTGGTTATCTTCTGTGGAAACCAATCTCCAAGCAAGTATGCAACATAACAGGATTCTTCTTTATGATTAGATCCAAAGATTATCTACAATATCAACTCTCGTAATATTGACTGCTTGTTGCATGCTTAAAACAGTATGAGAATAACAAATTTTATACGTAAAATCATCAAATAATTGTAAGACATGAGACACTGTGGTGACAACATGATTACCGCTACTATCCCTGATTCATACTAGTGCATAATTTTTTGCCTCAGATCTGCTGAGTTACACCATAGTATTCAGCCAGTGCCTCCCCCACCACTTGTATTCAGTTTAATGTTTACTTCCCCATTTTTCTTTTTATAGATTGTTCTAATTTTATCCCTATGTTACTATTTCACTGTACTCATTGTTTCTTTTCTATTTTTTGTAGCATACACATTTTATTTTCTTTTTTAAAAAATATTTATTTTTATTGAGGTATAATTGATGTACAATATTATATAAGTTACAGGTGTGTAATATAGTGATTCACAATTTTTAAAGGTTATACTCCATTTATAGTTATTATACAATATTAAATATATTCCCTGTGTTGTACAATATATCCTTGTAGCTTACTTATCTTATACATAGTAGTTTCTACCTCTTAATACCCTACTCCCTTCTTGGCCTCCTCCCGTTCCCTTTCCCCACAGGTAACCACTAGTTTGTTCTCTATATCTGTGAGACTATTTGATTTTTGTTATATTCACTAGTTTTACATTCTAAATTCCATGTATAAGTGATACATACTGGTTTTTCTCTCTCTGACAAATTTCACTTAGCATAATGCCCTCCCAGTCCATCCATGTTGTTGCAAATGATAAAATTTCATTCCTTTTTATGGCTGAGTAATATTCCTTTGAATATATACACCATACCCTCTTTAACCATCCATCTGTTAATGGGCAGTTAGGTTGCATTTATATCTTGGCAACTGAAAATAATGCTGATATAAACATTGGAGTGCCTGTATCTTTTTGAATTAGGTGTTTTTATTTTTTCAGATATATGTCCAATAGTGGAATTGCTGGGTTATATGGTAGCTCTATTTTTAGCTTTTGGAGAAACCTCCGTACTGTTTTCCACAGTGCACCAATTTACATTCCCAATGAGTATATGAGGTTTCCCTTTTCATCACAAACTCACTAGCATTTGTTATTTGTGTCCTTTTTGAAGATAACCATTCTGACAGGTGTGAGGTGATAATTCATTGTGGTTTTGATCTGCATTTCTCTGATAATTAACAATGTTGAACATCTTTCCATGTGCTTGTTGGAGATCTGCATGCCTTCTTCAGGAAAATGTCTATTCAGGTCTTCTGCACATTTTTTAATTGGATTGTTTGTTTGTTTGTTTTGATGTTGAGTTTTCTGACCTGTTTACACATTTTTGGTTATTAATCCTTTATTGGTCATATCATTTGCAAATATTTTCTCCCATTCAGTAGGTTGTCTTTAAATTTTATGGATGGTTATCTTTGCTGTTCAAAAGCATTTAAATTGTATTAGGTCCCATTTGTTTATTTTTGCTTGTATTTCCTTTGCTTTAAGAGACAGATCCAAAAATTATTGCTACAAATTATGTGAGCGTATTCTACCTATGTTTTCTTCTAGGAAGTTTTTGATTTCCAGTCTTACCTTTAGGTTTTTAATACATTTTGAGTTCAGTTTTGCATATGGTGTGGAAAAAATGTTCTAATTTCATTCTTTTACTTGTGGCTGTTCAGCTCTCCCAGCACCACTTATTGAGGACACTTCTTTTCTCCACTGTATATTCTTACCTCCTTTGCAATAGATTAATTGCTTATAAGTGCATGCTTTTATCTCTTGGTTCTCTATTCTGTTCTATTGATCCAAGTGTCTGTTGTTGTGCCAGTATCATATTATTTTGATTACTGAAGCTTTGCAATATAGTCGGCAGTCAAGGCGTGTGTTTCTTCCAGCTCTTGTACTTCATTCTCAAGATGGTTTTGATTGTTTGGCTTCTTTTATGTTTCCATACAAATTTTTAAATGATTTGTTCTAGTTCTCTGAAAAATGCTCTTGGTATTTTGGTAAGGACTGAATTGAATCTGTGGATTGCCTTGGGTAGTATGGTCATTTTAACAATATTAATTCTTCCAATCCATGAACATGGTATATCTCTCCTTCTGTCTGTGTCATCTTCATTTTCTTTCATCAGTGACATAGTTTTCTGAGTACAGGTTTTTACCTCCTTAGATAGGTATATTCCTAAGTATTTTATTCTTTTTGATGCAATGGTAAATGGGATTGTTTCCTTAATTCTCTTTCTGAGAGATCGTTATTAGTGAATAGACATGCAACAGATTCCTGTATATTAATTTTGTATCCTGCAACATTACCAGATTCATTGATAAACTCTAGTAGTTTTCTGGTGGTTTCTTTAGAATTTTCTATGTATAGCATCATGTCATCTATAAACAGTGACAGTTTTTCTTTTCCTTTTGAACTTGGATTATTTTAATTTATTTTTTCTTATCTAATTTCTGTGGTGAGGACCTCCAATAATATGTTCAATAAAATTGATGAGAGTGGGTATCCTTGTTTTCTTCCTCAACTTAGAGGAAATGTTTTCAGATTTTTGCCTTTGAGTATGATGTTAGCTGTGGGCTTGTCATATATGGTCTTCATTATGTTGAGGTATGTCCCCTTGATGCCCAAAATCTGGAGAGTTTTTATTATAAATGGATGTTGAATTTCGTCAGAAGCTTTTTATACTTGTATTGAGATGATCATATGGTTTTTAATCTTCTATTTGATAATGTGGTGTATCATATTGATTGATTTGCAGATACTGAAAAATCCTTGCATCATTGGAATATATCCCACTTGATCGTGCTGTATGATCCTTGTAATGTATTTTTGTATTTAGTTTGCTATTATGTTGTTGAGGATTTTTACATCTCTGTTCATCAGGGATATTGGCCTATAGTTTTATTTTTTTGTGAGATCGTTGGTTTTGGCTTCAGGATAACACTGGTGTTGTAGAATGAGTAGGGAAGTGTTCCTTTTTTTGCAAGATTTGAAATAGTTTGGGAAGAATCAGTGTTAAGTCATCTCTAAATGCTTGGTAGAATTCCCTTCTGAAGCCATTTGGTGCTGGACATTTGTTTGTTAAGAAATTTTCACTAGTGATTCAACTTCATTACTGGTAATTGGTCTGTTAATATTTTGTATTTCTTGCGGTTCAGTCTTGGGAGATTGTACATTTCTAAGAATTTTTCCATTTCTTCTAGGTTGTCCATTTTAATTGGTGTATAGTTGCTCACAGTAGTCTATTATGATCCTGTGCATTTCTGTGGTGTAAGTTTTAAATTGTCTTTTTTCATTTCTGATTTTATTGACTTGGACTGGCTCTTTTTTTTTTTTTTCTTGATGAGTCTAGCCAACAGTTTGTCAAAGTTGTTTCTCTTTGCAAAGAACAAAAACTTTCTTTTAATTGAAGTATAGTTGATTTACAATGTTGTGTTAATTTCTGCTGTACATAAAAATGAGTCAGTTATACATATATATGAATTTTTTTAACATCTTTATTGAGGTATAATTGCTTTACATTGTTGTGTTAGTTGCTGCTGTATAACAAAGTGAATTTGCTATATGTATTCATATATCCCATATCCCTTTCCTCTTGCATCTCCCTCTCATCCTCCCTATCCCACCCCTCTAGGTGGTCAAAAAGCACGGAGTTGATCTACCTGTGCTATATGGCTGCTTCCCACTAGCTATCTATTTTACATTTGGTAGTGTATATATGTCAGTGCCACTATCTCACTTCATCCCAGCTTACCCTTCCCCCTCCCCGTGTCTTCAAGTCCATTCACTACTTCTGCATCTTTATTCCTCTCCTTCCCCTAGGTTCTTCAGAATGATTTATTTATTTTTTTAGATTCCATATATATGTGTAAGCATACGGTATTTGTTTTTCTCTTTCTGACTTACTTCACTCTGTATGACAGTCTCTAGGTCCATCCACCTCACTATATATAACTCAATTTCATTTCTTCTTATGGCAGAGTAATATTCCATTGTATATATGTGACACATCTTCTTTATCCATTCATCTGTTGATGGACACTTAGGTTGCTTCCATGTCTTAGCTATTGTAAATAGTGCTGCAATGAACATTGTGATACATGACTCTTTTTGAGTTATGGTTTTCTCGTAGTAGGATTGTTGGATCATATGGTAGTTCTATTTTCAGTTTTTTAAGGAACCTTCATACTGTTCTCCATAGTGGCTGTATCAATTTACATTCCCACCATGAGTGCAAAAGGGTTCCCTTTTCTCCACACCCTCTCCAGCATTTGTTATTTGTGGAGTTTTTAATGATGGCCATTCTGACTGGTTTTGTATATTCTTTTCCATTATGGTTTATCATAGGATATTAAATATAGTTCTCTGTGCTATACAGTAGGACCCTGCTGTTTATCCATTCTATATGTAATAGCTAACACCATCCTCCCACTCCATCCCTCCCCTAGCCCCCTCCCCCTTGGCAACCACAAGTCTGTCCTCTATGTCCATGAGTCTGTTTGTTTCATAGATAGGTTCATTGTGTCATATTCTAGATTCCACATGTAAGTGATATCATATGGTATTTGTCTTTCTCTTTCTGACTTACTTCATTTAGTTTGATAATCTCTAGTCACATCCATGTTGCTGCAAATGTCATCATTTCATTCTTTTTTCATGGCTGAGTAATTTTCCATTGTATATATGTACCACATTTTCTTCCTTTCCTCTGTTAATGGATATTTAGGTTGCTTCAATATCTTGGCTAATGTAAATAGTGCTGCTCTGAATATTGGGGTGCACATAACTTTTCAAATTATGGTTTTCTCTGGACATATGCCCAGGAGTGGGATTGCTGGATTAAATGGTAGTTCTATTTTTAGTTTTTTAAGGAACCTCCATACTGTTCTGCATAGTGGTTGTACCAAATTTCATTCCCACCAGGAGTATAGGAGGGTTCCCTTTTCTCCACACCCTCTCCAGCATTTGTTATTTGTGGAGTTTTTAATGATGGCCATTCTGCACAGTGTGTTATGGTACCTCATTGTAGTTTGAATTTGCATTTCTCTAATAATTAGTGATACTGAGCATCTTTTCATGTGCCTGTTGGCCACCTGTATGTCTTCTTTGAAGAAAAGTCTATTTAGGGCTTCTGGCCATTTTATGATTGGATTGTTTGGTTTTTTTGTTGTTGCATTGTATGAGCTGTTTGTATATTTGGGAAATTAAGCTCTTGTCAGTCACAGCGTTAGCAAATATTTCTTCCATTCATGTCTTTTCATTTTGTTGATGGTTTCCTTTGCTGTGCAAACATTTGTAAGTTTGATTAGGTCCCATTTGTTTATTTTTGTTTTTATTTCTATTGCCTTGGTAATCTGACCTGAAAAAACATTGAAAAGATTTATGTCAGAGAATGTTTTACCTATGATTTCTTCTAGGATTTTTATGGTGTCAAGTAAAAGAACCAAGTCTTAGTTTCATTGATCTTTTCTATTGCTTTTTAGTCTTTATTTTATTTATTTCTACTCTTATCTTTATGATATCTGTCCTACTATCTGTGGGTGTTTTTTTTTTTTTTGCCCTTTTTTTCTAGTTCCTTTAGGTCTAAGGCTAAGTTGTTTACTGGAGAATTTTCTTGTTTTCTGAGCTAAGCTTGTAACACTAAGAACATCAAAATTAGAAATGCTTTTACTGTGTTCGGTAGATTGTCAATCATTGTGTATTCATTTTCATTTGTCTCCAGGTATTTTTTATTTCCTTTTTGATTTCCTCAGTGGCTCATTGGTTATTTAGTTCTTTATTGTTTAACTTTAAATATGTTTGTGTTTCTTGCAGGTTTTTTCTTGTAGTTGATTTTGGTCTCATAGCACTGTGGTCAGAAAAGATGCTTCACATGATTTCAATTTTCTTCAGTTTACCAAGGATTATTTTGTGGCCTATCATGTAATCTATTATGGGAAATGTTACATGTACACTTGAAAGAATTTGTATTCTGTTGCTTTTGGATGGAATCTTCTATTGGGTTGGCCAAAAATTTGTTCAATGTTTTCTGTAAGATTGTTCTAGTAGCACTTTGTTGTCTTTAACTTCATGCAAAACAATTTTGTTAGATTGTATTGTGACAACTGTCATATCAGCATGCATTAAAAAAAAACTTATCAAAATTGGTGGATTTTTTTGTAGCCATTTTAATATTGAAGATGTAGGAAAAAGAGGAACATTTTTTGAAATATTATATTTTAATATTTCAAGAAAGGTAAAAAGGCAATTGAAACACAAAAAAAGGATTTGTGCAGTGTATGGAGAAGGTGCTGTGACTGACGGAACATGTTAAAAGTGGTTTGTGAAGTTTTGTGCTAGAGATTTCTCGCTGGACGATGCTGCACAGTGAGGTAGATTAGTTGAAGTTGATAGTGACCAAATCAAGACATTAGTTGAGAACAATCAAAGTTATATCACATGGGAGATAGCTGACATCCTCAAAATATCCAAATCAAGCACTGAAAGTCATTTGCACCAGCTTGGTTATGTTAATCACTTTGATGTTTCAGTTCTACATAATTTATGTGAAACAAACCTTCTTGATCATATTTCCATGCAGCTCTCTACTTAAACATAACAAAAAAGTTCCATTTTTTGAAAGAATTGTGACAAGCAATGAAAAGTGGATACTGTACAATAATGTGGAATGGGAGAGATCATGTGGCAAGTGAAATGAACCACCAAAACCAACACCAACGGCCAGTCTTAATCCAAAGAAGGTGATGTTGTGTATATGGTGGGATTGGAAGGTAGTCCTCTATTATGAGCTCCTTCCAGAAAACCAAATGATTAATTCCAGCAAGTACTGCTCCCAATTAGACCAACTGAAAGCAGCACTCGATGAAAAGCATCCAGAATTGGTCAATAGAAAACACATAATCTTCCATCAGGATAATGCAAGACCACATGCATCTTTGATGACCAGGAAAAACTGTTACAGTTTGGTTGGGAAGTTCTGATTCATTCGCCATATTCACCAGACGTTGCACCTTCAGATTTCCATTTACTTCATTCTTTACAAAATTCTCTTAATGGAAAAAAATTCGATTCCCTGGAAGACTGTAAAAGGCACCTGGAACACTTCTTTGCTCAAACAGGTAAAAAGTTTTGGGAAGACGGATTTATGAAGTTGACTGAAAAATGGCAGAAGATAGTGGAGCAAAACAGTGATTATGTTGTTCAATAAAGTTCTTGGTGAAAATGAAAAATGTGTCTTATTTTTACTTAAAAACCAAAGTCATTTATTGGCCAGCCCAATATATATTGATATGTATGTTCTTATCACCATTTTGTGAACTGTTTTGAAATTGATTTTCTAGGTCTTGTTGTTCCTTTCTTCTTTTTGCTCTAATCCCTTATGATTTGATGACTATCTTTAGTGTTATGTTTAGATTCCTTTTTACTTTTGTGTGTGTGTATGTATTATAGCTATTCAGTTTGAGGTTATGATGAAGTTTATATATAGCTATAGATATATGATTTTCTAAGTTGCTCATCTTTTAATTTCAAATACATTTTAAAACCCTCCATTTGTACCCTCCTTTACTCATGATTACTGTTTATGACATCTTATTTTACATCTGTTTTCTGTATCCCTTAACTCTTTATTGTGGATATAGATGATTTTACTACTTTTGTCTTTTAACTTTCCTACTGCCTTTGCGCATGGATGATTTCCTCCCTTTACTGTATGTTTGCCTTTACCGATGAGCTTTTTCCTTTCATAATTTTCATGTTTCTAGTTGTGGCCTTTTCTTTTACGCTTTGAGAATTTCCTTTAACATTTCTTGTAAAACTGGTTTGATGGTCCTGAACTCTTTTAGCTTTTGCTTATCTGTGAAGTTGTTGATCTCTTGCCAAGTAGAGTAGTATTGGTTGTAGGTTTTCCCTTTTTATCACTTTAAATATATCATGCCACTCCCTTCTGTCCTTCAGAGTTTCTGCTGAAAAATCAGCTGGTAGCCTTGTGGGAGTTTCCTTGTATGTTATTTATTGCTCTTCCCTTGCTGCTTTTAGTACTCTGCCTTTAATTTTTGTATTTTGATTGCAATGTGTTTTGATATGTTCCTCTTTTGGTGCATCCTTTATGGGACTCCGTGCTTCCTTGACTTGGATGTCTATTTCCTTTCCCAGGTTAGGGAAGTTTTCAACTATTATCTCTTCAAATATGTTTTCAGCCCCTTTCTCTCTCTCTTCTCCTTCTGGGAACCCTATAATATGAACATTAGTGTACTTGATGCTGTCCCAGAAGTCTCAAACTATTCTCATTTCTTTTCATTCTTTTTTCTTTTCTTTCTTTTCAACATCAGTAATTTCCTCTACTCTGTCTTCCAGCTCACTGATCTCTTCCTCTGTATCATTTAGTCTACTGTTGATTCCTTCTAGTGTATTTTTCATTTTACTTATTTTATTATGCGTCTCTGTTTGGTTGTTCTTTATATTTTCTAATTCTTTGTTAAAAACTACTAACTTTGCTCTGTGCATCCATTCTTCTCACAAGTTCTATGATCATCTTTATGATCACTACCCTGAAGCTTCCTTGGGTAGATTGCCTATCTCCAGTTCACTTATTTTTTCTTCTGTGGTTTTATCTTGTTCCTTCATTTGGGACATGTTCCACTGTCCCCACATTTTATCTAAGTTGTTGTTTATATTTTTATGAATCTGGTAGGTTTCCTGACCATTGAGAAGTGGCCTTTTGTAGAAGACATCATTTGTGTCCCAACAGCACACTCCCCTCTCATCACCCAACCTATATGGCCTAAGCATTCCTCCATGTGGGCTGCATGGGTTCTTTTATTTTGGTGAGCTGACTACGTGGGCAATCTGTTAGGCTTGGTTGGCCCTCAATCCAGTTAGTTGTCAGACCATGCCTTGTGCAGAGGATGCTGTCTGTTGGTTGGTAGGACCAGTTCACAAGGTGGCTAACTCTGGAACCCAGGGGTCTCTGGGGTTAGTGCTGGCTCACTGGTGGGTAGAGTTAGATTCCAGGAGAATCCGTGCTGTTACCCGCCAACTGGGGGTAGGGAAACAGGTCCTTGAGTTAGTACCAACCCACTGGTGGGTAGAGCCAGGACTTGGAGGGTGGTTGCAGGTCCCAGGGATCACAATGCTTGTGCTGGATCACTGCTTGGTGAGGCGGGTTCTTTACACAGTTGGGTACAGTGTCCAGGACATCCCTAAGATTTTATTTGCTTGCTTGTGGGCAGGGTTAAGTCCCAACTGTTCCCAGGTCAGGGTCTGGGCTGCTGGTGGATGGGCCAGGTTCACAGGCTGCAAATCTGTGGTTTTACTGTGGCTTGTGTCTGCTCCTTGGTGGGTGAATTGTTTAAGTGGCTAGAGCAGCCTCCTTGAGGGCAGGGCTGGGTCACAAGGGATTCTGAGGCTGGTGCCCAGTAACTGGTGGATGGAACTGTGTCTTGGGTCCTCTGGTGGGTAGGTCCATGTCTAGAGGCAGCTGTGGGTTCATGGGTTCTTTTTTTTTTAACATCTTTATTGGAGTATAATTGCTTTACAATGGTGAGTTAGTTTATGCTTTATAACAAAGTGAATCAGCTATACATATACATATATCTCCATATCTCCACCCTCTTGCATCTCCCTCCTACCCTCCATATACCACCCCTCTGGTGTTCACAAAGCACTGAGCTGATATCCCTGTGTTATGCGGCTGCTTCCCACTACCTATCTATTTCACATTTGGTAGTGTATATATGTCCATGCCACTATCTCACTTCGTCCCAACTTACCCTTCCCCCTCCCCGTGCCCTCAAGTCCATTCTCTACATCTGCGTACTTATTCCTGTCCTGCCCCTAGGTTCTTCAGAATGATTTATTTATTTTTTTAGATTCCATATATATGTGTAAGCATACGGTATTTGTTTTTCTCTTTCTGACTTACTTCACTCTGTATGACAGTCTCTAGGTCCATCCACCTCACTACAAATAACTCAATTTCGTTTCCTTTTATGGCTGAGTAATATCCCATTGTATATATGTGCCACATCTTCTTTATCCACTCATCAGTCGATGGACAGTTAGGTTGCTTCCATGTCCTGGCTATTGTAAACAGTGCTGCAATGAACATTGTGGTGCATGTCTCTTTTTCAATTATGGTTTTCTCATGGTATATGCCCAGTAGTGGGATTGTTGGATCGTATGGTAGTTCTATTTTTAGTGTTTTTAGGAACCTTCATACCATTCTCCATATTGGCATATTAATTTACATTCCCACCAACAGTGCAAGACGGTTCCCTTTTCTCCACACCCTCTCCAGCATTTATTGTTTGTAGATATTTTGATGATGGCCATTCTAACTGGTGTGAGGGGATACCTCATTGTACTTTTAATTTACATTTCTCTAAGAATTAGCAATGTTGAGCATCTGTTCATGTGCTCCTTGGCCATCTGTATGTCTTCTTTGGAGAAATGTCTATTTAGATCATCTGCCCATTTTTTGATTGGATTGTTTGTTTATTTGATATACAGCTGCATGAGCTGTTAGTATTTTTTGGAGATTAATCCCCTATCATTTCCTTCATTTGAAAATATTTTCTCCCATTCTGTGGGTTAGCTTTTCATTTTGTTTATGGTTTCTCTTGTTGTGAATAGCTTTTAAATTTAGTTAGGTCCCATTTGTTTTATTTTTATTTTTATTTTCATTACTCTAGGAGGAGGATCCATAAAGCTATTTCTGCAATTTATGCCAAAGAGTGTTCTGCCTATGTTTAGCTCTCAGAGTTTTATAGTATCTGGCTTACATTTAGTTCTTTAATTTGTTTTGAGTTTACTTTAGTGCATGCTGTTAAAGAATGTTCTATTTTTTTATGCTTTTACATGTAGCTGTCCTGTTTTCCAAGCACTACTTATTGAAGAGACTGTCTTTTCTCTATTGCCTTCTTTGTCATAGATTAATTGACCATAAGTGTGTGAGTTTATTTCTGGGCTTTCTATACTGGTCCACTCATCTATATTTGTGCGTTTTTTTTCTGCCAAAACCATACTGGTTTGATGACTGTAGGTTTATAGCATAGTCTGAAGTCAGGGAGCCTGATTCCTCCAGCAACTCTTTTTTTCTTTTCTTCATGATTGCTTTGGCTATTCGGGGTGTTTTGTGATTCCATATAAATTTAAATTTTTTTTGTTCTACTTCTATGAAAAATTTCATTGGTAATTTGATAGGGATTGCAGTGAATCTATAGATTGCCTTGGGGAGTATAGTCATTTTGACAATATTGATTCTTACAATATACGAAGAATGGTATATTGATTCTTCCAGTATACCATGAAGAACATGGTATATCTTTCCATCTGTGTCATCTTTGATTTCTTTAATCAGTGTCTTATAGTTTTCAGAGTACAGGTTTTTGCCTCCTTAGGTAATTTTATTCCTAGGTATTTTATTCTTTTTATTGTGATGCTAAATGGGATTGTTTCCTTAATTCCTCTTTCTGATTTCTTCTTGTTAGTGTGTAGGAATGCAACAGATTTCTATGTATTAATTTTGTATCCTGCAACTTTACCGAATTCTTTGATGAGCTCTAGTTTTATGGTAGCATCTTTAGAATTTTCTGTATACAGTATCATGTCATCTGCAAAGACTGACAATTTTACTTCTTCATTTCCAATTTGGATTCATTTTATTTCTTTTTCTTCTCCCATTACCATGTCTAGGACTTCCAAAACTTTGTTGAATAAAAGTGGTTAGAGTGGACATCCTTGTCTTGTTCCTGATCTTAGAGGAAATGATTTCAGCTTTTCAGTGTTGAGTATGATGTTAGCTGTAAGTTTTTCCTAGATGGCCATTATTATGTTGAAGTATGTTCCCTCTTTGACCACTTTCTGGAGCGTTCTTATCATAACTGGGTGTTGAATTTTGTCAAAACCTTTTTCTGCTTCTATTCGATGATCATGTGGTTTTTATTCTTCAATTTGTTAATGTGATGTACCACACTGATAGATTTGTGGATATTGAAAAGTCTTTGCATCCCTGGGATAAATCCCACTTGATCATGGTGTATGATTTTTTTTAATGTATTGTTGGATTCAGATTGCTAATATTTTGTTGAGGATTTTTGACTCTATGTTCATCAGTGATATTGGACTGTAATTTGCTTTTTTGTAGTATCTTTGTCTGGTTTTGGTATCAGGGTGAAGGTGGACTCATAGAATGGGTTTGGTAGTGTTACTTCCTTCTACTAGATTGTCCACTTCGTTGGCAGATAATTGCTTCTAGTAGTCTCATGATCGTTTGTATTTCTGTGATGTCCATTATAACTTCTCTTTTTTCATTTCTAATTTTATTGATTTGAGCCCTCCCATTTTTTCCTGATGAGTCTAGCTAAAAGTTTATCAATTTTGTTTACCTTCTCAAAGAACCAGCTTTTAGTTTCATTGATTTTTGCTATTGTTTTCTTCATTTCTATTTCATTTATTTCTGGTGTGATTTTTGTAATTTCTCTCCTTCTACTAACTTTGGGTTTTTTATTCTTCTTTCTCTAGTTCCTTTAGATGTGAGGTTAGGTTATTGAGAAGAATTTGTATTCTGCTGCTTTTGGATGGAATGTTCTATAAATATTAATTGATTCCATCTGGTCTCATATGTCTTTTAAGGCCTGTGTTTTCTTATTGATTTTCTGTCTGGATGTTCTGTCCATTGATGTAAATGGTGTGTTAAAGTCCACCACTATTATTGTGTTACTGTCGATTTCCTCTTTTATAGCTGTTAGCAGTTACCTTATGTATTAAGGTGCTTCTATGTTGGGTGCATATATATTTATAATTGTTATATCTTCTTCTTGGATTGATCCCTTGATCATTAGATAGTGTTCTTCTTCTCTTGTAACAGTCTTTATTTTAAAGTCTATTTTATTTGATATGGCTATTGCTACTCCAGCTTTCTTTTGATTTTCATTTGCATGGAATACCTTTTTCCATCCCCTCACTTTCAGTCTGTATGTGTTCCTAGATTTGAAGTGGGTCTATTGTAGACAGTATGTATACGAGTCTTGCTTTTGTATACATTCAGCCAGTCTATGTCTTTTGGTTAGAACATTTAATCCATTTACATTTAAGGTAATTATTGATATGGCTGTTCTTATTGCCATTCTGTTAATTGTTTTGGATTTGTTTTTTAGGTCTCTTTTCTTCCCTCCTCTTTTGTTCTCTTCTCCTGTGTTTTGAGTACTATTTTTAGTGTTGTGTTTAGATTGCTGTTTCTTTTTTTGTGTGCATATCTATTGTTGATTTTTGGTTTGTGGTTCCCATGAGGTTTTGCTATAGCACCCTGTCGGTGTGTGTGTGTGTGTGTGTGTGTGTGTGTGTGTGTGTGTGTGTGTGTATATACACACATACACATGTATACATTGTTTTAAATTGTTCATCTCTTAATTTCAAATGCATTTCCAATATCCTACGTTTCTACTCTCTTCTTCTCATGATTGCTGGTTTTGGTATCAAATTTGCATGTGATTGATTTCCTACCTTTACTGCATGTTTGCCTTTACTGGTGAGCTTTCTTGTTTCTAGTTGTGTCCTTTTCCTTCTGCCTAGCAAATTTCCTTTAACATTTGTGATACAGCTGGTTTGGTAGTGTTGAATTCTCCTAGTTTTTGCTTGTCTGTAAAGCTTTTGTTTTCTTCATTGAATCTGAATGAGAGCCTTATGGGTTGAGTATTCTTGGTTGTAGGTTTTTCCCCTTCATCACTTTAAATATATCATGCCACTTCTTTCTGGCCTGCAGAGTTTCTGCTGAAAAATCCATTACTATCCTTATGGGGCTTCCCTTGGATGTTATTTGTTGCTTTTCCCTTGTTGCTTTTAATATTTTCTCTTTGCTTTTAATTTTTGATAATTTGATAATTATGTTTCTTATCATGTTTCTCCTTGGTTTTCTCCTGTATGGGACTCTCTGTGCTTCCTGGACTTAAGTGACTGTTTCCTTTCCCACGTTAAGGAAATTTGAGGCTATGATCTCTTCAAGTATTTTTCTCAGGCCCTTGCTTTCTTCTCCTTCTGGGACCCCTATAATGTGAATGTTGGTGTGTTTAAGGTTGTCCCAGAGATTTCTGAGATTATCCTCATTTCTTTTCATTCTTTTTTTTTCTTAATTCTCTTCTGTGGCAGTGATTTCCACTCTGTCTTCCAGCTCACTTATTCATTCTTCTGCCCTATTTATTCTGTTATTGATTCCTTCTAGTTTATTTTCCACTTCAGTTATTGTATTCTTCATCTCTGTTTATTTGTTTTTTAAGTCTTCCAGCTCTTTGTTAAACATTTCTTGTACCTTCTCAGTCTGTGCTCCATTCTTTTTCTGAGATCTTGGATCATCTTTACTGTCATTACTCTGAATTCTTTTTCAGGTAGATTGCCTATGTCCACATCACTTAGTTCTTCTTCTGGGTTTTTTTCTTGTTCCTTTGTCTGGATCATATTTCTTTGCCATCTCATTTTGTCTAATTTTCTGTGTTTGTGGTCTCCTTTCCACAGGCGGCAAAGTTGTAGTTCCTCTTATTTCTGGTGTCTTCCCCTGGTTGGTGAGGTTGGTCCAGCAACTTGTGCATGCTTCTTGGTGGGAAGGACTAGTGCCTGCTGACTTTTGTGTGGAGCTGTTTTTTATTCCTCCTGTGGGTAGGCCATGTCAAAGGGTGTGTTTAGAGGTTGCTGTGAGCACAATATGACTTTAGGCAGCTTTTCTGCTGATGACTGGGACTGGGTTCCCACCCTGCTGGTTGTTTGGTCTGTGGTGTCCCAACACTGGATCCTGAAGTCCTTTGGGTGGGGCCACGTCTCAGTGCCAAAATAGTTACCTCTGGGAAAGCTCATGCCAATCACTATTCCCTGGGGCCTCTACCACCTGTGCCCTTGCCCCCACAGTGAGCCAGAGCCAACCCCTGTTCCCCCCAGAGATGCTCCAAGACCCACTGGTAATTTTAGCCCAGGCTCCTGTGGAGTCACTGTTTTGTGCTTTGTTCCAATGCACATGAAACCTTGTGTGAACCCACCAAGAGTGGAGTCTCTGTTTCCCCAAGTTCTGTGGAGCTCCTGAACTCAAGCCTTGCTGGCCTTCAAACCCAAATGCTCTCACGGTTCCTGCTCCAGATGTCAGGCCCTCAGTCTGGGGAGCCTGTCGTGGGGTTTAGAACTCTCACTCCTGTGGGAGGACCTCTGCAATATAAATATTTCCAGTTTGTAGGTTGCCCATCTGGTGGGTATGGGATTTGATTTTATAGACAATTTGCCCCTCCTACCATCTTGTTGTGGTTTCTTCTTTGTCTTTGGATATAAAATATCTATTTTGGTTGGTTCCAGTCTTTTTTATTGATGGTTGTTCAGCAGTTAATTGTGATTTTGATGTTTTCATGAGATGGGGATAGCTCAAGTCCTTCTACATCTTGTCTGAAATTGAGGAGCTATTTTTAGTTTGGATGTTTTCTGCCTCTTTCCTCAACATGTGCTGGCCATTATCTCTTTGGTATGGGAGTGTGAAGGTGCAGTGGCCCATGCAGGATGGCAGAGGTAACCAGGACTTTTATTACTATGTTGAATAAAACAGGTGAGTGTGGACATCCTTGTCTTGTTCCTGACCTTAGAGGAAAAAATTCCAGCTTTTCACCACTGAATATGATGTTAGCTCTGAGTTTGTCATATATAGCCTTTATTAAGTTGTGGCATTTCTCTCTGTACCAATTTTGTTGTCCAGTTTGTTGGTGTTTAATTGTTCATAGTTATCTCTTAAGAATCTTTGTATTTCTGTGGTATAGTTGTAATTTCTCCCCTTTCATTTCTGATTTTATTTATTTGGGTCCTCTCTCCTTCTGTCATGGTTAGTCTAACTAAAGCCTTGTCAATTTTATATTTTCAAAGAACCAGCTCTTAGTTTTATTGATCTTTTCTACTACTTTTTTGGTCTCCATTTTATATATTTATGCTTTGATTTTTATTGTTTCCTTCATTCTACTAAATTTTGGTTTTTTTTGTACTTCTTTTCTATCTCCTTTAGGTGTAAAGTTAAATCTTCTTTGGGAGATTTTTCTTATTTCTTGATGTAGGCCTGTCTTGCTATAAACTTCCCTCTCAGATTCAATTTTGCTGCATCTCATGGATTTTAATATGTTGTATTTCTGTTTTTATTTTCCTCTAGGTATTTTTTGTTTTGTCTCTGATTTTTTTTTGGATGACACATTGGTTGTTCAATAACATGTTTAATCTCCACATTTTTGTTGCTTTTTCTTGTGATTGATTTATAGCTTCATACCATTGTAGTTGATGAAGATATTTGATATGATTTCAGTCTTCATGAGTTTACTGAGACTTGTTTTATGATCTAACATGTGATCTCTACTGGAGAATGATCTATAAGCACTTGAAAAGAATGTGTATTCTGATGCCTTCAGATGGAATGCTTTCTATATATCTATTAATTCTAAATATCTGATCTAACATGGTGTTTAAATCCAAAGTTTCTTTATGAAATTTCTATCTTAATGACCTATCCATTGATATAAGTGGAGTTTTAAAGTTCCCTAGTATTATTGTGTTGTTTTCAATTTCACCCTTTAAATCCCTTAACACGTCTTTATACACCTTGGTGCTCCTATGTTGGGTGCATTTGTAAAAGTCACAATTTCTTTTTGAATTGACCCTTTTATCATTATGCAATTCCCTTCTTTGTCTTTTATTGCAGTGTTTGTTTTAACGTTTATTTTGTCTGATATGAGTATAGCTACTCCATCTTTCTTTTCATTTCCATTTGCATGAAATACCTAGACTGTGTGTATCCGTAATTTTGAAGTGAGTCTATTATAGGCAACATGTAGATGGGGTTTGTTTTTTGTCCATTCTGCCACTCTATGTCTTTTGACTGGGGAACTTAGTCCATTTACATTTAAAGTAATTATTGATAGGGTATGTATTTATTGCCATTTTGTTAATACTTTCTATCTGTTTTTGTATTTCCTCTCTGTTTCTTACTTTTCTTTCCCTTTTTTTTGCATTTTAGTTGGGTTTTTTTAGTGTAATATTTATATTCCTCTCTCATTTTCTTTTGTATATTTACTATAAGTTTTTTCATTGTGGTTACCATGATGTTCACATATAACATTCTATGTAAATAGAAGTTTGCTTTAAATAAGTAACAAATTAAATTTGAACATGTTCTGAAGATTTCTTTTTAGACCCCCTTCATTTCATACATTTGATGACATATTTTATATTTTTTATTTTATGTATCTCTTAACTAAGTATTGTAATTTTAGTTAATTTTATTACGTTTGTTTTTTAACCTTCATGCTTGCTTTATAAGGGATTGGCTACTACCAATTACCTTTATTACATATTTACCTTTTCCAGTGGGATTTTTACTTTCATATGTTTTATTATTATTAACTATTGCCATTTATTTTCAGCTTAAAGAAGTTCCTTTAACATTTCTTGTAGGGCTGGTTTAGTGGTGGTAAACTCCTTTAATTTTTGTTTATCTGGGAAACTCTTAATCTCTCCTTCAACTCTGAATGACAACCTTGCTGGCTAGAGAATTCTTGGTTGGAAATTGTTTGTTTGTTTGTTTCCTTTTAGCACTTTGAATATATCATGTCACTTCCTTCTGACTCATAAACTTTCTGATGAAAAAGGCTGATAGCCTTGTGAGGTTTCCCAAGTTGTTTTTCTCTTGCTGCTTTTAGGATTCTCTCTTTATCTTTAACTTTTACCATTTTAATTATAATGTGTCTTGGTGTGTGTCTTTCTGGGTTCATCTTAATCAGAACTATCTGGGCTTCCTGGACCTGGATGTCTGTTTCCTTCCCCATATTAGGAACGTTTTCAACCACTATTTCTTCAAACATTTTTTTTATGACACTTTCTCTCTCTCTTCACCTTCTAGGACACCTGTAAATTGAATGTTATTCCACTTGATGTTGTCTCAAAAGTACCTTAAGGTACCTTCACTTTTTAAATTTTTATTTTCATTTTGCTGCTTTTTTTGAGTTCCATTGCTTTGCATTCCAGCTCACTTATTTGTTTTCTACCTCATCTAATCTGTTGTTGAACCCTTTTAGTGTACTTTTCAGTTCAGTTATAACTTCTGTTTTGTACTTGTATTTCCTATATCTTTGATGTTCTTACTGTGTCCATTATTCTCCTGAGTTTGGTTAACATCTTTATTAACATTATTGTAAACTCTTTATCAGGTAGATTGTTTACCTCTATTTCTTTCAGCTCTTCCTCCAAAGTTCTGTCATGTTCTTTTGATTGGAACATATTCCTGTGTCTCCTCATTTTGCCTAATTATCTGTGTTTGTTTCTATATATTAAATAACAGCTATCTCTCCCAGTTTTGAAACAGTGATCTTATATAGGAGATGTCCTGTGGGGCTCAGAAACACAATCTCAGCTGGCTACCAAAACCAGGAGCTCAAGGGATTTTCCCTATATGGGTTGCATGTGACCTTCTATTGTGGTGGGTTGGATTGTGGCTGTTTCTGTGGAGCATTGGTAAGAAGGGCAGCTCCTGGAATGGCTGCAGAGTCTGACCATGGCTGCTGGTGCATGGTGGCATGTGGGGTTAATTGTCCAGTCAGCTGTGAGGACTGGTTGAGGCTCAAAGTTGGTCAGAGCTCTCAGTGGGGTACATCCACTGGTGCTAACAGGCTACAGATGAAATTCCAAATGGCACTTGCTAGTGCTGATATCAGCAAGGTAACCAAAATTGCAAAACTGACTCTTGACATGGAGTGTCTCTGTCCCCAGGGACTGTCCCTACTGGTCCCTGTCTCTCCAGCACTTGTTTCAAGATTAATAAGTGGGTCCCCACTCATCTGTGGTCCATGTGCTTTTCAATTTGGTGTTTTGTGCTGTTTTTTGGGTCGAGTCTTCACATGGGTATATTAAAAGTGGGATTTTTGTTCCCTGAAACTCTATAGTTTTTCTGAATATATTCCCTGTTGGCTTTAAAAGCCAGGTGTTTTTTGGGTAGGTGTCTTCTCTCCTGTACAGGACCCTGAGTTGGGGTGCCCAATGTTGAGGTCAAATTACCTGCTCCCCAGGGAAAATAACTGCACATTTGTAATCCCTCCCATCTGATGGTTGCCATGGATGGAGTGTGTTTTTTTTTCCCTTGGTAAGTAAGTCCATCTCTCTGCCTCTCTTACCCACCCAGATACTGTCCTTTTCCCCTTTGTTGTGAACACTCTGTTTAGCCAGTTTTCAGGTCCCTTTCAGGGAGAATTAGTCCAAATGTAGTAGTATAGTTGTTGTGTCCATGCCAGGAGGTGAGTTCAGGATCTTCCTAAGACACCATCTTGAACCCTGTTCCAACATCTTTCTTTTTAAAAACATTTACTTTTTGTATATCTAATTGTTAAAAAATATTCATGTATCAATATGGCTTACTTCCCAAAACTCAAACGATAGTTGTTCTTACAGAAATTTATTTTTACCTTATTACTCCAAATTAATGTATAGATTCAATGATATCCCAATCAAAATTTGAGTAAGTTACTTTGTGGATATCAATGAACTTATATAAGATTACACAGAAAGGCAAAAGACCCAGAATAGCCAACATAATATTGAAGTAGATGAATAAAATTGGAGAACTAACATTACTTGACTTACTATAAAACAACAGTGCAGGATAGTTGATACTGGCCAAAAAAACAAAAAAACAAACAAACAAAAAAAACACAAATAGATCAAAAGAACAGAATAGATAGCCAAGAAATAAACCCTATAAATATGGTCAGCTTATCTTTGACAAAGAATCAAAGGCATAACAATGGAACAAAGATAGTCTTTTCAACAAATGGTGCTGGAACAACTGGATATACACATGCAAAAAAAAATGAACCTAGACACAGACCTTCACACAAATTAACTTAAAATGGATCAGAAGACCTAAATGTAAAATGAAAAACAATAAAACTCCTAGAAGATAACATAGGGACAAACATAGAGGATCTTGGGTATGGCAAATAAATTTTAGATATAAGACTGGCACATGATACATGAAAGAAACAAATGATAAGTTGGATTTGATTTAAATTAAACACTTCTGCTTTGTGACAGACAATGTCATAGATTAAGAGAAAATATTTGGAAAAGATACATCTGATAAAGTATTGTTATCTAAAATATACAAAGAACTCAACTCTAAGAAAACAAACAACATAATTAAAAAATAAGCCAAAACCTGAACAGACATCTCATCAAAGAATATATTTAAATAGAAATTATGCACATGAAAAGATGTTCAACATTATATGCCATGAGGAAATTGCAATTTAAAATGGGATAACACTACACCCGTTAGCATGGCTAAAATGTGAAACACTGAGAACAGCACATGCTGATGAGGATGTGGAGCAAGAACTTGCATTCATTGCTGGTGGAGATCAAAATGGTGTAGCTACTTTGTAAGACAGTGTGATAACTTCTTACAAAAATAGACTCTTACCATATGATTCACCAATCATTTTCCTTGGTATTTACCCAAATGAATTGAAAATTATGTCCACACAAAACCTGCATATGGATATTTATAGCCGCTTTATTAATAACTGACAAAAATTGGAAGACACGAATATATCTTTCAGTTCGTGAATAAACTGTGATACATCCAGAAAATGGAATATTATTCAGCACTAAAAATAAATGAGCTCTCAAGCTATAAAAACATGAAGGAAATTTAAATGCATAGAAATATGTGAAAGAAACCACTTTGAAAAGGCTACATACTGTATTATTCCAACCATGTTAGATTCTGAAATAGGCAAACCTATGGAGACAGTAAAAAGATCAGTAGTTGCTAGGGGTTAGGGAGGAGAGAGGGATGATTGGTTAACATAGAGGAATTTTAGAGCAATGAAACTATTCTGTATGATACTACAGAGGTGGTTACATGTCATTATATATTTGTCAAAACCCATAGACTGTCAAAACCCATAGACCCAAGAATGAACCCTGGTGTAAACTGAGGACTTTGGATAATTATGATGTGTCATTCTAGGCTCATCAATTGTAACAAATGTATGACTCTGGTGGGGGGGGTCATGTGTGTGTAGGGACAGGAGTTATATTAAAAAAAAAAACAACTGTGTACCTTCTGCTTAATTTTCCTATGAATCTAAAAATTCTTTTAAAAAGGAAGTTTATTAATTGATAGAAAAACTAAACAACAGCAACAAAAACCCTATTCATTTGGGTTAAAGTACAGAAGTGAGATATGGTGAAAGAATACTGTTTAAAGAATCAAGTATGTGGAGGGGCGGAGTCAAGATGCTGGAGGGGGAGGATGCAGAATTCACATCTCCCTAAAACTAGGGCACCTGCCAGATGCTGGTGGGGGACTTTGACACCCAAGTAGATGGGAGGAATCCCCGAGTGACCAGGTAGGACTTAGGCGGAGTGAGGGGGGAGGAGAAGTGGAGACCAGACAGGACTGGTGCCCCTGATGGGTGGCTGGGAGGGAGTAGGCGTTCCCATGCCTGTAGGGACACCTGAGTATCAGGAGGAGTGTGCCTAGCATTTCCGCCACACAATCAGACCCCGGGAAACCTGCAGAACTCTCAGGGTGGGTCCTCCACCCTCTGAGGACCCCTCCGAGGTCCTAGGGTTGTAGGAGGGCAGCAGGGAGGAGAAAAGGTGGGCAGGCAGGGCCTTCCAGAACCACAGGAGCAGGGGAGGCATGGAGGGCGTTTCCTCTGCCAACTCAGATCCCAGGAAGCCTGCTGGACTCCCAGGCCTGGTCCTTGAATCTCCAGGGTCCACTTCAGCCTCGTGGATCCTAGAGGAGTGGGAGGAAGGGAGGAGGGGAGAAGAGGAGGTGAGGCAGACGGGGGGGCCTTCCAGGGCGGGGGATCAGAGAAAGTCCATCAGGCATTTCTCCCACCCACTTGGCCCTGGGAAGCCCATTGAGCTTCTGGGTTTGGTCCCCTGCCTTCTGGAGCCCCCTGTGGCCACGTGGGTCCTAGGGGTATAGGAAGGAGGGAAGGGGGAAAGAAGAAGAGAGGCCAATGCAGAAGGACCCTCCTTGATCAGAAGATTGGGAGAAATGTGCCTAGAGTTTCCCTCGCCCACTCAAGCCAAGTGAGGCTGTTGGGATCCCAGACCTGGTCCACTGCCCTCCAAGGCAAGAGGCACTCCTGGGCCACCCTGAGGCATTGAGCCTAAGACACCCCCCTGGGCCATTTCCGGCCCTGTGGGTCCTAAGCATAGGCTCTACCCAGCACCTATACCCTGTCCCTGCCTAAGCCCCGGCCCCCCACAGCCAAGGCCATTTCCAGCTTTTTTTTTTTTCCTCCTCTTTTTTAGTATAGTGGTGTTTTACCTTCTGGTTGTTCTTTCATCTATATATTTTTTTTTTTATTCTTTCTAACATATCTCCTAGTTTTCTAATCTTATTTTATTTTTCACTCTTTGTTATTGTTCTGCTCCTTTTTTTCTTTTTTATTTTTTTCCCTCCCTGCATGACATGTGGGATCTTTGTTCACAAGCTGGGGATTCGGCCAGAGCTCCTGCAGTGGGAGCTCTGAGTCTGAACCACTGTACTAACAGAGAACCTCAGACTCAAGGGAATATTCATCAGAGTGAGGTCTCACGGAGGTCCTCAACTCAGCAACAAGACCCAGGTGTACCCAACAGCCTACAAACTCCAGTGTTGGAAGCCTCATGCCAAAAAACTAGTAAGAAAGGAACGCAATCCCACCCATCAAAAAAAAAAAAGAGAGAGAAAAAAATATGTCACAGATGAAGAAGAAAGTTAGACACCTTCAAGACCAAACAAGTGAGGAGGAAATAGGCAGTCTACCTGAAAAAGAATTCAGAGTAATGATAGTAAAGATGATCCAGAATCTCGGAAATAGAACGGAGGCACAGCATGAGAAAATACAAGAAATGATTAACAAAGATCTAGAAGAACTAAAGAAAAAACAAACCGAGATGAACAACACAGTAACTGAAATGAAAAATACACTAAAAAAGGAATCAATGACAAAATAACTGAGGCAGAAAAACAAATAAGTGAGCTGGAAGACAGAATGGTGGAAATAATGGTCAAGGAGGAGAATGAAGAAAAAAGAATGAAAAGAATTGAAGACAATCTCAGAGAACACTGGGACAACACTAATTGCACCAACATTCGAATTATAGGGGTCCCAGAAGAAGAAGAGAAAAAGAAAGGATCTGAGAAAATATTTGAAGAGATAGAGTGGAAATTTTCCCTAATATGGGAAAGGAAATAGTAACTCAAGTTCAGGAAGCACAGAGAGTCCCATACAGGATAAACCCTAGGAGAAACACAACAAGACACATATTAATCAAACTAACAAAAACTAAATTCAAAGAATAATATTAAAAGCTGCAAGCAATAAGCAAAAAATAAAATGCAAAGGAATCCCTACAAGGTTATCAGCTGATTTTTCAGCAGAAACTCTGCAGGCCAGAAGGAAGTGGAAGGATATACTTAAAGGGATGAAAGAACAAAACCTACAACCAAGATTACTCTACCCAGCAAGGATGTCATTCAGATTAGACTGAGAAATAAAAAGCTTCACAGACAAGCAAAAGCTAAGAGAAATCAGCACCACCAAACCAGCTTTACAACAAATGCTAAAGGAACTTCTCTAGGCATGAAAAATAAGAGAAGAAAAAGACCCACAAAACAAACCCAAAACAATTAAGAAAATGGTAATAGGAACATACATATCAATAATAACCTTGAATATAAATGGATTAAATGCTCCAATCAAAAGACACAGACTGGCTGAATGGATACAAAAACAAGATGTATATATAGGCTGTCTACAAGAGACCCACTTCAGACCTAGGGACACATACAGACAGAAAGTGAAGGGAAGGAAAAAGATATTCCATGCAAATGGAAATCAAAAGAAAGCTGGAGTAGCAATACTTGTATAAGATCAAATAGACTTTAAAATGAAGACTGTTACAAGAGATAAGGAAGGACACTACATAGTGATCAAAGGATCAATCCAAGAAGAAGATATAACAATTATAAATATTTATGCACACAACATAGGAGCATCTCAATACATATGGCAAATGCTAAAAACCATAAAAGGAGAAATCGGCAGTAAGAGAATAATAGTAGGGGACTTTAACACTCCACTTACACAAATGGACAGATCATCCAAACAGAAAATAAATAAGGAAATGCAAGCTTTAAATGACACAGTAGATGAGATAGACTTGATTGATATTAATAGGACATTCCACCTGAAAGTATTAGAATAAACTTTCCTCTCAAGTGCATACAGAACATTCTCTGGTATAGATCACATCTTGGGTCACAAATCAAGCCTCAGAAAATTTAAGAAATTTGAAATCATATCAAACATCTTTTCTTACCACAATGCTATGAGATTGGAAATCAATTACAGGGAAAAAAAAACTTTAAGAAACACAAATACATGAAGGCTAAACAGTGTGCTACTAAATAACCAACAGATCACTGAAGAAATCAAAGAAGAAATTTTAAAAATACATAGAAAAAAATGACAATGAAAACACGATGACCCAAAACCTATGGGACACAACAAAAGCAGTTCTAACAGGGAAGTTTATAGCAATTCAATCTCACCTCAAGAAACAAGAAAAATCTCAAATAAACAATTTAGCTTTACATCTAAAGCAACTAGAGAAAGAAGAACAAAGAAAACCCAAAGTAAGTAGAAGGAAAGAAATCATAAAGATCAGAGCAGAAATAAATGAAATAGAAATGAAGAAAACAGTAACAAAGGTCAATAAAACTAAAAGTTGTTTCTTTCAGAAGATAAACACAATTGATAAACCTTTAGACAGACTCATCAAGAAAAAAAAAAAGAGAGGATGCAAATCAACAAAATTAGAAATGAAAAAGGAGAAATCAAAACCAACACCACAGAAATAAAAAGGATCATTAGAGAATACTACAAACAACTATATGCCAATAAAATGGACAACAAGGAAGAAATGGAAAAATTCTTGGAATGGTACAACTTTCCAAGTCTGAACCAGGAAGGATTGGAAAATATAAACAGACATATCACAAGTAGTGAAATTGAAACTGTAATTTAAAATCTTCCAACAAACAGAAGTCCAGGACCAGATGGCTTCACAGGCACATTCTATCAAACATTTAGAGAAGAGCTAACACCTAAACTTCTCAAACTCTTCCAAAAAATTGCAGAGGGAGGAACACTCTCAAATACTTTCTACAAAGCCACCATCACCCTGACACCAAAACCAGACAACAGTATCACAAAAAAAGAAAATCACAGACCAATATCACTGATGAACATAGATGTAAATATCCTCAACAAAATACTAGCAAACAATCCAGCAACACATTAAAAGGATCATACACCATGATCAAGTTGATTTATCCCAGGAATGCAAGGATTCTTCAATATAGGCAAATCAATCAATGTGACAAACCATATTAACAAATTAAGGAATAAAATCCATATGATAATCTCAGTAGATGCAGAAAAAGCTTTTGACAATATTCAACAGCCATTTATGATAAAAACTCTCCAGAAAATGGGCATATAGAGAACCTACCTCAACATAATAAAGGCCATATATGACAAACCCACAGCAAACATCATACTCAATTGTGAAAAACTGAAAGCATGTTCACTAAGATCAGAAACAAGACAAGGATGTCCACTCCTGCCACTCTTATTCAAAATAGTTTTGGAAGTCCTAGCTATGGCAATCAGAGAACAAAAAGAGAAAAAAGGAATCCAAATTGGAAAGAAGTAAAACTGTCACTGCTTGCAGATGATCTGAAAGAGAAATTATGGAAACAATCCCATTTATCATTGCAACAAAAGGAATAAAATACCTAGAAATAAATCTACTTAAGGAGGATAAATACTTGTACTCAGAAAAGTATAAAACACTGATGAAAAAAATCAAAGATGACATAAACACACTGAGAAATATACCATGTTCTTGGACTGGAAGAATCAATATTGTGACAATGACTATACTACCCAAAGCAATCTACATATTCAATGCAATCCCTATTAAACTACCAATGGCATTCTTCACAGAATTAGAGAAAAAAATTTTACAATTTGTATGGAAACACAAAAGACTCCTAATAGCCAAAGCAATCTTTGGAAAGAAAAACCGAGCTGGAGGAATCAGGCTCCCTGACTTCAAACTATACTACAAAGCTACAGTTATCAAGACAGTATGATACTGGCACAAAAACGGAAGTATAGATCAATGGTGCAGGATAGAAAGCTCAGAGATAAACCCACACACCTATGGTCACCTGATGTATGACAAAGGAAGCAAGAACATACAATGGAAAAAAGCCTGTTCAATAAGTGGTGCTGGGAAACCTGGACAGCTACATGTAAAAGAATGAAATTAGAACACTCCCTAACACCATACACAAAAATAAACTCCAAATGGATTAAATACTTAAATGTAAGACTGGACACTATAAAACCCTTAGAGGAAAACACGCTTTTACATAAACCACAGCAAGATTTTTTTTGACCCACCTCTTAGAGTAATGAAAATGCAAAAAAATAAATAAACAAATCAAACCAATTTAAACTTAAAAGCTTTTGCACAGCAAAGGAAACCATAAACAAGACAAAAAGACAACCCTCAGAATGGGAGAAAATATTTGCAAGTGAAGCAATGCACAAAGGATTAATCTCCAAAATATATAAACAGCTCATGGAGCTCAATATCAAAAAAAAAAAACAAAAAAACAACCCAATTAAAAAATGGGTGTAAGATCTAAATAGACATTTCACCAAAGAAGACATACAAATGGTCAAAGGCACATGAAAGGATGCTCAACATCACTAATTACTAGAGAAATGCAAATCAAAACTACAATGAGGTATCACCTCACACTGGTTAGAATGGCCATCATCAAAAAATCTACAAACAATAAATGCTGGAGGGGGTGTGGAGAAAAAGGAACCCACTTGCACTGTTAGTGGGAATGTAAATTGATACAGCCACTATGGAGAACAGTATGGAGGTTCCTTAAAAAACCAAAAATAGAAGTACCATATGACCCAGCAATATCACTACTGGATGTATACCCTGAGAAAACCATAATTCGAAAGGACACATGTACCCCAATGTTCATTGCCGTACTATTTACAACAGGCAGGACATGGAAGCAACCTAAATGTCCAATGACAGGTGAGTGGATAAAGAAGATGTGGTACATATATACAATGGAATATTACACAGTCATAAAAAGGAACAAAATTGGGTTATTTGTAGAGATGTGGATGGACCTAGAGTCTGTCATACAGAGTGAAGTAAGCCAGAAAGAGAAAAACAAATATTGTATACTAACACATATATGTGGAATCCTGAAAAATGGTACAGATGAACCTATCTGTAGGGCAGGAATAGAGACGTAGACGTAGAGAATGGACATGTGGACACAAGTGGGAAGGGAAGGGTTGGATGAATTGGGAGTTTAGGTTTGACATAAATACACTACCATGTGTAAAATAGATAGATAGTGAAAACATGCTGTAGAGCTCAGGGAGCTCAGCTTGTTGCTCTGTGATGATCTAGATGGGTGGAATGGGGGTAGGGTGGGAGGGAGGTTCAAGAGGGAGGGGATATAGGTAACATATAGCTGATTCACTTTATTGTACAGCAGAAACTAACACAACATTGTAAAGCAATTTTACTCCAATTAAGAAAAGAAGAATCAAGTGGCTTCATGCATAAGCCTCCATAGGTAACTTTCTCTGATACAGAGTTAAAGATTCAGCCTTTCTCAGTATTCCTTTTTTTATCTATATTGTGAATCTAAATTTTATTCCACTTTTGAGGGTCATTATAAAAGTCAAGTTAAATGTTATGTGTAATAAGGATTAACTTTAGTGAAAATAATGGTTTTTAGTTAACAAGATGCATAATGATTGTAAAACAATTGGCTCAGTGAATGGTTGTCAGTGGAAGCTGGATCTTACATGGTTTCTAACATTATCTGCACTTAGGTAAGGTATTAAACATCTCAGGTACTGAACATTTCAGTTATTGAACAGTTTTCTCATTATAAAATGACAATATTTGTCCAGATGGTCTTAAAATTCCATCTAGTTCTATGGTGCTGTACTTCCCAGAGTTTCAGAACTTCATTAATCTGTTGTTATTCCAGTTAAAACTTGGAATATATTCAGAGTAAACACTTGTGACATATAAGCCAGAGTCACCAGACTCTTCCACGATTTAAGCTAGTGTTTGATTTTAGATATAACATCACTGTCATGGTGTGACATCAACACATAGCACATGGTACTTATTGATAGAGTAGGAACTCCAGACATCTAGTGACAACCTTGGAGCAATAAACTGATATTTGGCCACCAGCTGTTTTAAAATATTTATCATCCGTCAAAAATTTGTAACTAAAATCCAGAAGTAAAATAATCATCAAGAAAATAAAACACTAAAAGTTGTTTATTTTTATTTTCTTTCCTAACTATAATTCCTCCTTTAGGTATTTACTAGAAATTATGTTTCAGACAGTGAATACAGCAGAAGATTGAAAGAAAAGAGATGGACTTTCTACTACTGCCTCTGAGTAACTCTTGAACCTGTTTTTTTCCCTCTAGGTATCAGGTTTCTCATTCATTGATACAATCCAGAGAAATCTTATTAGGACCTCCTGAGTTGTAGATAGAAATATGAATCAGACAGTTTTTGCCCTCAAGAGCTGACAGTCTTGTTATGATGATGATTGGAAAGGTAAGCACACTTGAGTAACAGTGCTATTACCAAGCAGATGAAAATTGATGTTAGCAAACAAAGGCAGAGCATCAAATTCTCTCTGAGTGACCAGGTCTGGCATTCAAAGGGGAGTGCATATTACCACTGGGCTGTGAGAAATGAAAACAAGTTTCCCAGTCATAAAAGAGGGTGGGTTTCCAGACAAAATGAGTGAGTTGGGATGTATAATAGTGGCTGCCCCATGTTGAACACCTATTACATGCCAAGAACTTCTCACAAATGATTTCTAATCTTATTAAGATCATGATTATTTCCATTTTATTGAGCAGCATCATGAGTTTCAGAGTCATACAGTCAAAGTCTTACAGCTAAAACTGGATTAGATAAGAGTTGAACCTAGGTATTTTACTTGCTTCAAACTTACATTTTTTTCATAACACCACACTGTCTCTCTCTCTACACAAGTGTCATGTTCCCTTCCAGTTGAAGACTCTAACCTTTTAAATTTCCAACATGCAGAAACATCAGGAGAGTGACAATGCACAGTTGTGGATCACTGCAATTATTGTTGAATACTACACTCTTTCTGTAACGAAGCACTTCATTTATGCCATACATGTGGGGTTTAAATCACCATACTGGGAGCCTGGAGTTTTATGCTGTAGACTGCATTTTAAATAGACATAGAATAGGTTATAAGAGGGACCTTTTCACTAAATGTTTTTATGCCTCTATGAATTTGTATATCTATCTCTCTAGTTAATTTAGTATTCATGTAGCATTATTTTTTTAATTAATTTATTTATTTATTTTTGGCTGCGTTGGGTCTTCACTGATGCATGTGGGCTTTCTCTCTAGTTGCGGCAAGCGGGGGCTACTCTTCACTGTGGTGTGCGGGCTTCTCATTGCGGTGGCTTCTCTTTTTGTGGAGCATGGGCTCTAGGTGCACGGGCTTCAATAGTTGTGGGTCACTGGCTTAGTTGCTCTGCGTCATGTAGTATCTTCCAAGACCAGGGCTCCAACCCGTGTTCCCTGCATTGGCAGGTAGATTCTTAACCACTGCACCACCAGGGAATTCCCTCATGTAGCATTATTAAAGCTGTTGTATCTTCCATGAAGTTACCTATTAAAATGAAGTTTTATTATACCCAGCTAGCCAATGAATAAATGTTTGAAATGTATAAAACTGGCAAGCTGGGACAAAGTGAGAGAGTGGCATGGACATATATACACTACCAAATGTAAAACCAATAGCTAGTGGGAAGCAGCCGCATAGCACAGGGAGATCATCAGCTCGGTGTTTTGTGACCACATAGAAGGGTGGGATAGGGAGGGTGGGAGGGAGGGAGACACAAGAGGGAAGAGATATGGGGATATATGTATATGTATAGCTGATCCACTTTGTTATAAAGCAGAAACTAACACACCATTGCAAAGGAATTATACTCCAATAAAGATGTTAAAAAACAACAACAACAACAACTACTACCAAAAAAAAAACTGGCTTCAGCTCCCATCCTAGTTAAGTTGATTACTTCCTAGTTAGGTAGTAATTACTATAATCTGGTAAACAGCATGCCTTCCGGATTTAGAAATATCTGGGTTTTAATCTCAGTTCTGCCATTTAAAAAATGTGTAACCTCAGACAACTAAATTAGCCTCCAAAGGCCTCCTCTATAAATGGAAAAAATATTTATTTCATTGAACTGTTGTAAGAATTAAAACATCCAGTGTATGTAACATATGATAAAGTCTCAAATTTTTAATTTTTTGACTATAAAAATGTTTACTACTAATTATGTGAATAAACACAATATCTAAAATTAGCCTTCTCCATCAATATCTGGGTAACATTTTGTTAACAAAGTCCAATTACTCAACTAAATATTTAATAAATTATTAACACTGTATTAAAATTCAAAACATTATACATATCATAAAAATAGAATTTTCACTTCTTTGCCGGAACTTGAAATCTAAAGAAATAAAACTCTTGTGTCAAACACCACACAGAGCAACTAGAGAACAAGAAAAATAAATAAAAATAAAAGTTCATCATGCTCTCTGGAATATAAGCTCCATAAAGGTTTGAGATTTTTTACCTATTTATTCACTGATGTCCTCTAAGCACAAGGAATAGTATCAGGCACATAATAGGTACTCAAAATGTTTATATAAATTAATAAATTATGGGCATATGTCTGCTAGATTCCACATTAACCTACAAGATGAGTCAGAAAAAAAAAAAAAGGAACATTAGGATAATCCTTATAAAAAGGTTTATGGAGAGGAGGACTTGAGCTGAGCTGCAAAGAAGGAATAATAGTTAGTGAAAAGGTGAGGAGAAGGCATTCCAGGCTAGGTCAGGGCTACTCCGGGAATGTCTTTGTCCAAATGGGTCAAGACTTGGTAGTGAGTTATGTAACAAAAGGAATTCACAACTCTCTAATTTTTAAAGAAGAAAATAGAAGAGAAAATAAAGAAATTAAAAGAGCAGAGTACATAATATGCTTTGGGTTTTTTTCCTAAAAAAATTATTTAGATAATAATGAAGTATTAGAAAACCATTGGAGTTTGTGAAATACCTACTGGGCTTGGAATCAGTTTCAATCTAAATTTTTTCCTTTAGTATCTGTGTGACTTTGGACAAGTCACCTTCTATGGGTCACCCTTAGTTTCATGTGTAAAATAGGATCATTAGACATATTTAAGGGATTGTTATGGGAATTTATCAAGATAATACTTTAAAGTGCTTAGAAAACACAGTGGGTTCACAGTGCACAACCAGTTCATAGTGAACAATCAGTAAATGGTAGATCTTATTTTTCTTCATAGCAATGTTATGATGATTTACAATACACAACTTTCATACAATATTTTTAGCACTCTGAAGGCACCCCATAGTACATAAATACATTTGATTCTACCCTGATATTACTTAGAGTCACTTAAAAAAACCATTATTTTACAATTAGAAATAATATACTCTACATAAGATCATGTTTTATTTACTTTAAAAGTTCATTAATTGTTTTATTCTTATGGTTATCCATTCTTTCAATATTTTTAAGCAACTACAATGTTCTAAATAACTTCTATAAAGTGAACACTAGTGTACAAAGATGAAGTAGCTACAGTCAAATTCAGGGATGAAGCAGCAAATATGTAAAGTATCAATACTAGGTAGAATACAAGTTACTACATGATCTTATAGTAATCTGTATGTATTAATATGGAAATAAAGGAAAGAGAGTTATCTGGGGATCCATGGGGTTTTAACACTTGAGCTAAGTCATAAAAGATGAATAAAAGACAGGTTCTGGCTTCATGGGTGGGTAACTTGTGCAGTCACATAGGACCTTTTATTCAGAAGGACTCCATGAGTGGTTTAATGTTACTGCTATTGCTGTCTTGAAATTCTTAACAATTTTATCTTTTAACTTGAATTTTTAAGTGAAGTCTGATAGGACAATGAAGTATATATTTAAGCAGAATAGACACATACAATACATGTGTTCACTGTTCCTTACCACCTTATTCACATGTAACACTTGGAGATGCCCCACAAAAACAGAATTTCTATGGACCCACAGTTCACGGAGTTCAAGGAGACTCAAAGAGAGCACAAATTGAACATGTTATATCTATGATTAAATGGAAGCACTAACACCCCCCAGGCCAATATTTTCCATTGGAACCAGGATTTGCTTCCAACTTGGAAAGAGGACAATGACATAATTTGAATGACTAAGGTACCTTATCATGTCATTTATTAATCATGTTTCTTCCTTGTATTAGCTAATCATTTATGCTGAAAACGAAAATAAAGAAGGAAAGGGAAAGATAGGGCAACCCATAATTTCTTTTCCTTTATTCTTCTCCTTACTCATCAGTAAGTTGAAGGTAGTGTTGGTAGAATGGATATGAAATAAAACAGAAGAGATAGAGCAAAAGAAACGATCAACAAAATTAAAAAAAAAAACCTACAGAAAGGAAAAAAATATATATATATATTTGAAAAACATATATCTGATAGGAGGTTAGGGTCCAAAATATATAAAGAACTCGTATAACTTAATAGCAATAAACCAAATAATCCAATTGAAAAATGGGCAAAAGATCTGAATAAACATTTTTTCAAAGAAGATATAGAAATGACCAACAGGTACATGAAAATGTGCTCAACATCACTCATCATTAGGAAAATACAATTCAAAACCACACTGAGATATCACCTCATGTCTATCAGAATGGCTATATATACACTACCAAATGTAAAATAGATAGCTATTGGGAAGCAGCCACATAGCACAGGGAGATCAGCTCAGTGCTTTGTGACCACCTAGAGGGGTGGGATAGGGAGGGTGGGAGGGAGGGAGATGTAAGAGGGAAGAAATATGGAGATACATGTATATGTATAGCTGATTCACTTTGTTATAAAGCAGAAACTAACACACCACTGTAAAACAATTATACTCCAATAAAGATGTTAAAAAAAAAAAAAAAGAATTCATCTACCAAAAAAAAAAAAAAAAAAAATTAAGGGAACACTTTTACCCTGTTGATGGGAATGTAAATCAGTACAGCCTCTATGGAGAACAGTATGGGGGTTCCCCACAAAATTAAAAATAGAGCTATCATATGATTCAGCAATTCTACTTCTGAATATTTATCCAAAGGAAATGAAACACTGTTGAAGTAATATCTGCACCCCCATGTTCACTGCAGCATTATTCACTACAGCCATGATGTGAGAACAACCTAAGTCTCCTTGCACAGATGACTGGTTAAAGAAGATGTGGTATATAAACAATAGAATGTTATTCAGTGTTAAAAAAAAGAGGGAAATCTTTCCATTTGTGGAACTTGAGTATGGAACTTGAGTATCTTATGCTGACTGAAATATCAGACAGAAAAAGACAAAGACTGTATGATCTCACTTATATGTAGAATTCAAAGAAAAAACAAAAAACAATCACCCCCCCAAAAAAACAAACCAAACTCATAGAAAAAGAGATAAGACTTGTGGTTACCACATAAATAATACTGGGGATGTGATCTTAATGTACAGTGTTATGACTACAGTTAACACTGTTCTATGGTATATTTGAGAGTTGCAAAGAGAGTAAATCTAAAAATTCTCATCACAATAAAAAAACATTTCTTTTTTTTTTGTATCTATATGAGATGATGGATGTTAACTAAATTTATGGTGGTAATTATTTCACAAAATATGCAAGTCAAGTCATTATGCTGTATTCTCTAAACTTAAACCATGGTGTATGCCAATTATATCTCAATAAAATTGGACAAAAACACAGATAAGATAGCTGTGTGCAGAGTTTTCACTGTTCTAAGTGTGAAATACATACCCATGTACAAGCTACCGAACACAGATTGTGCAATTTTATGAATTCCACATGAGTTAAATGTTTTTAAACTGACATTTTAAAATTGGGATATTTGCATTTGAAATTGGAATTAAACAATATAAAGATGAACAATAAAATCCATGCTAATAATTTTTTAAAAATTCTTTTACTTACAACATTAAATAGCAAATTAAAAAACACCATGTCAAGTTTAGAGAGACTGCAGAAGAAAAGGTTTTATATATATATATATATATATACACACACATTAAGGCCGTATAACTACACTGTTCTTTCCTGGTTTTTCCACAAGGGGCCTCACATTTTCATTTTTCACTGAGCCGACAATTTATGTAACCAACGCTGATTAGGAAATATATTGACTAATTTTCCACAGCATCACGTTGTGAAGAGAAGAAGAACATGGGATATATAAAATTCATGCTTTCAGGAAGAGACCAAGCAGGTGAATAAGGGAAGGCTGAAATTGCCCTAAAATTTACCTCATATCCTTACCATTTTGCTCAGAATCCTCCAAGCTATCTAGAATTAAACTTCAATGTCAGATGTCAGTAAAAGTTTATGATACTCAACCTGAGAAACATCTCTCAAGATTCCAACAATTCCTTTGGGAGAAAGCATAAGAAACGTGACCATATTGTCATGGAATTTCTTACACCATCTCTGTTTTAAGAATGTTTTTAAAAATAAATAAGCAAGTGAATTTCCTAGATCTCAAGCTAATTCATGAAGATAGGGAAAAGTGAAGAAGTTGTATAACAAAGGACATGTGAAAAATGAGGGACATGGGAAGAGCTTCACTGCATGTATTGCTGTTGTGCTTTAAACCTTTTCTTGAATCAAATCAGCCAACTTGAATTTCTGAGGTGCAGAAGATATTATCACTGGCCTATACCGTTGTGCATATTGAAATGGGAAATCATATGTTCAGAAATCAGTCAACAGCCTTAACAAGTTAATGATTATTCAAACTTTAGGATTATAAATCAAACCAATTTTAATTAAACTACTTAATGCTGTCAAGACAAAAGATATTAGTGCACTATTAAGACAAATTACAAATTGTCATATATTTAGACATTAATTGTCAATTTAGAAGTGCTATTTTTTTCAGCTGACTAAATTAAAGCTGTCCTCTGAGAAGTAAAGCAGAAAACCATAACAATCCAACTGTATAGTGGGTAAAAAATTTGACAAGTGGTTTTATATGCATTGGGTATCACCATAGCACCTCTTCACAGCTGTAAATACTTTATACTAATAAGTTTTTTGTAATTTATTAATTTTGCTTGAATATTAATAATAAATGTTTATCATTTATGGATAGTTTCTTATATGATAAACACTGTGCTAAGTGCCTAATGCATTATGTTATTTAATATTCATAAAACAAATTAAGGTTTTTTAAAACATCTTTATTGGAGTATAATTGCTTTACAATGGTGTGCTACTTTCTGCCTTATAACAAAGTGAATCAGTTATACATATGCAGATGTTCCCATATCTCTTCCCTCTTGCATCTCCCTCCCTCCCACCCTCCCTATCCCACCACTCTAGGTGGTCACAAAGCACAGAGCTGAACTCCCTGTGCTATGCGGCTGCTTCCCACTAGCTATCTACTTTACGTTTGGTAGTGTATATATGTCCATGCCACTCTCTCAATTTGTCACAGCTTACCCTTCCCTCTCCCCATATCCTCAAGTCCATTCTCTAGTAGGTCTGTGTCTTTATTCCCGTCTTGTCACTAGGTTCTTCATGACTTTTTTTTTTCTTAGATTTCATATATATGTGTTAGCATACAGTATTTCTTTTTCTCTTTCTGACTTACTTCACTCTATGACAGACTCTAGGTCCATCCATGTCACTACAAATAGCTCATTTTTTTTATGGCTAATATTCCATTGTATATATGTGCCACATCTTCTTTATCCATTCATGTGTTGATGGACACTCAGGTCGTTTCCATGTCCTGGCTATTGTAAATATAGCTGCAATGAACAATTTGGTACATGACTCTTTTTGAATTATGGTTTTCTCAGGGTATATGCCCAGTAGTGGTATTGCTGGGTCGTATGGTAGTTCTATTTTTAGTTTTTTAATGAACATCCATACTGTTTTCCATAGTGGCTGTATCAATTTACATTCCCACCAACAATGCAAGAGTGTTCCCTTTTCTCCACACCCTCTCCAGCATTTATTGTTTCTAGATTTTTTGATGATGGCCATTCTGACCGGTGTGAGATGATACCTCATTGTAGTTTTGATTTGCATTACTCTAATGATTAATGATGTTGAGCATTCTTTCATGTGTTTGTTGGCAAACTGTATATCTTCTTTGGAGAAATGTCTATTTAGGTCTTCTGCCCATTTTTGGAATGGGTTGTTTGTTTTTCTGATATTGAGCTGCATGAGCTGCTTGTAAATTTTGGAGATTAATCCTTTGTCAGTAGCTTCATTTGCAAATATTTTCCCCATTCTGAGGGTTGTCTTTTCATCTTGTTTATGGTTTCCTTTGCTATGCAAAAGCATTTAAGTTTCTTTAGGCCCCATTTGTTTATTTTTGTTATTTTTCCATTTCTCTAGGAGGTGGGTCAAAAAGGATCTTGCTACAATTTATGTCATAGAGTGTTCTGCCTGTGTTTTCCTCTAAGAGTGAGATAGTGTCTGGCCTTACATTTAGGTCTTTAATCCATTTTGAGTTTATTTTTGTTTATGGTTTTAGGGAGTGTTCTAATTTCATACTTTTACATGTACCTGTCCAGTTTTCCCAGCACCACTTATTGAAGAGGTTGTGTTTTCTCCACTGTATATTCTTGTCTCCTTTATCAAAGATAAGGTGACCATATGTGTGTGGGTTTAACTCTGGGCTTTCTATCCTGCTCCATTGATCTATATTTCTGTTTTTTTTTTGCCAGTACCATACTGTCTTGATTACTGTAGCTTTGTAGTATAGTCTGAAGTCAGGGAGCCTGATTCCTCCAGCTCCATTTTTCGTTCTCAAGATTGCTTTGGCTACTCGGGGTCTTTTGTGTCTCCATACAAATTGTGAAATTTTTTGTTCTAGTTCTTTGAAAAATGCCAGTGGTACTTTGATAGGGATTGCATTAAATCTGTAGATTGCTTTGGGTAGTAGAGTCATTTTCACAATGTTGATTCTTCCAATCCAAGAACATAGTATATCTCTCCATCTATTTGTATCATCTTAAATTTCTTTCATCAGTGCCTTATAATTTTTTGCATACAGGTCTTTTTTCTCCTCTTTTTTCTCAGGTAGGTTTAATGATAGATATTTTATTCTTTTTGTTGCAATGGTAAATGAGAATGTTTTCTTAATTTCACTTTCAGATTTTTCATCATTAGTGTATAGGAATGCAAGAGATTTCTGTGCATTAATTTTGTATCCTGCTACTTTACCAAATTCATTGATTACTTCTAGTAGTATTCTGGTAGCATCTTTAAGATTCTCTATGTATAGTATCATGTCATCTGCAAACAGTGACAGCTTTACTTCTTCTTTTCCAAGGATTTGGATTCCTTTTATTTCTTTATCTTCTCTGATTGCTGTGGCTAACACTTCCAAAACTATGTTGAATAATAGTGGTGAGAGTGGGCAACCTTGTCTCGTTCCTGATCTTAGTGGAAATGGTTTCAGTTTTTCACCATTGAGGATGATGTTGGCTGTGGGTTTGTCATATATGGCCTTTATTATGTTGAGGAAAGTTCCCTCTATGCCTACTTTCTGCAGGGCTTTTATCCTAAATGGGTGTTGAATTTTGTCGAAAGCTTTCTCTGTATCTATTGAGATGATCATATGGTTTTTCTCCTACAATTTGTTAATATGATGTATCACGTTGATTGATTTGCGTGTATTGAAGAATCCTTGCATTCCTGGAATAAACCCCCCTTGATCATGGTGTATGATCCTTTTAATGTGCTGTTGGATTCTGTTTGCTAGTATCTTCTTGAGGATTTTTGCATCAGTGTTCATCAGTGATATTGGCCTGTACTTTTCTTTCTTTGTGACATCTTTGTCTGGTTTTGGTATCAGGGTGATGGTGGCCTCATAGAATGTGTTGGGGAGTGTTCCTCCCTCTGCAATATTTTGGAAGAGTTTGAGAAGGATAGGTGTTAGCTCTTCTCTAAATGTTTGATAGAATTCACCTGTGAAGCCATCTGGTCCTGGGCTTTTGCTTCTTGGAAGATTTTTAATCACAGTTTCAATTTCAGTGCTTGAGATTGGTCTGTTCATATTTTCTATTTCTTCCTGCTTCAGTCTTGGCAGCTTGTGCATTTCTAAGAATTTGTCTATTTCTTCCGTGTTGTCCATTTTATTGGCAGAGTTGCTTGTAGTAATCTTTCATGATCCTTTGTATTTCTGCACTGTCAGTTGTTACTTCTCCTTTTTCATTTCTAATTCTATTGATTTGAGTCTTCTCCCTTTTTTTCTCGATGAGTTTGGCTAATGGTTATTCAGTTTTGTTTATCTTCTCAAAGAACCAGATTTTAGTTTTATTGATCTCTGCTATTGTTTCCTTCATTTCTTTTTCATTTATTTCTGATCTGATCTTTATGATTTCTTTCCTTCTGTTAACTTTGGGGGGGTTTGCTCTTCTTTCTCTAATTGCTTTAGGTACAAGGTTAGGTTATTTGAGATGTTTCCTGTTTCTTATGGTAGGATTGTATTGCTATAAACTTCTCACTTAGAACTGCTTTTGCTGCATCCCATAGAGTTTGGGTGGTTGTGTCTCCATTGTCATTTGTTTCTAGGTATTTTTTGATTCCCTCCTTGATTTCTTCAGTGATCACTTGGTTATTAAGTAGTGTATTGTTTAGCCTCCATGTGTTTGTATTTTTTACATTTGTTTTCCTGTAATTGATATCTAGTCTCATAGCATTGTTGTCGGAAAAGATACTTGATATGATTTCAATTTTCCTAAATATACCAAGGCTTGATTTGTGACCCAAGATATGATCTGTCCTGGAGAATGTTCCATGAGCACTTGAGAAGAATGTGTATTCTGTTGTTTTTGGGTGGAATGTCTAATAAATATCAGTTAAGTCCATCTTGTTTAATGTATCATTTAAAGCTTGTGTTTCCTTATTTATTTTCATTTTGTATGATTTGTCCATTGGTGAAAGTGGGGTGTTAAAGACCCCTACTATGATTGTGTTACTGTCGATTTCCCCTTTTATGGCTGTTAGTATCTGCCTTATGTATTGAGGTGTTCCTATGTTGGATTCATAAATATTTACAATTTTTATATCTTCTTCTTGGATCGATCCCTTGATCATTATGTAGTGTCCTTCTTTGTATCTCGTAATAGTCTTTATTTTAAAGTCTATTTTGTCTGATATGAGAATTGCTACTCCAGCTTCCTTTTGATTTCCATTTGCATGGAATAACTTTTTCCATCCCCTCACCTTCAGTCTGTATACGCCCCTAGGTCTGAAGTGGGTCTCTTGTAGACAGCATATATACGGGTCTTGTTTTTGTATCCATTCAGCGGGTCATTACATTTAAGGGAATTATCAATATGTATGTTCCTATTCCCATTTTCTTAATTGTTTTGGGTTTGTTATTGTAGGTGTTTTCCTTCTCTTGTGTTTCCTGCGTAGAGAAGTTCCTTTAGCATTTGTTGTAAAGCTGGTTTTGTGGTGCTGAACTCTCTCAGCTTTTGCTTGTCTGTAAAGGTTCTAATTTCTCCATCAAATTTGAATGAGATCCTTGCTGGGTAGAGTAATCTTGGTTGTAGGTTTTTCTCCTTCATCACTTTAAATATGTCCTGCCACTGCCTTCTGGCTTGCAGAGTTTCTGCTGAAAGATCAGCTGTTAACCTTATGGGGATTCCCTTGTGTGTTATTTGTTGTTTTTCCCTTGCTGCTTTTAATATGTTTTCTTTATATTTAATTTTTGATAGTTTGATTAATATGTGTCTTGGCGTGTTTCTCCTTGGATTTATCCTGTATGGGACTCTTTGTGCTTCCTGGACTTGATTAACTATTTCCTTTCCCATATTTCCCATATTCGGGAAGTTTTTAACTATAATCTCTTCAAATATTTTCTCAGTCCCTTTCTTTTTCTCTTCTTCTTCTGGGACCCCTATAATTCGAATGTTGGTGTGTTTAATGTTGTCCCAGAGGTCTCTGACACTGTCTTCAGTTCTCTTCATTCTTTTTTCTTTATTCTGCTCTGCATTAGTTATTTCCACTTTTTATCTTCCAGGTCACTTATCTGTTCTTCTGCCTCAGTTCTTCTGCTATTGACCCCTTCTAGAGAATTTTTAATTTCACTTATTGTGTTGTTCATCATTGTGTGTTTGCTCTTTAGTTCTTCTACTTCCTTGTTAAACGTTTCTTGTATTTTCTCTATTCTATTTCCAATATTTTGGAACATTTTTACTATCATTATTCTGAATTCTTTTTCAGGTAGACTGTGTATTTCCTGTTCATTTATTAGGTCTGGTGGGTTTTTACCTTGCTCCTTCATTTGCTTTGTGTTTTTCTGTCTTCTCATTTTGCTTAACTTACTGTGTTGTGGGTCTCCTTTTCGCAGGCTGCAGGTTCATAGTTCCCGTTGTTTTTGGTGTCTGTCCCTAGTGGCTAAGGTTGGTTCAGTGGGTTGTGTAGGCTTCCTGGTAGAGGGGACTAGTGCCTGTGTTCTGGTGGATGAGGCTGGATATTGTCTTTCTAGTGGGCAGGACCACCTCTGGTGGTGTGTTTTGGGGTGTCTGTGGCCTTATCATGATTTTAGGCAGCCACTCTGCTAATGGATAGGGCTCTGTTCATGTCTTGTTAGTTGTTTGCAATAGGGTGTCCAGCACTGTAGTTTGCTGGCTGTTGAGTGAAGCTGTGTCTTGGCGTTGAGATGAAGATCTCTGGGAGTATTTCGCCATTTGATATTATGTGGAGCTGGGAGATCTCTTGTGGACCAGTGTCCTGACGTTGTCTCTCCCACCTCAGAGGCAGATCACTGACTCCTGGCGGGAACACCCAGAGCCTTTCATCCACACGGCTCAGAATAAATGGTAGAAAAAATGGAAAGAATGAAAGAAGGAGGATAAAATAAAATAAAGTAAATAAATTAAAATGGTAATTAAAATAAAAATAAAAAAATAATTATTAAGAAAAAAAAATTTTTAAGTAAAAAACAAAAAACAACAACAAAAAAAGGACAGACAGAACCCTAGGACAAATGGTGAAAGCAAAGCTATACAGACAAAATCAAACAGAAGCATACACATACACACTCACAAAAAGAGAAAAAGGGGAAAAAATAATATATCGTTGCTCCCAAAGTCCACCTCTTCAGTTTGGGATGATTCGTTGTCTATTCATGTATTCCACAGATGCAGGGTACATCAAGTTGATTGTGGAGACTTAATCCACTGCTCCTGAGGCTTCTGGGAGAAATTTCTCTTTCTCTTCTTTGTTCGCACAGCTCCCGGGGTTCAGCTTTCGATTTGGACCCGCCTCTGCATGTAGGTCGCCTGAGGGCATCTGTTCTTCGCTCAGACATGACGGGGTTAAAGGAGCAGCTGCTTCATGGGCTCTGGCTCACTCAGGCTGGGGGGAGGGAGCGGTACGGATGTGGAGCGAGCCTGCAGTGGCAGAGGCTGGCGTGACGTTGCACCAGCCTGAGGCATGCCGTGTGTTCTCCCAGGGAAGTTGTCCCTGGATCACAGGACCCTGGCAGTGGCAGGCTGCACAGGCTCCCGGGAGAGGCGGTGTGGATAGTGACCTGTACTTGCACACAGGCTTCTTGGTGGTGGCAGCAGCAGCCTTAGCGTCTCATTCCCTTCTCTGGGGTCCGTGCTGATAGCCGTGGCTCGTGCCCGTCTCTGGAGCTCCTTTAAGCAGTGCTCTGAATCCCCTCTCCTCACGCACCAGGAAACAAAGAGGGAAGAAAAAAGTCTCTTGCCTCTTTGGCAGTTCCAGACCATTTCCCGGACTCCCTCCCAGCTGGCTGTGCACACTAGCCCCCTTCAGGTGTTCACACCGCCAACCCCAGTCCTCTCCCTAGGATTCAACTGAAGCCCGAGCCTCAGCTCCCAGCCCCCACCCGCCCCGGCGGGTGAGCAGACAAGCCTCTCGGGCTGGTGCGTCGGCACCTATCATCCGTGCGGGAATCTCTCCACTTTGCCCTCCGCACCCCTGTGGCTGCGCTCTCCTCCATGGCTCCGAAGCTCCCCCCCTCTGCCACCCGCTGTCTCCACCCACGAAGGGGCTTCTAGTGTGTGGAAAACTTTCCTCCTTCACAGCTCCCTCCCACTGGTTCAGGTCCCATCCTTATTCTTTGTCTCTGTTTTTTCTTTTTTCTTTTGCCCTACCCAGGTATGTGGGGAGTTTCTTGCCTTTTGGGAGGTCTGAGGTCTTCTGCCAACGTTCAGTAGATGTTCTATAGGAGCAGTTCCACCTGTAGATGTATTTCTGATGTATCTGTGGGGAGGAAGGTGATCTCCACATCTTACTCTTCCACCATCTTGAAGCTCACCAATTAAATTTTATGATATTATTATTACATCCATTTATACTGGACAGACTGAAGATAAAAGAGACTGCCCAAATTGACCTTTTATATGATAAAGAATTTGGCAATAAATTATAAGCTTCCCCGCTGGACCCCCTATCCTACTGGTCTACTGACAACAAATTGTTATAATTCCTACTCCAGTTATGAAGGTGGCTTATTGGGTATGAGAATTATAAAGTATACATGTATTTGTTTTAGACTTCTATAACAGCTTGCTTGTATTAACTGCTAAGCTATTGAGATAAAAAGAATAAGTTAACAAAGTACATGTGTGAAGCGTGCAGAGGGGGTTATGAGAGAGCTCTAGAAAATAAACTTACCAAAAATATCAAGTTTATAACAACAGTAAAATCACTGAGGAAATGGGGCCCTGAGAACAAAGGGCTATTTAAACTCTACAAATCCAGGCAATGGTAATACTACCCTTATTTCAGGTGAGGAACACCAAGTTACTAGCTCACTTCGTTCCTCAGGTCTTTCCCCTTGATCAGGCCATCCCCAAAGAGAAGAGTGGCCTCCACTGTGCAATTCAGAGGAGAGAGACCTCAGTGTGTTCACTTATGTGGTCAAATGGTTTGGACTTGCTATAGCATCACATTTGCGAGCATTTGTCATTCAAATTAGGAATCAAATGAATGAAACTCAAAACCTTCCTTTATCTCTTTATGTTATTGTTAATTTCTTGTCAAATAGACATTTGTTTAAAAATATTTTTAAAGAAGCCATGTTTCTAAACTTTATACCTTCTGGAATTTGTTTTCTGTTTTAAAAAAGCATTTTGTCCCTTCCAAAATTATCTTAAAAATGTGAATTGCCCTTATTTTTATCTAGTGCTTTTTGGCCTCATTTTGTTATACTTACTTATTTTTACTTCTGGAGTTTATTTTGATCTTAGAACAGAAATAGGTTTTCAGCATTATTTTTCTGCTTAAATGGCTAATTGTCACAAAGATATTTGTTAAATAATTTTTCCCACAGATTTTAAGTGCCAGATTTATCATATGCCCAATCTATATATGATTCTGGATCTATTTCTGAACTGTCAATTCTGTCCCATTGGTGGTAATCTACTCCTGGCTGGTAGTATGCTGCTTTTATTATTGTAGCTTTGCTACTTATTTACAATCCGGTAGAACTAGTCCCTTATCTTATTTATTTATTTATTTTTGTCCAGGTGAATTTATTCTTTGAGACATGATTTTAGAAGCCATCACAGTTTGCCCAAAATTCCCTACAATGCATTGTTTCAGCAGAGCCTGTGTACGTTAGTTGTACTATTTAATCATTTGAACATTTATTGACAAATAGATGTTGATAAACTATTGTATTGAAATATTGAAACCATTAATGTCACAGTGAAATGGTCCTTTCCTTTCTTTGCCACCATCTTTTCAACTTCTGTTATAGACATGGTATCATCCTCGATGGGACCAGGCTGAAATCCAATCACATCCAGGTTTTTGGTTTTGGGGGTTTTTTGGTCATTATTTATCAAGTAAAAATCTTAAAGTACTGAGTCTTGTTTATACAGTCTGCATTTTAAAAGAATTAAATATATTCTCACCACCAACTCATTTGACCAATTTCTTCATTATGAATTTGAAACATTTTCTGATTACCAAACACCTTCAAGCATTACATAAATGATTTCCAATTGGGCACATCTTCAGACATTTTGATGTAGTACCAAATATCACTTGTAATGTTTTTTCTTCCTTAGGTGGACAGAAAGTTTTTACTATCACTGAAAAGCAATATGGAGACTCACTTTACCACATCTAGACAGAATTCAGTCTCATACCATGGTTAAAAAAATAATAAATAAATAAAATGCACAAAATGAGAAGCATTTCCATGAATAATTTCACACATGCTGCTAAGTACTGCAGAGTATTGCCAAGACTAGCCTTTAATTTCTATGGGAGCCATAACAGCTGCAAACTCTTATTTGCTGTCAAATGGTAAAGATGATCTTATTTGCAAAGCAGAAATAGAGACACAGATGTAGATAACAAACATATGGATACCAAGGGGGAAAAGGGGTGGGGGTGGGGGTGGGATGAATTGGGAGATTGGGATTGACATATATACACTACTATGTATAAAATAGATAACTAATGAGAACCTACTGTACAGCACAGGGAACTCTACTCGGTGCTTTTTGATGACCTAAATGGGAAAGAAATCCAAAAATATACAGAGCTATATGTATGGCTGATTCACTTTGCTGTACACCATAAACTGACACAACAGCGTAGAGCAACTGTACTCCATTAAAAAAAAATGTAATAAAAGAAAGAAGGAAAAAGAAAAAAGAAAAGTTGGAGCACATTTGGAGTCTGCTAAAGATCTAGAAGTGCACCCACACTGCAGGAGAGAGACCACTTCAGTAAGTCTGATTTCTCCACAGCTTAGCTTTACTCTTTCAGACCCATTTTCTCATGTAAGATCTTTACCTGAGAGATGTAACAGGGTGATCCATGAATGTGGGTCAGTAGATCACGCTGGTCTGCATTTTGCTGAGAATATATCCTTAAAATTGTTTAAAAAGTGTTTTGGACAGGGAACAGGAGCTAGGTTAGGGGGCGAGAAACTTGTTGGGAGAGAATGTAAGTGAGAACCCAGAAAGCAGAGGGGGGAAAACATCAAAGCCTCATGAATCTCACCTCCATAATTTTGCCTGGAGCCAGTGAAATATGCACATTTTGAGCTATCAGCAGATATTATGTGGAAATGATAATAAAATCAGGTCAAAAAATAAAGTAAGTTATCTTGGAAGGATTTCTTACCTCCTACCTTTTCTAATAACCTTTTAAAAGACATTTGACTAGTCCCTTATCTTTAGCCAGAAATATTATGAAGAAGAAAAGTCTTCACAAGATTGCTTTCTGCATTTGAACTCTGATTCTTAAAAATCCTGACAGATCTCATTACATGCTGATATTCCATGCATTAATATTTAAGAAGCTCCACAGCTTAAGTTTCCATTAATGTGTATCTCTCTTGTGCAAAAATCACATTATCTCTTTGTTTTAACATTATTCTCTATTTATAAATACATTAAAACCCCCTTTCTTCTATGGAAAAGACACATTTTATTTAAAATAGGATTTTATATATGTGGGCTGGCTAAGGAGACGAGGTATATGGGGGACATGAAAATATCCTGGTAAGAAGGAATTCAGCTTAGAGTGGCCCATTTCCTGTTTTGTAGTCAACCATCCTCCTACCCTTCCCACTCCTGAGCAGTGAATAAAGAGAGCAATTAAGGTTTGTTTGATAAATTTCAAGTAGCTGGTTTCTACCACGAGAATGAAGGTCAGTATAAATGGAAGATGGAAATAAATACATTTGGAATAATATATGCATGCATCAGGGGATTTTGAAGTTTATGACAGCTGACTCAAAAAGTTTAAGCCTGCATACTCCCCATCCACCCTCAAAATTGGGCTTAACCAAGAAAAAGGGATCACAGTAACTTTGACTTTGTCAAGACTCATAAACCCAGTCTTAGTAATCTGAGAGTGATAAACTAAAAATTAATAACTCAGGGAGATTATTGTGCCTAGGTGTTAGTATTTATTTTAAAAGTTATATTGTTTAAATAAACATATGAATATGTATTACTGCATCATAATTTAATGATATGTTTGCTTTGTTATGTAAAATAATGCTGTACACCCAAATTGGAGAATCTGTCCTGTTTACAGCCTTTCCTCTTTTAATTCTCCTTTTATTAAAAGACAGAATGCAGTCAATTGGACCATGGTGGACTCATGACACAAGCTGAGCCAGTCAGAGTCTTTTCCTAGGGGTTCTGAGCTTATTATAGAGAGCAAACTAGTCTCTGTGGTGATTTTATATGTAAAACATGGTCCATAAGCTTGGGACCTCCTTTATCCTTGTCACATGAACCACAAAAACAGAGCATGCTGGTTCATTCATTGAGAGGTTGAGTAAGAACAGAAAGAAGCCAGGAAGCAATGAGGAGAACCTGATGGCTTCCCATGTCCTGGATCTCAGTAAGTCTCTAAGGCCTATCTAAATTGATCTTGCACTCAGTGAGACATATCTGAGTTTTTTCACTAAGCCCCCACTCTTCTATTTTCTGGCTTAAACAAGCTATGACTTGCAATCAAAAGAGCCCTAGGTAAAACTGAGTTGCTTTTAGATTAATGGCTGTCAGATCTGGGTGCAAATCCCAAACCTATGATTTGGGCAAATTGTCTAATCTGAGTATCTTCAACAGTAGAACTGGGATTAAAAACCTACATCAAAAATTATAAAATGATTGTAGACTAATCTTGTGTGTTCAGGCAGGCTTCTACCAACTTTCAAGAGCCAAGTGTTAAATATTAAAGAATTATGCCAGTTAGTTGTTAATCCGGTTAATATAGCTTGAAATTGGCTATGGTGGATGTTTTTACACCACAATAATTGGCAAATGTTATTTTAAAAGCTCCTTTTTTTTTAAGGCTCTTTACCAGCACACTGCTGATCATAATAATGAATATAAAGCACTTAGCATACTGCCTGGTCCCTCAGAACTCAATAAGTATTATGGTTATTACTAGGGAATTATTCTGTACATGCTACATCAAGGATTCTAAAGCAATCCAACTGTTCACATTATAAAAATATAAACCAGGTGTTATTAGTAAATAGTGAAACCATGTTCATTGTAGTTTATTCAAACTGCAAAGAAAGGAGTAGTTTAGGTCTTCCAGGAAGTAGACACCAAAAAGGAATTAAATATGTAAGACATACATATTTATTTCCTCTGCATGAGGAAAATAGACAGGACACTGGAAGAATCATCAGACTTTGATGCAAATGGACCTGAGTGAAGGAGAGAGAAAAGGGTGGATGGAAGCATACCAGACTGCCAGGTCTTCTAAGGAAGGTTTGGCAAAGTCTAGGGGGTTCCTTGAGGCAAAGTTGGTCCACAGAGGAACCCTATTTCTCCCAAGATAGGGTCTTCCTTAGTATCCCTGCAGTGGTGGCCATTGGTTGGGAGCAGCCCAAGGAAAGAGTGGCCTCAAAATGCAGGACAGATTTCTGAGCTCAATTGCTGTGGAACCATTGCTCACCTATGCCCTCTGCTTTTGGAGGTCTGCCAGGCACATTCTCAGAGCTGCCACATGAAGTCAACTGAAGAGTTTCACGTATGCTAGCATTGAAGATCCTGCAGCTGTTCTCAACTTCAGTGTGCTTAAAAATCAACAATAATAGTAATTAAATGACAGATTCTTGGGTCCCTGACAATGAATTTTAATTTTTAATATACACCTCAGGTAATTATCATATTATGGAATAGTATACAACCACATTTTTGGAGGATTTTCTCCTTAAAATTATAAGCTTGTTTTAATTGCCTTACCTCCTTGTGGATGCTATTGTTTATACTTGTAAAATAATAACACAAACTGTTGAGATTCATGCAGGGAAACAAAACCAACATAGACCTTGGCCCATCATTTGGAGTCATCATATTCTGATGGCCTGAATATGTTTTCCATCTGTGTCTAACCACATTTATGCTAACCAGATTGTCACTGTGTGTGCCAAGACAAAACTTCCAGTGAATTAGTTTAAATTTGTGCTTTTTGTTTTTGTTTTCTTCCTTCTTTTCAGTGATTTGTCTTTGCTACTTCTTCTATTGTTTTGATACCATTTATCTTGCACATATCTCTAGTGCTTCTCTTTTCTGTTTTCAAAGCCACCATCCGAATCCAACTGTTTACCAAGAAAAAAACAAAAAAATAAAAGTTATTCTTGCAATTATCTCCCTAGTGATCCTCAAAATTTCAAGATTTTTGTCCATCTCACAGAAGAGCTTTCTTTTTTTTAAGTTGAAATATGGTTTATTTACAATATTCTGTTACTCTCGGGTATACAGCAACATTATTCACGTATATATTATACATATGTATGCATATTTTTCAGATTCTTTTCCATTATAGGTAATTACAAGATATTGAATATAGTTCCCTGTGCTATGTGGGAAACCCTTGTTGTTTATGTATTATAACAGTGGAGTATATCTGTTAATCCCATACACCTAATTTATCCCCCCCTTTCCCCTTTGATAACCATGAGATTGTTTTCTGTGTCTTTGAGTCTGTTTTATAAATATTTCATTTGCTTTATTTTTTAGATTCCACATATAAGTGATATCATATAATATTTGTCTTTCTCTATCTGACTTACTGTATTCAGTATGGCAATATCTAGGGTCTATTCTTACTGCAGCAAGTTTCAATATTTCATTCTTCTTTATGGATCAGTAATCTTTCATTGTAAATATATAACATCTTCTTTATCCATTCATCTGTCAATGGACACTTAGGTTGCTTCCATGTCTTGGCTCTTGTAATTACTGCTATTATGAACATTGAGGTTCATGTATCATTTCTAATTAGTGTTTTCATCATTTCAGGATATATACCCAGGAGTGGGATTACTGGATCATACAGTAGCTCTAGTTTTAGTTTTTAAAGGAAACTCCATACTGTTTTCCATAGTGGTTGCACCAATTTACATTCCCACCAACAGTGTAGGAATGTTCCTTTTTCTACACTCCCTTTCCAGAATTTACTATTTGTAGATATTTTGATGATGGTCATTCTGATGGTGTGAAGTGGTACCTCACTGTAATTTTGATTTGCATTTCTCTAATAATTAGTTATGTTGAGCATCTTTTCATGTACCTATTGGCCATCTGTATGTCTTCTTTAGAGAAATATTTATTTAGGTCTTCTGCCCATTTTTTGATTGGGTTGCTTGTTTTTTTTGATATTGAGTTGTATGAGCTGTTTGTATATTTTGAAAATTAACCCATTATCAGTTGCATCATTTGCAAATATTTTCTCCCATTCCATAGGTTGTCTTTTCATTTTGTTTATGGTTTTCTTTGCTGTGCAAAAGCTGTTAAGCTAAATTAGGTCCCATTTGTTTGTTTTTGCTTTTATTTCTTTTCCCTTGAGAGAGCGATCTAAGAAAAGTTGCTATAATTTATGTCAGAGGATGTTTTGGCTATGTTCTCTTCTGGGAGTTTTATGGTGTCATGTCTTATGTTTAGGTCTTTAAACCATTTTGAGTTTATTTTTGTATATGGTGTGAGGGAGCATTCTAATTTCCCTGATTTACATGGCTGTCCAGCTTTCCCAACACCACTTGCTGAAGAGACTATCTTTCTCCAATGTATATCCTTGCCTTCTTTGTCAAAGATTAATTGACGGTAGGTATTTGGGTTTATTCCGGCCTCTCTATTCTGCTCACTTTTCTGTTTTTGTGCCAATACTGTACTGTTTTGATTACTGTAGCTTTGAAGTATTTTCTGAAGCCTGGGAGGGTTTTGCCTCCAACTTTGATCTTTTTCTTCAGTATTGCTTTGGCAAGTCTCGGTCTCATGTTTTTCCATATAAGTTTTATGTCATTTGTTTCAGTTCAATGAAAAACATCATGGGTAATTTGATAAAGATTGCATTAAATCTGTAGATTGTTTGTAATCTTTTGGCCATTTTAGCAATATTAATTCTTCCAGTCCAAGAGCATGGGATATCTTTCAGTGTCTTTGAATTATCTTCAATTTCCTTTATCAATGTTTTATAGTTCTCATCATGAAGGACTTTCACCTCCTTGGTTAGGTTAATCCTAGGTATTTTTTGTACACAATTTTAAATAGGATTTTTTTCACTTTCCCTTTATTATATTTCATGTTAGTATAAAGAAATGCAACCGGTTTTTGTATATTAATCTTCTATTCTGCTACCTTGCTAAATTCATTTATTAGTTCTAATAGATTTTGTGTGGAGTATTTAGGGTTTTCTACATAGAGAATCATGTCATCTGCATATAATGACAATTTTACCTCTTCCCTTCCAATCTGGATAACTTTTACTTCTTTGTCTTGCTCACTGCTGTGGCTAGAATTTCCAATACTATATTGAATAAAAGTGATGAGAGTGGACATCCTTGTCTTATTCCAGAATTTAGAGGGAAGGCTTTCATCTTTTCACCACTGAGTATTATGTTGGCTCTGAATTTGTCATAAATAGCTTTAATTACGTTAAAATGCATTCCATCTATACTCACTTTGGTGAGAGTTTTTATAATAAATGGTTGTTGAATTAGAGCAAATGCTTAATTTAGCAAATGCTTTTTTTTACATCTATTGAGATGATCATGTGGTTTTTGTCTTTTCTCTTGTTGATGTGGTATATCATATTGATTGATTTGTGTATGTTGAACCATCCTTACAACCCTGGAATGAATTCAGTTTAATCATGGTGTATGATCCTATTTATGTGTTGTTGGATTTGGTTTGCTAATATTTTCTGAGGATTTTTGAATCTATATTCATCAAAGATATTGGCCTCTAATTTCCTTCATTGTAGTGTCTTTGTCTGGTTTTGGTATCAGGGTGATGGTGGTTTCATAGAATGACTCTGGCAGTGTTCCCTCCCCTTTAACATTTCAAAATAGTTTGAAAAGGTTAGGTATAACTTCTTCTTCATATGTTTGGTAGAATTCCCCAGTGAAGCCATCTGGTCCTGGACTTTTGTTTGCAGTTTTGTTTTGTTTTGTTTTTTTAAATTACAGATTCTATTTGACTTCTAGTGATCAATCTGTTCAAATTATCTGTTTCTTCTTGACTCAGTTTTGGCAGGCTGTATATTTCTAGACCAGTCCATTTCTTCTAGGTTGTCTAATTTGTTGGCATATAATTTTTATAGTATTTTCATATATATATATATATATATATATATATATATATATATATATATATATATATATATATATATATATATATAGTATTTCTGTGGTATTGGTTGTTATTTCTCCTCTTTCATTTCTTTTTTTTTTTTTCTTTTCTTTTTTAAAATTTGGGTCCTCTATCTTTTCTTCTTGGTGAACCTGGCTAGAGGTTTGTCAATTTTCTTTTTCCTTTCAAAAATCAGCTCTTGGTTTTATTGATCTTTTCTATTTTTCCTTCAATTTCTATTGTATTTATTTCTTCTGTGATCTTTATTTGTTTCCTTCCTTCTGCTGAATTTAGGTTTTGTTTGTTCTTCTTTTTCTATTTCTTTTAGGTGGTAGGTTAAGTTATTTATTTAAGATTTTTCCTGTTTTTTGAGGAAGACCTATATTCCTATGAACTTCCCTCTTAGGACTACTTTTGCTGAATCCCATAGTTTTTGTATGGTTGTGTTTTCACTGTCATTTGTCTTGATATATTTGTTGATTTCCTCTTTGATTTCCTTGTTGATGCATTGGTTTTTTAGTAGCATTTTTTGTGTGTGTGTGTCTCCATGTAATCATATTTTTCTAATTTTCCTTTCTGTGGTTGATTTCTAGTTTCATACTATTGTGGTCAGAAAATAAGTTCTATCCTTTTAAATGTGTTGAGGCTTGTTTTGTGTCATAGTATGTGGTCTATCCTAGAAAGTGTACCAGGCGTTCTTGAAAATAATGCATATTTGTATATTTTTTGGAATGTAGTGTCCTATAGATATCAATTAAGTCCAATTGTTCCATTGTGTCATTTAGGGTGTTGCCTTATCAATTTTCTTTCTGTAAGATCAGTCCATTGATGTCAGTGGGGTGCTAAAGTCTCCTACCATTATTGTATTCCTGTCAATTTCTCCCTTTATGTCTGTTAGCATTTGTTTTATGTATTTAGATGCTCCTATATTGGATGAATATATGTTGAGTGTAGTATCCTCGTCTTATATTTATCCTTTTATCATTATATATTGTCCTTCCTTATCTTTCTTTATAGATTTATTTTAAAGTTTATCTTGTCTATTATGAATATTGTTACTCCTGTTTTCTTGTTGTCTCCATTTGCATGAAATAGCTTCAGAAGATCTTTCTTACTGTCTAAACTGGATCAGTGAACTCTCCTACTCAATAACTTTGCTTGTTAAACAAAAATTTGCAAATCTAAGTTGGCATTCTAGGTTTCTCATATTTTATTTTGCATATAGAATTCAACATTTCCTAATGTGTGTCCTATAGCAAACTATTTGTATAATAAGTGTCATTATGGTCTGTCATCAAACAAATTTGGGAAGTGATAAGATGAACAAAAGTTAACAGCTTAAATTACACAAGGCCTCAACCCCTTTAATATGCTAATGTGCAAGTAAATTTTTAGAGGGGATTTCAATATGACATGTTCTAAACTAGTGGTTCACAGAAAACATTTTTGTGCAAATCAATCTGATCTTATTTGCTCACAAGAACCAGGGCCTCCAAATGCACCTGCTCAGAACCCTTGTTGTCATTATTGTGTATGCATCTTTGCTAGGTTCTTCCCTCATCTTGATTCAAGTATATTTTACAAATATAAGATTGATCTTGATGCAGGATGTAACTTGAAGTTTGTGATGCACCATGAACTCAGACAGGCTCTCTCTTTTTATGATTCTGGGTGCTTGAAAATTACCAGCCAACAATGACATGGGCTTGATTTTTGTTGGTCATTTTATTTATCATCAATGAATATTGTCACTTTTATCATCAATGAATATTGTCTCTTGATTCTATTACATTTAGCACTTTTCTAATTGGTTCATTCAGTTAATTCTTGCCTCTCCTAGAAGATGGTGCATATTTTAAGAACAGGTTCATAATTTATGTTCTCTATGGTATCCAGCAGAATGTAATGTGCTATGTATGAAGTGGGGTTTGCTGAATTGAAAAGTAGTGGTGGGGTGCAGGATCTCAGGAACTCATAAGTTGAGAATGTGGGATGCAAAGTCTAGCTAAGCAGAAAGGAGAACTGCAACAAAATGATGAGTCCAAAGTGTGCAATAGGCCACATGAATTTTTTTAATGTTGTCACTTTGCTAGTTCCACTTTGCATTGTATTGTGAAGTCTTTCACCATTCACAGACATTCATTAATTATGACATTTGGAAAAGAGGCTTTTCTCTATAATATTTCAAGCCAGAAGAACCTCCTAAAGTACCTAAGCTTATCACAACTTAATTTCTCTCACAGAGATAGCCTCTGTCTCTTTGTATGCTCACAAATGCAGTTTGTATTTTTAATATATCATAAAGAGAAAAAAAATCCCTCCATTTATGGTATTTGTGAAATATTGTGCCCAGGGATGTGCAGAGGCCACAGGGAGAATATTTAAATTGAGAAGTTATGTGTGAAATAAAAAGACTAGCACATACCTTATCAAATGTATTTCTTTTGAAAACAGAAACTGGAAATTACTACCACTTCAATGTGTTATCCCCATAATAGATCAGCTGATAGCACCAGCATCTGTGTGGTAAGAGCCTTAAAGAAAAGTGAAGCAAAAGTTACTTAGAATGACTTGTGACTGAGGAGTTCTGTATAACTGACAGTTCTGTATAACTAACAGTTCTAAAAACAGTGAACTTTTGTGCACTAATTTTTGTGTTCTAAAAACAGTGAACAGTTCTAAAAACAGTGAACTTTTGTGCACTTCATCTCATTTGATTCAAGAGGCTAACTCTTTAGTAAGGAGACTGATAACCTTCAAAAGTTTCCCTTAAGAAACAGAGACACATTTGACATAAATTAGAAGAGCCTATGTGCAATAAGCTCACATAAACTTTAAGTAAAATGTTATGATTGATGAGGTCAAGAATGTAGTGTTTTACTGGGAATTCAGTTCCAGTTTATTTCTTCTAGTCCTCACCAATTCTCTAAATATTCATTCATATCCATTAACTGGGCACAATTCATGGTGGAAGATGCAGCTGATGGGGACTGTAGCTCATCCTCCTAACCTCAGTTCCGCTCACAAGTAAGGTTTCTAATTATCTGGGCTGAACCATTTGGAGAACTCCATTTGTCTAAACTGGAAATGCTTAGCACCAGTAATAAAAATGCATTGAAAAACCATTCTTCATTAAGGCCTCACCCCTCTCATACTGAAGAGAGAATTGTCAGGATCCAGTACTGAGTTGAAAAAGAAGAAAATGCTAGTGGTAGAGCTTTTGTTCTTCAACACAGCCATATGTATGTTCCTCCTGCTAAAAGTCTACTTCTAGAAACTGTGACAACATCAATGACTTTGACCTCAATCAATGGAAGAGAGAATTCCAGACAGTGCTGTGAATTCCTTTGCTCTGGACCCCTCCCTGTAAATAAAATAAGGATGGGAACAGAGAGAAAGGGGAGCATCGATCTCCTTTTCTAAAGAGAATAGCATTGCATAAGAATGAAATATGATTTTATTAAAATTGTCCTTACAATCATTCAGTTATCTTCTCATAAAATTTTTATTAAAAATTGAGGCAAATTATAACAGCTTAAATTAACACTTTTACAACATATTTTTTCCACAAAAAGCATACATGTATATGAAGTTCTAAGACAGTCTTTTGTGTTCTATTGCATACAAATATTTTTCTTTATAGGGACAGACAGAGAGAACGAGTGAGCTCCTATATACAGAGAGTAGAAAACATACCTGAGGGAATGAACTGCAAAAAGTTTAATTAGTATCTTAAACACTGGGGTGTTTAGGGTAAAACAGAATCTTTGAATAAGTATCACACCATGAAATAGAGTCTAGATGTCATCAGATATGAGGCCAAGGGTCTCAGTAATACTATGACCTCAACAATATTGTGTTTGGCTTGTGGGAGGAAGGTGGATGTTTATGCCTTATATTGTCATTAAAGAGAACCAAACCTGTTAAAATCCTTAAACAGACCCAATCTCTTATTTTTTCTTTGGGCCTTCCATATCACCTCTCAATGTCACAGGCTCAAATTTGCCCAGGATTCAAGAGAACTTTTAAAGGAGGCTTATTTTGGTCCTTAAATGAAATTGTGCTACTTCAACCTATCCAGAAATCGTCCCTCAGATCTCTGGCACTTTGGGAAGTAGGCAAGACTTCAGAGTTGTTGCATATATGTAATAATAACATAAGCTAATGTTTGTGGTTCACTTACTGTGTGCCAAGCTCTTTAGATATAACAAATCATTTAAGGCTCACAACAACATAATGCAGTAAATTGTTAATCATTGTGTTATAGTTCAATAAAGTAGTCAAAGAGCTTTCAAAACTTGGTCAAGTTCACATTGCTAGGCAGGGAAAATGTCAGGGATTGAAGCCATTGTGTGTTCTTTGCTCTTAAGCCCTGTGATATGCTGTCTCATAGATGGTACAAAACATGGTATATCAAACTGGTCATTTTTTTTATTGGAGTATAATTGCTTTACAATGTTGTGTTAGTTTCTGCTGTACAAAGAAGTGAATCAGCTATATGTATACATATATACCCTCCCTCTTGGACCTCCCTCCCAATATGTTGATCCTAATCTCACAACTCATCACACCCTCCCCTTCACCCACTGTGTCAACCTGTTCATTCTCTATGCCTGTATCTCTATTCCTGCCCTGGAAATAGGTTCATTTGTAACATTTTTCTAGATTCCACATATATGTGTTAATATACCATATTTGTTTTTCTCTTTCTGACTTACGTCACTCTGTATGACAGACTTTAGGTCCTTCCACATATCTACAAATGACCCAAATTCATTCATTTTTATGGCTGAGTAAAATTGCATTGTATATATGTACCACATTTTCTTTATCCATTCATGTGTCATTGGACATTTAGGTTGTTTTCATGTCCTGGCTATTGTGAATAGTGCTGCAATGAACATTGGGGTACATGTGTCCTATTGAATTATGGTATTGTCAGGGTATATGCCCAGTAGTGGGATTGCTGGGTCATATGGTAATTCTATTTTTAGTTTTTAAGGAACCTTCATACTATTCTCCACAGTAGCTGTATCAATTTACATTCCCACCAACAGTGCAAGAGGGTTCCCTTTTCTCCACACCTTCTCCAACATTTATTGTTTGTAGATTTTTTGATGATGGCCATTCTGACCAGTGTGATGTGATACCTCATTGTACTTTTGATTTGCATTTCTCCAATAATTAGTGCTGTTGAGCATCTTTTCATAAGCCTCTTGGCCATCTATATGTCCTCTTTGGAGAGATGTCTATTTAGGTCTTCTGCTCATTTTTTGATTGGGTTTTCTGTTTTATTGATATTGAGCTCCAGGAGCTGTTTGTATATTTTGCAGATTAATCCTTTGTCCATTGCTCTGTTTGTTTGCAAATATTTTCTCACATTCTGAGGGTTGTCTTTTTGTCTTTTTTTGGTTTCTTTTGCTGTGAAAAAGCTTTTAAGTTTCATTAGGTCCTATTAGTTTATTTTTATTTTTATTTTCATTATTCTATGAGGTGGGTCAAAAAAAATCTTGCTGTTGTTCATGTCAAAGAGTGTTTTTCCTATTTTCTCCTCTAAGAGTTTTATAGTGTCTGGTCTTACATTTAGGTCTTTAATCCATTTGGATTTTATTTTTGTGTATGGTGTTAGGAAGAGTTCTAATTTTATTCTTTTACATGTAGCCTTTCATCAAGGCTTCACTACATAAATTAAATTACAAGTAATGAGGAAACTTCAGAGACAATAAAATCATGAAATACTAGAAATATTTGGAATATATCAGTCAGTATTTACTTGCAGAAGCAGAACATAACAAGTGTTGTGGGAATGAGTGGTTTATAATAGGAAATGAAAGGCTGAAAGGGAGAGTTGGAGGATCAGAGAAAAAGTCAACAACTAATCTGACATATGAATTAGTGCAAGTAGTTAAATTGGAGCTTGCAGGTAAATGTGAGAAACCAATCAGCTTACACCATCAAAGTAGAACTGTAGAAGGGAAAATGTAGCAAGATCTAAGGGAAGTTGTTGTCTCAGCGTAAGTACCATATCTCTGTGTCAAGGATCTGGTTTGGTGGGCTTGAAGCCACTATTGGTCAATAGGGCCAGTAATAGGGAAGACAAGCTGAAGACAGAGAAATGGAAAGTAAAATTAAGCTGGGAAATAAAATTTACTGTAGCTCAAAAGAATACAGAGAAGGGGATTTTGGAAAATGTATAGTTCACAGCCTTAATCAAGTTGACATAGCACAATTCTTCACAGAAAGGAAGAAATAGTGGCTAGATTAGATTTATTAACATGTGGTCAAAGGAACTCAGGGGTATCCATAAATCAGATTAAGAATGCTTGTGAAATCATAAAATTATAGCTAGATAGAGATATATCTAGATCTACATACATAACTGTGTATTATCCTTGGGAGATGTTCTAGAGCATTCCTTAAGTTATACAAAATACTTGAGATACAAAGAGATTTACAAACATATTTTTTCTAAAACAGCCATTTTCACAAATATGAAATATGTAATTTGACTAATTTTGCATAACTTATTGGTGATAGAAATAGTAATTCATTTTCTCACTTAACATTTTGATTTTATTGCATGAATACAATGAAAGAGCCAGGAATTTTAAATTCAAAGAAAGCTATTTTTCTGTTTCAAGAAATAAGTAAAGCAAAATATTAGGCATTTCTACATGCAAATTTTTATAAAACCAACAATTTATAAATATATTTATACACATATGTGTAAATAATAAATATATATCAAAGACATAATATTTAGTGTTTTCAAATTGTCAGGATCTGCAACAACAGAGATGAATCTTGAATACATTATGCTAAGTGAAATAAGTTAGACAGAGAAAGACAAATAATGTATGATCTCTCTTTTTATGTGGAATCTAAAAGCAAATAAGATTCATAGAAAAAAAGATCAAATTTGTGGTTACCTGAGGCAGAGTTGTGGTGGGTGGGAGAACTGGATAAATGTGGTCAAAATGTACAAACCTTACTTCCTCTTTCAAGAACACCAGAATAACAAATAACTGCTGAACAATCATTGACAGGAAGACACTGAAACTCAACAAAAGGATACTCCACATGAAAAGACAAAGGAGAAGCAACAATGAGACAGTAGGAGGGGTGCAATCACAATAAAATCAAATCCCGTAACCACTGGCTGGGTGACTCACAAACTGGAGAACAATTATACCACAGAAGTCCACCCATTGGAGTGAAGGTTCTGAGCCACACGTCAGGCTTCCCAACATGGGGGTCTGGCAACAGGAGGAGGAATTCCCAGAGAAGCAGACTTTGAAGTCTACTGGGACTTGATTGCAGGACTTCGACAGGACTGGGGGAAACAGAGACTCCATGTTTGGATGGCACAAACAAAGTAGTGTGTGCATCAGGACCCAGGGGGAAGGAGCAGTGACACCATAGGAGACTGAACCAGACCTACCTGCTACTGTTTGAGGGCCTCCTACAGAGGCAGGGGATGCTGTGTATCACTACAGGGACAAGGACAATGTCAGCAGAAGTTCTGGGATGTACTCCTTGGCATGAGCCCTCCTGGAGTACACCATTAGCCCCACCAAAGAGCCTACAGCCTCCAGTGCTGGGTCACCTCCGGCCAAACAACCAACAGGGAGGGAACTCAGCCCACCCATCAGCAGACAAGTGGATTAAAGTTTTACTGGGCTCTGCCCACCAGAGCAACACCCAGCTCTACCCACCACCAGTCCCTCCCATCAGGAAGTACGCATAAGCCTCTTAGATAGCCTCATCCACCAGAGGGCAGACAGCAGAAGCAAGAAGAACTACAATCCTGCAGCTTGCAGAACAGAAACCACAATAACAGAAAGTTAGATAAAATGAAATGGCAGAGGATTATGTCCCAGATGAAGGAACAACATAAAACCCCAGAAAAACAACTAAGTGAAGTGGAGATAGATAGGTGAACTTCTAGAAAAATAATTCAGAATAATGATAGTGAAGATGATCCAGGACCTCAGAAAAAGAATGGAGGCAAAGATCAAGAAGATGCAAGAAATGTTTAACAACGACCTAGAAGCATTAAAGAATAAACAAACAGAGATGAGCAATACAATAACTGAAATGAAAAATACACTAGAAGGAATCAATAGCCGAATAACTGAGGCAGAAGAACAGGTAAGTGACCTGGAAGACAGAATGGTGGAATTCACTGTTGCAAAACAGAATAAAGAAAAAAGAATGAAAAGAAGTGAAGACAGCCTAAGAGACCTCTGGGACATCAAATGCACCAATATTCACATTATAAGGGTCCCAGAAGGAGAAGAGAGAGAGAAAGGACCTGAGAAAATATTTGAAGAGATTATAGTTGAAAACTTCCCTAACATGGGAAAGGAAATAGCCACCCAAGTACAGGAAGTGCAGAGAGTCCCAGGCAGGATAAACCCAAGAAGAAACACACTGAGACATATAGTAATCAAACTGACAAAAATGAAAGCCAAAAATAAATTATTAAAAGCAACAAGGGAAAAACAACTAATAATGTACAAGGGGACTCCCTTAAGATCAACAGTGGATTTCTCAGTGGAAACTCTACAAGGCAGAAGGGTGTGGTGTGATATATTTAAAGTGATGAAATGGAAGAGCCTACAACCAAGATTACTCTACCCAGCAAGGATCTCATTCAGATTCGATGGAGAAATCAAAAGCTTTACAGACAAGCAAAAGCTAAGGGAATTCAGCACCACCAAATCAGCTCCACAACAAATGCTAATTGGGAAACACAAGAGATGAAAAGAAACTACAAAAACAAATCCAAAACCATTAAGAAAATGGTAATAGGAAAGTACATATAGATAATTACCTTAAATGTAAATGGATTAAATGCTCCAACCAAAAGACATAGACTGGATGAATGGATACAAATACAGGACCTGTATATATGCTGTCTACAAGAGACCCACTTCAGATCTAGGGACACATACAGAGTGAAAGTGATGGAATGGAAATAGATATTCCAAGCAAAAGGAAATCAAAAGAAAGCTGGAGTAGGAATTCTCATATCAAACAAAATAGACTTTAAAATAAAGGCTATTACAATTGACAAAGAAAGACAGTACATAATGATCAAGGGAGCAATCCAAGAAGATATATAACAATTATAAATATATATGCACCCAACCTCAATACATAAGGCAAATGTTAACAGCTATAAAAGAGGAAATAGACAATAACACAATAAGAGTGGGGGATTTTAACACCTCACTTACGCCAATGGACCAATCATCCAGACAGAAAATTAATAAGGAAATACAAGCTTTAAATGACATAATAGACCAGATAGAGTTAATTGATATTTATAGGACATTCCATCTGAATATTGCAGACTACATTTTCTCCTCAAGTCCACGTGGAACATTCTCCAGGATAGATCACATCTTGGGTCACAAATCAAGCCTCAGTACATTTAAGAAAATTGAAATCATATCAAGCATCTTTTCAGACCACAATGCCATGAGATTAGAAATAAATTACAAGGAAAAAAATGTAAAAGATGCAAACACATGGAGGCTAAACAATACGTTATTAAATAAACAGGAGATCACTGAAGAAATCAAAGAGGAAATCAAAAAATACCTAGAGACAACTGACAATGAAAATGCGGCAATCCAAAAGCTATGGGATGCAGCAAAAGCAGTTCTAAGAGGGAAGTTTATAGTAATAAAATCCTACCTCAAGAAACAAGAAAAATCTCAAATAAACAATTTAAACTTACACCTAAAGGAACTAGAGAAAGAAGACAAACAAAACCCAAAGTTAGCAGAAGGAAACAAATCATAAAATCAGAGCAGAAATAAATGAAATAGAAACAAAGAAACAACAGCAAAGTCAATAAAACTAAAAGCTGGTATTTGAGAAGATAACCAAATTGACAAACCTTTAGCCAGATTCATCAAGAAAAAGAAGGAGAGGCCTCAAATCAATAAAATTTGAAATGATAAAGGAGAAGTTACAAAGGATACCACAGATATACAAAGCATCATAAGAGACTACTACAAATAACTCTATGCCAATAAAGTGGACAACCTGGAAGGAATGGACAAATTCTTAGAAATGTACAATCTTCCAAGACTGAACCAGGAAGAAATAGAAAATATGAACAGACCAATTACAAGTAATGAAACTGAAACTGTGATTTAAAATATTCCAACAAAGAAAAGTCCATGACCAGATACTTTCACAGGTGAATTCTATCAAACATTTAGAGAAGAGCTAACACCTATCCTTCTCAAACTCTTCCAAAAAATTACAGAGAAGTAACATTCCCAAACTCATTCTACGAGACCACCATCACCCTGATACCAAAACCACACAAAAATATTATAAAAAAAAAGAAAATTACAGACCAATATCACTTATGAACATAGATGCAAAAATCCTCAACAAAATACTAGCAAACAGAATCCAACAACACATTAAAAGGATGATACACCATGATTAAACGAGATTTGTCCCAGAAATGCAAGGATTCTTCAATATACACAAATCAATCAATGTGATACACCATATTAACAAACTGAAGAATAAAAACCATATGATCACCTCAATAGATGCAGAAACAGCGTTTGACAAAATTTAACACCCATTTATGACAAAACCTCTCCAGAAAATGGGCATAGAGGGAACCTACCTCAACATAATAAAGGCCATATTTGACAAAACCTACAGCAAACATCATTCTCAATGGTGAAAAACTGAAAGAATTTCCTCTAAATTCAAGAACAAGACAAGGATGTTCACTGTCAATACTATTATTCAACACAGTTTTGAAAGTTTTAGCCATGACAATCAGAGAAGAAAAAGAAATAAAAGGAATCCAAATTGGCAATGAAGAACTAAAACTCTTACTGTTTGCAGTTGACATGATACTATACATAGAAAATCCTAAAGATGCCAGCAGAAAACTACTAGAGCAAATCAATGAATTTGGTAAAGTAGCAGGATACAAAATTAATGCACAGAAATCTCTTACATTGCTCTACACTAACAATGAAATATCAGAGAAAGAAATTAAGGAAAAATATCATTTACCATTGCAACAACAAAAATATACCTAGGAATAAACCTACCTAAAGAGGCAAAAGGCCTGTACTCAGAAAACTACAAAACACTGATGAAAGAAATCAAAGATGACACAAACAGATAAAGAAATATACCATGTTCTTGGATTGGAAGAATCAATATTGTAAAAATGACCATACTAGCTAAACAATCTACAGATTCAATGCAATCCCTATCAAACTATCAATGACCTTCTTCACAGAATCAGAACAAAAAAATTTATGATTCACAGAAGACCCAGAATAGCAAAAGCAATCATGAGAAAAAAAAAAAAAAAAAAAATGGAGCTGGAGGAATCAGGCTCCCTGACTTCAAACTATACTCCAAAGCTACATTAATTAAGACAGTATGGTACTGGCACAAAAACAGAAATATAGATCAATGGTACAGGATAGAAAACCCAGAGATAAACCCACACACCTATGGTCACCTAATTTATGACAAAGGAGGCAAGAGTGTACAATGGAGAAAAGACAGCCTCTTCAATAAGTTGTGCTGGGAAACCTGGACAGCTACATGTAAAAAAATGAATTTAGAACACTATCTAACACCATACACAAAAATAAACTCCAAATGGATTAAAGACCTAAATGTAAGAATGGACATTTTAAAACTCTTAGAGGAGAACATAGGAAAAACACTCTTTGACATAATCCACAGAAAGATATTTTTTGACCCACATCTTAGAATAATGAAAATAAAAATAAAAATAAACTAATGGGACCTAATGAAACTTAAAAGCTTTTTCACAGCAAAAGAAACCATAAACAAGACAAAAAGACAACCCTCAGAATGCGAGAAAATATTTGCAAACAGAGCAATGGACAAAGGATTAATCTGCAAAATATGCAAACAGCTCCTGGAGCTCAATATCAATATAACAACAAACCCAATCAGAAAATGGGCAGAAGACGTAAATAGACATCTCTCCAAAGAAGACATATAGATGGCCAAGGGGCACATGAAAGGATGCTCAACAACACTAATTATTGGAGAAATGCAAATCAGAAGTACAATGAGGTATCTATCACCTCACACTGGTCAGAATGGCTATCATCAAAAAATCTACAAACAATAAATGCTGGAGAAGGTGTGGAGAAAAGGGAACCTTCTTGCACTATTGGTGGGAGCAGTGTAATGTAAATTGATACAACCACTATGGAGAACAATATGGAGGTTCCTTAAAAAAACTAAAAATAGAACAACCATATGACCCAGCAATCCCACTACTGGGCATATACCCTGAGAAAACCATAATTCAAAAAGACACATGCACCCCAATGTTCATTGCAGCCCTATTTACAATAGCCAGGTCATGGAAGCAACCTAAATGCCCATCGAGAGATGAATAGATAAAGAAGATGTGGTACATATATACAATGGAATATTTCTGAGCCATAAAAAGGAATGAAATTGGGTCATTTGTAGAGACGTGGATGTACCTAGAGACTGTCATACAGAGTGAAGTAACTCAGAAAGAGAAAAAGAAACATCATATATTAATGCACATATGTGGAATATAGAAAAATGGTACAGATGAATTGGTTTGCAAGGAAGAAATAGAGACACAGATGTAGAGAACCAACATATGGACACCGAGGGGGAAAAGTGTGGGGGTGGTGTTGGGATGAATTGGGAGATTGGGATTGAAATATATACACCAATATTTATAAAAATAGATAGCTAATAAGAACTTGCTGTATAAAAAATAAAAATAAATTTAAAAATTTAAAAAACAAACCAAAAATAAAGATGAAACATTGGGCAAAAATAAATAAATAAATAAAATGTGCCAACCTCCAGTCATAAGATTAATAAATACTAGGTATGTAATGTACAATGTGATGACTATAGCTAACACTGCTGTATGGTGTGTTTGAAAGTTGTTAAGTGAGTAGATCCTAGAGCTATCATCACAAGGAAAAAAATGTTTTTTTCTTTTTTTTTTAAATCTATATCGAATCATGCATGCTAACTAAATGTATCGTGGTAATCACTTCATAATATATGTACCGCTAGTCATTATGCTGTATGTCTAAAACTTGCACAGTGATGTATGCCAATTATATCTTAATAAAACTGAAAGAAAAATTGAAATAATATATGAACCTGAACTCTGCAGATTAAAAAAAATAAGAAAATCGTGAATATGTAACAACATAGCCGTATCTTGAGGACATTATGTTAAGTAAGTAAAATAAGTCAATAACAGAAGGACAAATACTGCATGATTCCACTTATATGAGGTATCTAAGTTAGTTAGTCTCATAGAACCAGAGTAGAATGGGGGTTGCCAGGCACTGGGAGGGAAGGATAAAATGGGGATTATGCTAATCAAGGTGTATGAAGTCTCAGTTTTGCAAGATGAATAAGTTCTAGAGAGCTGCTGTAAAACATTGTCCCTGAAGTTAACAGTACTGTATTGCACACTTAAATTTTTGTTATTAGTATAGATCTTACATTGTGTTCTTACCACAATAAAAATATAATTAAGAAAAAAATTAGTATGGACTTTCTCCATTCTGACAATAGCACTTGAAGCAATGAAAATAGTGTGTGAAAAGACTGTAGCAGAAAGAAGCATGTCTATCTATCTATCTATCTATCTATCTATCTATCTATCTATCTATCTATATATATAGCTTGAGCATAAATATAAGGGAGAAATGATGCTTATAGAAGAAGTTGAGAAGTAGAACAAAAATATTTTTCACTTGCAAGTATCATATCATTTGACACTCATACTAATGTAGCAAAGTAGTACAGTGTAAAGTGTTTGGACTCTGGAGTCAGACAGACATGGTTTAAATTCTGGCTCTAAGACATAGTACGTCAGAGACATTAGGCAATTTATAAAAAAAGTAGTTAATTCTCCAGTTATCTTTTTCAGAATTTTCTTATCTATGTACATTTGTTGAGTACATTAACCTCTTTAGGCCTTAGTTTTCCAAGATTATAAATCATTGTTGCTTAGATAAAATATGTGAAGCTATTATCAAAATGAATAGTACATAGAATATTATTAATTAGTTTATGCTTTAAAGTTCTAGCCAGAGGAAACAGCATGTGTAAAGACATTGAGGTGAGAATTTGGGTTATTTAAGGAACAGAATGAGGCTAAACTCAATGGACACTAGTGGAAAAGAGGAAGAATACTATGTAATAAGGCAGAGACATAAGCAGAATCTAGAGCATGTAGAGATTGAATTAGTAATCAGAAAACTACATCCACCCACAAAGAAAATCCCCAAGCCACATGGCTTCAATGGTGAATTCAACCAAATATTTAAAGAATTAACAGTAATACCTCACCAACTCTTCCAAAAACAAAGGAAAATGGATAATTTCACAACCCATTCTATGAAGCCCATATTATCCTAATACCAAAACCAGGCAAAGATACCATATGAAAAGAAAACTACATAGATGTAAAAATCCTGAACAAAATATTGGCAAAACAAATCTACTCACTTATAAAAAAGGATTATACACTGTGACTAAGTGGAGTTTTTCTTAGTAACATAAGATTGATTCAACATATGAAAATCAATCAATATAATACACATTATTAATAAGGTAAAATAGAAAACCCACATGATCATCTTAAGAGACACAGAGAAGTCTTTTGACAAAACCCAACAAAAGACAAAAGATTTCTCTCTAAGATTAGGAAAAATACAAGGATGTTTACTCTCACCATTTCTATTCAACATTACACTGGAGGTTTTGTTTAGGGTAATTTGGCAAAAAAACAAAATAAAAAACTTCCTTATCTTAAAGATAGCAATAATTTCCGAATTTATCTACAGTTTAAGCATGATCCCTACCAAAACTCCCCCTACATTTTTTGCAGAACTTGTGAATCTGATCCTAAAATTCACAGGAAAATCCAAAGAACCTAGAGTAGTAAAAACATTTTTGAAAAAGAACAAAGGTATAGAATTCACACTTCCTGATTTCAAAACTTACTACAAATCTACAACCACCAAGACTCTGTAGTATTGACATAAGAATAGATATATAGATTAAAGGACAAGAATTGAGAGTCCCAAAATAAACTCATACATCTACGGGTTTTCAGTAAGTGTGTCAAGACAATTGAATGGGGGAAAATATTGCCTTCGTAACCAAAGGTGCTGGGGCAACTGTATATCAAGATGCAATAGAATGAATTTGGATGCCTACTTCACATCATACACAAAAATTAACTCAAAATGAATCAAAGATTTAAATGTAAAATCTTAAACTGTAGAACTCTTGGGAGAAAGCACATGGGTAAAACTTCATGACCTTGAATTTGCCAACAAGAGAAAAAATAGATTAGCTGGACTTCATCAAAATTAAGAAAACTTCCTTGCTTCAAAGGACACTGTCAAGAAGGTGAAAAGACAACCCAGAAAATGGAAGAAAATATTTGCAAATCACGTATCTGAAAAGTATCCAGTACTCAGAATATATGTAGAACTCTTACAATTCAACATTAAAAAACAAATAACTCAATTGAAAGTGAGCATAGGATTTGAGTTGATGTTTCTCCAAAGATTATATACAACTGGCCAATAAGTACATGAAAAGATGCTCAATACTACTTATCATTAGAAAAATGCAAAACAAAAGCACAATAGGATACTACTTTGCACAAATTAGTATGGCTATGATAGAAAAAGATAATAATAACTGTTGGTGAGAATGTGGAGAAACTGGAAGCCTAATACTTTGCTCATGGGAATGTAAAATAGAGCTGCCATTTGGAAACATTTTGACAATTCCATAAAAGTTAAATGTAGAGTCTATATGATCAAACAATTACAGTTACGTATATAACTAAAAGAATTTAAAACATAATTTCCACAAAAATGTTTACACAAAGTTTATAGCAGCTTTATTCATATTAGCCAAAAAGTGAGAACACCCCAAATTTCCATCAACTAACTGCTGAATGGATAAAAAAAAATGAGTATATTCTTATAATGAATTATCATTCAGAAATAAAAAGGAGTGAAGTACTGATACATGCTAAAACATGGATGAATGTTGAAAATGTTATAAATGAAAGAAGTAAGATAAAGGAAGGAATATACTGTATGTTTCCAGTTATACAAAATTTCCAGTACAAGCAAATTCATAGAGACAGGAAGTAGATTAGTAGTTGCCAGAGGCTGGAAAATGGGGAGTGACTGCTAATAGTTGTGGTGTTTCTTTTGGGGATGATGAAAATGTTCTGGAATTAGGTAGTAGTGGTGATGTAACAATCTTGTGAATATGCTAATAATGTTTGAGTCGTACACTTTAAAATGGTGAATGTTCTAGCATTTCCATTTTTACTCAGTTAAAAAAAAGTCAGTGGGAAGGGTAAAAAAGGACATTTGTACTCCAGACACCCCCTCCCTCTGCCAGCTTTAAACAGACTTGAGGATTCCCTCTATTTCCCCCACCCTCTCAACTTTCTACGGAGCACCCACTATACTTTCAGAGACTGCAGTGCTCTGCTACTGCCTTTGCTGAACCTAATTAAGACTAATCTACCCACTCTTCAGGTTTCTCCCAGGAACTCTATAGAAAAAAGTCCCAAGAAAGCTTTAATTCACATAATATAATTCACATAATAAGCCACGTTAGCAAGAATGATTCCGAGAGCAGTGGCCAGAAGTATAGTCTCAGGATACCAGATGGCCATTAGGTATTAACATGCTGAGGTACAATCGTGGCTACCGTCCACTCTATCTCCCGCACTGGCCAAGGATATATTGGAAAAGTAGGCTTTCTCAAGGAAGCAACAGTGAGTTGGTGGGAGATTCAGCATAATGTCAGGTGCCGGAATGGCATAATCAGCAATGAGTAGCCCCAAGAGGTGCCAAGAGAACTGCTCAGGAGGAAAGCACTTTGAAAAATAGTTGGCACACGCACCAACCAATCACAACTGAAGCTGACCATAGAGCTAAACAAGGTCAGGTCCTGGAGGTCCCCTGACAGTCATTGAATCTTTAGTTGCTGGATTGTGGGAAGTAGGGAGGTAATTAAGTATGGGGCCAGGGAGGTTAGGACAGATGGTAGAGGGTAAAAGGGGTCTTGCTTACAGAAATGGAACTTTATCAACTGATCCAGAGGTAGTACACTGTTTTAACAATCAAGATGACCATACCAATGTATATAAATGGAATTTTAACACTAATTAAAATACAACTTGCTGATGAGTCCTATATAATGAGATAAGGGAAAGGGTGAATCAAGAATAACTTCTAGGTTTTAATTTGAGCATATGGGTGCTTTGAACTGATCACCATATTGGTTAAAAAGAAACAGAGAAGGGACGGGTAAAAAAGAACTTTCTGTGGGATATGTGAATTTGAGCAGCTAACAGTCATAAATGAATACAATGTTATGCGTGAGGTTGATTATTTATCCTGAAATTATCCTGAAGGAAAATTTGGGGCTAGAGATGTAGATTTTGAATGGCATTTGAAGCTCTAGGATTCTATAAAATCATCTAGGAAGAGTGTGTAGCAAGAGAAAAGGAGATTGAGACCAAGCCCTGGAGCACTCCATTATTAAAAAGGGAGAATAAAAGGAGCCTGTGGATTTTGAGGGAACACAGTCCACAGACCCCCCTCTTTTATAATACCAACCTCATGCCTGGGGGTTTCTCCAACCATGCTCAGATTTGACAATTCTCTAGAATAAATCACAGAACTCACTGAAAATTATTTCCTGAAATCAAAGTGTGACTATGAATGGAGCATTGCCAACCGGTTAAGCTCACCTGAGCCTTGGTGTCCAAAATTTTTATTGGGGCTCCATGATTGACTGTACACATGGGTGACCTTTGGTCTCTATCTTTTCCAGAGGTAGAGTGAATACTGCAGGTCCCAAAGCCCCTGTCATAAATCCCCTGTCATAAATCACAATTTTTGACTGTCCAGTGGCCAAGACCTCCTAGGCAAACTAAGACACTTTCATAATGCAGGACATTCCAAGGATCTAGATACCACCTTCCAGTAGTGTAGGGCAAAAGCCAGACCACTCTTTGGGTAAGGTTAATTTTTACTACACAGAGCCATTAAACATACTTGAGGTGGCAAAGACAGAAAGGAAACCTTAGAACAGCACGGTTTCACAATAGCCAAGAGATGAGACTATTTCAAGAAGGAGGAAATACTTAATAGTTTCAAATACTCTTGAAGGTTTAATAAAGATGAGAACAGGGATGTGATCAGTGAACAAAGCAACACTTTGGCCATTGGCAATCTTGGCAAAGAAGTTTCAGTGTAATGGTGAGAACTAGAGATATGGAAAGAGAGAGGGTTTAAGTTTTGCTTTGAAGGGAGAGGAAGAAATTGGGAAATAGTAGAAAAGCAAAATGGAGTTATGAGAAATTTTTAAAGGGTAGATGACTTTTGAAGGTGTCTATACATTATCATAAATATGGGGTCGATGAGGAGTTGTTGAAATACAAAAGGAAAGAATGCTTGCAGAAGCTGAGTCCAGCAGATAACAGAAGATGATAAGGTCAAGAGCTGAAGAGACAAACTTTGAATGGGGCAAGGCTGCTTCATTCATCTTAGAAGTGAAGGTCATGGTGATGGAAGATGAGAGTTTTTCTTCTACTGTTTTCTATTATATCAATGAACTGTTAGGTGAGTTCATCAGACAAAAGTGGTGGTTTGACAAAAGAAAAGTAGATATAAAATAGTTGTCTCCAAAAGTGGAGAAGGTAAACTCACTAAAGAAATGGTAGGATTGTCAGAAAGTATCAGGTTCCCTTTTGAGTGTGCAATCAAGAATTCAAGCTGATACTACAAGCAAAGTTGTGATATTGTATCCTTATAGCCATTCCTTGTGACTGCAATGGAGGTAGAAAGGGGAAAGAGTTGGAGAATTCTTGCAAGAAAGTGATTGTGTTGATGGACTGTGGATTCTGTTCTGTGTAGGTAGAGAAGGAAGAGGAGTTGGGAGCACAGCTGTATGGGTGAGAGTTGATTGGTGGCCTCAATGAACCAGTTGTTTTAACCACTGCCATTTGATGTCTCTATTGAAAACTGACCCCACACTTCCTGTTGCTTGTGCACTGATACAGAAATGATCCGGTTTACCCAGATGTCAGTACAATACACCATAGGCTTTGTCTCTCTGTTCGTATCTATTTTGGTTCATATTCACATGTTCAGCCAGTATTCCCAAAGTACAACCATTGTGCGAAAGTAGTTGGGAATCAGTGCCTTCCACCTATGCTACATTTGGACAACATGAGCTCTCCTACAAAACATACCCTAGCACTAGAAATGTTCTCTCTGTGACCCTTAGGTTCCTTTCCTGGCCATCCCAACACAATCCTAATTCCTCCAAAAGTTAATTATATACATAAAAATAAAAGACCTCTAAAATAAAAGGTTCAGATACCGGATCCAGTATTGCTGTTTCACTTTTAGCATTCCCTTCCCTCATACACAGAGAGAAATGCCTCTCCCCAGTTGATTTTACCTATATATATGTTGATAAAGGAATTAATTCATTGATACAAGATGATACTAGAATAATACGGAAAATAAGGAGAGCTTTTCAGAATTGAAAGAGATCTGATTAAATAATTTACCACTGTACAGATCTGCAAAAATGGCCGTGATCAGCCTTGCATGGCATGGGGGTTAAGTACATAGTACTACATGTATAAAGGGAAGTGAAATGCTGAGAGCACTCAGGAATGGACCCATAGTGTGCTTTGAGGCAGAGAATACCATGAAAACAAAAGGGTAAGGTGTGTTCTCATCATGATAGTCAAACCAGGTTCTGCCAGAATTCCCAATGCTCTTGCTAGGTCAGTTGGTAAATCAGTTTAAGAATAATGACTAAAATATTCTTTCATAAGTTTTAGGGTCTCTTAAAGATTGTTCTGTTATATTTTCTTTGTTGGAAAGCAAAACCGTTTTAATATAAATACACATCAAACTTTACAAATTAAAGAGCAGACTCTATAAACACATGACTTTTATAGGGAAAAGGATGATATACTGCTAACCTATTTATTATTTATTCATTTACTTTTAATCTTTTAAATCACACACACACAAAACAACAGTGACTAGGAGGTCGATTAACGGTTCGAAATAACTTCATCTTAGTATAAACACCAAAAAGTAAGACTTATTTGTAAGTCTGTAGGATAAATTACAGTTCAACTCCTACTTAAAGAGATGTATCCTCTTTCATTCGACACTAATTGGCAAAACTGTTGAAAATCTTAGCAGTGAATTCAAGGCGGAATTTTTTCCTACACATATCTTTAACACATAAGAGTAAAATAATTTTAGACTTTCTGCTGATGTGCTTTTTTTATGCATGGAAAATTAAATTTTCTTGGGTTGTATACCTGACTCTATACATTTGTATATAGAATCAGATATGAGAAACATATTTTCCAGTTAGTATAACATACACATTTATTGTGATGTTGTTTAAACAACCAAATTCTTATTAAGAAATATCTAGATAACTGGAAATAATTGAGCTGACTTTTCTAAACCAGAATAGCTAGGCTCAAATTGATTGCATTCATGCTCTGACAATTCTGATTTGTTTGGATCCATTTACTGTAACCAAATAGAAAAATTCTAGTGTTTAGGTCATATATTATTCATGAAAAATTGCAAAGGGAATTTATGCATTTGTTCTAACACATTATGAGAACATAATATATCTTTTGTGGGCAGACATGTCAATCATGGTAATTATGATAATAGAGTTGTATTTAGATTGTATATATATGAACAGTATTAAGATATCTGGAAAATGATTAATTTAGTAGCTTTAGTATAGAATGGATACACTCCTCAGCTGTCACAGAGACTCACAGAGAGACAAAAAGAAGGCAAATTATATTAATATTTCCACTCTTTCCTCAGAGTCAAAATTTTCAATACTTTGTTTTATTTACAGAGTTTTCAAATATCACATATAAAAGTAAGTTAAAATTAATAGATTGTATACAATATTTACAAATCACCAACCCCAGGACAAGTAAAGAAAGATTAGAAGTTATTGGGAAAATAACCCCTCTGTTCTGCTTAACACACTCACGTACAAACGCATTTCCTGCTAGTCACCAAAGCTAGCTGACCTTAGGAAACTCAACTAATGACAACCAAACTAAAATTAGCAACCACATGTCCCTTGCCTACAGCAAACCACAGCAGGAGGTTGGAAAACTAGAGAAAAGGGAGGCTCACTCTAACTTGCAATTGTGCCTAGTACTTCATTAGTTATATCGTTATAAGCCTTAGGTATTATTATTCACAGGCATAACAGCAGAATCATGAGGCTCAAATAAACCTTGAGAGTTTAAGAAATCCATATCGCTGCCTCCAAGTGGAACAGTTTGGAAATATTACAGAAAGATTAGAAACTGCTGAGCTTTGCCTGTCTCCTTGAATAAAAATTTTCTTTTTTGTAAAGCCATAGATGACTCAGTAATCACTACAGAAAACTTCAAAGGCTCATGGAAAACATGAAGCATAAGTAGAAGTGGTTGTACTCCTGAAAGCTCTTGTGTAGCCACCTAAATAAATAGGAAGCACCAAAGAGGACTGTCTCTGACTAAAATAGGATAACAGAACCTAGTAAAACTCAACTGAAAGCAAAGTTTCAGGTCTATATTGTTTGATTGGTTTATTTTTTAAAGCTTCTACTTTTAGATTATCTTTTAGAAAACCAATTTTTGGAGGAGAAGATGGCGGAAGAGTAAGACGCAGAGATCACCTTCCTTCCCACAGATACATCAGAAATACATCTACAGGTGGAACTGCTCCTATAGAACACCCACTGAACGCTGGCAGAAGACCTCAGACCTCCCAAAAGGCAAGAAACTCCCCACATACCTGGGTAGGGTAAAAGAAAAAAGAAAAAACAGAGACAAAAGAATAGGGACGGCACCTGCACCAGTGGGAGGGAGCTGTGAAGGAGGAAAGGTTTCCACACACTAGAAGCCCCTTCGCAGGTGGAGAATGCGGGTGGCGAAGGGGGGGAGCTTTGGAGCCACGGAGGAGAGCGCAGCCACAGGGGTGCAGAGGGCAAAGCAGACAGATTCCCGCACAGAGGATAGGTGCCTACGCACCAGCCTGAGAGGCTTGTCTGCTCACCCGCCGGGGCGGGCAGGAACCTGGAGCTGAGGCTCGGGCTTCTGTTGAATCCTAGGGAGAGGACTGGGATTGGGGGCATGAACACAGCCTGAAGGGGTTAGTGCACCAAAGCTAGCCGGCAGGGAGTCCGGGAAAAGGTCTGGAGCTGCCAAACAGGCAAGAGACTTTTTCTTGCCTCTTTGTCTCCTGGTGCACGAGGAGAGGGGATTCAGAGCACCGCCTAAACGAGCTCCAGAGATGGGCGCAAGCCGCGGCTATCAGTGCGGACCCCAGAGGCAGGCAGGAGACGCTAAGGCTGTTGCTGCTGCCAGCAAGAAGCCTGTGTGCGAGCACAGGTCACTATCCACACCGCCCCTCCTGGAAGTCTGTGCAGCCCACCACTGCCAGGGTCCTGTGATCCAGGGATAACTTCCCCGAGAGAATGCACGGCGCGCCTCAGGCTGCTGCAACGTCACGCCAGCCTCTGCTGCCGCAGGCTCGCCCCACATCCGTACCCTTCCCTCCTCTCGGCCTGAGTGAGCCAGAGCCCCCGAAGCAGCTACTCCTTTAACCCCATCCTGTCTGAGCAAAGAACAGACGCTCTCAGGCGACCTACATGCAGAGGCGTGTCCAAATCCAAAGCTGAACTCCTGGAGCTGTGCAAACAAAGAAGAGAAAGGGAAATTTCTCCCAGCAGCCTCAGAAGCAGCGGATTAAATCTCCACAAACAACTTGATGTACCTGCATCTGTGGAATACCTGAATAGACAACGAATCATCCCAAATTGAGGAGGTAGACTTTGGGAGCTAGATATATTATTTTTTTCCCCTTTTCCTCTTTTTGAGAGTGTGTATGTGTATGCTTCTGTGTGAGATTTTGTCTGTACAGCTTTGATTTCACCATTTGTCCTAGGGTTCTGTCTGTCCGTTTTTTTTTTTTTTTAACTTTAAAAAAATTTTTTTCTCTTTTTCTTAATAATTATTTTTTATTTTAATAACTTTATTTTATTTTATCTTACTTTATTTTATTTTATTTTTATTTTATACTCTTTCTTTTTTCTTTCTATTTCTTCTCCCTTTTATTTGGAGCTGTGGGAATGAAAGGCTCTTGGTGCTCCAGCCAAGCATCAGGGCTGTGCCTCTGAGGTGGGAGAGCCAACTTCAGGACACTGGTCCACAAGAGACCTCCCAGATCCACGTAATATGAAATGGCAAAAATCTCCCAGACATCTCATTCTCAACACCAGGACCCAGCTTCACTTAATGACCAGCAAGTTACAGAGCTGGACACCCTATACCAAACAACTAGCAAAGCAGGAACAAAGCCCCATCCATTAGCAGAGACGCTGCCTAAAATCATAATAAGGCCACAGACACCCCAAAACACACCACCAGACGTGGACCTGCCAACCAGAAAGACAAGATCCAGCCTCATCCACCAAAACACAGGCACTGGTCCCCTCCACCAGGAAGCCTACACAACCCACTGAACCAACCTTAGCCACTCGGGACAGATACCAAAAACAACAGGAACTACGAACTTGCAGCCTGCAAAAAGGAGACCCCAAACACATTAAGATAAGCAAGATGAGAAGACAGAAAAACAAACAGCAGATGAAGGAGCAAGGTAAAAACACACCAGACCTAACAAATGAAGAGGAAATAGGCAGTCTACCTGAAAAAGAATTCAGAATAATGATAGTAAAGATGATCCAAAATCTTGGAAATAGAATAGACAAAATGGAAGAAACATTTAACAAGGACCTAGAAGAACTAAAGAGGAACCAAGCAACAATGAAAAACACAATAAATGAAATTAAAAACACTCTAGACAGGATCAATAGCAGAATAACTGAGGCAGAAAAACGGATAAGTGACCTGGAAGATAAAATGGAAGTAACTACTGCAGAGCAGTATAAAGAAAAAAAAATGAAAAGAACTGAGGACAGTCTCAGAGACCTCTGGGACAACATTAAATGCAACAACATTCGAATTATAGGGGTTCCAAAAGAAGAGAAAAAGAAAGGGACTGAGAAAATATTTGAAGAGATTATAGTCGAAAACTTCCCTAATTTGGGAAAGGAAATAGTTAATCAAGTCCTAGAAGCACAGAGAGTCCCATACAGGATAAATCCAAGGAGAAACAAACAGGCCAAGACACATATTAATCAAACTATGAAAAATTAAATATAAAGAAAACACATTAAAAGCAGCAAGGGAAAAACAACAAATAACACACAAGGGAATTCCCATAAGGTTAAGAGCTGATCTTGCAGCAGAAACTCTGCAAGCCAGAAGGGAGTGGCAGGATATACTTAAAGTGAGGAAGGAGAAAAACCTACAACCAAGGTTACTCTACCCAGCAAGGATCTCATTCAGATATGATGGAGAAATTAAAAACTTTACAGACAAGCAAAAGCTGAGAGACTTCAGCGCCACCAAACCAGCTCTACAACAAATGCTAAAGGAACTTCTTGAGGCAAGAAACACAAGAGAAGGAAAACACCTACAATAACAAACCCAAAATATTTAAGAAAATGGGAATAGGAATATACATATCAATAATTCCCTTAAATGTAAATAGATTAAATGCTCCCACCAAAAGACACAGACTGGCTGAATGGGTACAAAAACAAGACCCATATATATGCTGTCTACAAGAGACCCACTTCAGACATAGAGACACATACAGACTGAAAATGAGGGGATGGAAAAAGATATTCCATGCAAATGGAAATCAAAAGAAAGCTGGAGTAGCAATTCTCATATCAGACAAAATAGACTTTAAAATAAAGACTATTACAAGAGACAAAGAAGAACACTATATAAATGATCAAGGGATTGATCCAAGAGGAAGGTATAACAATTGTAAATATTTATGCATGCAGCATAGGAGCACCTCAATACATAAGGCAAATACTAACAGCCATAAAAGGGGAAATCGACAGTAACACAATCATACTGGGGGACTTTAACACCCCACTTTCACCAATGGACATATCATCCAAAATGAAAATAAATAAGGAAACACAAGCTTTAAATGATACATTAAACAAGATGGACTTAACTGATATTTATAGGGCATTCCACCCAAAACAACAGAATACACGTTTTTCTCAAGTGCTCATGGAATATTCTCCAGGATAGATCACAAATCAAGCCTTGGTAACTTTAAGAAAATTGAAATCATATCAAGTATCTTTTCCGACCACAATGCTATGAGACTAGATATCAATTACAGGAAAAGATCTGTAAAAAATACAAACACATGGAGGCTACACAATACACTACTTAATAACGAAGTGATCACTGAAGAAATCAAAGGGGAAATCAAAAAATACCTAGAAACAAATGACAATGGAGACACGACGACCCAAAACCTATGGGATGCAGCAAAAGCAGTGCTAAGAGGGAAGTTTATAGCAATACAAGCCTACATCAAGAAAAAGGAAACATCTCGAATAAACAACCTAACCTTGCACCTAAAGCAATTAGAGAAAGAAGAGCCAAAAAACCCCAAAGCTAGTGGAGGAAAGAAATCATAAAGATCAGATCAGAAATAAATGAAAAAGAAATGAAGGAAACAATAGCAAAAATCAATGAAACTAAAAGCTGGTTCTTCGAGAAGATAAACAAAATTGATAAACAATTAGCCAGACTCATCAAGAGAAAAAGGGAGAAGACTCAAATCAATAGAATTAGAAATGAAAAAGGAGAAGTAACCACTGACACTGCAGAAATACAAAGGATCATGAGAGATTACTACAAGCAACTCTATGCCAATAAAATGGACAACCTGAAAGAAATGGACAGATTCTTAGAAATGCACAACCTGCCGAGACTGAACCAGGAAGAAATACAAATTATGAACAGAAGAATCACAAGCACTGAAATTGAAACTGTGATGAAAAATCTTCCAACAAACAAAAGCCCAGGACCAGATGGCTTTACAGGCGAATTCTATCAAACATTTAGAGAAGAGCTAACACCTATCCTTCTCAAACTCTTCCAAAATATTGCAGAGGGAGGAACACTCCCCAACACATTCTACGAGGCCACCATCACCCTGATACCAAAGCCAGACAAAGATGTAACAAAGAAAGAAAAGTACAGGCCAATACCACTGATGAACATAGATGCAAAAATCCTCAACAAAATACTAGCAAACAGAATCCAACAGCACATTAAAAGGATCATACACCATTATCAAGTGGGGTTTATTCCAGGAATGCAAGGATTCTTCAATATATGCAAATCAATCAATGTGATACATCATATTAACAAATTGTAGGAGAAAAACCAAATGATCATCTCAATAGATGCAGAGAAACTTTCGACAAAATTCAACACTGATTTATGATAAAAGCCCTGCAGAAAGTAGGCATAGAGGGAACTTTCCTCAACATGGTAAAGGCCATATATGACAAACCCACAGCCAACATTGTCCTCAATGGTGAAAAACTGAAACCATTTCCACTAAGATCAGGAACGAGACAAGCTTGCCCACTCTCACCACTATTATTCAACATAGTTTTGGAAGTGTTAGCCACAGCAATCAGAGAAGATAAAGAAATAAAAGGAATCCAAATCGGAAAAGAAGAAATAAAGCTGTCACTGTTTGCAGATGACATGATATTATACATAGAGAATCCTAAAGATGCTACCAGAAAACTACTAGACCTAATCAATGAATTTGATAAAGTAGCAGGATACAAAATTAATAAACAGGAATATCTTGCATTCCTATATACTAATGATGAAAAATCTGAAAGTGAAATTAAGAAAACACTCCCGTTTACCATTGAAACAAAAAGAACAAAATAACTAGGAATAAACCTAACTACGGAGACAAAAGACCTGTATGCAGAAAATTATAGGACACTGATGAAAGAAATTAAAGATGATAAAAATAGATGGAGAGATATACTATGATCTTGGATTGGAAGAATCAACATTGTGAAAATGACTCTACTACCCAAAGCAATCTACAGATTCAGTGCAATCCCTATCAAACTACCACTGACATTTTTCACAGAACTAGAAGAAAAAATTTCACAATTTGTATGGAAACACAAAAGACCCCCTATAGCCAAAGCAATCTTGAGAACGAAAAATGGAGCTGCAGGAATCAGGCTCCCTGACTTCAGACTATATTACAAAGCTACAGTAATCAAGACAGTTTGGTACTGGCACAAAAACAGAAATATAGATCAATGGAACAGGATAGAAAGAACAGAGATAAACCCATGCACATATGGTCACCTTATTTTTGATAAAGGAGGCAAGCATATACAGTGGCAAAAAGATAGCCTCTTCAATATTTGGTGCTGGGCAAATTGGACAGGTACATGTAAAAGTATGAAATTAGAACACTCCCTGACACCATACACAAAAATAAACTCAAAATGGATTCAAGACCTAAGTGTAAGGCCAGACACTATCAAACTCTTAGAGGAAAACATAGGCAGAACACTCTATGACATACATCACAGCAAGATCCTTTTTGACCCAGCTCCTAGAGAAATGGAAATAAAAACACAAATAAACAAATGGGGCCTAATAAAACTTAAAAGCTGTTGCACAGCAAAGGAAACCATAAAAAAGACCAAAAGACAACCCTGAGAATGGGAGAAAATATTTGCAAATGAAGCAACTGACAAAGGATTAATCTCCAAGATTTACAAGCAGCTCATGCAGCTCAATAACAAAAAAACAAACAACCCAATCCAAAAATGGGCAGAAGACCTATGTAGACATTTCTCCAAAGAAGATATACAGATTGCCAACAAACACATGAAAGAATGCTCAACATCACTAATCATTAGAGAAAGGCAAATCAAAACTACATTGAGGTATCACCTCACACCATTCATAATGGCCATCATCAGAAAATCTGCAAACAATAAATGCTGGAGAGGGTGTGGAGAAAAAGGAACACTCTTGCACTGTTGGTAGGAATGTAAGGTGATACAGCCACTATGGAGAGCAGTATGGAGGTTCCTTAAAAAAGTATAAATAGAACTACCATGCGACCCAGAAATCCCACTACTGGGCATATACCCTGAGAAAACCATAATACAAAAAGAATCATGTACCAAAATGTTCATTGCAGCTCTATTTACAATAGCCAGGACACGGAAGCAACGTAAGTGTTCATCATCGGATGAATGAATAAAGAAGATATGGCACATATAGACAATGGAATATTACTCAGCCATAAAAAGAAATGAAATGGAGTTATTTGTAGTGAGGTGGATGGAGTTAGAGTCTGTCATACAGAGTGAAGTAAGTTAGAAAGAGAAAAACAAATACAGTATGCTAACATATATATATGGAATCTAAGGGAAAAAAAAAAAAGGTCATGAAGAACCTAGTGGTAAGACGGGAATAAAGACACAGACTTACTAGAGAATGGACTTGAGGATATGGGGAAGGGAAAGGATAAGCTGTGACAAGGTGAGAGAGTGGCATGGACATATATACACTACCAAACGTAAAATAGCTAGTGGGAAGCAACCGCATAGCACAGGGAGATCAGCTCAGTGCTTTGTGACCACCTAGAGGGGTGGGATAGGGAGGGTGGGAGGGAGGGAGATGCAAGAGGGAAGAGATATGGGAACATATGTATATGTATAACTGATTCACTTTGTTATAAAGCAGAAACTAACACACCATTGTAAAGCAATTATACTCCAATAAAGATGTTTAAAAAAAAAAAAGAAAACCAATTTTTAAATTGTTCTTTTTTAAACAGGAAAAATATTTTGGACCTATACCAATTAATTTGTTGTTGTTTCATTTTTTCCTTACTCTGTTATTTTTTAAAATCCACCTGATTTGCTTTCAGACCAGTGTCTAATTTTAGCATTAATAATAATAAAGGTATTAATAGAGAAAATATTTGTCATCCTCCCATTATGGATCCCACTCTATGTTTTATATCATTTGTTTTAAAACTTTGTGACACATTAGAATCACCTGGGAAGATCTGAAAAATACTGAAGCCCAGGTTTCACCCCATACCAGTGAAATCAAAATGTCCAGTGATGGCAACCAGGCATCAGTGTTTTTTTGGAAACCACTGTTTTATCTCACCATATCCTCTAAATAGTCCTCTGAAATAGTGTAATTATGGCAGCCATCTGGAGCAGTTAAGCATGCCTGATCTGGAGTTAAATCTGGCATTGATTACAGGCTGCACTGTTTATGAGCGCTGTGACATTGAACACTACCTAACCTCACTGTGCCTCCGTTTTTTCATGTGTAAAATGAGAATAATAATTAGTAGCTCCCTTACAGTGTTTGTTGAAGGTTAATATAATACATGTAAACTGCTAAGTATGAATAGCCATAGTTATTATCTTCTCCCCATTTTGCAGATGAAGAAAGTAAAGTATAGAAGGTTGAATAACTTGCTCAAGTTTGCACAAATAAAGGTCCCACATAGCTTGAAGGACTGCAGTCCAAGCCTCCACTATGACCTAGTTTTAGATATCAACTATTCTTTTAAAATATATAATTCTCAATTCTAAACCTACATAAAATGGTGTAATCTAGAAATGGGTTACATAAAAAGCTAGGTAATTTTTTTTTAAAAATACCCAGTGACTCTAGTCATAGATGTAGTTTCAGCACTTTCTTCCAGGTGTACGTGGACCTAACTCCTAGCTGCTTCCTCCCACAAAGTCAACTACATAAATTTCAATTAATAGCATTCAGGAAATATGATTCATTTTGCTAACTAGACTCTGATTTCCACTTATCTCCTATGAAGTATGAGCACTAATCCTGAAGACTGATATTTTTGTCTTGTGTCCTTTGTGACATATTACTCTCTTTAATTTTCATAGGGGTAAGGGAAATTGATTTCCTTGAATATAAAACTGTGAGGAAGATGTCACTTATTTCTAACAGTGGTTCTCAACTATAGAATCACCAGTGTAGATTTTGTAAAATATTGATGACCACTTAACACTTAGAAATACTGATTTAATTGATCTTGGGTGGGGTCCAGGTAACCGTATTTTTTAAAAAACTTATACATGTGATTCAAATGTATAGTCAGGCTTAAGGATCATAGAATAGTAAGGATAATAGAATAATAATAATAGAATAATAAAGATACTAGAATGTAAATTGTGAGGCTTCATTATTTTAAATACAAAAGGCAGATATACCCAAGTCTAAAGTCCTCCTTGTTAGCACCTCTCAACATCAACAGTAAGTACTTCAATAATGATTTATGTTGTATTTTCGGTGTGTACAGCAAGCTTATAGCACAGGATTAGAAAAGTAAGTGGCTTATTAAACTCCTATAAGTTTGTTTTTTGTTGTTGTTGTTTTGTTTTTGTATGTTATGGAACAGTGGCTTTTGTTGAAGATCCTGTATGAAAGTTTAAGCCCCTTGACCTCATAAAAATTCCCGATATAACAGACATAAATAAATAGAAGTAATGTGCTTTGGAATAAGAGAGACATGGACTTTAATCCCATTTCCTGAATTTTCTAGCCATGTGGTTTTGCATAAGAGTAACTTCTCAGAACTCTTTCCTTTGGTGCAAAATGGAGACAATAAAACCTACCCTTCAGGTTTGTTTGTTTTAGGGATTTAATAATATTGTGTGATGTATTACTTAGCACAGCACTAGAACATAAAAAGACCTCAAAAATTACTTGCTGTTAGTATTATACCATAATTCAGTTTGATAAGTATGGAAACAGAGGTAATTCTCAGGGAGCTATGAGAAACAGAGCTGAGACCCCCAAAACAGATGTGAATTGAGGAAGGGCAGCTTCATGGAAGACATATTATTCACTAATTGCAAAATCCTATGGTGCATCTCTAAAGTCAGCTTGCTGAAGTATACCTTTATTTATGAACGCCCTTATAATGATTTTACCTTCTATTTCTTTTCTAGGTATTATACAGTTGTTGAGTTAAAAAATCAAATCATCTATAAAACTCTTGACCCACTGTGATCTCATATCCTGCCTCTATAACCACAGTGAATGAAGAAACAAATAACATGAAAACAATTATGAAGCAACATATGATATTTATAAATCATACTAAAAGTTACTCAAGAAATATTTCCTATAAGTGACCCTTGGAGCCATTTGGTGCATCATATTGGAGGACTTTTCCCAAAATTAATTTCCACATACATGAAAATTCTGCTAGTACTGCTTTGGTAAATCAAAGTTATTTCACTTCATAACTAGAAGGAAGAACAAAAGAGAATAGATCTTGTTTAAATAATTTTAGAGCAGTCTCAGTAACATGTTTTAGTGAAAATCTCTGTAAAGTTTTGCACCTCCTACATAAAGATCAGAACATTGTTTTGCCTATGAAGCTCATCATCTCTTCATTTTTTAATTGTTTGTTTATAGATATTTAAATTGTCAACTATTAACTTGAAATTTCATTTCTCAAGTCACTTTCCTTCCATTCCTACAGAGTTTTAGTTCTGTGAGTTCTTAATCTCTTAATTCATAACCCTCTTTTCATAACACATTTACTTGTCAACCTGGTCTTACAATTGAAATATCATTGTAAAATTGAAGAACCAAAACTGAGACTTCAAGTAGTGTTTATATACAATGATGGAGACAAAATTGTGAACATTAAAAAAAATAATTCTGTGAGATGTGTCTTTATAGAAAGGGCTTGGAAGTTTTGTAGAAACTATCTTAAGTCTTTGTTATGGCTTATTTTTTTCCAAATTATTCAGAAGGTAGAAAATGCTGGTTGATTTTAAAAGGTGCTCTTATTCAAAACATTTCTGAAGACCTTCTACATCATATTAAACTTTCATAGTAATATGTACCAAGGAATTAATGGATGGCTTCCATAAAGGAAATAGAGTGAGTACAGCTCACTTTGGGGGAACAGCTGTCATAAATAATATCATTTCAGATGTAAGATCAGTTAATAGCTTCATATTCTATAATTATTTTCTGTTGTTCATCAGAAAGTGAGGAACTGTATTCTTACAAGGTCAAAATTTGACTTCATTAGAGGAATTATTTTCCTATAAAAGAGAAGTGTTTTAACTGTTTATTCCTAAGATTATTGAAGCTTACATAAGACTTTAGTCAGCAAAATTAGAACAAACAACAATGTAGAGCTGCCAGAGGAAAACCTAGAAACTGTCATCTTTTAGCACACAAAGTGCTATAAGCAAAGAGAAAAGTAAAGGCAAGTTCCAAGTGGTCAGGCTTCATGCATTACTCCATTCTTGGAACTTAGAACAGTGTCTAGCACATAGTAAGGAGTCAACAAATGTTTGGTAGAGGAAGAAGATAAAGATTTTCATTTAATGTAAAATGTGAAATATGTTCTTAATTTTATGAATGTTTAATACCAGTTGCAATGTTTTATGGAATGGATACTAACTTTGTACTTAGGAGTTTGATATTTTTAATGATGTGTTTGGCAACTTGGTCTTTGTCTATCTCTCCAAATGAGTCTTGAACCATTCTTTCCTTACTCAGTCAACTCTAAGCAAACTTATTTCCTTTCTGGTCATTAAAAACCTAACCTCTCTCCACTTCAGTGTCTTTGTGCTTAATGTTCCATCTGCTTTGAAGGATCTTTCCCCAGCTTTAACATGACTGACTCTTTCTCATCCTTTGTTCACAGCAACAATGTCACCTCCTCTGAGACACTTTTCCTAACTACATATGTTAGGTACCGCACCACGTTTCCCAATTTCCAGTATGCAAGTCATATCACCCTATTTGCTTCAAAACTTTACCAAAACCTGACGTGCTATTGTTACATTATTTGTTTACTTGTTTATTGGTTGTCACCCTCCATTTTACAGTGTAGCCTCTTTGACAGCAGGACACATTATACATTATTCTTCAATGTCTCTTTAGCACCTAGAACATCAGAAACTCTATTTGTATGTAATAATTTAATATTAATGTTTTACTCATATTTATGCTTATATTTAATATATGTTTAACTTTTAGATTATGTTAAGACAGTTATTTTTCTTTTTTGTCTTAAATGCTTACATGTGAGAAGTTTAACTCAGTGAATCACTAATCAGCTGGTGACAACAACATAATACAGAGGAGGAAATATTTGCCTTATGTTTATGATTTTGTGAATCTAAGCTTCCAAGTTTTTCCATTGCTGTAAATGCTATCAAATTGTTAGATTAAGTTTTTGACTATTCAATAAAAACATAAGGATAAACAATGAAAAAATTAGGCAAATAGTTTAGAAGTCTTCAAATATACATGTTTAGAATTCTATAGAAAAAGAAATCTGTAGTATTTATTTTTATTGAAATACATGATATAACAGAAATCAAACTGAACTGAAATAAAATTACAGGAAATCCTCTTGCTCCAAAATTTTCTATTTGGTTATTGTGTAGCTAAGGTAACTTTAAAATACTATTGTGGAGATTCCATGTGTCCTATTCACCAGAAGCTTGAAACAATGGGCAGAGTGGCTTTTACACTATCAAACAGAGTATCTGTTAGTTCAAGATGGAATTAATAGGTGAGGTGAAATCAAGCTTTACTTATTTGCGATGATACAGGGATTAAGAATATTTTAGCCAAGCAATAGATAATATATTTTTTTCCATATGATTGTAAAGTGTATGTTGGTACACCATTTCCTCTTTCTTTTAGACCCAGTGCAATCACAGAAAACTCAGTAATTTGTGGAGTACACATTGCTATTATTTTATGCATCCCATTTCCTTTTGTTCCACAAAGACTTTTTTACCTAGGACTGCTGGACCCATTGAAAGGCCTGTCTTCCTTTTAAGATTGACCCATATTAGGTCACAAATTGTGACCCCATAAAGGAATATACCAAAATAGTAAAAAAAATCAGCAGCTGATAGCAGAATTTCTTCTGGGAAATTGTTATATAGTCTGTAATTTCTTCCAAGCCTTTGAGCAAAGTGCAATATGCTTGTGTATGTGTTAGTTCTAATTTACAACCTAGGAGTGGTCGGTACCCCTAATTGGGAATACACAATTCAGGGATGTTTAACTGACTCCATACTCCAGAGGCAAAGACATGACATGCTTCAGCTGTGTGGCTATGTTTTTTCTGGGATCAGCAAGTCATGTTTGTTACTTAGCATATTTGATGTTAGAAATGTTTTTTTCTTGATGAGATATTGGCATTCAAGCTATGAAGAATAACTAGAACTAATATTTTAGAGACAACTGCAATTACCTTTTCATAAAGAGGGCTTCAGGAGCCAAGGACCTCAATACTCTTACCTTTCAGAGTGGCACATCAAGGTTGATTCAGAAACAGTTCTGTGTCTGACTGTTAGCCCAACAGATTCTTTCTCTCTGGTATCCACTATTTTGTTGATAAAACTTGCTTTTAAGGTATTGTTGATTTTACTCAGGTGAACTTTACACAAAAAGGTGTTATTGTAGTAATTAAAGAACAGTGAACTTGGACTTCATTAAAATTACAAAAATAGGTTGCCTGGCTGCCTTTGTGCCTACTGACTAATAATTGTTTATATGTATATATAATATGTCTGTGAGTTGGGAAAAACCCCATCCTCCCTCCTGTATTTGTCCTTTACTCTCACACTACTACCACATTCATGACATTTCTGATATCAGGTGTGTGTGTAGAGGGGTTTCTCTACCCAGCAGTTTTCTGACCCCTGCTGGATGTCCTACAGTTTAACTCAAAATCTGACAGCATCTACCTGGTGATAGTTTCAGATCCCACAGGTAAAGGGCTCATGAGACTGCCCCCCCAACTCAGATGCCAATCGCAAGTAAGAGATTCCTAGGTTACCCACAAATTCTGACTGACTTGGCTACAAATCAGAGGTTCCCTTAGGCTTGTTTAATTTGCTACAGCAGCTCATAGAACTCAGGGAGACACTTGCTTATGTTTACTACTTTATTTTATAATAAAGGATTTGATAAAATATACAGCTGAACAGCCAGATAAAGGGTAATGTCTGGGAAAATCCTGAGCACAGGAGCTTCTATTGTTGTACAGTTGGGGTGTGTCACCCTCCTGGAATGTGGATGTGTTTACTGACCTGGATACTCTCTGAACCCGGTACTCTTGGGATTTTTTGGAGGCGTCATCATGTAGCATAATTGATCATTAACTCCATTTCCAGCCCTTCTGTCTCTTCAAGAGACTGGAAGGGGTGTGGGAGAGAATGTGATGGAGTGAAGGTGGGGCTGAAAATTTTAAGCTTCTAATCATGACCTTTTCTTTCCAGGGACCAGCACTCATCCAGAAGCCATCCAGGAGCCCACCCAGAGTCACTTCATTAAATGAAAGTTATTCCTATCACCAAGGAAATCACAAGGGTTTCAGGAGCCTTATGCCATGAACTGGGGCAGAGACCAGTATATATATTTTATATTATCTAATATAAATATAAATATAAACTTGCTTTCATTTTAATCTAGCAGTGAGATTGTAGAACTGTTACCAATCAGGGTTCTTGGCCTTCCTTAATCAATAGAAATTGAGCTGGTTCCTTATATGGGGTTAGGGTAGGGGTGTGTCCAGGGGTCAGGCCAGAGGGGTGGCTTAGGCGGTTTGCCCACCCCTTTGGTGGTGTTGTGTGCAGGGAACATGCACAGTACCCAGCTTTTGTTACGGACACCCTGTTTTTGCTCCCTCCTCTTCAGAAGTGGCAGTTGGGTTTTTGGTCTTTTTGTATCTTATTGTCCATAATTTGCCCCAACTGTGCATGCATGCAGTTATTTTTAGTCCCTCATAGTTTCTTTGTATTCTGTTGCTTAAGGAGATGTTTGTCCAGGTGCAAGCACTGCAGCAAAGTGTCACAGGTCCCAGGTCCCAGCCTGTCTCAGAACCTTCACATAGAACCTACAGAGAGGCTACCAATATTTATTAAAATAAAAAACAAACACAAAGTTACTAATAATTGTGTACAACATAATTGGCTCAGGTTACTTTACCACAGAATAGATGTGTGTGATGGTTTGGAAAACATACACATTTAAATGCTTCTAGGAGATCAAGAAAAGATGTAATAACCATGTTTTCTAGTTTCTGTATTTAGTGTTTTGACCTCTTGGGACCTTGCTACCTAGAAGGTAAAATCATCTTTCTTCATGACAGTCATTTCCAAATCTATGTGTCTCACCATACCTGATTTATACAAATTGCGGGTATCCTTATACCAAAGGAGTTAAGATTTTATTATTTCAAACAGCAGAAAGAGGACAGAATCACCTAGAGAGAAAAGTGAAGCCCAGCACAATAAGAAAGAATATGCATCATGTCATGTGATAATGTTGATGATGTCCTGGCTTTTTGAGGATAATCTGGCATGAAAGAGAGGTTGGTAGACTTGACTTAACGCTGAGTTTTCATAACAGAGACCACACAGCTTTAACTTAGATCTTTAATTTCATATGTCTTAGTGGTGGTGATAGTATAATTTAAGGATATAATTTAGGGAATGTATTAAAGCCTACTTCCAAGCCACCCTTTAACTTTTAACTATGGCCTCACAGTCCCTCAATTCTTCAGTAAAATTGACAGAGTGATAAATATTCAGATTTTCTATGAGCCTTAAAATTGAGGATTCAAGCCAAGGTTATCTAAATCTCTGATCTAAGGGAATCCTTATGACATCTGGATTAAAGAAATAAAGTTAATCCTGTATTTCCTATAATCATTTGCCTACAAGAATGCATCTGGTATTTCAAACATTGCCAACCTGTAAATTAAAATCAGCAAAGTCTACAGATAATGTAACATTAGAAAAAATCGTATTCATTTTGATTAATAAGAATTTTTTTTTTTACTTTGGGGTTAAATAATTTTCAACTCCTTTAATACATATTTAAAACATTATCTATTACATGTAGTTGAATCTATACTGGAAAATGCAAGACGGAAGCTATCCAAGAGTCATCAGTCTAATAGCTGTAGATTCAAATGATAAGAATCTATATTTTAGTAGATATCAGTTTAATGTTTATTGAAATCAGAACATATTAAGTAAGTTTTAAAAATATGCTATAAGGCTCATTTTCTTGACATTTGTTTTCCATTCTTAAAAGAAAAAAAAACATTGTTAGCTAAGGTATCTGTGGTTAAAATTATAACAGTAATTGATGATACATTATTCACTTTTTTATTTTCTTTTTTGTTCATTTTATGAACAATTCAAAGCATGGAAACTATGTAGAGAAACAAAGAGAAGTTGGCATTTTCTAATAAAAAAGTTAATAAATAGAACTAATTTGGAGGAAAGTCATTCTGATGTAAATCAGCTTATAGAAAGTTGATTCATTCAAATAAAGGCTTCTACTGATGTCCCTATAAACAAACCATTAATTCACTCTTTCAGTCAGCTAACATTTACTGAGTGTCTACTGTATGCTAATCACCAAGGAATAAAGATGAAGATGACAAGATTTCTGCCCTCCAGGTATTCACACCCCAGAGCAATGGTAGATATGGAAATAAAGGGAGGTGTACTATTACATGACTAGTGCAGTAATAGAGTTATGATTGGAATATAGGTAAATTGGAATACAAAGAGAACAAATAATTGTCTAGGGAAAATGGGAACATGATTTGAGAGCTAACTAGAGAGGAATTTGGTAAGTGCAAAAGGAAATAGGGTCAGATGAAGTTAAAGAAATGAAATGATGAAGCCACGATGGTATAGAAAAGCAATAGGTTGTGAAAACACCACCATTTATCCTACAAGCAGAAGCGCAAACGATGAAATTTAGCCTTTGTTTTTGCCATGCCAATGAAATTCGCATGCTTTTTGAACAAACTTAATGCAATAAAGCAAATTACTCCTGGAACTGGACTAATACCATCTCAAAAAGATAATAATCATTGGATCATGAAGAAAACACCCTGTTGAATACATATGACAATTTGTTTAAGTAATTAAAAGAACCAGATGTAGAATGGATAAAAGGAAGTATGTCTGCCTCAAAGACATTTGCTTCTCAAGTTTAGACAAGCTGCAGTATAGGCCAAAGACCAAAAATGAAAGATAATGAAAAGTGGCAACTCTTACCATATTGTCTCTAGATAGTTAATGTACGGTCCAGTTTATACAGCAACTTCATTAGTGAGCTAAAAGGGTGTGAATAACACCACACTAATGATATTCACAGCTGATAGCAGATTGGACACTGTCTCACTGAAACCACCGTTGACTGTGAAGTAACAACAGGGAGACAGAATAGCTTAGAAGTATAGGGAGAAACAAAGTGAGAGAAAATATTTAGCTTCAGATAAGAAAAAGAGCAATAAAACAATCTGGAGATGAAGAAAAAATATGCACAGAAGCAAGAAAGTGAACATGCCAAATTTTAGTAATATGCAAAATCATATATATATATGAGAGGGAGATGCATCAAGGAAGTTATAAAATTATGGGCACTAACAGATGGAAGGTGATCAAAGGAATTAATTGCCTAGGAGATGGAGGATAAGAAATATAACATCACTTCCCTGTAGACTTGGGAGGCAAATAAATCTTTTAGCAGCTCTAAATTCAATACAGTAAAATGAATGATGAGTGGACGTTTGGGGAGACAATACCCTCAACAGAAACATGTTTTAAAAGAAAAGGTGGAAAATCTCTCTCTGTACACTTGTTTTTCCTGTTTCATAAGATAGTACATTTTCTTTATTGATTTATTTGATTTATTCTATTATTGTAGCTGACAATATATTACTTGTTATAATAACTAGAGCAAAAGAACTGAGTTCAGATTCTCCCAAAGTGGCTTAGATGACATGACGTCAGCCAAAGCAATTTAATCCCATTCCTTTATTCAACAGATGTTTATCAATGGCCTTCCATGTGCCAACCAGGTACTCTAGGGATGTGATAATGAGTAAAACAGACAGAATCCCTGTCATCGTGGAGCTAACAATTTACTATGTCTTCTGTGGGTCTCTCTGTGTGTGAGGGTGGTGATGGTGTGTTGTGGCAAGTGAGAGACCAGATAAATAATTAAAATGCTGTGAGTGGTGAGGAGTATGATGGAGAAAAATAAAGCAGGGAAGGAGGATAGAGTGGTGGGAGAAGTCCTCACACAAAAAGTGATATTAGAGTAAAGACTTGGAGGAGATGAGGGAGTGAAGCATGTGCAAAGGTTTATGTGGGAGCAGACCAGAGTGTATGAGGAGCATTAAGGAGTCAGTGGGACCCAGGGGACTGAGAATAGTAGGAATTGAGGACAGAAAGGTTATAGAGGTGGGAGCAAATTGTACAGTGATATGGGAAGCCATTTGAGCTTTTGATTAGAGTTAATATGACCTGACTTATATTTTAATAGGATAGCTTTGGCTACTGTGTTGAGAATTAGATTGAAGAGGGGCAAGGGTGGAAGCAGGGTAACCAGGTGGGAAATTATTGAAATAATTCATCCAGAATCTGACCTCTTCTTACCACCTCCATTGCTACCAAATTTTCACATCATTCTTTGTACACTTTTAATCTATATCTAGAAGATCTTCAGAGTACACATTGTAAAAAACAAAACAAAACAAAACTGTCTTTAGAGAAATGTCTGCAAAGAATTTGTAGGCTAATTTAATGGAGAATAATTTAGAAATATTAAAATGTAAAGGATAATGAGATAGCAGGAGTAGAGACCAAGGGAGGAAGAGGTACCGTGTAAATGAGGACTCAGGAAATCCTACAAGTCAAAGACATTGATGTGAACATAATGGTAATGGAAGGATATTTGGGAAGGTGGAGAGCATTGTTACTGGTATGGGAACTTGTTTTTCAGGTTTTTGTTGTTGTTGTTCTGGAGTAACCTAAAGGATGATAAATAAACTCTGATGGAAATTAAGATATTGTGATCCTTGAGAATCTAAAACATTTTCTATGAAATAGGCAATGTGATGCCTTAAATTTCACATTTAGCCAAAATATTTTTGTATATTCACCAGAAATCCCCTTCTCCAGTTAACAATTCACAATCTTTTCTCAATTGCAGTCCCTTTTCTACACAATGCACGATAACACAATAACAATCCATTTGGTGGAATCAAATAAATCTCTTTTGCATTCATACTTGTATTCTTGAGTAAGAAATATGTCTTTCTCTTGGATGATTTGCATCTTATGATCATCTCTCCATAAACACTGATGCAAATTTTATTAAAGGTCCTGACCCTTAACTCCTTGTCCTATGACCAATGCCAATTAATCTTAGGTAAACATGCCAACTTCGAGAAAAGTGAAGTATTCTAAGGTAAATGTAATGCAAGCTAAAGCTGGGTTTCTCTGGAGTATGTTAACAGTATGGTACTGAATCCTAGAACAGCTGGACTCCACATCTTTCCATAACCCTCTCTCCCCATAATACATGAGTTCTACGTAGGACCACTCTAGACAGCATTTCAAAAAAAGGAGAAAGCAGATGAGAAAAGACAGGATTTGTGGACATATGAACTACACTAGGGAGGAATAGTGGCCCAGTTAAATAGGTTATGTAAAGTAGATTAGCAGAAAAATAAAAGTGGGGAGGCTGTGGTCATCTCATAAGTGGCATCAAAGGTCAGATTGAGGACTTAATTCTATGGACTAGGAAAAGAATTGACTATTTCTGAGAAATGAAGTTACAGAAGAAGAGGTTATAGAAGAAGGAAGTTTGATCTGGCAGGAATGTATAGGTGGGATATCTGAGGGAAAAGAAAAGAGGAAATACAACAGTTGGCAGTTGTGTCAGGTAGGCTAGAATTTCTCCAAGACTGAGCCATAAAATACTAAAGAGCTGAGAGACAGTCAGTCATAGATCTGATCCCAGTTTTGTGGAGAATGAAGCATGTACAAGTTAGAAGTCTTCTTTAAGAAGCAAAATACAAAAACTTAAATGAAAATTTATGCAAGTGAAGGACCCTAAAAATTAATCTTCTGTCTCTGATGGCAGTATTATAAAATCAAAACTGTTGTAAACTATAATTGTTTTAAATAAATGGAAAGTTTTTTCAGAGATTGGGTTTTCTGTTTCAAATTCTTATCCTTGAGACCTTCAAGATGGTGGAGGAGTAGGATGTGGAGATCACCTTCCTCCCCACAAATACATCAAAAATACATCTACATGTGGAACAACTCCTACAGAACACCTACTGAATGCTGGCAGAAGACCTCAGACTTCCCAAAAGGCAAGAAACTCCCCACATACCTGGATAGGGCAAAAGAAAAAACAGAGAAAAAAGAATAGGGACAGGACCTGCACCTCTGGGAGGGAGCAGTGAAGGAGGAAAAGTTTCCAAACACTAGGAAGCCCCTTCACTGGTGGGGATGGGAGGTGGGCAGGGGGGAAGCTTTGGAGCCATGAAGGAGAGTGCAGCAACAGGGGTGCAGAGGGCAAAGTGGAGAGATTCCTGCATGAAGGATTGTTGCTGACCAGCACTCACCATCCCAAGAAGCTTGTCTGCTCACCCACTGGGGTGGATGGGGGCTGGGAGCTGAGGCTCCAGCTTCAGAGGTCAGACCCCAGGGAAAGGACTGAGGTTGGCTGTGTGAAGACATCCTAAAGTGGGCTAGTGCTCCACAGCTAGCAGGGAGGGAGTCCAGGAAAATGTTTAGACCTGCCAGAGAGGCAAGAGACCTTTGTTTTTGTGTGTGTGAGGAGCGGGGATTCCTTCCCAGTGTGCCCACAGAAAGCAGAGCACTGCCTAAGTGAGCTCCAGAGATGGGCGTGAGCCATAGCTATCAGCTCAGACAACAGAGACTGGCAAGAACCACTAATGCTGCAGCCACTGCTACCAAGAATCCTGTGTGCAAGCGCAGGTCACTATCCACACCCCCCTTGGAGCCTGTGCAGCCCAACACTGCCAGGTTCCCATGATCCAGGGACAACTTCCCTGGGAGAACACACTGCACACCTCAGGCTGTTGCAACACCATGCCAGTCTCTGCCACCACAGGCTCGCCCCACATTCCAATTATAACTACCTTATCTCTCCCTCCTCCCGGCCTGAGAGAGCCAGAGCCCCCTAATCAGCTGCTGCTTTAACCCCTTCCTGTCTGAGCAGGGAACAGATTCCTGAGCATAGCCCACACACAGAGGCAGGGCCAAAACCAAAGCTGAACCACAGGAGTTGTGCAAACAAAGAAGAGAAAGAGAAATTTCTCCATGCAGCCTCAGGAGCAGCAGATTAAAACCCCACAATCAACTTGATGAACCCTGCATCTGAAGAGTACCTGAATAGACAATGAATGTTCCCAAAATTGATGTGGTGGACTTTGGGAGCAACTGTAGACTTGGGCTTTGCTTTCTGCATCTGATTTTTTCTGGTTTTATGTTTATCTTAGTTTAGTATTTAGAGCTCATTATCATTGGTGGATTTGTTTATTGGTTTGGTTGCTCTCTACCTTTATATATATATATTTTTTTTTTTTCTTCATTTTCTCTTTGTGAATATGTATGTGTATGCTTCTCTGTGTGATTTTGTCTGTTTGTTTTACCATTTGTCCTAGAGTTCTCTCTGTCTGTTTTTGTTTTTGTTTTTTTAATCTTTCTTCCTTTTCTTCTGAGCTGTGTAGCTGGCAGGGTCTTGGTTCTCTGGCTGGGTGTTGGGCTTGAGCCTCCAAGGTGGGAGGGCCGAGTAAAGGACATTGGACCACCACACACCTCCTGGCCCCAATAATATCAATCAGTGAGAGCTCTCCCAGAGATTTTCGTGTCAACACTAAGACCCAGATCCGCCCAATGGCCAGAAATCCCCAGTGCTGGAAGCCCCATGCCAAATAGCTAGCAAGACAGGAAAATAACCCCATGGATTAGCAGAGAGCTTCCTAAAATCATACTAATTTCACAGCACTCCAAAAAACACCAACAAATCTGGCCCTGCCTACCAAAAGGACAAGATCCAGCCCCACACACCATAACACAGGCACAAGTCCCCTGCACCTGAAGCCTACACAAGCCACTAAACCAACATCGCCCACTAGGGACAGACACCAAAAAAATCGGGAATTACAAACTTGCAGACTGCAAAAATGACACCCCAAACACAGTAAGTTAAACAAAATGAGAAAACAGAGAAATATGCAGCAGATGAAGGAGCAAGGTAAAAACCCACCAGAAGAAACAAACGAAGAGGAAATAGGCAGTCTACCTGAAAAAGAATTCGGAGTAATGATAATAAAGATGATCCAAAGTCTTGGAAATAGAAGGGAAAAAAATTCAAGAAAAGTTTAACAAAGAAACAGAAGAACTAAAGAGCAAACAAACAGGGATGAACAACACAATAAATGAAATTAAAAATACCCTACAAGGAATGAATAGCAGAATAACTGAGGCAGAAGAATGGATAAGTGACCTGGAAGATAAAATAGAGGAAATAACTGCCACAGAGCAGAATAAAGAAAAAAGAATGAAAAGAATTGAAGACAGTCACAGATACCTCTTGGACAACATTGAATGCACCAACATTGGAATTATAGGGGTTCCAGAAGAAGAAGAGTAAAAGAAAGGGTATGAGAAAATATTTGAAGAGATTATATTTGAAAACTTCCTTAACAAGGGAAAAGAAATAGTCAATCAAGTCCAGGAAGTACAGAGAGTCACATACAGGATAAATCCAAGGAAAAGCATGACAAGACACATATTAATCAAACTATCAAAAATTAAATACAAAGAAAAAATATTAAAAGCAGCAAGGGAAAAACAACAGATAACATACAAGGGAAGCCCCATAAGGTTAAAAGCTGATCTTTCAGCAGAAATGCTGCAAGCCAGAAGGGAGTGGCAGGACATATTCAAAGTGATGAAGGAGAAAAACCTACAACCAAGATTACCCAGCAAGGATCTCATTCAGATGCAACAGAGAAATTAAAACCTTTACAGACAAGCAAAAGTTAAGAGAATTAGCACCACCAAACCAGCTTTATAACAAAGGCTGAAGGAACCTGTCTAGAGAGGAAACACAAGAGAAGGAAAAGACCTACAATAACAAACCCAAAACAATTAAGAAAATGGGAATAGGAACATACATATCAATAATTACCTTAAATGTAAATGGATTAAATGCTCCAGCTGAAAGACATAGACTGGCTGAACGGATACAAAAACAAGATACAAAAACAAGACACGTATATATGCTGTCTACAAGAGACCCACTTCAGACCTAGAGGCACATACAGACTGAAAGTGAGGGGATGGAAAAAGATTTTCCAAGCACATGGAAATCAAAAGCTGGAGTAGCAATTCTCATATCAGACAAATAGACTTTAAAATAAAGACTATTACAAGAGACAAAGAAGGACACTAAATAATGATCAAGGGATCAATCCAAGAAGAAGATATAACAATTGTAAATATTTATGCACCCAACATAGGAGCACCTCAATGCATAAGGCAAATGCTAACAGCCATAAAAAGGGAAATCGACAGTAACACAATAATAGTAGGGGACTTTAACAACCCATTTTCACCAATGGACAGATCAACCAAAATGAAAATAAATAGGAAACACAAGCTTTTTAGATCAGAGAGACTAATTGATATTTATAGGACATTCCTATCCAAAAACACCAGAATACACTTTCTTCTCAAATTGAAATTGTATCAGTATCTTTTCCGACCACATGGCTATGAAACTAGATACCACAGGGAAAAGGCTTTAAAGAACATAATCACATGGAAGCTAAACAATACACTACTAAATAACCAAGAGATCACTGAAGAAATCAAAGAGGAAATCAAAAAATACCTAGAAACAAATGATAATGAAAACAGGACGACCCAAAACATATGGGATGAAGCAAAAGCAGTTCTAAGAGGGAAGTTTATAGCAATACAATCCCACCTCAAGAAACAAGAAAAATCTCAAATAAATAACCAAACCTTACACCTAAAGCAATTAGAGAAAGAAAACAAAAAACACCCAAAGTTAGCAGAAGGAAAGGAATCATAAAGTTAGATCAGAAATAAATGAAAAAGAAATGAAGGAAACAATAGCAAAGATCAATAAAACTAAAAGCTAGTTCTTTGAGAAGATGAACAAAATTGATAAACTGTTAGCCAGACTCATCAAGAAAGAAAGAGAGAAGACTCAAATCAATAGAATTGGAAATGAAAAAGGAGAAGTAACAACTGACACTGCAGAAAGACAAAGGATCATGAGAGAATACTACAAGCAATTAGATGCCAATGAAATGGACAACCTGGAGGTAATGGACAAATTCTTAGAAAAGTAAAACCTTCCAAGACTGAACCTGGAAGAAAGAGAAAGTATGCATAGATCAATCACAAGCCCTGAAATTGAAACTGTGATTAAAAATCTTCCAACAAACAAAAGCCCAGGACCAGTTGGCTTCACAGGCAAATTCTATCAAACATTTAGAGAAGAGCTAACACCTATCCTTCTCAAACTCTTCCAAAATATAGCAGAGGAAGGAACACACCCAAACTCATTCTACGAGGCCACCATCACCCTGATACCAATACCAGACAAAGATGCCACAAAAAAAGAAAACTACAGACCAATATCACTGATGAACACAGATGCAAAAATCCTCAACAAAATACTAGCAAACACAATCCAATAGCACATTAAACGGATTATACACCATAATAAAGTGGTGTTTATCCCAGGAATGCAGGGATTCATCTATATATGCAAATCAATCAATGTGATACACCATATCAACAAATTGAAGGGTAAAAAACATATGATCATCTCAATAGATGCAGAAAAAGCTTTCAACAAAATTCAACATAATTTGTGATAAAAACTATCCAGAAAGTAGGCATAGAGGTAAGCTACCTCAACATAATAAGGGCCACATATGACAAACGCACAGCCAACATCATTCTCAATGGTGAAAAACTGAAAACATTTCCTCTAAGATAAGGAAAAAGACAAGGTTCCCCACTCTACCACTATTATTCAGCATAGTTTTGGAAGTTTTAGCCACAGCAATCAAATAAAAAATAAAAGAAATGAAAAGAATCCAAATCGAAAAGAAGTAAAGTTGTCACTGTTTGCAGATGGTATGATACTATACATATAGAATCCTAAAGATGCTACCAGAAAACTACTAGACCTAATCAATGAATTTGGTAAAGTAGCAGGATACAAAATTAATGCCCAGAAATCTCTTGCATTCCTATACACTAATGATGAAAAATCTGAAAGAGAAATTAAGGAAACACTCCCATTTACCACTGCAACAAAAAGAATAAAATACCTAGGAATAAACCTTCCTAAGGAGACAAAAGACCTGTATGCAGAAAACTATAAGACACTGATGAGAGAAATTAAAGATGATACAAACAGATGGAGAGACATATCATGTTCTTGGATTGGAAGAATCAACATTGTGAAAATGACTATACTACCCAAAGCAATCTACAGATTCAATGAAATACCTGTCAAACAACCAATGGCATTTGTCACAGAACTAGAATAAAAAAAATCACAATTTGTATGGAAACATGAAAGATTCCGAATAGCCAAAGCAATCTTGGGAAAGAAAAACAGAGCTGGAAGAATCAAGCTCTCTGACTTCAGACTATACTACAAAGTTACAGTAATCAAGACAGTATGGTACTCGCACAAAAAAAGAAATATAGATCAATGGAACAGGATAGAAAGCCCACAGATTAAACCACTCACATATGGTCACCTTATCTTTGACAAAGGAGGCAAGAATATACAATGGAGAAAAGACAGCCTCTTCAATAAGTGGTGCTGTGAAAACTGGACAGCTATATGTAAAAGAATGAAATTAGAACACTCCCTAACGCCATACACAAAAATAGACTCAAAATGGATTAAAGACCTAAATGTAAGGCTAGACACTATCAAACTCTTAGAGGAAAACATATGCAGAACACTCCATGACGTAAATCATAGCAAGATACTTTTTGACCTAACTACTAGAGAAATAGAAATAAAGACAGAAATTAACAAATGGGGCCTAATGAAACTTAAAAGCTTTTGCACAGCAAAGGAAACCATAAACAAGAGGAAAAGACAACCCTCAGAATGGGAGAAAATGTTTGCAAACGAAGCACTGACAAAGGATTAATCTCCAAAATATATAAACAACTCATGCAGCTCAATATCAAAAAAAAAACAAACAACCCAATCTAAAAATGGGTGGAAGACATAAATAGAAATTTCTCCAAAGAAGATATACAGATTGTCTACAAACACACAACAGGATGGTCAACACCACTTATTCTTAGAGAAATGCAAATCAAAACTACAATGAGGTATTACCTAACACGGGTAAGATTGCCCATCATCAAATAATCTACAAACAATAAATGCTGGAGAAGGTGTGGAGAAAAGGGAACCCTAGTGCACTGTTGGTGGGAATGTAAATTGATACAGTCACTATGGAGAACAGTATGGAGGTTCCTTAAAAAATGAAAAATAGAACTACCATATGACCTAGCAGACCCACTACTGGACATATACCCTAAGAAAACCATAATTGAAAAAGAGACATGTACCATAATGTTCATTGCAGCACTATTTACAATAGCCAGGACATGGAAGCAGCCTATGTTTCCATCGACAGATGAATGGATAAAGAAGATGTGGCACATATATACAATGGAATATTACTCAGCCATAAGAAACGAAATTGAGTTATTTATATTGAGGTGGATGGACCTAGAGACAGTCATACAGAGTGAAGTAAATCAGAAAGAGATAAACAAATACAGTATGCTAACACATATATATGGATCTTAAAAAAAAAAAAAAAAAAGGTTCTGCTGAACCTAGGGGCAGGACAGGAATAAAGACGCAGATGTAGAGAATAGAGTTGAGGACACAGGGAGGGGGAAGAGTAAGCTGGGACGAAGTGAAAGACTAGCATTGACATATATATACTACCAAATATAAAATAGATGGCTAGTGGGAAGCAGTTGCATCGCACAGGGAGATCAGCTCGGTGCTTTGTGACTGTCTAGAGGGGTGGGATCAGGAGGGTGGGAGGGAGGCACAAGAGGGAGGGGATATGGCTATATATTTATACAGATGACTGATTCACTTTATTATACAGCAACAACTAACACAACATTGTAAATCAATTATACTCCAATAAAGATGTTAAAAAAAATTATTATCCTTCAGTCACCCAGGTACAGCCAGTGAAATAAATACAGGATAATAATTTTCAGTTAATTTGAATAAATATGCATATTCTTCTCTTATGAATTTCTGACTAGAAATAAAGGAAACCTGAGTCCTTAAGTCATTCATTCTTTCATTCTACACATTTATTAAGGACATATTTTTTAGACACTCTGTTAATTATACCCTTATATTATTATTATTATTATTATTATTATTATTATTATTATTATTATTATTAAGAAAGAAATACAGAAAAAAATGCCAGGGTCCATATAGCTTAATTTGGACACTTAAGGTAGAAAGGAGTTTGCTGATTTTTTGATGTAGTCCTTTATTTATTGAATAGGTTCAATGCATAAATGATACTTTATAATATTAGCTTAAATATTGTCTCACTATACAATTATGTTATTTCTAATATGGAATACCTTTTGTTTTATAGACTATTACCATTACTGATAATGGATTAAAATGCAGGTGCAAGATTAACTATAGAAAAAATATTAACAATAAACACCCTCAAGATAAACTATTCCAATGGAAGAAGCTCTACATCAGAAATGGCAGAGCAGAAGTATAAATTAAAAAAAAAAAAAAAAACAACAATAGCAGAAAAACAGCATTTGTGATTTAGAATTAGAATCAAAACTAGATTTCTTACTGTATTAGTAGATGATAAACAGCATGAGGATGGAAAATATACTAAGAATAAAGACATATTTTGGACTTGGTGAATCTTATGGGGAGGATAAATCTTTAAGTACCAACTATATACAATGTACTCTGTATTATGTTGTAAGTATTAAACCTGAAGAGAAGCCTGGGTCTTGAGGAGCTGGGGAGAAGATTCCCTTCTTAAATGTCAACATAAAACATCTGTTGAATTATGAAATGCAAGATTGTATGTAAGAAGAAATATAATCAAATAACAAACTTTATTTAGATTTCAGATTGTTAGGTAAACTCTTGGTGTGGATATTTAATTTTATAGTGTACATTGTTTTTATAAGCATATTTGGACACATATACTTGTTTTTTTACCATGAATTAATTGGGGTCTATTCAGATTTTTGAAGTATTTTCCCAAAATGTGATTTGTAGAACACTAGAATCATTCTTTAAACTCTTTAGGCATACATATCTAAATAAACTTCTACCTACTGGTAAAATATCACAAATAATTGAAGCCTTTCTCAAGTAATTTCAAGAATTTTATTTTGGGTATTAGTGAAATGCTTATCAGTTATTTTGATATTAGTTTTACTAACATGAATTTTTAAACTGCCAATCCTTTTTCTTTTCCTCCATGAAGAATTCTGAGATTCCCCTAGGTAAGAGCATGTTTCTCTATTTAGAGCCCAATAGGCATTTAGAAAGTATTCAGTGAATACTCATTTATTGAATATATACTCTTCATATCCATTTTCATGAATGTCTTATCTATTTTATACAATCAGTATGGTTATTAATAACAAAAAATGAATACTGTAACATCTTGATATAAACTAATATAAGCAAAACCAAATTATCTAAGTTTACTTTTACCATTCCCTGGAGACAAAGTAGCTGTTAAACTTCCAGATTCCATAAGGGAGAGTGGGCAAATGAAAGCTTTTATCATAAAGCACTTTTTGTCCCTTCATTAGAATTTGGAGCAGTCTGCTAAAAGAGGAACTGATCTACTGGCAGTTCTGGCTCACCACAATAGCTGTAGGGAATGGAGTGCTCTCCGTAGGTCAAGCTTCATACAGTGGTGTGGGAAAGTATACACAGATACTACCTAGTACAAGAACAACTAGAGGTTATCACAGAGTCATATTGTCATTTTGTGTTTATACCTTATTTAAAGTATGAAGGTTCTTTTATATAAATACCACTTTAAATGCATCCGTAAAACATTCCACAGAATAAGTGGAGCCCTTTTATAATAAAGGTAATCTACTGTTAGGGTGATTAAGTGATTTGCTAACAAATAAGAAGCCAAAGAGCGAAGACTCTAACTCCAGTTTTCTGATTTTCAGTCTAGTCTCCTTTCTATTTAGATGAGAGCTATTTCAAATCATTCTAGATACTGAGTGCTCCTCATGTCAAAAAAAATATGTATAAGATATGATTAGATCTTTAGAATTGCAAAAGGTTTTAGAAAAGCTAAACAAAACAATGGAAACAGTATGCATGTTTCCTAAAGGGTTAAATGAACATAGAGAATATACTTTATCCAATAGCCATTATTGAACATCCAATATTTTCCAGAACACCTGGAGACGTGACTGAAGCTATCATAACTCTTGCCTTAAAGATTTAATTCCACTCTCACTGGAAACCATAAAACTCCTAGAAGAAAACATAGACAGAACACTCTTTGACATAAGCTGTAACAATATATATGTTTTTTGATATGTCTCCTAAAGCAAAGGAAGGAAAAGCAGAAATAAACACATGCAACATAATTAAACTTAAAAGATTTTGCACAGCAAAGGAAACCATCAACAACATGAAAAGACAACCTACTAAATGGGAGAAAATATTTGCAAATGATGTGTCCTATAAGAGGTTAATATTCAAAATATGTAAACAATGCATACATCTCAGTTTCAGAAAAACAAACAACCCAATAAAAAAACGGGCAGAAGACCTGAAGAGACGTTTTTCCAAAAAAGATGGCCAACTAGTAAATGGAAATATGCTCAAAAACACTAATCATTAGAGAAATGCAAGTCAAAACCACAGTGAAATATCATCTCACACCTGTCAGTATGGCTATTGTCAAAAAGACCACAAATCACAAATGTTGACATGAATGTGGAGAAAAGGGAACCCTAATACTCTGTGGATGGGAATGTAAAGTTGTACAGCCACTAGAGAAAACAGCATGAATATTCCTCAAAAATGAAAAATAGAACTACCATACAATCCAGCAATTCCACTCCTGGCTATATATCTAAAGCAACTGAAAACACTAATTCAGAAAGATATATGCACTGCAGTGTTCATAGCAGCATTATTTACAATAGCCAAATATGGAAGCAACCCAAGTATCCATCAACAGACAAATGGATAAAGAAGATGTGGCCATATGTATATATGTGTGTGTGTGTGTGTGTGTGTGTGTATGTATGTATATATATATATATATATGAGAAAAATGGAATATTACTCAGCCATTAAAAAAATAATGAAAATGTGCCATTTGCAACAATGTGGATGGACCTTGAGGGTCCATGCTTAGTGAAATAAGTCAGACAGAGAAAGACAATTACTGTATGTTATCAGTTAAATGTGGAATCTAAAAAATAAAACAAATGAATAAATAGAACAGAAACAGACTCACAGATATAGAGAACAAACTAGAGGTCACCAGTGGGGAAAGGGGTGGGAGAAGGGCAAGATTGTAGTATGAGATTAAGAGGTACAAACTACTATGTATAAAATAACTAAGATACAAGGACATATTGTACAGCACAGGGAATATAGCCAATATTTTATAATAACTTTAAGTGCAGTATAATCTATAAAAATATTGGATAACTATGTTGTACACCTTTAACTAATATAATATTGTAAATCAACTATAATTTTAAAAAGCTTTCTTTCATCTCTCATGAGTGATTTTCATGTAAGTGTTGATCGCAAGTAAATATGTATTATTTATGTTACATAACCCAGACATAGTCTTATAAAACTCAAGATTCTTTTGTACATCTGACCAATCTCCCTGTTACTCCTCTCTCCCAGATTTGTCCTTCAAATCTCTGTCATGGAAGAATATCAAAGCTCTCTTTCTACTTCAACACGGAGTTAAGTCACTCCCTGTAGTGAAACTTCCTTAGAGTCAATGTTAACTAATTTTAAAAGCAAGTATTTACTGACATTTTTTATTTGTCAGGGACTTGTTAGACATATATTTTCAGAGGTGAACAAATCTTCAATCTGCTCCTCCATAGAATTTCAAGACTAGTGGGTTCTTAACACATAACTTTTCTATATAATATTTATTTTGGATAGACCTTTCTAAAGGACATTAGAAGCACTATACTTTTTTTACAAAATTGATAATAAAAATAAAATTTTTGTACAAAATTTTTCTGAGTATCTTAGAATGTTGTATATCTAACTAAGCCAGCTTATGTAAAAATAAAAAATATAAACAGAGCATTCTCCTGCCAACACCTTTTTGTTTCTCTACTCCATTTATCCCACACAAATCACCTCACCCTTTAATTTTAAGGTGTTTCAACTGAGTCACAAAACTACAGCATCTTTTTCTGAGCATTGTCCCTAACTCCAGTTTTTGGACATTTTATGACATTGAAAAGTTATTAACAGTTTTATTTTTAGGGGTGAAAATGCTGTTTCAGTTATATTATTTAGAAGAATCCTTAGCTTTTAAATAAAAATATTAAATATTTATGAGTGAAATAACATGATATCTAGGACTTGCTTCAAAATAAGTAATTGGGCAGTGAAATAAGTAGATGGGGATTATAAAAGAAATAAGGTCATCTATGAGTTGATAACTCTTGAAACTGTGACAGTTACATGAGATCTCATTATACTATTCCATTTGTGTACATGTTTGAAATTTCCCATAACAAAAGGTTAATAAATTACCTTAGTTTTCATTCCTTCATTTACATTTTATCACTAGGTATGATGGTAGTTCTATGTGTTAACTCAACTAGGCTGTGGTACCCAGTATTCAATTCAATATTTACCTAAGTTTTGCTATGAAGGCCTTTTACTGACTTTAAGTAAAGGAGATTACCCTTGATAATGTGGGTAAGCTTCATCAAATCAGTTGAAATGCCCTAAAAGCAAAAACTGAGGCTTCCTGGAGAAGAAGAAATTGTGCCTGAAGACTGCAACATCATTCTGGCCTGAGACAGTTTTCAGTCTACCAGACTACTTTACAAATCTCTGATTTGCCAGTGCTCACAATTGGGTGAACCAGTTTCTTGAATTAAATGTAACATTCATACATACACCTATGTATATGCTTAAAGAATGAATCTCTAATGGTAAGAACTTGAGTTCAATAGCAGATTTTCAGATAGGGCACATGGTAGAGCTGAGGTCCTTAAGTCACTTGCCAAAGACCTATTATGTCTATGCCATATGAGAAAGCTTATTCTGATCTTATTAAACTATAAATTTAAATTATAAGAAAGCCTATTTAATATGTTAAATTATTAGAGCACCCCTAATTTTTGTATAAAACTCTCTAGTGATCTAGATATAATGTAACTTGATAGTTGAAAAAGCTGATTGTATCTTTTTTAGTATTTTCAGAACTCAGCTGATGCAAAAATTACAAAATCAAATAAGACTGTTCCACTGCCAGAGAATTTTAGCATGCTGGAGAACCTAAGGATTGAAGTCAAGTAATAGCAATACAAGATATTATCTACAGATTAAGGCACTAATACTTAGAGAGGTTAAATATTTGCCTGAAATACACAGCATAAATGTTTTTTTTTACTGCCATATTTCTTAAATTCTACACATTTAAAACGTTCAGGAGACTGTCTTCAAAAGATATAATACTGGCTCACCTGAACCAAATTAACTAATCAGAGAGGAATCCGGGTTGGTGTGCTTTGAAAAAGTTTCCTAGGACATCTTTTGGATACCCTGCTTAAGAGCTACTATATCACCTGCAGAAATTCCAAACCACTGGGCAGTGATATTTTCTGCTATTTGTTTCCATTTATATGTTAAAGTCCTTGGAAAAACATTTATGGTCAGTAAACCAAATGGCCCAGAAGATGAATTTCTCATTTTTCTCATTGGTCATTATAGAACCCAAGTGTCTGCCACTGTGCATTCAATAAAGTTTATGCATATAAGATTGCTAAGATATTTACCAACAGGCAAAGTTATATCATTTTATATTCTTATATTATTTGATTATGCTTTATTTTGAGGAAAGTATGATATCATATTCATACATAATATGAGTTGGTATGTATGTTACACATTTCAGGGATATTTCAGATGGGCATGTAGGGATTAAGTACAATAGAAATAGTCACACATATGTGTGGACACTAAGGCCTAAATTATTTGGCCAAGACTAAGGTTTCCATGGTGACTCCAGAGAGGAGTTTAAAATTCCCTTCTTCTTTTTTTTAGTTAATTTTAATTAGAGTATAGTTGCTTTACAACGTTGTGTTAGTTTCTGCTGTACAGAAAAGTGAATCAGCTATACATATACCTATATCCCCTCTTCTTTGGATTTCCTTCCCATTTAGGAAAAGTCCTTTCTTTTTCACTGCTCTCTTTCTCATTCTTCCACATGTGACTCCTGTCTTAAATAATAACAGACAACAAGATTAATAAGGCACAGACTTTTTAATAAAATTAGATTTGGCAGAAGGTCTTTATCTTTCTGTTTCAGCAATCTAAGTGTCACACAGTCACTTTCAGCATCTCTCTGGAGAGCACAGAAAGACATTCTTTCCATCTTTGATCTGTTTCTTGTTACTGGAAATTATCTGCAAGAATGCATCAGCAGAATTTCTTTTTACTAGTGCCATTATGGTACCACGAAATAAAGTTTTTTTAGATCCTTTGATTAAAATTAGCATTCACTTTGGATACTTCATCTTCAGCACTTAAGCAACATCTAATGATGCAAAAGCCTTGGGATGTATAAATAAAGAGAATCCCGGAGAGCTGGTCTCTGCCCTTTAAGCTCTTATATTTAATGTGGAAGGCACTACTATGGGTAAGTAAGGGCAAAAGAACATAGTCATTGAGATAGTAAGTGATTCATTGATGAGAAATGTTCTCACCTCATCCACAGTTTAAAGTTATGTGTCTTTTAAGGCGGGGGTGGGGGTCAACTCAGCTGATTGAATTATGCTGCAAATGAGCAAGCCATTATTACATTGCCAAGTCAGGATGATGGAAGCTTAAGGTTGCTCTATATATTCCTGACAAATATGTCCACTTCAGGTGGGAGATCTCTTTACTGTCACTTCCATTCTTTCATCTAAAAGCACCTGCATCCTCAAGAAAAACAAATGCAATGGTCTTTTCAGGATGTTCAGTCCTCTCCCATTATTTGAGGATCACTTCTGTGAAAGTCACATGGCTCCTAAAATCTCACTTGGACCGTACTCTTATCAGATACAGGAAGGACCTAAGTTTACTGTGGGAATAAAGTGGACACTGTGTGCTTAACTCTAGTCAAGCTGTAAATCAACAAACAGAGTTGTTAATCTTACTAAACAGTGACACATTGGGCATTTTCCTACTGATCCAATACTATGCTGAGAACTGTGGAAAGTTAGATGGATGTATTGGACACAGTGCCTCCCCTCAAGGAGTGTAAATATATTAATGACATAAAATACTCAATAACAAAGGCTCACCAATATTTAAAATCAGTGTCTGTGAAATCACAAGACAAAGAAAATCTTCATATGGGTAAAGGACAAAAGGAGAGAAAGAGCACATCATTATGTTGCATTTACATGCCCATGATTTACATGTTTATTTAATCTCTCCTAATAATGATAGAAATACATTTCCAAACTTTACAAGAAGAGAAACCATGGCTCAGAATTGTTAAATAACCTAATTAAGTCATCCTTGGATTTGAAATCCAGATATCTAATTCTTGCCATTACATTAGATCTTTTAGACTTCATGAAGAAATTGGAGGAAGCCCCGCTGCCCCCACTGTCCCCGCTGCATGAGTTGCTGGTAGGACTTGTCCAAGCAGGTGGTCGAGGTTCACGCCAAGACTAAACATTAGGGGAGACCTTCAAGATGTTGGAAAAGTAAGATGGGGAGATCACCTTCCTCCTCACGAATACATCAGAAATACATCTACATGTGGAACAACTCCTACAGAACACCTACTGAATGCTGGCAGAAGACCTCAGACTTCCCAAAAGGCAAGAAACTCCCCGTGTACATGGGCAGGGCAAAAGAAAAAGGAAAAAGCAGAGACAAAAGAATAGGGATGGGACGTGCACCACTGGGAGGGAGCTGTGAAGGAGGAAACGTTTCCACACACTAGGAAGCCCTTTCACTGGCGGAGATGGGGAGTGGCGGAGGGGAAGCTTCGGAGCCATGGAGGAGAGTGAAGCAACAGGGGTGCAGAGGGCAAAGCAGTGAGATTCCCACACAGAGGATCAGTGCCAAACAGCACTCACCAGCTTGAGAGGCTTGTCTGCTCACCCGCCAGCCAGGACGGGTGGGGGCTGGGAGCTGAGGCTCGGGCTTCAAAGGTCAGATACCATGGAGAGGACTGGGATTGGCTGCGTGAACACAGCCTGAAGGAGGTTAGTGCACCACAACTAGCTGGGAAGGAGGCTGGGAAAATGTCTGGACCTGCCTGAGGCAAAAGACTATTGTTTTGGGGTGCGCTAGGAGAGGGGATTCAGAGAACCTCCTAAATGAGCTCCAGAGATGGGCGTGAGCCACGGCTATCAGTGCGGACACCAGAGACGGGCATGAAATGCTAAGGCTGCTGCTGTAGCCACCAAGAAGCCTGTGTACAAGCACAGGTCACTATCCACACCTCCCCTCCCAGAAGCCTGTGCAGCTCCCCACTGCCAGGGTCCTGTGATCTGGGGACAACTTCCCCGGGAGAACACATGGTATGCCTCAGGCTGTTGCAACATCATGTTGGCCTTTGCTGCCGCAGGCTCGCTCCACATTCCATACCCGTCCCTCGCTCTGGCCTGAGTAAGCCACAGCCCCCTAATAAGCTGCTACTTTAACCCCGTCCTATCTGAGCAAAGAACAGATGCCCTCAGGCGACCTATGCTCAGAGGCGGGGCCAGATCCAAAGCTGAACCCCAGGAGCTGTGCACACAAAGAAGAGAAAGGGAAATCTCTCCCAGCAGCCTCAGGAGCAGCGGATTAAATATCTACAATCAACTTGATACACCCTGCATCTGTGGAACAACTGAATAGACAAAAAATCATCCCAAAATTGAGGCAGTGGACTTTGGGAGCAAAGATATGTATATTTTTTCCTTTTTCATTTTTTGTGACTGTGTATGTGTATGCTTCTTTGTGTGATTCTGTCTGTATACATTTGCTTTTACCATTCATCCTAACGTTCTGTCTATGTTTTTCTTTTATTTTCTTTTTTGTTTTTATATAGTTTTTAGTGCTTGTTATCATTGGTGGATTTGTTTTTTGCTTTGGTTACTCTCTTCTCTCTTTCTTTCTTTTATAATTACTTCTTAATCTTTTTATTTTTAATAAATATTTTTTTATTTTATATTTTAAAAACTTTATTTTATTTTATTTTCCTCTTTCTTTCTTTTATTCTCCCTTTTCTTCTGAGCCTTGTGCCTGACAGGGTTTTGGTGCTCTGGTCAGGTGTCAGGCCTGTGCCTCTGAGGTGGGAGAGCCAAGTTCAGGACATTGGTCCACCAGACCCTCCCAGCTCCACATAATATCAAACAGCTAAAGCTCTCACAGAGATCTCCATCTCAACACTAAGACCCAGCTCCACTCAACAACCAGCAAGCTACAGTGCTGGACACCCTATGCCAAACAACTAGCAAGACAGGAACACAACACCAACAAATAACAGAGAGGCTGCCTAAAATCATAATAAGGTCACAGACACCCCAAAAAACACCACCAGACACAGACCAGCCCACCAGAAAGAAAAGATCCAGACTCATCCACCAGAACACAGGCACTAGTTCCCTCCACCAGGAAGCCAACACAACCCACTGAACCAACCTTAGCCACTGGGGGCAGACACCAAAAACAATGGGAACTACTAACCTGCAGCCTGCAAAAAGGAGACCACAAACAGAGTCAGTTAAGCCAAATGAGAAGACAGAGAAACACAAAGCAGATAAAGGAGCAAGGTAAAAACCCACCAGGCCAAACAAATGAGGAGGAAATAGGCAGTCTCCCTGAAAAACAATTCAGAGTAATGAGAGTAAAGATGATCCACAATCTTGGAAATAGAATGGAAAAAATACAAAAAAAGTATAAAAATGAACCAGAAGGACTAAAAAGCAAAGAAACAATGATGAACAATACAATAAATGAAATTACAAATTCTCTAGAAGGAATCAATAGCAGAATAACTGAGGCAGAAAAACAGATAAGTGACCTGGAAGATAAAATAGTGGAAATAACTACTGCAGAACAGAATAAAGAAAAAAGAATGAAAGGAATTGAAGACAGTCTCAGAGATTTCTGGGACAATATTAAACACAACAACATTCGAATTATAGGGGTCCCAGAAGAAGAAGAAAAAAAGAAAGGGTCCTAGAAAATATTTGAAGAGATTATAGTCGAAAACTTCCCTAATATGGGAAAGGAAATAGTTAATCAAGTCCAGGAAGCACAGAGAGTCCCATACAGGACAAATCCAAGGTGAAACACACCAAGACACATATTAATCAAACTATCAAAAATTAAATGTCAAGAAAACATATTAAAAGCAGCAAGGGAAAAGCAACAAATAACATACAAGGGAATCCCATAAGGTTAACAGCTTATCTTTCAGAAGAAACTCTGCAAGCCAGAGGGAGGGGCAGGACATATTTAAAGGGATGAAAGGGAAAAACGTACAACCAAGATTACTCTATCCAGCAAGGATTTAATTAAGATTTGATGGAGAAGTTAAAACCTTTACAGACAAGCAAAAGCTAAGAGAATTCAGGATCACCAAACCAGCTTTACAACAAATGCTAGAGGAACTTATCTAGGCAGGAAACACAAGAGAAGGAAAATACCTACAATAACAAACCCAAAATAATTAAGAAAATGGTAATAAGAACATACATATCGATAATTACCTTAAATGTAATTGGATTGAATGCTCCACCTAAAAGACACAGACTCGCTGAATGGATATAGAAACAAGACCCGTATATATGCTGTCTACAAGAGACCCACTTCAGACCTAAGGACACATACAGACTAAAAGTGATGGGATGGAAAAAGATATTTCATGCAAATGGAAATCAAAAGAAATCTGGAGTAGCAGTTCTCATATCAGAGAGAATAGACTTTAGAATAAAGACTATTACAAGAGACAAAGAATGACACTACATAATGATCAAAGGATCAATTCAAGAAGAAGATATAACAGTTGTAAACATTTATGCACCCAACATAGGTGCAACCCCATACATAAGGCAAATGTTAACAGCCATAAAAAGGGAAACCGACAGTAACACAATCATAGTAGGGGACTTTAACACCCCACTTTCACCAATGGACAGATCATCCAATATTAAAATAAATAAGGAAAGACAGGTTTTAAATTATATATTAAACAAGATGGACATAATGGATAGTTATAAGACATTCCATCCAAAAACAATGGAATGCACTTTCTTCTCAAGTTCTCATGGAACATTCTCCTGGATAGATCATATCTTGGGTTACAAATCAAGCCTTGGTAAATTTAAGAAAATTGAAATGGTATCCAGTATCTTTTCTGACCACAATGCTATGAGACTAGATATCAATTACAGGAAAAAATCTGTAAAAAATACAAATACATGGAGGCTTAACAATACACTAATTAATAACCAAGAGATCACTGAAGAAATCAAAGAGGAAATAAAAAAATACATAGACACAAATGACAATGAAAACACTATGACACAAAACCTATGGGATGCAGCAAAAGCAGTTCTAAGAGGGAAGTTTATAGCAATACAATTCTACCTGAAGAAACAAGAAACATCTCAAATAAACAACCTAACCCTACAGCTAAAGCAATTAGAGAAAGAAGAACCAAAAACCCCAAAGTTAGCAGAAGGAAAGAAATCATAAAGATCAGATCAGAAATAAATGAAAAAGAAATGATCTTTGATAGCAAAGATCAATAAAATTAAAATCTGGTTCTTTGAGAAGATAAACAATATTAATAAACCATTAGCCAGACTCATCAAGAAAAAAAGGGTGAAGACTCAAATGAGCAGAATTAGAAATGAAAAAGAAAAAGTAGCAATGGACACTGCAGAAATAGAAAGGATCATGAGAGATTACTACAAGCAACTCTAAGCCAATAAAATGGACCACCTGAAAGAAATGAACAAATTCTTACAAAAGCATAACATTCCGGGACTGAACCAGGAAGAAACAGGAAATATAAACAGAACAATCACAAGCACTGAACTTGAAACTGTGATTAAAAATCTTCCAACAAACAAAACGCCAGGACCAGATGGCTTCACAGGTGAATTCTATCAAATATCTAGAGAAGACCTAACACCTATCCTTCTCAAACTCTTCCAAAACTTTTCCTTCCCCTTCCAGATGGAGGAACAATCCAAAACTCATTCTACAAGGCCACCATCACCGAGATACCAAAACCAGAAAAAGTTGTCATAAGAAAAGAAAACTACAGATCAATATCAATGATGAACATAGATGCAAAAATCCTCAACAAATTCTAGAAAACAGAATCCAACAGTACATGAAAAGGATCATACACCATGATCAAGTGAGGTTTATCTCAGGAATGCAAGGATTCATCAATATACACAAATCAATCAATGTGATACACCATATTAACAAATTGAAGAGTAAAACCATATGATAATCTCAATAGATGCAGAAAAAGCTTTTGACAAAATTCAACACCCATTTATGATAAAAACTCTCCAGAAAGTAGGCATAGAGGGAACCTACCTCAACATAATAAAGACCATATATGACAAAACCACAGGCAACATCATTTTTCAATGGTGAAAAAGTGAAATCATTTCCTCTAAGATCAGGAAGAAGACAAGGTTGCCCACTCTCACCACAATTATTCAAAATAGTTTTGGAAGTTTTAGCCACAGCAATAAGAAATGAAAAGAAATAAAACGAATCCAAATCAGAAAAGAAGTAAAACTGTCACTGTTTGCAGATGACACGATACTATACATATAGAATCCTAAAGATGCTACCAGAAAACTCCTAGAGCTAATCAATGAATTTGGTAAAGTAGCAGGATACAAAATTAATGCCCAGAAATCTCTTGCATTCCTATACACTAATGATGAAAAATCTGAAAGAGAAATTAAGGAAACACTCCCATTTACCATTGCAACAAAAAACAATAAAATACTTGGAATAAACCTACCTAAGGAGACAAAAGACCTGTATGCAGAAAACTATAAGACACCAATGAAAGACAGTAAAGATGATACAAACAGATGGAGAGACATAGCATATTCTTGGACTGGAAGAATTAACATTTTGAAAATGACTATTCTACCCAAAGCAATCTACAGATTCAATGCAATCCTTATCAAACTACCAATGTCATTTTTCACAGAACTAGAACAAAAAATTTCACAATTTGTATGGAAACACAAAAGACCCCGAAGAGCAAAAGAAAACTTGAGAAGGAAAATGGAGCTGGAGGAATCAGACTCCCTGACTTCAGACTATACTACAAAGCTACAGTAATCAAGACAGTATGGTACTGGCACAAAAACAGAAATATAGATCAATGGGACAGGATAGAAAGCCCAGAGATAAAACCATGCACATATGGTCACCTTATCTTTGATAAAGGAAGCAAGCATATACAGTGGAGAAAAGACACCCTCTTCAATAAGTGGTGCTGGGAAAACTGGACAGGTACATGTAAAAGTATGAAATTAGAACACTCCCTAACATGATACACAAATATAAAGTCAAAATGGATTAAAGACCTAAATGTAAGGCCAGACACTATCAAACTCTTAGAGGAAAACATAGGCAGAACACTCTATGACATAGATCACAGTAAGCTCCTTTTTGACCCACCTCCTAGAGAAATGGAAATAAAAACAAAAATAAACAAATTGGACCTAATGAAACTTAAAAGCTTTTGCACAACAAAGGAAACCATAAACAAGATGTAAACACATTTCTTCTCAGAATGGGAGAAAATATTTGCAAACGAAGCAACTGACAAAAGATTAATCTCCAAAATATACAAGCAGCTCATGCAGCTCAATATCAAAAAAAAACAAACAACCCAATCAGAAAATGGGCAGAAGACCTAAATAGACATTTCTCCAAAGAAGACATACAGATTACCAACAAACACATGACAGGATGCTCAACATCACTAATCATCAGAGAAATGCAAATCAATACTACCACACACTGGTCAGAATTGCCATCATCAAAAAATCTACAACCATTATATGCTGGAGAGGGAGTGGAGAAAAGGGAACCCTCTTGCACTGTTGATGGGAATGTAAATTGATACAGCCATTATGGAGAACAGAATGGAGGTTCCTTAAAAATCTAAAAATTGGGGGCTTCCCTGGTGGTGCAGTGGTTGAGAATCTGCCTGCCAATGCAGGGGACATGGGTTCGTGCCCTGGTCTGGGAAGATCCCACATGCCGCGGAGCAACTGGGCCCATGAGCCGCAATTACTGAGCCTGCGTGTCTGGAGCCTGTGCTCCCAACAAGAGAGGCCGCGATAGTGAGAGGCCCGCGTACCATGATGAAGAGTGGCCCCACTTGCCACAACTAGAGAAAGCCCTCGCACAGAAACGAAGACCCAACACAGCCATAAATAAATAAATAAAATAAAATTAAAAAAAAAAAAATCTAAAAATTGAACTACCATACGACCCATCAATTCCACTAATGAGCCTATACCCTGAGAAAACCATAATTCAAAAAGAGTCATGTACCATAGTGTTCACTGCAGGACTATTTACAATAGTCAGGACATGGAAGCAACCTAAATGTCCATCGACAGATGAATGGATAAAGAAGATGTGGCACAGATATTCAATGGAATATTACTCAGCCATAAAAAGAAATGAAATTGACTTTTTGTAGTGAGGTGGATGGACCTAGAGTCTGTCATACAGAGTAAGGTAAGTCAGAGAGAGGAAAACAAATACAGTATGCTAACACATATATATGTAATCTAAAAGAAAAAAAAGTGGTTCTGACGATCCTAAGGGCAGGACAAAAATAAAGACACAGACATAGACAATGGACTTGAGGACACTGGGAAGGGGAAGGGTAAGATGGGACGAAGTGAGAGAGTAGCATTGACATATATACACTACCAAATGTAAAATAGATAGCTAGTGGGAAGCAGCTGCATCACACAGGGAGATCAGCTCAGTGCTTTGTGACCACCTAGAAGGGTGGAATAGGGAGGGTGGGAGAGAGATGTAAGATGGAGGGGATATAGGGATATATTTATACATATAGCTGATTGTTATACAGCAGCAACTAACACAACACTGTAAAGCAATTATACTCCAATAAAGGTGTTAAGAAATAATTATGCAAATAACAAAAAAAATTGTTTGGGGTTCAGTGTAGAGGCAAAGACCTAATTTTAGTATAAAGTGGTGCCCCCAATGAACCTGCAGAAATAAGATGACTCAGCAGTAGGCCTGATGGCATCTGTACCATTCAGGGGGCTTCACTATTTAGATGTTTTTCTTCAACTAAATGCCTGAAAATGTGTCTCATGGGGCTTAATATTTTTAACCTTAAACTGTCATTTTATTTCTGGGAATCTAGCCTAAAGGGCAAAAATCCTTAATGTGGAAAACCCTTATGCACAAAGACGTTTTTCATAGTTTTCTATGAAATAGTCCCAAATTGGAACCAACCCAGAGGTACAACACTAGGAACAGGTCAATAATATTATATATCCACTTGATACACTATAATGTAGCCACGAGGAGTGATGCTTGAAAGTGATTGTGCTAACATGAAAAAAATGCTGCAGATAATGAGTTTAGTGAAAATAAATGCATACTTCTCTGTATAATAGGACAAAAATAACAACAGTCCCTACAAGGAGTGGGGGAAATGAGACTTAAATGAACAAATGGGCTGGCATTGGTTGTATTTGTTTGATGCTGTCAGGTTATTAATCTTCTTCTATGATATTTTCATATCTTTCAAATTTTCATAAATGGGAACTTGGGGTATTGAAAACTACACAAAAACTCTAAAAGAAAAACTCAAAATAATGAGGTGGACAGAGAGTTGTTAGATGTTCCTTCTGATGAGCTCCTGGACTGGATCGTTCCCCTTCAATAACTGTTTTGCGAAATTGAGAGTCCAGAAGCAAGAGACAGCAAAGAGGTGGCTCAGGAAAGAGGTCTCGGCCAGACCAGGTTGGGGTACACATTGTGAGCAGATCATCTCCCACCCCTGTCTGTGGAAATTCAGAGCAGGGTCATGTGCTTTATTTCTGGGTTCTCCTCTGTCTGGCACATCTTTGGGTCCAAGTGGGTACCAAGCAGTGTTTGCTGACTTTAGAATCAGTGGGCAGAAACTATAGCAAATTCCAACTGTCACATTACGGAATATTTATGTTATGCTTTTAGTGTGTTTTTTTGGATTTTGAGGAAAAAAATGACAATTTGGCTGGAGAGGGTGTGGAGAAAAGGGAACCCTCTTACACTGTTTGTGGGAATGTAAATCACTGCAGCCACTATGGAGAACAGTATGGAGGTTCCTCAAAAAACTAAAAATAGAGTTGCCATATGATCCAGCAATCCCACTCCTGGGCATATAACCAGACAAAACTATGTTTCAAAAAGATACATACACCCTTATGTTCGTAGCAGCCCTATTTACAATAGCCAAGACGTGGAGCCAACCGAAATGTCCATAGACAGATGAATGGATAAAGAAAATGTGGTATATATATACACAATGAAATATTACTCAGCCTTGAAAAGAATGAAATAAAGCCATTTGCAGCAACAGGCATGGACCTGGAGATTATCATACTAAGTGAAGTAAGTCAGAAAGAGAAAGACAAACACCATATGTTATCACTTATATGTGGAATCTAAAATATAACACAAATGAACTTATCTATGAAACAGAAACAGACTCACAGATATAGAGAACAGACTTGTGGTTGCCAAGGGGGAGGAGGGGTTGGGGGGCGGATGGATTGGGAGTGTTGGATTAGCAGATGTAAATTGAAATATAGGATGGATAAGCAACAATGTCCTACTATATAGCACATGGAACTATATTCAGTATCCTGTAATAAAATAATGGGAAAGAATATGAAAAACAATATATATATATATATATATATATATATATATATGTATATAACTGAGTCACTTTGTTGTACACTAGAAATTAATACAACATTGTAAATAAACTATACTTCAATAAAATTTTTAAAAATAAAAAAAAGAATTACAGAGATAAAAATGCCAATGCTGTTTTAAAGGAATAGTGAATAAACCACCCTCTCTGAAACAGTTGTCTCTTTCTAATGTTAACTGTAAAATAAAAATATTCATATTCACTATTATTTGCACAGAGTTTTAACATTTACACAAGAAGTTTACATATATTATCTTGTTTGAGGTTCATGATAACCCTGTGAGTTAAGCGGGAAAGATATTTTCACTAACATGCCCCATTTCATAGGTGAGAAACCTGAGGCAGTGATGGAACCATGGAACTAAGATCTTAAAATTAGTAATGGCTAGGATAAAAATTGAATCTAAGTCCTTTGACTCTAAAAGTTTTCAAGTTACTTTGGAAATATCCCTGTATTTCAGAATTTAAACAAAGATGTTAACCTCAATCAAGGAAATCACAGAGATAATTTCATCTTTTAGTAAGTAGTAGAGTAATATGATATTGGGGGCCCCTCTAAGATTTTGTGATTCTGCTGCTGTTATGTACAATTCACTGTAGCCAAACTCAATTTCTCACTACCTCAGAAAGACTGCTCAAGTTTTCAAAATCCCTCATCAACTTAGCTTGTACTTTTTTCTTTGCTTGTATATCTTCCACCAAGTACAGTGCCTACCACCTAAAATTTTAATTATGAATAATTATGATGTTATTTAACCACAAGTGTTAGCTGTAATTACTATAATTATTACCACTTCGTGTTTGAAGTTTACAGAAATTAGTGCTTTTATCTGACTGGATCTGTTGTGTGGTAGGCCTATTTGGATGCAGATTTGAATGAAAATCGGACTGACTGCAAGCCTCAGCTTCTATTCTCATTGGAATTAGTATAAAAATAAATGAGCCAGTGCCAGATAATGGACTCATGCATGAGAACTTGAAGACTAAATTTATCCCATAACCAGCTCTAGAAATCACCAAATCTCTCTTCAGTCCACAGTTGCTGTTGCTACCATCAGTGCTTGATGTCGGGTGGAATTCTTGAAGTCATGCTCTCTGCAGAGAGATAGATGCTACTTATCCACTCTAATCGTCAAACATTGCTGGTCCAGTTCCCAGACCAGATCTCTGCAGGTCTTTGACACAATCTGTAACTACTGCCTAAGAGCTAGACTGAGTCAAGCTGGCCTATTTTTCTGGAATAATGGCTTAGTAGAACTCAGTGTTCAGCTCAGCAAACCTAATCACTCACACAAACCAGCTGTCTGAGAAGTGGCTCTGGCATCTGCCATTTACACACCTAGAGTCTACCTGTTTTCTTTTCAGGGATCCACAACATCATAATTTATACTTTCTTTTTCTTTTATTGCTCACAGATTTAAAAAAAAACCTAATTATACCCATCTTCTCTGTGGTAGGGTGGTAGCCAATCACCTATGCCCAGTTATGTTAGTTTCATTAAACCTCTGCATTTCTCCCTGCTCCATCTCATCCCTAGCTCTTTCATGGAAAGTTACCTTTGTAGCTTAAGGGTGATGTCAGAGAATTAAACACCAGATTAGCAACTTGCTCATTTGGCTTTCAAGTGGGAAAAACAAAATGATGGGGTAGGGATGGAGGGATGAAACAAATAAACAGTCTTTCCTGGAGCATACACTTATATTCTCCCCTAAAGATGTTTCTTACCCTCCCCACATTAGCTTATTTCCAGAAAGTTGGGGAAATGGGCAGTCTTTCAGGCATCTGTACCAGAATTTCTGTCCAGGGCTGGATTGTACAGAAAATTAACTTTCATATATTTAAATGTTGTGTTGCTATATAAGTGTCATTTTCCCAGCAACATTCAAAGGTGATGCAAGTAGGCCAGTGTTTTAAATGAATTTCAGAGCACTTCTTGGTGGTAACTCTTCATGGAGACTCTATGAATCTCACACACCTCATGACCTCATTTTTTAAAAAAGTATGTTGTAAGACATTGTAAGCCCCTCACGGGCAGAAACCAAGTCATATTAATCATTTTATCAACAATGCATAACCCAAATCCTAGTACAAAGTTTACTTACAACAAATCTTTGCCAAATAAAAGTTACATAATAAATAGATAGGTAATCAGTACAAAGGAAGAGAGATATATATTTTCTTCAGAACTTTAAATTAAGTTCTGGAGTGTTTTGATGGACACATTGATGCATTTCTAAATGCCATCCCATTGTTTGCAATGTAAATTTCTACCTTCATATCTAAGAGAACATTATCTGAAATATAACCAGAATTTTATAGAAAAGGTCTCCATTTTTAAATAGATGTTCAAGTTTAATACTCTCTAAAATATTCAAGTTCACAGACAAGCTTAAATTGTAAAACAACTTGTATTTATTTGAAATTCACTATAATTAAGTTTATGAAATTCTGGATTACAGTCACTTCAAATGACCTCTATATGGACCCAAATAATCGTATTATTTACAGAACTTCAGTCCTTCTGAGATATATAGACTTTTGAGGCAATACTGCTATTGTAGAGAAAGATATTCTTTGTAAAGTAATATTAAAAATACTATCTAGTTACCACATATTAAAATACACATTGATAACTCAAGTAATATTTGCAGGATAATCTTGAGAAGATAAAATTTCTGTATCTCAGATTTGTACCCAGTGAAATAAATACTAAGTAAAACATTAGGGTGTTTCTAAGAAATACATCATGTTACATGCTTAGGTCCATGACTGATGCATAGAAAATTATCATTATCATTTTATATACAAAAGTATTATCATTATTTTTGTATATAAAATACTCTGTTTTTATATTCAGGATCTCAAAATCCAAATAACATAAATTTCTGAAAATCTGTGTTGGTCCACTATATCAGTAAATTTTCTAACTACTTTTCTTTTCTCGCAACTCTCTAGTATTCCAGAAGAATTTCATTAACCATTAGTCAAGGTTATTATATCTTTTCCAGGAAACATAAGCCTGTGATTTTACCTCCAAAAGAAAAGGAAAGAAATTGAGATGGCGAGAAGAGTCACCAGGTGCTGCTTGGAAAAAAGAAAATTAAGAATTAATACAACTTTGCAGGCCAACAGAAGTTTTTAGGCCCATTAAATTTGAGAATTACTTGTAGAAAAAATCTATTTCATTTCCAACTTTTTAAAAATATGTAAATATTAAGGCCTCTGAGCCTTCTTTATCAAATATTATTCAGTAGCCATGAAATAGTCTTCCTTTACTATTTAATATAAATGACAACACAACTGGAAATAATTCATGGGGAGAAAGATTTTTAGCAATAGTTCCTTCTCTTGACATTGAGCAAATTGTTTCCCCAAATATAACCCTGAAGATAACCATCTTCCTGCCCTCAGTATAGATTAAAGTTGTAATGTCTTGAAAATTCTTTGAGTGACCTAAGAAGTGTTATGTAAAAAGTAAACTATTACTGAATTTTTTTTAGCATTTAAATTTTCTGGACTAAATGCTCCAATCAAAAGACACAGAGTGGCGGATTTGATAAAAAACAAAACAAAACAAAAAAACAAAAAAAACAAGAGCCTACAATATGCTGCCTAAAAGAGACTCACTTTAAGGAAAAGGGCAGAAATAAATTGAAAGTGAGGGGATGGAAAAAGATATTTCATGCAACAGGAAATGACAAGAATGTGGGTGTTGCAATGCTCATATCAGGTAACATAGACTTTAAAACAAAGGCTGGAAAGAAAGGTAAAGAAGGACACTATATAACGATAAATGGATCAATACAAGGAGAGGACTACATATATGCACCCAATATAGAAGCACCCAAATGCATGAAACAAATACTAACAGACATAAAGGGAGAAATTGATGGAAATGCAGTAACAACCCACTCACATTAATGAAAAGGTCTTTGAGACAGAGAATCAATAAGGCAATGGAGATGCTAAATGATACAATAGAACAGTTAAACTTAATTGATATTTTCAGGACATTACATCCAAAAAAACCAGAATACACATTATTTACAAGTGCACATGGAACATTCTCTAGGATTGACCACATACTAGGGCACAAAACAAACCTCAACAAATTTCAGAGTATAGAAATTATTTCAAGCATCTTTTCTGACCACAATGGCATGAAACTAGAAATCAACTATAGAAAAAGAAATGAGAAAAAAAAATTACATGGAGACAAAACAACATGTTACTCAAAAAAGGATGGGTCAATGATGAAATGAAAGGAAACATTAAAATAGCCCTTGAGCCAAATGACAATGAAAATAAGGCCATGCAAAATCTATGGGATGCAGCAAAGCAGTTCATAGGGATACAGGCCTTGTTTAAGAAACAAGATAAAAAATCTAATACATCACCTAAAAAAAATGTGAAAAAGAAGAACAATCAAAACATAAAATCAGCAGAAGGAAGGAGACAATAAAGATTAGAGAGGAAATAAATAAAATAGAGATTAAAAAACAATAGAAAAAAATCAATGAAACCAAGAGCTGATTCTTTGAAAAGGTAAACAAAATTGACAATGCTCTGGCCAGGCTCACCAAGAAGAAAAGAGAGAAACACAAATAAACAAAATAAGAAATGAAAAAGGACACATGTCAACCAAAACCACAGAAATACAAAAAAAAAAAAAAAAAAAAAAAGATAATACTATGAACAATTATACACCAACAAATTTGACAGCCTAGAAGAAATGGACAACATACAGCCCACCAAAACTGAATCAAGAAGAAATATACAATTTGAACAGACCGATCATTAGAAGTGAAATAGAATACATAATAATAATTTTAAAAACTCCTTACATACAAAAGTCCAGGACCAGATGGTTTCACAGGGGAATTCTACCAAATATACAAAGAAGACCTTATACTGATTCTTTTCAAACTCCTTCAGCTACCCGGGCTCATTGGTGGAGATAATGGCAGACTCTGAGAGGGTTCACACCAAGGAGTACTTCCCAGCACTTCTGCAGCCAGTGTCCTTGTCCCTTGGTGAGCCACAGCTGCCCTCCACCTCTGCAGGAGATCCTCCAACACTAGCAAGTATCCCAGGACTGCCTGCTTCCTGAGACCCTCTGTAAAACCTCCATGAACCCTGCTGTTGAGTGCTCTGAGGAGGTAACAGTATTCAGAGAGTCTAGAGAAACTGGATTGGTGGACACTGAGCCCACCTCAGGTGACCACAGTTTAATAAGCATTGTCGAAACAAATGCAAGGAGTGAGTGAACCATTCTATGAAGGAACCAGAGGCTACCACTGAGAAGCCCAAAGCCCTGTGTACAAGCCATGTGGATGACAACCTCTTGTTGCTCCAGCCAGGCAGCAGGGCTGTGCCTCTGAGGTGGGAGAATCAAGTTCAGGACACTGGTCCACAAGAGACCTCCCAGCTCCATGTAATATCAAACAGTGAAAATCTCCCAGAGATCTCCACTTCAACGTCAAGACCCAGCTCCACTCAATGACAAGCAAACTACAGTGTTGGACACCCTTTGCCAAACAACTAGCAAGACAGGAACACAACACCATCCATTAGCAGAGAGGATGCCTAAAATCATAATAAGGCCACAGACACCCCAAAACACACGACCAGACGTGGACCTGCCCACCAGAAAGACAAGATCCAGCCTCATCCACCAGAACACAGGCACTAGTCAGCTCCACCAGGAAGCCTACACAACCCACTGAACCAATCTTAGCCACTGCGGACAGACACCAAAAAAAAAGGGAACTACGAACCTGCAGCCTGTGAAAAGGAGACCCCAAACACAGTAAGTTAAGCAAAATGGGAACACAAAGAAACACAAAGCAGATGAAGGAGCAAGGCAAAAACCCACCAGACCTAACAAATGAAGAGGAAATAAGCAGTCTACCGGAAAAAGAATTCAGAGTAACGATAGTAAAGATGATCCAAAGTCTTGGAAATAGAATGAAGAAAATACAAGAAACATTTAACAAGGACCCAGAAGAACTAAAGAGCAAACAAAAAGTGATGAACAGCAGAATAAATTAAATTAAAAATTCTCTAGAAGGGATCAACAGCAGAATAACTGAGGCAGAAGAACGGAAAAGTGACTTGAAAGATAAAATAGTGGAAATAACTACTGCAGAGCAGAATAAAGATAAAAGAATGAAAAGAACTGAGGACAGTCTCAGAGACCTCTGGGACAACATTAAACGCACGAACATTCGAATTATACGAGTCCCAGAAGAAGAAGAGAAAAAGAAAGAGACTGAGAAAATATTTGAAGAGATTATAGTTGAAAACTTCCCTAATATGGGAAAGGAAAGAGTTAATCAAGTCCAGGAAGCACAGAGAGTCCCATACAGGACAAATCCAAGGTGAAACATGCCAAGACACATATTAATCAAACTATCAAAAATTAAATACAAAGAAAAAATATTAAAAGCAGCAAGGGAAAAACAACAAATAACACAAAAGGGAATCCCGATAAGGTTAACAGCTTATCTTTCAGCAGAAACTCTGCAAGACAGAAGGGAGTGGAAGGACATATTTAAAGTGATGAAGGAGAAAACCCTACAACCAAGATTATTCGACCCAGAAAGGATCTCATTCAGATTTGGCAGAGAAATTAAAAACTTTACAGGCAAACAAAAGCTGAGAGAATTCAGCACCACCAAACCAGCTTTACAACAAATGCTAACAGAACTTCTCTAGGCAGGAAACACAAGAGAAGGAAAAGAACTACAATAACAAACCCAAAACAATTAAGAAAATAGTAACAAGAACATACATATTGATAATTACCTTAAATGTAAATGGATTAAATGCTCCAACCAAAAGACATAGACTGGCTTAATGGATACAAAAACAAGATCCGTATATATGCTGTCTACAAGAGACCCACATCAGACCTAGGGACACATACAGACTGAAAGTGAGGGGATGGAAAAAGATATTCCATGCAAATGGAAATCAAAAGAAAGCTGGAATAGCAATTCTCATATCAGACAAAATAGACTTTAAAACAAAAACTATTACAAGAGACAAAGAAGGATACTACTTAATAATCAAGGGAAAAATCCAAGAAGAAGATATAACAACTGTAAATATTTATGCATCCAACATAGGAGCACCTCAATACATAAGGCAAATACTAACAGCCATAAAAGGGGAAATAAACAGTAACACAATCATAGTAGGGGACTTTAACATCCCACTTTCACCAATGGACAGATCATCCAAAATGAAAATAAATAAGGAAACACAAACTTTAAATGATACATTAAACAAGATGGACTTAATTGATATTTATGGGACATTCCATTCAAAAATAACAGAATACACATTCTTCTCAAGTGCTCATGGAACATTCTCCAGGATAGATCATTTCTTGGGTCACGAATCAGGCCTGGGTAAATTTAAGAAAATTGACATCATATCAAGTATCTTTTCTGATCACAACACTATGAGACTAGATATCAATTTCAGGAAAAAACCTGTAAAAAATACAAACACATGGAGGCTAAACAATACACTACTTAATAACCAAGAGATCATGGAAGAAATCAAAGAGGAAATTTTAAAAAATACCTAGAAACAAATGACAATGAAAACACAATGACTCAAAACCTATAGGATGCAGCAAAAGCAGTTCTAAGAGGGAAGATTATAGCAATAGAATCCTACCTTAAAAAAGAAGAAACAACTCAGATAAACAACCTAACCCTACACCTAAAGCAATTAGAGAAAGAAGAACAAAAAAACCCCAAAGTTAGCAGAAGGAAAGAAATCATAAAGATTAGATCAGAAATAAATGAAAAAGAAATGAAGGAATTGATAGCAAAGATCAATAAAACTAAAAGCTGCTTCTCTGAGGAGATAAACAAAATTGATAAACCATTAGCCAGACTCATCAAGAAAAAAAGGAGAAGACTCAAATCAATAGAATTAGAAATGAAAAAGAAGTAATAAATGACACTGCAGAAATACAAAGGATCATGAGAGGTTACTACAAGCTACTCTATGCCAATAAAATGGACAACCTGGAAGAAATGGACAAATTCTTAGAAATGCACAACCTGCCGAGACTGAACCAGGAAGAAATAGCAAATATGAACAGACCAGTCACAAGCACTGAAATTGAAACAGTGATTAAAAATCTTCCAACAAACAGAAGTCCAGGACCAGATGGCTTCACAGGTGAATTCTATCAAACATTTAGAGAAGAGCTAAAACCTATCCTTCTCAAACTCTTCCAAAATATAGCAGAGGGAGGAACACACCCAAACTCATTCTATGAGGCCACCATCACCCTGATACCAAAACCAGACAAAGATGTCACAAAGGAAGAAAACTACAAGCCAGTATAACTGATGAACATAGATGAAAAAATCCTCAACAAAATACTAGTAAACGGAATCCAACAGCACATTAAAAGGATCATACACCATGATCAATTGGGGTTTATCCAAGGAATGCAAGGATTCTTCAATATACGCTAATCAATCAATGTGATACACCATAATAACAAATTGAAGGAGAAAAACCATATGATTATCTCAATAGATGCAGAGAAAGCTTTCAACAAAACTCAACACCCATTTTTGATAAAAACCTTGCAGAAAGTAGGCATAGAGGGAACTTTCCTCAACATAATAAAGGTCATATATGATAAATCCACAGCCAACATCATCCTTAATGGTGAAAAATTGAAACCATTTCCAGTAAGATCAGGAGGAAATGGACAAGGTTACCCACTGTCACCACTATTATTCAACATAGTTTCGGAAGTATTAGCCACAGCAATCAGAGAAGAAAAAGAAATAAAAGAAATCCAAATCAGAAAAGAAGAAGTAAAGCTGTCACTGTTTCCAGATGACATGATACTATATATAGAGACTCCTAAAGATGCTACCAGAAAACTCCTAGAGCTAATCAATGAATTTGGTAAAGTAGCAGGATACAAAATTAATGCACAGAAATCTCTTGCATTCCTTTACAGTAATGATGAAAAATCTGAAAGTGAAATTAAGAAAACACTCCCATTTACCATTGCAACAAAAAGAATAAAATATCTAGGAATAAACCTACCTAAGGAGACAAAAGACCTGTACACAGAAAATTATAAGACACTGATGAAAGTAATTAAAGATGATACAAATAGATGGAGAATTATACCATGTTCTTGACCTGGAAAAATCAACATTGTGAAAATGACTCTACTACCCAAAGCAATCTACAGATTCAATGCAATCCTTATCAATCCACCATTGGCATTTTTCACAGAACTAGAACAAAAAATTTCACAATTTGTATGGAAACACAAAAGACCCCGAATAGCCAAAGCAATCTTGAGAACAAAAAATGGAGCTGGAGGAATCAGGCTCCCTGACTTCAGACTATACTACAAAGCTACAGTAATCAAGACAGTATGGTACTGGCACAAAAACAGAAACATAGATCAATGGAACAGGATAGAAAGCCCAGAGATAAACCCATGCACATATGGTCACCTTATCTTTGATAAAGGAAGCAAGTATATACAGTGGAAAAAAGACAGCCCCTTCAGTAAGTGCTGCTGGGAAAACTGGGCAGCTACGTGTAAAAGAATGAAATTAGAACACTCCCTAACACCATACACAAAAATGAACTCTAAATTGATTAAAAACCTAAATGTAAGGCCAGACACTATAAAACTCTCAGAGGAAAATATAGGAAGAACACTCTGACATAAATCACAGCAAGATCTTTTTGACACACCTTCTAGAGAAATGGGAATAAAAACAAAATAAACTAATAGTACCTAATGAAAATTAAAAGCTTTTGCACAGCAAAGAAAACCATAAACAAGACTAAATTAGAACCCTCAGAATGGGGGAAAATATTTGCAAATGAAGCCACTGACAAAGGATTAATCTCTAAAATTTATAAACAGCACATGCAACTCAATATCAAAAAAACAAACAACCCAATCCAAAAATGGCCAGAAGACCTAAAAATACATTTCTCCATAGAAGATATACAGATTGCCAACAAACACATGAAAGCATGCTCAACATCATTAATCATTAGAGAAATGCAAATCAAAACTACAATGAGATATCATCTCACACCGGTCAGAATGGCCATTATCAAAAAATGTACAAACAATAAATGCTGGAGAGGATGTGGAGAAAAGGGAACCCTCTTGCAATATTGATGGGAATATAAATTGATACAGCCACTATGGAGAACAGTATGGAGATTCCTTAAAAATCTAAAAGTTGAACTACCATATGACCCAGCAATCCCAGTACTGGGTATATACTCTGAGAAAACCATAATTCAAAAAGAGTCATGTACCAAAATGTTCATTGCAACTCTATTTACAATAGCCAGGACATGGAAGCAACCTAAGTGCCCATCAACAGATGAATGGATAAAGAAGATGTGGCACATATATAGAATGGAATATTACTCAGCCATAAAAAGAAACGAAAGTGAGTTATTTGTAGTGAGGTGGATGGACCTAGAGTGTGTCATACCAAGTGAAGTAAGTCAGAGAGAGAAAAACAAATACCGTATGCTAAGACATATATATGGAATCTAAAAAAAAAAAAAAAAAAAAAAAAAGGTCTTGAAGAATCTAGGGGCAACATGGGAATAAAGACACAGACCTACTAGAGAATGGACTTGAGGATACAGGCAGTGGGAAGGGTAAGCTGGGATTAAGTGAGAGAGTGGTATGGACATATATACACTACCAAACATAAAAAATATATCTAGTGGGAAGCAGCCGCATAGCACAGGGAGATCAATTTGGTGCTTTGTGACCACGTAGAGGGGTGGGATAGGGAAGGTGGGAGCGAGGGAGATGCAAGAGGGAAGAGATATGGGGACATATGTATATGTATAACTGATTCACTTTGTTATAAAGCAGAAACTAACACACCATTGTAAAGCAATTATATTCCAATAAAGATTTTTTTTTTTTTAAAAGACATATAAACAGTGATCTTGAGAGATGAGAAACAAATGACATAAGCCTTGCTGTTGCCTCAGGTTACTGCATTGAAAGAGTTTCTTGGCCATGATGTAGGGAGTATGTGCACAGTGGAGCCTAACACTTAGTACAAAATTTATCTAAATATGGATCATAGATCTAAATGTGAAATGTAAAGCTATAAAACTTAGAGTAAAATATTAGGAGAAAATATTCACCATATGGGGTTATCCAAATAGTTTTTAGACATGACACCAAATATATGATTCATAAAAGAAAACATAGTAAATTGGATTTCATAAAAATTGAAAAATTTTCCTCTGTGAAAGTCACTGTTAGAGAATGAAAAACAAGCAAAACCCTGGAGCACACTGAGCAAAAGGGGAATATAGTTGGAAAACATATATTCAAAATAGGACTTGCATTCTAAAACTATAAACAATTATCAAAAATCAAAAAGAAGAAAACAAATGACTCAATTAAAAATGCACAGACATTTTACCAAAGATAACAGAGATGACAAATAAATACATAAAAATCTATTCAGCTTCAGTATCCAAAAAGGAAATCCAAATTGAAATTCTGATTTGATACCACTATGCACTTATTAATTATTTTAATAAACTGAATCCAACAATATATTGAAAGGATAATACATCATGACCTAATGAAATATATCACTTCAAGTTTACTTACACATTTGAAAATCAGTGTAACTAAACATATTAACAAATAAAATAGAAAACATATGGTTATCTCAATAGACACAGAAAAATAATTGACAAAATCCATTACCTACTGCTAATAAAAATTCTCGTAAACTAGGAATGGAAGTCAACATCCTTCACTTGCTAACAGACATCATACTTAATGTTAATAGACTGAAAGTTTTCTCTCTAAGTTTGGGAAAAAGACAAGAATATCTTTTCTCCTCACTTTTCTTCAAACTGTACTACATGTTCTACCTAAGTAAATATAGAAATTGGGTGGGGGAGAAGCATCCAAATTGGAAAGGAAAAGTAAAACCAAATTAATTTGCCTGTGGCATGATTATCAATATAGAAAATTTAATGGAACCTTCAGGAATACCAGTAGATCTCATAAGCAAATTTACAAAGGTTGTAGGATAAAAGATCGATAGAAAAACAGAATCAATTATATTTCCATATACTAGCAATGAACAATCAGAAAGTAGAGCTAAAAAAATAAAAGTCAAATTATAGACCAGTAGAAAATATTTTGCAAATAATATATCTAATAAAGGATAAATCCTTGGCAAAAATGTAGAGATGTGGAAAAACTAAAACACTCATACACTGTTGGTAGAAATGTTAAATAGCATAATCAATTTGGAAAACAAATCTTTCAGAAAGGCAATTCCATAAAGGCTAATCATATACCTAACATATGATTCAGTCATTCCAATCCTTGGATTAGGCAAAGAAAAGCAAATGCATTTGTACATACAACAGCTTGCACAACAAATGTTCATAGCAGCTTTATTTGCATCATCACAAAATGAAAACAACCCAAATGACTGTCAACAGTTGAATGGATAAATATGCTGTGGTGTATACTGATAGTGGAATACTATATGACAATAAAAAAGAATGAATTATTGACATATGCAACAACATGGATGAATCTCACAATAAATATGCTAAGTGGGAGAAGCTGGGCAAAACAAGGAATGTGCTGTATGATCCCTAATATACAAACTTCTAGAAAATACAACCTAATCTATAGCTACACAAAGTAAACTAGTAGTTGCCCAGAGATGCAGGGACGGGATTGGATAGGGAGGGAGGGACTAGAGGAAAGGTTACAAAGTGGTATGAAAAAATTTTGGGATAGATATGGAGATGTTGATTGTAGGAATAATTTCATGGGAGAATACAAAAATCAAAATTATTAAATTGTACACTTTAAATAAGTTCAGTTAATTATATGTCAGTTGTATATCAATAAAGCTGCTAAATTTTTTAAATAAAAGTATAAAGAAGTGATAAAAGGAAATGGAAATTCAAAGCTGAATGATAAACTTTCTGTAGAGAATAATAATGTACTCTTGTTTTTACTATTTTTTTCCAAGTCTTTCTACAATCATTGTTTTTTAACTTAATGTAATATGGCTCTACCTGTTTTTTTAAATTCAAGGGACAAATACATTTTTGTGTGTGAAAAAACTGAAAACACCACATTCCTTGAAATGTCCTGTTCCACAGTTATAGGTGTTCAAAACTGATTTATTGTATGAATAAATAAGATCAATAGGCTGAAAATCATAAGATCCAGTTTCAGATACTAGTTCTAACACCAGCTGGTTATGCCAATTCAGACGATACATAAGTCCTTAATGGAAGTCTGTGGTTTTCAAAAAATAAAAGAATTGTACCAGAACAGTATTATTCAAACAATAGATTCCAATATATTAGTAGGTTGTGAAATCAACTTATGAGGCTAAGAATGGTGTAAAAAATATAACAATAGAATAAATATCAATGCATTGCTTATGAAATAGGTACTTGTTTCATGAAGCTCTAATTTCAGTTTTTAATATAAATACATCTATATACAGGGATGCAATATAAAACATATTTCTTAATATAACCATAGTTTAAAAGGTTGAAATTTTGAAACCTAAATAATTTGGGGACCTTCACTTATACCTCTAATAACTGTGGTGTGTTAAAATTGTTAAACAATAGACATAAAATGGGATTCAGTAAAGATGATTCATATGAACTTTTTTAGCTCATTATTATTCATGATAGAAAATTAGTCAGAACTATCTTTTTTGAAATACATAATGTTTGAAAAAATACTCTCTACTCAGATAATAGTATTTCCTGATAGTTTTCTGAGCAATGACTTAGAGTCCAGCTGAAAAATGCTGAAAAGGATACCAGAGGATGATATAAAGATCTTAAGAGTGACTTTGTTTTATAACTAAAAAATGTGGCATCCACCTTAGAGACATTTTCCACTGTGCTTAAGTTTAACCCTTTAATGAGATTCTCACTCTGAAAAAGAAAAATCCAAATCAATAAATAAAATGACAAAATGCCCCTCTTTTTGTATATAATTTCTTTGGGAAAAGTAATAAATATGTACTATAAATTTTTAAAATTTAAAACTAATGAGAATAAAATAAGCCCAATGAGTTAAATTCTATAAATAATTATTGCTTTAAAGATTGTAAAAGTAATATTTTTAAATTAAATATAAAAAGTATAGGAAAACATTAAAAAGAAAAGAATCTAAAACCATTTGAGAACTAGTAAAAATATATAAACTTTAATAAATTCATTATGTTGGAGATAGTGAATCCCTACTTCTTAAGCAAAGATTCAAATATATATGTCTCTGCATTAGCAGACTTCCACTTTTTCCAACATGAGTAGATCATGGGCCAAGATCGTGGAGCTATGTTTGTTAGGTTGAATCAAAACGGTATAAATAAAAGCAAAGAGTGTGTTGGTGGCAACTGAATATTCAGGGTTACTTAGACAAATATGTGGAGAGAAGTTAGAGGCCAAGTAAGTGGGTAAATAAAAGAACAGATAAACCTAGCTGTCATTTGAAGGCATGCTTAGAGGAATGAGTCATGGATGAAGGCCAGGCCTCAGCACATCTCTCTATGGTAGACCACAGGCACAAACAGAAAAGTCAAAAGCTGATTCTCATCTCCCCAGGAGAATTGGAGAGAAGCTGCAAGGAGAAAATGAGTGGAATTTCAGACTGCTCGGGTTGGCATGCTGTCACTAAGGAAAGATAAGAATAAGACAATCTTACCAGTGACAGCTGGATTAGCAGCCATTAGGCCCACTGAACTGCTGCATTTCAGGACACAAGATTTCTTCCAGGAGTGAGTACAAGGCTAGACCAGAAGTGTCATCCATAAGACTCAGGTTTGAAGATCATTCTGAGCCTGCTGACTGCTCACTGGGAGAGTTCACAGGTGTCTGGATTTTGGTGGAGAGGATCTATGGGCTGTGGGCATCATTTCACTCTGAAGTATTTTTCCCACTGCTCTCTCCTTTGAAGAGGAGGCCAGGCCTTAGGGATATGCTATAATTCATCCTTTGGGATCCAAAACTGAACTTAGATGAAAGTCATGTGCACAGAAAAAAGCAAAAGTGCCAGCTCTCACAAGCTGAGCTGAAGAGCTTTCTCTCTCCCCTGGGATAGAACATGACCAAAGAGAAACAACATTGGAAATAAAGAACTCAATGAGCAGCTAGGAAACACTCAAAATCAGTGTTGAAATAGCAGTTATAATATTGTTGATTAATTTTATAATTATACACTTATATGGAATATACTTATATGAAATATGGAATGTAATTGTATTGAATAATGGGTGAGAAAATAGGCTTCAGAGTCAGACAGATCTAGGTTCCAGTTCTGGTTTTTTTACTTATTAACTTGATAATGTTTATGATACTGCTTAATTATCTATAAAAATGGCAAAAAAAAAAAACCCACAAAAAAACACACCTCACAGTGTTGCTTCAAGGATTTAATAGAATAATGTATATAACAATAATTTATACAAAGTATCATGGGGGAGGGGCTGGCTGAATGGAAACTTCGACTGCTTTATCAGTGCCAGAACCCATGATTGCTACCACACTAAATAATTATTTTGATTTAATCATATTAAAAGCAAAGTAAATATATTCGTATCAGTTCAATGGTGCCACAGACACTGCCATTCAGACACAGTTTAAAAATGAATTTGAATTAGCCTCCAAAAGGTTACTAAATACAACCTCCATAAGTGTCTAATTCATTACCATAGTGTGGAGTGACTTGTTTATTTACCCATACAAGTGTGATTTTTTTTTCCTTTAGAAGTATATGATTCTTTTTTTTTTTATTTAACATCTTTATTGGAGAGTATATGGTTCTTGAATATTGCAAGAAGAAGACATTTGCCACATCAGCAGCACAGGCAATCACAGTCAGCAAGTACCTAAAGTTACCGTATTTTCCTCGCTCAACTCATATTACAATATGAGGTCATTTAAAAAGTAATATATTCAAAACGAGAGATATTTTTTAGTAGATATAGTAACTACAGTTTGGGGGATTAAAAATATGCTGCAATCCATAAAACCATCTCTGTAGTGTTGTATGTTCTTTAACATTCTATTAGTCCAAGATGTACAACATAATCATTTGATATTTGTGTATATTGTGAAATGATTACAACAATAAGTTTAGTTAACATCCTTCACCACATACAGTTACAATTTTTTTCTTGCAATGAGAACTTTTAAGATCAACTCTCATTAAGTATACTTCAATAAAAAAGTAAAAATTTTTAAAAAGACAAAAAAAATGATCTATTCTCTTGTCAACTTTCAAATACAATACAGTATTATTAACTTTAGCCATCATGCTGTACTTTACATCCCCAGAACTTATTACTAGAAGTTTTTATTTTTTGACCACCTTTGCCCATGTCCCACCACACCCATAGTGGTGTACATTCTGATGCCACAGAAACACTATACCACATCCATGATCACAGGTAATTCTTACAACCCAGTAAGGCTGTAAGATGAGCTTCAAACTTTCCTTCATTCTGAATATTTATGTTCTCAAAGCTTGAGATCACCCAGTGGAGAGGACTAAGAATGAAGCTTCTGAGTAGGATAGAAAAGGGTGGACCAAATTTATATTTAGGGTCTTATCAATGAGGGCAAGAGTGACATGACAAAGGAAAGATGTAGGCAGAAGTTTAATGTCATTATACAGGATCAGGTTTAAAACTGGTTGACTAATATCAGTCTACTGGGATGAAGAGCTGATGAATTAGCCTCAGTCCTGGGCTAATTGTCATCTTCAATGTGAAGACCCAAGTGTGAGCTCAGGCTCTGCCCTCTACTATTTTTATGCCAGGTCACTTAATTACCCTGAGCCTTAATTTTTACATTTGGTAATTTAAGAATAATTTGCATTTGGTCAACTCACTGGATTCATATGATATATACTGATCACATTAGCTTAGCATGGTCCAACCAGGACTTATAAGTTCTTCTGAATTGAAATAGAATAATGACAACACAAGATAAATTGCTATTAAATTATTGTCCTTGAAGGAAAAGCAAACTATGATGTAAACTAAAAAGGTATACTGCTTAATAATGTGAGAAAAAGTAAACTTACTTTAACTGAAAAATGAAGAATAGCCTCTTAAGAGGATGAGGAAGGACCACTTAAGGAAATAGGTTAAGAGTTTATAACATTGATTTAAAGACAAAATAAATACTAAACAGTGTTTTGGCAGAATCATGTATTAGGTTTCTTGAATGCCTACTGTGTAAAATAGTCATAGGCCCTACACTCAAAAGAGTATCTGAGTGGCTGTACTAGCAAAGGACAATGAATTACAAAAGAGACACAAAATTATTCCATATCCTGGCAAAAGGCCCACTAGGACTGTGTAGCTGGTCTGTTTTAACAGCAGACATCTTCCCCTGAATCTTGCACATGCAACTGTATATCGTGTATAAAAAAATGACTGTTCATGACATCAATTCCTGCCATCTCCATTAGTTTTAAGCTAAGATTTTTATGTTTTTATTGTGGTAAAATACACATACCATAAAATTTACCATTTTTAACCTTTTGAAAATATATATTTCATTGACATTTAGTATATTCACAATTTTTTGCAACCATTTCTGCTACCTTGTTCCAGAACATTATCATCACCCCAAAAGTTAACTCCCTACTCAATAAGCAGTCAATCCCTATTCCTTTCTTCCCTCAGCCCCTGGTAAGCACTAATCTGTTTTCTGTCTCTATGGATTTGCATATTCTGGATATGTCATGTAAATAAAATCATACAATCTGTGGCCTTTCACTTAGCCTAATATTTTCATTTTCACCCTTGTTTTTGTGGCTGAATAATATTCCATTATGGGTAGGTCACATTGTGTTTATCCATTAATCAATTGAGGGACATTTGCATTGTTTCCATCTTTTGGCTCTTGTGTATAATACTGCCATGAACATTTGTGTACAAGTATTTTTTTGACTAACCTGTTATAATTTTATAATTTTAAGGCTTCCCTTCACCTTATATACTAAGACTAAGTTCACCTTTCCTCCTTTTATGCAGACCCCTCCTCCCAACTCTGATACACAGCCCATGATCAAGGCTGCCACACATCTCAAAGATCAGGCTTTGCCACTGCCCAAAATGTCATCAACCTGTTGAACACTTACTAATTACTAATTTTCCGGCTTTTCAAGAAGCAGCTCAGGCATCACCTCCTGCCAGAAGCCTTTCCAGGTCTCCTTCTTTGCTTGGTCCTGTGCATCTAACCTATGTACTTCAATCAATAGGTCGATTACCTTCTACTACAAACATTTATGTGAATATAGGTTTCTCTGCTACACCATGAGCTCCAGTGTAATATAAATTATGTCTGATACTTCTGTGAATCCCAGCAGAGAGTCTGACCACATAGTGGATGATTCATAAAAGTTTTATAAGTAAATATATTAACTGTATAAATGAATGAACAGTGTCTGCATTCTATGGAGCAAGAGGAGAGGTGAGTCCTTTATAGTTGTTTAATCTTGTTTTTAAACTGTATTTGCCTTTTGTCTCTCCAATGCCTTTCTGCCTCAGACAGTCAATTAATCTTTCAAGCTCACTTCCCCAAAAACCATGTAGAAAATGACCAAGTCCTAGAGAAGAACAATGGATATGGTCAGGAAAGATAAGGATAACTTATGGCACTTCCATCCTTATCTCCCTATGCACTTTGCTTGCTGATTTTCTAATAGAGACTAAAATAGACTCAGATACAATATTGAAAGTCTCAGTTTTAGTACCACCCCAACTCTGAGATGCTGGCCATGTGATTTCCAACTACACATTTATTTTGCCTCAATAATTCAAAATATGCAGTGATGTAGGTTATAAAAAATTTCTTTTTTACCACACAGATTAAAATGTATTCAAAATTTATTCAACAAATCATCAGCTCTTAATTACTATTCTAGTAAGGGACAAAACTGTATATTTAATTTCAAGTGAAAAACCCTCAAATGCCCTCATCCAGCCATATATGTTTTAGATAGGATAAAGCTCAAGCACACTTCTCAGAAGAAGTGTTCTCAGCTATTCCAGTCTAATTTAAATGTCCTTTTCTCTGCCTGCATTGCACCTTTCATCTTTCTCTCCTATAGCATCCACCACTGTCTTGTAAGCATAGACATACTTGTCTCTCTCCTCCAATAAGTCCTAAGTTTTATGATAGCAGAAGCCATGTTTTATCTACAGTGATTAGTACACTGCCCTGTATATTGAAAGCACTCTGTAAATGTTTGTTGAATGAATGTCACTTACATTTAATCAAGTTTGATAAATAACTGATATTACTAGACAACAATGAACCAAATCAGTTAGAAATGAACACTGAATTTAATCCAGCTTGCAGAATAATAATTCAAAAGTCCAGAAAGACATTTTTCCATTAAAATATAGCATGAAATAAGGTTTTAATTGCCATTACCACAGCTGAGGCTGGGGTTTGAGGAAGTCTGGCTTTTGTAGAAGTAATTATAGAATCCCATGGAGAGGAATCTCTACCACCTTCCAGATTTTTTTGAAATGATTCTTGTCATAAAATCACTTCCCACTGTTAAATAATAAGTTTAACTTTTAAATAACAGGAAATGTCTTTCTATTTTTTGTATTTTTACAGTAGTTTGGAATCAAAATATTTACTGGAATCAAAAACTGACAGGATCAAAACTAAGAATAGTTTTCAAGCCATGCCTTTCAAGTCAGAAGGCCTTCAAGAATAAGTGAAGAAAAAAAGTCTAACTGTTGCATAATTTGAATGGCCTATTTCATACACCTTACGCATTATATACACCAGAAAGGTAGCCACATAATGAATGATGATAGTTAATAATACCTTGGATTTCAATAGGACTTTTCTTGTCCATAGAGTTCAGGGTAATTTTGTATGTTGCCATCTATTTCAAAAGTGTCTCTGAATAATTGAAACAGAAAAACATTATTACTCTCCTCCATCCTAAACCCTCATTGCCCCTGTGCATATCTCATTCACTGCATTTTCTACATTATGATGAAAATATCCATTTATATATCAGTTTCTTTCACTAGACTTAAAAATCCCCCAGGATAGAAATGGTGTGTATTCATCTCTCTCTATCCCAGACTTTGGACATTAACTGGCCCATATTTTGACAAAGGATCTGAAAAAGTATCAGTAGCAGAGCCAATATTAGAATCCACTGACTCAAATGATCTTCACAGATATTCAAAATAACTGTTTATAAGCTAGAATGCACCCCTTAGGAGCCATTTCTGTTTTGATGCATTTTAGGCTTGTTTATTTTCCAAGTGGCATGTCCTCTCAATGAGTGTTGCTGAAATCATGACATAGAAAGATTTGTTAAATTGACATATGAAGATTGTCATATTGTTCCAAAGATTATCAATGATTAATTTCTCAGTGGAACTGATAGCATGTATAAATAGAGTGACCTGCATAGTAGAATTTGAGTTGTACATCTTCAAAATGTATATTTTTCCAAATACTTTCCCACTTGGAACCGTTGTACTCTTGGATTTATCACCCTGTCATAGTTGGTTATCAGTTATTTATCAGATTATTTCCTCATTGAGGGAATGAGTCACATAGTAGGTACGTACATTTTGATGGGGGAAGAGGGAACTGAGGAGAGACTGCAGAAAAGAGGGTAAATACAGATTAATCACTTGTGTGGGGAACATGAAGAGGAGGACGAGGAGAACTGAATCACAGACACACCAAAAATGAGAATAACTCATTAGGCTTTACCATAGAGATTCAATATGTCAGAAGCAACTATGACAATAGATTTCAATAGGATAAAAATTGCATTAATATTAGAATCCAATTGTTTCTCTAATCTTAGTGGTTCACTGTTAAATTTTACTGCAGTATTATTTGAGGAGAGAAAGAGAAGGTAGTCAAATCATTACCTCCAGTTTGATAGAATCTTCTGATTGGTCATACATTTTAAATTTGCAACATAATACTTTTTATAATTTATTTATAAATTAAAAAAATCAACCAAAAAGCTGTCAAACTCAATTATAGTAACTGCATTAATTTCCAAGAAATGAAATTTTAAAATTATTAAATAGAAGCTTTTATAAACCTGCCATAGTCATAAGGAGAGCAGTTATTTAATGATTCTCAGATATAGGAGTAAAAAGATGAGAAGTTATTTTCAAATTGTCTCCAGTAAGTTGGCCGTCAGTGGAACAAAGAAATATGAAATAGCTAGAACAACTTATAGGGGAAATAATGCACTACTGAAAGTTCCATTGATATTTTCATCATAAACTCCAATTTGGGAGGATTTTTCTTAGTCATCTTACATGTCATGAAACAAACTTTGGCATAGAAATAGAAGGATCCAACAAGGTTATTTTCTATTGTTTCCCTATCCATGAAAAGCTGTCAGTATTAGAACTCATTTTTGTGAAAACAAACCTTCTAAGTTTGGTGCAAATTACTTCTTTGTGTCTTTCCTCTTTTGAGAGTTATTCTCATATAAGGAAAGATCTAAAGTTCTACGTATTTCTCAGACTTGCAGTATGAATTTGATTTTATTGAAGTACATACTATTTATACATTAACTTCAAAATAATATGATGCTAAGGTGTTTGCTAATTCTCAAAACCCCATAACAGTATATCTTTAGATATATTCTTAATGTAATATTTCATGTTTATATAGTATTCCAATTTTATTTATTTCACTTATTTTCACTTCAGGCATTCAGATATGCTAATGAAGCAAGTCACTGATTTCATATAAATCATCTTTGGTTTCTAGTAAAAGGTTTTAGTTGTATCTAATTCCCCATCTTAAGAAGGGCTGTCACAAAATTCAAGTTCACATGTAAATTCAGGATATGTACTCATCCACTCTATGTGATGAGGATTATATCACTTTGTTTCTGCTCTTAAGGAGCTACAGCTTCACACATGTGAACACTTTGGCTAGTAGTGCATGAAGATATACACATAGGTAATCAAAGAAAGGAGAGATTAGCATAGGCATGAGTGGTCATAAATGTTTGATAGAGTAGGGTAGATTCTTCAGGGCCTGGAAGGACAGGTAGAATTTCAGTAATAAAAAGAAGAGAGAGAAAAGTTACTGTTCTTATAATCCATAAGGTTCTACATTGCTTAGCTCCTGCTATCCTCTTGCAGGAGGTCCAACTACTACCTCAGAGCAGAACCTGTTAACATGCTGACCCTGGAACCAAGAGTGCTGTTCTTACTCTTTCACCTGGTGAACTCATTGCATGGTACATATCTTTAATGCTATTTCCTCAATAAAGATTTCCCTTGAGAGTACCGGTTCCAAAATTTAAACAAGGTGCCTCTGTTATATTCTCATCACATGCCTTATGTTTCCTTAATAACACATAATACACATTATCATTATACATTCATTCATGTGATAATGTGAATACCACATACTCTTACTCAACTGAACCCTCCATGAGATCAGGGACTGTACCTGTTATACATACCTGTGTTCTTTATTCTGAGCACCCAGAACAATGTTTGGAATATTGGAGGCATTCAGTATATTTTTATCGAATAAGTGGGAAAAAACAGAGCTTTAAAGAGTGCAGCAATAGACAATTGTTATGTTGTATTACCCTATAGGAGAAAGACAGACCCTGGAGTTTGTATCTAGGCTGGTGATGACATAAATCCTTGCTCTGTGATGTGCTGACTGTGTGACAGTGTTGATTCTTTTTGAGCTTCAGTTTCCTCATAGGTAAAATGCACAAAGTAACCCTATCTCGTAAGTGTGTTTTAAGTATTGAATGAATTAATGGATGTAAAATGCCTACTACATTGCCTAGCATTCAATAAATATTTCTGATATGTAATATACAAAATAATTATATAGTGATGTGCTTCCAAACTTAATAATAATACTTTGAAATAGTTAAATTTAAAATGCAAACTAATACACCCAAATGACTTATTAGGCATTTATTTTTCATGCAAACTTAAGTTTCCCCAAATTCTTTGTAGTATCCTGTAAATTAATCTAATAAACATGAACTTTTACTAGACTGTTTCTTCTTTTTGCCAAACTATGTGATGTGCTTACATGATATAGTTTCCAATTTTAAAACCTGGAAAAAAATAAAGATAACAGTTAAACCTAGGTCTCAGAATCCTGGATTGTCTGTTTGTCTAGTATGTGATAGAGGGAATGTCAAGGACCAGTAAAAACTGTGTTTCTGTGTGTGTGTGTGTGTGTGTGTGTGTGTGTGTGTGTGTGTGTGTGTGTGTGAAAGAGAGACAGAGAGAGAGAGAGAGAGAGTTTCTAAAGAGACTCAGAGAAGTCTCTTGAGAAAGTATAAAACTGAATGATAGGATCAAGTCAATCACTCATGAGATCTATAGCTCATGATTCTCAAATAAGGCACATTGTTACAATATTTTCTATGACAATTCCTTCCCCTTAACATATTAAGGAGATATCCAAAACCCCTAAGTTGGGTCTACTTTTTAATAAAAAATACTATTTTCAAATAAAACAATAATTACTGTCTTGGATTTTTTATGAAATTTAATGAGGGAGAATAATACACATTTAAATAACCTAATTTTCTTAGTCACTTTTAGTCAGTGAAAATGCATCATACATATCTTGTTCAGAATAAATGTACAAGAAATTTTTCCTTTTTTAGCAATATTTCAGTAAACAGAATAAATGTTAAACCAGTGAGGAGATATATGTTAAATTGGTACTTTATAGAAACTACCTATATATCAGGAGAATGTTACAAGTTTGAAAACATTTACCCACATTTATTTTATGGAGGATTCTCATTCAAATCCACAGGTACTCTTGGATCTTAAATTAGTACTAAGATGAATGGAAAATACTTCTATCAATTTAAAATAGTTTATTGTCTAAATTCCTGTTCTGGCAGCTTCTTGACAGAAATATTATTTTCCCCTATTTAGAGCAGAAGTGACTGCTATTCTTATGGAGTATCTTACATTGTAAACCTTTGACTTATCTCAATTGTGGCCTCTTTTTTATTTTTATTTTTTTGAGAAAATAACTCCCATTGCAAAGCCTAATCAAATCTTCAATTTCTCTTTCACTCACACTTCTCCCTCATTAAAAATTGTATCACCTCCAATTTTGGCTTATCACAGGATTATTTTTTAATTTTCTTTTTAAACCCAAAGAATCTATGCTATTAAAAAATGTAATGGAAACTTAAGTTGAAAAACTTTGATATATAAAACAAATAGTAGTTCCACAAAATGAATAATACTACAGTAAATCTATATTATCATAAATCATAAATGAAACAATGACTTAAGTAGTAAGTTTGGAGATGGAGGCCAAATGCAGTTCTTTTTTTACATATTATTATTTTATCCTATTCATTCAGACTGAGGTAAAGGTAAGGCAAAATACCTCCACCATAGGTGGCAATATTGATAGAGTGCTCGTTATCTGATTCAATCATTAACTAAACTCAGGTAAAACACCCAAGTAGAGTGTGAAAATGGAAATATTTTGAAGTTGACAAGGAGAAAATAAGACTTATCAAAATTTATACAGAAAAAAACAAATATTCTAAATATTGTAATATCACGCATATATCTAAAACTTAATTATGCTTGAGAAATATCTGGAAAGCTCTATGAACTAAGTGTAGGTTATAATTATAAAATCTATCCTATTGCTTCCTGGGCAGTATATTTTCTGTTATTATCTTTATAAAGAAAAAATGTTTTTTTTTTCATTCCAGGTCTGAAATTCCGGGGTGTACACTTTCAATGAGAATTTAGTATCTATTCATGTTACAAAGTTTTAATTTTTAGATACTAAGCTAGTAAATCTCTCCATGTCTAATTTACTTTGACAGATTAATCTTGTTATCCATTTTTTGAAAAAAGAGCACTGTTAAAACTACCAGATATATTTCAAAGCTACAAAGAAGTGTAAATTGATTCTGTCTTGCTTACCGTAATTAAGACTGAGGAAGGTCAGTGAATGATAAGAAAAGAGAATGGCAAATGCATTTTAATTATTACAAAAGACATATGACAGAATTTAATGAGAATCCAATGGCATAAAACTTTATGAAGTATTCCCTAAGCCATCATTTTCAAACCTAAATGCAATTGTTCAAGCTGTTAATTGCTGGCCTCCTTCCTAAGGTTGAGCTAATAAAGAATTTGTTTTATTATTTATTTATTTTTTTTATTCAGGACTTCCATTCAGGAAAGGCATGGAACTGTAGGCTCTGCTCAATTTTTGGGATCCTGCCATACCTGTGCATTGTTTGCATCTAGACAAGGAAGACATTCTACAAGCCAAATGTGTCCCTGTAAATGAGTCAAGTAAAAAGGGGCTTTTTCCTCATTTGTCAAGAGTTTATTGCATTAATCCTAAAAGTGTTTTTTTGTCTGATTTAAGTAGGAAAATTTTTGATTACCAAGATCCAGAAAGGACAAACTGACAAAGAACTAAATTCCACTATTTTCAGAAAATATATATTTTACCATAAACAATCCTATGAGTCAATAAAATACTCACTATTTAAAAATAGAGATGTTAGAAGTCAAAGATTGGAACACTGTAAACTAAGCCACATAAAATATAGAGAATTTACAACCAAAAATTAACTATATCTACAAAAAATTAAGTCTCTTTAAAACATTACTAAGGAAAACAGATTTGAATAAAGTTCAGGGTAAGAAAACTAAATAATTAAAACTTGACTGTTCTTCCCAATTTAATTTATAAACACAACTTTGTTAATTATCCTAGTTTTTTTTTTCTTTTTCTAATTAAAAAATCTTAGAATTGCCAGAAATATTATTCTTATAATGATCAGTAAAAATTCCTTGCCCTTTCAGCTAAACTATATTGTAAAGTTACAAAAACAAAAGCAAGCATATCAAACAGTAAAATTTCAAAAATTAAAAAAGTTACAAAACACCTTTAAAAATATGGATGAATTTCTGATTACTGGGTATGAAAAAAACTATTTTAAGTATACCATAATGGAATATAAAATAATTGTAAAAGGAAGATAAAAACAATGTGAAATATTGACCAGCTTGACAGCATATATTTTTTTAAATCTCTTTAAAAATAAATAAATAAAATTAAAGGCAAATGAAACATGGTCATGTATGTTTTAGTTAGTATACATGTTAATTAATGTGCAAAATATATACCAAACAAAACCAAAGACTTCTTTCAAATCGTTAAAAATTTATGAATACTCAAAAGAAGAATTGTCAATGTGCATCAGTATTTAACCCATGGAAAAATACAAATAGCCAATTAAGTTGTAAAACATTCAGCCTCACTAGTAATCCAAGAAAATTCATCATAATCATAATGAGGTTTTATTTTTTTATCAATTTGGCAAAGATTAAAAATTTAATATCCAGTTTCTGAAACAATTAGGGGAAATGAGCACTCTATATAAGGCTGATAAGAATATAAATTTGGTGGACAATGTGGAATAATATATCTTTATTTCTATCCCTATTTTTATCTATGGATAGATATTTAGGGGTCTTAAAATTGCTCATACTCTTTGACCCAATATTTCTACTTTTTGGAATTAAGCTGTAGGAAATAACCAGATATATAAATAAAGAATTATGGAAAAATAACTCATCACAATGTTGTAAAACACCAAAAATTAAAGTCAACCTAAATGTCCAATACTGGCATAATAATTTATGATATTTCTATACAAATAAATATCCATTAAACAATAATTTCAAATAAAGATAAGAATTCCAAACAGGATAAATTGTCCATGCCACTATGTTATATAACAATTTTAAGATATTGTGTTATAATATACTAAGATAATAATTTTATAAACATTATAAAATAAAAATATCAAGAAACTATATCCATTTCTGAATAATAATCATTGTTGAAAAGCTTATGTGTGATTTTTGTTTTCTTTTTTGTACTTTTATGCAATTAAAATTCAGAGATTATCAGATTGGATAAAAGCGTTTTCTATAAGAAACTCAAAGATCACATTAACTGGTCTTAATACTTATTTAAACCTACAATAATCGAGACAGTGTGGTATTAACATAAGGATAGACATATGAATAATTGGAAAAGAAGAGAGAAACCAGGAATAGACTCATAACATACATGGTTACCTGACTTTCAATAATGATTCTAGGGTAATTCATTAAGAAAATGATTGCTTTGTTAAATAAACAACACCAGAACAATTTTGCATATGTGTCAAAAAATAATAATAATTTTACCCATACATTCCACCAAAAATAAAATTGAGTTTTAATTGGATTATATCCCTAATGTAAGATAAAACTATAAAATTACCACAAGAAAACATAGGAGAAAAACTTTGTGAAACTTAACTTTGCAAACTTTGTACAACTTAGTTTAAGTAAAAAATTTTAGGACAGAAATATATGATACATAAAATTTAACAATTGATAAAATTGGACAAACAAATGTAAAACCTTGTTTTCAGAATGACAGACTTCAGAAAAGAAATGACAAGCTGGAGAATTGGTGAAATTATTTCAAATGTCTTGTATCCAGAAAGATTTTGTATAAAGAACTCTTGCAACTCAATAATGAAAGAAGAATTCACAAAAATTGGGAAAAAATTTTAACAGATCCTTCACACAGAAACATACACAAAGGATGGAAAATTAGCACATGAAAGATGTTCAAATGCTGTCATTAGAAAAATACATAAAGCCACATTGAGATACCTCTACAACTGGCTAAATGAAAAAGACTGACAACATCAATTGCTGGTAAAGAGGTGCAGCAACTAGAATTCTCATACATTGCTAATGGGAATGCACTCTAGAAAAGCTTGCCAGATTCTTATGAAATTAAACATACACTTACCTGACTTAGAAATGCTACTTCTAGGTATCAGAAAAAAATGAAAACATATGCAAAACCTTTACAGTTGACCCTTGATGAACACAGGTTTGAACCGAGTTTGTCCACTTATAAGTGATTTTTTTTCGATAGTAAATACTATAGTACTACATGATTCAAGGTTGTTTGGATCCAGGAATACAGAAACTTGGGTAGGAGGGCCGGCTATAAATTGAACATGAATTTTCCACTGGGCAGAGGGTCAGCACCTCTAATCGCAGCATTGTTCAAGGGTCAACTGTACTTGAGTATTCAGAGCAGCTTTATTCATAATAGCCAAAATGTGGAAACAATCTAAATTTCTATCAGCTGGTAAATGCATAAACAAATTATGGTGTATCCGTACAATGGACTGTGACTCAGCCTTAAAAAGAAAGAACTACCTATATATGCAAGAACTTTGATAATTCTCATAAGCATTACACTAAATGAAAAATACCAGAAACAAAAGACCACATACAAATAAACCCATTTATATGACGTTCTAGAAAAGCAGAACTATAGAAACAGAAGGCAGATCAGTGGTTGCCAGAAGGAGAGGTATGGTCAGGAGACTGACTGCAAGATGGCATAAGGGGACTTTGTGTGTGATGGAAATAGTCTACATTTCATTTGTAGTAGTGGATACATGACTGTACAGATTTTTCAACTTCATCAAAATCTCAATTAATAAGACTTAAAAAGATAAATTTAGATTCTCATAATAATCTCTAATAGTTATGTTGATACAGTAGTAGTGAACATTTATCAAATTACAATTTACAAATATAATTTCACATAATCATCTTGTTGGATACTTATCACTGTGGGAGAGGTAATACTATTACCATCATTTTTATAATTATGGATATTAAATGTTAGGTGATTTTAGGTGATGTTTTTCTAAAGCATAATGATTGGTATGTGGGATAGCTAGGGCTCAGATGCAGCCTGAGATTCACTCAGAAGGATAAAGTGGACGGAGCATAAATTTTGAATCATAGGTATATGAGCTCAAATCTTGTAACTCTTTCTAAAATATATGGAATATATTTATAAATATAAATATAAATATAAATATAAATATATATATATATATATATATATATATATATATATATATATATATATATATAATCTCAAGCCTTGCTTGCTTAAAAATGTTGATCATCGGTATTACAATGATAACCTTTTCAAAGTGTCTAGTACAATACCTAACACATACTAGGTATTCTCCTTATTATTCCTTCCCTCACCTTTCCATTAAATTGCTATTCTATTAACCTCTCCTGAACAGACACTGTCTCTTAATAACATTACCACCTCCTAAATCATCCAAGTCAAGAGTCCTGGAGACATAAAGCCTTTACCTCCCCGTACCATTCTTTTGATAGTGAGCCTTGCAACTTTCTTCCTAAATAAGTCTTGAATTCTTCCTACCTCACCCTTAGTCTCCACACCTCCCTAGTTAAAGCTGTCTTTTATTTTCCTTTAAGTGTTCTGAAACTTCTTCCTACCTAGACTCCCAGACTCTAAACTGCTCTCTACATTGTTGTCACAGTGAGCACAAATCTGCTCATTATTCTCGTACTAGCTTCCTTTATTAGTTCCTTGTGCACTGGCAGTATGTATTGTAAACTCAATAGCATATGAAGCACTACATGATCTGATCTTAGCATTTTCCCCTGGTCTCCACTCCTAACCCCGCTCCTCCAATATCCAGTCCCACAGAACTTCTTATAGTTTACCAGAGTAACACCTGCTTATCCCAATTCTGTCTTTATCCTGAGAAGCTCCTTTCTCCCCTCCCTTCTGGGCTAAATCATTCCTGCTCTTTATTTACAAATATTTTATCCTCCAGGGAGTCTTCTCTGATTAAATAAAACTCTGTTAGTTTTACCCTTTCTCTGGGTTCACATAACTTCCTATGCACAATGCTGTCATGTAATTTATGACCTTGTGTTATCATTATTTACCTTCACATTTATCTACACCATTGACAATGAATGTCTTGAGGGACAAAGTCTTTCTTGTAGAACAAGCTCCTACAACAATACATGAAGTAAGCATATATTGAATGAATAAATGTAAGCATGTATTAAATGAATAAATTAGTAATATATGGACTTCTATTTGCCATCTCCAAGTTTATTTGGCAAAAATGAAGCTTGTGCACCCAAAAGTTTCCACATTGTCTATTTTTCCAACAATTTAGGAAAAATTATGATGATATTTTCCTTTCCTTTATGTATCCAAATACTTTAGTAATTCTCAATTTCCAAGAAAGGAGATCATAACTTAGTAAACATAAAATTAAACTTGATGTCAGGAGACCTGTTACTATTTCTAGCTCTGAAAGTAACTAACTAAAAAACTGAGTAATTCTAATAGCTTCTCTATGTTTCAGTTTTCTCATAAACTAATGGATAATCTCTGATGTTTATTCTAATTCCAAAGTGCAGTTTTTCCCTCTATTCTCTACTTTTGTAAAATCTAATAACCTTGTTCCCTGTGATATAGTTTTAACTTCTCTACTTTCCTTTCTAGCCTACAATTTGTGTGTGTAGAAATCCTAGTTACCTAAGATATAAATCATAATAATTTACTCTTTTTTGGCTTTCTAGAACCTGGTTTCTTTTCCCTCCAGGTGTGTAACACACTATCTGAAATCATTTTCTATACCAATCTCTTAAGCTGTGTTCTCTCTATTCCAGTGAGTCTCCTTTGCCCTCAGATCAAACACCACCTTCTGAATGTTACCTTCAAAATACTGAAGCTAGACTTGTTCTCCCTTCCTTTTCTTGTCTCCTCTTAACCTTACTCCTCACCCTGCTTCTCTCATAAATACCTGCTCCTGTCAAGCAGCATTGTGCCCATGTTGCCCACTTTGCCCTTGTTCCATCTTTCTATTCCATTAAGTATGAGTTCAATACACATCTCCTTCAAACACTTGTCCTCAGTTAACCCTGTTTCTCCTCTGACCTTCTCACAGAGAGTCTCAGGAACCCTTTCAACTCGATGTACCAAGTAACGAACAATCTGGCTAAATACTCATATTATCAAGTTCATAGAACAAAATACAATCATTCAAAGAAGAAAACTGATTATACTAAAATATGGAATAAATCTGGAAACTCCCAGTTCTCAGTCTCAGATCTATCCCAGATTTGTTTGTACCCTTCTTTTAATCCTTCATGAGGACAGCTCTTAAGTGAAACAGCAGGAGGCCCACTGAGATTTCTAGCTTTTCTGATGTATAATAGGTGAAATATTTCCAGTGTATCAGCTATCTAATAAATGTACTGATTTTACTTGGATACCCTTTATTTTCTAATCAAAATATGTAAATTCTAGCTTTATAATACTTTTAGAGTCTAAAAATAAGTGAATATAAATTCTTTGGTAATTTGGTCACAATATATTCACATCATGTGAACAGTGGAAATGGACTTTATACGTTGTCTCGTTTAAACTCCTTATTTTATACAATAGATGAGGAAATTGAGATCCATAAAATGAAGACATTTACTGAAGGTCCCACTACTTTTAGGTGGTAAGTCAATATTAGGGCATTTTTCTCCCAATCATCAGCTCCATCATGCTTCTTTACTTTTTGTCATACAATATACTGTCAGGATATAGGCAGAATAATCACATAATCACAACTCTTCTGAAGCTGATGTCTGAATAAAATTCTTCACCATTAGATGTTGACTTGTACTTATTGAAAAAAATGACACAGTTTTTTACTATAGCTAGCAACTGAAAAGTACAAGGAATACTTTAACACATTCATATTGGTGCAACATGATAGGATTTTTATTAACAAATTATTCTCAATATTTCTCTGCCTTGCCTGTTACCAGCTTACCTATGAAGTAAACTGGTAAAATTTGAGCTTTAACTTTTAAGGTCAGCAATAAACAGCTAGAATGTTGGGAAAACTATTGGGAGGTTGTTACAGTACTTTGGAAACATATCAATTTTGAATTATAATTGTTATTCATAGCTAGTTCTGTAGAGAAGTAGGTTCATAGTTAATTATATAATCCAATGCAATAGTTTCAAGACATATTACTAATACAATTTTTAATTATGTAGGTAAAATGTACAGTATAAATAATTGATTTCATATTTTATACCAGCATATGCTAGTGATGAAAATTTACCATATCTTTCTCTAATGTATAACCTTTAGAAAAATGTCTGAGTATGTTCTTTGTGATTTTAATTCCTGGTATTTATAAAAGGAAGAAGGCAGAAACTTGGGAAAATTTTTAACCGAATTTATACTCTTTAGTTACAGTTGTAGCCAGTATTCATTGATTGGTTAATGTCCAGCACTAGCTTATCAATTTATGTATAATTAATCATTGAAACAACCTAAATCTTCATTTACAGTTTAATAAATTACTCTAAACCAAAGAGCTAGCATTTTTATTTGATGTTCCAGGTGTTACTTATTCTAAAAGCCCATGATCTTGGAAAATAAAATGTCATGCTAATTGATTACCATCTATGATACTGGAATCAGTACCAGCTAGGAGGAATGCAGAAATTAACTCAATAGTCTTGGTCTTTATCATGCTTACTCCAAATTACTCCAGACATGGGCATTTGTCCAAAGAATCTATGAAGTTTTAAAAGTGTGAAAGACACCATAATAAGACTTTTTTTTTAATCTTAAAGAAATAAATAGTAGAGTCAAGATGGTGGTGTGGGAAGATGCGGAGTTCACATCTCCCCACAAATTAGGGCATCTAGCAGACACTGGGGGCGACCTCAATGCCCAAGGAGATGGGAGGAACTGCCATCTGCAAACTGGTAAGACATGGGGGGACTGAGGGGCAAGGAGAAGAGGAGGCAGGACAGGACCTGAGGGGTGGCTGAGGAGGAAGGGATTCCCACACCTGGAAAGACGTTTGGGGCCTTGGATCAGGAGGAGCACACCCAGTATTTCCCCTGCCCAATTGGCAGGGGAAGTCTGCCCGGCTATGGGGCTTGGTACACCCTCAGAGGCCCCCTCTGGTCCACGTTGGTCCTGGGGGAATAGGAGGGAGGCCGAGGGAGAACAGGAGAGGCAGGCTGGAGGAGCCCTCCAGGACTGGAGGAGCAGGTGAAGAGTGGAGGGTGTTGGCCTCTCCCACTTGGGCCCAGGAAGCCTGCTGGGTACCCAGGTGGGGTCCACCACCCTCTGAGACTAGAGGTGGGAGGCACACCTGGATCCCTTCCATTCAGTTGAGCCTAAGCCCCACCCCCCACACCTCCCAGGGCCTTTTCCAACCCTGTGAGTACTAAGCATAGACTCTGTCCACCACAGCCAAGGTCTTTTCCAGTTCTATTTTTGTTTTTCTCCTCCTCTTTTTTACTATTGTGGTTCTGTTTTACCTTCTGGTTGTTGTTTCATCTGTATATATTTTTATATTCTTTCTAACATACCTGTTAGTTTCCTAGTCTAATTTTATTTTTTACTTGTAGTGTTCTTTTTTTTTTTTTTTTTTTTTTTGCTGCCCCACACAGCTTGCATGATGTTGATTCATGGGCCGGGGATCGGATGGAAACTCCTGAGGTGGGAGCTCTGAGTCTGAACTACTGGACTAACAGAGAACCTCAGACCCTGGGGAATATTCATCGGAGTGAGGTCTCCCAGAGGTCCTCATCTTGGCACCAAGACCCAACTATGCCCAACAGCCAACAAGCTCCAGTGTTGGATCCCTCAGGCCAAACAACAAGTAAGACAAGACAACAATCCCACTCTTAAAAAAAAAAAAGAGATGGCAAAAAAATATGTCACAGATGAAGGAGCAAGTTAAAATCCTAAAAGAACAAATTAATGAAGAGGAAATAGGCAATCTAACTGAGAAAGAAATCAGAGTAATGACAGTAAAGATGATCCAGAATCTTGGAAATAGAATGGAGGCACAGATTGAGAAAATACAAGAAATGTTTAACAAAGATATAGAAGAATTAAAGAACAAACAAACAGAGATGAACAACACAATAACTGAAATGAAAGTACACTAGAAGGAATCAATAAAAGAATAACTGAGACAGAAGAACGAATAAGTGATCTAGAATACAAAATGGTGGAAACAACTGCTGAGGAGCAGAATAAAGGAAAAAGAATGACAACAATTGAAGACAATCTCAGAGAACACTGGGACAACACTAAATGCACCAACATTTGAATTATAGGGGTCCCAAAAGAAGAAAAGAAGAAAAAGGGTCTGAGAAAATATTTGAAGAGATTAAAGTGGAAAACTTCCTTAATGGGAAAGGAAATAGTCACCCAAGTCCAAGAAGCACAGAGAGTCCCATACAGGATAAAACCCAGGAGAAACACACCAAGACACATATTAATCAAATTAACAAAAATTAAATTCAAAGAAAAAATATTAAAAGCAGCAGGGAAAAACAAAAAATAACCTACAAAGGAATCCCCATAAGGTTATCAGCTGATTTTTCAGCAGAAACTCAGCAGGGCAGAAGGAAGTGGCAGGATATACTTAAAGTGATGAAAGAGAAAAAGCTACAACCAAGATTACTCTACCCAGCAAGGATCTCATTCAGATTTGATGGAGAAATGAAAACATTTACAGACAAGTAAAGCTAAGAGAATTCAGCACCACCAAACCAGCTTTACAACAAATGCTAAACAAACTTCTCTAGGTGGGAACACAAGAGAAGAAAAAGACCCACAAAAACAATCCCAAAACAATTAAGAAAATGGTAATAGGAACATATATATCTATAATAACTTTGAATGTAAATGGATTAAAAGCACCAACCAAATGACACAGACCGCCTGAATGGATACAAAACTAAGACAATGTATATGCTGTCTACACGAGACCCACTTCAGACCTAGGGACACACAGTTTGAAAGTGAAGGGATGAGAAAATATATTCCATGCAAATGTAAATCAAAACAAAGCTGAAGTAGCAATACTCTTATCAGATAAAATAGACTTTAAAATAAAGACTGTTACAAAAGATAAGGAAGGACACTACATAATGATCAAGGGATCAATCCAAGAAAAAGATATAACAATTGTAAATATATATGCATCCAACATAGGAACACCTCAGTCTATAAGGCAAATGTTAACAGCCATAAAAGGGGAAATCGACAATAACATGATAATAGTAGGGGACTTTAACACCCCACTTACACCAATGGACAGATCATCCAAAATGAAAATAAATAAGGAAACACAAGTTTAAATGACACAACCGACCAGATAGATTGAATTGATATTTATAGAAAAGTCCACCCGAAAGTGGCAGAATACACTTTCTTCTCAAGTGCACATGGAATATTCTCCAGGATAGATCACAACTTGGGTCACAATCAAGCCTTGTAAAATTTAAGAAAACTGAAATCATATCAAGCATCTTTATTGACCACAACTCTATGAGACTGGAAATCAATTACAGGAAAAAAAATTGAAAAACACAAATACATGGAGGCTAAACAGTGCACTACTAAATAACCAAAAGATCACTGAAGAAATCAAAGAAGAAATAAAAAAATAACAACAAAGACATGATGACACAAAATCTATGGGACACAGCAAAACAGTTCTAGGAGGGAAGTTTATAGCAATTCAATCTCACCTCAAGAAACAAGAAATACATCAAATAAAAAATCTAACCCTACATCTAAAGAAACTAGAGAAAGAAGAACAAAGAAAACCCATTGTCAGTAGAAGGTAAGAAATCATAAAAATCAGAGCAGAAATAATGAAATGGAAATGAAGAAAACAATAGCAAAAATCAGTGAAACTAAAAACTGGTTCTTTAAGAAGATGAAAAAAATTGATATACCCTTAGCCAGACTCATCAAGAAAAAAAGGGAGATGACTCAAATCAATACAATTAGAAACGATAAAGGAGAAGTTACAACTGACAACACAGAAATAAAAAGGATCATTAGAGAATACTACACACAACTATATGCCAATAAAATGGACAACAACAAAGAAATGGACAAATTCTTGGAAAAGTACAACTTTCCAAGACTGAACCAGGAAGAATTAGAAAATATAAACAGACCTATCACAAGTAATGAAATTGAAACTGTAATTACAAATCTTCCAACAAACAAAAGTCCAGGACAAGATGGTTTCACAGGTGAATTCTCCCAAACATTTAGAGAAGTACTAACACCGATCCTTCTCAAACTCTTCCAAAAAACTGCAGAGGGAGGAACACTCCCAAATTTATTCTACGAAGTCACCATCACCCTGATACCAAAACCAGAAAAAAGATATCACAAAAAAAGAAAATTATAGACCAATATCACTGATGAATGTAGATGCAAAAATCCTGAAAAAAATACTAGCAAACAGAATACAACAATATATTAAAAGCATCATACACCATGATCAAGTGGGATTTATCCCAGGGATGCAAGGATTCTTCAATATATGCAAATCAATCAAAGTGATACACCATATTAATAAATTAAGGAATAAAAACCATATGATCATCTCAACAGATGCAGAAAAAGCTTTTGACAAAATTAACACCTGTTTATGATAAAAACTTTCCAGAAAATTGGCATAGAGGGGACCTACCTTAACATAATAAAGGCCATATATGACAAACACACAGAAAACATCATATTCAATGGTGAAAAACCGATAGCATGTCCACTAAGATCAGGAACAATCCAAGGATGTTCACTTCTGCCACTCTTATTCAACATAGTTTCGGAAGTCCTAGCCATGGCAATCAGAGAAGAAAAAAAAAAAAATTAAAAGGAATCCAAATTGGAAAAGAAGAAGTAAAACTGTCACTGTTTGAAGATGATATGATACTATACATAGAAAATCCTAAAGATGCCACCAGAGAACTACTAGAAGTAATCAATGAATTTAGGAAGGTTCCAGGATACAAAATTAATGCACAGAAGTCTCTGGCATTTCTGTACACTGACAATGAAAAATAAGAAAGAGAAATTAAGGAAACAATCCCATTTACCATCGCAACAAAAAGAATAAAATACCTAGGAATAACCCTACCTAAGGAGGTGAAAACTTTTACTTAGAAAACTATAAAACACTGATAAAAGAAATCAAAGATAACATAAACAGATGGAGAAATATAACATGTTTTTGGAATGGAAGAATCAATATTGTGAGAATGACTATACTACCCAAAGCAATCTACAGATTCAATGCAATCCCTATCAAACTACCAATGGTATTTGTCACAGAACTACAACAAAAAATTTCACAATTTGTATGGAAACACAAAAGACCCCAAATAGTCAAAGCAATCTTGAGAAAGAAAAACGGAGCTGGAGGAATAAGGCTCCCCAACTTCAAACTATACTACAAAGCTACAGTAATCAAGAGAGTATGGTGCTGCACAAAAACAGAAATATAGATCAATGGAACAGGATAGAAAGCCCAGAGATAGACCCATGTATATATGGTCACCTAATTTACAACAAAAAGGCAAGAACATACAATGGAGAAAAGACAGCCTCTTCAATAAATGGTGCTGGGAAAACTGGACAGCTACATGTAAAAGAATGAAATTAGAACACTCCTTATCACCATACACAAAAATAAACTCCAAATGGATTAAGAACCTAAGTGTAAGACCAGACACTATAAAACCCTTAGAGGAAATCATAGGAAAATCACTCTTTAACATAAACCACAGCAAATCTTTTTTGACCCACCTCCTAGAGTAATGAAAATAAAAACAAAAATAAACAAATGGAACCTAATTAAACTTAAATGCTTTTGCACAGCAAAGGAAACCATAAACAAGACGAAAGGACAATCCTCAGAATGGGAGAAAATATTTGCAAATGAAACAACACACAAAGGATTAATCTCCAAAATATACAAAGAGCACATGGAGCTCAATATCAAAAAACCAGACAATCAAATTAAAAAGTGGGCAAAAGACCTAAATAGACGTTTCACCAGAGAAAACATGCAGATGGCCAAGGAGTACATGAGAAGATTCTCAACATCACTAATAATTAAATAAATGCAAATCAAAACTACAATGAGCTATCACCTCACACTGACCAGAATGGTCATTATCAAAAAATCTAGAAACAATAAATGCTGGAAAGGGTATGCTGAAAAGGGAACCCTCCTGCACTGTTGGTGGGAATGTAAATTGATACAGCCACTATGGAGAACAGTATGGAGGTTCCTTAAAAAATAAAAATACAACTACCGTATGACACAACAATCCCACTACTAGGCATGTACCCTGAGAAAATCATAATTCAAAAAGAGTCAGGTACCACAATGTTCATTGCAGCACTATTTACAATAACCAGGACATGGAAGCAACCTAAATGTCCATCGAAAGATGAATGGATAAAGAAGATGTGGCACATATATACAATGGTATATTACTCAGCCATAAAAAGAAATGAAATTGAGTTATTTGTAGTGAGGTGGATGGGCCTAGTGTCTGTCATACAAAGTGAAGTAAGTCAGAAAGAGATAAACAAATACCATATGCTAAGTCATATACATGGAATTAAAAAAAAAAAATGGTACTGATGAACCTAGTGGCAGGGCAGGAATAAAGATGTAGAAAAAGAGAATGGATTTGAGGACAGGGGAGTGAAGGGGAAGTTGGGGCAAAGTGAAAGTAGCAGCTACATATATACACTCCCAAATGTAAAATAGTTTGCTACTGGGAAACAGCAGCATAGCACAGGGAGATCAGCTCATTGCTTTGCGAAGACCTAGAGGGGTGGGTTAGGGAGGGTGGGAGGGAGACTCAAGAGGGAAGGGATATGGGGATATATGTATGCATATGGCTGATTCAGTTTGTTGTACAACAGAAACTAACACAGTATTGTGAAGCAATTATATTTCAATAAAGATCTATAAAAAAAAAGAAGCTGACGTAGACAATAACATTTATGTACATGAATTTTTTCTTCCACATTACTTGAAATAGTTAAACAAACATAAGCTATAGTATAGCCTTAAACATAAAACAATATTCCACCATTGAATAATATTATAAATTTTTTTTTATGATAAGGGCATAAATAGTTTATAATTCATCTATTCAAAAATATTTATAAACATATGTAGTTTCTTTGACACAATTCAAGGTACTGAATGGCAAACCATAAACAAAATAAACAAGTTCTGGCCCTTGTAAATCTTACATCTTCATGGTGAAAACATATAATAGAGATAAGTAAATATAAGTAATACAGTGTCAGGTAGTGGCAAACAGGGTAAAGGGATAGAGAATAACAGTGATACTACTATTTAAGGATGTGAATATCTGGGGAAGAACATTTCAGACGCAGGAAATATTAAACATCCCAGGGATTGAAATGGGCTTGATGTTGAATATGGTTGGCATTCAAAATGAATGAATGAATAAAGTAATGACACAATTCACTCATGCTCTGTTATTTAGAGTTGCTAAATGTTATCAATCATCTGTATAGAGACATAGAATGTGCATCATAGCTAGCTCCAAGCTTATACTAATTAGCTATCATATACCATGTGTCTATCATATACCAGGTACTTTACCGAAATCCTTTTAAATTATTATCACAAATGTATGAGTTAAATATTATGTCCTCCCCTTTTACTGACAAGGGAACTGAGGAGTAGAAAGGCTTAGTATCCACAAGCAGATGTCCTTAATCCCAGATTCATAGTTAGCTCATATGTTTTTCTGGTTTAAAACTCTTTTTACTACATTTTACTATCTTTCATGGCTAATGAAAGTGTGAATATTTGCATGTTCTAATAAATAAAAAAATAAGGCTTATCCCAGGAGTGCATTCATAAGAGAAAAGAAGAGCATACATGATCTTTTTATACAGAAATAAAATTATTTATTAAAGTTTCAATATATGCAATTTTCACTAAGATTACCAAAGATGTATACTTACAAATATATCATTTCTAATGAGGATATCTAAAAGTATGTTTTGTTTCCTAAGGAATTTCAGCAGTTACAGTTATTGCTTACTTTTTTAGTTTTTATATTAGGTAACTTTATGAAACAGTTTCAAATAATATTTAAATTTGAGACTTTGTAAAGACATGAAACACCTTTTTTATCTTTAAATTTTTATTGAAATATATTTGATTTACAATATCATGTTAGTTTCTGGTATATTGCACAGTGATCCAGTTATAATATATATACACATATATATTCTTTTTCAAATATATATATATATTGTTTTTCAGATTCTTTTCCCTTATAGGTTACTACAAAAGATTGAATATAGTTCATTGTGCTATATGGCAGATCCTTGCTGGTCATCTATTTTATATATAGTAGTGTATATATGTTAATTCCAACCTCCTAATCTGTCCTTCCCCACCCCCTTTTCCCCTTTGATGACCATAACTTTGTTTTCTATGTCTATGAGTCTCTTTCTTTTTGTAAATAATTTCATTTGTATTTTTTTAGATTCCACATATAAGTAATATCATATGATGAACATAGATGCAAAAATCCTTAACAAAATATTAGCAAACTTAATCCAACAATATATTAAAAGGATCATGTGCCATGTATTTTTTAGATTTCACATATAAGTAATATCATATGATGAACATAGATGTAAAAATCCTTAACAGAATATTAGCAAACTTAATCCAACAATATATTAAAAGGAACATGCACCATGATCAATTGGGATTTATCCCAGGGATGCAAGGATTTTTTAATATCCACAAATCAGTGTGATATACCACATTAACAAATTGAAGAATTAAAAACCAAATGATCATCTCAATAGATGCAGAAAAAGCTTTTGATAAAATTCAACATAGTTTTATGATAAAAGTGGGCCTAGAGGGAACATATCTCAACATAATAAAGACCTTATATGACAGACCCACAGCTAACATCATACTCAATGGTGAAACAGCTTTTAAAAAGTCATCAAATTCACATATGATCATGCATTATATAAAATTCATTAACATATTTATGTGCAAAGAACTATAAAGAAGAATAGTGAATATTTAAAATTTTATTTTCAGTAAATCAAACTTTATATAATCCAAATATCTTGTTGCAAACAAACTAAAAAGCTGAATAAAATATTAAATGTGCTTGAAAGTATTTTTGGTGATAACAAGGCAGTAAGGACATAGAGAGGTAAAATCCTGAGGAGAGGGGGAGTGTGGAGAGATGAGACTAATATTCAGCTCCACTATTCCCAAACAGGTGGTTGAGAGATTACATAGCCAAGCAGAACTTTGGCAATCTCAAGTTGCTTAGGGAAAAGATGGGGGAAAAAAGACCATTCCCGGGGTTTTTTATTCCTTTAAGTAAACCCATATTTCCATCCTGTATCATATCTGTCCTGTCTGATGATTTTTTAAAAAGCATTTCCTATAGTGTACTTCTGTTGGTGATGAATTCTTTCAACTTTTTTTTTTTTTTTGACTGGAAACATTTTTATTTCACTTGTGTTTTTGAAAGATATTTTCACAGAATTCTAATCAGACAGTATTTTTCCCCTGTTACTCTAAAGAAGTGATTTCACTGTCTTGTCTCTTGCATTACTTCCTATGGGAAATCTGTTGTCTTCATTATCTTTGTTCGTCTATATGTAAAGTCTTTTTCTTTTTTTCCCTCTGAATGCTTTTAAGGAAAATTTTCTCTTTATTGTTGGTTTTGACCAGTTTGATTACGATGCACCTTGATGTCGTTTTATTTATGTTTTTTGTGTTTGAGTTTCATTGAACTTCTTAGATCTGTGGAGCTATAGTTTTTGTCAAATGTGGAATAATTTTTGCCATTATTTGTTCAAATATTATTTCTGTCCTCCTCTCTCTCTTTCAGGGACTCCAACTGCACATAAATTAGATTGTTTGAAGTTGTCCTACACTGCTCTGTTTATTATTCTTAGTTTTCTGTTTCCTTTGGGTTTTATTTTAAATAGATTCTATTGCTATGCCTTCAAGTTTACTAATCATCTCTTCTGTAGTGTCTCATATGCCATTAATCTCATCCTTTGAAATTTTTAGCTCATGCATTACGGTTTTTATCTGTAGAAATACTTTAGACCTTTTTTCTATGTTCCATGCCTCTATGTAATACTTTGAACATATGGAGTACAGTCATAAGAATTATTTTAATATGACTATGTTTTAATCTAACATCTGTGTCAGTTCAGTTTCAGTTTTAATTGATTGATTTTTCTCCTCCTTATGGGTCATATTATCCTGTTTCTTTGCAAGCCAGATACATTTTTTATTGTTGCCAGACATAGTGGATTTTACCTTGTTTGTTGCTAGATATTTTTACATTAAATATTTTGAATTAAAGTATTTTGTATTTCATAAAATATATGATATTCAACTCCATTGTTCATATTCTTGAATTTATTCTATAATGCAATTAAGCTATTTTGAGATAATTTTATTTTTATCAGATCTTATGTTTAAAATTTGTAAGAGGACCAGGGCAGAGTTCAGTCAAGGCTAATTGTTCCCAGCTACTCAAAATACATCTTTCTGTGTGTCTTGTGTGATTCCTCTTAGGTTTTCCAGTATGGCAGGGGGGCATAAGCAGTATTCTAGGCCTTATGTTCATGCCTTCTCTCTAATCCTTTTATTTTCCATACTGTTTATTTTCTAAGCCTCAAGTTTTCTCCCAATACAAATTTCACATCACTGATATACACAGTCATCCTACAGCTGAACACTGGAAGGGAATCCTCTACAGAGCTCTGTGAAGCTTTCTCCTCTCTGGTGCTCTGTCCAACAAACTCTAGCAGCCTTAGACTCCCCGGACTCTCAATTCTAGATCTCCCATTCAGGGAGTTCCCTAAGAACTGCTGCAATTCCCCATCCTTGTACCACAGCCTAGAAACTTATTCAGTTCAGTAAGCTGAAGCAATCAAAGATCTATCCTAAGTTGTTTCCTGCGTCTCAAGGATTATTTTCTTAACCATTTTTTGCCCAGTATTGTGTAAACCATCATTTCATATATTTTGTATGCTTTTAGCTGTTTCAGTGGGAAGGGTTCAGCTGTTCTTCTTTACTCCATCTTGACCAGAAGCAGAAGTCTTGTAATAGGAATTTAAGGCAAGATTTAAATATATCAACCAAGGTCCACTATTTTCCAAATCTGATCGTGATTACTCTTTCTATTTAAAAAAAGTATAATAAAGGAGATGCTTAATTGTATATTCAGAAATACCTTCATATGTTTTCTGAAATTTGTTCAGATGGAGTGTGGTGTGGTTTCTTACACCTTGGAATGTGCTGTGCTCATACCTTCCAGGCTAATTAGTTTCCTACTCCTTTTAAGTTAATAAAATTTCAACCACTAACCAGGAAATGGGAAATGGTTTGTATGCCAGTTCCTCACAGGAAAGTATATTCTCCATCCAGAACATGTTAGAAAAAAAAAAGTTTCTTATTTGTTCCCTGAACTGGTAAGTTTTTCACTGGAACTTAGAGTTTCTAGGCTTTATTCAGTGATCTAATTTCCTACTCCCTACCTTGTTTGTCTGAGTACCCTAACCTCTGCCTATGTGTGTGTGTGTTAAAGTATAAGTCACTAGTCTTTAAAATTTATTTCTGTGTATTTAGACACAAACTCTCTCCCATTAAGTACAGCATTTACAGTACTAAGAACATGATCTGGCAAAGGTTTAATTTTTAACTTCCTTTAACAAAAGTCAAAAAATACAATTAAGTATTGAAAATAAAGTGAATAATGTTCAATATATTAATAAAGTGATGTGCATCATTTCTAAATTGAAGCTGGGGAAAGTTGAATTAAGCCAAGGAACAAAATAGATTCTAATCTTAGAAAAATACAATCCAATGAATATTAGAAGAAATATGATTTGACTAGATATGAAAAAAAAAGACTAAAGAGAAGTATCCCTGGGGGTAATAGACCAAAAAATAGATAAAAGGTATTCAATAATTTGTGTCTAGTGATAAAAAGGAATAACATTAGACACATTTATTTTTTAATTATTTTTTATTGGAGTATAGTTGATTTACAGTGTTGTGTTACTTTCCACTGTACAGCTAAGTGAATCAGATATATATATATATATATATATATATATATATATATATATATATATATATCAGTCATATATCAGTTTTATATATATATATATATAAACTCCACTCTTTTTTAGATTCTATTCCTGCATAGATCATTACAGAGTATTCTGTAGAGTTTCCTGTACTATACAGTAGGTTTTTATTAGTTATCTATTTTATATATAGTAGTGTCTGTATATGTCAATCCCAATCTCTCAATTTATCACCCTCTGCACCCTTTCACTTTGTAACCATAATTTTGTTTTCTACATCTGTGACTCTATTTCTGTTTTGTAAATAGGTTTATTTGTACCATCTTTTTTCGATTCCACATATAAGTGATATCATATGATATTTGTCTTTCTCAGTCTGACTTACTTCACTAAGTATGACAATCTCTAGGTCCATCCATGTTGTTGCAAATGGCATTATTACATTCTTTTTTATGGCTGAGTAATATTCCACTGTGTATATATACCACATGTTCTTAATCCACTTTTTTGTTGATGGACATTTTGGTTACTTCCATGTCTTGGCTCTTGTAAATTAGTGCTGCAGTGAATGTTGGGGTGCATGTGTTTTTTTGAATTATGGTTTACTCCAGATATATGCCCAGGAGTGGGATTACTGGTTCATATGGAAGCTTATTTTTGTTTTTTTGAGGAACTTCCAAATTGTTTTAGATAGTAGCTGTACTAATTTACATTCCAACCAACAGTGAGGGGAGGTCCCCTTTTCTCCACACCCTCTTCAGCATTTGTTTTTTGTAGATTTTTTGATGATGAGCATTCTGACTGGTATGAGATGATACCTCATTGTAGTTTTGATTTGCATTTCTCTAATAGGGATGTTGAGCATCTTTTCATGTGCCTCTTTGCCACCTCTAAGTCTTCTTTGGAGAAATATCTATTTAGATCTTCCACCCATTTTTTGATTGGGTTTTTTTTTTTTTTTGATATTGAGTGTTTGAGCTATTTGTATATTTTGGAGATTAATCCATCATCATTTGCTTCATTTGCAAATATTTTCTCCCATTCTGTGTTTTTTTTTTTTTTCATTTCATTTATGCTTTCCTTTGTTGTGCAAAGGGTTTTAAATTTAATTAGGTCTCATTTGTTTATTTTTGTTTTTATTTTCATTACTATAGGAGGTGAATCAAAAAAGATTTTGCTGCGATTTATGTCAGAGAGTGTTCTGACTATGTTTTCCTCTAAGAGTTTTATAGTGTCCAGTCTTACATTTAGGTCTTTAATCCATTTTGAGCTTATTTTTGTGTATGGTGTTAGGGAGTGTTCTAATTTCATTCATTTATTATACATGTAGCTTTCCAGTTTTCTCCATTGGGTATTCTTTCCTCCTTTGTCATAGTTTAGGTGACCACAGGTGCATGGGTTTATCTCTTGACTTTCTATCCTGTTCCATTTATCTATATTTCTCTTTTTGTGCCAGCACCATACTGTTTTGATGACTGTGACTTTGTAGTATAGTCTGAAGTCAGTGAGCCTGATTCCTCCAGCTCTGTCTTTTTTTTTTTTTTTCCCTCTCAAGTTTGCTTTGGCTATCTGGGGTCTTTTGTGTTTTCATACAAATTGTAATTTTTTTTCTTCTAATTCTGTGAAAAATGCCATTGGTAAATTGATACAGATTGCATTGAATCTGTATAGTCATTTTCACAATATTGATTCTTCCAATCCAGGAACATAATATATCTCTCCATCTGTTTGTGTCATCTTTCATTTTTTTCATCAGTATTTTATAGTTTTCTAAGTACAGCTCTTTTGCCTCTTTAGGTAGGTTTATTCCTAGGTATTTTATTCTTTTTGATGTTATGGTAAATGGATTTGTTTCCTTATTTCTCTTTCTGCTCTTTCATTGTTTCTGTATAGGAATGCAAGAGATTTCTGTGTATTAGTGTTTTTTTTTTTTTTTCCTGCAACTATACCAAATTTACTGATGAACTCTAGTAGTTTTCTTGTAACATCTTTAGGATTTTCTATGTATAGTATCATGTCATCTGCAAACAGTGACAGTTTTTCTTCTTCTTTTCCAATTTGGGTTCCTTTTATTTCTTTTTCTTCTCTGATTGCCATGGCTAGGACTTCCAAAACTGTGTTGAATAATAGTGGTGAGAGTGGACACCCTGGTCTTGTTTCTGATCTTAGAGGAAATGTTTTCAGGTTTTCATCATTGGAAATGATGTTTGCTGTGGGTTTGTCATATTGTAACATTTATTATGTTGAGCTAGGTTCCCTCTATGCCCACTTTCTGGAGAGTTTTTATCAGAAATGGTGTTGAATTTTGTCAAAAGCTTTTTTCATCTATTGAGGTGATCATATGGTTTTTATTCTTCAGTTTGTTAATGTGGTGTATCACATTGATTTGCATATCTTGAAGAATCCTTGCTTCCCTGGGATAAATCCCACTTGATCATGGTGTATGATACTTTTAATGTGTTGTTGGCTTCTGTTTGCTAGTATTTTGTTGATAATTTTTGCATCTATGACCTGTAACTTTCTTTTTTTGTGACATCTTTGTCTGGTTTTGGTATCAGAATGTGAGACATTTTCAGAAGTGATTAATGAACCACTCAATATCCTACATTTGAACAATTCACTTTTGATAAATAAAATAACCATAAATAAGCCAAATTTTTATAAGAGGTCTAAATTTTATTATAACATCCTTAACTAGAATAATAAAGCTTGAATATCAGATTTTAAAATATATTTCAAATTGATGTGCTCATACTTACTATATGCAATACATATATATAAATATATATATTTTAGAAATATTTACCTCTAACAGTAGTTTCTGCAGGATTCTAGGATTTTTATTCTCTCCAAATTATTTTCATTGAGAAATTTTTTTCCATATAACCTTGAGATTATTTTATGGCTCCCTTAGAACTAGGTGCAAAGTCATTTTCAAGCCAGACTTACTAGCACAGATGGCATTTGCTTTACAAATATTTCCAGTGGAATTTGATATATCATTCAAGTACTACTAACATTTCTGAAAAATCAAGCAGGAATACAAATTCAGTAAAAAAGAATAAGCCAAATAAAAATAATTAACTAAAAAAAAAGAGGATATATCTAATAGCAGAAAATAAAGTTAAAGATATATAGATTAAACATAAAATATAGTTGAAGTATTTTTTGAGTTAAACCTCATAGGTATCATGCAAGCCCTTTTTAATATCTGCTTAACCTTTACAGTTTATATTTTGACCTAGCAAATTCATTTCCACGAATATACCTCAAGGAAATAATCAGTGACGACTGCAACATCTGTGTAAGATGATATTCAGTTTCATACACCAGCATTTATAATAGAAATTTTGAATATAGCTTAGATATTAAAAATTTCAAAATAATTAAAAGCTATGGCGATAGGATGGCAGCTCAGGGGCAGTGGGAAGCTCACAGGGAAGGTGTCATAGCAGGAAAGACAGTCTGAAGGTGGCCAAACCTGAGGCAGGAGGACATCTTAGCAGTCAGTGACCTTGAGCGATTAGGAGTATAGCTGCACAGAATGCCCTAGACCTGGGTATGAAGAATCCCTGCCTAAGGCATGCATTTCAGAGGCCTAACTCCTTGGAGTGTCTTTCTTTGCAGCATCATCCAGAAAGGATACTCCAAGTCTAGACCAGGAATCATGCACGACTGTCCCTGTTTCTCCCTTTGGGGACATTCTCTAACATATTTCTCCCCAGTCCCATGTGGGATAAAGCAGATACCCCCAAAACCACAAGGACTCATGCCTATGGGATCTTCCTTGGGCCCCTTAGCTTCTCCATAGTTTCAGGAAAGGAGTTAGTGAGAAAATTCATCCCATGAGGCCATATTTTTTCTAACTGGATTGAGAGAGATTTATGCATGAGAAAGATACTGATGTGCTGAGTTCTACCCTTATTACTGAGGAGATTTCAGGACTCTGGGCAACAGACTTCACTCACTTGAACCAAACAGGTGGCCAGTACATTACCTCTTGCTCTTCTGCCTTCTGATCACTGTGCTCTCTCTAATCAACATCTGAGGTCTGTAGAGAGTCCTCCACCACTGGTATCCCTTCACAGATTGCCGTTTCATGTCAAGAATTCCTCCAGGAGAGTCTCAGCCTATCTCCTGCAAAGGCATTCATGGCCATCAACAAGTTTTGTGCACTATTACTGCTAAATGATGTGATGTAAGGCTTTCCCCTATTGGTCTTAAGACATACTGGATGAGAGATAGATATTTCTTGTCCAAAAGGAACCATTCTTGCTCTCTTCAAGACCCCTCACCTATCCTCCCTTTTGCTGGCATGGTATGGAAGGCAGGAAGGCAGGGAATGTGGTAATATTGAAAGAGATTTCATTCTAAGATTTCAGTGATTACATGTTATAGAGTTCAAGAGAAAACAGGATTTTAGGATATACTGCTCTACTATATTTTTACTGGAAAATTCTGTAAGGAAAATTTCACATGAATAATAAATGTATATCATTCATATTTTTCCTGCCCACTCTGAGTAAAGACTTGCATTTATGGTTACTATCAATAAAATATGGTAACAAACTTTGAGAGTCATTGGAAACCAATATTCATGAGCTGCAGGATGGATGATTCAGTGTCATGAGAAATTACACCATCAGCAATAAATAAGAATTAATAGGGCATTGCAGAAACAAGAACATCTATGTTGTTTCAATAACAACTGGTTCAGAAAATCCTGTTTTAAGTTATAACAACATTGCTCATTTTTCCTGGGAGATAAAAAATTAACCAAGAATGGTGCATTTGACAATAAAGAACAGGAAAAGCTTGGTTTTGGATCTTAACAGGAAGAGGTAGTGTCTAGACAATGTGAAGAATATCTGATGCACTGATTTGACAATAAACTAATACAGATGAACCTTCACCCATTTTTCTAAATCTTCATTGATATGTCTCTATACTTTACATGTACCCCTGAGTTTTTAAAGTAATTTAAATTATATTATTAATGTAGACATATTGCCCACAAAAATTATTTTTGGGCCCCCTCAAAACCTATTGGTGGCCTTCTGCCTGCATGCAGGGAAGTTAAGCAAATAAGGAACTATGTTGAGTACAATGGAATCCAGGTTTCTTACCTTTGGAAAAGAGTGTTATAAATACCGAAAGAGGCAAATCTAGAATGAACCCTGTAGTATTGCATTAGAATTTGTGTTATTGGCATAATCTCATGGATTTCAATGTATTAGATATAGAAATATAAATTTGATAGAGAAAAGGATGTTTATAGATGCAAATGTGTTTGTGTTATAGTTCCGTACATTGTGAAGGTCTCTGAAAAGCAACACAGCAGTAGCAATGAGCACCCTTAGAGCATAGATCTTGCACCCTGACTACATTCTGTAGTAAAATAACCCAGAGATTTTTGAAAAATGGCTGATGCAGGCTTGGGGTAGGGAAAGTACAAGATGAACCTAGAACATCTTGTTTTGCCGAAAGTAGGGAAACACTCAGAAATGATGAGGACATAACAAAAGGACACAGGAGTTAGATTAAAGGAATTCCTAACAGCCAAATGTGAAACAATTTGAGCAGAAGACATGTAATACAAATAATGGATCATAACATACTGAATGAATTAAGAATCCATAAATGAGAAAATGCATAAGTAAGTAAATAAATAACCAGAAGAGACTATTTCTTACAATAAAATGCCAACCAATAAATGTAGAAAGAATGGTGGAATCAGATAACCACTATTTGCCAATCATCATAGTAAAAATTCAGACAAGATAAAATCATCAATGGATGCTGAAATGGTGGGAGAAGGTGGGATGAGGAATAGAATTTTATGTAGTCTCAAAATATTTCCTCATAAATTATTTATTATTTACAAAGGGAAGACATGTAACTTTACAATGAAGGTATCCAGAGATTCTATCTTAACTAAATGATCAAAGTAAGTCTACAAATAATGGGGCCAATCAACATCATGTGCCACAATGGAAGGATGCAATGAAAGAATGCAGCATCAATTCTCTGGTATTCTAGACAAAAGTCCATGACCTAGATGCAATCATGAGGAAACACTGAACAAAGCTACTTTGTTGATAGGGACAATGGGAGATTGTTTCTGAAGTAAGATTGAGGGTTATATGAAGTGATGCTCTCCATGAAGAAAAACGAAATAAAGGATGATAGTCCATATTCTGTCTTTTGCTATCAGCTTGTTTTTTTTTTTTTCTTTTATGCATGATGTCTTTAGATGAGGACAGTCTCTTTCTTTCTCTTAGAGCTAAGTCCTTTTGTTAATATAATAATCTTTCTCTTTCTGAGATATATTGTCATTGTGTTGTAGTATCCTGTTAAGAGTTAATAAATGTTCTCCAGTCCAATTAGGCAATGTGTGCAATGGTCATTCTTCAGGGGATCAAAGAAATTTTGATATGACTGAATGGCATCTGATAAAAAAAGTTTAACAGACCTAAGTCAGTCCTACTGAGTCAGAATAAGAGTTCAATCTCCTGAGGAAGGAAGCAGGTCAATCAGCTAAGTGGATATCATGAGATATCCCAAGGAATAACAAAGACCAAGAAAGTTATCCACATTAGCAAGAACAAGATAATTCTGTGGCATTGTTTCTCTAATATAGCATGGCAAAGAATCATTGTTAAAGAACTTGATAACAATGTAGCTTTGCTGGGCCCCGCTTCCAGAGATTTTGATTCAGTAGGTCTGGTGTGGAACTCAGGGAAGTTTCCTCACTATCAAAATCTTAGGTGATTTTTTTCCACATTAAATTAGACAACAAATACTTTAACAATATCTTTCAAGACTCACCCTGTTGTTGTTAATATTAACAACTTTCCTGGTCTTTGTAATTTCTGGGAAGGATCTCTGACCCTCTGCACAGTTTCCACTAAACTAATTACTCTGCTACCTCACCAGTACAAAAGAAAGTGCTTGGTGAGCAAATAATGGGCCACACTTTGCAAAGTACTGCCTTATAGGATTAAAAAGAGCATATATATCCAGTGAATTTCAGATTGTCACACAAAGGAAAAGATATTAGTCAAGCCCAGTTCAAAGTTGGTTCCTGAGCAATGAGCTCAAGAGCAAACTTCTCAATGTGGCCTCCTATTGAAGTGTACCTCCTCTCACCACAGCATTCCTCTGGCATCTAGTCCCAGGAAATAGTCTTTGAGAATACCCTGCTTCTCAAGTCTCTCTGACCCCCTTCTGGGATGTCTCATAATTCTTTTCATTTATTTTCTACCAAATTGTTAGAAAATGGCAAAATTAGAAGTCTTAACCTTTGTAGACAACAGGATCTATGACAGTGCCTGATACATTCCAGATGTCCTCAAATTATATGTTAAATTAAAAGAATCACTCATGTACTCTTGTATTTGTTTTATATTGTTGTGTAACAAGTTACAAAAAGTTAGCTGAAACAAAAGAGTTTCCATGGAAATCTTGCATAATTTAGCTGGGTCTTCTGCTCAGGGTCTCATAAGGCTTAAATCATGATGTTGACTGAGTGTGTCCTTATCTGGAAACCCAACTAGGGAAATATCCATTTCCAAGCTCCCTTAAGTTGTTGGAAAAATTTTTTTTTTCTTACAATTATATGACTGAGGTCCCTGTATTCTTTTTTTTTTTTTAACGTTTCTTTAATTAATTAATTTATTTATATTTATTTTTGGCTGTGTTGGGTCTTCGTTTCTGTGCCAGGGCTTTCTCCAGTTGCGGCGAGCGGGGGCCACTCTTCATCGCGGTGCGTGGGCCTCTCTCTGTCACGGCCTCTCTCGTTGCGGAGCACAGGCTCCAGACGCGCAGGCTCAGTAGTTGTGGCTCACAGGCTTAGTTGCTCCGCGGCATGTGGGATCTTCCCAGACCAGGGCTCGAACCCGTGTCCCCTGCATTGGCAGGCAGATTCTTAACCACTGCACCACCAGGGAAGCCCGGTCCCTGTATTCTTGCTATCTGTTGGTAAGGATCTGCTCTCAGTTAGATGTCGCTCTCAGGTCTTTGCCACACAGCCCCTTCCATCATCTTTTTTCTTATACTTTGAACCTCCTTCTTTCTCTAATCTCTAGAACTTTTAAAAAATGGGGTCACTTTGGTTAAATCAGACCCACCTACACTTAATGGATGACGATTATAAAGTGTGTTCACACCTCTCAGAGGCTATTTTATAATTCTGCCTGCCGCAAACCTTAATAGATAAAGTTCTTTAAGTATTCACTCCAATTTGTAGGTTGTTAAATTTCACGTGGAAGCTCAATAGCTACAGACTTTACTATCTACCATGTGTAGTCAGAAAAACAATCAGTCATGGCAATATGATCAGTGGATTATTTCCTAAATGGACTTTCTTTACCCGGGGTGTAAACAAGGAATGTCACTTACCATCTGGTTCTATAAGGATTAAGTCATTAGCCACTGCAGTACACTATCAAAGGAATTCAGGACAAAAAGTACTCTGTGCTTTGGGAAAACAGGCAAAATATAGCCTTAGATAGTTATATACATATATTTCAGAAAAAATGTTAATAAATTCACATTCTTGCCTCTTCCCATATATAGAAAAGCACTAAAATCATTAATTGGATATCTGATCCACATTACTAGCAGTAACCTTTTGCCAAGATGTATGCTTTACTACATGTATCCCCTAGCTAAAATCACATATATACTGGCTTTTCCCCTTACGTCTTCAGAGGATTTCCTCAAAGATATCTGAAAAGATGTCTCCAGGTCAATAGTCCTCAGTAAGACACTGAATAAAACTCACCTCACAGCTCTTACCATTGTGCTTTGTTTTTTCCAGTTGACAAGGGCTAAAATGTCTCAAAGTCTGGGACTACAGCAATATCTACTCACACAGAAGGAAGAGTAGAAAGTGACTGTTAAAAATTTATTTTACCTTCGGCGAGATAATTGGAGGAAATTGATGCCTGACATTTGCCCTTCCCTTTACTTGTGTAGATGATAACATACTAGCTAACTTAGAGTGTTTTCTGTGATCAGGGACAGTGCTAATACATACATCATGTGATTTCATCTTAAATGAATCTTATGAAGTTTGCTATCACTGTGCCATTTTACAAATGATGAAACCTAACCTAAGAGAGTTATCAGATATATACTATATATATCTTCATTCTTTTTTGATAAATATCTATTTTTTAAAAAAAAGTCTAACTCATTTTGAATTGTTTCTATCCATATATAGATGGATCACCTTTCTTGATCTTTTCACAACTCATGTATGAGGTTATGTATTAAAGAGATTAAAATAAAGATTATTTTCTTACTGTGTTTGCCCCTAAATTCATGTTTTTAAATGGTTATTTTTTCAGCTCTAGTAATGTACAAATGAATGTGAACTTTGTAAAAGATTAAAGACATTGTTTTCTAAAACATATAGTGTATTCAGTATGACACAAAAGAATTCACTGCATCTGACCACCTTTAAATTCTCAGAGAAATGTTTAAAACCTAGATTAATTAGACAAGTTAATAATGTTTCACTAAACTGAAACATTAAACTTTGAGTATACAGAATTAACTACACCTAAGTAATTTTCAAAACTAAATAGTTTATTTTATAGGTGTGCTTGTTAATATAAATGTAGAAACAATACTGCATTAATGAATATAAATGTGCATGTAAAAATAGTTTTAGTAGTTAGAGAGAATGTATCTCTGCCCTGATTTAGGTCCAAACTTTACACTTAAGGTCTGGATCCCATGCTTTCTTTCTTCTGTAAGGACATTGCTCCTTTGATTATATCCTTTGGCAGTTATCATGCAACTTGAACTGGTGATCATGAACTGAGTGCTGTCTGGCCCACTCAGCCACAGAATTAAAAATGGACAGTAGTTTTCATCATCAAATGGAAATGATATAACAGGACCAGGCTCAAGCAGGTCATGAAGGCACAAGTAAGTTGCACAAGGGAATGACTTAGTGGCCCATGGCCACTACTCCTGATATTTTACCTTCTCTCCCTACTTGTAACTCTAGGCTCCTGGGGAGTTCCCTAGAATGAGTTGAATGAAGAACAAACACAGGACTGGTTTACAGATGATTCTGCATGATATACACACACCATTGAAAACTGGACAGCTACAGTGCCGTGGTGTTATCTGGGATAATACTGAAGGACAATGATAAGGGGAAATCTTGTCAGTAGGCAGAATTTCAAGCTGTGCACCTGGTTGATCCTTTTGCCTGGAGGGACAGATGACCAGACGTACATGTCTGTATCAACTTGTGAAATGCGATTAATATTTTGGCAGGATGGTCAAGGACTTGGAAGAACAAAATACGATTGGAAAATTGGTGACAAGAAGGTCTGGTAAAGAAATCTGTATATAGACCTACTGAGTCTGCGCGTCTGGAGCCTGTGCTCTGCAACAGGAGAGGCTGCGATGGTGAGAGGCCCGTGCACTGTGATGAAGAGTGGCCCCCACTTGCTGCAACTGGAGAGAACCCTCGCGCAGAAACGAAGACCAAACGCAGCCAAAAATAAATAAATAAATTTAAAAAAAATTTTTTTGTTTATTCTCCCACTTTCTTCTTTTCATCTGATATAAGATGTATTAATGTATTATTCCGGATTTCAATAACAGGCCATCAAAGGGGGGTATGAATCAGAAGAAGAATTAACATCATCTAAAGATAAAAGAGGGACATTTTATACTCTTTTGGGGAACTAGTTAGGATGTTTTGCTCTTTCACACAGCAATTAACCAATTTCTGTATTCCCTGTTATTGATAACACTATTTTTTTTAGCTCTATTATGGCAGTCCTTACAATTTGTCTTAGAATTTCTCATGCATCTATCTGTCTCCTCAATACTTTTCATGCCCTGAAATTACAGGAACTATGTCTTGTTTAACTTTGTTCCCCCCATAATGCATGGCATAATCCAACCTAGATTAGGTGCTCAATTAACATTTGTTGTACTGAAACATTTAACATTTAAAATGTAAATATCTATATACATCATTAATTCAAATTATTTAATCAGCAGTTTTTGTACTCCAGAAAAACTACTTTGACTATTTTGTGCAGTATGTCATCATCAATTATTAACCGGAATCAGATTCTAAACTGTGAATGTTAGCATAAATATAAAGCTTATTTATCATTATAAGAATTAATTTATGACCAAATGTTTAGTTGTTTATATGTTTCAAATTGATTTTTATGCTTACATGACAGAAATAGACTTGAAGGTATTAAACTCAAATGATTATTTTCATTGACTAATAGCATTAGATACGGATTTAGAGTAAATCCTCAAAATATAGAATTACTGACCACTAAGAAATACTTCTGAAATATGATTAGTAAGCTAAAGATGCACTATAAAGGTAATTGTTTTGAGTAAGTGGGGTGGGATTAGGGATCTTGGAAGTTTTTGTGACCCAGTGGTCTGCACTAAATATTTATTTGGGTTTATTTCTATTTGGGGACATGCCATATCCTAGAAAGTTTCATAACCAGGACTGTGGCCAAATAAAATAATTTTCCTTACAAATAATCTTCAAGGGATAAGTTTATTAAATGACTTAGAATAATAAATGATGAGTAAACACATCATTCTCAATTTCTTGTCTGCAAGTTGGAAAGTCTCCTTACGCAATTAAGAAATACACCAGTATTAGGGAAGGGCATACTGGACTTTCTGCAAGACTTCCACCAGTAAGTACACTGGAAACCAAACAAGTGTACCCATGTCTGTCAGTGTCTTAGCACTTGCATCTTAAAACTATCTTTTTACTTTTTCTTCTACAGTGGGCTCTGAAATCCTTGAGAGCAAAGATAATGTTCTCTTATTCACTCAAACATGACTGGGACTCACCTTAGATATGATTCTTTAGATGTAGAATCTGAGCCAGGGTTTCAGGGACATGTGATTTATGGGAGAAGTGATCTCAAATGAAAGGGAATTTTTAAAGTATGATAGAACAGGGGAAGGTGATGAGCAAGGAAGTGGTCTCAGCTGGAATCTGGAGCATAATTTGAACAATTTTAAAATCATGGAGGCTGCCATCAGTTAGAACCCCCCCATTAGTTAGACACTGACTGCAGACTGTTTGGGGATGATGGGGGGAGGTTGTCAGATTGGGTGAAAAATGAGTTAGCTTATGTCTTCTAAAAACCCAATGCCAAGATGGGATAAGCCATGCAAGATAAGTATTGGGAATAAGGCCTGAGAGAGAAAATAGAAAGGGAGTCCTGACCTTTGTGAAAAAAAGTAGGAAAAGAGGGAAGATTGGGAGATATGACAACTAAATGCAATGTATCCTGAAACAGAAAAAGACCATTACAGGGTTGGGCCTGGCCAGAGTCTGAGCTGTCTCCATAGAACCCACGGTGGATCCAGATCCATGATTACTGCAATCCTGGGACCTGACTTCAGTGGATCTACACTGGTGGCCTGGTGAAAACAACACCTGAGAGACACCAGGACCAATTGCCAGCATACCCACTGTTCAGGTGGAGCTGAGAGCAGTGCCAACAACAGTGTAATCGGAGAGCTCACACAACAGAGCACACCCACAGATGAACAGCTCCAGAGGAGGAATAATCAGTGACTTGTCTCCCAGTGGGAGTCCTCCAATCTCTCCTACCTTGCACTGCAGATCACAAACAACACTGTCAAGAAACACATTGAGGGGTCTCTACTCCAACAACTAGGAAGAAGACACTGCCCCTTACAGGACAGTGACAACCACAGAGAAATTAGGAGACCTTGCTCAATAACCAGTGCAGGCTCTGGTGACCACAAAATCAGTCACACCTCCTATCAAGAGGATAACAGCCAGCATATACTAAGGAAAGAAGTGGCAGACATCCGTACTAAAAACAGCCCTCACAACAAAAATTATTAAACCCATGCAGGCTACACAGTGCTGTTCTCACATAAAAGTAGCCCTCCAAGAGAGTTTGAGGGTCTGGCATTGGGAGGAAGAACCCCAAAAACATTTAGCCATGAAGGGTCTTGAGTGAGGGAGTTCCACAGTGCTGGGGGAAACAGAGACTCCACTCTTGGAGGGTGCACACAAGGTCTCACATACCTGGGATACAGCACAAAGCAGTATCTCCATAATAACCTGGGCTAGACCTACCTAGGGGTGTTGGAGGGTCTCCTGGGAAGGCAAGGGTCAGTTGTAGCTCACTGTGGGTGCAAAAGCACTGCTAGCAGTGACCCCAGGGAATATTGATTGGAGTAAGTCACATTTTGGCACCAAGACCTGGCCCCACCCAACAGCCTGCAGGTTCCAGTGCTGGAACGCCTCAGGCCAAACAACCAACAAGATAGGAACACAGCCTGACTCAACAGCAGACAGGCTGCCTAAAGTACTAATGAGCTCACAGCCACCTCAAAACACACCATTTGACACAGCCCTGCCCACTAGAGTGACAAAACCCAGCTCCACCCACCATAGTGCAGACACCAGTCCCTCCCACCAGGAAGCCTACACAAGCCCCTGGACCAACATCACTCACCTAGGGGCAGACACCAGAAGTAAGAGGTACTATGATCCTGCAGTCTGCAGAGAGGATACCACAAACACAGAAAGTTAGACAAAATGAGCCAACAGAGAAATGTGTTGCAGACAAAGGAAAAGAAAAAAATCCACAAGAATGACTAAATGAAGAGGAGCTGGACAATCTCCTGGAAAAATAATTCAGAATACTGATAATGAAGATAATCCAAAATCTTGGAAAAAAGAATGGAGGAACAGACTGAGAAGATACAAGAAATGTTTAACAAAGAGATAGACAATTTCAAGAACAAAAAACAGAGATGAACAACACAATAACTAAATTGAAAAATACACTAGAAGGAATCAACAGCAGAAGAACAAACAAGTGAGCTGGAAAACAGGGTGGTGAAAATCACTGCTGCAGAACAGAATAAAAAACAGAGAATGGAAAGAAGTGAGAGCAGTCTCAGAGACCACTGGGACAACATTAAATGTACCAACATTTGCATTATAGGGTTCCCAGAAAAATAAGAGAAAGGGAAATGGCCTGAGAAAATATTTTAAGAGATTATAGCTGAAAGCTACCCTAACATGGGAAAGGAAACAGACACCCAAGTCCAGGAAGCACAGAGAGTCCCAGACAGGATAAAGCCAAGGAGGAACACTCCAAGACACATAATAATTAAACTAATAAAAATTAAATACAAAGAAAAATATTAAAAGCAACAAGGGAAAAGCAACAAATAACATATAAGGGAATACCCATAAGGTTATCAGCTGATTTTTTAGCCGAAACTCTGCAGGCCAGAAGTGAGTGGCATGATATATTTAAAGTGATAAAAAGGAAAACCCTACAAATAAGAATAGTCTACCCAACAAGGCACTTGATCAGGTTTGATGGAGAAAACAAAACTTTACAGAGAAACAAAAGCTAAGAGAATTCAGCACCATAAAACCAGCCTTAAAACAAATGCTAAATGAACTTCTCTAGGAGGGGGGAAAAGTGACCACAACTAGAAAGAAGAAAATCACAAATGGGAAAGCTCATCAGTAAAGTCAAATATATGATAAAAGTAGAAAATTATCCACACACAAACATAATATCAAAACCAGCAACCATGAGAAGAGGAGAGTACAAATACAAGAAATTAGAATTGCATTTAAAATTAGGAGACCAGCAACTGAAAACTTGTATGTATATACACTGCTATATCAAAACCTCATGGGAACTGTAAACCAAAAATCAACAATAGATACACACATATAAAAGAAAAAGCAATCCAAATGCAACACTAAAGATAGTCATTAAAACACAAGAGAAGAGGACAAAAGAGGAAAAGAAGAAAAAAGATCTACAAAAACAAATCCAAAACAATAGACAAAATGGCAGTAAGAACATACATATCAATAATTACCTTAAATGCAAATTGATAATGCTCCAACCAAAAGACTTAGTCTGAAAGGATACAAAAACAAGACCTGTATACATGCTGTCTACAAGACACCCACTTCAGAACTAGGGATATATACAGACTGAAAGTGAGGGCATGGAAAAAGATATTCCATGCAAATCAAAACCAAAAGAAAGCTGGAGTAGCAATACTCATATCAGAAGAAATAGACTTTAAAATAAAGACTGTTACAATAGACTAGGAAGGACACTACATAATGATCAAGGGATCAATCCAAGAAGAAGATATAACAATTGTAAATATATATGCACCCAACATAGGAGCACCTCAACATATAAGACAAATGTTAACTGCCATAAAGGCAGAAATCAAAAGTAACACAATAACAGTGGGACTTTAACAATCCACTTTCATCAATGGACAGATTATCCAGACAGAAAATCAATAAGGAAACACAGGCCTTAAATGACACATTAGATCAGGTGGACTTAATTGATATTTATAGAACATTCTATCCAAAAGCAGCAGAGTACACATTCTTTTCAAGTGCACATGGAACATTCTACAGGATTAATCACATGTTGGGCCACAAAGCAAGCCTTTCTTCCAAGAAAAAGAATAAATGCTGGAGAGGGTGTGAAGGAAAGGGAACTCCCACTACAATGGTGGTGGGAATGTACATTGGTGCAACCATTATGGAGAACAATATGGAGGTTCCTTTAAAAACTAAATATAGAACAACCATATGATCCAGCAATCCCACTCCTGGGCATATATCTGGAGATAACCATAATTTGAAATGATAAATGCACCCCAAAGTTCACTGCAGCATTATTTTCAATAGCCAAGACATGGAAGCAACCTAAATTTCCACTGACAGAGGAGTGGATAAAGAAGATGTGGTACATATATATGATGGAATGTTACTCAGACATAAAAAAGAATGAAAGTAAGTCAGACAGACAAAGACAAATATCACATGACTTCGCTTATATGAGGTATCTAAAAAATGGTACAAATGGACTTATTTACAAAACAAAAATAAAGTCACAGATGTAGAAGACAAACTTATGGTTACGAGCAGGGAAGGGGTGAAGGGATAAATTGGGAGATCAGGATTAACATATACACACTACTGTATATAAAATAGATAACTAATAAGGACCTACTGTATAGCACAGGAAACTCTGCTCAATATTCTGTAATGACCTATATGGAAAAAGAGCTTAAAAATAGTGCCTATATATATATATATATATATATATATATATATATATATATATATATATAAAACTGTTTCACTTTGATGTACACCTGAAACTAACACAACATTGTAAATGAACTATACTCCAATAAAGTGTTTTTTTTAAAAAAGCTAAGCATATCAGTTTTCTATGGGTGCTGTAATAAATTACTATAGAAGCAGTGGCTTAAAAGTGTGAATTTATTTTCTTACAGTTCTGTAGTTCAGAAGTTCAAAATGAGGTCCATTGAAGGAAAATCAAGGTGCTGGCAAGGCTACATTTTTTCCTGCAGGCTCTAGGGGAGAACTCATTTCCTTGTCTTTTCTAGGATTTAGAGATTGCCAACTTCTCATGGTTTGTGGTCCTCTTCCTGTTTTCAAAGCTAGAAACAGTGATTTGAGTTCTCACTTTGCATCACTCTAACATCTTCTTCCGCTTCTCTCTTCCACATTTCAGGGAACTTGTAATTACATTGAGCTCACCCAGAGAATCCAGAAGAATTTCTCTATTTTAAGGGCAGCTGATTAGCAATTTTAATTCCTTCTGCAATCTGAATTGATATAATCTAATAGTCTAATATGTACACAGGTTCAAGGAATTAGCATGTATACCAATTTGGGTGCCATTATTCTGCCTCCCACACTAGGAAATCTGAAAGAAATATGGACTATAGTTAATAATACTGTATCAATATTAGTTCATTAATTGTGATAAATGTGCCATAAAAATGCAAGGTATTAATAATAGGGGAAACTAAATGTGGGGTAAGAGGGATTCTCTGTACATTTCACATATTTTCTGCAAATCTAAAATTATTCAAATATAAAATGTTTACTTTTTATAAAGGAGAATACTAAAAAGATAAAATTTATTTTTAAAAATATTTTTAGTTTTTATTTTACCAAATTAAATGACTTTTTTGTTTGTTTCACTTGTATTGTCAAAGTATAGTAAAGTTTAAGAGTGTGTTTACAAATCAGGATTATTAAAAGAGCTGGCAAAGATGTAGAAATGGTGCCCTATAGGGACTAATTGAAATTGGAATTTTTTAGCCTGAAAGAAAACAAAAACAAAGCAACATCTTAGCCATTAGAGTTGACATATAATTTTGATGAACCACTTTAAACAACACTGAATTCCATTTGTAAGAGTATTTAGATGGGAGATTCTTGCATTAAATGAACAGTTAAATACATTGCCTCTTGTAGTCAAATTTAATGTTATTTTTATTTTAAAATATGATAGAAAAAGAGGAATAAGTTTACCAGATTTCAGGAAAAATAAGTTCTTTAAAAATATATTTGCAAGTCTATATTATACTCTGCTATGAATTGAGAGAAATGAAGTTTGGACTTCACCATAATGTTTCACTCTAAATTGCATTTAAATAAACACAAACATCTGCCTGTGATGTTATTAGAGGACTCATCTTGCACGATCAGAGCATAATATTTGATACTCTTTAGGATCATGAAAATTTTAAGGTTTTGCTTCTCTCTGTTCTCAGAGGTACTAATTATATAGTAAAATCTGAAAAATTCTTGTTTCCAATTTTACAAATTAGAAGCTGCCACATGTATTCTTATTAAGGATTTGTTTGAAATTTAGTAAAACAATGATGCCATCTCAGATTTTTCATGAACGATTACTGGGATTGCCACACAAATGTATGTATACACAAAACTGATAAAGGGAAGAATAATAGAGTATAAGTCCTAGAGCATGTTAACTTTTTTTTTCTTTTTCCTTAAATGAAAACAACAAGTAGGGTTGCAATGCCAAAATCTGAGTGAGAACGTGGGATAAGGAAAACCCTCCAAGAAAGGTTGTAAAGGCATTGGAGAACTTAAGTCAGTGGAGCAAAGGAAGTAAATTCTGCTCAATAGAATTCAAAATGCCCGTAAGAAAACCTCCGATTGTTATGAAAGTCTAGGGCAAAGTTAAATTAGATTGGAGGACTGTGCTGCACAGAATCATTGGCCACACATTTCAGAGCATTCTAGCACACAGGAGCATAACTGGCAGGGATCTAGCATAAATAGATAATGAAGGAAACAGAGTGTGTGCATCAGTAAAGCAAGATATTATAATCAGGACCAATATCATGATCATCTGCCTTCAGCAATATAATCGTAAAGTAGTTTAATTTGAGAATGGAGGTAAAAATTAGACGATATTGAAAAGGCAAGGCTGTGAATAAAAAAATTTTAATTACAGATTTTCATGCCTAGGGCATATAAAATACCAAAGACACTGGCAGAGAAATGGTCGGATCAAAATATTTTGGTACCACTCTAAACATGTACAAGACTGTATTTCTGGTATTTATTCTGTCAGTAGTAAAAGTACTTTTTCTTCAGAAACACTCTTGCCTTCATGAAGATTTCCTTTTCCCACTCCAGGAAAAAATCAGATACATTTATTTTCACTAAGTTTCAAATGACTAAAAAACATGATTAAAATGACATTTACCATGAAGGAATTTGTGTTTTATTAGGTCAAATAAAAAAATAAAATTTTTAAATAAGCAGGTTTGCCAAAAAATATTTGATGAGGAGTAAGCTTTTCTTTTCATCACTAAACTAATTTACTCTTTTTGTTAAACTAAATGAGGTCCGTGAAGTCATACCCTGTATTATTTACTTTACACTTAAACACAAGTAAATGTTCAATAAATTCTTGAATTTGAGAATAATTGGAAAATTGATTTTGTGTAAACCTAATTACTGTGATTAATATAATTCTTGCAGCTTCACTTTCCATAACTCCTCTATTTGCCAGTTTCACAACAGAATATGCACCTCCCTCAACCCTGCTTACCACCAGCCCAAGCCACAGCTTAAATATCCTTAATAAAGAGTTACATAAGCTTTCCATATCAGTAAAGCTATTAGGAGACAAATATTGAAGATTGTGCTCCTCTGATGTTCTGAACAAGTCTTCCTCTGTTCCCTTTATTATTAATGGACCTGCTGAGCTAATGTTCATGTTCCAAGATATCTGAGACTAATATGGTTAATATCCTGCAATTGGCTTTCACTCAAATGAATTTAGTCCACAATCCTAAGTGCTCCTCAATCACATTTAATATCTTCTACTGGTGTTCACCAAGATCTCAAACTCTATGTGGCTCAAACTTTTTATCATCCTGAGTTTCCTGCCTCAGCTTTTGAATAACACCTTTTAACAAATAGCCTAGGTAAGAAACCTTGGTCACATGGCACTATATCTTCTCCCTAAATTCCTATATTTATAGATTTAAGGAGAAAGATTAATGACATTTGATGACACAGTGTTAGGAACCTAAAAAGTACTCAATAAATGTTAATCTCCATAAATCACAACTGAATGCTTGTAAAATATGTACAGATTGTTACAATCAGGAAAGCAGACTAAAATGTGTAGAAAAAAATGGGAGAAAATCAAATGACTTCTCCAAGCACCTATTTATTAAAAATATTTTCATTGAAGTATAGGTGATGTAAAATATTATATAAGCTGTAGGTGTACAACATAGTGACTCAGAATTTTTAAAGGTTATATGCCATTTACAGTTATTATAAAATACTGGCTATATTCTCTGTGTTGTACAATATATCCTTGTAGCTTATTTATTTTACACATAATAGTTTGTAACTCTTAGTATACTATCCCTATCTTGGCCCTCCCTCATTCCCTCTTCTTACCCACTTTGTCTTTCTCCACTTCTTTGACACTCAGGTTGTTTCTATATCTTAGCAATTGCAAATAATGCTGCTATGAACATTGGGGTGCATGTATATTTTTGAATTAGTGTTCCTGCTTCTGTTTTTTATTCAGATATATACCCAGGAGTGGAATTGCTAGGTCATATGGTAGTTCTACTTTTAGTTTCTAGAGAAACTTCCATGCTGTTTCTCACAGTGGCTGCCCAAATTTACATTCCCACCAATAGTGTGGGAAGGGTTCCCTTTTCTCCATATCCTCACTAACATTTATTTGTGTTTTTTCTGATGATAGTCATTCTGACAGGTGTAAGATGTATCTTATTGTGGTTTTAATTTGCATTTATCTAATGATTAACCATGTTTAGCATATTTTCATGTGCCTGTTATCCATCTGAGTGTCCTCTTTGGAAAAATGCTTACTCAAATATTCTGCCCCTTTTTAAATTGGGTTTATTTATGTTGAGTGGTGTAAGCTATTAAGATATTTTTTATATTAAACCCTTATCAGTCTTATCATTTGCAAATATTTTATCCTGTTCAGTACATTGTCTTTTCATTTTGTCCACAGTTTTCTTTGTTGTGTAAAAGCTTTTAAGGCTAATTAGGTGCCATTTCTTTTATTTTTGTTTTTATTTCCTTTGATTTAGGAGACAGATCTAAAAAAAATATTGCTACAATTTATGCCAAAGAGTATTCTCTCTGTTTTCCTCTAGAAGTATTATGGTTTCTGGTCTTAAATTTAGGTCTTTAACCATTTTGATTTTATTTTCTATATGGTATGAGAGAATGTTCTAATTTCATTCTTTTACATGTAGTGGTTTTCTCTAGTTTCCGAACGCCACTTATTGAAAAGACTGTCTTTTCTCCATTGTACATTCTTCCCTTCTTTGTCATAGATTAATTGACCATAGGTCGATGGGTTTATTTCTGGGCTCTCTAACTTGTTCCATTGATCTATGTGGCTGTTTTTCTGCCAGTATCTTATTGTTTTGATTACTGTAGCTTTATAGTGTAGTTTGAAGTGAGGGAACATGATTCCTCCAGCTCTGTTCTTTTTCAACATTGTTTTGTCTATTCAGAGTCTTTTTTGTTTCCATACATAATTTAAAATTATTTGTTTTAGTTCTGTGAAAAATGCTATTGGTATGTTGATAGGTATTGCATTGAATCTGTATTGTTTTGGGTACTATGTTCATTTTAACAATATTAATTCTTCCAATCCATGAACACAATATATCTTTCCATCTGCTTGTGTCATCCTCAGTTTCTTTCATCAGTGTCTTATAGTTTTCTGAGTACAGCAATTTTACCTCCTTAGGTGGTTCATTCCTAGGTATTTTATTCTTTTTGATGCAATGGTAAATGAGATTATTTCCTTAATTTCTCTTTCTGAGAGTTCATTGTTAGTGTATAGAAAAGCAACAGATTTCTGTGTATTAATTTTGTATTTTGAAACTATCAAATTCATTGATGAGCTCTAGTAGTTTTTTGGTGGTATCTTTAGGGTTTTCTAATACATATAGTATCATGTCATCTGTGAACAGTGACAGTTTTAATCCTTCCTTTCCATTTTAGATGCTTTTTTATTTCTTTTCCTTGTCTGATTACTGTAACTAGAGCTTCCAATACTTTGTTGAATAAAAGTGGTGAGAGTGCACATCCTTGTCTTGTTTCTGATCTTAGAGGAAATAATTTCAGCTTTTCACCATTGAGTATGATGTTAGCTGTGGGTTTGTCATATACGACTTTTATTATGTTGAGGTATGTTCCCTCAATTCTCACTTTCTGGAGAGCTTCTATCATAACTTGTTGAATTTTGTCCAAAGCTTTTTTCTGCATCTATTGAGGTGATCATATATTTTTTATTCTTCAATTCCCTAATATATTGTATCCCATTGATTTATTTGCAGATAATGAAAAAATTCTTGTTCCCCTGGGATAAATCTCACTTGGTCATGGTGTATGATCCTTTTAATGTATTGTTGAATTCAGTTTGTTAATATTTTGTTGAGGATTTTTGCATCTATGTTCATCAGGGATATTGGTCTGTAATTTTCTTTTTTTATGATATCTTTTTATGGTTTTGGTACCTGGGTGATGCTGGCCTTATAGAATGAGTTTGGAAGACATCTTTCCTCTGCACTCTGGAATAGTTTTAGAAGGATAGGTGTTAACTTTTCTTAAAATGATTGATCGAATTCAACTGTGAAGCCAGCTGATATGGACTTTTATTTATTGGAAATATTTTTATTACTGATTCATTTTAATACTGGTAATTGATTGGATCATATTTTCTATTTTTTCCTGGTTCAGTCTTAGGAGACTGTATATCTCTAAGAATTTGTCCATTTTTTCTAGGCTGTCTATTTTATTGGTATATATATTTTTGTAGAGCTCTGTTATTAATTCTTTTGTGGTGTTGTTTATAACTTTTACTGTTTCATTTCTGATTTTATTGGTATGGGCCCTTTCTCTTTTTTTCTTGCTGTGTCTCGCTAAAGGTTTATCAATTTTCTTTATCCTATGAAAGCATACATATCAATAATTACTTTAAATGTAAATGGACCAAATGCTCCAATCAGAAGACATAGAGTAGCTAAATGGATACAGAAAAAGGCTCATATATATGCTGCTTACAAGAGACTCACTTCAGAACTATAGACACACACAGACTGAAAGTGAAGGGATGAAAAAAGGTATTCCATGTAAATAGAAATAAACAGAAAACTGGGGTAACAATATTTATATCAGACAAAATAGACTTTAAAGTAAATATGTTTACAAGAGTCAAAGAAGGGCACTACACAATGATCAAGGGATCAATACAAGAAAATATAACAATTGTAAATATATATGTACCCAGCATAGTATCACCTAAATACATAAAGCAAATATTAACAAACATAAAGTGAGAAGGTGACAGTAACACAATAATATTAGCATACTTTAAAAACACACTTACATCAATGGGCAGATTACCCTGACAGAAAATCAATAAGGAAAACACAGGCCTTAAATAACACATTAGACCAAATGGACTTAACTGATATTGTAGAGCATTGAATTTGAAAGCAGCAGAATATGCATTCTTTTCAAGTGCACAGGGAGCATTCTCAAGGATAGATCACATGCTAGGCCACAAAATAAACCTCAGTAAATTTAAGAAAACTGAAGCCATATCAAACATATTTTCTGATCATGACACAATGAGACTATAAATCAACTGCAAAGAAAAAATGTAAAAAACACAAATACCTAAGGGTAAATGATATAATAAACAACCAACGAGCTACTGAAGAAATCAAAGAGGAAATCAACAAATACCTAGAGACAAATGAAAATGAAAACACGACAATACAAAATCTATAGTACATAACAAAGGCAGTTCTATGGGAAAGTTTATAGTGACACAAGTTTACCTCAGGAAACAAGAAAAATCTCAAATAAACAACGTAGCCTTATACCTAAAGGAACAAGAAAAAGAACAAACAAAACCCAGTGTTAGTAGAAGTAAATAAATGATAAAGATCAGATCATAAATAAATAAAATAGACACTAACAAAATAGAAAAGATAAATGAATCTAAGTAACTAATTTTAATGGCACTATTATAATTTTTCTGTCATCTAGTCCAGCCTTCTACTTTAATGAGAAATACCACTGACTGCATCTCTGAGAGATTCTCACCACTGCTTAATCTTCCAATGTGGGGGAAGCTATGTTTCATGAGCCAGTTTATTTTATTGTTTTGATATTATCCACTCTGTCTTGATTCATTTTCTTGTCCATATTTTATTTTGGAATTAAAAGCCCAGTATGGGTTTTGAACAGTACTTAAGTAATATAGAGGAGGACAGATATTAAACTTGCATAAGAGGAGCAAGACCTCTGACTGCAATTGAGAATACTAGTCTGTAAACTTTTAATCTTAATGATTAATGCATAGAAAACAACAAAAACAAAGAAACAAATGTGTCTCTGTTTCAAATTTCATTATAGATAAGGAAGGGATAGTCAATTACTACAGAATATGAACAGCATTTGCTGCCTTCCACTTCCACATAGCGTTTTTTCTTTTTGTTTTTTTTTTTTATGGCTGTGTTGGGTCTTCATTTCTGTGCAAGGGCTTTCTCTAGTTGTAGCAAACGGGGATCACTCTTCATCGCGGTGTGTGGGCCTCTCACTATCGCGGCCTCTCTTGTTGTGGAGCACAGGTTCCAGACACACAGGCTCAGTAATTGTGGCTCACGGGCCCAGTTGCTCCGTGGCATGTGGGATCTTCCCAGACCAGGGCTCGAACCCGTGTCCCCTGCATTGGCAGGCAGATTCTCAACCACTGCACCACCAGGGTAGCTCCACACATAGTGTTTTATTATAACATCCAATCATCATGCTGATAGCAGTTTACTCAAGGCACAGTGTACCTGTCTCACTTTCTTTTTAGCATCCCATTCACATTGAACAGAAACTGTCATGATGGTTCACAGACTTTAATGTATGCCATGCCATAAGAAGAGACAATATTTGCTTGCATACTGCTATGCCTGTTGGGAAAGAGTTCCCAGACAGAAAACACTCAGCAAGCATTCCTATGCACCTAGTGAGTGAATATTTTGTTAATGGAGAATTAGAAAGAGTGATCAAGCTTGGACTGTTTGTTGACACATATCATCAAATAAGTGAACAGAAACTATTAGACAGCTGTTGGATGGCCTGTGGGGAATTGATTGAAACATTTATTTTACTTGACATAATTTCTTGCACGTCCTCTTGAAAACAATAACAGTGCATTTCATTGCTCTTCTTTTATTTACAGTGCCATGTTTATGTACTTTTTTAGTGGAGAAAGCATTTTTTTCTTTCATAAATAGAAAGAAAATCAAATCTGCCTTCATTTTTCCTTAAAACATTAAAAAGAGGGGAAAAATGTCCATTTTCCTCTTTTCTCTCTCAATGGTCTCCTTTCCTCCTCTACACATTTTTGCTTAAAAGTCTAGGAAAATACATGTTTTTGATGCACAAATATATTGATTATACCATAATGTTTTATTTGTTGGAAGGTTATAGAGGTTACATAGAGCAGTGAGAATTTATTCATAAAATAAACCTGTCTAAAGTGCTTATAATGCTTGTCTTGGCTTCACTTTACTCAGAACTCAGTCCAGAAAGAGATGCACATTGTTTGAAACTATAGCAAACCAAACTAAAAACTCACAGATTCCTAGTTCAGAAGATTATGATTGAAATGAACAATAGAATACTTGAGAGCCAGAAGAAATGCTGAGTAGTATTTCATTGAGAAATTAAGGCTTTCAAAATCACCCAAGCATATTGGGGAATTTAAGTGGACATGTACATGCCCAGGGTAAGAGGCATGCTAATAAACAACTTGAGAAGGGCTTCATTTTTTTTTTTTTTTAAGATGGGAGATTTTTAAATTTTTAATTTAATTTAATTTAATTTAATTTAATTTAATTTAATTTAATTTATTTTTGGCTGCATTGGGTATTCATTTCTGCACAAGCTTTCTCCAGTTGTGGAGAGCAGGTGCTACTCTTTGTTGCAGTGCATGGGCTTCCCGTTGCAGTGGCTTTTCTTTTTGTGGATCATGGGCTCTAGGTGCATGGGCTTCAGTAGTTGCAGCACATGGGCTCAGTAGTTGTGGTGCACAGGCTCAGTAGCTGTGGCTCATGGGGTCTAGAGCACAGGCTCAGTAGTTGTGGTGCATGGGCTTAGTTGTTCTGTGGCATTTGAGATCTTCCCAGACCAGGGATCAAACCCATGTCCCCTGCATTGGCAGGCAGATTCTTAACCACTGCACTACCAGGAAAGCCTTGAGAAGGCCTTCATCTTTAATTTTAGTCTGATCCCTAGACTCAATGCAAGCCCAGCTAAGTTTGGAATGAATGTCCTGATATCGAGTCAATCTGTATAGACTGGAAGAGGTGTTTGTCTCTCTATTTGTATCTTAGTTTGCAGACTTTGGGTTTCAAGAAAATCTCTGTGAAAATACTAGCTGAACAGAGAATTAGGGAACAGAGACTTCAGTAACTACACTAAAGAAAAAAAAAATCACATCTGTGAGAAAAAAAAGTTTTTAAAAGTCATTAAGCATACAGACAACTATAGGTATCAATAATCAGCAAACAAAAGTAATTCCTGGAGAAGACAAAAAGTCTGATTTCCATACTTACCATACAATAATTTTCAAATCTCAAGTGTTCAACCACAACAACAACAACAAAAAAATCCAAAGCATACAGAACGGTTAAGCACCCTTTTAGTCCTGGTGCTCTGGCCAGGTATCAGGCCTGAGCCACTGAGATGGGAGAGCCGAGTTCAGAAGGTCTCATCCACCAGAAACCTCCTGGCCAGACATAATGTCAAACAGAAAAAGCTCTTCCAGAGATCTCCATCTCAGTGTTAAGACCCAGCTTCACTCAATGACCAGCAAACTACAGGTCTGGACACCCTATGCCAAACAATTAGCAAGACAGGAACACAAACCCACCCATTAGCAGAGAGGCTAGTTAAAATCATAACATGGTCAAAGACACCCCAAAACACACCACCAGATGTGGTTCTGCCTACCAGAAAGACACGATCCAGCCTCATCCACCAGAACACAGACAGCAGTCCCCTCCACAAGGAAGCCTACACAACTCACTGAACGAACATTACCCACTGGTGGTGGACACCAAAAACAATGGGATATACAAACCTGCAGCCTGCAAAAAGGATACTCCAAACACAGTAAGTCAAGCAAAATTAGAAGACAGAGAAACACAAAGTAGATGAAGGAGCAAGGTAAAAACCCACCAGACCAAACAAATGAAGAGGAAATAGGCAGTCTACCTGAAAAGAAAATTCAGAATAATGATAGTAAAGATGATCCAAAATCTTGAAATAGAATGGAGAAAATACAAGAAATGTTTAGCAATGACCTAGAAGAACTAAAGAGCAAACAAACAATGATGAACAACACAATAAAAGAAATTTAAAAATCTCTAGAAGGAATCAATAGCAGAGTAACTGAGGCTGAATAATGGAGAAGTGACCTGGAATATAAAATATATATAAGTGAAAATAACTACTGCAGAGCAGAATAAAGAAAAAAGAATGAAAAGAATTGAGGATAGTCTCAGAGACCACTGAGACAACAATAAATGCACCAACATTCTAATTATAGGGGTCTCAGAGAAGAAGAGAAAAAGAAAAGGTATTGGAAAATATTTGAAGATATTAGAGTTGAAAACTTCACTAATATGGAAAAGGAAATAGTCAATCAAGCCCAGGAAGAGCAAAGAGTCCCATACAAGACAAATCCAAGGATAAACATGCCAAGACACATATTAATCAAACTATCAAAAATTAAATACAAAGAAAAAATATTAAAAGCACCAAGGGAAAAACAACAAATAACATACAAGGGAATCCCCATAAGGTTAACAGCTGATCTTTCATCAGAGATTCTGCAAGCCAGAAAGGAGAGACAGGATATATTTAAAGTGATGAAAGGGAAAAACCTACAACCAAGATTACTCTACACAGCAAGGATCTCATTCAGATTGGACAGGGAAATTAAAACCTTTAAGGACAAGCAAAAGCTAAGAGAATACAGCACCACGAATGCAGCTTCACCACAAATGATAAGAGAACTTCTCTAGGCAGGAAACACAAGAGAAGGAAAAGATCTACAATAACAAATCCAAAACAATTAAGAAAGGAGTAATAGGAACATACATATAGATAATACCTTAAATGTAAACAGATTAAATGCTCCAACCAAAAGACACAGACTCGCTGAATGGATATGAAAACAAGACCTGTATATATGCTGTCTACAGGAGACCCACTTCAGACCTAGGGACACATACACACTGAAATGGAAGGGATATAAAAAGATATTCCAGGCAAATGGAAATCAGAAGAAAGCTGGAGTAGCAATTCTCATAGCAGGCAAAATAGAGTTTAAAATAAAGACTCTTACAAGAGACAAAGAAGGACACTACATAATGATCTAGAGATCAATCCAGGAAGAAGATATAACAACTGTAAATATTTATGCACTAAACATAGGAGCATATCAATACATAAGGGAAATGCTAACAGCCATAAAAGGAGAAATCAACAGCAACACAATCATAGTAGGGGACTTTAACACCCCACTTACACCAATGGACAGATCATCCAAAATGAAAATAACTAAGGAAACACAAGCTTTAAATGATACATTACACAAGATGTACTTAACTGATATTTATAGAACAATCCATCCAAAAACAACAGAATATACTTTCTTCTCAAGTGCTCATGGAACATTCTCCAGGATAGATCATTTCGTGGGTCACATATCAAGCCTTGGTAAATTTAAGAAAGTGAGATCATATCAAGAATATCTTCTGACCACAACACTATGAGACTAGATATCAATTACAGGAAAAGCACAGCAAAACATACAAACACATGGAGACTAAACAATACACTACTAAATAACCAAGAGATCACTGAAGAAATAAAAGAGGAAATTAAAAAATACCTAGAAGCAAATGACAATAAAAATATGATGACCCAAAACCTATGGGAAGCAGCAAAAGCAGTTCTAAGAGGGAAGTTTATAGCAATAAAATCCTCTCTCAAGAAACAAGAAACATATCAAATAAAAAACCTAGCATTTCACCTGAAGAAATTAGAGAAAGAAGAACAAACAAACCACAAAAGTTAGCAGAAGGAAAGAAATCATAAAGAACAGATCAGAAATAAATGAAAAAGAAATGAAGGAAATGATAGCAAAGATCAATAAAACTAAAAGCTGGTTCTTTGAGAAGATAAAGAAAATTGATAAACCATTAGCCAGACAAGTGAAGAAAAAAAGGGAGAGCACTCAAATCAATAGAATTAGAAATGAGAAAGGAGAAGTAACAACTGACAATGTAGGAATAAAAAGGATCATGAGAGATTACTACAAGCAATTATATGCCAATAAATGGACAGTCTGGAAGAAATGGACAAACTCTCAGAAAAGCACAACCTTCAGAGACTGAACCAGGAAGAAATAGAAAATATGAACAGACCAATCACAAGCACTGTTATTGAAACTGTAATTAAAAATCTTCCAAAAAACAAAAGCCTAGGACCAGATGGCTTCACAGGTGAATTCTATCAAAACATTTAAAGAAGAGCTAACACCTATCCTTCTCAAACTCTTCTGAAACATAGCAGGGGGAGGAACACTCCCAAACCGTTCTACTAGGCTACCATCACCCTGACACCAAAATTAGACAAAGATATCACAAAGAAAGAAAACTACAGGCCAATATCACTGATGAACATAGATGCAAAAATCCTCAACAAGATACAAGCAAACAGAATCCAACAGCACATGAAAAGGATCATACACCATGATCAAGTGGTGTATGATCAAAGAATGCAAGGTGCATCCAGGAATGCAAGGATTCTTCAATATACACAAATCAATCAACGTGATAAATCATACTAACAAATTGAAGGAGCAAAACCATATGATCATCTCAATAGATGCAGAAAAAGCTTTTGACAAAATGCAACACACAGTTATGATAAAAACCCTCCAGAAAGTAGGCATAGAGGATATTATCAAAATAATAAAGGATGTATATGACAAACCCATGTCCAACATCGTTCTCAATGGTGAATAAATGAAACCATTTCCTCTAAGATCAGGAAAAGACAAGGTTGCTCACTCTCATCGCTATTCTTCAACATTGTTTTGGAAGTTTTGGCCACAGCAATCAGAAATAAATAAATAAAAAGAATCCATATCAGAAAAGAAGAAGTAAAACTGTCACTGTTTGCAGATGACATGATAGTATACATAGAGAATCTTAAAGTTGTTACCAGAAAACTACCAGAGCTAGTCAATGAATTGGTAAAGTAGCAGGATACAAAATTAATGCACAGAAAACTCTTGCATTTCCATACACTAATGATAAAAAATCTGAAAGAGAAATTAAGGAAACACTCCCATTTACCACTGCAACAAAAGGAATAAAATACCTAGGAATAAACCTACCTAAGGAATCAAAAGACCTGATGCAGAAAACTATAGGAGACTGATGAAAGATATTAAAGATGATCCAAACAGATGGAGAGATATAGTATGTACTTAGATTGGAAGAATCAACATTTTGAAAGTGACTATACTACCCAAAGCAATTTCAAGATTCAATGCAATCCCTATCAAACTACCACTGGCATTTGTCACAGAACTAGAACAAAAAATTTCACAATTTGTATAAAAATATAAAAGAGCCCGAATAGCCAAAGCAATCTTGAGGAAGAAAAACGGAGCTGGAGGAATCAGGCTCCCTGACTTCGGACTATAGTACAAAGTTACAGTAAACAAGACAGTATGGTACTGGCACAAAAACAGAAATATAGATCAATGGAACAGGATAGAAAGCCCAGAGGTAAACCCATGCACATATGGTCACCTTATATTTGATAAAGGAGGCAAGAATATATAATGGAGAAAAGACAGCCTCTTCAATAAGTGGTGCTGGGAAAACTGGACAACTACATGTAGAAGAATGAATTTAGAACACTCTGCTACACCATACACAAAAATAAACTCAATATGGATTAAAGACCTAAATGTAAGACTGGAAACTATGAAACTCTTAGTGGAAAACATAGACAGAACACTCTATGACATAAATCATAGCAAGATCCTTTTTGACCTACCTCATACAGAAATGGAAATAAAAACAAAAATAAACAAATGGGACGTAATGAAACTTAAAAGCTTTTACACAGCAAAGGATACCATAAACAAGGTGAAAAGGTAGCCCACAGAATGGGAGGAAATATTTGCCAATGAAGCAACTGACAAAGGCTTAATCTCCAAAATATACAAGCAGCTCATGCAACTCAATATGAAAAAAACAAAGAAGCCAATCCAAAAATGGGCAGAAGACCTAAACAGACATTTCTCCAAAGAAGATATACAGATGGCCAACAAACACATGAAAGGATGCTCAACATCACTAATCATTAGAGAAATGCAAATCAAAACTACAGTGAGGTATTACCTGACACCAGTCAGAATGGTCGTCATCAAAAAATGTACCAACAATAAATGCTGGAGAGGGTGTGGACAAAAGGGAACCCTCTTGCACTGTTGGTGGGAATATAAATTGATACAGCCACTATGGAGAACAGTATGGGGGTTCCTTAAAATCTAAAAATAAAGCTACCGTATGACCCAGCAATCCCATCACTGAGCATATACCCTGAGAAACTGTAATTCGAAAAGAGTCATGTACTACAATGTTCATTGCAGCTCTATTTGCAATAGCCAGGACATGGAAGCAACCTAATTGTCCATCGACAAGTGAATGGATAAAGAAGACGTGGCAGATATATACAATGAAATATTACCAGCCATAAAAAGAAAGGAAATTGAGTTATTTGTAGTGAGGTGGATGGGCCTAGAGACTGTCATACAGAGTGAAGTAAGTCAGAAAGAGAAAAACTAATACTGCATGCTAACACATATATATGAAATCTAAAAAGAAACAAAAAAATGTTTCTGGAGAACCTAGGGGCAGGACAGGAATAAAGACACAGTTGTAGAAAATGGACTTGAGGACACAGGGAGGGGGAAGGGTAAGCTGGGATGAAGTGAGAGAGTGGCATGGACATAGATACACTACCAAATGTAAAATAGATAGCTAGTGGGAAGCAGCCACATTTCACAGGGAGATCAGCTCTGTGCTTTGTGTCTACCTAGAGGGATGGGATAGGGAGGGTGGGAGGGAGACGCAAGAGGGAGGAGATATGGGGATATATGTATATGTATAGCTGATTCACTTTGTTATACAGCAGAAGTTAACACACCATTGTAAAGCTATTATACTCCAATAAAGATGTTAAAAAAATAAAAAAATAAAAAAATGAAAGAATGATCCTTTTAAAGGAATAAAACAAATGGAGGGAAACCATCCTTGATGAAGTCAAACTTACTTGACAAAGAATTTAAACAATAGTCTTAAATACAGTCAAAATGCTAGAGGAAAACAAAAAAGAACTAAAGGAAATCAGAAAAACAATTATGTAAAATGAAAGTAACAGTAAAGCAAACATTTTTTTAAAAGGCCAAATGAAAATTCTGTAGCTGAAATAACTGTTATGTAAAAATTCACTAGTGAAGGGCTCAACAGAAGATTTGAGCAGGCAGAAGAAAGAGACAGCAAAATTGAAGGTAGGACAATTGAAATTATTGATCTGAAGAGCAAGGAAGAAAGATTAAAGAAGAATGAGAAGAGCCTAACAAACTCGTGCTACACAATCAAGTTGCATAAAGTACATTTTATTGGAGTCCCAGAAGGAGAAAAGAGAAAAAAGCAGAGAATATTTGACGAAATAACAGCTGAAAATATCTCAACATAGACTGAGGACACAATCTACAAATCCAAAAAACTCAACAAAGTAAAAGTAGGATAAACTCATATAGACCTTATCCAAGACAGACTATAATGAAATTGTTCAAAGACAAAGATAAGATCTTGAAAGCAGCAAGAGAGAGACAACTTATCAGGTAAAAAGGATTCACAATATGATTAATAGCCAATTTCTTCTTAGAAATCATGGATGCCTGGAGGCAGTGGGATGATAGTTAAAGTGCTAAAATAAAAAACTATTAAGAATTCTCTATCCAGAATTCATGTTCTTCAATAATGAGGGAGAACTTAAGATATTCCCAGATAAACAAAAGCTAATCTAGTTCATTACCACTAGACCTGTCTTACAAGAAGTGATAAAGGGAATCCTTTAGGGTAAGTTAAAAGGACAATTGTAATTCAAAGCTGTATTAATAAGTAAAGGTATCTGGTAATGATAAATATCTGGCCAAATAACAAATCCAGTACAATTATATCTTTGGTTTGTAATTTCACTTTTTATTTCATATAGAATTTAAAAGCCAAATTCATAAAAATAATTATAAATCTATGTTATTAGGCACACAATATATAAAGATGTAATTTGTTGTAACACCATAAGGCGGGGGGAGACAGGAGTTTTTTCTTTGTTTGTTTTTGTTCTTGTATGCTTTTGAAGTTAATTTGGCATCAATTTGAACATAATTTTAAGATGTTTAGTGTTATCTTAGTGGTAATCTCAAAGAAAATGTCTAAAAACTACACAAAAAGATATGAGAAGAAAATAAAAACCTATTATTATTTAAAAAAAAACAAATAAAAACAAAGGAATGCAGTAATGGAGGAAATGAGGAACAAAAAGCTATGAGGCATATAAAAAGTAAATGGGAAAGTGATAGAAGTAAGTCATTCTTTTTATTTAACTTTCAAAATGTTGGATTAAGCATTCCAATCAAAAGCCATAGATGAGCAAATTGGATAAAACAACAACAACCCAACACCAATGCTTTCTATAGGAAGCTCACTTTAGATCTAGAGACACAAATGAATTAAAAGTGAAAGAATGGGGAAAAAATATATGCATATTGTAATCAAAAGACAGCAGGGGTAGTGATCCTGATATCAGACAAAACAGAACTTCAGTCAAACTGTTATAAAAGACAAAGAAGGGCATTACACATTGGTAAAAAGTTTCAAATTATCACAAAATATAACAATTTTAACCATATTTACCCCAAAGAAGAGAATCCCAAAATATATGAAGCAATTATTAATAGAATTAAAGGAAGAATTAGCTCTACAATAGTAGTTAAGTATTCAATAGATTATTGTCCATAGTGGACAGAACACCTAGACAGAAAATTGACAAAGAGACGAAGGACTTGAAATGCACTATAAACCAACTAGATATGTAGACATATGTGGAACTAATAAACACATGTAGAACAGGTCACCCAAAACAGCATAAATTGCATTCTTTCAGAACACATTGAACATTCTCCAAGGTAAATCATATGTTATCCCACAAAAAAAGCCTCAGTACATTTCAAAATATTGAAATCATACAAAATATATTCTCTGACAACAATGGAATGTAGGTAGAAGTCAATAGCAGAAGGAAAAGTAAAAAAATTCACAACTATGTGAAAACTTAGAAGATACACTCAAGCATCACAGGAGTAAAATATATCACAGGAAAATTACAAAATGCTTAGAAATTAATTTAAAAATATACACAAATGTGATGAGATTTAGCAAAGGCAGTGCTCAGAAGGAATGTTATAGCTCTAAACACCTATATTAAAAAAGAAGTAGGATCTCAAATGAACAACCTAATTTTACACCTTGAGGAAGTAAGAAATGTACTAAAACCAAAGCTAGCAGCAGGGAGTAAATAATAATAGTAATATAATTATTAGAGCAGAGAAAAATAAAATAAAGAACAGAAAAGCAGAAAAAGAGGGTGGCAATCAAGATGGCAGAAAAGAAAGACGTGGAGCTAACCTCCTCCCATAAATACATCAAAAATATAACTACATGTGGAACAATTCACACAGAATACCCACTGAACACTGGCAGAAGACTCCATACTACCAAAGCTACAAGAAATATCACTATGTAACAGAGTAGTATAAAAGGGAAAACAAAGGAATTGGGACTGGACTTGTGTCGCTGGGAGAGAGCTGTGAAAGGAGAAATGTTCCCTCGCTGTGGGAACACCATGTACTGACTAGGAGGTCAGCCAGAACAGATAGAGAGCCACACATACTCAGAGGAGAGTATAGCAGCTGGCTTGCAGCAGGCAGGACAGAGAGAGACCAGGACAGAAAGTCCTTGCCACCTCACTGCACTTCCCAGCCTGAGACAGGTGTCTGCTGTTGTGTGTGGTGGCTAGGTGCTGAAACTCAGACTTCAACAGACAGACCCAGGAAGAGGACTCAGTTTGGTGGTGTGGAGACAGCCAAAAGGGCCTGAAGTGTGGTTGAGGCCACAACTGGTTGTGTGTGCAGGATGGAGTCCAAGTCCTACATAGAACCCCCCATTGTTAAGACACACAAAAGGAGGGGTGGGGCCCCACCATAGCAGTTTCATTCTCCCTGTGCTAACAGCGGGTGCAGCTCATGACTGGCAGCAAAGCCTGGGTAACATTAATGGCACACTCATAGCAGACTTTGTTGGTGAGCATAAGTGGAATCTGAACCAATTACCAGTTTGCCCACTGTGGAGGCAGGGCCAAGTGCAGTGCCAATGATAGTTTACTTTGCGAGTGCCACACCAGATGACAGGTGAAATCAAAGAGTGCATGTACTGGTGGACAGTTCCTGGGGAGGAATACACAGTGGCTCCTTTCCCAGAGGGAGTGCTCCAGTCCTGTCTACCACACACCACACCTTAGAACTGGATCTGAAGATTTTCTCCAACAACTGAGGAGTAGACCCTGCCCCCAACAGAGCTGTGACGACTAAAGAGCAGAGAAGACGCCCTGCCCAACGCCCAGTGCAGGCTCTGGTCACAACAATACCAATAACACCCTCCATTAATAACACCCTTTTCCTCAAGGCCACCCCAAGGAAAGACATGGCAGGCATCCATGCCAAAAACATCCTTCACAGCAAAAAAATTGGACTTATGTAGGCTACACAGGGACACTCCCACATAAAAAATAGCCCTTCAGGACCACAGTAAATAACTATTTTCCCTAAATTCATAGAGTCAAGGGAAAATAAGTAAAATGAAAAAGCAGAGGAATCACTCCCAGTTAAAAGAACAAGAGAAATCTCCTGAAAGACAATTAAACAGACCTCTTCAGTCTACCAGACCATGAGTTCACAAAGGAGGTAATAAAAATGCTAAAGGAATTAAGAAAGGCTATTGATAGAAATGCAGATCACTCTAACAAGGAACTAGAATTTATAAAGATGAACCAATCAAAACTAGACAACTCAATCTCTGAGAAGAAAACTAAGCTAAAGGCAATGAATAGAAAAGTAAATAATGCTGAAGTACAAATAAGTGATCTGGAAGATAGAATAATGGAAATCACCCAATCAGAACAGCAGACAGAAAGACAAATTAAAAAAAAAAAAAAAAAAGAAAGCAACATACAAGACTTATGGGATAATACAAAATATGTCAATCTACATGTAATAGTGAATCCCAGATAAAAAGGGATTGAAAGAAATTATTTGTATTTGAAGAAATTATGGCTGAAAACTTCCCAAACCTAAAGAAGGAAACAGATATCCAGGTACAGGAAGCACAGAGAGTCCCAAACAAGATGAACCCAACCAGACCTACATCAAGACATATTGTAATCAAAATGGCAAAAGTTAAGGATTCTAAGGCAACAAGTAAAAAACAAAGATTTAATTACAAGGGAACCCCGATAAAGCTATCACCTGATTTCTCTACAGAAACTTTGCAATATATTCAAAGTCCTGAAAGGGAAAAACCAAAAACCTAGGATATTTTACCCATCAAGACTATCATTTAGAAGAGAAAGAGAGATAAAGAAATGGGCAATACTAAACCTATCCTAAAGGAAATATTGAAAGGTCTCGAAATAGAAAAGAAGCAAGAATCTACAGGAAAGGGAAAATCACCATAGGATAATCAAATACATAAAAGAATTGTAGATCACTTACATAAGCCAGTACGTAGATTTTAAAAAAAACCCAAAAAATGTTTTGTGAAAGTGACTATAACTAAAATGAACATCAAAAGTTTAAACATGAAGTTGTAAAATAAGACATCAAAATCATAAAATGTGGGAGAGAGTAGTAAGAAAAATGTAGATTTTTTAGAATGTGTTTGAGCTTATACAACTACCTGTCTAAAGCAAATAGAGTAATGGGTTAACATACTTAAAAATTAGGGTAACCACAAATTGAAAACATACAGTAGATTCACAAAAAACAAAAAAAAAGAAGAGAAGCCAAGCATAATACAAAAGAAAACCATCGAAGCACAAAAGGAAAAACAAAATGAAAAAGAAAGGGACAAAGAAGAAATATAAAATCAATGGGAAAAAAAGGTTTAAAATGACAATAAATACATATCTATCAATAATAACCTTAAATGTCAATGGACTAAATACTCCAATCAAAAGTCACAGAGTGTCAGATTGGATAAAGAAACAAGAGACTACAATATGCTGCCTACAGGAGACCCACTTTAGGGCAAAGAACACACATAGATTGAAAGTAAGGGGATGGAAAAAGATATTTCATGCAAATGGAAATGAAAAGAAAGTAGGGGTTGAAATACTCATATTGAGTAAAATAGACTTAAAACAAAGTCCATAAAGAATGATAAAGAAAGACACTATGCAATGATAAAAGGATCAATACAAGAACAGGATATTACACTCATTAATATATATGCACCCAATAGAGGAGCACCTAAATACATAAAACAAATACTTACAGACATAAAGGGAGAAACTGATAGAAATACAATAAAAGCAGGAGATTTTAACACCCCACTGAAATCAATGGACAGAAATTCCAGACAGAAAACCAATAAGACAACAGAGATATTAAATGACAAAATTCAACAGTTAGACTTAATTGGTATTTTTCAAGACATTATATCCAAAAACAAAACAAAGCAAAAAACAAGACAAACAAACTAATAAAAACCCCAGAATACACATTATTTTCAGGTGCACATGGAACATTCTCTAGGTGAGACAACATATTAGGACACGAGAAAATCCTCAACAATTTTAATAGTACAAAATTTATTTCAAGCATTTTTTCTGATCACAACAGCATGAAACTAGAAATCAACCACAGAAAGATAAATGAGATAAAAAACACACAATTACATGTAGACTAAACAGCATGTTACTAAAAATCCAGTGGGTCAATGATGAAATCAAAGAGGAAATTTAAAAAATGCCTTGAAACAAATGACAATGAAAACACAACCATACAAAAACTATGGGCCGCAGGAAAAGCAGTCCTGAGAGGGAAGTTCATAGCAATACAGGCCTTCCTCAGAGAACAAGAAAAATGTCAAATAAACAACCTAAACTACCACCTAAAACAATTAGAAAAGAACAAACCTAAATTCAGCAGAAGAATGGAAATAATAAAGATCAGAGAGGAAATAAATTACATGAGATTAAAAAATAACAATAGAAAAAATCAATAAAACCAAGAGTTTGTGTTTTAAATGGGTAAACAAAATTAACAAACCTCTGGCCAGGCTCACCAAGAAGAAAAATGAGAGGACCAAAATAAACAAAATAAGCAAGGAAAGAGGAGAAATAACAACTTTTATTGCAGAAATACAAAATTCCAAAAGAGAATACTATGAACAATATGTGAACAAATTGGACCACCTAAAAGAAATGGACAACTTTCTAGAAACATATAGCCTACCAAAACTGAATCAAGAAGAAACAGATTTTGAACAGACTGATCACTAAAAGTGAAATAGGACCTGTAATAATAATAATAATAATAATAATAATAATAATAATAATAATAATAAAACCTCTCTGAAAACAAACGACCAAGACCAGATGGCTTCACTGGGGAACTCCACCAAACATAAAAGAAGAACATACACAGATCCTTCTCAAACTCTTCCAAAAACTCGAAGTGGAGGGAACCCTCCCAGAGTCATTCTGTGAAGCCACCATCACTCTGATAGCAAAACCAGACTAAGGCACTACCAAAAAAGAAAATTACAGGCCAATATAGATGCAAAAATCCTCAACAAAATATTAGCAAATCAAATCCAACCACACATAAAAAGGATCATACACCTTGATAAGGTTGGATTCATCCCAGGATCACAAGCATGGTTCAACATACACGAATCAATGTGTACACCACATCAACAAAACAAAAAGATGTAAACCACATGATCATCTCAATTGATACAGAAAAAGCATTTGACATAATTCAACCTACATTCATGATAAAAAGTCTTACCAAAGTGGGTAGAGATGGAATATATCTTAACATCATAAAAGCTGTTTATGACAAACACACAGTAAACATTATAGTCTACAGTGAAAAGCTGAGAGCTGTCCCACTAAAATCTGGAACAAGACAAGGATGTCCACTCTCACCACTTCTATTCAACATAGTATTGGAAGTCCTAGGGACAGCAATCAGGCAAGAAAAAGAAATAAAATGTATCCAAATTGGAAGGGAAGAGGTAAAATTTTCACTATATGCAGATGGCATGATATTTTATATAGAATACCCTAAAGACTCCACACAAAAACTACTAGAACTGATAAAAAAAATTCATCAGTGTAGGAAGATAGAAGATTAGTATACAGAAATCTGTTGCATTTCTTTACACTAACAATGAAACATAAGAAAGAGAAAGTAAAAACAAAGTCCCTTTTAAAATCACATCAAAAAATCCCCCAAAAAACCTAGGAATAAACCTTACCAAGGAGGTCAAAGACTTCTACACTGAAAAAGATAAAAGATTGACAAAGGAAATCGAAGATGATTCAAAGAAATGGAAAGCTATCACATGCTCTTTGATTGGAAGAATTAATATTGTTAAAATGGCCAAAAGACCCAAAACAATCTACAGATTTAATTCAATCACTATCAAATTACCCTTAAAATTTTTCACAGAACTAGAACAAATAATCCTAAAATTTATATGGAACCAAAAAAGACCCAGAACTGCCAAAGCAATACTGAGAAAAAAGAACAAGTCTGGAGGCATAGCTCTCCCAGACTTCATATCATAGCTTCCACAAAGCTATGATAATCTTAATGAATAAATTAACCAGTTAATATAATAGTATGAAATAGTGTAAACAAATGTATGACAATGAATTAGTTAACCTAGACAAAATGTATAAATTCCTAGAAACATGTAAATTATCTAAACTGGCTGTGATTGTCAATTTTATGTGTCAGTTTTGCTGACCAGATTTTTTTGTCAAACACTAGTCTAGATGTTGCTTTAAAAATGTTTTTAATGTGATTAACAATTTAAATCTGTTTAATTTAAGTAAAGACAATTAACCTCCATAATGTGTATTGGCCTCATCCAATCAGTTGAAGGACTTAGCAAAAAATGAGGTCTACCAAGGAAGAAATCTTACCTTCAGACTGAAACATAGAAATTCCACCTGAGTTTCCAGCCTTTAAACTTTAGTCTACAACATTTCTTCTCACCTGAATCTCCAGATCTCCAGTCTACCAGCTTGCCCTACAGGTTTCAAATTTGCCATTCCCCACAATACCTAAATTGCTTGAGCCAGTTTCTTAAAATAAATCTCTCTCTCTCTCGCCCTACTGAGAAAAAGAGAGACAGACAGAAAGCCAGCTAAACAAGAGGCAGAGAACAATGGCTAATACAGATTTTGGTATTGAGAGTGGTTTCATAGGCACAGAATCTTAAGAATGATTTTTATGAACTTGTTCTGAGGTTTCTGGATTTGATTCTACTGTATTATTATATTTAAAGTGCAAATTACTCTATTTCCACTAGTAGAGAGAGGACTGAGAGTCCATAATATAATGTAGCAATGGAGATTCACAAAATAACTGTATTAGATAATTGTAGTCAAATATTTATAAGAAGCAAGGTTCTGGGTGCCCATGTATTTGATACCTTAGAACATAGGTATAGTGAGATTGGTTGGTTTCTCCTAGTTGCACTGGACAAAGAGGACAAAGAAAAGGATTAGCTCAGAGATGCTCCAGCACCATATAAATGATCTGAATATTTCTGTGTACTTTTGAAAGAAAACTTTATCCCCTGTAGCTACAGAGCTGAGATTTCTGAAAACCAAACACAGAATCTCATCCTACAAGGGGATGAATTACAACACAAATTGAATTCCCAAACTTGCATGTTGTCTGCTTTAATAGTGAGAACATTGACTGGGAAGGAATGTGGTTCTGAAAACTGTAGTATGGATATATGTGAAGAACCTAATGAATCTGGGTCATTGAACCCCTAAATTTGGCTCAGTATTCTCACCTCTGGAGATTAACCTTGCTTTGCCTGGAAAACAAACAAACAAACAAACAAACTGTAATGGGTTCCCCTGCGGTAGTTGCATTCAAGACACTCCTGATTCTTTTCATCACCCACACTCATCATTGTTTTTCTAGACATAAATATGTAAGGGGAGCCCCAGAATCTTTGAAGAGCTCTGTGGTCACTCTTCTCAGTAGACCAGAAATTGCAGTGGAAACTGCTGCCACCAAACTGGAAAACATAAATGCAATGGTAGTAATTGAATCCCAGGTGGCAAGCACTAAGGGGTATCACTTAATTGCCAAAGGCAAGGTGAGCATGATTACCATAAAGAACAGCAGAGTCAAAGCAGTAAGCAGAATAGTCTGACTTGCAGAAACACATGGCATTGCTAGCTCATGGTATCCCTAGAAGTGAAATAAATGGGAAGTATAATAAATCCTTACTTGATCTGTATAAGCAGCGGAGTTTAGGTCAAGTGAACAGAAGCCTAGCTTGAATCACAAAACAGAATCATGACCCCTGGATCAATTTCCAGACTTGCGTCAGTTTACAGACCCAGAAACCTTGAATGAAACTGTGCATTGTGGGAAAGAATATAGTCAGACTTTTTAAGGATTATTAGATACTACCTCAGAACTGACACTAATTCCAGAAGACCCCAAGTATTACTGTGGTCCACCCATCAGAGTACAGGCTTATGGAGGTCAGGTCATCAACGGAGCTTTAGTTCAGGTTTGTGTCACTGTGGGCCCAGTGACACACCAGAGCAACCACCTGTTCTCTACATCTAAGAGTGTGTTTCTCTTTTTGTTTGTTTCATTTGTTTTGTTTTTTACATTCTATGTAAGAATGAGATCATACACTGTCTTTCTCTGTTTGATTTATTTCCCTTAGCATAATAAACTCTAGATCCTTCATGTAGTCACAAACAACAAAATTTCTTTTTCTTTTTTGCCTGAGTAATATCCCATATATATGTATGCACAACACATCCTCTTTATCCATTTTTCTATTGATGGACACAGGTTGCTTCCACATATTTCCTGTTGTAAATAATGCTGTAATGAATATTGGTGCACATATATCTTTTCAAATTGGTGTTTTTTATTTCTTCAGATCAATACCCAAAAATGGAATTTCTGAATCATATGGCCATTCTATTTTTAATTTTTTGAAGAACCTCCATAATATTTTGCTTAGTGACTGCACCAATTTACAATCCCACCAACAGAGCACTAGGTTCCCTTTTCTCCACAATCTTGCCAACACTTGTTATTTGCTATCTTTTTGTTAATAGCCATTCTAACAGATGTGAAGTGATATCTCATTTTGGTTTAAATTTGCATTTCCCTTATGATTCGTGAGTTGCATATTTTCAACCATCTGATGAACATCTCTGTGTCTTCTTCGGAAAATTGTCTATTCAAATCCTCTACCCATTTTTCAATCAGATTGTTTGCTTTTTGATATTGAACTGTATTTTTTTTTTAGTAATAACTTATCAGATATATCATTTGCAAAAATCTTCTCCCATTCAGTAGGCTGCCTCTTTGTTTTCTTGATAGTATCCTTCACTGTGCAAAAGATTTATAGTTTGATGTCTTTTTTTAAAAATAAATTTATTTATTTATTTTTGGCTGCATTGGGTCTTCATTCCTGTGCACAGGCTTTCTCTAGTTGCGGCCAGCAGGGGCTACTCTTCATTGTAGTGCATGGGCTTCTCATTGCGGTGGATTCTCTTGTTGTGGACCACAGGCTCTAGATGTGCGGGATTCAGTAGTTGTGGCACACAGGCTCAGTAGTTGTGGCTTGTGGGCTCAAGAGCCTATGCTCAGTAGTTGTGGTTCATGGGCTTAGTTGTTCCCCCAGCATGTGGGATCTTCCCAGACCAGGGCTCAAACCCATGTCCCCTGAATTGGCAGGCAGATTCTTAACCACTGCACCACCAGGGAAGTCCCTCATTTGTTTATTTTTGCTTTAACTTTCCTTGCTTGAGAAGGTAGATCCAAAATAATATTGCTAAGGCCAATGTTAAAGAGTATGCTGCCAATGTTTTCTTCTAGGAGTTTTATGGTTTCTGGTTTTACAATTAAGTCTTTAACTCATTTTGAGTTTATTTTTGTATATGATGTGAAAGTGGTCCAGTCTGACTCTTTGGCATATAGCTTTCTAGTTTTCCAGCCCCATTTGTTGAAGAGGCTGCCTTTTCACTATTGTATATTCTTGCCTCTTTTGACCATGTAAGTGTGGGTTTATTTGGGGGTTCTCTATTGAGAATACATTTTTCTGTTGATCTATGTGTCATTTGTGCTAGTACAATGTGATTGCTGAAGATTTGTATTATAGTTTGGGTCAGAGAACTGTACCTCCATCTTTTTCTTTTCTCTCAAGATTTCTTTGGGTATTCATGGTCTTTTGGTTTCCACACAAATTTTAGAATTATTTGTTCTAGTTCTGTGAAAAATGCCATTGGCATTTTGATAGTTGTGTTGAATCTGTAGATTGCCTTGGACAGTATGGTCATTTTAAAAATATTAATTTTTCCAATTCATGAGCACAGTACATCTTTCCATTTGTTTGTGTTATCCTAAATTTCTTTCCTCAGTGTCATAGTTTGCAGAGTACAGGTATTTTATCTCTTTGGTTACATTTATACCTAGGTGTTTTATTCATTTTGATGCAGTTGTAAATGGGATTGTTTTCTTGATTGCTTTATCTGATAGTGCATTATTAGTGTATAGAAACACAGCAGATTTCTATATAATTCTATATCCTGCAACTTTACTGATTTCATTTATTATTTCTTATAGATTTTTGGTAGTGTCTTTAGCATTTTTTGTATATTATCATGTAATCTGTGTATAGTGAGTTTTACTTTTTCCTTTCCAATTTAGATGCACTTCATTTTTTTCCTGTCTAATTGCTGTGGCTAAGACTTTCAATACTATGTTGAATAAAAATGGCTAGAGTGGACATCCTGGTCTTATTCCTGATCCTAGAGGAAATGCTTTCAGATTTTTATTGTTGAGTATGATGTTGGCTCTAGGTTTGTCATATATGACCTTTATTATGTTGACATATGTTCTGTCTATACACAACTTGTGTTTTTATAATATATTGATGTTGATATTTTTAAAAAAGATTTTCCTGTACCTATTAAGTTATCATATGAATTTTATTCTTCAACTTGTTAATGTGGTATATTAAGTTGATTGATTTGTGGATACTGAGCCATCCTTGTTTTCCTGGTATAATTTCCACTTGACCATGATGCAAGATGCTTTTAATATATTGCTGAATTTGGCTTGTTAATATTTTGTTGAGGACTTTTGCATCTATATTCATCATAGTTTCTTTTTTGTTGTATTTTTGTCTGAGTTTGGTATCCAGATGATGCTGGCCTTGTAGCATGAGTCCAGAAGCATACCTTCCTTTTAAATTTTTGGGGTAGTTTAAGAAGGATAAGTGTTAACTCTTCTTAAAATGCTTGGTAGAGTTCATCTGTGAAGTCATCTGGCCCTAGATTTTTGTTTGTTGGGAGTTTTTTGATTACTTATTCAATTTTATTACTGGTAATGTATCTTTCTATTTTAGATTTCTTCCTGGTTCAGTCTCAGGAGATACACGTTTTCAGGAATTTATCCATTTCTTCTAGGTTGTCCATTTTATTAGCATATAATTCTTTGTAGTAATTTATTATGATCCTTTGTATTTCTGTGGTATTGGTTGTAACTTCTCCTCTTTTATGTCTGATTTTATTTATTTGAGCCTTCTTTTTGTTATGAGTCTCACTAAAGTTTTATCAATTTTGTTTACCTTTTCAAAGAACCAGCTCTTAGTTTTATAGATTTTTGCTATTTTTCCTTAGTCTCTATTTTCTTTATTTCTGCTCTGACCTTTATTATTTCTTTCCTTCTACTAACTTTGTGTTTTGCTTGTTCTTTTTCTAGTTCCCTTAAGTATAATGTTAGATTGTTTAGTTGAGATTTTCCTTGTCTCATGCAGTAGACCTGTATTGTTATAAACCTCCCTCCTGGAAATTTTGGTTGCATCCTATATATTTCGGAACATTATTTCCATTTTCACTGGCCTCCAGGTATTTTTTGATTTCCCTTTTGACTTTTTCAGTTACCCTTGGTTGTTTAGTAGCATAGATTTCTTGTCTCAAACTCTTGTTGTTGGAAAATATGCTTAATATTATTTCAATCTTTTCAAATTTATTGAGACACTTTTTTTTGTGGCCTAACATGTGATTTATCCTGGGGACTGTTCCAAATATACATGAGAAGAATCTGCTGCTTTTGAATGGAAAGTCATATATAAAATTATGTGTGTATGTGTGTATATATATATATATATATATATATATATATATATATATATATATATACTCAATCTGATATAATGTGTCACTTAAGGCCAGTGTTTCTTCTTTTTTTCACGGATTTAATATTTCTTTATTTTTTTACTTTTTTAACATCTTTATTGGAGTGTAATTGCTTTACCATGGTGTGTTAGTTTCTGCTTTATAAAATAGTGAATCAGTTATACGTATACATATGTCCCCATATTTCTTCCCTCTTGCAGCTCCCTCCTTCCCACCCTCCCTATCCCACCCCTCTAGGTGGTCACAAAGTACCGAGCTGATCTCCCTGTGTTATGTGGCTGTTTCCCAGTAGCTATCTATTTTACATTTGGTAGTGTATATATGTCCATGCCACTCTCTCACTTTGTCCCAGTTTACCTTCCCCTTCCCTGTGTCCTCAAGTCCATTCTCTACGTCTGCATCTTTATTCCTGTCCTGCCCCTAGGTTTTTCAGAAAGCCAGTGTTTCTTTATTGATTTTCTACTGAATGATCTGTCCATTGAAGTAAGTGGGGTGTAAGGTCCCCTATTATTATTGTATTACTGTCAATTTCTTTTTTTATATTTGCTAATATTTGCCTTATATATTTAGTTGCTCCTATATATATTTACAACTTTTATATTTTCTTGTATAGATCCCTTTATCATTATGTAATGTCCTTCTGTTTCTTGTTAGTTTTTTTTTTTTTAAGTCTATTTTGTCTAAGTATTTCTCCCCCAGTTTTCTTTTAATTTTCATTTGAGTGGAATATATTTTTTTATCCTCTCACTTTTAGTCTGTGTGCCTTTTGATCTGTAGAGAATCTCTTGTAGGCAGCAATATATGGATCTTATTTTTGTATCCATTCATCTACTCTCTGTATTTAGTCCACTTACATTTAAAGTAATTATTGATAGATATGTACTTATTAGTATTTTAAAAAATTGTTTTCTTGTTTTTGTAGTTATTTTTATTCATTTTTTCTTGTTTTGCTGTCTTCCCTTGTAGCTTTAATATTATATTCAGATTCCTTTCTCTTTTTTCTTTGTGTACCTATTATAAATGTTTGTGGTTACCATAAGGTTCATATATAAATATATTCATATATATATTTATATATATGAATGATTATTTCAAGTAGTTTGAGTACATTCTAACAACCCTGCATTTTTGCTTAGTCTCCCAGTTTTGCTCAGTCTCCAAAATTTTTTGACATCATATTTTATATCTTTTGGGGGAATTTTTGTATACTTTAGCTATTTGTTGTGGATATAGATGATTTTATTATTTTGTCTCTATTACCTTTACTCTATGTTTATGTTTACCTATGATTTTTCCTATCATAATTTTTATATTTCTAGTCATGGTTTTTTTTAAATTTCTGCTGAGAAGTCCATTTAACATTTCTTGTAAAGCTAGTGCAAAACTCTATCTTCTTCTGAGACCTTGATAATATGGATGTTAGTAGGCTGGATGTTGTTCTAGACATCTCTTAGACTAAAAATTCTTTTTCTAAATTCTTTTTTTTTCTTTTTTTCTCTTCAGCTTGGTTGATTTTCACTACTCTATCTTTCAGATCACTGATCCACTCCTCTGTATCATTGAACCTACTTATGATTCCTTCTAGTGTATTTTTTCCAGTTATTGTGTTTTTCAGCTTTGTTTCTTCTTTGTATTTTCTAACTCTTTGTTAAAATTCTCACTATGTTCATTCATTCTTCTTTTGAGTTTTCTGAGCATATATATGATCATTACCTTGAACTCTTTATTGAGCGGAGTACTTACTTCCACTTTGTTTAGTTGTTTTTCTGGGGTTCTGTATTGTTCCTGCATTTGGAACTTATTCATCAGTCTTTTTATTTTGCCCTATTTTATGTGTTTATTTCTTTGTGTTAGATACGTTGATTATATGGCTTCATGCTAAAGTCCTATAGGGCCCAGCATGTTCCCTTTTTATCACCAGAGATATATGCTCTAAGGTTGCCTCTTATGAGTCCCCTTCTGTTGTGGTGAGGCTGATTACTGTGGGTACACTGGTAGATGGAGCTGGCCTCCTGTGTGCTTTGCTGCACAGTCCAGGAGTCAAGGGATGGCTGCCAGGTTGCTGGTGGACCTAGCTGAGTCCTCAGGTAGCTGTCAACTGGACCCAGGGAGGCTCAAGGCAGGCACTGGCTCACTGGAGTGTGGGACCATGTCCCCAGCATTAATAGGCTAGAGGGAGAATTCCAAATCAGTGTTTGCCAGGGTAGGTTTTTTTTTGCAGTAGAGTAAGCTCCAAAAAAACTGGCTGCTTCCAGCATCTCTATCCCCAGGAGTTCCAGTTGCCTACTTCTTCTTCAGGAGGCTCTACAAGATAAGCAAGTGGGTCTGACCCAGGTTCCTTTCAAACAACTGCCTCTGAACTGGGATTTGTAGTGTGTGAGGTTTTGCATGCACCCTTTAAGAGTGGAGTCTATTTCCTACAGCCCTCCAACTCTCCTGAATATAAGCCCTGTTAGTTCTCAAAGCCAGATTTCTGAGGACTTGGTCTTCCTGGGCCTGGACCCCTGGCCAGGGTAACTCAGCGTAGGGCTCAGACCTCTTGCTTCTTGAGGAGGACATCTACCACTGTGATATTCCTTTCATTTGTTTTTTGCCAAACTAGGGTGTATGACCTGACTATACTACATCTCCCTTATTTCTACCCATTTCATTGTGGTTCCTTCTTTATGTCTTTGGCAATGGAGGATCTTTTCTGCTAGTTTTTTAGGTCATTCTCATAAATCGTTGTTCTGTGAATAATTTTAATTTTGTTGTGTCTGTAGGAGTAGTGAGTTGAGGGTCTTCTTACTCCGCCACCTTGATGCTTCCACTATAGCTTTTAGCTTTTCCCTTATTTTCATTGTATTTTATCTTTATTTGATCATTTGGTGTATTAACATTCAGTATTTATATTTTGTTTTATTTTCCTTTAAAAGTAAATAAATTTGGTACCTCATATTTCCCACTAATAAACACTTATTTCTTATTGTAGTGTTATATATTTCTATATTCTTAGTATACCATGCCTCCTTAATATGTCGGTTTTTGAGAAGAGTATGTTAAAATTTCTGATTATAATTTTGGATTTTCTAACTTCTTCTAAAAATCCCATCAGGTTTATCTTTATAACACTGCTTATTTATACAAGATAATGATTTTTATATCTTCTTAATTGAATAGTTCTTTTACATACATAATTCTCTCACGTTAATATTTCACTTTTAAATAAATAATTTATATAAATTTATTTAAAAATTAAATAATTTTTAAGAAATTAATTTATGAAACCAGTTTTGTTTTGGTAAATTATTTTTTTTTCTTGATTTATTTTACCTGAATGAGTCTAAAATTCCTCAGTACCTATATTGACCAACAAAATAGGACCAGAACTTTAAATACATTTTTATATCTCATTCCATTTTACATGACACAGTTAGCTAGCATTTTATTTTACTTATAACGTATCCAAAGATAAAATTTAGATGTAATTATTTATTTTTACAACAATAGGGAGATTAATTTTAGCAAGATATTTTGTCAATATCTAGGCTAACTTTTGCTTCTTGTGACTCCCTCATTCCTCTTTGTTCATGTTTCCACTTGCTGAAATACAGTTTTAGTTTTTATTTCAAGGAGGACATGTGGGTAGTAAACTTTCTTTATTTGTGAAGATTTAAAATACTTCTTTGTTCTCAGTTTTAAAATGATAATTTTTAGTTATTTTCCTTTTGCACTTTGAAAATAGGTTTAGTTTTTACTCAATTGTTATTGCTAGTGAGATATTTTCACTGTCAAGATAATTGAAATTCCATTGTGAATAATCTCCCATTCTTCTGTCAGTTGTTTTAATTTTTTTCTTTATGTATTTGAAATCCCATGGCTTCATTATTTTTATAAACTTTTATGTGCATAGATTTTTTTATTTTTCCTATTTGGCACTTTAAATATATTCTTGATACACTTCATATGAGGAATTTTCTGTGTGTTCTATAATCCAGGAAAATTCTCAGTCATGGTTTTCAAGATTTTGCCTCCATCATGCTTCCAAATATTTTTGTTTCATTTTGTTTCTGTAAAATCATATGTTCACACTGTATATTAAGTTCAATGTCTTTCAGTATCTTCATCATGTCAACTTCCATATTTATTAGTGCAGAATTATGGGTTAATTTCAAGGCTATCTTGAAATAATTATTCTTTCTTTGTGGAAAGTCTAAAATTTGTCCTATATTTATTTTCTTTTGACAACATTTAAAAATTTCTATTACTTACAATTGGTTATTTTGATCTCCAGCAATTATTTATCATTATATTCCTTTGTAATGTTTTATTTATTTTGTGGATATCATTCGTCCCTGTATCTCTGTAACACTGTTGTATGTGTTGCATATTTTTTAAAGTTGTTTTTCCTCTATAGTAGATTTCTTGATTATTTGAAAATCTGAAGTGGCAAATTCCTGTTTGTTAAGTGAATTGGTTTTCTTAAATTGTTAATTTTCTTTTCATACTTTAACATTTTTTGTGTAGTATAGGAAGGAATTTATGTGATAATTTCAGTTCCTTTTTTTTTTCTTTTTTAATCTCTCTGTCATCTTTCTTCACTGACTGATAGCTTTTGATTGCTCCCTTCAGAACCATGTGACCACCTGTTCAGAACGAGGTTTTATATATATATATATATATATATATATATATATATATATATATATATATATGGCAATTCAAGTGTATTGTTGCTCCAGCCCAGGACCTGGTTACTTGGTTGTCTGTCAGTGAACTTGTCCTCCTAAGCAATAACTCACTAAAAGCCACAGTTCTATCAGTTTTGGTGGATTATGCTCTGTACACTCCACATTTTATAAAGTGAGTAGAATCCATTTTCCTTTAAAATTTGAATTCCTGGCTGCCTCTTCCATTTTCTTCCCTAGAAACCGACATTACATTGACTTCAACCCCTTCCTAATATGACTTTCCTATTCTATTTATGGTTAGCAAAGATGTCCAACTTGTTTTTGAGTGGTTTGAAAAATGTTTAAACATTTTTGACAGTTTCTTGTTTAGAGATAAGTAAAAGTGGCCAATTTTGTGAACTCATATTTCCATTACAGAGCAGATGTTTAGTGCTCTTTTTTCAAACCAGATAATAAGAGTGGTTAAAATTAAATTCTCTTCAGAATCCACTGCCAATTAAATTGGGAGGTCTAATTCAATAATATTAGAAATTCAGTGTTTAATTTATTTTTATATGTTGTGTTTAAAGTGATAGCAACTTTAGAATATAGATTATATTTCGGTTTCATCTCAAGATGATTCTTAACCTGGAACCATTGGTGCAATCCCTTTGAGCTTGAGTCTAAGAGATTGAACAAACTTGTAAATGCCTACTTTAAAATATATCTTGATGCTCTCTCCAACTGGTGAGACTCAACAATATTAAATTTAACAGGAATAAATGAACAATCACAAATTGTTGTTCAATAAATAAAGTAATACATATATAGGAAGGGGAGATTTGCTTAAACACAAACACGTATTTAAATACAGAAAGTCCTCTAAAATTCCGTTTCACACTATAGACAATAGAAGTGTACAGAATTTTGCTTTGAATACTGAAAATTTGGAATAAAATGTATTTCTACAAATGTTTTTAAGTGCTTGAGTAAACTTCCCACCTGGTAAAGAAAAGCATCAAGACAAAGAAATAGCAAGAGGACGCAAATCCAGAGAGAGATGTGTTAAAGCTACCATTTACCCTTGGAACATCTCTCTATTCATTTTGGTTTAGAGAATGAGTTTTAAGCAGACTATTAAATATTTATAGATAGATTGCTCATTTCCACATAAAATTGAAACTGCCAAAATGTGACATCTTCAGAAGGGACAAAACCAAAGTGTTACCAGAAAAGAGAAACAATACTTTACTTATCTTATTGATCATTTACTTAGGATAAATAAGAGGAAAAAACACTAAAACTTAAAAGTTTTTTCACATATAGTGTGAGTTCAGTCTACACTTCCCACTACTTTGTTATTCAAAGAAATTCAAGACAAATACTTAGTTTCAAATAGTCAAATTCTCATGTTTTGTCACTGCTCCTAATACCTGGCAGAGGCAAACACAAATCATTTCTGGAGAAACAAAAAGAGCTGAAAAAATATCTATATATACAACTCCAAACAATATTAGCTCACACATACACACACGTGTTACATAAAAGAAAATTACTTGAGGAAACAAGCCATTACTAGTGAAGGTCATCAGAGTCAAAGTCACAAATATGATACCTTTTGGAATTATCACATAAAATAAATAATTATATTTAATAGGTTTAAAGTAATATATGATGTTATAAACATTGTGACAAAGAAATGAGTGATTCTGGTCAGGAATATTTCAAAAAGAACAAAAAAGAATTTCTAGAAAAAAAAATATATGACGTGTGAAATTAGAAATGCATAAATGGCATAAATAGTAGGTCATTCTGAAAAAAAGAATTAGTTAACTGTATGTTTTACCTGAAGGATTCACTGAGAAAATAACACATAATAACAAAGATACATATGTGCTTGGTTTTGAGCATCATATTTTTGAGATCTTGTAGCAAATAAGTAGATTATCTGAACTACATGCCACTTAAATAAATGTTGAACAAATCATAGTCATTAATTTAAAAAGAAATTCAATATTGTATTAGGCAGCTAGGGCATAACAGAATGCTACAGACTGAGTGTCTTAAACAACAGATTTATTTTCTCACAGTTCTGGAGGCTAGAAGTCCAGGATCCAATTGCCAGCAGGGTGAATTTCTAGTGAGACAACTCTCCTTGGCTTGTAGACCCATGTCTTCTCGTTGTCCTCACATGACCTTTTCTTTGTGAATATGCTCTCCTGGACACTCTTCCTCTTCTGATTAGGACTTCAGTCCCATTGGATTAGGGTCCCACCTTTAGGCTCTCATTTAACCTTAATTATCTCCTCAAGGCCTTATCTTTATCAATTACATTGAGCATTTGGGCTTCAATCTATGAATTTTTGTAGACACAATTTAGTCCACAAAAAACATGATAATGTCATTCAACAAAAGGACTAAAGAAAATTGTCTTTTTCACTTAGTTCTATAAAGCAATATTAAGACCAATGTTTAAAAGCTATAGGGAAGGAAATTTGGGTTTATACAAAGAATTTTCTATTAATATCCAACAATGGTTTTCTTAATATATTCTATGTTACTTTCCATAGAAAATATTATTTCTTACCACAGGAATCCTTTAAGTAAAAGCTGTTGATCAAAAATCAATACTCCTATAGTAAAAATTATTTCACACAGTATGGGTAATATGAATTAGATAAAACTTTTCTTCCCACAACTTATATTTTAATTTTATCCCCAAGCAAACAAATTACTTATAGAAACAATGTTATTAAAAGTTGTTAGATTCTACCTGTTTTACAAAAGGTAAAATTAAAAATGGAAAAGAGAGCATGGGATTCTATGTCACAAAATTTTTGTTCTGTTCTTTTCATTAAGTAGATAAATAAATTCCAGAAACTCATTTCAAAAGTAAAATAATTATGATATTCATATTAAATAGTTTGAAAAAATTTGTGGATTAATAAGATAGCTCAACCATCTCACGATAGTTGTACACAGAAGAGCATGGAGGAAATTTTTATATGGTGTGTTACATTGAGAAGTGTTGACGAGTATTTTAAATGTTTACAACAACCATTTATTTCTTTATCTTTGATGTCTCACTTTTCATTAAAACTATTATTTCCAAATTCTTAAAAATATTTCCTTTTAGATTTCCTGCTGCTGTTTCATATTCACTGTTAAGAAGTCAATCCAACTAACCAATTGCCATTATAAAAGTCCCCACTCCAATCATTGATACAAAAATACCAGAAAATCTGGAGCCAATGGAGCCAATGTTTTCTTTATAGACTCACTTCAATATTTAAGTAAACCCTATTATTTCTTCCTATATTTGTTAAATGAAGACAAGACTCCTAATATCACAATTATTAATTTAGTTATTAAATTACTTATACATTCTATTATTTATTCATTTAATACGAAAATAAATAATCATATAAATTATTACTTAACTTATTTAACAAAAAATAAGAGTGTCTACTATGATTCAGGCACCCTACTAAACACTGTGGCTTCAGCAATTGAACAAATAAAGACTTCTCCTTTATGTTCTGTTTGGAGAGACACCGGCATTTTGGTTCAATATATTAAGAAACATAATGTTGAGTGTGGGGGGGGGGTGGAATTGTGTGTTGTAGGTGACACTATAGAAAATTATTTCAATTTTCTGAAAGCATTAAGTGCTTCTTTGTATAATTAATTGCTATAACAATAAAATCTCTTGACAATGCCAAACATTTCTGTCAAGAGAGAAGTCCTTGTCTGTAGACCAAAAGACTGAGACATATAAAAGCTTGCTTTTAGCCACATAGTCCATCTTTGCTTTAAAAGGGACTGAATTCTTATGGAATCATACAAATTTGAATAATGAAGTAGAATACTGCGGCAAAACGTCATAATAAATATTGTTAACAACATCTGAGAAAAAGGAATTATTCGAGAGTGTGCTAATGTAATCTATTGTGTACTACTGAGAGAAGACAGGCTGATTTTGGATCTGTGCATATGAAATACATCTGCCTATTTCATAGTGTTTCAAGTGGTGATTAGTATATTTTTCACACATCAATATAATATACTTCTCCTCCAGATAGACTTTTCAAGCCCACTTACTTTCTTTTGTACTCCGTGTGTAAAGTTGTAGACTGAGAATTTAAGCATTAGTGGTTGTTCAATTTTAATTAATTAATTAATTAATTAAATCATTGATTTACAATGTTATATTAGTTGCAGGTGTACAGTGATATAGAGATTCAATATTTTATAGATTATACTCCATTTAAAGTTATTATAAAATATTGGCTATATTCCCTATGCTGTACAATATATCCTTGCAAATTATTTATTTTATACATAGTAATTTGTATCTCTTAATACCTTACCCTATATTGCTCTCTCCCATTCTTTCTCCCTATTAAAACCCACTAGTTTGTTCTCTATGTCTGTGAGTCTGTTTCCCTTTTGTTATATTCATTTGTTTTGTTTTGTTTTTTAGATTCCACATATAAGTGATAACATAAAGTATTTGTCTTTCTCCATCTGACTTATGTTACTTAGCATAATACCCTTCAGGTCCATACATGTTGTTGCAAAAGGCAAAATTCATTCCTTTTTATGGCTGAGTAGTATTCCATTGTACATATATAGCTATATATATCACATTTTCTTTATTCATGTATCTATTGTTGGACATTAGGTTTTTTCCATATCTTGACTGTTGTAAATAATGCTGTTATGAACACTGGACTGCATGTATCTTTTTGAATTAGTGTTTTTGTTTTCTTTGGATATATATCCAGGAATGGAATAGCTAGATTACATGCTAGTTCTATTTTTAGCTTTTTGAGGAACCTCCACACTGCTTTCCATATTGGCTGCACCAATTTACATTTCCACCAATGGTGTATTTGGGTTCCCTTTTCTTCATATCCTCTCCAACAATTTTTATTTGTGGTCTTTTTGACAATAGACATTCTGACAGGTGTGAGGTAGTAAAACTTTGTGGTTTTGATTTGCATTTCTCTGATGATTAGCAATGTTGAGTATTTTTCATGTGCCTGTTGGTCATCTCTAAGTCTTCTCTGGAAGAATTCTATTCAGGAATTTTGCCCATTTTTTAATCAGAATTTTTTTTAAATATTAAGTTGTGTGAAACGTTTATGTATTTTGGATATTAATCCCTTATGAAGCAAACATTTTCTCCCATTTAATAGATTGTCTTTTCATTTCCCCAATGGTTTCCTTTGCTGTGCAAAGGTTTTTAAATCAAATTAGGTCCCATTTGTTTATTTTTGCTTTTGTTTCTTTTGTCTGAAGAGACAAATCCAAAAATATATTGCTAAGATTGATGTCAAAGAGTGTCCTGTTTACATTTTCCTCTAGGAGTTTTATGGTTTACAGTCTTACATTCAGGTTTATAATCTATTTTAAGTTTACTTCTGTATATGGTATGAGAAAACATTCTAATTATATTATTTTAAATGTAGCTGTCCAGTTTTCCCAGCACAACTTTTGAAAAAACTGTCTTTTCTCCCTTGTGTACTCTTGTCTCCTTTGTCATAGATTAAATGACTGTGAGTGGCTTTACTTCTGGTGTCTCTATTCTGTTCCATTTTGCCTGTATTTGTGCCAGTACCATGTTGTTTGATGACTGTAGCTTTGTAGGGTAGTCTGAAATCAGGAAGCATGAAATCTCCAGTTTTGTTCTTCTTTTCTCAGGATTGCTTTGGCACTTTAGTGTCTTTGGGATTATAAATCCCAAATGTAATGTAAATAAAATGCAAATTTTGGGATTATTTGCTCTAGTTATATGAAAAGTGCCATGGGTATTTTGATGGGATTACATAAAGTCTGTGATTGCTTTGAGTAGTATGGACATTTTAACAGTATTAATTCTTTCAATCCATGAACATGAGATATCTTCCCATTTCGGTGTATCATATACAATTTTCTTCAACAGTATTTCATAGTTTTCAGAGTATATGTATTTCACATCCTTAGTTATGTTTATTCCTAGGTATTTTATACTTTTTAAAGTGATTTTTAAAGGGATAGTTTTCTTGCTTTCTCTTTCTGATAGTTTGTTATTATAGTATAGAAAAGCAACAGATTTCTGTGTATTAATCTTGTATCCTGAAACTTTACCAAATTCATTTATGTTTTAATTGTTTTTTGGTGGAGACTTTATTGTTTTCTGTATATAGTATCATGTCATCTGCAATAGTGACAGTTTTACTTCTTCCCTTCAATTTAGATGTCTTTTATTTCTTTTTCTGGCCTGATTGCTATGGCTAGGCATACCAATACTATGTTAAATAGAAGTGGCAAGAGTGGGCATCTTTGTTTTGATCCTGATTTTACAGGAAAATATTTCAGGTTTCATGAGTGAGTATGATGATACATCTATATGTTCCCTCTATACCAGCCTTCATGAGAGTTTTTCTCATAAATTTATCTTGAATATTGTCAAATGCTTTACTAGATCTATTGAAATGATGTGATTGATCATTTTGTTAATGTTGTGCATCACATTGATTAGTTTGTGGATATTGAACCATCATTGCATCCCTGGAATAAATTCCACTTGATCAATGTTTATGATCCCCTTTATATATTATTAAATTAGGTTTGCCAATAATTTTTGAGGGTTTTTGCATCTATATTCATCAGAGATATTGGTCTGCAATTTTTCTTTGTATTGTCTTTTTCTGGTTTTGGTGTCAGTGTAGTATGCCTTGTAGTATGAATTTGGGAGTGTTCCCTCCTTTTCAATTTTTTGGAATACTTTGAGAAGGATAGCTATAAATTTGTCTTTATGTGTTTGGTAGAATTCTCCTGTGACACTGTCAGTCCTGGACATTTGTTTGCTGGAAGTTTTTCATTACTAATTCTGTTTTAGTACTAGTGATTGTTCTGTTCAGATTGTCTGTTTCTTCCTGATTTATTATTGAAAATTTGCAAGTTTCTAGATATTTATCCAGTTCTTCTAGGTTGTCCAATTTGTTGAAATGTAGCTCTTCATAGAAGTTTTTAATGATTTTTTTGTATGCCTGTGATATCAGTTGTAATTTCTCCTCTTTCATTTCTTATTTTGCTTATTTGGGTCTCCTCTCTTATTAATGAGCCTAGATAAAGCCTTGTCAATTTTGTTTATATTTTCAAAAATCAAGCTTTTTGTTTCATTGATCTTTTCTATTGTTGTTTTTTGTTTGTTTGTTTCTATTTTAATTATTTATTCTCTGATCTTTATTATTTCGTTCCTTCTCCTCCTGCTGACTTTGGGCTTTGGTTATTCTTCTTCTTCTAATTCTTTTAGATGGTAAGTGAGGTTGTTTAATTGAGATTTTTCTTGCTTATTGATGTAGGCCGATATTGCTATAAACTTCCCCTTTAGAAGTGCTTTAACTGTGTTTCACATATTTTGGGAAGTTGTGTTTTATTTTTGTTTCAGAAAAAAAATGCTTTATAAAATTTCTATTTTTTAATTTGTTGAAATTTGATTTGTGGCCTGGCATGGGACCTATCCTGGAGAACATTTCATGTGCACTTGAAAAGAAAGTGTATTCTGCTGTTTTTGGATGGTCTATTGTGACATTTAAAACCATTATTGCCTTAGTGATTTTCTATCTTGATGATATGTCCTTTGATGTAAGTATAATGTTAAAAGTTCCCTACTATTATTGTATTATTATTAATTTCTCCATTTTTGTCTATTAATATTTTATTTATATGTTTAGGTGCTCCTATATTAGGTGCATATATGTTAATGAATTTTTTTCCTCTTCTTTTGTTGATCACTATATTATTATAATTCTCTACCTTTTGTTATAGACTTTATTTTAAAGTCAACTTTGTCTGAGTATTGCTACTCCAGTTTTCTTTTTGTATCCATTTTTATGAAATATCTCTTTCCATCCATTCACTTTCAGTCTGTGTGTCTTTAGTCCTGAAATGAGTCTCTTGTAGGCAGCATATAGATGGGCATTTTTAATCCAGTCAGCCATCTTATGTCTTTTGATTGGAGCATTTATCCCATTGAGATTTGAAGTAATTATTTTTAGGTATGAACTTATCACCATGTTGTTACTTGTCTTGTGGTTGTTTTGTAGCTATTTTTCTTGTTTTCTTTTTCTTTTAATTTCTTCCTTTGTGGTTTGATGATTTTCCTTATCGGTATGCTTGTGTTCCTTTCTCTCTAGTTTTTGTGTATCTATTTTAGGATTTCAATTTGTGGTTACCATAGGGTTCATATATGTTGACCTGTAACTATATCTATTTGCAGAAACTGGTAGTCATTAATTTCTAACACATTTGAAAAGATCTAAATTTTCTACCCCATTCCCCCAAGTTTTGCTTTTTTGATGTCATATTTTACATCTCCATGTTTATCCCTTCACTCTTTATTTTAGTTATAGTTGATTTTACACTTTTTGTCTTTTAATTTTCATACTAGCTTATTTAAGTGGTTGATCCTCAGACTTCACTATATATTTCCCTTTATTAGTGGGATTTTTCCTTTCCTATAAATTCTCCGTAGCTTTCTCTTTTGCACATAAAAAAAGACACTTTAATAGTTCTGATAGGGTCAATTTAGTATTGATGAAATCTTTTAGTTTTTGCTTGTCTGAGAAATTCTTTATCTCTCCTTCAATTCTGAATATTAAAGTTGCTGGTAGAGTATCCTAGGTTGCAGGGTTTCCCTTTCAGTACTTTTAATATATCATGCCACTCCCTTCTGTCCTACACAGTTTCTGCAAAAAAAAAATCTGTATTATGGGGGGGGCATTGTTCCCTTGTATTTTACTCTTCCTTTTTTTTCCCCTCTTTTGCTGCCTTTAGAACTCTCTATGTTTAACTTTTGCCATTTTAATATAATATGTCTGTGTGTGGTTCTCTTTGAGTTCATCTTGGTTGGGGTTCTCTGTGCTTCCCTTACCTGGATATTAGTTTCCTTCTTCAGGTTTGGGAAGTTTTCAGCCAAAATTTTATCAGATATAGTTTTGACCATTTTTTCTCTCTCTTTTCCTTCCTGGAACCCTATAATATGAATGTTAGTATGCTTGATATTGTCTCAGTGGTCTCTTAAATTGCCCCCATTTTTAAAATTTGTTTTTCTTTTTTCTGTTCTGGTTGAGTGATTTCCATTATTTTACCTTCCAGATTGCTTATGTGTTCTTTTGTATCACCTGGTCTGCCATTAAGTCTTTCTAATGTGTTTTTCATGTCAGTTATTGTATTCTTCAGCTCTGGCTCATCTTTTTTATATTTCCTAGATCCCTGTTAATATTCTCACCATGTTTATCTGTTCTTCCCACATCTCAGTTAACGTTCTTATTACTAATGCTTTGAAATCTTCTCTGGTAAATTATTTATCTCTATTTCATTAGTTGTTTTTTCAGTTTTGTTTTTTTTTTCCTATTCTTTCATTTGAAACATATTCCTCTGTCTTCTAATGTTGTTTCACTTTCTCTGTCTCTGTGAAATTAGGTGAATCAGTTACCTATCCTGTTTTTGAAGGGCTGTCCTTGTGTGGTAGTGTCCCTATGCAGTCTGTGTGTGGACAGTGGCTTTAGTAGAAGAGCTGGAACTGAATTGAGCATTGGCCACATCTTCCCCTGGGGTGTACTGACAGCTCCCACCTTGATGGGAGGTAGGACTGGAGATGGAGGGAGTAGACCTGGAGCCAGGATTAAGCCAGGGTTTCTCTTATGCTGAATGACCTATCAGTGGGGGAGGGGGGCAGTCAGGTCTCAAAGTGCTGGAGCAGAAACCTTGATGTTTGGGTCATAGCTGGTTCCATTCTAAGTGTGCACTCTCCCCCTCCCAACAATGGCAACTTTGCCCAGTGTGGAGCAGAGCTGGGGCAAGAAGGGCTGGAGTGGGTGTCCAGTGTGGTCTGAGGCATGCCTGGGAAGGTTCCAGTACACCAGTCAGAGTTCCAGACAGTTCCCAATCCTCTACCTCCATGAATGCCAGAGATGGCTACCCTCACTCTGTTCAGATTCTGTGCCAGGTTTTTGCCAACTTTATTCTCCCCAGGAGCACACTTTCCTTGGCAATGACAGCCTTTACCTTAGTGTGGAGTAGCACTGGAGCAAGAGGGGTTGGAGCAAGCACCTAGTGTGGGCTGGGGCACATGCTGGGGCAGTCACTGGAAATGGGCTAGAGTCCCAGGCAGTTGCAATTTGCTTCCTCCCCTTTCTTTCTGAGAGTAAGAAAGCATGTACAAATATTCTCCATGAGCGGAGTATTGGTTTCTAACAGCCTTCTTGTAAGTTCCACTGGTTTTCAAATCAGCTGAGGGAACTCATCTTTCCAGTGTCATACCTCAGGGCTGGGGTGTCCAATATGTAACTTGAACCCCTCATTCCCCAGGGAGGCTCACTGAGACCATGATATCCTTCTTCTTTTACGTGGCCCCCGCTAGGGCCATGGGTCCTGACCTGATTGTTTCTCCTTCCTTCTTACCTAACCCATGTTGATTTTTTTTAGAGCTTTGGTTGTAGAAGGGTCTTTCTGTCAGTCGCCAGTTTGTTTTCAGTGGAAGTTGCTTGCTCCACGTATGGATGTATCTTTGATGTGTTTGGTGGTGGGATGAACTCAGAAATCTCTTTCTCTGCCATCTGGATCTCCTCTCCAGTGGTTGTCCAGTTTTAATCCACAATTTAAAATGTGGTTCTGACTAGTCATCACTCTTCTACAGTCTCATTGTATATCAATAAATTGTGAGAAGACACAAGTCCCTGTACCAAATGGTCTTTTTGCATAGCTGAACAACTCAGCTGAGATTATGGTGTATAAAAATTCCCTGGAAAGTATATAAAATCATTGCCAGAAATTTTTAATATAGACAAGCTACAGATAAAGACAAAATGACCAAACTAAGATTACAAGGATGATTTAGCTCTAAAATAAAAGTTACTTAAATTAAAAAAAAAAAAAAAACAACTGAACTATAGTAAGCATAATACACTAACAATTTTTTGATGTGCACTGAAAGAGCTATACACTGCACGTGATATATATCATCCTAGGGATACCATTCAAGAAAAAGTCATCAGTGAGAACTTACAGAAAATTGAAAACAAGTTTTTAAAGTATTCACTTAAATCAATTTATGTCAACTCTAATTCAAGGGAGCATCTTAAGAAGAGATGAGTTCAACAAACCTAATATGCCACAATCAATTGGTCAGGAAATTTTAAAATGTATTTTAAATATATCTATAATTTTAGCTGTGAGATATATATGGAAGCACAGCAAAGAAAAGCCTTGAATACAGTTCCCATTCTATGAAGACATATTTAAGATGTAGTGCACAGTATATTTAAGCAGTTAAATATAATAGGGTGTAAGTTTCTGTTCCCATAAAATATTTTTTCTTTGTTAGTATTGATTTGCTAATACCTTATTATGTGGAATGCATGGTTTCTGGGATGTTTTAGGTAGTATTATTGATTCTCTGAAAGTTGAGAAGATGAGAAGCATAGAAATGGTTTTTATTTTATTTTTTCATTAAAAAGTAATTGTGACAAGCTTAAAACTCAAAGGAAATCTCTGTTTATTAACTATGCCCCTTTAAAACTCTTTTCCCTATGAAGCCAAAAGAAGCTAATTAGATTAAGCTTCATTAATGGAAAGAAAGAAGGTGATGTCTCTTTCTGTTCTGAACTGGTAAGAAAAAAACTGCAGAATGTATTCAAATCTGAGTAATTTTAAAATTTAAGGAAGACTACAAATAAATTGCAAATGCATTAGGAATAGTGTGACCAAAATATTGAAATGTCTCAATGCTAAGTACATGAGACTCTGTGGGGTTTTCTTTCTTCTTTTTGGTTTGACTTGATTTGAGTTTTTTTTGTTTTTTTGTTTTTTTGGTTCTGTATGATTAGTGTATTTATGCATTTGAAAGACTGCCATTTAGAAGAGGGATTATACTTTAAAAACATGAGTTTAATCACTAGGAAGACACATTTTGAAGCAACAGAGAAAGAATGTTCTCAGTACTTTGAAAGATGGACTGAAAAAAACAGAACCAATAACCATTTTCATAAAAACGTGCTAAAGCTGAAAGTTCAGCTACAAAGGGGTATATAATATAGAAGACCCTAGGAGAAATAGCCATCAGATTAGAATCTAAACTGTATGAACTTTAAATTTCACCTAAACCAGAGAATCTATAATGCCACTAAAGCTTATGCATGTTTATGTTAAATAATTATTTCTGACAAGGCACAACCAATCTCTCTTTTAAAATTACATAGCTTGTGTTTTCATAAGAGAGAATATTTGTTCCATAACAGAGAATTATTCCATTATTGGCAAATTTTAGAACAAAAAAAATTATTCGTATCTCTCTACTTGTGCAATGTTAATATGCTAATTCATTAGTGCATTTCTCCATTATATGACTCTCTGTTTCTTTCACATCAATATAACCATTCTATAATGTGACATTTTGAGCTTAATATATAAAATTAAACACAAAAACTTATGTATAAAATTGATATATATAATGCATTTTTCTATTACTACATAGTTTAATTATTTAAATGGTTTATAAATAATATTTAATAATTTATCAATAATTTCCTTAATGCTGTATATTTAGTGTAAATTGGAAGCTTAATATTACAAATAATACCGAGATAAAAACATTAATGGATTCCTCCATATATTGGATTTTTCTTTTTACATCTTTATTGCAGTAAAATTGCTTTACAATGGTGTGTTAGTTTCTGCTTTATAACAAGTGAATCAGCTATACATATACATATATCCCCATATCTCCTCCCTCTTGCGTCTCTCTCTCACACTTCTTATGCCACCCCTCTAGGTGGTAATAAAACACTGAGCTGATCTCCCTGTGCTATGTGGCTGCTTCCCACTAGCTATCTATTTTACATTTGGTAGTATATGTAAGTCCATGCCACTCTCTCACTTCGTTCCAGCTTACCCTACCGCCTCCCCGTGTCTTCAAGTTTATTCTCTACGCCTGCGTCTTTATTCCTGTCCTTCTCCTAGGTTCTTCATAAACTTTTTTTTTGTTTTTAGATTCCATATATATGTATTAGCATATGGTATTTGTTTTTCTCTTTCTGACTTACTTCACTCTGTATGACAGTCTCTAGGTCCATCAACCTCACTACAAATAACTCAATTTTTTTATGGCTGAGTAATATTCTATTGTATATATGTGCCACATCTTCTTTATCCATTCATCCGATGATGGACACTTAGGTTGCTTCCATGTCCTGGCTATTGTAAATAGCGCTACAATGAACATGTGGTATGTGCCTCTTTTTGAATTATGGTTTTCTCAGGGTATATGCCCAGTAGTGGAATTGCTGGGTCATAAGGTAGTTCTATTTTTAGTTTTTTAAGGAACCTCCGTACTGTTCTCCATAGTAGCTATACCAATTTACATTCCCACCAACAGTGCAAAAGTGTTCCCTTTTCTCCACACCTTCTCCAGCATTTATTGTTTGTAGATTTTTTGATGATAGCCATTCTTATTGGTGTGAGGTAATACCTCATTGTAGTTTTGATTTGCATTTCTCTAATGATTAGTATTTTTGAGCATCCTTTCATGTGCTTCTTGACCATCTCTATCTCTTCTTTGGAGAAATGTCTGTTTAGGTCTTCTGCCCATTTTTGGATTGGGTTGTTTGTTTTTTGATATTGATCTGCATGAGTTGCTTGTAAATTTTGGAGATTAATCCTTTGTCAGTTGCTTCATTTGCAAATATTTTCACTCATTCTGAGTGTTGTCTTTTCATCTTGTGTATGGTTTCCTTTGCTGTGCAAAAGCTTTTAAGTTTCATTAGGTTCCATTTGTTTATTTTTGTTTTTATTTCCATTTTCGTAGGAGGTGGGTCACAAAGGATCTTGCTGTGATTTGTGTCATAGAGTGTTCTGCCTAGGTTTTCCTCTAAGAGTTTTATAGTGTCTGTCCTTACATTTAGGTCTTTAATGCATTTTGAGTTTACTTTTATGTATGGTGTTAAGGAGTGTTCTAATTTCATTCTTTTACATGTAGCTGTCCAGTTTTCCCAGCACCACTTATTGAAGAGGCTGTCTTTTCTCCATTGTATACTCTTGCCTCCTCTATCAAAAATAAGGTGACCATATGTGCGTGGTTTTATCTCTGGGTTTTCTATCCTGTTCCATTTATCTGTATCTCTGTTTTTGTGCCAGTACCATACTGTCTTGATTACTGTAGCTTTGTAGTATAGTCTGAAGTCTGGGAGCCTGATTCCTCCAGCTCCACTTTTCTTTCTCAAGATTGCTTTGGCTATTCGGGGTATTTTGTGGTTCCATACAAATTGTGAAACTTTTTGTTCTATTTCTGTGAAAAATGCCATTGGTAGTTTGATACGGATGGCATTGAATCTGGAGATTGCTTTGGGTAGTATAGTCATTTTCACAATTTTGATTCTTCCAATCCATGAACATTGTATATCTCTCCATCTGTTTGTATCATCTTTAATTTCTTTCATCAGTGTCTTATAGTTTTCTGCATACAGGTCTCCTCTAGCTAAGTTTCTTCCTAGGTATTTTATTCTTTTTGTTGCAGTGGTAAATAGGAGTGTTTCCTTAATTTCTGTTTTAGATTTTTCATCATTAGTGTATAAGAATGCAGGAGATTTCTGTGCATTAATTTTGTGTCCTGCTACTTTACCAAATTCATTGATTAGCTCTAGAATGGCTGCCAGATGTAGTCATACTAAGTCACATGGCATGGGCAGTTTATGTCTCATTGTATAGAGTGCTAAATTGCTTTCCATATGTGCTGCATCTTTTTACTCACCCTTCAATTTGATTTTAATTTCAAAAATACGTTGACTACACTTTTAATGTGTTTTTTGTAAATGTTTTTAACACTGGGATAGTTATTTCTTAACTTACTTTTCTAAAAATTAAGTAAAATAATACTGGTGTTTGTAAAGATAAATACAGCCAAGATAATCTATTAGAGCTATGACCCTATAGGATGCTCTAAGTTTCATATTCACTGTCAGTATAACAGGTTTCTCACATTTTCAGTCTACCTCCTCATCTTGCCTATTTCTAAGGGCTTAAGCTTTCCCTGTGTCTCTCATCTAAGAACCATCTTCCTCTGTATAACTACATCCCCTTTCTTTGTTAAATAATCACAGATGCAAACAACTCTCAGTATAGATTTTTTGACTAATGGAGATGGTGATAACAACGTTACTAATAACAAATAATAAATTATTCCTAATTGATGCTCTTAAATGACAAACATTATATGTCAACAATATATAAATTAGCTCCTCTTATTCTTACCACAATCCTTTATGCTACCACACCCATGTAATAAAAGACACTGAATCTCAAATGTAATTTTCCTAACATAACAGTTCTTATTAATGCTAGAACACGTATTTGAATCCACACCTTTCTTACCTCAAAGCTATGTTTTTAATAAAATTTCTTCTGTTTTAGAAAAATGATATGATATTAAAATTAGATAGAGAAAGGCCTTAACAATGATTTTGATCACCACCCATGGTCTACCTTTATTATATTTAGGAGTCAAATTTAGTAAAACTTCCTTTTACAATAGTTTTTGGTACTGGTTTAAAACAGTATTAATCCCAAAGAAGTATTGATTATGTTTTCATTAATAATTTCCTACCCACAGTCACCATATGTTTTTCTCAATTGTTTATACTAACCATTTTTTTTTTTTCCATTGTACATCTTATACTCCCAATTCAGTTAGCCTGGCTACTCCAAAATAGGTGATCATCAACTCCCTTTTGAATACCTCTGTCTTTTTCTTCCAACTATAAATACCATTCCCATCTCATCTATTTGGAATCTGGAATGTCATGTTTTCTCTTTTTTTTTATGTTTAATTTTTATTTTTTTTATAGTAGGTCCTTGTTGGTTATCTATTTTAAATATAGCAGAGTATACATGTCAATCCCAAACTTCCAATCTATCCCTCTCCCCCACTCTTGCCCCCTGGTAACCATAAGTACATTCTCTCTCTGTGAGACTGTTTCTGTTTTGTAAATAAGTTCATTTGTACCAATTTTTTTAGATACCACATATAAGTGATGTCATATGATATTTGTCTTTCTCTGTCTGACTTACTTCACTCAGTATGACAATCTCTAGGTCCATTCATATTGCTACAAATAGCATTTTTTTGTTCCTTTTTATGCCTGAGTAATATTCCATTGTATATATGTACCACATCTTCTTTATTCATTCTTCTAGTGATGTACGTGTAGGTCACTTCCATGTCTTAACTACTGTAAACAGTGCTGCAATGAACGTTGGAGTGCATGTATCCTTTTGAACTATATTTTTCTCTGGATATATGCCCAGGAGTGGGATTGCTGTATCATATGCTAGCTCTATGTTTAGGGTTTTCTTGTTTTTTTGTTTTTTTAAACCTATACTGTCCTCCATAGTGGCTGTACCAATTTACATTCCCACAACAGTGTTAGGAGGGTTCTCTTCTCCACACCTTCTCCAGCATTTACTGTTTGTAGATTCTTTGATGATGGCAATTCTGACTGCTGTGAGGTGATATCTCATTGTAGTTTCGATTTGCATTTCTCTAAGAATTAGCAAGGTTGAGCATTTTTTCATGTGCCTCTTGGCCATCTGTATATCTTATTTGGAGAAATGTCTAGTTAGGCCTTCTGACCATTTTTTGATTGGGTTGTTTGTTTTTGGATATTGAGCCACATATGCTGTTTGTAAATTTTGGAGACTAATCCCATGTCAGTTACATTTTGTGAATATTTTCTCCCATTCTGTGGGTTGTCTTTTGCTATGTGGTCTTAATTACTGGAACTAGAGAGTGCAGTCTCTTTTTTGCTTAGTATTAATCTACAATTTTCATTTTTTTTAATACATACAGAAACCTTCCCTGGGATTTCACATTCAAGAATCACAAGGAAAATTTAAGCATCAAATGATAAAGTAAAAAATTAATTAATAATTAATTTACTGATTAATTATTTAATTTATTATTAATTATTTAATTATATTAATTTAATTCATTAAGGTAAATAAATAATTAATTAATTTACCTGAATTAATCAGCAAAATTACTTCAACACTCAAATATGGCAGAATTTCTTTGGCACGGAATCAGGCTGTTCAGACATTCTTAGATGATGATCTCACCTGGGTGATTGAATGGTCTCGAATAGTGATCCTTGAAAGAAATTTATCAGCTTACATTCTCTCTCTCTTTCTCTCTCTCTTTCTATCTTGACATAAAAGTAGATAAATATAAAAGATAATTATTTTTCAACATTGGAAAATGATCAGTGCAAGACAGCAATACCTCAAAGAAGGAACACCTATGAGGTGAGCCCCATGGACATCTTGGCACTTTGGGAACAATTTCCAGAACAGAGCACAATGAAACAGAAACCAAGCAGATGAGTTAACCTGAGTAGACAAAATTAGAGGTCAGGGAAGTTGAAGCAGCTATAATCTCTGGGGAAAATTATTAGAGAGGAAGAAGATGTGCAGATGGGTAAGGGAAGCAGAAATCTAAGGGTTAATGGTGAGACTATTCAAGTTTACCAGAGATCAGTTGTTCTGACATTATGAACACAAAAGAGATACAAAAGATCAAGTTATACCAGGAACTTTGAAGTTCTAATCCAGTGAAAGTAGAAGGACATCTGTATTATACAGCATTAAAATACCAGGATTCAGTGCTATAGCAGCACTTATGGTATTTCTAAAAACCTGTATAAGAAGACAGTTTCCAAATTAATGACCTCAGCTTCCACCTTGAACAACTGAAAACAGAAGAGCAAATGAAACCCACACTAAGTAAAAGAAAAAATAAAAATAAAAATAAGAGCAGAAAGTAATAAAGTATAAAACAGAAAAATAAAGAAAAAAATGAATACTAAATGATTTAATAAAATTATTAAAATCGATAAATGTTTACCCAGTTCGGAAAAAAAGATGAGAGGTACTAATTACCAATACAAGGAATAAAAGCAATATCATCATTATAAATTCCAGAAATATTGAAAGGATAACAAGGGAACATCACAAAAATTTTATACCAATAAATCTGATAACTTATATAAAATGTAAAAATTACTTCAAAGACAAAAATCACCAAAGCTCCCTCAAAAAGAAATAGGTAACCTGAAATCCCAGTATCTATCAAAGAAATTGAATTTATAGTTAAAGGCTTACCACAAAGAAAACTGTAGGCTCAGATGGCCTCTAGTAAATTCCACAAACATTTATGTGAAAAAAACCCTATTCAACAAAGACTTTCCCAGAAAATTGAAAATAGTGCAATATATTTCAATTCATTTTATGCCCTGATTCCAAAACCTAACTACAGACCAATAAGCCTCATAAATATAGTTGTAAAATTTCTAAACAAAACTTTAGTAAACAAAATCCAGCAATATAGAAAGGAAATAATGCATCTTGATAAGGTATAGTTATTTAACATTTGAAAGTTAATTAATGTTATACACCATATTAAAAGAGAAAAATCATGTGATTGCCTCAATAATACAGAGAAAACATTTTACAATAACCACTAGTCATTCATGATAAAAACTTCCAGAAAGCTAGAAGAAAACTCTCTAAACCAGAGAAAAGTCATCTACAAAACACTTATAGCTACCACTATACTTAAAGCTGAAAGACTGAATTCTTCCCCTTAAAATCAAGAACAGAGTAAGTGTTCCTTCTCTCCCTACTTTTGTTCAACATTGTCCTGGTAGTTCTAGCTAGGGCATTAGGCAAAAATAATAAATAAATAAATAAATAAATAAGAAAAGAACATGAAAGACATCTGATGGAATCTATTAAAAAAAAAAAAGACAAAAAGCTAGAATAGTGAGTTAGTGAGTTTAGCAAACTTGCAGCATACAAGATCAATACACAAAAATCAAATATCAAAAATATGGATTACTTTTGAATAAACTTAACAAAAGATATAAAAGGCCCCAAACTAAAAAGCACAAAAGATTTGTTAGAAAATATCAAAGAAGACATATGTATGATGCTCATGGATCAATAAATTACCCTAACTCAATATTATTAATGCCATCTCACTTTCAAATTGAGATAAGCATTTGGGGCAACCTCAATTAACATATCATTTAAATTGATTATAAAATACATATGGAAATGCAAAAGACCTAGAATAACCTCTGAAAAAGGACACAGTTGTATGTCTAACACTACTGGTTTTCAAGACTTATTACAACACTACAATCATCAAGACTACATGATGTTGGCAGAGCAATCAATAAATAGATCAACTGATGGTAGAGTCCAGAAATAGACCCACATCTTATGAACAACTGATTTTCAACAATTTGGTGAAAAACGTAAGGTCTTTTCAACATATTGTGCTGCCAATTTTTTGGCTATCCAACACAATATCCAATTACGTTGTATAGCCACTGGCAAAACAAAGCAAAATAAAACAAAACAACTTCCATCTATATTTTTCACCACATATAAAAGAATAACTCAAAATGGATTACGGGTCAGAATTCAAAATGAAGAACTCTGAAATGTCTAAAAGAATATAGGAAACAACATTTGTGATCTTGAGATAGAAAATATTTATTAGATATAAAAATAAAAGCATGATAGACAAAATAACAAATTGATAAGCTGAATTTCATCTAATTATAAAGCTCTTCTCTTCAAAAGATAGTGTTAAGAGAATCAAAAGATAAGTCTGAGAGAAAATGACTGTAAATAATATATGTGATAGAGGATGTCTATCCAGAACATATAAAGCGATCTTAAACCTCAGTAGGTAACAAACAACTCAATTTTAAAAACTGGAATAGATTTGAACAGATACTTCAGCAGAGAACATATATGGATAGCAAATAAGTACATGAAAAAATTGTTCAACAACATCATTTTTCTTTAGGGATATATAAATTAAAACCACGATGAGACACCACTAGACAACCATTAGAAAGGCTAAAATTTAAAAATACAAAACACAAAGTGTTGAAAATGATGTGGAAGAACTGGAACTTTTATACAATATTGATGAACATGTAAAATGGTACTATTTTGGAACAGAGTGTGGAAATTCTTAAACAATTAAACATGCACCTACATTAACAAACCAAATCACTTAATAGTAATCGGTCTCGAGATCACATAGATTTTGCATTTAGCAGACAAGGACTTTAAAGCAAATAGTTCAATGAACTAAAGGAAAACATATTCTTAAAATATTATGATAATCAGTAGACAGACAGGGTATACCCTTTTAAAAAAACTATTTAAAATGTCCAGATTAATAGGAAAATGTCCCTAAGTTAACTCAATAGTAATTTGAAGAAGTCAATAGTAAGTGTCCGTGACATAGAAGGGAGATAAATAGAAATGATCCAATATGAGAAACAGACAAAATTGGATTAAAGAATAACAGACTTTCAGAAACTTGTGGGAAACTATTAAGTGGATGAATATAAATATAATTAGATGCCCAGAAGGAGCAAATAGTGAGGATGAGGAAAAAATTTTTGAAGAAATAAAGTATGATAGTCTTAAATTTGATTTTTCAAAAAATCAGCTTAATTGATTCAAGAAACTTGTAAAGCCCAAGTAGGATGAATACAAACAAAACCTCATTTATAGACACATAACTGTGAAGCTTCTGAAATTTTTTGAGAAAAAATGAAAATGCCAAAATATTATTTCAAATGATAACCTCACTCATAAAAAAAGGATGTTGAAATAAAGACATTTTTAGATAAATGTAAGCTGAAGGAATTGATCACTAGTAGACTTTCATTACAAGATGTGCTAAAAGATATTCTTCAGGCTGAAGGAAAATGATATCAAGTAAAAACTTGGATCTATAAGAAGGAATAAAGAGCTTCAGAAATATTTAAAATTGAGCTTTATTCTTGTTAATTTCTTTATAAATAATAACTAGTTAAAAAATTATAACAGTGCCAGATGGTGATTACTACATATGCAGATGGAAAATACATGAAAACAACAGTGCAAAGGAGGAGGTTGGGTAAGTGAAATTAAGCTGTTGTAAGGTTATATTTCTGAAAAAAAGAAGCAAGAAATGTAAAAGGTAAAATGTGACTTTAGCAAAGTTAAAAATGTACTTAAAAAAATACCATTAAGGGACATGAAAAAGCATGCTTTAGACCAATTAAAAATCATTTCAATACAGATCTCTGGTAAAGATTTGAAACTAGAATATAAAAGTAAGTCAATAATAAAAAATATATATACAAAACTTAAAGAAATTTCACAAAAGAAGATTAATAAATGACCAATAAATGCAGGAAAAGATAATCCATATCATTAGTTACTAGAGTAATCCAAGTAAAAAGCCAAATTAGATAACACTGCATCACTAACAAAATGTTCAAATTTTAAAAGATTGACAGTTCCAAGTGCTGGTGAGGATGCAACATAACTAGAACCCTAATACATTACTAGTGAGAATGCAAAAGTGTACAGCCACTTCATAGTTAAGTATCCACTTCTCATGTGATCCATCAGTGTCAATCCTGGGCATTCACACAAGAGAAATGTAAGTATGATCTTACACAAGAATGATATCAGCAGCTTTATTCCTAAACATCAAGAATTGAAAACAATCAAACCATCCAAAAACAGGTGAACAGATAAACAAGTTATGATAAATTTATACAATGAAATATTGATAAGCAATAAAAAGGAACTAACCACAGATAAAGGCAACATCATGATTGAATCTCAAAAACATTATTTTAAGCAAAAGAAAGCAGATGGAAATGATTATGTACTGTATAATCAACTTATATAAGGCTCAGAATTGATATGTATATAATAAAATTTACCAGGATCAGACATAATTCTTAAGTCCATATTTCAAATGTAGTCACAGCTTCCTCATGTTTCTATATGTAATTGTAACTTTTTACACTCATGGCAACTTTCAAGTAAGGCATGTGAATATATGAGGGCAGAAAAGGGATTTAAATATAACCCTGAGATGACAATGCTAATACAGTGTGAGAGTTCAGACAGTCTGCTGCGTGACATTCCTTTTTTTAAGAGTATCTGTCAACAGACATCCAGTACACTGATCTTGCACTTCATGCAGGTTTAAGACTCAACAAAACAGAAGTGTAAATCAAAAGCATGCTTTGTGTATGCTTTCTGAAAACAAAATTTCCTGAAAGAAGAAAGTTCAGAGTTACAAAAGTTTGGCTGCCACTTTGCCCTTAGTAACCACACTCAGCGGCTAATTTTCTCTCAAACTTAATAGAATCACAAACTTGTTAGAAAGAAAACATTTGCTCAGTAAGCCTAGAAATTCTTTAGAATTCTAATATTTGTAAAACTCTCTGTCAATAGTAAATATAAATTCTATTTTTTCTCATTTAGTTGCTCCTGGATTGAATCATGTAACTACTTCTTTCTTTACTAAGAATAGTCGTTGGTAGAAAGTAATACAAATAATACACATTACTAAAACTCATTTTGTTTTCTGCAAGCTAATACCTACTAAAAAGAAACTAGGTTTACTGTCATTGATATCATCCATATGGTCTTTTTGGTGATTTTCCTGCAGATTGAGTTGCATCAAATTTGGGGGAAATACTATTCTTATTTTGCATGTGACCAGACAATTGAACATAATTGTTGTGTTTCATATAATAGCCTTATTTTTTTCAACCATTGCCTTCTAGAAAAGGAGTATATATTTACAGTATTTTCCCTTTAGATAAGAAAAATAAAACATATGAATCACATCATTATGTTGGTTATTTGGAGTTGAGAGGTGGAAAAGGTGAGGGCTAGATAGGTGGATTGTGTTGAAGTGAGCCTTCAGTAGTTTCACAGGAGAGCAGGTGTTATAAACTGGATTACAGGAGGCTGTAAAGATTATCTGATGTACAAATCTGTGAGGCAAGGAGGAAAAATAATTTGGTCTTCAAATCCATGAGGCAAAAAATAAGTCACTATCCACTAAATACCGAGCATAAAGTAATTTAAAAATCAAACCTGTCGTACAACCAGGATAAGGCCAACTGCATGGTTATATACACAGAAATCTATTAAATGTTTAAAGTTAAACTTCTAATCTACCAACATCTTCTTTCTCAGTTTTTTCTAATTTGTATATATCATTATGTACCATTTTGATAGACTTTGGGGGTACTCATAATTGCATTCATTAAACTAATAAGTATTTGCATGTAAAGAAACAGAGATGTGAACAAAATTAAATGTTAGTGCTTTAATGGTATTTATTTTCAATTCCCCATTCTAGATTTTAGTTTTTAAGAAACAGAAGAAACTAATGTGGTTGAGATTGCCTGAATTTCCAGACTAGATCTCTTTCAAATACCCCAGTAGACAAGTAAGGAGGCAATGAGGTCTTTAAAAAGGTGCCTACAATTAAATCTTGACTAAGCTCTGTTTTCCCTGTCTTCAGGGAATTAGGCTGACAAGAGACTTTCAGAACTTATTAAATCATGTATTTTTATGTACTGTGAAACCAATCATTAATTAAAGCATGCCCACATTTAAACCATCTCGGAAAGATTTTGATTCCCATGCATTTAAGTTGCTGGGCATTTATACTCACATAAAAATGAACTTCAAGCTGACAGAAAGTCAACTGTTCAGACTTTTTGCAAAACCAGATTAAGTGCTTGCTATTGATCTTTGTCCTTTTTTATTCTTATGTGACTGTTTGAATCATAGCTGTAAAATAGAGACCACGTAGCCTACCACATTTTATTCATGGAGGTTAGTGTGGACCTGAGCAGCAAGCACGCTGTATATTAAGGACACAGTTGTAAACGTATGAGGCCTAAAGACAGTAATGGATAATTGTAGTGAAAGTGAAATAGATTAGCTAATGAAGAAAAATAAATGCAACTTTTAAGCTAGTTTTGAAAATGTTGGTTAATATATTTGAATTCCACCTCAGAAAAAATTCTAATTAAATTATGTGTAGATAACTGAATAGGTACTGTGTACAATATTATATACTTATGTTCCTATATGTTTATTTTGTTTCACTTGCCCCTTGGAGAGTTCTTCAATGCCTATGCAAATTGTATTCACTTTAACCTGTGGGAATTCACCTCCAAATCACAGGGCTTTCTAGGAAAGAATTAATAAATGAAAATCAGTTCTGCTCCAGTATATGAAGTGATATTCTTTCGTTATTCACAGTTCTTTTTAAATACAACACTCACAGGCTGCAGGGCAATGAAAATTATTCTTTTGCTTCTTATGCACAGTGGAAACATTCTTAGATCATCTAGATTAAACACTTTGCTTTCCATTTTTTATGGTAAAATTCTTCATTTCTGATGTATACATGCACATCAAATTTTGAGGATTTTCTTTACATTAAAATCTTGGTTAGCGATGTTCTTTCCTTCAGTAATTGGCATAAACCCTCAGAACTCCCCACCTGAATTTACATTACAGCCAGCTAAAAATTTCCTACTGTTTCTTTCAGAAGCAGACATTTTAAGTGTCAAATGAAAATATAGGCTATGATTCTAAAATAGATGTTTTAGAAAATCTAGACAACCATCAGAAATTCTCTCACAGAGGTGGAAATGAGATAAATTAAACCTTCATTGAGACAGAACCCTGGAGACTTAGCCTGTCTTCTGAAGCCAGACAGAAGCATAGGAGATTTATGAGGAAATCTGTTTTATGAATACTAGTGAAATGCATTAAGAACTCCCTTCTATATCTGGTTTTTAATCATTCCAAATCCATACTTGGATTTTTTTTCTACTAATGTAACAAAAGTATGTCCCTGTCTGATCACAATTCAGGAAAAAGTCAGTCTTGACTTCCTTATTTTTCAAGCTTCAGGTTGTTGAGGGGAATTAAAATATTAACCACTTGCCAGGCTTGAAGATAAGTTATGCATTCTTTTTCTTAGTGTGAGAAGAAACAAGTCACTATAATTATGTTATATACTGTGAACCTTTTTCTTCTGTCCTGTCCAGGCTGTTTACTTTCTTTGACAGTGTTTACTTGTTGTCCTTGAATTGATTGATGTAGCCCTGTGTAAAAATTGATTTGGATAAATCAAGAGGTTAAGGGAAAATTCATAATGTGAATCCAAATTCAGGGCTACCTTAAGAGAAAAGAAGAGGCAAGAAAACATCCTGAAGCCCATGTTCAAGAAATTATAAGAAGTTACTTTTGCTAGAAGTAACAGTTGGATTGAAATGCCATTAAAGTGTTATACGATACTGGGATTTTGTACAAAGCACCACGATTATTTAAATTCTGCCCTGACCCAACCAGCAAACCTACTTGCCATCTTTTCCAGAAGAAATACATATGTGTAGGAAATAATAGAAACAGAGTAAAGTAAACCTATACATTAACTAAACGTTTGGCCACAAAGCCCAGTATAGAACACACTATAATTTTTTCTTTATAAACCCTCAAACTAAAGTCAACAAAAAGACCTGCCTCATGCTTCCTTAATGTTCAGGGTGAAATCTCACATCTCAGCATTCTCATGAATGAAAGAGTCAATTCAAAGTGCAGCAGTCAATGTACAGACATGAGATTGTGTGAAAGCATGCCTGTAGAAAACACACACACACACACACACACACACACAAGCTTAAGAAAGAAGGAAACAGAATATCTTAATGTCTGTTGTAGATATGTCTAAGCCACAAACTCTCAGCCCTCTCAGGCTGGAACAATAAGCCTGGGTTTAGACATTGTATGAGAAGCAGAAGGAGATTCAAAGGAGAAAGACATATGTCTGGCTCAATCTTTTGGCACATTCTTATCTGTACTTAGCCACAATTGTTACAGCAAGAGACAGCAATTTTAATTTGTATAAAGTTCTGAAGTTCTTCCTCTCTACAGCACTATCTGTCTCCCATTTGATAAATCATTTTCTACTGCAGTTCCAAAGAGTTTGGCCATGTGAAAACTAATACCCAAACAGATAAATGTGGAATTTTCTTTAAGGTGTTATCTGGGTGAACAGAGTAGACAGAATGTCAGATGCTCTCTCAGGGACACTGGGCAAGATCTATTTCTGTTGGTTAGGCAAAGGTCAGTGAACTGGTCTCCTCAGGCTGACTGAAGGACTATATGAGGCTAAGTGTAAACAGGTATAGGGCAAGGATACCAGGACCTAAGAGGGCAGTTTGACAGGAGAGAAGAAAGCTATCTCTTTCTCTTTCTATCTCCCTTCCTTCTTTCCTCCCTCCCTCCCTTCCTTTGCTTTGAGAACAACCACATCCTCTCCCTTGGAAAGGAAAATAATGAATTACAGAATTACAAACGTGTTACTAATTATTTTCCTCTAAATCAATAATTGTCAAAGAGTTGTTATGACTGTGATTGTGAAATCATGTAAAATTGATGTGAAAATGTTTGTGAATGAATAATTCTACAGTCAGAAATAATTTAACTCAATTCTCCTAGCTTACCCAAACAAGAAATAGGTGGGCTTATGTTTTTTTTTTACTTTTGTCTCTTCCTTTACCAAATATTTATTAGGCACCTACTTAGGATCTGACACATTTAATGATGCCTTACTCTCTAGCATAACTCAGTCAATGCAATGAAAATTACAATATCACAAGACTTTAGGGATGGGTCATTTACAATTCTAGCCCAGGAAATTCTCTTGATGTACTTTACAAATGTTAATTTACTTCATCTTCACAAACACACACACACACACACAATGATTGGTTTTATTATTTACTCCATTTTATAGAGCCAGAAATGGGTGTCTGTCAATAACTTGCCTAATGTCACACAGCTTGTAAATGGTGAAGCTGTGATTTGAAAAGTCTGCCTCCAGTGTCTTTGTTCTTAATAAGCATGCTGCACTTGATTGATATTCATGCATTAATATAAGTGATACACAGGAATTTTACTTAAATAAAAGATGTTTATCTCATAATACTTAATATAAGAAATATATACAAGTAACAGAGGTTGTGGGGCAAGGAAGGCAGGGGGAGAGAAATGGACAGAAAAATCCATTTCTAAAAGATGGTAATGACTGCTGTGTCTGGCCCACGTAAGTAGGTATTATACACCATTTTACTCATGTCGAAGGAAAAACCCACAAAATTTAGATCTGGAAGGTTAGTAAAAACTTCACAGCTTTTCATCCTCAGTGTTTCAATATTAAATTCCTTTGAAATGAAAACAGTGTAGATAATAAGCCCACATAAGATAAGAACAATCTTGCACAGAGAATTTAAATGAAAAAAAAGATCTTAGGAGATAGCTATTTCTTGACTGTGAAACCATCATCTCTCATTCAGTCTAACCTGATAGCATCTTTCAGTGATGACACAATTACAATTTATCTTTGCTCTGAAATCTGCTGAAATCATGACAGGCATTTTCTTTGCAGGGTCCCTTGTTCAGGAATGCTCATTTCCTCTTCAAAAAAAAAAAAAAAAGGAACAGAATTTGTTTCTACCTTCTCAATTTATATCAAGACTAACCTTTCTTGGCTCAACCTAGCCTAATAAGTAGCCCAAAACAATTTATCAAACATTTTTTATATAAATATTGTGAATTTTAGGTCTTACTTTTATAATTTTCAAATCTCCAAATTACATCTCTTTAGATTTGAAGTTATGGGAGACATTTTAAATAAAAATCTACTTATGGAGACTTACAATTGTAATTTTAAAGTGACCATCATAACTCAGAAGAGTAGCATTTGTTATGATTAAAGATGTATTTGGTGATTCTCAAAAGATTTCTGCCTTCTGGAGCAGCAGCTATTGAAAATCATTCAATTAAAATGCGAGCTAGGGGAGTGAAACTCCTGGGCTATTTATGACGCCTAGAATTTTGCCTAAATGGTTGATTTCTCCAAAAAAGAAAACAGCTTTATTAAATGTTGTTTTCTTTATCATTTAGTTAGTTAGTTAGTGCATGTGCTGCTGAATTTGAGTTGTGACATGTCCGTACTTCACTCAGATCCCCTTTATCAGCTGGTATAGTTATTTCAAGTTGCTGCGAAGTCTGAAAATAAGGGCTTATACCTGGACCCTTCTCCAGAGAATCTCATTGGTTATCAAGAGACATATTGAGACTTCACACTCCAGAGCTCCCCAGGGTGAAGTCAATGCTAGACTTTACTTGAGACCACACCCCTGATGAGCAGGTTTCCTTTCCCTAGTCTGCTCCACTCATTCCTTTAAAGGATTTTCCTGAAGAGTACTCCTTTAATAAACCACATGTACCTCAACCCTTGCCTTAGGCTTGGTTTCTATGGAACCCAAACTAAGAAATTACCGTTCTCACTCTTTTCCACCCCATAAATTACTATTATTCCCCAGGGTCCAGTTCAAATGCATTTCTTAAGTCTTTCAGTATAGTTCCTCCATCTTAATATCCCTGGCAAAAATTGATTTTTTCTTCTGTACTTTAATGGAAAACATAGCATTTAAATTAAGTTAATTCATTGCATATGTATTCATACAAAATTGTTTATTGAATACCTACTACATGTCCAACATTATTTTGGGCACTAACAATACAAAAATGAAAAAAACACACAAGGTCCTGCTCTCATGGAGCTTATATTCTAATGAAGGGAGACATGATAAGTATAAGTAGACAAATTAGTGTACTAGATCAGTATAGACAGGGAAAAATGCAATAATAATGAAGACCAAACAATAATGCAATAAAAGTAGAATATTCTTTACAGTGGGTGTTCAGGGAACTGTTCTTACGTAAAGCTAAGAGCTTATCAAGAGCAAGAGCCCAGAGCATGCATGTTTTACACAATGTAATACATAACACCTAAAAAAAGTGACTTGAATTAGAGCATTCTACTGTTAATTGAATGCAATTCCTGAAAATAGTGTGCTAACGCTTTTCCTTTGAAACTTTTTTCAATTTAATGATACTTTAACAATGGTAATTTGAGTTCCCCTTCAAAAGTGTATCTAATTAAGAGCTCATAAATTTTCCTTTCAATTTTCTTTGAAGTATCCGTGAAGACTGAGAAAAAGGAAAAAAAGAAAAAAAAAAAAACATAACTTGGAAAGCCAAATCTTCCAGGCAAGAAATTAGCAAACTCCTATAAATCTTATAAAAATAGTCCATAGAACAAGGTAAAGAAATATTTTGGAGACACGTGCATATTTTAACTCACAAAGTACCGCAGTCTTACCCAGTCAATAGGGAGACATCTGGTTAGTGCTATTGCATTGCTGGCTCAGAGATCTAAGATTTGCACCAATCAGAAGTGGGAATTGTTTCAGAAAGAGAGTCATTTCCCCTGCTTTTATCAAGTGACATGACTTACACAATTCTCAGACTCTCTCACATCCTTGAGAAGAGTGGCCACATGAAAAATAAATATTAAAAATGTAGCTTCATAGAAGCCAAAAATAGCCAATTAAAAGATAATTTAAAAAAATAATTGCAGTCACACCAGTAGCATAAAGATAAAAAAGATAAGAATAAACAACAAGAAAAATTAGGAGTATATATCTTTAAAAGTCTACAAAAATGTACTATTAGAATAAATAAATCATATATTGAGTTTCTAGGAGTTCTTTAAAGATGTCAAATTTTCCTAAATTTATCTACAGCCTAAAATAATCTTACTGTCTTTCTAAAAGGAAGCAAAATAAAGGCATTTCTGATAAACAAATTTGAGAGAATTCATCATCAACAAACTTGCACTAAAAAAAGTGTTGAAGAGAGTTCTTCAGGCAAAAGAAAAATAATACTAAAAGGTAATTTGGCTTTGTGCAAAGAAATGAGGAGTGCTGGAAATGGTAAATATAAGGGCAAATATTTTAAAATTATTATTATTTTAAAATCTCTTTAAAAGTAATTGAGTATATAATGCAAATATAATAGTAATATATTTTGGAGTTTCTAACATAAGCAGAAGCAAAATTTATGATCACTGTAGCATAAAGAATGGTGAGGGAAGTTGAAATACACTCTGATAAGGTACTTGTATTATATATAAAGTGTTATAATATTTGCAGATAGGTTGTGATAAGTTAAAGATCACTACTGTAAAAACCTGAAGCAACTGCTAACAAAAAAAGAGGTATAGTTCTTAAGGCAATTTAGAAGATGGTATGAAATCATAAAAAATGCACAATTTATAAGAATATAGGAAGAAAAGATAAAAAGGAACAGGTGGTGACAAATAGAAACAAATTTAAAGACAGTAAGTTTAAAACCCAGCCTATCTATAATTATGTTAGGTATAAATTGTCTAAATATTCCAATTAAAATGTACAGATTGCCAGATTGTATAAAAAAGCAAGACCTTATTATATGCTGTCTATAAGAAATCAACTTTAAATATAAAGATACAGAGAAATTAAAAGTAAAAAAAAATATTGTCAGGGAGAGGAAATTTTCCCTCTACCCTTCTTGGTTCTTTTGGTGGTCTAATAATTAAATTGACACAAGGCAGATAAACAGGAAAAAGAACACATTTAATTTCATTTGCACAGAGGTCTCACACATATAAAACTCAAGTGACCAAAGCAAGCTGTTTATATACCTATTAGACAAAGAAACAACAAATGTGTAAAGAACTGACAAGACAAGAAACTTAGGTTTGGGTAGTAATTAGTAAAAAAACTAGGCAGACTTTGTTTACACAACCTTCTCTGCACTGAATACCCTGTCTCTGGCCATAAGGATGTCTTTCTACCTCTTGATGAGTTGTGAATTACCCTCCCTCTTGATGCAGGGAGGGTAACTTTAACATGGAAAATTTATTTCCTGCTTTCAGGGGGACCAAGAGGAGGGTCAGAGTCTCCTTTTTTGCACTGGCTGTTTCTCAAGTAACTTTAATTCAAAATAAGCAATGTGCTGCTTTGGCATATTTGGGGGCACCCTTCCCTGAGCCCCATTAATACTATGAAAACAAACTTTTTAAAAAAGCCTGGAGTGATTATGGTAATATTAGAAAAAGTTGATCACAGAACAAGAGATATAATCAATGACAAAGAGGGAAACTTCATAAAGATAAAGGAGTCAATTTATCAAGAAAACATAACACCAACTGTGTATTGATCCAAAAACAGAGCTTCAAAATATATGAAGCCAAATTTCATAAGACGAGTATTAGTCAAATCTATAAATATCACTGGAGATTTGAACACCTCTTTCTCAATAATTGTTACACAAGTAGACAGAAAATTAGAAAAGATATAAAAAACCTGAACAATACTATCAACCAGCTTGTACATGTTTATATTTAGAGAACTCTCCCCTTAAAAACCACATTAAACATACATTCCTTTCAAGTAACGTGGAATATTCACCAAGATAGACCACATTCTGATTCACAAGGCAAATCTTAATAAATTTAAATGGATAGAACTTGTACAAAGTATATTCTCTGATCAAGTAAAATTATACTGAAAGAAAAAAGATAAAATCTGGAAAATCCCCAAATATTTGAAAATTAATAAACACAACATGGATTAAAGATAGTCCATGAATTAAAGAAGAAATTATAAGTAAAATTAAAATATTCTTAATAAAATGAAAATCAAAATACAACATATCAATATTTGTGGGATGCAGTTAAGCAGTGGAAAAATTATAATTTTAAATACTTCTTTTGGAAAAGAAGAGAGGTCTCATACTAATGATCTTTTCTTCTACCTTAAGAAACTAGGGGGTAAAAAATAAACACAAAGTAATCAGAAAGAAAAAAATACAATTTTTAAAAGACTCAAAGAATGAAATAAAAGCAGTAACAGTAGAGAAAACCAGTGAAATCATAAGCTGGTTCTTTGCAAAGAGTATGAAAATTTATAAACTCTAATCATACTGACAAGGACAGTGAAGAGAGATGTTACAAATTAAAGAAGCAACAATCACTAAAGATCCTACAAGGAACAAAGTATTAATATAAAATATTATAAACAATTATATGTTAATAAGACAACAGTGAAGGTCATATGTACAAATATGTACTTGCAAGATACAAATTGCCAAAGCCCACACAAGAAAAAATATATAACTTTAATAACCTTTTAGCTATTAGGCAAATTGGATCTAAGTTTAAAATTATTCCCCCAGTGAAAATTCTAGGCTGAGATGAGTTCACTGTGGATTCTGCCAAACACTTATGGAAGAAATCATATCAATTTTATACAAATTCTTCAGCAGATAGTCTTCCCAGCTTATTTTATGTGGTCAGAAATATCTTGACACAAAATCCAAAGGCATTACAAGGAAAAATCTAGACACCAAAATCCTTCATTAGCTTAAATGTAAACATCCTCAACAAAATTTCAGAAAGTTGAATACAGCAATGTATACAAAGAATAAGGATAATTACCAAGTGTGGTTCATCCCAGGATGTATGGTTGACTTAACATTTGAAAACGGAGCAATGTAATTCACCAAATTAGTGCACTGAAAAGGAAAATAAAATATTTATTTCAATAGATGTAAAAGATAATTTGGCAAAATTCATACCCATTCATGATTAAAAGAAAAAAAACTCTATTGGCAAATGAGAAATATATGGGAACTCCCTCAACCTAATCAAAGGCATGTATGAAAAATTTACAGGTAATATCATAATTAATTGTTAAAGGCTGAATGCTATCCCCCAAGACTGAAAACATTATGTCTGCTCACACCATTTTTATTCTACTTTGAAATAGAAGACCTAGTCAATGAAATAAATAAATAAAATGGCTAGTAAAGGAAATAAAAGGCCTACAGATTAGGGAGGAGGAAGTACATTCTCTTTAATCACAGATACCATGATTGTTTATGAAGGAAATCCTAACATATATACAAGAAAACAAGTAGAACTAATAAATGCCTTTAGCAATTTCACAGTATATGAAGTCAATATACAAAATTCAACTGTGGTTCTATATCTGAACAATGAAGAAATGGAAATTGGAATTGAAAAATACCATGTATGTTTGCAAATAGAAATATGAAACATTTAGGGTTATATAAGAAACTAATCTGACAAGCCATTGGGACATTATTTATTTTTGAAATATTTTGGTCCTCACCAAATATAACCATGATTTTCAAATAGTAAATGTTCAAATATTGGTATAACATACAAATACATGTCAAGAAAGATGTCTCATGTGTTGATATTCAAGGAATTAGCCCAGCACATTTCCTGGTTATGCTTTACGTTTTCTAACAATAATTTAAAATATAATAGCTACAAAAATCAGACTGAAGATGGGAAATAAAAACAAATATCCATATGCAGTAAGTCAATCAAGCAGGTTAGTGTGGACAGACAGAAGTAGAAAATTTCATAGAGCACAATTAATACCAAATTAAAGTGATAATTTAATGGTCAACTATTCTTCAAGTGTTAGATATTTTATAAAAGAGCTCATCATTTTTCTAAACTGACATTTTCTCTGAGATTTATCTTACCCTAGTCTTCACACTACTTTCACAGTGTTCCATTTTTATGCAGAAAAATGTATTTAATTATTACAGTGATGGCAACAATAAGAACTATTGTTTTTCATTACATGAACTGTGCCACCAAACCCTACGTGTATGAACAATTGAGTAAAAATAAGTTAATCCTTTATAAGACATTTGCATGTTCCCTTTACAATCTGAACAAACTAAAGATTGCAGTAATTTACTTTACCAGCAAACTGAAAGAACATCTCTTATTCTGGAATTTAAGCAACTATCACATTCAAGTTCACTACACTGAGGATATAGGTTATATTTAAACTGTGTCCAGTGAAAGGTATGAAAGCTTTTATTGACATCAATTTTTCAAATGTTCTTGCTTCAAAATATCTAAAATCCAAGGCAGGCTACTCACACATAGTTGAACAAGTGTGTTTTAAATAGTGAGACCATTATTTTGATTTGTCTGAAAGAATGTCTAAGGGTACTCTTAAGAGTTCTGTTTTGTACCATAAATGCTCATTCTAGATTAACATTTCCCAAAAAGTCTCCTAGTTCTATAAAATCATTTGACCAATGCTAATACTCATTCTAACATGGATCTAGCCTTTCAAAATGCAAAACTTCTTGGGAAAGAGAGCATTCCTTTCTCAATGCCTTGGTGTGAATTTGGAGCGGTGGTGCTTGCAAAGATGTTCAAAGAAACTTGGGAGCACTATACTTGTAGGATATGCTGAAAGGCAGCAAGTAGTAGGGATTAGTGCATTAGGATGATTGATGCAAATCAGATAGACTCAACGATATGGGATTTGGTTGCCCCATCCAGGTCTACTAGAGTCTGTGAAGCCAAGCTATGTTGCATGGGATTTCAAGATAAAGAAGGCTTGTTATTTTGGCTTTGTCTTCTAGATGCTATATGACACTAGGCAAGTAAAAAACCTCTCAACCTCAGCTTCTTCATCTATAAAAAGTTGATATGAATTTTGATCTCATACTTCTGTATGAGATATACGTACATTTACTTAGACTAGTCAATTATATTTGTCTAAGCAACTATTTTCACTTTTCCTATGAGTGTTTGGAGTTGAAGAAATTCTGATTATTTTAAAAATGACACTACTAGTTTTCTTATAAGCAAAGCAGATAAACTAATGAGACTACCGTTTCTGTAATGTCACTATATACTCAAAACACACTATTTTATCTTCATCCGTTCTTTGTTGTTGTTGTTCTTCATCTTTACCTCTTCCTTTGATCTTTTTTAACGTCGAGGTTCCATCTCATTTATAAGCTAAATTCAAGTTAAGCAATATAAATGAATGCTCAGAGCAAAAAAAGAAAGATACAACTTTAATTAGAAATAGGAGTTAGAGTAAAATTTAGACTTTTAAATATTCACATTAAAAAAAACTGGATATTAGAGCCTTTGACCTATTAATCATTTAATAAAAGCATGGTATAAGAAATGATGGAAGCTTCCATTTCCACAGAATCTTAGAGTATTATAGAAAGAAATAAAATGCATATGATAAAATGTACAGGTAGAAAGTGTGTTGAAGAATCTCACATACGTTATTTTGATCATTCAGAAGAAAACGTTATCATAACATGCTTGGAGAAGGACCATAGTAAATAGTAGAGGAATAAGAGAAAGCTACCTGGACAAAATGGGAGGTGCTAGGATTGCAGGGTCTGAATGTGCAGTCAAAGAAGAAGCACATTGCTTGGGATGGGGGGAGGAACCATATAAGCCAAAGCTCAGTTATATGAAAAATATAAAGTCAATGGTGGATTGCTTTGGCTAGAAGGGAGAGTCCATGAAGGAGCAGAGGGATATAACATTGATGCTGAAAAGGGCACCAGAAAACTGAGCCTGTGGTCCATCTATTTAAAGCTCAGGTAAAATCCATCCCACTGGTAAAATAGAGTAGCAAGTGTATGAGGATTAAATGAGTTGTCTAAAGTCATTAGCATGCCTTTGACTACATGACATAGTATTTCTCTTTTCAGTAGACAATGTAGAGCCACTGAGGTGCCTGAGTAAGACCGTGACCTGACAAGAGCTCTGCCTCCAGATGAAATAACCAAGCAGCCACATTCTATATAACACTGTGAAAAAAGAGAGAAAAAGATGTATTTAAATATATACATATATATACACATATATAAATATATATATACATATATATGTATACATACATACATATATATATGTAGTATGATTTACTCCAGCCTTTGGGCCTGCCTTAAACTACACTAGGCCAGGATTTTACTCAATTTGTTTCTCTGAAAAAATTCTCAGCATGTTACATAAGACTAACAAGTATGAGGTCTCCAAGAAGAATCTTTAAAAAGAATGTGTGACATGGTATAGACTGGGGCAGGCACTTAGAATTTGAACACATAATGGAAAAATTTAGGGACAGAAGTGTAAGGATTGCAGCTAAAACTGAAAACATACATTCAGACCGACTGAAAACAGTATTTAGCAGAGTGTCTTGGCCATACTAGGAAACAACAGAGGCAGACAGGCCAGGCTTGCTTCTGGCAGGTAATGACAAGTTGCTCTTTTGGAACACAAATTCAAACAGACAGTGAGAATATGATTCAGGCCCAGATTGCTGAGAGAAATCTGACAATAGTGTCTTTGGACCAATCTGATGCCATGATATGTCTGTGTAGTTAGGGAAGACTTTTTTTCTGCAACCCTCCAAGAAAAAGGGCAAAAGTGTGAACATGGAACATCACTTTATTAACTTGCAGGTACATTGCATGGAGCTAGTTTCACCTGCATGAGAGAGTCTTTTAACTCTTTTCTCTGGTTCTAGTTTGGCATTTCCTTTCCTTCATTATCTCTTTTTCAATACTTTGGGGAAACCCCCTACCCAAAGAGCCCAGGCAACCTCCCTACAAAACATTTTGCAGGTTTTATCAGGAAAGAGAGCAACAATACTTGCCAATAGCTGAATGTTCATCTCTGATTTTCTGCTGCCTTTCATTGAGTCTTATTTTACACTTAGTCTACACAGTAAAAAGTATTCTATGCTCTAGGAGAACTGCACACACCAGATATGGATCATAGTTTCTAGTTTTTAAAGATATGTTGGTAAGCACATAGTCATTTATTTCAACATCGGAAAAAAGCATAGTGATATATTGGAAGAATCCTCTTACCTGATAGAGATTGGTCAATAGATTCATTGATGAATTGATAGATACAGTTGTAGATACAGACATACGTATGAATATTGATATGGATATAGATACAGATATAGATCTCACTGGTCTCAAATCCTTTTTAAGTTTCGGAAACTTTTCATTGTAATTTTTCCAAAGTGTTGAAATATGTTATGAATCTTTTTTTTTCTTTTCTAACAGAGCTTCAGAGTTTAAAGTTAATATAGGTTTTAAAGAGATGAGTTAAAATGGCAGCTAAACTTTAAGAGCTAAAAATGGAAATGTTTGCTCTACTTTTCATTCCCCCTCCTCAATCTCATTAAGGTGTATTTGGTATAATGAAGAGTCTAAGAGGGGAAAAGAGTGCTTGTTCAGAGGCTTACACTCCTGTGACACTCAGTACTTGTCAAAGCTACATGACTTTGAACAACTTATTTGTTTATCTAAACATCAGTTCTTTCATGTATAAAATAGCAATAGTATCATTTACCTTAAATAGCTTTCTGAGGATTAAGTGAGATAATTTTTATTTTCCTAATTATTATTTCCTTTCTTTCCTTGTTTATGAGAAACTAAACTTTTTAAATAAGTTATTAGACTTTTTATAAGCTTAAGAAGTAAGACAAACTGTTTCTCTTTTCATATTTATTATTACAAATCTGCCCAGAAGAACATTCTTGGCCTCTTTACTGGAACAGACGTATAACAGGACCAAACCTAAAGTACAGCTATGTTTCTCAAGTAGCTAAAGAAGCCTCAGAGGACTATCCTTCTACAGAGGGAGGTGGAAGATTCCGAAATAATAAAATGAGATGTTATTGGCCAATCAGAAGAGAGTCCTCCTCAGACTTACTTATGTCAACACACAGGTAAAGTTATTTTTCCTCTTGGAAACTTCCTTCATTTCTCCCTCTTTGATCTGAATTCCTACTGTTAATAATATTTAGGGTGTAATAATTTCAAATGTGTCACAAGAAGCTTTTAGTGTTGGCTCCAGTTCTTACTTACATCCTGCATCAGTGTCTACTCTACTATATTTATATGTGAACCACTTGTCTACCAGATAGGTATTAAATTATTTGAGGGTTAACACTTATGTTTATTAATTAGTAAGTCAATATATAAATAGAGAAGGGTAGGCTAGAGTTCAACAACAAAAATTGGGTTCAAATTCCAGCCCCTCCACTTATTAGCTATATCTTCTGATAAAGTTTCCAAAACTCTCAACAACTTAATTTCTCTATTTGGAAAAGTGAGAAAATAACAATAGTTACATTATAGGATTGTCAAAGTACTCATTTCCTAGTACAAATCAGTCACTCAATAAATTGTTTCCATTATAATGGTAACTATATGTATGGCTACTATAATTAAGACACAGTCTGGACATTACATATACATTATCTTTAATTTTATAAATTCTGTTATCATCAACTTATAGATAAGAACAATGAGGCATAGAGGGTGAGGTTTGTGCTGGCCAACCCAGCTTTCAATAACATAGTAAGGATTTGAAACCATGTGTTTCTGGTATAGAATATACTCCCAGTTTGTATAATAAGTTATACATTACATTTTTTTTTTTTTTCTGATGTTGATGATTACTTACTATGTGCCAGACATTGCTCTAAGTACTATATCTATATTTTCTCTTTTAAAATCCTCACACAAACCATATGAGATAGGTTCAAATTTGTCTCAGATATTAAAAAATAAAATCTAAGGCACAGAGGTCATTAACTTGTCCCAGGTCACAAAGGTAAAGGGAGAGCCAGGACCTTTTAGCTCTCTTTATATTATTGAGCACATACTATATGACAGACTCTAATCTGGGTACAAAAGATACAGCTGTGAACAAAACTGATGAAATCTTGGCTGTAATACAGCTTCTATTTATGTGGGGGGGCAATAAACTAGTGCATGTGTAATATGTCATATGGTGTTATGAACCTTGGAGAAATATTAAGATAAATGTATTTGGAAGAGTTGAGGAGCAACTTGAGAGAGTCAGAGTTGAGATTTATATACAGTCATTAAGGATGGCCTCATGAATTCAGTGATATTTCAGAAAAAGATGTGAGGACAGTAAGAGACTTAACCTTCATGGTATCAGGGAAAAGATACAAGACATAAGGAACAGTAATGTAAAGGCCCTGAGGAAAGACTGTGTTTAGTATGTTTGAAGAACCACAAGGAGGCTCATGTGACTGAAGTAAAGTGAGGAGGGAAGAGAGTGGGAGGAGGTAAATTCAGGGAGTAGATTATAAGGGTGCTCTAGGTCGTGGTAAAAATATTTCTTTATCTGAGTGAAATGGAAAGCCAGTGGAGACATTTGAGCAAAAATATATAATCACTCAGGCTGCAGTAGAAATAAAAGAATATAAAAAACCAAAGTAGAGATAGAGAGACTGTTTAGGAGGTTATTGCAGCTGGTTCAAATGAAAGATGATGGTTAAATGTTTTAGAGGGGAAATGGTTAAAAGCAGTCATATATTTATAGATATAACTACAGCTAATTTTGAAGTTTGCAGGACCTGTCAATGGATTGATTTGGGACTGTGAGATAAGAGAGAAGTCAAAGTCTGATCAGCAGAAGGGATAAAATTGCAATTTGGTGAGATAAAGACAATTGTAGGAGGAAAATACTTGGAGGGAAATGATCAGTTTATTTGGAACATGTTAAATACCAACATGCAGGAGTTCAATAAAGAGTAAGTATATGAGATCTGAGGAAAAAGACGGGTTTGTATCAGTCAAAGTACTTCATTATGAAACAGTAACAAATGACTCCCAAATGTTGGTGGCCTACAGGAAACATTTTTTCCACTCATGCTCCATGATTACCTTGGGGCTGTTGAGGATTTGCTCCAAGTTACCTTGATTCTGAGACCTGGTCCGACAAAATAGATGTGTTAACACTTTGCCAGTCCACAGCAGAAAGAAAAGGCAACATGATGAATCATACCTTGGCTCATAAAACTTCTCCTAGAGGTGAACAACATAATTTCCATTTTCACTTTATTGACCAAATTAAGTCACATGGTTAAATCTGACATTTTTGGAGGGGAGATATTTAATTCTCATCTAGAGAAGATGGGAATAATAATTTAATCTACCATAGGGATTTTTGGTGTGTAAATGTGGGCATCATCAGTCTAAAGACACTAGTTAAAGACAAGTCTGTATTAGATCAACAAGAAAGTGAAAGCATAGAAGGAAAGCATAGAAAAAAAGCATAGAAGTCTGATGCCTTGTGCGCTCCTGATTTAGAGGTCTCGATAAATCAGGAAGAGAATCTGCAATAATATTGTCAATAATGTAGGAGGAGAACAGAGATTGGTATCCTGAATGCCAAGTAAAATAAATGCTTCAAGAATTAAAGATTGAAGATGGCAAAGTAGAAGGATGTGAGCTCACCTCATCTTATGGAAACACCAAAATTGCAACTAACTGCTGAACAACCATCGACAAAAAAATGCTGGAACCTACCAAAAAAACCCTACATCTAAAGACAAAGAAGCCATAATGAGACTGTTAGAGGGACGCAATCGCCATAAAATCAAATCCCATACATGCCAGGTGGACAACCCACAAACTGGAAAATAATTATACCACAGAAGTTCTCCCATAGGAGTGAAAGTTCTGAGCCCCACATCAGGCACCCCAACCTCAGTGTTGGGCAAGGGGAGGAGGAGCCCCCAGAGAACCTGGCTTTGAAGGCCAGGAGTGTTTGATCACAGTAATTCCACAGGACTGGGAGAAACAGAAACTCCACTCTCAGAGGATGCACATAGGGTCACAAGCATACCAGGACCAGGGGGAAAAAAGTGGTGACCTCAAAAGACTGGGCCAGACTTACCTGCCAGTACTGGAGGGTCTCCCATGGAGGCAGGGGATGGCTGTGCCTCACAGTGGAGACAAAGACACAGGTTACGGTAGTTCTGGGGAGTACTCATTGTCTTGAGCCCTCTTGGAGGCTGCCATTTTCTCACTAAAACCTGGTCCCACCCAACAGCCTGTAGGCTCCAGTGCTGGGATGCCTCAGGCCAAACAATGAACAGGGAGGGAACACAGCAGGCAGGCTTCTTAAAGTCTTCCTGAAAACCAGCTGCCTGATAAATACATGCCCCAACATGACCCTGCCTAAAGGAAAAAGACACACTTCCACCCACCAGTGGGCAGGAACCAGTTGCTACCACTAGGAAGCCTGAACAAGCCTCTTAGACAGCCTCATCCACTGGAAGAAGACAACAGAAGCAAGAAGAACTACAACACGGCAGCCTGTGGAACAGAAAATGCAATCATAGAAAGTTAGAAAAAATGAGACAGGAGATGAATATGTCCCAGATGAAGGAACAAGATAAAACCCGAGAAGAACAACTAAGTGAAGTGGAGATATGCAATCTACCTGAAAAAGAATTCAGAGTAACAATAGTAAAGATGATCCAAGATCTCAGAAAAAGAACGGAGACACAGATTGAGATATACAAAAAATGCTTAACAAGGACCTAGAAGAACTAAAGAACAAACACAGATGAACAATACAATAACTGAAATGAAAAATGCACTAGAATGAATCAATAGTAGAATAAATGAGGCAGAAGAATGGATAAGTGAGCTGGAAGACAGAATGTTGGAAATCACTGACGTGGAACAGAATAAAAAAAAAAGAATGAAAAGAAATGAGGACAGTATCAGAGAACTGAGGGAAAACATTAAATGCAGCAACATTCATATTCTATTCTATTCTATTTTGTTCTACGGAGAGAGATAGTAATCAAATTGACAAAAATTAATGACAAAGAAAAATATATTAAAAGCAACAAGGGAAAAGCAACAAATAACATTCAAGGGAATTCCCATAAGGTTTTCAGCTGATTTCTCAGCAGAAATTCTGCAGGCCAAAAGGGAGTGGAATGATATATTTAAAGTGATGAAAGGGAAAAACCTACAACCTAGAATACTCTACCCAGTAAGGCTCTCATTCAGATTTTAGAGAGAAATCAAAAGCTTTACAATCAATCAAAAGCTAAGAAAATTCAGCACCACCAGACCAACTTTGCAACAAATGCTAAAGGTACTTCTCTAGGTAGAAAAAAAGGCCACAACTAGAAATAAGAAATTACAAATGGAAAAGCTCACCAGTAAAGGCAAACATGCTGTAAATCATCTCCACAAAAATATGATATCAGAAGTAAGAACTGTGAGAAGAAGAGAGCATAAAAGCAGGATATTGGAAATGGATTTGAGTTTAAAAGACCAGCAACTTAAAACAATCTTACTTATATATAGACTGCTATATTAAAAACTCATGCTAACAGCAAACTCAAAATCTACAATAGATACACACATTAAAAAAAAAAAAAAAAAAGAAATACAAACACGGGAATTCCCTGGTGGTCCAGTGATTACATCTTGGTGCTTTCTCTGCCGTGGGTCCGGGTTCAATCCCTGGTCAGGGAACTAAGATCCTGCAAGCCTTTTGGCACATCCAAAAAATAAAATAAAACAAATTAAAAAAAAAAAAAAAAAAAAAAAAGAGATGCAAACGCAAGTTAGTCACCAAATCACAAGATAACAGAAGAGGAAGAGAAGAAGAAGAAAAAAAAAAAACAAACTACAAAGCAAATACAAAACAATTAACAAAATGGCAATAAGAACATACATATTGATAATTATCTTAAATGCAAATGAATTAAATGCTCAAACAAAAGACCTAGACTGGCTGAAAGCATGCAAAAACAAGACCTGTATATAGGTAGTCACAAGACACCCACTTCAGATATAGACTGAAAGTGAGGGGATGGAAAAATTATTCCACGTAAATGGAAATCAAAGAAAGCAGGACTAGCAATACTCATATCAGACAAAATAGACTTTAAACTAAAGACTGTTATAAGAGACAAAGAAAGACACTACATAATGATCAAGGGATCATTCCAGGAAGAAGACCTAACAATTGAGAATATACACCCAAAGTAAGAGCACTTCAATATATGAGGCAAATGCTAACAGACATAAAAGGGGAAATCAACAGTAACACAATAATAGTGGGGGAATTTAACACCTCACTTTCATCAACGGACAGATCTTCAAGACAGAAAATCAATAAGGAAACACAGGTCTTAAATGACACATTAGACCAGATGGACTTAATTGATAGTTATAGAGCATTCCATCCAAAAGCAGCAGAATATGCATTCTTCTCAAGTGCACATGGAACATTCTGCAGGATTAATCACATGCTGGGTCACAAAGCCAGCCTCGGTAAATTTAAGAAAATTGAAATCATATCAAGCAATTTTTCTGACCACAATGCTGTGAGATTAGAATCAACTACAAGAAAATAAAAACTGTAAAAAAACACAAACATATGGAGGCTAAACAATATGCTACTAAACAACAAATGGATCACTGAAGAAATCAAATGAGAAAGAAAGCATGATGATCCAAACCTATGGAACACAGCAAAAGAAGTACTAAGAAAAGTTTATTACAATAAAACCTTACCTTAGGAAACAAGAAAAATCACAAGTAAACAATCTAAACTCACACCAAAAGGAACTAGAGAAAGAAGAACAAAGAAAACCAAAAGTTAGTAGAAGGAAAAAAATCATAAAGATCAGAGCCGAAATAAATGAAATAGAAACAAAGAAAACAACAGAAAAGATCAATGAAACTAAAAGCTGGTTCTTTGAAAAGAAAAACAAAATTGATAAGCCTTTAGCCAGCCTCATCAAAAAAAAAGGTGTAGGGGAGAGGACTCAAATCAATGAAATTAAAAATGAAAAAGAGGAAGTTACAATGGATACCACACACATAAAAAGGATCATAAGAGACTACTACCAGAATCTATACACCAACAAAATGGACAACTGAGAAAAAATGGACAAATCCTTAGAAAGGTACTACCTTCTGAGACTGAACCAGGAAGAAATAGAAAAATATGAAGAGAATAATCACAAATACTGAAATTGAAACTGATTAAATAACTTCCAATAAATAAAAGTCCAGGACCAGATGTTTTTACAGGTGAATTCTAACCAACATTTAGAGAAGAGATAACACCTATCCTTTGAAGCTATCCCAAAAGTTGCAGAGGAAGAAACACTCCCAAATTCATTCTATGAGGCCACCATCTCCCTGATACCTAAACCAGACAAAGATATCACAAGAAAAGAAAATTACAGGCCAATATTACTGATGAACATCAACACAAAAATCCTCAGCAAAATACTAGAAATCTGAATCCAACAATATATGTAAAGGATCATATAATATGATCAAGTGGTATTTATCCCTGGGATCCAAGAATTTTTCAATATCCACAAATAAATCAGTGTGATACACCACATCAACAAATTGAAGAATAAAAACCTTATGATCATCTCAATAGATGCAGAAAAATCTTTTGACAAAAATTCAACACCCATTTATGATAATAGCTCTCAAGAAAGTGGGCATAGAGGGAACATACTTCAACATAATAAAGGCCATATATGGCAAACATACAGCTAAGATCAGAAAGAGAAATTAAAGAAACAATCCCATTTACCATCTCATAAAAAGAATAAAATACTTTGGAATAAACCTATCAATGGGACAAAAGACCTGTACTCCAAAAACTATAATATGCTAATGAAAAAAATTGAAGACGACAAAAACAGATGGATATGCCATTTTCTTAGGTTGACAGAATCAATATTGTCAAAATGACTATACAACCCAAGGCAATCTACAGATTCAATGCAATATCTATCAAATTACCAATGGCATATTTCTCAGAACTAGAACAAAAAATATTAAAATTTGTATGATGACACAAAAGACCCTGAATATCTAAAGCAATCCTAAGAAAGAAAAACGAAGCTGGAGGAATCAGGCTCCTTAACTTCAGACTGTACTACAAAGCTACAGTAATCAAAACACTATGGTACTGGCACAAAAACAGAAATATAGGTCAATGGAACAGGATAGAATGCCCAAAAATAAACCCAGGTGCCTAAAGTCAATTAATCTACAACAAAGGAGGCAAGACAATGGAGGAAAGACAGTCTTTTCAGTAAACAGAGCTAGCAAAAGTGGACATCTCCATGTAAGAAATGAAATTAGAACATTCTTTAATACCATACACAAAAATAAACTCAAAATGGATTAAAGACCTAAATGTAAGACCAGATACTATAAAACTCTCAGTGGAAAACATAGGCATAACGCTATCTGACATAAATCAAAATAAGATCTTTTATATCCACGTCCTAGAGTAATGGAAATAAAAACAAAAGTAAACAAGTTGCACCTAATTAAACTCAAAAACTTTTGCACAGCAAAGGAAACCATAAATAAAATGAAAGACAACCCACAGAATGGGAGAAAATATTTGCAAATGAAGCAACAGACAAGAGATTAATATCAAAAATTTACAAACAGCTCATGTGACTTAATATTACAAAAACAAGCAACACAATCAATAAATGGGCAAAAGACCTAAATAGACATTTCTCCAAAGAAGACATACAGATGACCAAGAAGAAAGTGAAAAGATGCTCAACACTGTTAATTATTAGAGAAATGCAAATCAAAACTTCAATGAGATATCACCGCACACCAGTCAGAATGGCCATCACCAAATATCTACAAACAGTAAATTCTGGCCAGGGTGTGGAGAAAAGGGAAGCCTCCCACACTGTTGGTGGGAAGGTATTAAATGGGTACAGCCACTATGGAAAACAGTATGGAGATTCCTTAAGAAACTAATAATAGAGCTAGCATATGATCCAGCAATTCCACTCCTGGACATATATTTCAAGAAAAACATGGTTCAAAAGTATACACACACAGCAATGTTCATTTCAGTGCTGTTTGTAATAGCCAAGACATGGAAGCAACCTAAATGTCTATCGACAGGAATGGATAAACATGTGGTACCTGTATACAATGGAATATTACTCAGCCATTAAAAAGAATAAAATAATGCCATTTGCAGCAACATGAATGGACATGGATATTATCATACTAAGTGAAGTAAGTCAGACACAGAAAGACAAATATTGTATGATATCACTTATATGTGAAATCTAAAAATCATGATACAAGTGAACTGATTTACAAAACAAACAGACTCACAGACTTAGAGGATGAAATTATGGTTACCAGAGTGGAAATGTAGGGGAGAGGGATAGATTGGGAGTTTGGGACTGACATGTACACACTGCTGTATTTAAAATAGATAACCAGGAAGGACCCACTGTATAGCACAGGGAACTCTGCTAAATACTCTGTAATAACCTACATGTAAAAATAATTTGAAAAAGAATATGTACATGTATATGTATAACTGAATCACTTTGCTGTACACCTGAAACTAACACAATATTGTTAGTTAACTATACTCCAATATAAAAGAAAAATTTTTAAGAAGAATTAGATTGATTAACACACTGTTGATCAAATACACTGAGGACGGGGAATTGGTTATTGTATTTAGCAATGTGCAAGTTATTTGTTACTTTGAGAATAGCAATAGAAGAATGGGCATGAAAACCTGATTGAAGTGGGTTCAAAAGTGAAAGGAAGAAGAAATGGGGTATAGGCAACTCTCTCAAAGAGTTTTGTTATACGTAGCACAGCACAATGTCTCAGTAAAAAGCTTCCCCCTCTCCGTGGTGGAAATGAGATGCAACCAAATCAGCTGCCCTGACTGATATAGGCTTCTTCTTCTTAAGAAAAGGACAGATGTCATAGAAATTTCAGCAGCAATTCATTTTGTGAAGTCTTGGAAGACAGAAAATATAATCACACTAACACTTGAGAAATAACACTTTTCTTTAAAAATGAAGAGGGTTATCTATCTGTTAATTTCAATTCATTCATATTGACACCAGATGGTCTTATAATAAACTATTCCTTTACTCTCTATATAGGTGAGGCGAGCCAGTCCTAAGTAGTAGTAGTAATAATAATAATAATAATAGAAGAAAAAGGAACATTCCTTGTCTAATCTTACAAAAACTTTTATGCATATCAAATAAGCACTATTGTCAAGGTAATTGATTCTTGACTATCTGAAATACAGAAACAATAAAATCTGTGTTGGGTTCAAATTCAAATGTAATCTGTCATTATTATTCTCAAATATGCAAAGCTTTACCAGAAATCAAAGTAAAAGCAGCTAAATATATGTTTAGTATTCAGAAATAGCCTTCATATCATAGTACTTAAACTGATCAAAATAACCAGAACTTAATAGTATAGGAATAATTAATTTGATAATTATAATCACTTATTTGGATTAATGATGTTGTGATTTCATCAGTTTTAAGCAAGGAGAGATTTGGAAGGTGGAAAGAAATAATTAATAGATTTTGATCAATTCAGTCATGCTATCAACTGTCAGCGGGATGTACAAAATCCAATTTTTTGCTATCATTGTCAATATAGTTGTTTTCCACATGATTTATTTAATAGCAATGCCACATTTAAAAATTTCAAAATCTGTAAGATCATGTATTATATTACAGTATTTGTCAACTTTCTTTCTAGATAAATAATAAAAGTTTTGGTTTTAGTGTATATAATTCCTAACTCTTCACAAGTCAGTGTTTTACTTCCCTTGAGATTTAAGATTTTTTGCCCAAGAACTATGGACTGTTGCATCCTTGAAAATACCATAGAATGTGTACTTAAGACTAAATGGCTTCTCTTTCACATTCTTCTATCCGTTATCTGAAGGAAAATGGAACAAAGTTTAGCCAGTTTTCCTCTCCTTTTGAATGCTTAGGTTGAATTCTCTGAAAACTTGTATGCATTTAAAGGGAGGTTAGACTCAAGCCCCTGTAATACCAAGGTGGGTTTAAAGTAACAGTTGTCAGTACTTAAATGTTTCCTTCCAGGAACAGAAAGCAAGAGCCCAACTCGACACCCCTCAGAGAAATTGATTTATCAGTATAAATTCTTGGCTTTGCCAATATTGAATTTCAAATTATTAAATAAGCAACATCACAGTTAGATGCTTCTTACAGAAAATGTATAGGGCAATAGAAAAAGTGAGTCATTTGGTATGACCCATGCTAGTTTACAAAATGTGTGATCTATATGAAATAAATAGGAATGGAAAAGTAAATGTAGTATGTATATAGAGTTAAATTATGTTTGTGTGTGTGTGTGAGGGTAATACACCAATTGTTATCTTTTATCAAATACCTACTTTTCTAAAGTTGAACATATCTATGCATTTGATTTTTCTCAATTTTTATAGAAAAAAAATGATATTGTATTGTCTTATTTTTTCACGCAACTGAAAATCCAAGTGAAAGAAAATGTTCCCTTCTTACAATGGATGCTGCATCTCAGTGAGGTAAACAAACGCTTGGCTTGTAGATTTTTATGTTTGGCCAAGTCTTGTAAGTGAAAAGTAAAGGCTCAAATAATAGGAATACTAGAAATCAGACTTTTATTGAATTCAAACCCATGGCCAAATGCATGTTCAATAAGCTCAAAATATATCTACAGCCCAGAAATGTAGGTCAAGAGCAAATTTCAATTCATGAAGCACTTGTTCTTGAATACATACTCAAATTTTTATATTTGATGGATACTCATTTATACTCTGGGATAATTTGTGTACCTGTTTCAAAATTGGACCTATCTTAGGCCAGTAAGGCAAGCTAGAAGGTTAGTCCAGCAGATATTATCTTAATGATGATGAGATTAATCTCTTGAAAAAGACGTTGATTGTTAACTCCAAGGGAACAATGCCCTCTCTTTATTCAATGAGACGTGTTTTAGATGGCACTGAAGAAAAAAGTAAAGGAGAATTTGCAAGGTCAAGAGACTACAAACTAGGGTGATTCCTGAAAAAAAATTTGATCAAATTTCCAATTAATCCTCATATTGTTGTGAGGATTATTTGAGAAAAATACATGGAAAGCATTTCACATAGTGCTTGGCATAATTTAAATCCACAATTTAAATGCATGTTATTCTTATTACACGGGAAGAAGGAATGAGTACTTAAAACAATTTCAGAATAAAAGAACAGAGGTGGATTATTGGTGTGGTGGTGAGAAATACCCAAGAATTCCTTCAGATGGTGCCCAAGATGCCAAACTGGAAGACCCTGAGTTCACCTTTTCCTGCAAGCACACCAAAATTAGAAGTATTTACAAAACAACTATCCATGAGAACAAGCTGAAGACTAGCAGAAAAGATTTTCCACAACCAAAGATATAAAGGAGGAACCACAGCAAGAAGTGTGGGAGAGGCAGACCCACACCCCTGGATAGGCAATGCTCAAATGAGAGGAATCACAATTGCAGAGGTTCTTCACAAGGAGTGGTGAGTCTCAACCCCACGTCAGGCTTCCCAATCCAGGGGTCCTGCACAGGGAAGAAGAGGCCCTAGAACACTTGGCTTTAAAAGACAGTGGGGCTTACATATGGGAGAGACAGAGGCCTATATGACACAGACACTCTGCTTTTAAAAGGCATGCACAAAATCTCACATGCTCTGAATTCCAGCACAGAGGAAATAATTTGAAAGGAGTCTGTGTCAGATCCATTAGTTGACCTTGGAGAACGACTTGGAGAGGCAAGAAGCTACTAGGACTCCCACTGGAAACATAAACACTAGTGGCAGCCATTTTTGGAAACTTGTTCTACCATGAGGACACTGGTGCTGACAAGGCAATTTTCTTTTTTTCTTTTTTCTTTTTGGCTGTGTTGGTCTTCCTTGCTGTGCGCAGTCTCTTCTCTAGTTGCAGTGAACAGGGACTACTCTTCATTGCGGTGTGCAGTCTTCTCATTGTGGTGGCTTCTCTTGTTGCAGATCATGGGCTCTAGGCATGCGGGCTTCAGTAGCTGTGGCACGTGGACTCAGTAGTTGTGGCACACGGGCTTAGTTTCTCTGCAGCATGTGGGATCTTCCCAGACCAGGGCTCGAACCCATGTCCCCTGTATTGGCAGGTGGATTCTTACCCACTGTGCCACCAGGGAGGTCCCAGCAGCATCCTTTAAAAGGGTTTATCTGGGGGGATAGTGTCCTCCTTTTCATCAGTGTTTCCAAAAGTAACATTCTAGCAGCACTACCGTTACCCAAAGTGTTACCATTAGGGAAAATTGGGGGAAGGGTACATGGGATCTTGCTGGATTATTTCTAAAAACTGCATGTGACTCCACACTTAAACAAATAGCAGCGGCGTCAACTACCATTTATTCCATCAACAAAATTTCTGTTGAACATCTTCTCTGCTGGGGACACAGCAAAGCACACAGACAAAACCCTGCCCTCATGGAGCTGGCTCTCTACTGGGGGTTGCCTCGTCCAAAGCTTCACTGGATCAGGCTGTTTATAATTCAAGTTATAAAATACATGCTGATTATGGAAATGTTGATTACAAATTCTGGTTCCCCACAAGATAGGTCTGATCAGGTTTCCTGGGTTACATAACAAGGCTTGTCGTATTTGTGAAGACCAAGCCTTTTCCCACGTGGTAAATAAGTGAGTCAGCTCCACTCTGATGTTTAAAATACCTGTAAAAGGTAAAAACTGCTCTATTCAACCCATGCTTGGAAGGTCTAACCCCCTTCTCTTTCGTGCTTCTTTGCAACAGGCCAGTGAGAGTGTCCAAGTAGAAAGCTACGGACACAGTAGGTTGTCACGGAGATGATGAGACTGTGATTGATGAATCGCAAATCCCAGCCAGTTGCTCCCAAAGAGGGAGACTCCTTCCAGCCCTTGAAGCACCCTCCAGATCCAAGACAACCGGGAGGAAGATGCAGCCAGCAGACAGAACGCGGCAGCCCCTGAAGCACTGAGGCCCCTTCCTCTCCTTTCTGACCCAGCTCCAGGATTTCCTCCATAATGGCTTGTAACCGCTCGTCCATCGAGACCTAGGAATACCTGCTGCCCAACGGGAGCCACGTGGCAGACTCCCGGGCACCCCCAACACCTGCGCCCCTCAGGATGTCCCTGGCGGTCCTCATGATGCTGATGATCTTGGTGGGGTTCCTCAGCAATGCCGTGGTCTGCATCATCGTGTACCAGAGGCCGACCATGCGCTCTGCCATCACCCTGCTGCTGGCCACGCTAGCCTTCTCGGACATCATACTGTCCTTGTGCTTCATGCCCTTCACCGTCGTAACCCTCATCACCGTCCGCTGGCACTTCGGGGACTCCTTCTGCAGTCTCTCGGCCGCGCTCTACTGGTTCTTCATCCTGGAGGGCGTGGTCATCCTACTCATCATCAGCATGGACCGCTTCCTCATCATCATCCAGCACCAGGAAAGGCTGAACCCCCGCAGGGCCAAGGTGATCACCGCCGTGTCCTGGGCGCTGTACTTCTGTGTTTCAGCCCCATTGCTGGGCGGCTGGCCGCTGGTGGAGGTGCCGGCGTGGGCCCCACAATGCATGCTGGGCTACACCGAGTTCCTGGCCGGCCACGCCAAAGTGCTGACTCTGGTGGGGGCCGCCTTCTTCACGACCTTCGCCGTGATGCTCAGCTCCTACCTGGGCATACTGCACACGGTGCGCAAGAACGCCGTGTGCATGCACAACCAGTCCGACAGCCTGGACCTGCAGCTGCCGACCCGCACCAGCCTACGGCGGCTCCAGCAGCAGCAGCAGGTCAGCCTGGACCTGAGCTTCAAAACCAAGGCCTTCACCACCATCCTGATCCTCTTCGTGGGCTTCTCGCTGTGCTGGCTGCTGCACTCCGTCTATAGCCTGCTGTCCGTGTTCAGCCGGAGGTTCTACTGCAGACTCTCGTTCTACACCACCAGCTTCTGCGTCCTAGAGCTCAGCTACCTCAAGTCTGTCTTCAACCCCATCGTCTACTGCTGGCGAATCAAGAAGTTCTGCAAGGCCTGTCTGGAGCTGCTGCCCCAGACCTTCCAGATCCTCCCCAAAGTGCCTGAGCAGATCCAGAGGAGAATCCAGCCAAGCACCGTCTACGCATGCACCGAAAACCAGTACCCTGTGTAGGGGAGGGGTGGTTAGCTCCCCCAACCCCCGCCCCCCACTCGGCTTCCTGAGACTTCAGTGCAGTCAGCACTTGGTGGGGCCTCTTAAGTACAAAGGGACTTATTTGTTACCAGGTGAGCTGCTGCTTCCAAGTTTGCACCATGAATTATTTTTGTTTCTCGCTGAGGGTCTGATGGAAACTGGACGGTCAAGACAAAAAGGGAGGGCTTCCCTGGTGACGCGGTGGTTGGGAGTCTGCCTGCTAGTGCAGGGGACACGGGTTCGAGCCCTGGTCTGGGAGGATCCCACATGCCACGGAGCAGCTGGGCCCGTGAGCCACAGCTACTGAGCCTGTGTGTCTGGAGCCTGTGCTCTGCAACAGGAGAAGCTGCAATAGTGAGAGGCCCGCGCACCGCGATGAAGAGTGACCCCCGCTTGCTGCAACTGGGGAAAGCCCTCGCACAGAAACGAGGACCGAACGCAACCAAAAATAAATAAATAAATAAATTAATAAACATGACTCATAAATAAATAAATAAATAAATAAATAAAATAAAAATAAAGTTAACACATGTCAAAAATTAAAAAAAAAAAAGACAAAAAGGAAAAGGAGTGGGTGATGAAGGAGTTGGGCCAAACCTTAGGGAGGCGAGGGGAACAGGGAGGGAGGTAGGCTGTGGGGCAGGAGGAAGGCTCTGTCTAAAGAGTTCCCTCAAGACCTGCCTCGGAGACACCCATGGTGCCATGTTCTGATGTAAGAAACCCAAGTAGGTTCATCGCTGGGTCATCAGTCGCTACTGGGTGCCAGCATTCTTCAGAGGCGTTTGTGTCTGTGGCATATGTTGTGGAAACTTGCAAGGTTCTTTACATTGGTCAGATGTGCATTTCGGACGATGCCAAATCACCCTTTCTATAAACCAAAGTCACATGGGAAGCAGAGGAGCCCCTGGGCTTTTCAGCTCCCCATGTGACACATGGGAGGCCTTGCTGGATCAAAGCCCAGAGAATGTTTGGGGGCAGCTCAACTGAAACGATAAGACCACCCCAGTGCACATCCTCAACCCTCCTCCCTGGACCGGCCCACCCGGCCCCTCGCCCTGAAGCCTGTCACCTCCCTGCCTGCCGTGACAGCTCCCGCCCCTTCTGTCTTTCTCAACTTTGGTCCCCAGGTCCCCCTTCTCCTCACTCCATCTGTCCCCATAAGCAGGAACCACGCTCCTTTTCCTGTGATTCATCTTTTCAGCAAGTACTTGTAGAGACTTGCTTTCAGTCTCAGAAGTGGTCTGGGGCTTTGTTTACATGTTTCTCTCCACACCCTGTGGCTGCCACATCACCCTGTTGCAGGACGTGTGGTGGGGGCACAACAAGCCCCCACCTCTGCCAGCCACTGCTGGGCTGCCCCTATTGACCTCTGTGTTCCTCTACCTCACTCAGGGCTGCAGGAGTCTGACTGCTGCCATCTGGGCCCCCTCCAGGGACCTTGGTCCCCCAGCCCAAGCAGGATTGGGATCCCAGGAAGGCAGCTGCCTAGAGAGGAAGGGACCCTTCAGCTTGTTCTGTACGCCCAGCCTCTAACCCAGGGCCCCGTTTACCAGCGGGAGCTTCTGATGCTGCAGGTGACTTTCCTGAGTTCAGGGCATGCAGTTGAGTCCATGGAGCTCTCTTTACAGTCTCAGATTCTCATGAAAGTCTAACAGTGAGGTGGGCTCCCTGCCCACCAGGCTGTTCAGGACTCAGGCTCCACCCATCTCAGTGTGCATTGTCCCCTGGGGCATTGTGCTCATCTTTGTGGTCAGTCCAGGCCACAGCCAGGTCTTTGTCCTGGCTCCTCAGGAGACAAAAGTGTGGAGGAGGGTGGGATAAGGCACATCTACACTCCCGTGGTCTTTCCTGGTCTTCCCTGGTCCAGAGCCCAGTCACATGATCACACCAGCTGAAAAGGAGGCTGGGAGATCACAAGGCAGTTTTGGAGTCCTCCCTCTAGCTTATTAGTGCCAGAGACTTACCAGCCCACCAGAGGGCTGGAACTAGCCCCACAACCCCCTGGGCCATGAAGTCAACTGTATCAGGACCTGACTCCACCCTCAGATGGGCTAGCAGCAACCCCAGGACACCCCGAGCTATGCAAACAGCCATCCTGGGACTTGGCCCCATGCACAAGCTGGCTGGCAGCCACCACATGAGTCAGGGCCTGGCAGCCAACTGGGCCAATGACCAGCTACACCTACCAGAGCACCCACAGTAGTCAGTCCTCCCACAAGAGAAGGGCCCATGCAGTTCACATAAGGGACACACCTGGATCATAGCTCTGGTTACCAGAGAGAAGTGTGCTGCTAGGCCACATAAGACATCTCCCACATAAAACCACTTCTCCAAGATCAAGAAACTTAACTGAATTACCTAATACATAGAAATAAACACAGAGAATTAAGCAAAATGAGGAGACAAAGGAATATTTTCCAAAAGGAGGAATAAGACAAAACCTCAGAAGAACTAAAAGAAGTACAGATAAGCAATTTACTTGATAAAGAGTTCAAGGTAATGATCATAAAGATGCTCACCAAACCCAAGAGAAGAAAGGATGAACAGAGTGAAATTTTCAACAAAGAGTTAGAAAATTTAAAGAACCAAACAGATCTGATGAATAGAAAAACTGAAATAAAAAATACACTAGAAGGAATCAGCAGTAGATTAGATGATTCAGAAGAACAGATCAGCAAACTTGAAGCATAGTATAAATCACCCAAGCTGAATAGAAAAAAAGAAAAAATAATTTTTAAAAGTAAGGATAGTTTAAGGGGCCTCTGGGGCAACACCAAGTGTACTAACATTCACATTATAAAGGTCCCAGAAAGAGAAGAGGCAGAGAATTTATTTGAAGACATAACAGCTGAAAACTTCCTTAGTCTGGAGAAGAAAACAGAATTCCAGATCCAGGAAGAACAGAGAGTCCTCCTAAAAATGAAACTAAAGAGTTCTACATCAAGACACATCAAAACTAAAATGGCAAAAATTAAAGATAAAGAGAGAATCTTAAAAGCAGCAAGAAAAAACAACTAATTATGTACAAGGGAACTCCCATAAGACTCTCAACTGACTTCTCAGCAGAAACTTTGCAGGCCAGAAGGGAATGATATGATATATTCAAAGTGATGAAAGGAAAACTCCTACAACTAAAAATATTCTACCTAGCAAGGCTATCATTCACATTTGAAAGAGAGAAAATTGTTTTACAGAAAGCAAAAACTAAAAGGCCTCAGCACAGCTAAACCAGCTTTACAGGCAATGTTAAAGGGAATTCTCTAAGCAGAAAAGACCACAGCTAGAAATATAAAAATATGACAGGAACAATAATAGGTAAAGACAAACATACAGTAAACATAGCAGAGAAATGTAGTAAAATTATCCGAATCTACTACCATCTATCAATTATATGTTTTGTGTATTAAAGGGTACATAAAATAAAAAATATGTAAAACATTATGTCAAAAAAATTAATTTTGGGAGAGGGAGAGAAATGCATGGTTGTTAGAATGAACTCAAATTTAAGATTATATCAACTTAAAATAATCATATATATAGGTATATGTAGATATATATTTGGTATATATGAACCTTATGCTAACCACAAACAAAAACCTAGGATAGGTACACACACACACACACACAAAGGGGAAAGAATCTAAACATAACATTAGTCATTAAATTACAAAGGAAGACAGCAAAACAAGAAAAAAAGGAATAAAAAGAACTACAAAAACAACCAGAAAACAATTAACAAAATGCTAATAAGTACATACCTATACTTACTTTACAATCTCTTTATATTTTTAAAATTTTTATTGGTGTATAGTTGATTTACAATGTTGTGTTAGTTTCAGGTGTACAGCAAAGTGAATCAGTTATACATATGCATATATCCACTCTTTTTTAGAATCTTTTCAAATACAGGCCATTACATAATATTAAGTAGAGTTCTCTGTGCTATACGGTAGGTCCTTATTAGTTATATATTTTTTTGGGGGGGGTTCTATGTTTATTTATTTATTTTATTTATGGCTGTGCTGGGTCTTCGTTTCTGCATGAGGGCTTTCCCTAGTTGTGGCAAGCAGGGGCTACTCTTCATCACGGTGCACAGGCCTCTCACTATTGTGGCCTCTCTTGTTGCAGAGCACAGGCTCCAGACGTGCAGGCTCAGTAATTGTGGCTCACGGGCCCAGTTGCTCCATGGCATGTGGGATCTTCCCAGACCAGGGCTCGAACCCGTGTCCCCTGCATTGGCAGGCAGATTCTCAACCACTGCACCACCAGGGAAGCCCTAGTTATCTATTTCATGTACAGTAGTGTGTATATGTCAACCCTAATCTTCCAATTCATTCCCCCCCCCCCTTATCCCCTGGTAACCATAAGTTTGTTTTCTACATCTGCAACTCTATTTCTGTTTTGTAGATAAGTTCATTTGTACCATTTTTTTTAGATTTCTCATATAAGTGATATCATATGATATTTGTCTTTCTCTGTCTGACTTACTTCACTCAGCATGACAATCTGTAGGTCTATCCATGTTGCTGCAAATGGCATTATTTTATTCTTTTTATGGCTGAGTAATATTCCATTTTATACATATACCACATCTTTTTTATCCATTACTCTGTTGATGGACATTTAGGTTGCTTCCATGTCCTAGCTATTGTACATACTGATGCAATGAATATTGGGGTGCATGTATCTTTCCGAATTATGGTTTTCTCCAAATATATGTCAAGGAATGGGATCACTGGATCATATGGTAGCTCTATTTTTATTTTTTTTAGGAACTGTCATACTGTCCTCCATAGTGGCTGTATAATCCCTTTAACTGTCAATGGGCTAAATGTTCCAGAAAAAGGAAATAAAGTGACTGAATGAATATTAAAAAAAAAAAAAAACAAGACCCATAAATATGCTGCCTACAAGACACTCACTTCAGATCCAAAGACACACACAGACTGAAAGTGAGGGGATGAAAAAAAGTATTCCATGCAAACAGAAATGGAAAAAAAAGCTGGGGGAGCAATACTTATATCAGACAAAGTAGACTTTAAAACAAAGACTAACAGGAAACAAAGAAGGTCATTACATAATGATAAAGGGATCAAATAAACAAGAAGATATAAGAATTGTAAAAATATACACACCCAACCTAGGAGCAACTAAATACATAAAGCAAATATTAGCAAACATAAAGGGAGAAACTGACAGTAATACAAGAATAGTAGGGGATTTTAATGCCCCACTTACTTCAATGGACAGATTATCCAGATCGAAAATCAATTAGGAAAACACTGGCCTTAAGTCACATATTTTATTAGTTGACACTAATAGGTATATTTGGAACTTTTCATCCAAAAGCAGCAGAATACACATGCTTCTCAGGAGAACATGGAACATTATGCAGGATACATCACATCACAAAACAAGTCTCAATGAATTTAAGAAGACTGAAAACATGTTAAGCATATTTTCTGATTCAATACATTAAAAGGATTTTACAACATGAGGAAGGTTCTGTATCTCAGTATAAGGAAAACAGTCAGAATGATACACCGCATTAATAAATTGAATAATAAAAATCAGATTGTCATCGCAATACCTGCAGAAAAAGCTTTTGACAAAATTCACCATCCATATATAATAAAAAAACTCTCAACAAAGTGAGTATAGAAGGAACATACCTCAACATAATAAAGACCGTATATGATAAACCTACAGCCAACATCATACTCAACAGTAAAGGCTGAATGCATTTCCTCTAAGGTCAGGAAAAAGACAAGGATGTCCACTTTTACCAGTTTTATTCAACATAGTATTGGAAGTCCTAGCCACAGTAATCAGACAAGAAAAAGAAAAAAAAAAATGCACCCAAATTGAAAAGGAAGATGTAAAACAGTCACTATCTGCAGATGACAGGATACTATATGTAGAAACCCTAAAGGTGCCAACAAATAACCATTAGAACTAATAAATAAATTCAGTAAAGTTGTAGGATAAAAAATTCATATACAGAAATATGTTGCAGTTCTATACACTTACAACAGACCATCAGAAGAGAAATTAAGAAAACAATCAAATTTACAGTTGCATCAAGAAGAATAAAATACCTAGGAATAAATCTAACCAAGGAGGTAAAAGATCTGTACTCAGAAAACTATAAGACATTGATGAAAGAAATTGAAGTTGACACAAACAAATGTGTAAATACACTGTGCTCATGGACTGGAAGAATTAATGTTGTTAAAATGACCTTACTACCTAAGGCAACCTACAGCTTCAATGAAATCCCTATAAAATACCAGTGACTATTTTCACAGATCTAGAAAAAATGATCTTAAAATTTGTATGGAAGCACAAAAGAACCCTGAATAGCCAGGAAAATCTTGAGAGAGAGGAACAAATCTGGAGGTATTATGCTTCCTGATTTCAAACTATAATATACAGCTACAGTAATCAAAACAGTATGATACTGACACCAAAAAGGCATATGGATCAATGGAACAGAATAGAGATTCCAGAAATAAACACATATTTTATGGTCAATTAATCTATGACAAAGTAGGCAAGAATATACAGGCGGGAAAAGATAGACTCTGCAATAAATGACCTTGGGAATACTGGACAGCTACATGTAAAAGAAACAGACTGGTTCACTTTCTCACCCCATAAACTCAAAGTGAATTGAAGACTTAATTGTAAAACCTGAAACTCCTAGAAGGAAACATAAGCAGTACACTCTTCGACATTTGTTTTAACAATACTTTCTTGGGTCTGTCTCTTCTGGCAAGGAAAGCAAAAGCAAAAATAAACAAATTGGACTTCATCAAACTAAAAAGCTTTCCCACAGTGAAGTAAACTATCAACAAAATGAAAATGCCACCTACTGAATGGGAGAAGACATTTACAAACAATGTACCTGATAAGGGGATAATATCCAAAATATAGAAAGGACTCATACAGCTCAAAATCAAAAACCTGATTAAATGGGGTGGAGGACATGAATAGATATGTTTCCAAAGAAGACACACAGATGGCCAACAGACATTTGAAAATATGCTCAACTCACTAATCATAAGGGAAATGCAAAACTACAATGTGATACTACCTCTCACCTGTCAGAATGGCTATCATCAAAAAGTCAATAAATAGTGAATGTTGGCAGAATGTGGAGAAAAGGAAGAACCCTCAAGAACTGTTGGTGGGATTGTAATTTGGTTCAACAGCTCTAGAAAACAATATAGATGTTTCTCAAAAAACTAAGAAGAGAACTGCCATATGATCCAGCAATTGCACTTCTGGGTATTTACTTGAAAAACAAAAACACTAATTTGAAAAGACATATGCACTCCAATGTTCATTGCAGAATTATTTGCAATATCCAAGATATGAAAGCAACCTTTTTATCCATTGATAGGCAAATGGATGCATACAATGGAATATTACTTAGTTATAAAAAGTATGAAATCCTGCCATTTGCAACAACATGGAGGGACCTAGAGGGTATTAGCCTAAGTGAAATGAGTTGGACAGAGACAGACGAATACTGCATGATCTCACTTATATGTGTGATCTAAAAAACAAAACAAAGAAAGAAAACAAAGTAAAAGAGACTCATAGATACAGAGAACAAATGGGTGATTGCCTGAAGGGAGGGTTTGGGGGTGTAGGCAAAATAGATGAAGTGTGTTAAGAGGTATAGACCTCCAGTTACATAATAAATAAGTCAGGAGAATATAATATATAGCATAAGGAATAGGTCGATAATATTGTAATAAGTTTTTACGGAGACAGATGGTTACTAGACTTATCATGGTGATCATTTTATAATTTAGGTAAATGTCAAATCATTATGTAGTACACCTAAAACTAACCTAATATTGTATGTCAACTATATTTCAATAATAAAACAAAACAATAATAATGGTAATAGTAAAAGAGTTCCTTCAGCAACTACCTTGGAGCCACACAGACTGGTAACCTTGAGCTATGTGTTAGCCCCTTTGGTCTTGCACATCATCAATCCTGTAGGCTACCGTGTACTACAACGGATAATAGGATCTTTAGTAGAAAAATTATAACTACATGTAAAGGGGGAAATGTAGTGTCTCACTTTACAATGGAAGGAAAGAGGAGCCCCCTCAATTACAAGCCTTGCTTGTACACAGATAAGTTGCAAACATGGATAGTAATCATTCTATGTCCAGCACTTTACCGTACATGACCAAAAACAGCATGGTACCTGCATCCTAAATACTCCAGAGAATAAAAGATCTATATTAAAAAATTTAACATTTTAAAACCATATTGAAACTTTATGTTAAGAAATACTTAATAGTCAAAATATTATTGCTACCTTATACCATGTCAGATTTTTTAAAGGAGTAAGTGTGAAAGAAATTCAAAATATAAACTGATGTTTTAAAATTACTTATGAGAAGATAGAGGTATAAAAAGAAATTATTCTAAGCCTGGAAATATCTAATATTTATTTTCAAACTTGAATTTATATATTACTAAATTTGAGGTAATGGATACTACTAGTGTTATGGTAATTATGATGTTTTCAGGGAAGCATTAAAATTCAGCCTAACCTTTACATTGCATAGCATTTTCTGAGTTCAAAATTGCACGCATTAATGCAAATTCAGAAGTTCTGGTTGTTATCTGTTTTGTATTAATTTTTTTTTTCCAACTAGGTGAGTCTAAAAGTAAGGAGGAACCACAAACAAATGCAGTTTTCCTACAGAAATGCCTTAGCTATTACATGGTCCTTTACACTAAAAGCTTTGGAAAGGTGGTATTTTAGCTTTTTATGTTTCTAACACTAATTGCTACTTCTACACACTGCAACACTCTCAACTAAGTTTTGTGATTTATTTTTAAAGAAGAACCTATTTTGAGAAGAGATTTGAAAGTTACATACTATGAGGACCAGTATTACCTTCTGCCCACTTGTTAAAAGATTGAGTCCTGGACAATCTCATTTTTGGTGGTATATTACAATTATGATACAGTACTGCAAAATGAAAGCTGTTTTTTTCTCCAAAACTTAATGTCTTATATTGTCCATGTTTCTTTTTAATCAGAAAAAAATAGAATGAATACCACACTCACTGAAGGTTTGAAAAGTCCTTTGGTTAAAACAGCAATGACAGAGGCGATCCATGTACAAAACACAGTTCAGGGCTAAAAATCCAATCACAGCGATGCTAGAAATGAAGGATGCTAGAAATAATAAGGAGCCTATAAGGTCAATTTTATCATCTAATCAAAGTTTGTGTTACAGTAAAATCATTTTGTTCTTGTTTTTAAATCAAATTTTAAGGAGCAACACTGAGTCCTAATTTTTACTGAATAAGAAATTTCATTTTATTTGCAAATTTGAAATCTAATTTGAAATCTGTTTGTGTAAGATTCAAAATAAAATTGAGGATTTACTTGCCTCAAATTCTTTATTGAACAAGTGAGTGGGAATGTGGTATGGATGTTTTAAAAATAAACACAAATTATCCAGGGACTTGTGACAAACCACAAACTCTGGCAAAAGGAAATTATAGAGTTTTACTTTAAGAAAAGAATGTAACTAAAAGTTGTGTGTAAATCATTTTATTTTTGCAAGGTCAATTTCAAATAAAATTGAGAGTCTGTAATTGTAAATGCACTTCCTTTCTACTCCTGGAAATACACCTATCACACTAAAGCATAATACTGCATTTATTTCATGCAATTGTTGTGCTGGCCATAATTGTTTGTCATGACTTTCTCTTAGTTCACCTCACCTCACAGTTACAAATACACTTCTATATTGAAGGCTAACAATGTTGGAACTCCAATCTTATCCTCTGTGCTTAACTCCATACCCATATAACCAGGTAATTTTGAATATTTTACCTGAAATTCTCAAAGTAAATTTAAATGTGCAGAAATGAATTTACTATCCTTCTGACACCTGTAAAACTTAACATGATTAAAGGTTACCAGTACCAATCAGATAACCTGAGATAAATCTTCCCTTTTCTTACCTGGGAAAGGAAATACACTCCAACAGAGCTATCTACTCCAACTCCATGAATAGCTCTCATTCCTCTCTCTAATTACAGCACTTCTAGCCAATATAGGGGTGGATACATTACCCATGCCTGACCAAACTACTGCATGAATATGTAAAAATTATAAAAATAATTAAAATATTAAAGATTGAAATTCTTCCTATTCATGTAGTTTAGAGTTTTATGGACGTCTGTTCAATTTATCTTTTGTATCATTTTATAGAACCCTACTTTATTTCTGGTATGGCTTTTTGCCTTATTGTCTATTTTGTCAGATATTAATGCATTCTTACCATCTCCAAGTTGTTTTTCTTCTAGTATATCTTTTTTACCCTTTGACTTTCAATCTTTCTTTCTCTTTTTCTGTATTGTCCATATATAGCAGTAAATACCATATAGCTACACTTTCTAAACATATATCGGGTGATGATCTGCCATTTGTGTTTTGAGACTTCAGTCAATTTTTAGATTTTTTCCTTACTATTATGTACTTTCTATTTGTCCCTCTTTTTCACTTTAATTTTCTTTTTCTGTCTGTCTTGCCTTCTTTTGCAATTACTCAGTGTGTAGTTTTATTTTCTCATTCTATTTTCCCTCTACTTGTTGAGAAGCTATGTAGTCTATGTCTCTTTTTATTGATGTATAATTTACATACAATGAATAGCTCAGGTCTTCCATGCACAATTTGATCATATTGAAAATGCACCTGTATAATCTATATTAAATCAATATATAGAACGCTTCCATCACTCCTGAAAGATCCTTTGTTCACCTTCTCAGTCAAACCATCTCCACCCCTTGAAACAACCATGTATCTGATATCTATTACAGATAGCACAGACTAGTTTTATCTGTTATAGAACTTCATATAAATTGAATCATACGGTAGACTCTCTTTTGTACTGGGCTTTTTTCACTCATCCATCAGTACCCATGTATCAGATGTTTATTGCTTTAAATTGATGAGTAGTACTCCATTGTATGAATGTACTATAATTTTGTATTTTGGGCTTTGTTTTATTAAAATACATTCTCCTGTTCATGGCCATCTGAGCCATTTACAGGTTTTGGTTACTGTGAATAAAACTGCTCTGAATGTTTTTGTTCAAGCCTACGTGGGGGTGTGTGCACACAGAGTTTCCATTTCTTTTGGATAAATAACTAGTTGTGGAATTACTGAGTCATAGGGTAGATGCATGTTTAACTTTTTAAGAAAGTAACAACAGTTTTCCAAAGTTTTCAACTATGCTCACCTTACTCCCTACTTACAAGCTTTGTGGTTTATTCTTTTCTTCTTACAAACATATGTATTATTATTGTTTCACAAGTTTGTTTAAATTTACCCACACATTTGCCAATATCTTTGTCACCAAATATTCTGGCATCAACCACAGATCTTCCCCATGGGATGATTTTATTTCTTCCCCAATTCCTGCCTTGATATGTTATCCTGTGAGTGTCAGCTGACAGTAAGATCTCTCAGGTTTTGCCTTTATAGTATCAGTATTTTATCCTCATTCTTGAAGAATAGCTTCTCTCAATATTGAATTCTTGCGTGTTCATTTGTCTCAGAATTTGGAAGATACTCCACTGTCTTCTGGTTTCCATTGGTGCTGTTAAGAAGCAGCCATCAAAGTTAATTATGGTGACTTTGGAGGTGATTTCTGTTTCCTCTCAGGCTATTTTTCCTTCTTGCTCTACAGTTTCAATATTACAGGTCCAGGTTGGATTTCTCTTCACTCTTCACTAATCTGTTGAGATATACGGAGCTTCTTAGATTTTTGATTGTTTCACTTCAAGTGTTGCTTCTCTCCATTTTTATTCTTGTCTTCTTCTGGGACTCTGAAAAGTTATATGGTGTAACTTCTCACTCTCTCATCCCTGACTTTTAAGCACTCTGTTGTATCTTCATCTCTCTGCATTCTGGATAATTCTTAAAATGTATTTTCTGTCTTAAAGTTCTCTATTAAACTCTGGAATTTAGTCTATCCTTTGAGTTTTAAAATTCAGTTAGGTGTATAATATATTGTGCACACACATGTATTTATAATATTTCTACAAGTCTTATTTTGTTATATTTAACTCTATTATTCTTTGTAGTTTTTTGTTCCTTGCTTTTATTTTTATTATGCTCTTCATTTCCTGAAATGTATTTAATGTAAATATATTGCATTCTTTGCCACCTGAGAATTCCAGTTGAAATATATGTTAACCCAACATATTTTCTGAAACTTTTGTGTGTCTCATTCCAGGGACATTATTTCATTATGTACTATGTAACTTTTTATTGTCAGCAGCATATTCTCATTGGAATTGCATCTGTGGGACATTTTTATGCTTTTGTTGATGCTATGAGTTTATTTGAAAGCCTATCATCTACAGACCGTTTTAAATTCAATTATCTGCTTCATATTTTTCAGACCAAACAATTACTATGATTTCAGACATAAATCAGGGGTTACCTGGCTCATAAAAATTTATCAGGAGAGACTATTTCCTCCCACCTACCCAATATCAATCTCCAGTTCATTTGTTTGCTATTCCTTCTTAGTAGGGAGTTTATTTAGTATTTAATTTTACACTGAGACTGGTCCCTTGAGGTCCCACCTTTCTATAAAAGTCTTTTATAAGATGCTCCATCTTTAGCAGAGAGTAAGCTTTAAGTACTATTCCCTGAAGCTCAAGGTTTCCACAGTGTGGCAGAAACTTTTCGTTGGAAAGATCGTTTTGATATGCACTACTAACAGTAGTATTTTTGCTTTCACTTTATGAGCTCCATAAAGAAAACATCCTTTCTTGCAATGTCAGATCAGAAATGCATTTTAAAAGGTTTTGAATATTATATTGAGCATTTTAATTCTTTCGTTTGGAAGATGCTAAGTCATTTGTCATATTGCTAGAGATGAAAGATCTTAGTTTTCTTTACAAGCTAATTCTTTCTCCTATTTCAAGACTTAGTTCAGGCATCATGCTTCCTCCAGGAAATCTTTCCTATCAGTCCAGAATAAGAACAGTTCTTGTGCTCCAAAAGTACCTTAAATATTGCCATTTTATATTTAAATTATCTCTCTATGTTACCTCTGCCACCGTTAGACTGTTGACCCTCTTGGGAAAGAATCATGACATATATCTCTTCCTTCAAGGGCTGCACAGATTATGGTAGGGACTCATTAACATTGTTATATTAATTACTTGACCAGCCCCCTCACTCACAGATATGCAAAGTTCTGACTCTTTTCTGGTTCCCTGGTTTCCCTTTAAAGCAACTACCTCTTGGACTAGCAATCCCAGTTCTAGTGCTTTTAGCTTTTTATCCCCACCTTTTCACCTTATGTAGTTACCATTTATGTGTGTGCATGTGTGCAGTGAGAACACTTAAGATCTACTCCCATAGCAAATTTCAATTATATAATATAGTATTAGTAACTATAATCACCATGTTTACATTAGATCCCAGAATTTATTCACCTTATAACTGAAAGTTTGTACCCTTTGGCCAACATCTTCCCATTGATCCCCCACCCCACTCCCAGCCCCAAGAAACCACCATTCTACTAGTTCAATATTTTTAGATTCCACATATAAGTGAGATAATATGGTATTTACCTTTCTTTGGTTGGATTATTTCACTTAGCATAATGTCCTCCAGGTTCATCCATGTTGTCTCAATTAGCAGAATTTCCTTTTTTTTAGGCTGAATAATATTCCATACATCATATTTTCTTTATCTATTTATCCATCAATGGAGACAGTTTTTTTCCCATATCTTGGCTATAGTTAATAACTGCAATGAGCATGGGAGTGCACATATCTCTTCAAGATACTAATATCATTTCCTTTGGATACATACCCAGACATGGGATTGCTGAATCATGTGATAGTTCTATTTTTAATACTTTAAGGAAACTCCATACTGTTTTCCATAGTGGCTGTACCAATTTACATTCCCACCAACACAAAATAGGAGAATATATCTGTAAATCATATATCTGACAAGGGGTTACTATTCAAAAATATAAGAAACTGATACAATACACACACACACACACACACACACACACACACACACACACACACATAACCCAATTTAAAAAACAGGCAAAGAACCTGAATGGATATTTTTCTAAAGATGTACAAGTGACTGAAAGGTATATAAAACTATGCTCAACATCACTAATCATTAGGGAAATGAAAATCAAAACCACAATGAGTTATCACCTCACACGTTTTAGGATGGTACTCATCAAAAAGACAAGAGATAATAAGTGCTGATGAGGGTATGGAGAAAAGGAAACACTTGTATACCGTTGTTGGTGGAAATATAAATTAGTGCCTTTAGATTTTAATCTGACATATTTGCATACAGTTATCTTGACTTAAAACTATAAGAGCCTACTTTAGAAACATGAAAAACAATCAATTTCTCACATCTGAACAGGACTTTAATATTTATCTAAGCTTAACCCATGGTCTTAATTTCAATCCTGTTTTTACTCAAGGCCTTTATTGTCATTCATTACCTCCTATTATTTTCATTCTCTTGAAGTCCCAAACTTTATTTGGAAGCAGAACTCATACCATCACTTGTGGCACTGATCCATTAGTGTCTAGGAACACACACTTCCTGGAAATATTTGTCAGTTTTTATCAAAGGGTTGCAGGAAGGATTTCAATGTATAAAATAAGAAAAGCACATATTAGAATCCCTCATATATAATAAATGTTCAACTCAAAATAAGACTATTATTGTTGTTATTAAGAATATATCAAACAAGGGCTTCCCTGGTGGTGCAGTGGTTGAGAATCTGCCTGCCAATGCAGGGGACACGGGTTCGAGCCCTGGTCTGGGAAGATCCCACATGCCACGGAGCAACTGGGCCCGTGAGCCACAACTACTGAGCCTGCGCGTCTGGAGCCTGTGCCCCGCAACGGGAGGGGCCACGATAGTGAAAGGCCCGCCCACCACGATGAAGAGCGGCCCCCGCACCGCGATGAAGAGTGGCCCCCACTTGCCGCAACTAGAGAAAGCCCTCACACGAAAGAAATAAAAAAAAAAAAAATTAAAAAAAAAAAAAGAATATATCAAACAAATAAATGATCATTAGTACTATTATTATATTTTGGGGAAATTTCATGACTGGGGCTCTACTGGAGATCTTTTATCCCCTCATGAAACTGCACATCTTGTTGAAATGAATTAATCTTAAACTCTTCCAGTCAGGAACAAGGTTAAACAAAAGTGTAATATAGGAGAAAATTTCCTTTCATACCCCTGACACATTTCCTCTCTCTCAGCAAACATTTAAGCACATTGTTCCTTTACAAATGTCTTATGCTTTCACACTCTTTTGGGCCCATGTCTTCTGAATTAAAAATAAATGAGGCATTCATTTAAACTATGGAGTTATGGAATTTTAAAATTACCCCATGTCTTAGAGTATTTTTATAACAAAAAAACAAATGGTAAGACAACCCTTAATCCAGTGAAATAAATCCATGTTGTCTGGGATTCTGCACTAGAGCATATCTGACTAGAGCCATAACTCTTCTAATTACTGAGAGTGACCTTGGGTAGGTTTTTCAATCTCTCTGAGCTCCAGAGTGCTCATCTGTGAATTGGGAAAATAATGCTTAAATCATAAGGTTGATGAGAAGATTTAAAAGGATAAAATAAGCAAAGCACATATTAGAATTCCTGGCATATAACAAATGTTCATTGCAAAATAGGGGCTATTGTTACTGTCATTATTATTATTATTATTGATATATTAAATAAATGACCATTGTTACAAATACGATTGTATTTTAGGGAAATCTTAGTACTGGTGCTCTATTGGAGCTACCATTTTACACTATCTCTGCATTATATTAGCCTGGTCTTCTCCTTCCTGGGTAAGTTTACATCAGAATGGTTAGAGGTTATACCAGGCATCCTTGTCACAGCTGTAACTCTACTTTCAAGGATTTATTAAAGACAATGAATGAACTTAGCAAAAAACTCCTATAAGTTGCTAGAGCTAGAGAAAAATGGATTTAGTAAACAAAGATGATTTGTATTTGAATGACTCTTCCAGCCAAAAACCAGAATGTGTGTGTGGGAGTAGAAGGTTGGAGAATACATTCAAATATTACTAAGGCAAAGATTCCTCAGCTAGTCAATGGCACCTTAGAGAAAAATAAGAGACACAGCAAATTGTACAGTGCAGTCAGGTCAGTGTTGCATATGTGCCATTACAACTTACTTTCATTCCATCTGCCTCTTCTTCACTCAGCAGAGCTAAGCATGAGCTAGTTACCATTCTGTGTAACACCTTTCTCAGGTTTCCCTTGAATCTTTAGAACTTGAATCCAGACCCTCTGTTTTCATCGATTTTCATTTAATTTAATACTTGCCTCCTCCTTGTCACTCATCTTGCTTCTGACATATTTAAATGGCTGCCTCATGAAAGGCCCTCACTACTTCTGCGTCCTTCATCTCCATTTGCATCTATGTCAATTGCCTTTCTTTCAGTTAAGTAAGTCCTGCTGACCTTCAACTGAATTTTTTCCCCTTCCTTTGTTTCTTTTACAGGCATTTCCCCAATCTCTATGTTAAAACCAAGCTTTTTTTTTTGCATCACCTTCCTGAGAAATTCTATTTGTAATCAAAGTCTTACTTCCATACACATAATGGCCAAATCAACTTCTCCACACCCATTCTTTGGCACTGACTTTATTATTCAGCTCCAGTCATGCAATGGTCTCATGTCAAAACCAATATTACCTTTCAAACTTGATGTTATAGTATTTAACTCTAGGTCCATTTCTCTCCAGAACACTATTTCATGATGCAGTGTGAAAGTTAGTATGACACACACAGGAAAAAAAAAAAAGATGTTGACATTTATGAACCTTGTCACCAGATAAGGTCTGATTTATGGTAATTAAGGTTGGACTGTACTGAAAATGAATTTTTTAAATATAAGGGATATACTTAACTCGACTATTAATCCCAAACATGCAGAGCACTGCTACACAGCCAGTGATGTAGATTTAGGTGTTTTAAGCTACTGTGAATATAAAACTAGAAAAGATTTATGGGCAATAGAAAGAAATGTACTCATAATTCACAACTGGCCTGTGAGACCCTGGTTCTGCTTTGGAGCCACCAAGAGAGTTCATTAGTTTCACTAGACAGCCCTGGAATTGAAACAGAATGGTCAGGCATCATTAATGTGATTAAGGCTCTGGATTTCATGGTTAAAAAAAATAGATTAGTTGCCACAAATGTGATTTCAGAGCTTTCCTTGTGTATGCATCAGGGGTCAATAACCAGTTGTTGACAAGAGATAGGATAACCTTGAAATGTTAGCAAGTAACTAAGGCTAGAACTCCAAGGAAGTTTTTGTGTGCTTATTTTTCTTCCACACTGAAAATAAAAATTTCAATAGCACATTCAAAACAATTGTCTGAAATGATGAAATAGCTCTATTTAGTAAAGGTAATGCATGTTTTTTTTTTTTTACCTAACAATTGTGCTCTTGGATGTTTATCCCAGAGAAATAAAACCTTATGTTCAACACAAAAATCTCATAGCAGTTTTATTTGTAATAGTCAAAAGCTGAAAAGAGCCAGATGTCCTTTAACAGATCAATGGTTAAACAAAGTGTGGTACATCCAAATCACAGAAAACTACTCAGCTATAAAAAGGAATGAATTATTGATATATGCAACAATTTGGCTGCATCTCCAGAGAACTGTGCATAGTGAAAATACTCCAGTCTCAAAAGGTTACATACTATAAAACTCTATTTATATTACATTTTTGGAATGACAGAATTTCACTAGCGGAGAATATAATGCTTGTCAGGCATTGCAGATGAGAGTGAGAGGGACAGACAGAAGGGAGGTGGGTGTTGTCATAAAAGGCAACAAGAAGGCTTCTTGTGGTGATGGAACTGTCAGTATCTTGACTTGTAGTGCATACATAAAACTATACATGTGCTAAAAATTATATAGAACAAAATATGCACACATGTTTACATACACAAATCAATAAGGTAAAGTTGGGTAAATCTGAATAATATCAGTAGATTATATCAATGTCAAAATAAAGGTCATCATATTGTACTATGGTTTTGCAAGTGATACTTTGGGAAATTGGAAAAAGTATACATGGGATCTTTTTTTATTATTTCTTACAACTGTATGAGAATTTACAATATCTTAATAGTAAATTTTACTTAAAATATTTTGAAATGTTGATTTGTTGAAATTATTGATGGCTCATGTTTCTGTTATATATACATATATTTATTTAATATATATATTTAATGCATATAAAATTGCTATATAATTAAATAATTAAAAAGCCATTTAAAAATTATTTTAATGAGAACAATACAATGTAGAACGATACAAGTATACTGAATTTTTAAGTGAGAATCAATGCTAGTTTCAGGAAGTATGCCTCAAAACATACTTAACAACAACTACAGCACAGGTCCTAATAGTTCAAAATGGTGGTAATAATGAGTTAGGAAAGTCACATTTATATTAGTACTCTAGGGAGTTCTGGTTGAATATCGTTATAAATTCATGTTTCTAAGTCCACAGATTGGAAACAATCAACTCAATCATTAATAAGAATTCACAATCAGATGAAGCTTAAATAAGATCACCAAACTTGCACAGAGAAACTGTACAGAGAGATGTGACAGTGGAACCTCCACTCTTCAGGCATAAACCTTGACTTTTATTTTTCTAAGAGAAAAATATCGGAAACTACTAGACATGCTTTGCAAAATTGTTTCATCTCTCTAAAAGGAAACTACCTTTACATGTTAAGAAACTGCTAGTCAATAATTTGTTTCAAAGAAGCAGAAAAGAAATGTTCATGATAGAAGTATTATAAGATTTGAGAGTCAGCAATTCAAGATATGAGATTTCCCAGAACTCATGCAAACTAAGATAAAAAAATCCAAGTGTGCCATCATTAAAAAACCACAAGTAACAAATGGGCTGAGAGGGTGTGGAGAAAAGAACCGTCTTACACTGTTTGTGGGAATATAAATTGGTACAGCTACTATGGAAAACAGTACGGAGGGTCATTAAAAAACTAAAAATAGAGTTGCCGTATGCTTCAGCAATCCCACTACTGGGTATATATCCAGAAACGATGAAAACTCTAATTAGAGAAGATATATGCACCCAATGTTTATAGCAGCACTATTTATAATAGCCAAGACCTGGAAGCAACCTAAATGTCCATTGACAGATGAATGGATAAAGAAAATGTGGTATATACACACACTGGAATAATAGCCATAAAAAGAATGAAATAATGACATTTGTGGCAATGTGGATCAACTTAGAGATTGTCATACTAGGTGAAATAGGTGAGACAGAAAAAGACAAATACCATATGATATCACTTATAAGTGGAATCTAAAATATGATACAAATTAATTTATTTAGAAAACAGAAACAGAATCACTGACATAGAAAACAATCTTATGGTTACCAAAGGGGAAAAGGGGTGGTGGAAGGATGAATTAGGGGTCTGGGATTAGCAGATACATACTACTATATATGAAATAAACAACATTGTCTTACTGCATAGCACAGGTAACTATACTAAATATTCTGTAATAAATCATATTGGAAAAGAAAATGGAAAAGAATATATATATATATATATATATATATATATATATATATATATATATATATATATGACTGAATCACTTTGCTCTGCACCAGAAACTAACACAACATTTAAATCAACTATACTTCAATTAATAAAAAAGAATTCAAGTGTGTCCCCTCCTCCCTTTAGGTCAATCCTTGGAAAAAAATCCTAGACTGGAAAAGTGCAATTTGCCTGACTGTGTCTCCCAAGTGTAACTTAATGGAACACAGGGTAGGCAAGAGACACACTCTTTTAACATAATAAAGCCCACAAGTCATGCTGGAAGTGGTCATAAATCTTGATACAAAGCCAGAAATAGAACTACTGACAAAGAATAAGCTCCCTCAGTGGGAGCTATCTGATTTATTAAAATACCTTGACTCTAAAATTACATTTTCATAATATATAGTGTTTGAAATTGATTACAATTAACAAAATAAAAATACAGGAAGTAGACTTAAAAATATATTTCAACAAAAAAAGTATATGTAACAATATGTTATATATATATATATATATATATATATATATATATATATATATATACATACAGAGAGAGAGAAGTCAATAGTTTATACATCAAGTATGTACAAATGATTAGAAAGATATCCCTACATAATTAGACAATAAAAATTTTGGAGGATAAAGCAGGTTTCATGCTCACTAGTAATCAATGACCAACATATGAACAACAGCAAAATAAGAGATAAAACTATGATCTTGTGAATTTACAGTGATGGAATCTTCCTACAGGGTACTTCAAATTTTTTTTTTTTGTTCAGCCTTGTGGGAAGGCAATTTGGCAATATGTCCCAATTGTTATGCATGTAACCTTCAACTCCAAAGTTTGTCTGTTAACATCTCAACTCAGAGAACTAAAATGGAGCACATTAGCTGGTAAAATTTGATTACAGTCTGTAATTAGTAACAGTGATGTACTAATGTTTGTTTCCTGATTTTGATAATAATATTATGATTATATAAGATATCAACAGGCTTCCCTGGTTGTGCAGTGGTTGAGAATCTGCCTGCCAATGCAGGGGACACGGGTTTGAGCCCTGGTCTGGGAAGATCCCACATGCCGCGGAGCAACTAGGCCCGTGAGCCACAATTACTGAACCTGCGCGTCTGGATCCTGTGCTCCGCAACAAGAGAGGCCGCGATAATGAGAGGCCCGCGCACCGCGATGAAGAGTGGCCCCCACTTGCCACAACTAGAGAAAGCCCTCGCACAGAAACGAAGACCCAACACAGCCATAAATTTAAAAAATAAATAAATAATTTTTAAAAAACAGATATCAACAATTAGGGGAAGCTGGGTGAAGGATGCATGGGAATTCTGTGTACTATTTTTGCTAATTTTTTCAGTCTCATTATTCCAAAATAAAAAGTTAAAAAAAGAAGGAAACCTAGGGAGAAGAAAGTGAAAATAAAGTTAAATTTTAAAAAAGCATGTGGCAAATCAATATAGAAGATAAAGATTCTATTCTTTAAATACTAAACTTTATTGTTAATGCAGTAAAATATATGGACAGAAACAAAAATATCCTTTTTTGTTTCCTCATATAAAACCAAAGATAAGCAACTTTGTTATAGTTGAAATAAGAGGTCACTGTAATGTGTAGATGTGAAATGCATAACACCAAATCAAGAGCTTTCCTTTATATACCAAAGGCAAATTGGAGAATTATGGGAGATGATCTGATTTCTAATAGAAACACAAAACTTAAAATACCTAGGTATAATATTAATAAGAAATTTAATGTGTATGTGAAAGGGAAATATAAAAACAATATATATGACTTGAATGAGAGGCAAAGTAATTCATCAAATATTGTTTAAATATCTATGATGGAAAAATCTAAGACAAATGAACAAGATATTTTTGGATATGAAAACAAAAAGCTCAATAGAAACTTGAATAATTGTATTAATTCATTAAAAAAATACTTAATGGACGTATAATGTGCTTAAAGCTATGGGTGAATCAGGAACAAAACAAGCATGAGCCTTCCCTCATAGAACTTACACATGTCTAGTACAAGAGACAAATATATCACAATTGTAATGTTATAAAATCAAAGCCCACAATTAATAGAGGGTCTATATTAATCTGTGCCCTTTAAGTTGGAAGTGACACAAATCCAAATCCAAGATGACTTAAGGCAAGAAGGAATTATCTAGCTCATGTTGAAAAAAATTGAACCTTTACCTACATATTAAAGAAATGTTATCAGGACTTAGTCTCCACCATTAAACTTTGCTTCCCTCTTTGTGGGCTTTGGTCTCATGTTGAGTGTCCATGGTGGTAGGATAAATATCTCTAGAGTATGTAGTTTACAACCTACTGACTTCAGATTCATAGCAAGAGTATTTTTATTCTCAATGGTTCAAAATAAAGGTATGGAATTGTACCTTTGGGACAATTGTCATGGCTTCAGCCACATGTCCATCCATTTTGGCCACTGATGCCAAAGAATGCCGTTTTCTGATTGACAAGGCCTATGACATAAATACCTTGTAGCAAGCTGTGGAGTCAGTTCTACTGAAACCACGTGGATTGAAATTGAGTAAATACTAGAAAAGTGAGGAGCTGATACTAGGGGGAATAGAAGTTAACGCTGCACAAGTGGAAACAGATAAAAAATAACCTCTACAAGAACCTAACTTATTTTGGGTCTTAGGAAAGACTTCTTTGTCAATAAATCATCTCTTCAATTGACCTAACAGATGAGTAAATCTTAACTAGGCTAAGGGAAGGTTTAGATGGATGGGTACAGGACAATATTTCAGTAAAAGGAAAGTGTGTAGACTCAGAGGAAGAAAATATTTCTTCAGAATCAAGGAAGATTAAGAAGTCATAATGGTTAATGTCATACAATCAATGTCTTTCATGTTTATAGAATTATTTACATTATGTACTTTGCCTTGGTTGAGTTTGGGGTGTTTCTCTTTTTTAAGGAGTTAGTACATTTACTCTAAGCTTTTGATTTATGAGTGTAACATTTTCAAAGTTATTTTCTTATACTATTTAATGGTAGTACAATTTGTAGTGATAACCCTGTGTCAATCTGGAGGTTAATAACTTATGTAATTTCTTTCAATTCTTGCAATCTTGCCAGAGGTTTTCTTTTTCATTATAGTTTATTACAAGACATTGAATATAGTTCCCTGTGTTATATACAGTAGAACATTGTTGTTTATCTATTTTATATATAGTAGTTTATATCTCCTAATTTATCCCACAGCTTTCCTTTCTGGTAATTTTGTTTGTTTTAAAGTCTGTGAGTCTGTTTCTGTTTTGTAAATGGTTCATTTGTATCACATTTTAGATTCCACATATAAGTGATATCATATGATATTTGTCTTTTTCTGTCTCACCTATTTTACCTAGTATGATAATCTATAAATCCATCCATGTTGCCGCAAATGGCATTATTTCATTCTTTTTTATGGCTATTAATCCAATGTGTATATATACCACACCTTCTTTATCCATTCATCTGTGAATGGACATTTAGGTTACTTCCAGGTCTTGGCTGTCATAAATAGTGCTGCTATGAACATTGGGGTGCATATATCTTCTCTGATTAGAGTTTTCATCGTTTCTGGATATATATCCAGTAGTGGGATTGCTGGATCATCTGGCAACTCTATTTTTAGTTTTTTAAGGAACCTCCTTACTGTTTTCTATAGTGGCTGCACCAATTTGTATTCCCACCAACAGTGTGGGAGGGTTCCCTTTTCTCCATACCCTCTCTAGCATTTAATATATTTAGAGTTTTTAATCATGACCATTATGACAATTGTGAGGTAATACATCCCTGTAGATTTGAATTCTCTCACTAATAACTAGTGATACTGAACATCTTTCCATGTGTTTATTGGTCATCTCTGGTCTTTGGAGAAATGTCTATTTAGGTCTTCTGCCCTTTATTCGATTGGGTTGTTTGTTGTTTTGTTATTGAATTGTAGGAGCTGTTTCTAAATTTTGGAAATTAAGCCCTTTCAGTCACAACTTTTGCAAATATTTTCTCCCTGTCTGCAGGTTGTCTTTTGGTTTCATGTACGGTTTCTTTTGCAGTGCAAAAGCTTATGAGTTTGATTAAGTACCATTTGTATATTTTTGCTTTTATTTCCATTGCCTGGGGAGAATGATCTAAGAAAACATTGCAAAAATTCAATTCAGAGAATGTTTTGCCTAAGTTCTCTCTTAGGAGTTTTATGGAGTCATGCCTTATATTTAAGTCTTTAAGCCATTTTGAGTTTATTTTTGTGTATGGTGCGAAGAATTTCTAACTTCACTGATTTACATGGGGCTGTCCAACATTCCTAACACCACCTGATGAAGAGAATGTCTTTTCTCCACTCTATATTCTTGCCTCCTTTGTTGAAGATTAATTGAGTGTAGGTTTGTGGGTTTATTTGTGGGGTATCTCTTCTGTTCCATTGATCCGTCTGTCTGTTTTTATGCCAATACCATGCTGTTTTGATGACTGTAGCTTTGTAGTATTATCTGAAGTCTGGAGGGTTATGCCTCCTACTTTGTTCTTTTTCCTCAGGATTCATTTGGCAATTCTGGGTCTTTTATTGTTCCATATAAATTTTACAATTATATATTCTAGTTCTGTGAAAAATGTCATAGGTAATTTGATATGGATCACATTAAATTAGTAGATTGCTTTGGTTAGTAAGGCCTTTTTAGCACTATTAATTCTTCCAATCTAAGAACATGGGTTATCTTTCCATTTGTTTGAATCATCTTCAAATTCCTTTATCAATGTTTTATGTTTCTCAACATATGTCTTTCACTTCCTTGGTGAGGTTTGTTTCCAAGTACTTTTTAATTATTTTAAAAAAATGTTTAAGTTGAAGTATAGTTGATTTGCGATTTTGTGTTAATTTCTGCTGTACAGAAAAGTAATCCAGTTATACATATATACTTACAAATATTAAAAATATATATATTTTAATATTCATTTTCATTATGGTTTATCACAGGACATTGAATATAGTTCTCTGTGCTATACAATAGGACCTTGCTGTTTATCCATTCTATGTATAAAATAGCTTAAATGTGCTAACCCCATCCTCCCACTCCATTCCTCCCCCTTGGTAACAACAAGTATTTTCTCTATGTCCATGAGGCTGTTTCTCTTTCTTGATAGGTTCATTTGAGTTATATTTTAGATTCCACATATATGTGATATCATATGGTATTTGTCTTTTTCTGACATGCTTCATTTAGTATAAAACTCTCTAGTTGCATCCATGTTGTTGAAAATGGCATTAATTTGTTCTTTATTATGGCTGAGTAGTATTCCATTGTATATATGTGCCACATCTTCTTTATCAATTTATCTGTCAATGAACATTTAGGTTGTTTCCATGTCTTGGCTACTGTGAATAATGCTGCTATGAACATGGGGATGCATATATGTTTAGAACTAGAGTTTTGTCTGGATATATGCTCAGGGGTGGGAATGCTGGATCATATGTAATTATATTTTTAGTTTTCTGAGGAACCTCCATACTGTTTTCCATAGTGGCTGTGCCAACTTGCATTCCCACCAACAGTGTAGGAGGGTTCCATTTTCTCCACATCCTCACTAGTGTTTGTTATTTGTAATTGTTTTAGGATGGTTATTCTGACTGGTGTGAGGTGGTATCTCACTGTAGTTTTGATTTGCATTTTTCTAGAAATTAGTGATGTTGAGCATCTTTCATGTGTCTATTAGCCATTTGTATTTCTTCCTTGGAGAAATGTCTATTTAGACCTTCTACCCTTTCTTTGATTGTTTTTTTTTTTTTCTTGTTGTTGAGTTGTATGAGCTGTTTGTATATTTTGGAAATTAAGCCCTTTTTGGTTGCAACATTTGCAAAACAATTCTCTCAGTTTGTATGTTGTCTTTTCATTTTGTTTATGGTTTCCTTTGCTGTGCAAGAGCTTATATGTTTTATTAGGTCCCATTTCTTAATTTTTGTTCTTATTTCTATTACCTTGGGAGACTGACCTAAGAAAACACTGGTAAGATTTATGTCAGAGAATGTTTTGCCTATGATCTCTTCTAGGAGTTTTATGATGTCATGTATTATGCTTAAGTTTTTAAGCCATTTTGCATTTATTTTTTTGTATGGTGAGAGGATGTGTTCTAACTCCTTTGATGTTCTAACTTCTTTACATATGGCTGTTCAACTTTCTCAACACTACTTGCTGAATAGATGGTATTTTTCCCATTGCATATTTTCGCCTCCTTTGTCAAAGATTAATTGACCTTAAGTATGTGAGTTTATTTGTGGGCTCTCTATTCTTTTCCATTGATCTATATGTCTGTTTTTGTGCCAATACCACACTGTTTTGATTACTGTAGATTTGTAGTATTGTCTGAAGTCTAGGAGGGTTATAACTCCTGCTTTGTTCTTTTTCTTCAACGTTGCTTTTGCAATTCTGGATATTTTATGGTTACATATAAATTTTAAGATTATTTGTTCCAGTTCTGTGAAAAATGTTATGGGTAATTTGATAGAGATCACATTAAATCTTTAGATTGCTTTGGGTAGTATGGCCATTTTAATAATATTAATTCTTCCAATCCAAGATCAAGGGATATCTTTCCATTTCTTTGAATCATCTTCAGTTTCCTTTATTAATGTTTTATAGTTCTCAGTGTCTAAGTCTTTCACCTTCTTGGTCATATATACTCCTAAGTATTTTATTTTTCAGGCTGCTATTTTAAAAAGTATTTTTCTTTTTACATTCCTTTTCTGATATTTCATTGTTAGTGTAAAGAAATACAACTGATTTGTGTATGTTAATCTTGTATCCTGCTACCTTGCTAAATTTGTTTATCAGTTCTAATACTCTTTGTGTAGAGTCTTTAAGGTTTTCCATATATAGTATCATGTCATCTGCATATAATGATAATTTTACCTCTACCCTTCCAATTTGAATACTTTTTATTTCTTTTTCTTCTCTGATTGCTGTGGCTAGGACTTCCAATACTATGCTAAATAGAACAGGTGAGAGTAGGCATCCTTGTCTTGTACCATTTTAGTGGGAAGGCTTTCAGCTTTTCACCATTGAGTATTATATTTGCTGTGGGTTTGTCATAAACAGCTTTTATTATCTTGAGATATGTTCCCTCTATACACACATTGGCAAGAGTTTTTATCATGAATGGATGTAGAATTTTGTCAAATGCTTTTTCTGCATCTGTTCAGAGGATCATGTGGTTTTTGTCTTTTCTTTTGTTGAGGTGGTTTATCACACTGATTGATTTGCCTATGTTGAACTATCCTTGTGAACTTGGGATGAATCTCATTTGGTCATAGTGTATGCTCTTTTTTATGTGTTGTTGGATTTGGTTTGCTAATATTTTGTTTGCATCTATATTCTTCAAATATATTGGCCTGTAATTTTCTTTTTTGGTGGTGTCTTTGTCTGATTTTGGTATCAGGGTGACGGTAGCTTCATAGAATGTCTTTGGGAGTAATCCCTACTCTTCAGTTTTTTGGAAGAGTTTGAGAAGGATCAGTATAAGTTCTTCTTTGTATGTTTGGTAGAGTTCACCTGTGAAGCTATCTGGTCTTGGACTTTTGTTGGTAGAGAGGTTTTTAATCACAGAGTCTATTTCACTTCTAGTGATTGTTCTGCTTAAATTATCTATTTCTTCTTGATGCGATTTTGGTGGGCTATATGTTTCTAGAAAGTTTTCCATTTCTTCTAGGTTGTCGAATTTTTTGTCATATCTTTGTTCGTAGTATTCCCTTACTGTTTTTTGTATTTCTGCAGTATTGGTTTCTTTGTCTCCTTTTTCATTTCTTATTTTTTTATTTATGTTCTCTCTCTTTTCTTCTTGGTGAGCCTGGACAGAGATATGTCAATCTTGTTTATCCTTTCAAAGAACCAGTTCTTGGTTTTATTGATTTTTTTCTATTTTTTTAATCTCTATTTTATTTATTTCCTCTCTGATTTTTATTATTCCTTCTTTCTGCTGACTTTAAGTTTTGTTTGTTCTTCTTTTTCTAATTTTTTAAGTGGTAGGTTATCTTGTTTATTTGACATTTTTCTTGTTTTTTGAGGAAGACCTGTATCGCTCTGAACTTCACTCTTAGGACTGTTTTTTCTAAATCCCATAGGTTTTGTATGGTTGTGTTTTCACTGTCATTTGTCTCAAGATATTTTTTTTAAATTTTCTCTTTGATTTCATCGTTGATCCATTGGTTTTTTAGTAGCATGCTGTTTAGTCTCCATATGATCGTTTTTTTCTTGTTTATCTTTCTGTCATTGATTTCTAGTTTCATGCCATTGTGGTTAGAAAAGATGCTTGAGATAATTTCTATCGTCTTAAATTTGTTGAGGTTGTTTTTGTGCCCTAATATGTGCTTAATTCTACAGGATGTTCCATGTGCACTCCAAAAGAATGTATATTCTGTTTTTTTTTTGGGGGGGGGGATGTAATGTCCTGAAAATATCAATTAAGTCTGTTGAAATTTGTCATTTAATATCTGTTGCCTTATTAATATTCTGTCTAGAGGATCTGTCCATTGATGTGAGTGGGTTGTTAGTCTACTACTATTATTGTACTCCTGTCAATTTCTCCCTTTATGTCTGTTAGTATTTGTTTTATGTTTTTGGGCAGTCCTATATTGGGTGCATATATGTTGATGAGTGTAAAATCCTCCTCTTGTATTGATCCTTTTATCATTACATAGTGCCCTTCTTTATCTTTCTTTATGGCCTTTGTTTTAAAGTCTATTATGTTGGGTATGACTATAGTGACCCCTACTTTATTTTCATTTCTGTTTGCATGAAATATCTTTTCCCATCCCCTCACTTTCAATCTGTGTGTGTCCTTTGCCCTAAAGTGGGTCACTTGTAGGCAGCATATTGTAGGCTCTTGTTTCTTTATCCAATCTTCCACTCTATGTCTTGTGATTGGAATATTTAGTCCATTGATCTTTAAGGTAATTATTGATAGATATGTATTAATTGCCATTTTATACCTTGTTTTCCCACTGATTTTATGTTTCTTCTTTGTCCCTTTCTTTTTTTTTTTTTTCCTTTTGTTGTTTGATGATTTATTTTGTATTATACTTATGTTCTTTTTTGTTTTTTGTGAATGTATTGCATGCTTTTGATTTGTGCTTATTCTGTTTTTCAAGTATGTTAACCCCTTCTTATATCTACTTGCCTTAGACTGGTAGTCATATAGGCTCAAACACATTTTAGGAAATGAAAAAAATATATATATTTTCCTACTATCATCCACTATATTTTTATGATTTTGATGTCCTCTTTTACATCTTCACGTTCATTCTTCTGCTGTTAATTGTGGTTATCATCACTTTCACAGAAATTATTATTATTTTTTTTTAAATCCGTGTACTGGCTTATTTGCTTTCTGATTTCCGTTTTATCTTTCTTATGCATTTTTACAATAGATTTTTACTATAAATTTTCAATCTAGAGAAGAACTTTCAGTATTTCTTGTAGGGTGGATTTAGTATTGCTGTATTCTTTTAGTTTTTGCTTGTCTGAGAAATTCTTTATCTTTCTTTCTATTCTAAATGATAACCTTGCTGGGTAGAGTATCCTAGGTTGTAGATATAAATAACTTATAGGCTTATGGGGGTTCTTGTTCGAGCTGCTGCAAACCAGTTGCTGCATTCTCCTCCAAGGCTCCGAAGCTCCCACTCTGTCCTGGCTGATCTCCCTGTCCATGAGGGAGCTTCCCAGGTTGCAGGAACATTTCCTCTTTCACAGCTCCTCCCAAGGGCACAGGTTCCATCCCAATTCCTTTCACATTTTTCTTTCTTGTTTTTTTTTTTCCTATCCAGTTACGTGGAGATTTTCTTGCCCTTTCAGAAGTCTGAGATCTGCCAGCATTCAGTAAATATTCTGTGAGAATCGTTCCACATGCAGATGTATTTTTGATGTATTTGTGGGAGGAAGTGAGCTTCACATCTTATTACTCTGCCATCTTGTTTGCTCCCTTTGAAAGTATTTTATTTTTTGATAAGTTTTAAAAAGGCTTTTTTTTCCTTTCCCTTTATGTTATTTCATTGTTAAGGTTAAGAAATGCAACTTATTTCTGTATGTTATTCTTGTATCCTTCTCCCTTGCTGAATTCGTTTCTCAGTTCTAGTAGTTTTTATGTGGAGTCTTTGGGGTTTTCTATATATAGTATCATGTCGTCTCCGTATAATGATAATGTTACCTCTTCCCTTCCAATTTTGATACTTTTTGTTTCTTTTTCTTGTCTGATTGTTGTGGCTAGGACTTCCAGTACTATGTTGAATAGAAGTGGTGAGAGTGGGCATCCTTGTCTTATTCCAGATCTTAGCAGGAAGGCTTTCAGCTTTCCACAGCTGAGTATCATATTGGAGGTGGGTTTTTCATAATAATTTTTATAATGTTGAGATATGTTCCCTCTATACCCACTTTGGTAAGAACTTTTATCATTAATTGATGTTCAATTATATCAAATGCTTTTTCTGTATCCATTGAGATGATCTTGTGGTTTTTGTCTTTCCTTTTGTTGATGTGGTGTATCACATTTATTAATTTGCTTATGTTGGACTATCCTTTTGACCCTGGGATTAATTCAACTTGATCATGGTATCCGATCATTTGTGTGTGTAGTTGGATTCAGTTTGCTAATATTTTGTTGAGAATTTTTGCATCTATATTCATCAAAGATATTGGCATGTAATTTTATTTTTTTGGTAATGTCTTTGTCTGGTTTTGGTATAAGAGTCTTGGTGGCTCCATAGAATGACTTTGAGAGTGTTCCCTCCTCTTCAATCGTTTGGAAGAGTTTGATAAGTCTCAGTATATGTTCTTCTTTGTATGTTTAGTAGAATTCCCCAGTGAAGCCTTCTGGTCCTGGACTTTTGTTTGCAGGATGTTTTTAAAATTATTTTAAATTAAAAAAAAAATTTATTTTTCTGTTACAGATTCTATTTTACTCTAGTGATTGGTCTGTTCAAATTGTCTATTTCTTCTTGATTCAGTTTTTGTGAGCTGTATTTTTCTTTTCCATTTCTTCTAGGTTGTCCAATTTGTTGACATAAAATTTATCATAGTATTCTCTTTTTTTTTTTTTTTTTTTTTTGTATTTCTGCAGTTTCTTTTGTTCTCTCACCTCTTTCATTTCTTATTTTGCTTATTTGGGTCCTCTCTCTATTCTTCTTGGTGACCCTGGCCCAAGGTGTGTCAATTATTTTACCCTTTGGAGAAAAACAGCCCTTGGTTTTATTGATTATTTCTACTATTTGTTTAATCTCAATTGTATTTATTTCTTCTCTGAACTTTATCATTTCCTTCCTTCTGCTGACTTTACATTTTATTTTTTCTTCTTTTTCTAATTCCTTTAGGTAGAAGTTTAGGTTGTTTATTTGTGATTTCTCTTGTTTTTTGATGAAGGCCTATATTGCTATCAACTTCCCTTTTAGGACTGCTTTTTCTGTATCCCATAGATTTTGTATGGTTTTGTTTTCCTTTAATTTATCTCAAGATGTTTTTTAATTTTCTATTTGATTTCATCACTGATCCATTGGTTTTTCAGTAGCATGTTATTTAGTCTCCATGTGATCTTTTTTTCTCGTTTATCTTTCTGTGGTTGATTTCTCATTTCATATCATTGTGACCAGCAAAGATGTTTGAATAATGTGTATCCTCTTCAGTTTGTTGAGGCTTGTTTTGTGTTCTAGTATATGGTCAACCTTAGAGAATGTGTTTTTGAAAAGAATGCATATTCAGGGTTTTTTAGGATGTAGTGTCTTGAAAAATATCAATTAAGTTTAACTATTCTATTATGCCATTTAGGATGTCTATTGCCTTAGTGATTTTCTGTCTGGAAGATCTGTCCATTGAGGTCAGTGGGGTGTTAAAGTCTCCTACTAATACTGTATTCCCATCAATTTCTCCCTTTTATGTCTGTTAGTATTTGTTTTATATATTTAGGTGCTCCTATATTGGGTGCAGTTATGTTAACAAATGTAGTATCCTCTTTTTGTATTGATCTCTTTATCATTGCATAGTGTCCTTCTTTATCTTTTTTAATGGCCTTTGTTTTAAAGTCTATTTTGTCTGATATGAGTATGGTTACCCCCACTTTCATTTCCATTTGCATGAAATAACTTCTCCAATCCCCTGACTTTCAAACTATGTGTGTCCTTTGCCCTAAAGTGGGTCTCTTTTAGGCAGTTTATTGTAAGCTCTTGTTTTATTATCTAATCTGCCACTCTATGTCTTTTGATTGGAGTATTTAGTCCATTGAAATTTAAGGTAATTATTGATAGATATGTGTTTATTGCCATTTTACACCATGTTTTCCAGTTGATTTTGTATTTCTTCTTCTTTTCTTTTTCTTTTTAATTTTCCTTTTGTGGTTTGAAGGTTCCCTTTTGTGTTATGCTTGAGTACTCTTCTTTTTGGTTTTTGTGACTCTACTGTATGTTTTTGATTTGTGGTTACCTTGTTTTTCAAGTATGTTAACCCTTTCCTATATCTGCTTGCTTTAGACTGGTAGTCATATAGGTTCTAAAAAAAAAAATCTACATTTTTTACTCCCCTCTCCCACACTTTCCAATTTTGTTGTCCTTTTTACATCTTCACATTTATCCTTCTACTGTTCATTGTAGTTATCATCACTTTCATAAAAAAATGTAATCTATGTACTGACTTAAGTGATTTATTTTCCAATTTCAATTTTCTCTTTCTTATAAATTCTTGCTTCTTTTCCATTTAGAGAAGAATTTTCAACATTTCTTTTAGGATAGGTTCCATACTGCTCTTTTCTTTTAGTTTTCACTTGTCTGAAAAATTCTCTTTCTATGTTAAATGATAACCTTGCTGGGTAGAATATCCTAGGTTGCAGGTTTTTCATTTCAGGGCTTTGACTATATCTTGCCACTCCATTCTGTCCTGGACTGTTTCTGTAGTGAAAATAGCTTATAGTCTTATGGGGGTCCCTTTGTAACTAACTCTTTGTTTTACTCTTGCTTCCTTTAAAATCCTCTCTTTAACTTTTGTCATTTTAATTATGATATGTCATGGTGTAGGTATGTTTGGGTTCATCTTGTTTGGGATCCTTTGGGTTTCCTGTACATGGATATCTGTTTTCTTCTTTAGGTTTGGAAAATTTTCATCCATAATTTCTTCAAATACATTTTTGACCCCCTCTTCTCTTTCTTCCCCTTTTGGAATCTCTGTTATGCATAGATTGGCGTGCTTTATGTTATCCCATAAGTCCCTTATATTGCATTCATTTTTTCTTCATTTGGCTTTCTGTCTGCTGTCCTGATTGGATGATTTCTAATATTCTATCTTCCAGATCACTAATTCATTTTTCTGCATTATTTAGTTTGCTACTTACAGCCTTTAGGTCAGCTTTTGTCTCAGCAAATGAGTTATCTAATTATAATTGGCTCTTCTTGATAGTTTCTAGTTTGTTTGTTTGTTTGTTTTTAATAGTGATCTGCATTTCCATCAATAGCCTTTCTTAATTCCTTCAGTATTTTTCTTACTTCCCTTTTGAATTTGGGATCTGGTTTCATTGTTCTTTCAGGGGATTTCTATTTTTCTTTTAATTAGGAGTGGTTCCTCTGCTTCTTCATTTTACTTATATTTCTCTGATTCTACGAATTTAGCAGAAAGAGTTATCTATTGTGGTCTTGAAGGGCTCTTTTTATGTGGGAACCTCCCTGTGTAGACTGTTTGAGTCCAATATTTTTGGTGTGAGGGCTGTTTTTATTATGGTGACTGCTGTCTCTTTTCTCAGTGTGTGCTGGCCATTATCCCCTTCATAAGTTGTGTGGCTGATATTGTTGTGACCAGAGCCTGCACTGAATGTTGAACACACTCTTCTCTTTGCTCTGTGGCTGTCTCACCCCTGTTGGGAGCAGGGTCTCCTCTCCAGCTGTTACAGTAGAAGCCCCCAGATCTGTTTCTGAGCTATGGTGTGGAGTAGTCAGTACTGGAGTACTTCTGCTGAGAGAGGAACCACTGAGTATTCCTCCACAGGAGGTGTCCACCAGGAACTGCACTCTGTGATGTCATCTGTTACCTGTTGTGCATGCTCACATAGTATACTGTTGTTGGCATTGTCCTCAGCCCTGCCTCACCTGTGAGAATGCAGACAATCATTCCAGATATCCCTCAGGTGCTATGCTCACAAAGCCACTAGTAAAATCTCTGGCTCTGCCTCTTTGTTCATGTATCCACAAGCTTGCAGCTGTTAACTCAGTACCCATCCCAACCAGGGAAATACCAGTAATCTTCTGGGATGTCCTGCAGACACTGAGCTTACAATTGTGGCATAAATCAACCAAAGTCACAAAGCTGCTCTGATTTTAGCCCAGCTTCCAAAGGCATGTGCTCCTTGGGGATTGGCTCAGATTGTAACCTTGCCTCCTTCAGCATGTGGTCAACCACCTGTGTTTGTGTGCTCTCAGAGCTGGTAGAGGCACACCAAAATAAGACTGCTGTGGCTGGGCCCTGTCCCTCCTTTAATGTATGTGTTAATGATGAGGCTCCTATGGCAGCCTTGGTATCCATCTTTCACACACTCCTAGCTACAACCTGGGCCACTCTTCAGCCCCTTCAGGCTGTCTCCATAAAGCCAACCTTATTCCTATCCCCAGGTCTGTCCATTGAAACCTGAGTTTCAACAATCAGCCTCTGTGTGCAACAGCACATGTGCATCTCAGGCTGTGGAGTGCAGCAGGGTGGCTAGGACTATCTGTGCTGTTTTCTGTCTGTTCTGCCTGCTACAAGCCAGATTCTGCACTCTCCTTTGAGCCTCTGAAGCTCACTTTCTGTCTCAACTGATCTCCCCACTGGTGAAGGGGTCTCCCAGGGTGAGGAGACCTTTCTTCCTTCACAGCTCCCTCCTAGGGGCACAGGTCCTACCCTGATTCCTTTTCTTTTTCTTTTGTCCTACCCAGTTACATGGTGACATTTCTTGCAGCTTTGGTTGTATGAGATATTCTGCCAGTGTTCAATAGGCATTCTGTGAGAATAGTTCTATGTCTAGATGCATTTTTGTTGTATTTGCAGGAGGAGGTGAGCTCCAGTTCCTTCTATTTTGCCATCTTGATCTCTCCCCTCTGTCAACTTTCTTGATTTTGTATTAAGGACTAGTTTTTTGCTTCATTGATTTTATCTGTCATTTTCCTGTTTTTAATTTTATTGACTTCTGCCTTTTAACTTCCCTTCTTTCTGCTTGTTTTGGGTTTTCTTTGTTCTTCTTTAATCCTTATTTGAGTTAGAAAAGTAGATTATTGACTTGAGATATTTTCTTTTCTCCTAATGTAAGCTTTTAGTGCTGTGTATTTCCCTCTCATTTTGATATATTGTTTTTCTCTTTCATTTAATTCTATTTTTTATTTCCTCAGTCATTCTCTTGTATGTGTGGTTTATTCAGGAATGGAATGTTTAATTCCTACATGTACAGAGATATTCCTTTTGTTTTTATGTTATTAAATTCTAGTTTTATCCCATTATGGTCAGGGAATATGCTTTGAGCTATGCTGATCCTTTTAAATATTTCAAAGGTGCTTCTATGGTTAAGGATATGTTCTATCTTGATGAATGTTTGTGGGCATTTGAAAAAAAATGTTTATTTTGCTGATATTGGGTGGAATGTTTATTATGTTAGTTATATCCCATTGGTTAATTGTGTTATTCAGATCATCTATATTCTTCCTGATTTTCCACTTCTTCCAGCTCTTTGAGTTTTTAATGAGAGATGCTGAAATTTCTAACTATAATTACAGATTTGTATATTTCTCCTTTTGGATCTATTCATTTTTGCTTCTTGTACTTTGAGACTCTCTTGTTTGGTTTATATAAATTTGGAATTGTCATGTTTTCTGGCTTGATTAATCCTTTTATCATTATGCAATTTCCCTTTGTTTCTAGAAATTTTCTTTCCTCAGAAGCCTATTTTATCAGATAATAATGTAACCCTCCTTATTTTTTAAATTAATGTTTGCCTGGTGCATTTTTCTACCTATTTACTCTCAATGAATCTATGTAATTGAATTCAAATCAACTTTCTTATAAGAATATAGTTGTGCCATATTTGTATCTTCTCTTCCAATCTATGCCTTTTATGTGGTATATTTAGACCATTTGTAATCAAATAAATTATTGATAAATGTGTCTATTTCCCCTTCATTCCATTCACTTCACATAGAAATAATGATGGGTAGTTCTTTTTCAGCACTTGGAAAATATTGTGATACTTCATTCAGGTTTCTATGGTTTTAGGTAAGAATTATGCTGCCATTTGAATAGGTGTTCCCCTAGAGGTAATGTGTCATTTATCCCTGGCTACTTTAAAGGCTTTTTCATTGGGTTTAGGTTTCAGAAGTTTAATTATAATGTATCTTGGGGTGGAATTTGAGGGGTTGTTTTTCATGTTTTCATTTTCTCAGCTTCCTCAATTTTTAGGTCTATGTCTTTTGCAAATGTGAAAAATGCTCAGCCTTTATTTTTTAAAATATTTTTTCAGTCCCACTTTTTTTATCCTTTCCTTCTAGGATCCAATGATATAAATGTTGGATCTTTTGTTATTAGATCCCTAGGTGTCTGTTCATTTATTTTTGGTTCAAACCAAGTAAATTCATTTAACTTGTCCTTCAGTTCACTTATTACTTTCACTGTCACTCAACTCTGTAGTTCATCTAACAAGTTTTTACTAATTTATGTTATTATATTTTTCAGTCTTATAATATTCATTTGACTCTTTACTACAGCTTCTAATTATTTGTCAAAGTTTTCTATTTTTTAAAATTTGTTTAATAAGAATTTTAGCTATTTGGATTATTTTCATGATAACTTTATAATTATTTGCATATAGTTACTTTGTAATCCTTTGTACATAATTCCAACACCCCAATGTTTGTGTCTCTTAGTTGTCTCTTCTCATTTAAATTGTTTTCCTGATTCTTGGTATGATGAGTAATTTTTTTTTTTTTTTTTTTTTTATCCTGGACATTTTAGCTATTATGTTGGGAAATCAGAGTCCTAATTAATTTTGTTCTTGTTGTTGTTATTTTAGCAAACAGTTACCCTGTTTACCTGTAACAAATAGGTATTGGCCTTCTTTTGTGAGCTATTTTTTAGAGCCTTTGTGCTACTATGTTGGTCTTTTTGGTTTATCTCATGCCACTGGAGTTCCCATTGTTCCCTCCTGGTGCTGCTTCAAGAATAAAGAGAGTGTGCCCAGTCTGGGAAAACTGGTGCCTCTTGATGGTGAAATGGAGTCTCCAACCCATGAACATAAGTGATTCCTAGGCAAGTACTGGTGTTGCAGGTTGCTAATATCTAGGCAGAGGAGGGTAACTTCAGACCCACAGGGACAAAAAGACTTTCTTTTTATTTTTTAACATCTTTATTAGAGTATAATTGCTTTACATGATGTGTTAGTTTCTGCTTTATAACAAAGTGAATCAGCTATACATATACCTATATCCATATCTCCTCCCTCTTGTGTCTCCCTCCCACCCTCCCTATCCCAACCCTCTAGGTGGTCACAAAGCACCGAGCTGATCTCCCTGTGTTATATGGCTGCTTCCCACTAGCTATCTATTTTACATTTGGTAGTGTGTATGTGTCCGTGCCCCTCTCTCACTTCGTCCCAGCTTACCCTTCCCCCTCCCTGTGTCCTCAAGTCCATTCTCTATGTCTGCTTCTTTATTCCTGTCCTGCCCCTAGGTTCTTCAGAACCATTTTTGGTTTTCGTTTTTTTTTTTTAGATTCCATATATATGTGTTAGGATACGGTATTTGTTTTTCTCTTTCTGAGGCTTTCTAATTGAGTGTTTTTTGCTTCAGAATCCTCCTTCTTGTTTTTCCCCCATCCCTCAGCCAGCTGCCTGGTAACTCAGGTAGAGAAAGACAGCTTCAGGCCCATCAGGAAAGGATAGCACTTCTAGGCTAGGGTTCCTTATTGTAACAAGATCTCATTGCCAGTCCCCCAGCAGCATGATGTCCTTGAGCCAAGGAGGAAAGTTGTCTACAACTTTGCAATAAATAAATAATGATCTGTCCTTACTGTAAAATAAATTTATAATTTTCTTATAACACAGATAGTTTTAATAAGATCTCCAAAGTGTTGCTTAAAATTTTAAATGGAGAATAAATTTTGGCATCTATCACAATTATCCACAGTGGTTTTCTTGTGACCATTGTTCCTAGAGTGTCCAAAGAAGTCAAATTGTCCTCTTTTTATAATTAAATCTGTTCTATGTATTTTCCATTTTTACTTAGCACACTGAAGTTCTTAGAATTCCTTATTGGGCATCTACAACATATATTCAAGTTCTTACCAGGATTGTTTAGGGAAAACTAAAATTAATTGTATGCTTTAAAAATAGCTATTGCAGCTGGTGCTTTCTGTGTATATTAGATAGTTTATGTTTAAAAAGCTTCTGTGCCTCTTGAAAGTTAATGTAGACAGGGTTTTTCTGTCACTTTTAGGGTATAACTATATCAAAAAGATCTGATCATGTGGAACCAACATCTCAAACAGCTCAGTAGCAAAATAATGCACCAACAGCAACAAAAAACATAGCCTTATTCTTGTAGGTGCTACTGTAGTTTGTGATGTATTCCAGTGATTTAAGACCTTCCCAGTACTCATAAAAACTTACACAAGTGAATTACAATTTGTTGATTTTTCAGTATCACAACTATATCATAGTAGATTCATCACACTTTAAAACTAAAATCAGGACTGTTTATCTGGTACAGGATCTCAGTGATATTCTGCTAATGAGATATTATATTTTTCTACAAAAAATAGAAGAGTAGAGTTTCTAAAAGTATGAACAAGCTACTTGTTATTCTCAAGATACAAACACAAACCATGTTTGCTCAGATGAAAAGAAAAATGCAATATAAATGCACAATGGCAGCCCAAATTTCAAAGCAAGGAAAAATGTCAAGATAGAACAATATTAAGAGAGGAAATTTCAATTTCTTGATACTTTTGTTCATTTTACAGTCACAAATATTATGATATCTTCAAATTGGTAAAATAGAAAATAGCATAATAGATCTAAAATTTCAAATGCCATTTCTAAACATTGCTAATTTTTTTCATAAATGAGCAGTGGAAGCATCCATTTTGAGAGTTGTTGATTGCTTAATGATAAATCTAAAAATGTTTGAGATCATATTTCCAAATATCATAACTTCCATTTCTGTAAAAATGCATCAAGTGCCTAATGGGACCAACATTGAACATATTTTCTTATTGTTATTTTTCATGCATGTACTTGAATTGGTACAGCATCTGAGTAAGATAGAGACAGTCTAAGTTTAAGGGCAAGAAATTTGACAGTGGAGAAAACAATTTAACAATTGCAGAGTTCCTTCTCCCTAAAGGCATGAGTAAAACCCTAAACAGGAAGTTTCCTTCTCTCATAAAGTTTATACATTTTCTAAATGGGAATACAAATGCTAAGCAAAAGGAGAATAGATAGCGATAAATGTTAAAATAAAAACAAATTGGGGAAATGTCCTAAGACAGACTTGAGGGGAAAGGTCTTTAAGGTAGTCAGGAAAGGACAGGACCTCTAGAAGAAGTGAAGTTTTTCCCAGAACTAAAGGTCAAAGCTTTCAGTAATTTATTAAACTTCTCTTAGTCTTATTATTTGCTTGAGGAAGAAAAAAAAAGTAGTACCTGCCTTGCTTGATTATTGAAAGAATCAACCACAACTCAAATAAAGTGGCTGGATGCACACTGAATAAGAGGAACTATTATCATTATCATTGAAATTAGTTCCTTCACTTTTGATCTCAGCCCTTCATCTCCAAAATAAAGTCATTCAGGAAGGTGATTAACTGTGAATTTCACTTTAGTGCAAACAATCTTGGACTCTGTGAACTAAAAGCATGATCACAACACAACATTCTTTTTGTCTTTGCTCTCAGGTAATAAAAGAAAAATTACTCAAATGATGTACTGATATAGTTAATTCAACACCAATTCAGTTGTAAGAAACTATTGAATGCCAACTATATCCATAGCACTTTACTAAGCGTGATTTATCCATTCATGAATTTCTTTGGTAGATAAAATTTCTGCTTTTAAGGACACTCTTAGTTAACCAAAGTAAAAAAAGAAAAAAATGGTATGTAAACCAAGCTTTGCTGCTAATTCATGCATTTCTCTAAGCTTCTGCCTCTGTAAAATTGTTATAGTACTAAGCTTAAATATCTAAGGTTGTTCTAAAGACTGACAAATAGTAAAAGCTAAAGTGTCTCTTAAAGAGAAAACACCTACAAATGTAGTGTGTGCCTTGATAGAAATGAAAATAAAGGGCCTTGCCTTACTCCCTTTTCTATAAGACTGAGCTAGAAACAACAGTGTCTTAAATGTCTTGACACCTTGGATGCACATGGTCTATCACTGTCATAATAAATTTAATTTTAAAAATTAATGACAGTTGTAGAAATAACACATGAATGCATTTACCTTTTCCAACTTAAAAGACAAATGCATTTAAATCTCCCTAGAGCACTGCTTTTCCAATCCAGTTCTCCTTTCCCTCTACCTCAACTGCCTAGAAGTCACTTCTAATATTAGGTTAGTTATATACACCTTTAGATTTTTTTCTCCTCACAAACATACATATGTGCCCAAAGAAAATGATCAGTATTGTTTTGTTAATTTTTGTAAACATTTTTCTACAGTTGCTTTTTTTGGTCAACGATATATTATTACTGGGAATTAAACTTAAAATAGTTGACTGAAAGGAAATCAGTCATTAATTTACAGTTGTATGTCATATATGACAATACAAAACAAATAATGATGAATTTTATTTATAAGTACTCTGTTGAAGGAAAAAATACCATGATAGGTATAATCTTTAGAAGCTCTATTGTCTCATTGTCCAGTTTGACATTGAGTCTGACTCTGGTTAATAAAAATATAAACCACTACAAGTAGCTAGTTCTATATAGTTTCCTTACTTGAATAAAGTAGTGTTTTGACCTTGAAATCATACAACATACTGATAACTTTTGTACTGAATATATATTAAATTAACTGTGGCTGTTAGACAAATTTAATTAAATTTTTTGAAAATTAAAAATTCACACAATCTCAATCTATTTGAGGTAGAGTTTTCAAAGGATTTAATGCACACTTTTAGACTACAAATGACTATTCATTTTATAGTATTGTCACAATAGTATGTACATATAATCAGAGGAGCTTTTCCTTGAATATGCTGAAATTCCATAGGTTACCAGATTTGAGAGAAGATGTTAAGCAAGCAAATGACAAAGAGAAAGGACAAATGGACAAGTTGATTAGTGCATAAATTGATTCTACCAGTTAACTAATGGAAGTGCATAAATAGGTAATTATTGTGATTAGGTCACCTGTATTTATCAAGCTCTTGCTCCTTCTTAAAACATTTGTTTTTGTGATATGACTTTCTCATGGTTTTCCCCCTTTTTCTCTGGCCACAGTTTTCTGCTTTCCTTATATGACAATACCTTAAATGCTGTGGTTACTTAGGATTTCCTCTCATCTTTTCACCTTACATACACTCCTTGAGTGATGTCATTCACTCTTATAGCTTCAGTTTACATCTATATGCTTTCTCTACTTCAGCTCTGTTTTCTAAGCTCTGAATCCATACATATGATGCTGCCTGAAAGAAATCTCTTCTTGGATACCTCACATGAGAAGAATTGAAATTATACAATTAAACAATGTAACAATCCCCTCTTATGATCCTGTATGAGCAAGTTCCAGCAGCACAGCTGTCAGATGTCACCTGGATTACCCATGACTATCTCTGGTCTTGCACATCTCTCATATGTTCTCTAATAAGTAAGAATGATCCTTTAGCATGGAAATATAATATTATTTTTCTGCTTAATATCCCCAAACTTTCCCTTTGCCGTTACAGTAAAATACAAACTCCTTAACATGTCTTGTAAATCTCTCAAGAATCTGTTCTCTGTAGTATCTTTTCCCCACTATTCTCATCACCACAGATATACAGTAAGTGTGTACTATGAACTCAGTTCTTTGGATGTGTCATACTTATTTCTGTGAGGAATTCACCACGTATCTTACTCCCTGTACCTGGAATAGTTTTCTTGACATTGCTCCAATTATTCCAATCTCTTCTCATTCTTCAGACCTCAGTTTCCTCTAAGAAGCTTTAATTGACATGTACTCACTCCTTTCCTACCACTACCTACTTTGTGTTTATTTATTTATTTATTTTGGCTGCGTTGGGTCTTCGTTGCTGCACGCAGGCTTTCTCTAGTTGCAGCGAACGGCGGGCTTCTCATTGCAGTGGCTTTTCTTTGTTGCGAAGCACAACAAATGTGCACAGCCTTCAGTAGTTGTGGCACATGGGCTCAGTAGTTGTGGTGCATGGGTTTAGTTGCTCCGCGGCATGTGAGATCTTCCTGGACCAGGGATTGAACCCGTGTCCCCTGCATTGGCAGAGGATTCTTAACCACTGCACCACCAGGGAAGTCCCTACTTTGTGTTCTTTCCACATTCTTCCAAGGAAATTTCTGCAGTTATACAGCTTGTGAGAATTTAATTTGGGGTGTAATATATGTTATACTAGGTAATGTATCTATTTTTATCATATTGTATTTCCAATGCTCAACACAGCATCTGACAAATAATGGACAATCAATAATATTTGTGGAATAAATTAATAAATAAGTGAATTAGTGGGGCAAGATTATTTTATATACGTATTGATTTAACATTCAAAATCACCTTACATCACAGGTATCACAAGTATTGTTTAATTTCCAAACATCTGTGTTATTGATTTCTAATTTAATTATGTGAATGGATTCTAATTTAATTAATTCCATTTTCATCAAAGAACATGCTTTTCATGAGTTTAATCCTTCAAAATTTATTAACACTTGTTTTATGGCCTAACATATGATATAGTCTGAAAAAATGTTCCATATGCACTTGAGAAGAGTAAATTCTGATGTTGGTGAGTAAAGTTTTCTATAGATACAAATTAGATCAAGTTGTTTAACAGTATTGTTCAAGTCCTTCATATTCTTGCTTATTTTCTAGTTGTTATTTTATCAGTTATTGAGAGTGGAGTACTGATGTCTGCAACTACTGTTGATGAATTGTCTATTTCTTCTTTAATGCTGTTAATTTTTTTGTTTCATGTTTTTTGGGGCTCTATGTTCAGTTTATGCATGTTTATAATTATGCTAGCTTCGTGATGAACTGACCCATTTACCATTATAAAATGCGTCTATTCCTAGTAACACTTTTTTGTCTTAAAATCTATTTTGTCTGATATTAGTGTAACCACTCCAGGTCTCTTATGGCTACTGTTTGCATGGTATGTTTTTTCATTCCTTTAATTTTAATCTATTTGTTTCTTTGACACTTAAACACATACATACACAATGTGTATATTTTATAATATATATATATTATATATGTTTTTTTTTCCAGTCTGATAAGCTCTACCTTTTGATTGCAGTATTTAATCATTTTATATTTAATGTAATTAATGACATTATTGGATTTACATATCATTTCTCTATCAATTTTCTTTTCATCTCTTTTTTGTTCCTCTGTTCTTCCTCTACTGCCTTTTTTTATGTTACATAGATATTTTCTAGTGTGTCTTTTTAATTGCTTTTTGTTTTCACTTTACTTTTTTGAATTATTTTCTCATTTTCTTAGCATCTCTTAGGTTGTTCTTGAAATTGAAAAATACATTGTAATTTTTAAAAATCTATATCTGCTGAATGCTAACTTAATTTAAATAGTATATAGAAACTTTCCTCACTTCCCTGCCCCTCTTCTATGTTATCATTGTGAGACAAATGGCAGTTTTATGTTTTAAGCCCAACAATACTATGTTACAGTGTTTTATGTAGCTGCCTTTTGAATCAATTAAGAGTAAAATACTATTTTTTATGTTTATCTGTGTAATTATCTTCATTAGTACTTTATTTCTTTGTGTTTATTTGAGTTACTACATATCAGCTTGCAGGACTTCCTTTAGCGTATCTTGTAAGGCAAGTCCGCAGCAACCAACTTTCCCAATCTTTGTTTATCTGGGAATATCTTTATTTTGGTTGGTAAGCAGTTTTCTTTTTTTTTTTTTTTTTTTATAGGATTGATGACTTTTTTTAAAAATTTATTTATTTATTTTGGCTGTGTTGGGTCATCGTTTCTGTGCGAGGGCTTTCTCTAGTTGTGGCAAGTGGCGGCCACTGTTCATCGCGGTGCGCGGGCCTTTCATTGTCACGGCCTCTCTTGTTGCGGGGCACAGGCTCCAGACACGCAGACTCAGTAATTGTGGCTCACGGGCCCAGTTGCTCCGCGGCATGTGGGATCTTCCCAGACCAGGGCTCGAACCCGTGTCCTCTGCATTGGCAGGCAGACCCTCAACCAGTGCGCCACCAGGGAAGCCCCAGCAGTTTTCATTTTTAAATTTTTTTCCAGCACCTTAAAAATATCATCTCATTGGTTCTAGCACCCATTGTGGATGATGAAAAGGCAGCTACCAATCTTATTGTGGTTCCCTTGTATGTGATGGGTCATTTTTTTTCTTGCTTCACCCAAGATTTTCTTTTTGTCTTTGATAATTTGACCATAGTGGGTCTAGTTGTGGAACTCTTTGAGTTTATCCTTCTTGGATTGCATTATTCTTCTTAGTTATATAAATTAATATTTTTCACCAAATTTGGGACATTGTTGGTTATTATCTTTCTGATATTTTTTCTGCCCCTTTCTCCTCTTTTTGGTGTTCCTATTATGTGTATATTGGCATGGTAATGGTATCCCACAGGTCTCTCAGAATCTGTTCATTTTTTTTCTTCATTCATTATTTATTCTGTTGTGCAGATTGGATAATCTCTATTGACTTATCTTTACATTCCCTGATTCTTTCTTCTGCCAACTCAAACGTGCAGTAAAGACAATCTAGTGAATTTTTCATTTTCAGTTGCTGTTCTTTGTAACCTCATAATTTCTATTTTTAATAATTCATATCTCTTTGTTTATTCTATACTTGGTGGGTCTTTGGTATTCTAAATTGTTTTAATTATTTACAATTATTTTCCTTTTGTTCTTTGAATATATTTATAATAGTTGACTGAAAGCCAGAAACTTTTTATATTGATTGCTTTTTTCTCCCTATACGCCAGTTTCCTTTTTCCCTGTATGTTTCATAATTTTAGGTAAAGACTGGACATTTTAGGTAAGTTATTGTAGCAACTCAGGATTCTGATCTCCCTCATTTGTTGTTTTAGTTTGATTGTTTGTTAGTGACTTGCCTGGACTAGTTCTGTAGAAAATGTTTTCCCTACAGTATACAAACACTAAAATCTCTGACTACTTTAAAAAATTCTTTATTATTTCTTTTTTTTTAAATTTTAAGTTTCCTAAGTAGAGCTCAGTGGTCACTTAGTGATTGGGAAGAACTTTTACTTTAAACATTATAAGCCAGTGATGTTTCCACTATTTGCTGAGGGAATCTGTGTATGCATTGTGGAACACATTCAAAGTTTAGGCAGTTCAGTAGTTAGCTTTGACTTTTCCTTTCTCCTTGTAAAGTGTCTCATGGTCTGCTAGGTATGATTAACTGTGATCATCTCCCTTACTTCCTGGACATGTATTCAGCCCTGTACATAAACATAACCCTGCACATACACACAGCCTTCTAGATTACTAGGAATGCATTGAAGCTTTTCCCTAAATCTCCCTTTTAAGTTTTTTGCTGATCCCTTTCTTGCTCCAACTAACATCACATTATTAGTCAGCTGAGATGATGCTTTTTCCCCCATTATTTGCAACCAATTGTTATTGTTTTTGACAATGCCCCTGGGAGTGGGTGTTCTCCATGGAGACTCAGACAAAATGAACCCTGACAGAATTGTGCAGTTACAAGTTAAAGCACCACACATCCTGCTGTCATTACCAAGATTGAGTCATTTTTCTTGCATAAATTTTTAATTTGTTGTATGCCTTTAGTTAATTATTTTTGGTAATCTGATAACTTGGGGATTTTAATTGTTGCTTTTGGGGGGAGAGGATTTTCCATGGTCCTCATTCCACCATTCCAGAAGACTTAATATACTTGCATGAATTTTAAAGCATAAGCAATAGGTTTCCAGATAAATATTAAGAGAAAAATCATCCTAGATAGTGGAAACATGAAATAGGTACATGAAATTAAACAGTGGGTTTAGGTAACAACAGACCATTTATTGAAAGCAGAGAATAATGGAAAATAAAGCTCACCAAGTATACAAGATGTTGCATATCATGTTAAGGAAGTAAGATATAATTCTGTAAGTATTAGAATGTGAATAAAGAATTTGAGCAAGTGAATAAAGTTTGTTTAGAAAAGTCACTTTGATATAGAATTCAGATGTATTGGAAAGTGATAAGATTAAAGAAAGGGAGAAGAGTACAGAGTCTGTTTTAAAATTCTGACTGAGAAATGATGTTTTGAACTAGGACTGGGACAGTGTGGAGGTGGTTAAACATGAGAAATGTTTAATGTTTCAAGGATAGTATGGAAGGAACTAATTATCTAACAGTGGAAGTTGAAATCTAGCAATAAAACAAATTTAGGATTCCAAGATGCAGTTCAGTTCAGAGAAACTGATTAGATGGTACTATTATTTTCTTGTACAATCTTAGTAAACATTTTAGGAAAAAGAAAATGCACATGGTAACATAATGATTGGTACAAGGTTTTCTATAAATACGTGTTTTCACTGAGCACACATTCATTTTGCTCATGAACATTCAACCTCTTCTGAATTACTTTATAATTAATGAAACTGTTGTTAAAATTATCGAAGGTGAAATATAATAAGTATAAACATGAATATAAAAATCATGTCAGTCAGTAATTGATTTGTTCATTCAGTCTGTCAACAAGTATTTGAATGTTGAGAAAATATAAATAAACTGATAAATGAACATATCTGTATTATGCTCTTGAATATATAATTTTAATATAAAAGAGATGCAGATATATCTCAGAAGTCATTAAAATTTATTTAAAAATATTCTGTTGTCTGAAAATAAGAAGAGAAAAATTTAGGGAGATATATTCGTAAGAACTCAGGAAAAAAATCTAATTCTTTTTTTCAGTGTAAGGAATATGCTCTATCCTAGCATTTACAGCTTCAATAAGTAATAAATCTTTAATAATATAATTGAATAGAACTGGATGTCTTAAACACCAAATTTGAGAAATTTGCTCTCAGAAAAGCTAATAAATAAGTAACCATGCCTGAAAATTGGCAAATTCTGTCAAGATTGCAGGAAGCTCATTTCCTATCAGCCTAAATATAATTAAATTATGAAAAATCCTTAAATATCTTGTTGTGGAGAATAAAAACTAGATTATGCAAAATCCTAAAGTGTTTGTGTCTCTATTTTTGCTTTGTAAATAGGTTCATCTGTACCATTTTTCTAGATTCCACATATATGCATTAATATAAGATATTTGTTTTTCTCTTTCTGACTTACTTCACTCTGTATGACAGACTCTAGGTCCATCTGCAGAGAACAAATGTATGGATACCAAGGGGAGAAAGGGGGTGGGATGAATTAAGAGATTGAGATTGACATATATACTGTACTATGTATAAAATAGATAACTAATGAGAACCTACTGTATAGCACAGGGAACTCCACTCAGTGCTCTGTGGTGACCTAAATGGGAAGGAAATCCTAAAAAGAGGGGATATATGTATACATATAGCTGATTCACTTCACTGTACAGCAGAAACTAGCACATTTTAAAGCAACTGTACCCCAATAAAAAAATCCTAAAGCGCTTATTTTATAGGAATATCCACACACTGACAGTGACAAAGTCTGTATGTTGTGTTTTCATGTTTTTCATGTGTATGAAAATTCCCTGCTAGTGACCCAAGCTTTATTTTCAGTTATTAAACATTAACAATTTTTGATAACAAAAAATAGAAATTTTAATTTAACATATGTAAGACAGCTTATCAATAAAAATAATTTAAAAATACAGTGTTTTCAACTAAATTCTATATGGGCCAATTCTTTCAACTGAAAAGTGAGAGTGCAAGTTTCCCCTTTTCTCAATTAATAATGCTAATTCCAGTCTTCATTGATACCATGCTTCTGCTTTCCTAAAGATTTAGTTGATATCAGCAGTTAATGCTTGGTTTGTTCTTTAAGACTGATGAAACTCAAAGCAAATGAATAGTTTCAAAAGCTGCATGCTAATTATGTTAATAAATGAGTTGAAATGATTGATACTATTAAAAGCTATGAATATGTTTTTAATAATCAAAATATACATTTAAGTTACAATTGAGTTTCCATGTAATGGGGGGAGATATTGAATGGTTTGCATTACATTTACTGTATATACAATACACTGCTTTGAATCTTTATCCATTTTTCCCTCCTAGTTCCAAAAAATACTGGCAATTATTCCATAATAAAATGGCTATTTAAGCAGTCCTGTTTTCTTAAAGTACAAAGTAGCAATGGGCTTATATCCATGCAGCAAGATACCTGCAAAAACAAATGCATCCATATTATGTCATTGTCAGACACTTCAAGAAAACATTCAAGTAATGTAAAACTTGAAGCAGAATGTTGTAAACATAGAATAAATATAGTCTATTTTCTTTGATTGATTTACCAACATTATTTTATTTCACAGAAAAAAACCCCATAATTTCAAAGAAGCATTTAACATTTAATAATAGATCCACAAATATAGCATAATGAAATATATACTAGTGTAAACTATTTAGCACATAAAGGCAAATTGGTCAAACTTCATTGCAGTTTTGTAAATCATGTTATAAAGGAGAAAGGGAAATTATCCAAATATCAGTCTCATTTCCTGGGTCTTGTTTTGCTTACAGATCAGAAGTAAGGCCCATGTATGAACTCTCAAATTCTAATCTAAGTTTTGCCACTGACTTGCTATGTTTCTGAAAGTATCTCTTTACAGTTTGGTTCTGTACCAAAAAAAAAAAAAAAAATTAAATATACTCACATTTCCCACTTTTTCCTGATATACTGTCTACTGAAAAGCCCAGCTTCATTGCTCTGTTATTTCAACTTTTATTGAAAACTGCAAATCTCAAAGTCCAGAAGGGAACGTGCCTTCCAATAGCATATGTTTATCTCTCACTTCTCCACCAACTTTTTAAAAAAGAGATATACTTATATACCTCAGGATGATATCTGGTATAAGAATGCTGAATTACTACAACTTAACGCTATGCATCAGCTCAACGTTGTTTGAATCCCAGCTACCAATTAACGGTTGTTCTAGTTTGCTTAGGCAAGTTATATCTCCCCTTTGTACTTAAAAATATAATTTTAATGAGAAATAACCATATTGCTTAATGGTTGCCTTTTTCATTTTAATATTTAAAGAAATAAGTCATTTTGAAGTATATCAAGTTAGCCTGGATTTATTTTTAAATAAATAATTTTGTGTGTTCAGAAGTTGTACTTTACTTGAAAGACTACAGACAAATAATTACAAATCAAAAAGAAAAATCGCTGAATTAATACTTATACCACAAATTCACTGCAATCCTTAGAATAGTTTATTGTATATGTGGTCATGGGGACATGGTGGAGAATTTCTTCACAGAGACAAATGAACAGCTACTAAATATTCAGATAATCACATTTGTCCGAGTGGGTCTTACTGTTGAATAAATTAAGTTAAAAAACTTCTCTAAATCTGACCTTGTTTGAACCATCCATTTATTCACTTCTCATTGATTTGAAAAATCATATAGAAGAATGCCTACCTTAAATGATCTCTTAAAAGTATTTGTTTTGAAGATACCTTATGACAAGAAAAATAAGAAAAAACAGAAGAGTGAAAAAGTATACTAAGTATACTAAGAAGAGTCATAACTATGTTCCTTTGTTCTAAGCAGGAGGTCCCAGAGGGGTACAGGGCCAGCACAGATTCAGAAGGCATTTAGGTACCTAATTCTCAGGGAAGGTGTACCACTTAATAGTATACTTCTTGGTGAGCCTGATGATTTATTTCATTTGTACAACAACTATTTATTTTATACTTACTATGTGCCAAGCATTATTCTATATAATAGTGATGCAGTCCTAATCTCAGAATTTCTGGCATCAAGTAATACTGATGAGAGTTCTCATCAAATGTTTGGTATCTCTAAAAAAACATAAATGTGTTCTTTATCCTTGGTATTCAGATAGTGTACTACAGTACATTTAAATGATGTGTGTGTGTGTGTGTGTGTGTGTGTGTGTGTCTATGTGTGTATGTGTGTTTAGTCCTCCCACTGGCTCTTCAGTGAACACTTTCAATATCTGGGAATTTCTCTTTTATGAATTAATTGATTATTTTCTCTTCTCCATTTTTTTTTGTTTTTTTATTACTGGAATTTCTATTACCTGCATGATACCCCTCCTGTATTGACCCTCCATATCAGATCTCATAAAACTTTGTCTGTTAAGGGCTAGAGAGTAAAAAATGTAAGCTTTGGGAAAGGGTCACAAAGTTTCTGCCCTTTCTCTCCCATCTCCTCCTCATCATCACCATCATCCTTCTCCACCTCCTCTTCCTTCCCTTCCTCATTTTTCTTCTTTCTTCTTTTTTCCAACCCTTTAAAAATATTTTTTAAAATTATTATTTCAAAGAATATACAAAAATAGAGCAGGTGCTATGATTTGCTGACTTTTGATGTATTATTTTTCCTTATATTTTCGCAATACTTTATTTTGCTGATATATTTTAATTACTCTTCTTTCAGCAGATTTTATATCTACTTAGGACAAATGTGGGAAGTCATTTAATTTCTTTGTCTCAGTTGTCTCATCTGAAACCAGGTATAATAATATTTGTTGAAGGTGTCAACTGAAAAAAATGTACAACCTAAAATTGACAGTTATGTTTTATTCCAAGCTCGGGAGACAGCACCTCAAATAACACTGAAAGAATGCTCTGAGGAGGAAAGGCAGGGAATCAGCATATATAGGAGTTTTTGCAACAAAGGACAGGTAGTTGGAATATCAAAATGTTATTGTTAAAGAAAACCAGATATCTCAAGTTAAGGAATTTTGTGTGTTTCTGTATGGGAAGATGCAAGAATCTGAGTTCACTGAAATCATTTCCTTGATATGAACCTCAGCTATCCTGTTTTCTCATCCTGAGTTTCCTCAGGTTGCACCATAGGGGGTGGCTGCAGTCTGGTGACTGCTAGATGGTGGACATTCTTTGTTTCCTTCCTGAGTTCCCTCAGGGCTTGCCATTGGAGCATGTGGTGGCTTGATGGCTGCAACATCCTTTGTTTACCAATATGGCAGGCAGCATTCTTAGTTCACAAAGGGCTAAATAAGATGATATATGTAATCCTTTTAGCACAGTGCGTGGCACAAAAAATAGACACTCAGTGAATGTTATCAATTACTTTCACGGATGTAATGTATCCTCTAAAGCTCTCCATGGACAATAATTTTTAAAGTTCTTTCTCTTCCTTAAATTGTGTCTTCTACTATAAATAATTGTGGTGTTTTAAAACAATTAAAGTATAATTGATTTACAATATTATATTAGTTTCTAGTATACAACATAGTTATTCAATATTTTATAGATTATACTCCATTTAAAGTTATTATAAAACAATTGCTATATTTTCCTGTGCTATACAACATCTCTTTGCTTTTTATCTATTTTGTACATAGTAGTTAGTATTTCTTAAATCCATACCATTATCTTGCCCCTCTCCTTTTCTCTCTCTGCACTGGTAGCCAGGAGTTTGTCTCCTATATCTTTAAATCTGTTTCTGTTTTGTTATATACATTTGTTTGTTTTATCTTTTAGTTTCCATATATAAGTGTTAACATATGATCCAGCTTTTACACACTTGGATATATATCCAAAGAAAAGGAAACACTAGTTCAAAAAGATACATGAACCACAATGTTGGTAGCAGCATTATTTACAATAGCCAAGATATGGAAGCAACCTAAGTGTCCTTCAACAGATAAATGGATAAAGAAGATGGATAGATAGATGAAATGGAACATTACTCAGCCATAAAAAAAGAATGAAATTCTGCCATTTGCAAAAATGTGTATGAACCTAGAGAGTATTATACTTAGTGAAATAATTCAAACAGAGAAAGACAAATACCCTATGTTATCATTTAGATGTGCAAACATTGTGTGTTTTAATATTAGAATTTCTTATTGTGCTGCTAAATTACCTCAAACATCTGGTAAGCTTGGCACTCCAAGCTTATTTATTTTTATAGTTTGTAAGTATTTATTTTTGTATGAGATCACTCACTGAGCTAACCTGTATTTTTCTTTCCCTTGTAGGCTCCTCTTGTGAAGGAGGTAGCTAACTACCAGTTCTGTGCATCTAACCCAGGCATGCAGTGGGTGGATTTATTTTGTACATGTTAATAAAGAGTATGCCAAATTTTTGTATGGGCCAAATCTGGGAAAATAGTCTCCACATTAGGGGCCCAAGATCATCCCATGGAGACTGTTAAATTTCTTGGACAATATCCACTTGGTTTCATCCCAAAGGCAATTACATTGCATCATGGAGATATGAGTGGAAAAGAGGGAGGTTTACTCATGCTGTTCTTCAACACTCTTTCAAACAAATCTTCCCAACTCTTGAGTCTCTACTCAGAGCCCAGACCCCGATATTCTACTTTTTTCCTCTTTATTTATTTATTTATTTATTTAACATCTTTATTGGAGTATAATTGCTTTACAATGGTGTGTTAGTTTCTGCTTTATAACAAAGTGAATCAGCTATACATATACATATACCTGCGTCTCTTCCCTCTTGCATCTCCCTCCCACCCTTGCTATCCCACCCCTCTAGTTGGTCAAAAACACTAAGCTGATCTCCCTGTGCTATGCACTGCTTCCCACTAGCTAGCTATTTTGCATTTGGTAGTATATATAAGTGCATGCCACTCTCTCACTTAGCCCCGGCTAACACCCCTCCCTGTGTCCTCAAATCCATTCTCTACATCTATGTCTTTATTCATGTCCTGCCCCTATGTTCTTCAGAACCTTTTTTTTTTTTTTTTTGGATTCCATATATATAGGTTAGCATACAGTATTTGTTTTTTCTTTCTGACTTACTTCACTCTGTAATGAAGTCTCTAGGTCCATCCACCTCACCACAAAAAACTCAATTTTGTTTCTTTTTATGGCTGAATAATATTCTATTGTATATATGTTCCACATCTTCTTTATCCATTCATCTGTTGATGGACACTTAGGTTGCTTCCAAGTCCTGGCTATTGTAAATAGAGCTGCAGTGAACGTTTTGGTACATGACAATTTTGAATTATGGTTTTCTCAGGGTGTATGCCCAGTAGTGGGATTGCTGGGTCATATGGTAGTTCTATTTTTAGTGTTTTAAGCAAACTCCATACTGTTCTCCATAGTGGCTGAATCAATTTACATTCCCACAAACAGTGCAAGAGTGTTCCCTTTTCTCCACACCCTTTCCAGCATTTATTGTTTGTAGATTGTTTGATAATGGCCATTCTGGTCAGTGTGAGGTGATACCTCATTGTAGTTTTTAATTACATTTCTCTAATGATTAATGATGCTGAGCATGCTTTCATGTGTTTGTTGGCAATCTGTATATCTTCTTTGGAGGAATGTCCATTTAGGTTTTCTGTCCATTTTTGGATTGGGTTGTTTGCTTTTTTGATATTGAGCTGCTTGTAAATTTTGGAGATTAATCCTTTGTCAGCTGCTTCACTTGCAAATATTTTCTCCCATTCTGAGGGTTCTCTTTTCATCTTGTTTAGGGTTTCCTTTGCTGGGCAAAAGCTTTTAAGTTTCATTAGGTCCCATTTGTTTATTTAATTTTTATTTCCATTTCTCTAGGAGGTGGGTCACAAAGGATCTTTCTGTGATTTATGTCATAGAGTGTTCTGCCTATGTTTTCCTCTAAGAGTTTTGTAGTGTCTGGCCTTACACTTAGGTCTTTAATCCATTTTGACTTTATTTTTGTGTACGGTGTTAGGGAGTGTTTTAATTTCATTCTTTTACATGTAGCTGTCCAACTTTCCCAGCAACACTTATTGAAGAGGATGTCTTTTCTCCATTGTATATTGTTGCCTCTTTTATCAAAACTAAGGTGAACATATGTGTGTGGGTTTATCTCTGTGCTTTCTATCTTGTTCCATTGATCAATATTTCTGTTTTTATGCCAGTACCATACTGTCTTTAATACTGTAGCTTTGTAGTATGGTCTGAAGTCAGGGAGCCTGATTCCCTCAGTTCCGTTTTTCTATCTCAAGATTACTTTGGCTATTTGGGCTCTTTTGTGTTTCCATACAAATTGTGAAATTTTTTGTTCTACTTCTGTGAAAAATGGCAGTGGTAGTTTGATAGGGATTGCATTGAATCTGTAGATTGCTTTGGGTAGCAGAGTCATTTTCACAATGTTGATTCTTCCAATCCAAGAAAATGGTATATCTCTCCATCTATTTGTATCATATTTAATTTCTTTCATCAGTGTCCTATAATTTTCTGCATACAGGTCTTTTTTCTCCTTAGGTAGGTGTATTCCTAGATATTTTATTCTTTTTGTTGCAGTGGTAAACTGGAATGTTTTCTTAATTTCACTTTCAGATATTTCATCATTAGTGTATAGGAATGCAAGAGATTTCTGTGCATTAATTTCATGTCCTGCTACTTTACCAAATTCATTGATTACTTCTAGTAGTTTTCTGGAAGTATCTTTAGGATTCTCTATGTATAGTATCATGTCATCTGCAAACTGTGACTGTTTTACTTCTTCTTTTCCAATTTGGATTCCTTTTATTTCTTTTTCTTCTCTGATTGCTGTGGCTGAAACTTCCAAAACTATGTTGAATAATAGTGGTGATAGTGGGCAACCATGTCTTGTTCCTGATCTTAGTGGAAATGGTTTCAGTTTTTCACCATTGAGGATGATGTTGTCTGTGGGTTTGTCATATATGGCCTTTATTATGTTGAGGGAAGTTCCCTCTATGCCTATTTTCTTGAGGGTTTTTTATCATAAATGGGTGTTGAATTTTGTTGAAAACTTTTTCTGCATTTACTGAGATGATCATATGGTTTTTATTCTTCAGTTTTTTAATATGGTGTATCACATTGATTAATTTGTGTATATTGAAGAATCCTTGCATTCCTGGGATAAACCCCACTTGATCATGGTGTGTGATCCTTTTAATGTGTTGTAGGATTCTGTTTGCTAGTATTTTGTTGAGGATTTTTTCATCTATGTTCATCAGTGACATTGGCCTGCAGTTTTCTTTCTTTGTGACATCTTTGGTTTTGATATCAGGGTGATGGTGGCCTTGTAGAATGAGTTTGGGACTCTTCCTCCCTCAGCTATATTTGGAAGAGTTTGAGAAGGATAGGCATTAGATCTTCTCTAAATGCTTGATAGAATTCCCCTGTGAAGCCATCTGGTCCTGGGCTTTTGTTAATTCGAAGATTTTTAATCACAGTCTCAGTTTCAGGGAAATTTCCTTATATATTGAGGTGCTCCTATGTTGGGGGCATATATATTTACATTTGTTATATCTTCTTCTTGGATTGATCCCTTCATCATTATGTAATGTCCTTCCTTGTCTCTTACAACAGTCTTTATTTTAGAGTCTCTTTTTTTCTGATATGACTCTTGCTACTCCAGCTTCAGTTTGATTTCAATTTGCAGGGAATATCTTTTCCCATCCCCTCACTTTCAGTCTGAATGTGTCCCTAGGTTTGAAGTGGGTCTCTTGTAGGCAGCATATATATGGGTCTTGTTTTTGTATCCATTCAGCAAGCCTGTGTCTTTTGGTTGGAGCATTTATTCCATTCACGTTTAAGGTAATTATCGATATGTATATTCCTATGACCATTTTCTTAATTGTTGTGGGTTTGTTTTTGTAGGTCCTTTTATTCTCTTGTGTTTCCCACTCAGAGAAGTTCCTTTAGCATTTGTTGTAGAGCTGGTTTGGTGGTGCTGAATTCTCTTAGCTTTTGCTTGTCTGTAAAGTTTTTGATTTCTCCATCAAATCTGATTGAGATCCTTGCCTGGTAGAGTAATCTTGGTTGTAGGTTCTTCCCTTTCATCACTTTAAGTATATCATGCCACTCCCTTCTGGCTTGTAGAGTTTCTGCTGAGAAATCAGCTATTAACCTTATGGGAGTTCCCTTGTATGTTATTTGTCATTTTTCCCTTGCTGCTTTCAATAATTTTTCTTTGTCTTTAATTTTTGCCACTTTGATTACTATGTGTCTCGGCGTGTTTCTCCTTGGGTTTATCCTGTATGGGACTCTCTGCGCTTCCTGGACTTGGGTGGCTATTTCCTTTCCCATGTTAGGGAAGTTTTCGACTATAATCTCTTCAAATATTTTCTCTGGTCCTTTCTCTCTCTCTTCTCCTTCTGGGACCCCTATTATGCGAATATTGTTGTGTTTAATGTTGTCCCAGAGGCCTCTTAGGGTGTCTTCATTTCTTTTCATTCTTTTTTCTTTAGTCTGTTCCACAGCAGTGAATTCCACCTTTTTGTCTTCCAGGTCACTTATCCGTTCTTCTGCCTCAGTTATTCTGCTGTTGATTCCTTCTAGTGTAGTTTTCATTTCAGTTATTGTATTGTTCATCTCTGTTTGTTTGTTCTTTAATTCTTCTAGGTCTTTTTTAAACATTTCTTGCATCTTCTCATTCTTTACCTCCATTGTTTTTCCGAGGTCCTGGATCATCTTCACTATCATTATTCTGAATTCTTTTTCTGGAAGGTTGCCTCTCTGCAGTTTATTTAGTTGTTTTTCTGGGGTTTTATCTTGTTCCTTCATCTGTTATATAGCCCTCTGACTTTTCATCTTGCCTATCTTTCAGTGAATGTGGTTTTTGTTCCACAGGCTGCAGGATTGTAGTTCTTCTTGCTTCTGCTGTCTGCCCTCTGGTGGATGAGGCTTTCTAAGAGGCTTGATGGGAGGGCCTCCATCATCATCATATTAATCTATAATTTATTTATGTAAATAGATCTAAATTTACCTACTATATTATTTCAGGTAAAGATGGGTACAAAAATGAGAAAAAAATACAGTGATCGGAGAATGCTATTTTAATATAATACCATTTGCTTAAGCCACTCTTTCCAAACTTGATTTCAGTATCTATTCAATACTTATCTTCATTCATACATTTATTAACCAATATCTTTAAACATTTATTTTGTTCCAGCCACCTCCCATATGATGGGTGTACAATGGTGAACAATACAGACTTTCACACAAGTATCTTAAAGTCTAGTTAAATTATAGCAATTAAAACTGTTGTTGAGTGGCTGACTTGCTGTAAATATTATATACATATATAAAACATAATAAAATATCATGTAGTCTTATAAGAAGATTTAAAAATTAGCTTAAAAACTCTTGAGCTGTAAAAAATGAAATACTCCCCCAATTTGTAAAGAGAGAGTATTTCTAGAATCAAAAAAGCAGAAGCATAACACTTTTCTAATTTTTACTTAGGGCTCTATAGATTCAACAATTTCCTATTTAGTTGCACCTTAATTGTATTTCATTTGAAGGGTCTCATCTAGTCATTCAGGTAATTTGTGACAGAGTTTGGTTAAAATTAAAACAGCAAGTAATAATCGAAATGCATGAAAATTCTTGTGAGTATGTACTCCTAATAGCTTCTAAAATTAATTAAAACTAAAACATATTGAAAATTCAAGTATTTTACTTTCAAGTTACCTATCCCATATTTTTTCTCTTACCTTTTTCCTCTTTTTTTCCTTTACATAATAATTAGGTTTTTGCCTTTTATTTTTATTTTTTTAATGAACAGAGGATTCTCAAAATATTTGTAAGAAAATTATAAGTATGATAAAATATGGTTAACTTCAAATGACTGGGTTGGGTCCTATGTGAATTAAGAAAAACACCAACTACATTTAGCCCAGGATATTCAAATACTTGATTTTTAAATAACCACTCTTTATAACCATCTCTAAGAAAAATATGAATGGGAGATACATCCTACATTGCACTTACCCTTAAGAAAGGAGATTGGTATTGCTTTTCGTTTCAGGATTTTACTGTGCATATGTAAAGTCCTGAACACAGGAGACTCTGAATTTCCCAAACCTTTGACCACCACATCCTCTATTCCCATTAACGTATCTTGACTATATTCACAATATGCTTTTCCACAGAAAGGGTGAATAAATAGTCTTTGGGTATATTTTGAAGTAGAAATGTAGGGAAGCAAATGTACTAAATTAAATATTGTATGTAAAAATTCTGACACATATATTGCCTTCAATAACTTTACTTTTTTTCTTATTTTTGTTTTAATCTCAATTGAGGACCCAACCATCATTTATCACATTCATAAATTAGAAAATGTTTTTATATTCAAACTTAATTTTATTTATATTAATATTAAAATGCAATGTTTTAATACATTCGTTGGAAGTTGTCTAAAATAAAACTATTACCCCAACACACACATGCATGCACAATTTTTGTTTAAGATGGTAAAGGTTTTTACATGCACAAATACTCAGATACATTTACATACACACACTGCATATGAGTATATTCATTGTATGATTTTTAAAAATTTTTTATTGGAGTATAATTGATTTACAATGTTGTGTTAGTTTCAGGTGTACAGCAAAGAGAATCAGTTATACATATACATGTGTCCACTTTTTTTTTTTAGATTCTTTTCCCATATAGGAACTCTACTAAGTAGTCTGAGTAGAGTTCCCTGTACTATACAGCAGGTTCTTATTAGTTATCTATCTTATATATAGTGGTGTGTATATCTCAATCCCAATCTCCCAGTTTATCCCTTCCCCCCTTATCTCCTGGTGACCGTAAGTTTGTTTTCTACATTCATGACTCTACTTCTGTTTTGTAAGTTCATTTGTACCCCCTTTTTTTAGATTCCACATATGAATTCTGAGATTAATATTTTGTATCTGATAGCACTTAGGCCAGCAGATATCAAGCCTTTTGAGAAAATTTTCTCTGATATTCTAAAATTTATACATCCCGATCCTGTATATGAAATAGAGCAAGAAGAGAGAGCACACGTAACATGTCCATATTGATCTTATGCATTTAAGTTGATACTTCTAAGACTCAAGATATCTAACTTCTTATGTGTGTGTTCAAGTCTTTTATCCATATATTTTTTACTTGTTTTAGACTGTGTTTTTATTTTTGTCTTTTTATTGTTGACTTGTAAAAGATCTTTATATATTCTGGATACAAGGTCTTTGTCAGATAGTAGCAAATATTTTGTCACTTTCACTTGCTTTTTTATTTTTTTAATGATTTCTTTTAAAGAATAGAAGTTTTCAACTTGGGGCAAGTTCTGGGCAAAAATCCACTTGGTTGTGGGCCTTATTCTTTTTATATATTTCAGTATTCAATTTGCAAATATCTGTGCTTATATTTATGAAAGATATATGAAGTTTTATTTTCTTTCAATGTCTGTCAAATTTTTCTCTTCAGGTTTTTGCTGTCCTCATGAAATTAGTTGAGGAATGTTTCCTTCTCTTCTATTTGCTAAAAGTATATGAAATTGGTATTATTTTTTCCTTCAGTGTTTGACAAAATTCACCAGTGAAACTATTTGGAACATGTATTTTATTTGTAGGGACTACATCAATTTAATAAATACATTTAAGGCTGTTCAAAATTTTAGCTCTTCTTGTATCACTTTTAGCAAGTTGTATTTGTTAAGACATGTGTCTGTGTAATTTAAGTGGTTGAATTTGTTGCATGTTGGTCATAATATTCTTATATTATTCTATTCATGTTTGAAGCAGTTGTAGTATATCTCTTTTTCATTTCTGATGCTTTATTTTACTCTAAATTCAAAGGTTTACACTTAGATTTTCATTCTTTCTTGTTTTCTAATATAATTATTTAAAGCCATAAATTTTCTTCTAAGCATAGATGTGCCTCACAAATTATGAATTTTCATTGTCATTTGATTTTTAATTTTCGTTATGATTTCTTCTTTGACATGAATTATTTAGAAGTGTGTTGTTTAATTTTTAAATATCTTGAACTTTTCTAGATATATTGTTATTAATTTAAATTTTAATTCCAATTCTGTTGCACAACATATTATATAAGATTTCAATCATTTGAAATACATTAAGACTTATTTTATGGCCAAGCATATGGCCTATCTTGGTAAATGTTTTATGTGAAAGTAATGTGTATTCTGTAGTATGGGGTATACTCTTCTGTCAGTAAGATTAAAAGTGTTCATCGGAAGTGTTGATCAGATCTTCTATATCCTTATTGTTTTGTTTTGGTTTTTACTTGTTCTGTCAATTACTGAGAATATGTTCTTAAATCTCCAACAATTATTTTAGATTTTTATATTTTTCACTTTATTTCTGTCCAATTTTCTTCCTGTATTTGAAGGTATGTTATTTATAGCATATTCATTTAAGATTGCTATATACTTATATTAAATTGGTCATTTCATTATTGTGTAATATTCTTCCTAACATCTCTTTTTTCCTGATGTCTATATAGTCACACCACCTTTCTCATATGGTGTACAAGGTATATTTTTCCATCTTTCATTTGTAATTTGTTTAAAGAAATATTTTTTAGATAGCATATTATTGTGCAGTTTATTTTATTATAATGACAGCCTATATCTTTTAAGTGGAATTATTTAGCCTTTTACTTTTAATATAACTGTGAGATTTAAATTTTGCATCTTGTTATTTTATTTCTCTTTCTTTTACTGGTCTTATCCTTACAAACTATTTCTCTTTTTCTATATTCTTTGGGGTAAATTAAATATTTTAATTATTCTATTTTATTTCCTCTATCTGCTTTTTAATGGTTATTTTTGTTTTCTATTTTAGATTAATGTATGATTTACATATAATAACATCCCCCAATTATAAGTAAAAAAATTCAACAATTTTTTTTGGTAAAATGTTCAAGTTGTAATCATCATCTAATTTGGTTATAAAAACATTTGCCTCTCGCTAGATAGTCTCCTCATGTCTGATTGCAATTGAGCCTTGCTCCCACCCACAACCATAGTAAACCACTGGTCAGCTTTCTGTCTCTATTGATTTCATTTTTCTGGAAATTTCACATAAATAGAATCACACATTATGACATTTTTTGTGTCTCTGCTGTAGTGTAATGTTTTTGAGATGCATTTATAATGTAATATATATGGACATATCACACTGTGTTTATTTATTCATAAGTTGATAGAAATTTAGATTTTTCCAGTTTTACCTGTTATAAATATTTTTGCTATGAGTATTTGCATACCAGTCTTTGGGTGGACATGTATTTTTATTTTTATTGACTAGATACCAAGGATGGATGGAAGTTGCTGGATCATAATTGGTTTATGCTTAACTTTTTAAGAAGCTGCCAAACTATTTTCAAAAGTGGATATGCGATGGCTAGGACTTCCAAAACTATGTTGCATAAAAGTGGCAAGAGTGCAATTCCTCACCTTGTTCCAGATCTTAGAGGAAATGATTTCACCTTTTCACCAATGAGTACGATGTTAGCTGTGGGTTTGTCATATATGGCTTTTGTTATGTTGAGGTAGATCAAAGAAAAAGAAATGAAAGGAATCCAAATTAGAAAAGAAGAAGTAAAACTGTCACTGTTTGCAGATGACATGATACTATATATAGAAAATCCTAAAGATGCTACCAGAAAACTACTAGAGCTCATCAATGAATTGGTAAAGTTTTAGGATACAAAATTAATACACAGAAATTTCTTGCATTCTTATGCACTAACAATGAAAGATCAGAAATAGAAACCAAAGAAACAATCCCATTACCATCACAACAAAAGAACAAAATACCTAAGAATAAACCTACCTAAGGCAGCAAAAGACCTGTACTCCAAAAACTATAAGATGTTGATGAAAGAAATCAAAGATGACACAAACAGAAAGATATACCATGTTCTTGGATTTGCAGAATCAATATTGTCAAAATGACTATACTACACAAAGCAATCTACAGGTTCAATGCAATCCCTATCAAATTACCAATGACATTTTTCACAGAATTAGAAAAAAAAAATTACAATTTGTATGGAAACACAAGAGACCCCATATAGCCAAAGCAATCTTGAGAAACAAAAATGGAGCTGGAGGAATCAGGCTTCCCGACTTCAAACTATACTACAAAGCTACACTAATCAAGTATGGTACTGGCACAAATACAGACTTATAGATAAATTAAACAGGATAGAAAGCCCAGAATTAAACCCAGGCACATATGGTCAATTAATCTACAACAAATGAAGAAGAATATATCATGGAGAAAAGAGAGTCTCTTCAATTAGTGGTGCTGGGAAAACTGGACAACTACATGTAAAAGAATGAAATTAGTACATTCACTAACACCATACACAAAAAATAAGCTCAAAATGGATTAAAGACCTAAATGTAAGATTAGATACTATCAAACTCTTAGAGGAAAACATAGGCAGAACACTCTTTGACATAAATTGCCTCAATATCTTTTTGGATCCACCTCCTAGAGTAAAGAAAACAAAAACAAAAATAAACAAATGGGACCTAATTAAACTTAAAAACTTTTGCACAACAAAGGAAACCATAAACAAAACAAAAAGACAGCCCATAGAATGGGAGAAAATACTTGTGAACAATGCAACTGACAAGGGATTAATCTCTAAAATATACCAACAGCTCATGCAGCTCAATATCAAAAAGCAAACAATTCAATCAAAAAATGGGCAGAAGATCTAAATAGACATTTCTCCAAAGAAGACATACAGGTGGCTAAAAAGCACATGAAAAGATGCTCAACATCACTAATTATTAAAGAAATGCAAATCAAAGCTACAATGAGGTATCATTTCACACTGGTCAGAATGGCTGTTATCAAAAAGTCTACAAACAATAAATACTGGAGAGGGTGTGGAGAAAAGGAGATCCTCCTACACTGTTGGTGGGAATGTAAATTAGTGCAGCCACTATGGAGAACAGTACAGAGATTCCTCAAAAAATTAAAAGTAGAGCTACTGTATAATTCAGCAATCCCACTCCTGAGCATATATCTGGAGAAAACTATACTTCAAAAAGATATATGCAAGGGGCTTCCCTTGTGGCGCAGTGGTTGAGAGTCTGCCTGCCAATGCAGGGGACATGGGTTCGAGCCCTGGTCTGGGAAGATCCCACATGCCGCAGAGCAACTGGGCCCGTGAGCCATAATTACTGAGCCTGCGTGTCTGGAGCCTGTGCTCCGCAACAAGAGAGGCCGCAATAGTGAGGAGGCCCGTGCACCACGATGAAGAGTGGCCCCCGCTTGCCACAACTAGAGAAAGCCCTCGCACAGAAACAAAGACCCAACACAACCATAAATAAATAAATTTAAAAAAAAAGAGAAATGCAGAATTTATTAACTTCTAAAAAAAAATGATATATGCATCCCAGTGTTCATAGCAGCACTATTTACAATAGCTAAGACATGGAATCATTCTAAATGTCTGTTGACAGATGAATGGATAAAGGAGATGTGGTACATATATACAGTGGAATATTACTCAGCCATAAAAAAGAATGAAATAATGCCATTTGCAGCAACATGAATGGATCTAGAGATTATTATACTGAGTGAAGTACATTTGACAGAGAAAGATAAATATCATATGATATCACTTATATGTGGGATCCAAAAACTGATACAAATGAATTTATTTACAAAACTGAAACATACTCACAGACTTAGAAAACAAACCTATGGTTACCAAAGGGGAAAGGTTGGGGGGCAGGGATAAATTAGGAGGTTGGGATTAACATATACACACTACTATCTATAAAATAGATAATCAACAGGTACCTAATGTATAGCACAGGGAACTCTAATCAATACTCTGTAATAACCTATATGGGAAAAAACTCTGAAAAAGAATAGATACGTTCATATGTATAATTAAATTACTTTCCTGTATGCCTGAAACTAATACAACATTGTAAATAAAGTATACTTCAATATAAAATAAAAAAATTTTAAATAAGTGGATATGCCATTCCCTAGTCCGACCAGCAGGGGAAGTATTCATTTCTCTATAGTTTTTGTAGCATTTGGTATTATTAAACTTTTGATAATGGTCATTTTGTGGTAACTTGTTACACTTTCAATTTGTATTTATCATATGACTAATGATGTAGAGTATGTTTTCATGTGCTTATTAGCTATTTGCATATACCTTTTTTGTACAATATCTATTCAAATCTTTTGCCAGTTTAAAAAATTGGGTTATTGTCTTCTAATTGAGCAGTATTCTGGACACAATTTTTTTAAAATATATGATTTGCAAATATTTGCTCCCAGTCTGTAATTTGTCTTTTCATGTTCTTAATTGTGCCTTTTGAGGAAAAAAAAACTTCTAATCTGAAAGAAGTATCTTGATATTTTTTGATAGCTTGTGTTTTGCTGTTATCTCTAAGAAATTATTGCAAAATCTAAAGTCACAAAGATTTGCTACTGTATTTTATTACGGAAATTTTATAATTTTATTTGCATAATTAGGTTTATACTCCATTTTGAGTTAATTTTTGTGTGTTGAGGATTTTTTTAAAAGTTTGTTTGAAATGTACACTTGAGAATTTTTATAGGTTGATTTTTCTTCATCAAAAATTATGTAAATATAATTATTTTAAAGATGTTCTTTTTCCAACATTTTTTCCAAAGCATAGCTATGTGCTCATATATATTTTAAAAGTAATAGTTATTTAAAAGTACTATTTACATAATTGTTTGTTTAGTTTTCTGAAACAACCAAGTACCATACTATTTTCAACACTGTTTTTAATGAAAAAAGCTAAAAATTTTTGAACATTTTTTCTTTGAAGAAGAAAAATATGTAACCATAGCCTATAAGCATTTGACACAGATAATTTAAAAATCTTTGTGTCGTACCAAAAAAACCCTTTTAATCAGTATTTTTCTTATTATAAATATTTGTTACAATTCTCCTGTGTGTTAAATTGTATTAAAAATAAGTTGGCAATCCCCACCAGAAGCCATTTTAGAATATTTTAAAATCATTTGTGGTAATGGTTGCACAACTCTGTGAATATACTAGAAAGCATCAAATTGTATACTTTAAACAGGTAACTTGTATGCCATGTGAATCCTATCTCAATAAGGCTACCATAAAATTTGTCAATGATAAAATGTGGGTGATGTGTATACAGGTGTTTTCTGTAATGTTATTTCCACTTTGCTGTTTATTAAATTTTTAAAATAAAATACTCATAAGAAAAAATTCATAATGTATATATAGATAACACAATATCTACACTATTCATTTTCAAGTGATTGTGTAGCAGAGGTTGAAATTAAAATTGTCTGTTGGTGCTAAGTCTCTCACCATTCTTGTTTCAGTTAAAGGAGCTGGTCCATCAATGGAGAAAATAAAAGTTTTACCATAAAACATTTTCCTTTAAATTAAGGAATAATCAGTCCTAATAGAATGATGAGGTGGTGCATCAGGGCTTGAAATCACTGGGACACAGCTTCATCCAGAAAATTTGGAACCCAGTCTCAAATTACACCACCAGATGAGTGGATGTATCCCAACTAAGAATGCTGAAATGGCAAAAAAAGGCCAGTGGTCTCGCTGGTCTGCCTTATTACACAGCAACAAATATGTGATGGATCCCAGTCCCTAATCATTGACAGAGAGGGGCCAGGTGTTTCTCTAACCATGGATTTTATAAATTGCATAGTCCAAAGACTAGCATCCTTCTTCCAAAATATGGCATCCAGCTTTGCTAGAGCTCATTTCATTGCCACAGAGCAAAATGAGCAATGGGGAAACTCTGTGCCTGCTACTTCCCTTGCTTTTTATGTTTTTCTCAGTAAATGCTGTTCTGAAACTTGTGTACATACTACTTGGTCCATGTCATTTGACCTGATACACTTGGCAGGCTCACAAACACACAAAATGTATTCTTGTTCTTATTGTTGATTTGGAGTCTAGTAAATATAATAAGCAAAGAGATGTTACAAAGGCTCTAAGTTAATCTAATTGTATATCAAAACATCACACTGCATGTTTTTCTTAATACCAGTTTTTCACACCTTTAGTAATGTTTTCTATGAAATTTCCAACATTCTTGGGGGAGAAAAGAAAGCATTATATTTTCAGTATGTCCTTTCAACCATATTTATTGTAGCAGAAAAAATGAGTGTTTTTGTCTTTCACTACTAGTTAATAAACCTAAAAAGAGGTTTCTAAACATTTATCATTTAGTGCATTGAAAATTTATAAAGCACTTGAGTGAGTACTGTGTGACTTTAAGCATGAAAGAAAATAACGTAGAATTTTTGTAGTTCTGGATTCTGTTTATATCTTGATAATATTATGAGTAACTAAAAATTGGGGGCACTACATACCCAATGGACATTCTTAATGGTAGACAATTGGATCCTTATTTCACACAAATATTATTATTATTATTATTATATTTCTACAGATGAGGGAATTTTGGCTCAGGAGAGTTATATTCTTGTTCAAGATCACTTAGCTCAAAGGCAAGCCACTATTTCCAAGTCTTTGCTTTCTCACATTTTTCATAGCTGCTTAATTGTTTTAAACCAGGATCAAAAAATGCTTCCATATTTGGGAAGTATACTCATGTGTGTCCCTGGGAGTGCTACTTCAATGACTAGGGTGATTATTCTGAATAAAAAGCTGCACGGGGGCTTCCCTGGTGGCGCAGTGGTTGAGAATCTGCCTGCCAGTGCAGGGGACACTGGTTCTAGCCCAGGTCTGGGAGGATCCCACATGCCGCGGAGCAACTAAGTCCGTGAGCCACAACTACTGAGCCTGCGCGTCTGGAGCCTGTGCTCCGCAACAAGAGAGGCCGCGACAGTGAGAGGTCCGCGCACTGCGATGATGAGTGGTGGCCCCCGGTCGCCGCAACTCGAGAAAGCCCTCGCACAGAAACGAAGACCCAACACACCCAAAAATAAATAAATCAATAAATAAATTAAAAAAAAAAAAAGCTGCACAGAAGTAAGTACTTGATATAGAAATTATGCATTTTGTTGCTGCAATATTATGTACAGTGCTGTGTCCCAAAACAGATTATGCAAAATATTGATACCTCCCCTTTCTCCTGAGTTATATACTTTTTGTAGGTCAAGCATTTTTAATAGATGTATATGCATTTTTATATTTTATATATATGTAATTTCTGTGACTTAAGTAGCATTTCATTTTGTGTTCTGAGCATTCCAGAAGTAATGTGCCATAGGATTGTTAAATTGTTAAATCACTATTTGATTTTAGAGATTAATTGTTTAAATGAATGCATTATAACTTCTTTTGTTAAAAAGCCTTATATAAAAATCTGTTATTTAAATGTATTTGGATTTTTATCAATTAACTAAGCAGTAACATCTGATTTTTCTCTCTTTTTTTATAATAAACTTTCCTACAGCAATCTTTTTAGGTTCAGAAAAAGCCTTTCGGTGAATCATTTAGTCATATATTAAAGTATGATAATTAGCTTTCCTAAATTGTCGGCAGATTTGCCTCTTAGGAAATCACTTATTTATTTGGCTAGCAGATTTGTAAACATCACTTAAAAAGTAAGTAACACTTTAAAAGATTAATTAATGCATAATTCAAAAACTGACATAGCTATATCTGAAATCTAATTTTAGGATATTTCTGTCCTAGTAGAACTAGGTTACTGTAGTAAATAGTTTTCCTTTTCATAATTGTTCCACTGCATAACATTTCACTAAGTTTCCAGGAAAGGGATGCCACACACAGAAGAGCAGCGCAGAAGAAAAGGGAGATAGAAGTGAATCCTAATATATTTTCTCTACTAAGAGTTCTTAGACCAAGAGTGGTGCATCCTCTAATTCTCTAAATTGTAATGTGTCTATGAACATTCAGTTAATAGTCAAGTTAAGAAGAAAAAAGACAATTTTATTCCAAGCCAAATTGAGGAATATAAACTGAGAAATAGACTCTCAGAAGTGCTGATAACTGTTCTGCCTGTTAGAAGTTGAAGGCATAGTCATATACATTTTTGAGACACATGATTGTACATCAAAATGAAGTACTGATATTTTACATAAATTTCACCAAGAATACATAGTCCAGGTAAGCACATACAAAGCAAGAATCAAGTCACCATGACTCCCTACAGAGTTGGGAAAGACCACCATTCTTTTAAAAAAGTTACATTGCTAATGTCAGAAGTAGAAAAAAAAATGATCTTTAGGGTCAAGCAGGCACTAACATCCTTGAGGAGCTCTGGTTAATGTGTAATGCAGATACACATTTCACATTAGGGAGGGAGGGAACGAACATGCCCAAACAAAGAGATAATTTTATATTTTAATTTTTCTTGTATTGCCTTAAAATATAAATTTTATTTCATCAAATTGAAGATGGACGTTTTATGAAAAATTTGTGCTGATCACCCACATTGTCTCCTAACTTTTGGGGGCCCAGAAGCTATAAAATATGAAAGGAAACTATTTGATCTGCTTTTGCTGCTTCTCTGGAAAATCCCAAGTCCAGATATTTAGAGATTCCTAATATAACCGAAAAACTTTACTAAAATCAACCTCTCTACCAGAATGCTCTAAATCTGCCTTTTGTATCAGTTTGTTCAAGGTCAATTACCTGCTTAGTAAAATAAATTGATTATCTTTATGGTTTGGCTTTCACAAGCTCAGCTTTTTCACTATTAATGAAGTTTAATAAATGATGAATAATTCTCATATTTAGGAAAGAAAAGGTGGAGGTTTTTAAATATTCCCCCTGGAAAATTTAAAATAGGAATGCAGATGGACCTTATCATAAAAGTTCATTTTTGGGGTAAAACATTTCATGTTTTGTCACTAGTTATATAAATTTACATTCAAAGTTTGTTCCACACAGGAAAGTGTTTGGAATAAAGCAAATGCTATTTGTGGGTGGGTTCTTTTTTGGTATCTTATTACTAGGCCACTATGCTGTGTCTTTAGAGATGGCCTTGCTTTTAACCTCATCTATAGGAACTTCCTTGGTAGTTTTATTCCTTTACTACAAAATCCATGATTTCCAGTGCTACACAAATTAATTTCACCATTGCAGGAAAAGAACCATCACATCAAATTTTTCCTGCATACACAGTTGTCACAATATTACTGAAATTTTTGAGTTTACTGTACATATTTGAGTTCCTAATTTAACTTCAGAAAATTAGAATTTGGGAATACCCTGTTTCACCTTCCAGTTCACAACCCTTCCTAGTGTTGTGCTATTATCTGTTCATGTTCCTATTTCTTTATTCACACTGAATAAAAAAGTTTAATTTTAATCACCAACACAACTTAAAATAGATACTGTTTAACATCAATTAATTACCTTAACTATGTATATAATGTGTAGATGTTTCCTAGGGAGAAAAAATAGAACACTGCATCTTTTCAGGGCAGAGAAAAACAATAGCCTTAAATTGTGTCATGTTTTGATATGAAATATCATAACAGTGACAAGCCTTAAGTAACTTTCAAGTTTTTCTTTTTATCTATTAAAGTATTATCATAAGTAGATAATTTTACCAAAAGTCTCAATTTGCAAATTTTTACATTCTCAAAAAATTTTTAATTAATAATTATTTTAAATGTCCTTGACATTATTTTATTTCAGATACATTTTTATGATTATAACATTTATTAGAAATAGGTTCTATATTTTACATTAAGTTTTAAATTTCTATAGAAACCTTGTGCCCTTTAAAAAGCAAGGTTTTATCCAGAGTTCATAAGCTAGAGGAGAAAGTAAAGCTGTTCTTTGCTGTAATTGTCTGGGTTTAGGTTTTTCCTCATGGGAGCACAATGAGCAGAGAAGAGAGAAAAATGGAGAAGGGACACTGGCAGAAGAAACCGGCAGACATCACCTGTAATTTAACATACCAAATGAATCCAATTAGTTTAGGATCTCTCTTTGGGATGCTCCAAGGGTCCTTTAAAGCACCCCAAAGTTAGCTGGAGGTCAAAAGAACTTTAATTAGAATTCGATATTTGGGAAGTCTGTCAAAAATTTCAAAAAGTTTTAAAACACCCAGGATCATAGGTTGCTGTGAAACAATAATTATTCCTTGAGCTAAGTTGAAAAAAGGATCTCAAAAGTAAATACAGATCACTTAAAGGCACAGAAACTCACAAGATCTGTTGTCAAAAGCAGCATTCTAGGAAAACTTTGTTCTCGTATGACAGAGACAAACCAAATCCAGTTTTGCATCAGCCTACTCATTTTTTTACTGGATTATAATTGCTTTACAATGTTGTGTTAATTTCTGCTGTACAATGAAGTGAATCAGGTATATGTATACATATATCCCCTCTCTCTTGGACCTCTCTCTCACCCTCCCATCCCACCCAGCTTGGTCATCACAAAGCACCGAGCTGAGCTCCCTGTGCTATACCACAGGTTCCCTCTAGCTATCTATTTTACACATGGTAATGTATTTATGTCAAACCTAATCTCCCAATTCATCCCGCCCTCCCCTTCCCAGTTTGTGTCCACACGTCTTTTCTCTACATCTACGTCTCTATTCCTGCCTTGGAATTAGGTTCATCTGTACCATTTTTTCTGCTATTGATAAAATCCACTTACCTAATTAAATTTAATCCAAACTTAGAAAGTCCTGACCACATACAAAATTCTTTCCCCAATGTTCCTTTTCTGCAAACCTTTTGCATCTTTCTGTAGCTATATTATTTTGTCCCCTTTTTTTTCTATTCGGAAATAACCAGTTCTAAGGAAAAAATCACCCTTTTTCCTTTAACAAAATATTTCCGTTTCGCATACCTTCATTTACTGAAAACGCACATCCTACTTTCCTTAAGTAACCATAAACTGTATTTTACATTAGCATTCCCTAATTGAAATATCACATAACCTCTAGAAACATGCATCTTCCCAAAGCACTATTTCTTTCCTTAATGTGATATGTGGTACGAGACATGTTAAGTCTTGCATTTGACCTTGGGCTTCATCTCTGCTACATTCCTTTCATCTATATGAAGTATTCTTAATATTAGTGATTTAAGAAACACTCTTTTAGAGAGACATTTTCTTATGGTTTTGAACGATTCTACCCATTGTAACCATTCAAGGGCAACAACCTTATATAGCAGATAACAAGTATGATCCAGGCTGCTTTAATCCATCCAAATTCACTCTCCCCTTCTTCCAGAGAAAGAGAATAATAGACTACATTTACTAGACTCCTCTAGAGCTAGGTATGGTGATGTAACTACATTTTTTGACCATGGAATGTGAATGGAGAGGATATGAAATTATGAGCTTTAAGGCCTTGAACATGCAGGCCTCCATGCACCGTTGTCCTCCAGTCAGCTGGGAGCATGGCCATGTCCGTGACTTGTTCGACTTTACAGACAAAAATAAGGCCCTAAGAGGTGGTAAAGAAACATGGTGGAAAGAAGTTTGGTCCCTGAATATCCTGATCAAGTTGGACCACTCACCTTCGGAAAGTTGTACAAAAGAGAATTCAATTTTATGTTCTTTGAGCCACTATAATATTGAGTCCCTTTGTTTCAGCAGCTTTGCTTTTCCTCGGAATAAGTTCACCAAGTTAAAAACTACTATCTAGCATTTATTGAGCATTTACTATATAAAGGCAGAACTGCCATACTACAGAACCCTTCTCTGAATGATCTATATGTATTACAATAGTTAATGTTCACAAAAACAGTTTGAAGTAGGTACCATTATTTTCTACTTTTTACAGATGAACTAACCTAGGCACAAAAAGGTTAAGTAACTTGCCTGATGTCCTGTGGTGAGGAGATAGCACAGGTGGTATTTTAAACCACCTCTGTCTCGTTCTAAGTCTAAACTTCTTTATCTCTATACTGTATTGCCACTCAATTAGAATGTACAAAGAGAAATATAATTTTCTCATGTTTGCATTTGTATATCAACTCATTTCCTATCAATATCTGTATATAAATCAAGTTGCAACATTGTAAATATTTATAGTTATCAATAAACTCAAATATATTGATCACCTAACATTTTATTTGGTATTTTAATGAAGTTTCCAGATTACTCAAATGTAAGAGGTATAACTAATAATATGCTCAGATGATTAGCAATTAGAAACAGTGATGATTGATTTTTGACTATGAACAAAATTTAAATGTACCTTAAGAGGCTAAAGTAATGCCTACATAATAAAAGTAACCAAATGAGCATTAACAGGGATATATTAAACTTGGGCCTAAAAAGAAAACCTCCTCAACATAGAATTAGAAGGAAAAAAGTCATTGTGATCAGATAAAATGTAAATGGCTTAAGGTGACTGCAAAGTGAAACAATGGGCTGGCTGCTTAAAATCAAATAAATTTTTGTCTGAATTTTATGAGGACTTTGTCCAAAATAATGAACATAATAGTTACAGTTGAATGATTAGCTCTTATAAGAGTTTTGAATTTAGATTTCAGGACTATATTTATAAAAATAAATTCTTACTGCAGTATAACATACACAGAAAAAAATGACAAATTGTTGGAGCTGAATGAAATTTCACAAGTTGAGCAGAACTATGTAACCAGCAGCCAGTAGTCAGCTGTTCCATCCTGGAGCTGGTCCTGTTGCTGTAGTCATCTTGTAGCTCAACTGGGGCTGGATCTAAGATGGCAGCACTGAACTGGTCATTCGTGTTGGTCTGGTCATTCGTGCTGTCAGCTGGGCCTCTCTCTTAATATGGTCTTTCATTCTCATAGGGGCTAGCTTGGACTTTTCACTGGTACTCCTCTGAAGTGACTTCTGTTGCATTTTAATTCTCAACTCCAATAACAAGTACAGATAAATTCAAAGGGATGGATGGAGAAATAGGTTAATATGGCTATGGCTCCTACTGAAAGGAGGGCAAAGTCACGTTTCAATGAGATGTGAGTACAGAGATGGGAAGTATTGTAAGCATTTTAAAAAAATCTATCAGAGTGATCCTATAATTTATTATCCAAATCAGAACACTTTTAAGAATGAAATGGTCACTAATTGGAAGCAATGCCAGTAGATGTAGACCAGGACTATTTTAGGAAAAGTGGGTACCCTGTTCATTGACTGTAGAGAAATTTTCTTTCCTGAAGTGTTTAGTCTTTTTTTCATATTTCTGGTTTTGTTGTTTTAAAAAAAAAATAACTTGGATGAGTTTTAAAATGTATATCCTGGATAAGGGTTCCTAGTTATATATATAGCAAATGTCTTTACTCAATCTGTGACTTTCATTTTTATTTTTATTGATACTTTGTCTTGAAAGTTCTTAGTATTAATGTTGCCCAATTTATCAAACTTTTCCTTTATGATTAGTGCTTAAGAAATATGTGCCTACCTTGAAAAGTTGAGTTTTTTAAAAACAATTATCTTCTAAAAGATTGGCTTATTTACCATTATCATTTGGATCTGCAATCCACCTAGATTGAGTTCTTTGTAGTGTGAAATATTGGAAAATATTTTTTCAACATGGATAGCAAATTAACCCAGAACAACTGGGATTGATATGTACACACTGCTATATTTAAAATACATAACCAACAAGGACCTAATGTATAGCACAGGGAACTCTGCTCAGTATTCTGTAATAACCTAAATGGGAAAGGAATTTGAAAAAGAATAGATACGTGTATATATATATATATATATATATATATATATATATATATATATAGCTGAATCACTTTGCTGTACACCCAAACTAATCAACTATACTCCTATATGAAATAAAATTTTTAAAAAAGATTGACCTTCAACTACTGCTCAAGAGTCATATCTTGGGCTTCCCTGGTGGCGCAGTGGTTGAGAATCTGCCTGCTAATGCAGGGGACACGGGTTCGAGCCCTGGTCTGGGAAGATCCCACATGCCACGGAGCAGCTGGGCCCGTGAGCCACAACTACTGAGCCTGCGCGTCTGGAGCCTGTGCCCCGCAACGGGAGGGGCCGCGATAGTGAAAGGCCCGCGCACCGCGATGAAGAGCGGTCCCCGCACCGCGATGAAGAGTGGCCCCCACTTGCCGCAACTAGAGAAAGCCCTCGCACGAACCGAAGACCCAACACAGCCAAAAATAAATAAATAAATAAATAAAGTAGCTATACAATTAAAAAAAAAAAAAAAAGAGTCATATCTTTGTCACATATGATATCTATATGTATATATCCCTATTAGAGTTTCTGGATTTGTCTAGCCTTGTTGTAATACCATGCTATTTTAATTATTGTAGTTTTATAATGATTGTTGCTATTCAGTATTGTCCTCCATTTTTTTCTTCTTAAAGAACTTTTTGGCTATTCTTGGACCTTACATTTTCCAAATAAAATTTATTTTATTTTTCTTCCAGTTTATTTAGATATAATTGACTAACGGCACTGTATAAGTTTGTGTGCAGCATAATGATTTGACTTACATCATGAAATGATTACAGTAGAAGTTTAGTGAAGATCCATCATGTCAAAATCTTTTTACTTTGATGTAATCCTATTTGTTGATTTTCTCTTTTGTTTCCATTGCATGAGGAGAGATATTCAAAAAAATATTGCTAAGGCATTTCAAAGAAGGTACTGCCTATGTTTTCTTCTAGAAGTTGTATGGTTTTAGTTCTTACATTTAAGTCTTTAATCCATTTTGAGTTTATTTTTGTATATGAGAAAGTAGTCCTATTTAATTCTTTATGTGTAGTTGTTAAGTTTCACAACACAATTTATTGAAGAGACTGTCTTTTCCATATTGTCTATTGTTGTTGCTTTTATCATAGATTAAATAACCATATAAGAGAGGGTTCATTTCTGGGCACTCTATTCTGTTCCATTGATCTATGTGTCTGTTTTTGGGTCATTACCATACTGTATTTAAAAATTTTTTTGTAATATAATTGATTTAAAATGTTGCATTAGTTTCAAGAGTACAGCAAAGTGATTCAGTTATACATATATGTATATATATATGTTTTTTTACATTCTTTTCTATTATAGGTTGTTACAAGATATTTTGTATAGTTCCCTGTGCTATACAGTAGGTCCTTATTGGTTATCTATTACACATACTACATATTTTATATATAGTAGCATGTATATTTTAATCCCAACTCCTAATTTATCCCTCCCCCCTCCTCTTTGGTAACCATAAGTTTATTTTCTATATCCGTGAGTTTATTTATGTTTTGTAAATAAGTTCATTTGTATTGGTATTAATATTATTTAGATTCCACATATAAACAATATCATATGATATTTGAATATCATATGATATTCTAGGTCCATCCATGTTGCTGTAAATGGCTTTATTTCATTCTTTTTTATGGCTGAGTAATATTCCATTATATATATATATATATATATATATATATATATATATATATATATATATAAAAGATGAGATATATATGTATACATATACATATATATATATCACATCTTCTTTACCCATTCATCTCTCGATGGACATTTAGGTTGCTTCCGTGTCTTGACTATTGTAAATAGTGCTGCTATGAATATTGGGGTGCATGTATCTTTTGGAAATATGGTTCTCTCCAGATATATGCCCAGGAGTGGGATTGCTGGATCATATGGTAATTCTATTTGTAGTTTTCTGGAGAATCTCCATACTGTCTTCCCTAGTGGCTGCACAAATTTACATTCCCACCAACAGTGTAGGAGGGTTCCCTTTTCTCCGCACCCTCTCCAGCATTTCCTGTTTGTAGACTTTTTGATGATGGCCATTCTGATCAGTGTGGGGTGATATCTCATTGAAGTTTTGATTTTCATTTCTCTAATAATTAGTGATGTTGAGCATCATTTCAAGGGACTTTGGGTCATCTGTAAGTCTTTTTTGGAGAAACGTCTTTTTAGATCTTCTGCCCATTTTTTGATTGGGTTGTTTGTCTTTTTGATAATGAGCTGTATGAGCTGTTTGTATTGTATATTTTAGAGATTAATCCCTTGTCAGTCACATAATTGGCAAACATTTTTTCCCATTCTGTAGGTTGTCTTTTTATTTTGTTTACGGCTTTCTTTCCTGTGCAAAAGATTTTAAGTTAAATTAGGTCCCATTTGTTTTTTTAGTTTTTATTTCCATTATTCTAGGAGTTGGATTCAAAAAGATATTGTTGCAATTTATGTCAAAAATTGTTCTGCCTATATTTTCCTCTAGGAGTTTTATAGTATCTGGTCTTAAAATTAGGTCTTTAATACATTTAATCCATTTTGAGTTTATTTTTATATACGATGTTAGAGAATGTTCTAATTTCATTCTTTTACATGTAGCTGTCCAGTTTTCCCAACACCACTGATTGAAGAGACTGTCTTTTCTCCATTAAATATTCTTGCTTCCTTTGTCGTAGATTAATTGATCATATGTGCCTGGCTTTACTTCTGGGCTTTCTATCCTGTTCCTCTGATCTCTAAGTCTATTTTTGTGCCAGTTTCGACTATTGTAGCTTTGTAGTATAGTCTGAAGTCAGGAAGCCTGATTCCTCCAATTCTATTTTTCTTTCTCAAGATTGCTTTGGATATTTGGGGTGTTTTGAGTTTCCATACAAATTTAAAATTTTTTTGTTCTAGTTCTCTGAAAACTGCCATACATAACTTGATAGGAATTTCATTGAATCTGTACATTGCCTTGGGCAGTATAGTCATTTTGACTACTGATTCTTCATTCAAAAACACAATATATCTTTCCATTTGTTTGTGTCATCTTTGACTTCTTTCATCAGTGTCTTATACTTTTTGGAGTACAGGTATTTTACCTCCTTAGGTAGGTTTATTCGTATATGTTTTATTTTTTTTGGTGAAATGTTAAATGAGATTGTTAATTTCTCTTTCTGATCTTTCATTGTTAGTATATAGAAATGCAACAGATTTCTGTGTATTAATTTTGTATCATGCAACTTTACCAAATTCATTGACGAGGTCTAGTATTTTTCTGTTAGTCTCTTTAGGAATTTCTATATATAGTATATCATCTGCAACAGTGACAGTTTTACTTCTTCTTTTCCAGTTTGGATTCCTTTTATTTCTTTTTCTTCTTTCATTGCCAAGGCTAGGGCTTCCAAAACTATGTTGAGTAAAAGTAGTGAGAGTGGACATCCGTGTCTTGTTCCTGATCTTAGAGGAAATGCTTTCAGCTTTTCACTGTTGAGTATGTTGTTAGCCATGGGTTTGTCATATATGGCCTTTGTTATGCTGAGGTAGGTTCCCTCTATGCCAAATTACCATACTCTTTTGTTTACATCAGATTTGTAGTAAAGTGTGAAATCAGGGAGCTTGATGCTTCCATTTTTTTTATTGTTGTTGTTCTTTTTCAAGATTGACTTGACTATTCATGTCATGAAATTTTGTGTTTCCACACAAATTTTAGGATTATTAGTTCTAGTTCTCTGAAAAACACCATTGGTATTTTGGTAGGGATTGCACTGAATCTGTAGATTGCCTTGGGTAGCATGGCCATTTTAACAATATTAATTCTTCCAATCCATAAGCATGATACTTCTTTCCATCTGTTTGTATTATTTTCAATTTCTTTGATAGGTGTCTTATAGTTTTCTGAATACAGGTCTTTTACCTCCTTAGTTACATTTATTCTCATGTATTTTATTCTTTTTGATATGAATGTAAATGGGTTCTTTTTCTTAATTTTTCTTTCTGGTATTTGGTGTTTAGTGTATAGAAATACAATGGACTTCTGTCTATTAATTTTGTATTCTGCAAATTAATTGATAATTTCTAGGAGTGTTTTAGTGATATCTTTGGGATTTTCTATGTACAGTATCATGTCATCTGCAAACAGTGACCATTTTTTTTTCCTTTCCAATTTAGATTTTTAAAATTTCTTTTTCTTGTCTGATTGCAGGGGCTAAGACTTCCAATACTATATTAAATAAAAGTGGCTGGAGTGACAGCCTTACCTTGTTCCTGATCTTAAAGGAAATGATTTCAGCTTTTCACTGTTGAATTTAATGTTAGCTGTGGGCTTGTCAGTGTATGGCCTTTAGTATGGTGAGATACTTTCCCTCTATACCCACTGTGTTGAGAATTTTTATCATAAACCGGAGTTTAGTTTTGTCAAATGATTTTTTTGCTTCTATTGAGATAATCATATGATTTTTACTTTTCGCTTTGTCAATCTGGTGTATCACATTGATTTATTTGCAAATATTAAACCATTTTTGCATCCCTGGGATAAATCTCATTTTATCATGGTGTGTTATCCTTTTAATGTATTGTTGAATGCAGTTTGCTAATATTTTGTTGAGGATTTTTCATCTATATTCATCAGTGGTATTGGCCTGTAATCTTTTTTTTTTATGTCTTTGGTTTTGGTATAAGAGTGATACTAGCCTTGTAGAATGAGTTTAGAAACATTCAGTCTTCTTTAAGTTTTTTGGTTTTTGTTTAATATTTTGAGATGAGTAGGCTTTAACCTTTCTTTAATGATTGGTAGAATTCACTTGTAAAGCTGTCTGATCTTGGACTTTTGCTTGTTGTGGGTTCTTAAATTACTGATTAGTTTTATTACTGTCAATTCATCTGTTCATATTTTCTCTTTCATCCTAATTCAGTAATGAGAGATTGTACATTTCTAGGAATTTGTCCATTTCTTCTAAGTTGTCCCTTTTTTGGTGTATAATTATTGATAGTAATCTCAAATGATCCTTTGTATTTCTGTGGATTAAATTGTGACTTCTCGGGCTTCCCTGGTGGCGCAGTGGTTGAGAATCTGCCTGCTAATGCAAGGGACATGGGTTCGAGCCCAGATCTGGGAAGATCCCACATGCCATGGAGCAACTAGGCCCGTGAGCCACAACTACTGAGCCTGAACATCTGGAGCCTGTGCTCTGCAACAAGAGAGGCCACGATAGTGAAAGGCCCGTGCACCGCGATGAAGAGTGGCCCCCGCTTGCCACAACTAGAGAAAGCCCTCACACAGAAACGAAGACCCAACATAGTAATCAATCAATCAATCAATCAATCAATCTTAAAAAAAAAATTGTGACTTCTCTTTTATATCTGATTTTATTATTTTGGGCCCTCCTTTTTTTTCTTGATGACTCTGAGTAAAGGTTTATCGATTTCATTTATCTTTTCAAAGAACCAGCTCTTAGCTTCATTGATTTTTTTTAGTTTATATTTTATTTATTTATGTTCTGATCTTTATTTTCTTTCCTTCTACTAATTTTGGGTTTTGTTGTTCTTCTTTTTGTATTTCCTTTAAGCATAAGGTTAGGTTGTTTATTTTAGATTTTTCTTGTTTATTGCTATAAACTTCTCTTTTAGAAGTGCTTTTACTGTATCCCATAGATTTTGGAACTTGTGTTTTTGTTTCCAAGTGTCTCCAGGTATTTTTTGATTTCCACTTTGATTTCTTCAGTAATCCATTTGTTGTTTAGTAACATATTGTTTAACCCTCATGTGTTTGTGGGTTTTGTTTTGTTTTTCAGATTTTTCTTTGTTGATTCTTATTCTTATAGCATTGTGTCTGGAAAGGCACTTTATATAATTTCAATCTTCTTAAATTTACTAAGGTTTGTTTTTTGGTCTAGCATGTGATCTGTCCTGGAGGACATTACATGTGCACTTGAAAAGAATGTGTATTTTGTTGCTTTTGGATGAAATGTTCTATAAAGATTTATTAAGTCCATTTGGTTTAATAAATTGTTAAAGGACAGTGTTTTCTCATTGATTTTCTATCTGGGTGGTCTGTCCACTGATGCAAGTGAGGTGTTAAAGCCCCCTACTGTTATTGTGGTACTGTCCATTTCTCCCTTTAAGTCTTTTAATATTTCCTTTTTGTATCTAGGTGTTACTCTGTTCGGATGCATATATATTTACAATTGGTATATCTTGTTGGATTGATCCTTTTATCATTATGTATTGCTCTTTCTATCTTGTTACACTCTTGGTTATAAAGTCTATTTTGTCTGATATAAGTACTGCCACCCCAGCTTTCTTTTCATTTCTATTTGCATTGGATACCTTTTTACATCCTTTCATTTTCAATCTGTGTTTTTAGATCTGAAGTGGGTCTCTTTAGGCAGCATATGTATGGTTCTTGCTTTGTATCTATTCAGCCAGTCTATGTGTTTTATTTAAATATTATTCCATTTGTATTTAAAGTAAGTATTGATTATGTACTTATTGCCATTTTGTTAATAATTTTCTGGTTGTTGTTATGGTTCTATTTTGTTCCTTTCTTCTTCTTTTGTTCTTTTTCCTTGTGATTTGATGGCTATATTTAGTGTTATGTTTGGATTCCTTTTTCTTTTTTGTGTGTGTATCAATTATAGATTTTTGGTTTGTGGTTACTATGAAGTTTATATATAGCTCTTTCTATCTATCTATCTATCTATCATCTATCTATCTATCTATCTATCTATCTATCATCTATCTATCATCTATCTATCTACCTACCTATATAGAGATAGATATATATGTTTAAGTTGCTGATCTTTTAAGTTTGAATGAGTTTTAACAATCTTGCATATTTACTCCCACACACATTTAATGTTTTTGACATGATATTTGACATCATTTTGTTTTGTTTATTACTTAACTACTAATTATGGATATAGATGATTTTAATTCTTTTGCCTTTTAACATTCCTTCTAACTTTATAAGTGGTTGATCTACTACCTTTGCTATATATTTGCCTTTACAAATGAGATTTTTCCTTTCATAATTTTTATATTTCCTGTTGCAGCCTTTTCTTTTCCACTTAGAGAAATCCCTACATTTCTTGTGAAGCTGTAGTTCTTTTAGCTTTTCTTTTCTGTAAAACTTTATCTCTCCTTCAAAAATGAATGGTAGCATGGTCATTTAGAGTATTCTTGGTTGTCAGTTTTTTGTTTGTTTGTTTGTTTTTTTATCACTTTAAAAATATCATGCCACTCCTTTATGGCATGCAGAATTTCTACTGGAAAGTCAGTTGTGAACCTTATGGGAATTTCCTTGTATGCACCTTGTTGCTTTTCCCTTGTTGTTTTAAATAACCTCTCTCTGTCCTTTAATTTTTGTCATTTTAGTTACAATGTGCCTTTGTGTGGTACTCTTTGGGTCCAATTTGTTTGGTACTCTTTATGCTTCCTGGACTTAGATGTCTGTTTCTTTTCCAAGGTTAGGGCAGTTTTCAGCTACTTTGTCTTCAAATATGTTCTCTGTCCCTTTCTCTCTCCTCTTCCTTTGGGATTCCTATAATGTGAACATTCATACAATTCATGTTGTCTCAGAGGTGTCTTAAGCTGCTCTCATTTTTAAAATTCTTTTTCCCTTTTTTAGTTTAGCTTCAGTGTTTTCTACTACCCTATCTTCCAGTTTTTGAATGAATCCTTTCCTCTGCATCATCTAATCTACTATTGATTCCTTATAGTATATTTTCTAATTTCATTTATTTTATCTTTAGCTCCATTTAGTTCTTCTTTATATTTTCTAACTCTTTATTAAAATTCTGTGTTCAGCCATTCTTCTCCTGAGTTCTTTGAGCATCTTTATGATCTTTATGAGCATCTTTATGACCTTGAACTCTTTATTGTATAGATCACTGATCTCCACTTCATTTACTTCTTCTTCTTGGGTTTTATATTGTTCCTTCATTGGGAACATATTCTTCTGTCACCTCCTTTTGCCTAATTCTGTTTTTATTTCTATGTATTTGGTAGTTTGGTTACATTTCTTGATCTTGGAGAAGTGGCAGTATGTATGAGATGTCCCATGGGGTCCAGCAGTGCACCCCCTCTCATCACCAGAGCTGTATACTCTAGGGTTCTGTCTCTGTGGGGTGCATGGGCCCTTCTGTATTGGTAAGCTGACTACTATGGCTGTTTTGGTAAGCATGGCTGTCCCCCAGTCTGTTTGGTTGCTAGGCCTTTTCTAGTGCAGAGGCTGCTGGAAGCTGGTGGGAAGGCACAGGTCCTGACAAGGCTGGCTGCACAGCTCAAGGGGTGCTGGGTGGTGCAGTCCTGCTGGTGGGCAGGGTTGGATCATGAGACAGTCAGTTGTGGGGCCCTGTGGGGTCACAGGGCTACTGTTGGCCTACTGGTCAGCCAAGCTGAGTCCTGGCATGGCTGGCTGTGGTGCTGGAGTTCACAGAGTTAGTGTTTTCATGCTTATGGGCAGAACCATGACATGTTAGGTCCTAATGAAGGACTGGGGACAGTCTGCTGGTAGGCGAGGCTGGCACCTGACATGGCTGGAAGTCTCAGAGTTGGTTTCTGCTCACTGATGGTTTGGGCCTGCTCCTGGGGCAGCTGGCTGAGGGGCTCAATGGTCCAAGAGCTGGTATTGGCCTTTTCATGGGTGGAGTACGGCCCAGGGGATCCTGGGGCTGGTACCTTCCCACTGCTTTCTGGAGCCAAGTCCTGGGGTCTTTATCTGTGTGCCCTGGGTATCTTAGAACTTCTGTATGCCCATTAGTTGGAGGACCCAGGCCGAGGGTCTTTGTTTGTAGGGCCCTGGGAGTCTGAGAGTTGATATTGGCCCACTGGTGGACAGGACTGCATCCCATGGGTTCCTTGGGCTGGTGTCCACCCTCTGGTGGGTGAAACAGGGTCCTGGGGTATGTAACTGTGGTATTTGGAGTTTCCTGGAGCTGTTGTCAGCACCCTGATGAGTTAGGCTGGAACCCAGTGTGTCCTAGCATTAGTGCCAGACCTTTGGTTGATGGGGTTGGGTCCTAGGGCCTCTGGCTGCAGGGCCCTGGAAGTCCCAGATTTAGTGTCTGTTTTCTGGTGAGTGGAGCAGGTTCCTGGGGTGGTTGGGGTTTCTGGGGTCCTTATTGCAGCCTGCCTGCTATTGGGTCAGACTGTATCCCTGCCCAGCTAACTGCCTGACCTGGTATGTCCCAGGACTGGTGGCAACTGGATGGTGGGTGGGGCTGGCACCAGAGCTTATAAGCTAGAGAGAGCATTCCAAAATGCTGCTTGCTAGTATCAATGTCCTCACAATAGGATGAACTCCCGCAGGAGGCTACTGCCAGCATCTATGTCCACAGGGTGAGTCCCAGCTACCTCCTGACTCTCTGATAGGCTCTCCAAGATCAGCAAGCAGGTCTGACTCAGGCTCCTTTTAAATTACCGCTTCTTCCCTGGGTCTGGCAGTGAGATTTTGTGTACATTCTTTAAGAGTAGTCTCTATTTTCTACAGCCCTCTGGCTATACTGAAAGTAATCCCCATTAGCCTTCAAAGCTAAACTTTCTAAGGGTTTGTCTCTCTGCTGCAGGAGCACCAGGTCAGGGAATGTGGGCTTAAACCCTTTGCTCTTTGGGGAGAACCTCTGTAATTGTAATTATCCTCCCATTTGAGGGTTTCTCACCTAGAGCTTTGGGTTTTGACTATACCATGCCTCTGTCCTTCCTAGCTGTCTGATTGTGATTCCTTCTTTATATCTTTAGTTTAGAAGACTTTTTGTGCTAGTCTTCAGATTGTTCTTATTGATAGTTGCTCTGTAAATAGCTGTAATATTGATGTGCTTGGGGGATGCAGTGAGCTCAGGGTCTTCCTACTCTGCTATCTTGCCTACTCCCTTTTTTCCAAATAAATTTTAAAATTGTCAATTTTCAGACATGCCATACACCCAAGTTGTCTAGGATTCTGATTGTAACTGTGCTGAATTGATATACATTTGGCAGAATATTTTTATATTGTTTGTTCCAATCAATAAACTTGATAGACTGGAAGCAGTTCACTGATTTTTTTTTTAATGTGTTATATTTTACTGTTTTTTGGGTTTTCTTTTGTTATATTCCTTCTAAGATATTTGATGTTTTTAGTGCTATAGTTGTTAATATTTAAAAATATTTATATTTAAAATATATTACATATATAGCTGCTACATAAAAATTATATCAAATATTTAAATATTACCCTTGTGGGCAATATTGCCATTTACATCAATCAATCCAAAATATTTACTATGTTTTATTGTGATTTCTTATTTGATTCATGAGATATTTATAAGTTATTGGTTATATTTTTTAGAGATTTTCAATTTTTGTTGTTGATTTCTAAAATAATTCTTTTATGGTCAGAGAACACATTCTATGTAATTTTATGACTTTTATTGAGACATTTTTATGGCAGCATAATACAGTTTTTCATAAATGTTTCATGTGCATTTGAGAAAATATGTTTCTGTAGTTCATTTATGTAGTGTTGTATGTCAATTATGTTATATTGTTTAATCATATAGTATTCTACATGATTGTCTACTTGATCTATCAGTTATTGAGAACTGCATGTTCAAATCTCCAATGATGATTGTGAGTTAGTTATTTCTCCTTTTAGGACCACAGTTTTTGCTTTGTGTATTTTGAGACTAACTTAATAGAATCATGCACCATTAGAAATGCTGTATTTTCGCTTGTAACCCTGTTTATCTCAAATATATAATGCTTTATGCCTTAAATTACACTTATATTGATATTAGTATATCTTTTTTAACATTTTATTTTGAGACAGTCATAGATTCATACGTAGTTGTAAAAGACAGTATGGAGAGGTTCAGTGTACTTTTTACCCAGTGTCCCCCAATGGTAATATCTTGTAAAACAATAGTATAATATCACAGCCACAATATTGACACTGATACAATCAAGATACAGAGTGTTTCCATCAACACAAGAATCTCTCATGTTGTTCTTTTGTAGCCATATCCACTTCTCTCCCACCTCAATCCTCTCCTTCACCCATGGCAACCAGTAATCTGGTCCCCATTTCTATAATTTTCTAATCTCAAGAATGTTAACCAATGAAATAATATAGTATGCAACCTTTTGAGAAACTGCCAAGTTGTTTTCCAGAATGACTGTACCATTTTACATTCTTACTGAAATGTATGAGTGATCCATTATCTTTATATCTTCTCTAGCATTTGGTGTTGTCTCTATTTTTAATTTTAGCCATTCTGATAGGTGTGTAGTGACACCTTACTTGTTGTTGTCTTTTTTAATTGAAAATTATTCTCATTTATATAAAATATATTTATGTATATAAATTCATAGAAAAAAGAGTTGCTTACTCTTTTTTAATTTATTTTTTTATTTTATATTGGAGTATAGTTGATTTACAATATTGTGTTAGTTTGAGGTGTACAGCAAAGTGATTCATTTATACATATACATATACCCATTCATTTTCTTCTTTTCCCATATAGGTTATTACAGAATATTGAGTAGAGTTCCCTGTGCTATACAGTAGGACCTTATTGTGGTTTTAATTTGCATTTCTCTTATGGCTGCTGATGTTGAACATTGTTTCATATGTTTACTTGCCATCAGTATATCCTCTTCAAGGAAATGTCTTTTTATGTCTTTTACCTATTTTCTAATTGGGTTTTTTTTAAACTGTTGAGTTTGAGAATTCTTTTATTGTATAGAAATTTGTACTTTGTTGGATATGTATTTTGCAAATATTTTTTCTCAGTTTATTGCTTGTCTTTTCATACTCTCACAGGGTATTTTGCAGAGCAATAGTTTTTAATTTTGATGAAGTCCAATTTACCTTTTTTTTTTCCTTTTATGGACCATACTTTAGATGCCAAGTCTAAGGACTGTTTGTCTAGCAATAGAGACCACATATTTTCTCCCAATTTTTTCCATGTTGATTTATACTTTTACATTTAATTCTGTGGCTTATTTTGAATTTTTTGTATAAGGTGTGCGGTTTAGATTGAGGTTCAGTTTTTTGCCTATGGATGTCCATATCTACCAGCACCATTTGGTGAAAAGGCTATCTTTCCTCCGTTGAATTGTTTTTATGCCTTTGTTAAGATCAGTTGGGCATATTTGGTTGGACCTGTATCTGAGTTATTTTTACAGTTCCATTGATCAAAGTGTCTATTTCTCTAACAATATCATGCAGTCTTGATTACTGTAACTATATAATAAAATTTAAAATTAGGTAGACTGATTCTTCCTAACTTTTCTTTTTCAAAATTATTTTAGTTATTCTGGTTCCTTTGCCTTTCAATATAAATTTTAGAATAATACTTGTCTATATCTACAAAAATGTGCTGGGATTTTGATAGGAATTACATTAAATGTATAAAATTTAGGGGGAGAACAGAAATCTTTTCCATATTGAGCCTTTCAATCCATGAACATAGTATATCTCTCCATTTATTCAGATTTTCTTTGATTTCTTTCATCAGCATTTAGAACTTGTCAGCATACAAGTGCTGTACACATTTTATACAATATTTTAAGCCTTTGAGTGATCTTAAATGGTATTATATATTTAATTTCAGTGTTTGTGTTGAGTCTGTTTTTTAAAGATTTCACTTCTCTGCTTAAGTTCTTCACAGTGTAATTCTTTTTCTGGAACAAATTGATCAAAATTATTTTAAAGTCTGCTTCTGGATACAGAAATATCTTTAATTTCATGTTTCTATTTTATATTTTTTCTCTTAGTTTTTCATCATTTTGTTTTCTGGTGGACTTGGTGAATTTTTATTAAATGCCAGTCATTTGGTATGAAAACATATAGAGTTAGTTTACTGTTATTTTAGTCTTTGTATCACTATTTTTACTTAAAGATGACTTTTAAAAATTTTATTTTTTCTTCTTGAAAGTCATTTAAGGAAGAGGCACATCACTATAATATATGCTTAGAATGAAACTATTCATTTCAGATATTTTTGAGAGTCATTCTATTTGAACTTTGTTCTTACTATTGTTTGTGGACCTGCTGAGGTTTCAACTGAGAGATTGGCATTTTACCAGGACATCTCGTCTTTGGCTAGCTCTAAACTCCAATTTCTCTCAGCAGCCCCATGTGACTGCGTAGTGCTCTGCACAGATTCTGTTTCTTAGAAAGCTTTTTTTTTCTTTACATATATGTGTATATGTATATATATTCTTTTTCAGATTCTTTTTCATTATAGGTTAGGACAAAATATTGAGTATAATTCCTTGCACTATACAGTACATCTTTGTTTTTTTTTACCTATTATATATATAGTAGTATGTATATATTAATCCCAAACTCCTTATTTATCTCCCTCCCACGCCCTGCTATCCCTTTTGGTAACCATAAGTTTGTTTTCTATGTCTGTGAGTCTATTTCTTATTTTGTAAATAAGTTCATTTGTATCATTTTTTAGGTTCCACATATAAGTGATATCATATGATATTTATATTTCTCTGTCTGACTTCACTTATTATGATAATCTCTAGGTCCATGTTGCTGCAGGAAGCCTTTTTCTTTTCTTAGCTTTTGGCTTCTCAGCTAAGATTCAGTAGTGACAATTTCCTTGATGGGAAGTAACATTTGAAAGTTTTGGCTCATCTCTTTATATTGTCTTTCTGTCTTTGATCTTTTCCCTTAAGTCCTTTGCTTTCTTAGGAAACAGAATTCTTCAAATAAGTGGCATAGAAACTACTTTGCTGAGTTTTCCTACTTTTCATGTTTGGAACAGTTGTGGCATTATAAGCTCATCTGTCATAGTCAAAAGCAGATATCCTGGACACTATTTTTATTTTAGGAGATATGTTAACAATTCCATAATTAATTCCTGAAGTAAAAATGATAAAATGGTGAAGAGTCTAGAAAAGACATCATTTGAGAAACAAATCTGTTATTGATAGCTGGCCTAGAAAAGAGAAAATATAGGGCTTTCATAATAACATTTTCATATATTTAAATGGTTGTTATAAACAAGAAAAATTATTTTACTTAATGTTACATTATAATATTCTACTAAAACTGACATAAAAAAAAAGTAAATTTTGTTCCATTAAAGAAGTTCGTGCTGATAATTCAAACTGTTTATAAATAGAACAAACTGTTCTCTAAAGTGCAATGCTCTCTAGCACAGGGGATGGCTAGAAAGAGGCTTGCTGAATCCATATTAAGAATAAGAGGTTTCAAAATGAGGAGAAAGCTAAACCCTAAATAAGCCTTAAATAATTGTTAAGGAGTAGTGAATAAATTAGGTAGAGTGAATTTTCCCGAGAAGAGAAATGTTTTATGGAAAAATGTATTAATGAAGAAGTGCAAAGTTCTTTGGCTAGAGAGACTTAATGAATAGCTTTGCCTGGATAAAGACTTTAATTTGGTCAATCAAAAAGATATTTTCTTCTAAGAGCAAGCTTCTATCAGAAATTCTTTAATAATTTGTTGTACTTATGTTTGTGTTTTTCTGTAATTTCCTACCAGACTATAAAGAATTTAGTAGAAGGAATAGTAATTTTCATCTCTATATCCTTTCCTGCAGGCAACAGGGATTCATAGGAGGTTTAGAGGAGAAGTAAAAAAGCTGACATCAGTATTTTAGAAATATTAATGTGAGGGTGACCAGAAGAAGGACATAAAACCATAGAGTGAAAACATCAATCCTAGTTAGGAAGCTTTCATTAGTGGAAAAATTTTCTGTAGTGGAAACAAAGAGGAAGAATGAAAAACACCATGCAGGAAGAATTGAAACAACTGAGTAAACTGACTGTAGTAAACCAAGGAAAGAAAAAAGTGATTTCCAGGCTGTATGACTGGGAGAATATTGCTTTTATTTATAGAAACTGACAAGAAGCACTCCTGTACCATGAGATACTTTCTATAACAGTGTTCTGATTTTTACACCTTCATATCATGTATTACAAATTATAGTGAGTGTTTCACTTTCCAGTGTCTAATATCTACCCCTTACATGGAATTTTCAGAGACTCTGCATCTTTCATTGACAACCCAGTACTCCCATAGCTTTTATAGTCTTTGACACATCTTTGAGTAATTATAATCTGATGGCATTTTGTTTGCTGTTGTGTTAAATGAATGGCTCATATGTTTTCCAACTAGATTATAAGTTCCTGAGTGCTAAAAACTTATAAATTCTATCTGAATCCAGTCTTATTTAATTTTTGATATATTTTATTGAATGAAAGTTGCACTTAAGTCAATCTTTATTAATGAATATAAATAATTTATCTTCAACATACCACAATATAGGTATTCCTGTAGCTTTTTAACTTTTAACTTGAAATCAAAGTGACAGAAACACTTACAAATGGTAGCTTTGCTGAATTTGCCAAATGTGCTTTGAGTTCCTAATTACAGCTAATGTTCGCTTCCATCATCCAATATGTTTTCTGCTGCAACTAGCCTAAATGTAATCTCTTGAGTGTTTGCAATTTGAGTAGCCTTTCCACTGAATTTTAAAGGTCAAAGAATTGGATTTTTAAATTATAATAAAAGCCCATATGAAACTGGTTTAATTAATGTAGGAATTTGTTATCTCATATAGGAGGATATATAGGCCCCAGGTCCAGCACGTCAGAGATCTATCCTCTATTAGATGGGTTTACCCTTAACTAATTTCAGCAGTTGCTGGTATCACATATAAAAAGCATAATAGCCAAAGTACAACGAAGGGTTGTCTCTTACTTTATCCTTTATTAAGAAGGAGGGACTCCTTTTTGCAGTCCCTTAACAGATTTGTCCTTATGTCTCCATCAGAATCACACATTCAAGCTTAAATCAGTGAATCAATTGCTGCAGAGCACAGTGAGATTACCATGATTATCTTGGGCTCATCAAAACCCACTGTCTGATATTTTAAATAGGTTCTTTTTTTTATTCATGTGGAGAAAAGGGTGGATAGTTGAATAAAATCTGGGTGATTTTAGAAAGCAGAAGGGAAAACACGGAAGTGTAGAGGATAACCAATAGTGTGAACTCTAGAAGTTCTACAATGTTAACTGCTCAAAAGGAATAATTTTCTTTGGGAAAAAGTCTTAACAAGTTTTGTGCAAAAAATAAAGCTAATTGCATCTATATATCATGTGCAGTAAGATTTTATATGATGAAGTTAAGAAATAATATAAATCATTAAAATTTCCTTAAGAATAACCCTCAGATCTCAAAAGGCCAATTATCACAAATAATAAACTCAGAACCATGTTAGAGTATCACATAATATTCCAGCGTACATTTTAAAGGATTAAATTTTGCATACATTATTTATAATGTTATCTGGTGACAGTTGTAGGAATGTTGCAGGAAGGTCTGAAGATTCTGTGTCACTGTAGACTAAGTTAAAAATGGTTTTCAAGCTTGTTCATGAAGAGTGTCATTTATCACTGGGTAAAATGATGGTAAATGCACCAACATGCAAATTTATGTTTTGGAAATTTTAAAAAATAACTCATTTAAAAATTACAGCAAAGAAAAACATTTCAATTATTCCACCAATAATTATCTATCTCTCTCTCTACCTACCTATCTACCCACTATTAATCTATCATTGTAGTTGTAAATCTATCTTGTAACCATAGCCAATACACACAGTACTTTTAGGATCTAAATCCAATATATGTATTTTCCACTCACATTTTCCTCTATTCTTCTCTGACATTGAGTTTTATAGAGAAGATAAACATTGTTAAATTCTTGAAGGTAAGCAGAGTCTTGAGAAACACTCTGGTTGACAGAAAATGGGAGTGCAGTAATTCCTCACACAGACCTTCTATTCAGAAATACCCACCCTCTGCCTTGAGATCAATTTATTAGCTCTTTTCTCTTTATTAAGATAGAGTTTTAATCCTTATCTAGATCTCTCTACAGTTTTAGTTGATATAGGACCAATAAACATTTATGAAAAAAAAAATCTTGGATGATTATCTATTCTTCTTAATATTAGAATGAGGCAGCAAGTGGGCTATTCCCTCCTCTGGGAGACATGGAAGATGGCTTCTCAGTCTTCCTGATTTCTTTGGAGTCACAACAATTTTGATAATGGGAATGGTCCTAGGATCATAAGACATAACAGGCAACACTTCTGGGAAATTCTGCCAAGTTTTTATTAACTTGTGGGGTTTGGTCTTGCTGTTTGGCTTAGATGGGCTCTATATTAGCAAATAATGTGGCTTTTCATCCCCTTTATGGCTAAGCAAATGAGGACCTTCATTTTAAGCCATTTCAATTTGTTTATTTCTTCTTTTGCCATAGTGAGGATGGTAACAGTGTGTGTAGTGGTGTTGGTGTGGGGTTGATTGTTGAGGATTTGTACTTGTAGAGTTCAGAGACAGATATTAAGGACAGCTAAGATTGTACATATTGGAACAATGGTCACTAGAAATTCCAAGGGGTAACATGGTCACCAAGTCTGAACAGCTGGATGAGAAATATGATCCTGTCAGGGGGTGACTAGTAATTGCCATCAAGTCTGACTATTGTCTGTGTGAGTATTAGCTAATCATCTAAATTCCTAGTCAGGAAAGGAGCATCAATGTAGGCACTGAGAGCTTGATTAGACTAGTAAAGTAAAATCAGACCATGACAGTTTTGTGGCAGCAGATGGTCCTTCATCATAACTAATGAGAAAAACTGATGATTCTTCCGCTGTATGAGGAAATGTTGTGGATGCTCCTGCTTCTAAAAACCCTGACCACCATCAGCATCATCACATCCACAAAGGCACAAAGAGGAGTCAGTATGAAAGAATGAAGAGAAAGACTGCAAGTTATATCTGTAGAGGGAATAGAGGGATTCTGAAGCCAGACACAAAAATATGTGCACATAATTTCAAAAATATATATTTTATTCCCAGCTGGCATTAAAATCAACTGAAATAAATTTTAAAAGAGAAAAAAATTTAAATTTAATAATATTTATTGAGTCTGTAATTATAGCATTGAATTAAAAAAAAAAAAAAAAACCTGGAACATTTTCCTTGTCCTTGACTGGATAATTATAGTAGCTATAATTCATTGAGAACTTCCTATCTAATAGTTGCTATGCTGAGTGATTGATATTTATCATTTCATTTAAACTTTAAACAACCCAAGAGCTATATGCTTTAATTATCTCCATTTTACCTATAGAAAAACTAAAGCTCAGATGGGTTAAGAATCTTGTCTAAGATCACATGACTTGCCAAGATGCATAGCTAGAATTCTTATCCATTTCTAACTCCAGAGCTGACACCCTTAACCAGTTTGCTACACTGCTCAAGTAGTTTAAGGAAACAATAATGTTAAAATCAAGTCATATTTGTTTCCCTCAAACACATGAACTATTTTTTTTTCTTTCAACTCCCATACAAATACTCTAATAAGCTCTTAAATATCTACATTTCCATGGAATTCAGATTTAAATATAATGCAGTGGTCATGCTATGTGACAGCAAACTTGCCAATTAAGCAGCAGTCCTAATTGGAAGAATTTTGTACTGTGCATACACATTTGCTGTATTCTCAGTGAGCTTGCAGCTGCTGGCTTAGACATCATTAGAATCTAGGAAAACAGCTATTTCCAAGTGAATATCAACATACTGCAAACCATATGTCAGAAAGGGAAGAAATTTGAATAGATTTTAGTGAATGGGAAAGAGGACTGTAATAAACCAAGTAGAATCTTGCCTGAGGTCAAAGTTGTTTCTAAAAGAGAAGTTGGATCTTTAATGGAAATGAATGGTCAGAAATTTTGTTTTTCAATTTATATGACAGAAGTTACAAATATGATGCTTGTTTTCCTTGTTCTCTTATTTGTTTTATTTTAGGATTTTGGGGTGTGTGTGTGTGTGTGTGTGTGTGTGTGTGTGCGTGTGTGTGTGTTTTAGTATTCAGAGGATAGAATTATCTTCTGTGTTTCATGGCTCTTTCTAAATTCTCTTACATATCATGGGTACTGAGCCTAAACATTTTTTCTCAAAGCAATACTGTAGTATTTCTTCCCCAGAGGACAAGGTTGTTGGTTTTGTAAACTTAGTTGTCCAGAGAAGAAAACATATATTGAAAAAAAAATTAATATAGTCCCCATTTAAACTTAAATAACTCCCTTTCTCCAATTCTATTTTTTAATTCAAATGCTATAGTATATTCTTGAACAGTAAGGCTTAATAAAATCACCCTTCCCCCAAGTAACGTAAGACATAGTCTCTGCCTCGCACACAAAACAGTATGTGGCTGGATTTTGGGCTACATTCAAATATGAGAGTTTAATCGGATTTTACCCATCCAGATAAAAGTTCTGTTAAAGTAAAAACTGAAAATATTCCTAAAAAACTTTATAAGTGTACAATTCAATGATTTCAGTAAATTTACGGAGTTGTACAATTATCACCATAATCCAATTTTAGAACATTTTCATCACCTCCATTTTGTTATTTTTTGCTCTTACCCAGAGGCTTAGGGAACCACTGTTCTGCTTTCTGTCTATGAATTTGTCTCTTTTAGACATTTCATACAAGTGGAATCATAACATGTAGTCTGTCACAACGGGATTCTTTCACTTAGCATAATGATTTTTAGGTTCATCCATTTTTGTAACAATTTTTAAACTATTCTCTTTTGTTCAAATGTTTTTAAAAGGATTCAAAATTGGGGTGGGGGAAAGAATTTCTCTTTAAAAGCTTTATTTTAGAAAATAAGTGACATGCACAAAATAATAACTAACATGAATTAAAAGCTTATTAGATGCCAGCCACTCTTTTAAGTGGTTAAAGTTTATAAATTACTTTAAATATAGGATATCTCTATGAATAGGTTTTTTTATTACTTCCACTTTATAAATGAGAAAATGGAAGTATAATGAGGCTAATTTGCCCAAAGTCATAACGCTAGTTAATGATGAAGATGGAGTTTGAAGCCAAGAAATCTGGCTTCAAAACCAATACTTTTAATCCTTAAGCCCAGGAGTTATTAATATTACATTCAAAATGTTTTCATAAGATTAATGTTTAAATGAACTAAATGGAAATGTCTGGTAATAGAAGATACACAAAAACATTTAAAATCCTTTTCCCTGGAAGAGAATGAATAGTAGAATGTGTAACTGGAAGTATTAACTAAGCAACTTTAACAAATATGTTGATTGTTACAAGTGACATCAGGGAACACAAGTCACAGGGACAATCTGTGCTTTCTAGGCAAAGGGAACTGCAGAAAATGCAAGGGTTTAATGCTCTGAACCTGTGTGGATCTCTAATTACCTGGACAGAGGAAAGGTTCTACTCTGAGGAGCTAGTGTTATTAAAAAGGCCTTTAAGTATATTCATACTGTGTAGTATTTCATAGACACAGAAGTATATGTAAGTTATGGAGCAAGATAATAAATATCAGTAAAACCATCACCCAACTTAACTAGAAAATTATTAATACCACTGAGATGACTCGTGTGTGATTCCTCTATCCTATCCTCCTACCTTCCCACTGCTCTGAATGGTGGGTTATAATTCCCTTGCATTTTTTAAACCATATGTGAAGCCTAAACAAAATAATTTAATTTTGCTTGTTTCAGAGCCTTATATGGTACTTAAATTTCTGAAATTGGCTTTTTATTATTTATTATTTATTGAAGTATTATTGATTTACAATATTGTGTTAGTTTCAGGTGTACAGAGTAGTGATTCAGTATTTTGCAGATTATATTCCATTATAGGTTATTACAAGATAATGTGCATAATTCCCTATGCTATATAGTATATCTTTGTTGCTTACCTATTTTATATATAGAATTTTGTTTCTGTTAATCCCATGCCCCTAGTTTGTCCATCCCTTCCTCCCCACTCCCCTTTGATAACCACAAGTTTGTTTTCTATGTCTGTGAATCTGTTTCTGTTTTGTATGTACATTTATTTGTATTTTAGATTCCATATATAAGTGATATCATATAGTATTTGTCTTTCTCTGTCTGAAATTTCACAAAGTATAATATTCTTTAGGACCATCCACATTGCTGAAAATGGCAGTATTTCATTCTTTTTTATGGCTGAGTAATATTCCATTGTATACCACTCTTATTAATCCAATCATCTGTCAGTGGGGCTTTGGGTTGCTTCCATATCTTTACTATTGTAAATAGCTCTGTTATGGACATTGCATGTATCTTTTTGAATTAGTGTTTTTGTTTCTTCTGAATATATAACTGAAAGTGGGATTGCTGGAATATATGGTAGCTCAATTTTTAGTTTTTTAAGAAAACTCCGTACTGTTTTTCATAGTGGCTGCACCAATTTACATTCCCACCAACAGAGTACAATTGTTCCCTTTTCTCCTCATCCTCTCCAACATATGTGATTTGTAGACTTTTTGATGATAACCATTCTGACAGGTGTGAGGTAATAACTCATTGTGGTTTTGATTTGCACTTCTCTAATAATTAGCCATGGTCAGCATATTTTCACATACCTGTTAGCCATCTCTATGTCTTTGGAAAAAGTCTATTCTTCTGCCAATTTTTCATTGAATTGTTTGGGGTTATTTTTGATAATTAGTTGTATGAGCAGTTCCTATATTTTGAATATTACCCCCTTATTTGTTACATCATTTGCAAATATTTCTCCCATTCCGTAGGTTTTGTTTTCATTTTGTCGATGGTTTCCTTTGCTGTGCAAGAGCTTTTAAGTTTAATTACATCCCATTTGTTTATTTGTGCTTTTATTTATTTTGCCTTAGGAGACTGATTCAAGGAAATATTGCTACAATTTATGACAGAGTGCTGCACCTATGTTCTCTTCTAGGAGTTTCATAGTTTCAGGTCCTGATATAGTTCTTTAAAACATTTTGAGTTTATTTTTGTATATGGTGTGAGGGAATGTTCTAATCTCATTGTTCTACATGTGGCTGTCCAGTTTTCCCAGCACCACTTATTGAAAAAACTGTTTTTCTCTATTGTATATTGTTGCCTCTTTTGTCAAAGATTGATTGACCGTAGGTGTGTGGGTTTATATCTGGGTTCTCTATTCTATTCCATTAATTTATGTGTCTGTTTTTGTTCCAATGCCATGCTGTTTTGATTACTGTAGCTTTGTAGTATAGTCTGAAATGTGGGAGGGTTATAATTCCAGCTTTGTTCTTTTCTCTTAGTATTGTTTTGTCAATTCTGGGTCTTTTATGGTTCCATATAAATTGTATAATTATTTGTTTTAGTTCTGTGAAAAATGTCCTGGGCATTTTGATAGAGATTACTTTAAATTTGTAAGTCACTTTAGGTACTATGACCATTTTAATAATATTAATTCTTCCAATCCAAGAGCAAAGGATATCTTTCTATTTCTTTGAATCATCTTCAATTTCCTTCATCAGTGTTTTACAGTTTTATCATATAGGTCTTTCACATCCTTGGTTAAATATATTCCTAGGTATTTTTTATGTGATTTTAAATGGGATATTTTTTACATTCCCTTTCTGATATTTCATTATTAGTGTATAGAAATTCAACAAATTTCTGTATATTAATCTTGTATCCTGCTACCTTGCTGAATTCAGTTTAATTCTAATAGTTTTTAGGTGGAGACTTTATGGTTCTCTATATAGAGTATCATGTCATCAGCAAATGGTGACAGTTTTATTGCTTCCCTTCCAATTTGGATACTTTTTTTTTTCTTGTCTGATTGCTATGGCTAGGACTTCCAATACTATGTTAAGTAGAAGCAGTGAGAGTGGGTTTTCTTGTCTTGTTCCCAAATTTAGTGGGAAGGCTTTCAAATTTTCACTGTTGAGTATTATGTTGGCTCTGAGTTTATTGTGTTCAAAATACAATATGGGGACTTCCCTGGTGGTGCAGTGGTTAAGAATCTGTCTGCCAATGCAGGGGACATGGGTTCAATCCCTGGTCCGAGAGGATCCCACATGCCGTGGAGCAACTAGGTCTGTGTGCCATAACTGCTGAGCCTGCGAGCCACAACTACTGAGCCCACGTGCCACGGCTGCTGAAGCCCATGTGCCTAGAGCCCGTGCTCCACAACAAGAGAGGTCACTGCAATGAGAAGCCCGTGCACCACAATGAAGAGCAGCTCCTGCTCTCTGCAACTAAAGAAAGCCTGTGCATGGCAACGAGGACCCAACACAGCCAAAAATAAGTAAATAAATAAATAAATTAATTAATTAAATTAAATACAATATGTTCATTATGTTGAGGTGTGTTCCCTGTATACCCACTTTGATAAGAGTTTTATCATGAATGGATGTTGAATTTTGTCAAATGCTTTTTCTGCATCTATTGAGATTATCATGTGGTTTTTGTTTTTCCTTTTGTTACTGTGGTGTATCACACTGTTTAATTACATGTGTTGAACCATCCTAGTGACCCTGGAATGAATCTAACTTGATTGTGGTGCATGATCCTTTTTATGTATTGTTGGATTTGGTTTGCTAATATTTTGTTGAGAATTTTTGCATATATATTCATCAGAGATATTGACCTGTAATATTCTTTTTTGTAGTGTCTTTGTCTGGTTTTGGTATCAGGGTAATGGTGGCCTCATAGAATGAATTTGGTAGTGTTTCCTCCCATTAAATTTTTTGGACCTGTTTGAGAAGGATAGGTATAAGTTCTTCTTTATGTTTGGTAGAATTCCCCCAGGAAGCTATCCATTCCTGGCAATTTGTTTGCTGGGAGTAGTTTTTAAATTACAGATTCTATTTCACTTTTAGTGATTGATCTGCTCGGATTGTCTCCTTCATCTTGACTGAGTCTTGACAGGCTGTATATTTTTAGAAATTTGTCCATTTCTTCTAGGTTGTCCAATTTGTTGGCATGTAACTGTTCATAGTATTCTCTTATGATTTTTTTTTTTTTTTATCTCTGTGGTATCAGTTGTTATTTCTCCTCTTTCATCACTTATTTTGTTTATTTGGGTACTCCCTTTTTTCTTCTTGGTGAGCCTGGCCAGAGGACTTGCTTAAGAACCTCTGTGCTTCCTACACCTGGACATGTTTCCTTCATTAGGTTTGGGAAGTTTTCAACCATAATTTATTCAAATACATTTTTGATCCCTTTCTCTCTTTCTTTTTCTGGAATCTCTATAATGTGTATGGTACATTTTATATTATTCTATAGACTCCCATGTTGCTTTCATTTTTAATTTCTCTTTCTGTCTGTTGCTCTGATTAGATGATTCCCATTATTCTATATTCCAGATCACCTATGTATTCTTCTGTGTAATTTAGTTGACTATTCATTGCTTCTAGAGTGCTTCTTATCTCAGAAATTGAATTAATCTATTTTTGATTGGATCTTCTTTATAGCCTCTAGTTCCTGTTAAAAGGATCTGAGTATAATCTATCCAAAGAAAACATACAGATAGCCAATAGGCACATGAATAGATGCTCATCACTGCTAATTATTAAAGAAATGCAAATCAAAACTACAATGAGGTACCACCTCCCACTGGTCAGAATGGCCATCATTAAAAATGTCTATAAATAACGACTGCTGAAGAGGGTGTGGAGAAAAGGGAACCCTCTTACACTGTTGACGGGAATGTAAATTTGTGAAGACACTGTGGAGAACAGTATGGAGGTACCTTAAAAAACTAAAAAAAAAAAAGAGTTACCATATGATCCAGTGATCCCAATCCTGGGCATATATCTGGAAATGATAAAAACTCTAATTCAAAAAGTTATATGCACCCCAATGTTCATAGCAGCTTAATTTATAATAGCCAAGACATGGAAGCACACTAAATGTCCATCGACAGATGAATGGATAAAGAAGATGTGGTATGTCATACATACCACATCTTCTTTATCTATCTAGTTATCTAGCTAGCTAGCTAGCTAGGTGGCTAGATAGCTAGATAGCTAGCTATAAAACTCAGCCATAAAAAAGAATGAAATAATGCCATTTTCAGCTACATGGATGAACTTAGAGATTATCATACTAAGTAAAGTAAGCCAGAAAGAGAAAGACAAATGCCATATGATATCACTTATATGTTGAATCTAAAAAATGACGCAAATGAACTTATCTACGAAACAGAAACAGACTTACAGACATAGAGAATATATTCGTGGTTGCCAAGGGGAAGGAGAGTTTAGGTAATGGTTAGATTATGAGTTTGGGTCTAGCAGATGCAAACTATTATATATACAGAAAGGATAAACAACAAGGTCCTCTTGTATAGCACAGGGAACTATTTTCAATATCCTGTAATAAAACATAATGGAAAAGAATTTTGAAAATCTGTGTTTAGATCAATTCTCTCTCTTAATTCAGTTAGCATTTTCATTACCAGATTTTTGAACTCAGAGTCTGATTATCTGTTTCATTATTTTTTCAGGGCTTTTCTCTAGCTCTTTCAATTGAGAGTAGCTCCTCTGCCTTTTATTTTACTTAACTTTCTCTGTTTCTATGAATTTAGAAACAGTTACCTATTGTGGTCCTGAAGGGGTGTTTTTATGTGGGAACATCCTTACATAAACTGCATTTGCTCAATGTCTTTGGTGTGAGGGCTGGATTTGATGCTGATGCCTGTCACCTCTTTTCTCAGGGTGTGCTGGCAGCTGTCACCTTGGTAGGGGGTGTGGTTGATGTTGGAGGAGCTAGAGCCTGTACAGGGTGTGAGGTGAGACTTGCTCTTTGTTCAGTGGCAGTCACAGTCTTGTCACAGGTGGGGTCTGCTCCCACATTGCTGGAGCAGAATCCCTGAGGTTCAGGCTCAAGGTGGCTCTGTTCCCTTCAAGTGTTTCCTTTTCCTTCTCCCCGCACTGGAACCTTTGCCCTGAAGGAGGGAAGTGCTGAAGTAAGTGAGATTTGTGTGCTTCCAGTGGTCTGATATAGGTGTCTGTAGCTCCTCTCAGACATAGTCCAAGGTAGCATCTTTTCTCCTGTTGCAGACCTCCCAGACCTAGTGCAAAGTTATGGCATGGAGCAGATGGGGCTGGAGCATTCTCTTGGCTGGGACTGGGCATCAGGCCATTGTGGTCATGGGAATTGAAAAGGCTGTGCCGCCTTCAAAAGTTTGAGCTTCTGGGTCACTGTTTCAGTAATCACCAAAAATGGCCACCACTGCCCCACTTAGAGCACACCCCAGACCCCAGGGGCAGCCTCTGCATTTCTAGATTGAATCTTTTCCTAGGAACTGGCTTTTCTAGATCCAGTGCCAAGCTGTGGTGTGGAGTGAGTGGGGCCTCACTTTTTACTCAGGTTGGTTTGGGGAGTGTGGTGAAGCCACAGCCACTAAGGCAGACCTTTCCTACCCTGTCTGGTGGCAGCCCAGCACCCATGCACTGCTCCTCTTGAGTGGAGTTTAGGCTTCTCCAGCCTTTCTTTTTGCCCCAGTGGTTCTCCCTGCAGCCACAAGGTCTTGTCTACTCTGCTTAGAACCCCAGGACTGGGAACCTCAGTCTATGGTTTGACCCACCCATTCTACCCGGGTGGTCTTCCTTTTCCTCTTAGTTCTATCCCAGGGGCACAGGTCCCAACTTGATGCTTTTTTCCCCCTGTCCTACCAGATTATCTGGAAGTGGAGTCTTTCTTACAGGCTTGGTTGTTTAGGAATTCTTCTGCCAGTTTCCAGTTAATTTTCCATGAGAATTTTTCTACATGTAGATGTATTTTCGATGTATTTGTGGGTTTGTGGGGGGCAGTGAGCTCCATGTCCTCTTACTTCTCCATCTTGATCCCCTTCCCTCTCCAATTCTGTTTCTTGATTTTTGCTATGGATACTATGCAGGCACTAAAAGATTTTAATAGACTTTATATTTACAATTAATATCAGTGTAATACATTTTTTGCTGGTATTTATTCAAGCAAAGAAAACAAGCTGCATCCGTCTCTTCCTCCCTATTCTTCTTCCTACATCCCTCCACAACCATGGTTTATCTAAGAAAATTCTGTCATGTTTCCTATGATTAGTGGTAAAGATCTTATGTACTTCCTATCACTAAACTTAATGTAGATTGTAAATATCTCAATTTACTTTTTATTTAATTCTGTCTAAGTATTCTCAGCTCACTCCATGGAGACCAGTTTTTGCTCTACACTTCTGTTTCAAGCTCCTGACTCTCCTTCCACCTTTAACACAGCATCCCTTCTAATTACCTTGCTTTTTCTCTTCTACTGTCAGCAAAGTCTTGAAAAGCAGTAGGAACTCACTGTCTGCATTTTTCTCAGCTTTCCTTCATTCCTCAGCCTCCTGCAGTTTGATTTTCTCCCCAGCCAAGCAGGTGAACCTCTTCTCATGAAGCTTCATGATGGCCTCAATCCAATGGAAACTTTTCAGTATTTACAATTGCAGGCTTCTCTAACACATTAGATTCTGTTGAACACCTTGTATGTTTTGGCATTTTCTATTCCCTTGCCTTCAATATCCCCATGCTCTCCTGAGCATATAGTTGCATACTTTTGACTACTTATTCTTTGTTTTCTTGATGAAATCCTCCTCCTCTTCCCACTCTGTAATTGTGATTCTTCCTGTGTTTCCATCCTTAATCTACTTTCCTCCACATGTTCTCCTTGTGTAATCTTATCCATTCTTATGATTTAAGTACCTAACATTCTTGAAAAAAACATATAATGATGTCCCACTACCTACAGAATCATCTTCCTATCAGCCACATCACACATATTGAGCTCTTATTATGTGCAGAGCATATACTTACACCAAGACCGTTCATATTTTTGACTCATTATTTGTTGTACAGTATTATTACTCTCATTAAATCTTTACTACAGTCCTTCAAGAAAGGGTTCATTATTCCCATTGCTATAAAGAAACCCAGTACCAAGCTCAAAGAATGTAAGTAAAATTTCCAGATAACCTTGTTGGTTATTGCAAAGACAAGATTGAGAATTGAGTTTTTTCTAACTCCATAATTTATAATCTTTCCATTATCAATTTTACCTTCCTAATCCTTATGCTCAATGGGCTTAAAGTTTTTGCTAAGTAGCTGGCATATATAATAGTCTGGGATTCAAAGGTCTAAGTCATAAACTACCCCTTCATTGATCCCTGCATAATCATGCTCATTCCAACTTTCAAACTTTTTTGCCACGGAAGTGGTGAAGAATTATTCAATGCCTATCAAAACTTAAGTCATGTGTTCATCTTTATCATGAAGCCCTCTTTAGATCTTCCTACTAATACTCTGTGCCACCTCCCAGTTCTGAACCATTGAAATCATTTTCTTTCAGCCCAAATTCTAGAATGCTTTATTTTACTTCATCATTTCTTAGTTTGCTTGAGGGAGACCTCAAGTAAAGTTAGAAGCTTGTGGTGGTTAAAGACTTGGGCTTTGCTGTAGTACATAGAAAAGTGCTAGCAGAGAACTACTGCTCAATAAATATATTCTTAATTTTATTGAATTTAAAATTGAACTGAATTGCTTTGTGACCCATTTTAATGCTGTAAAATGGGGTAAATCTTAGTAATATAAAACTAATGCTGAAATAGACATTTCTCCAAAGAAGATATACAGATTTCCAACAGACACATGAAAGAATTCTCAACATCATTAATCATTAGAGAAATGCAAATCAAAACTACAATGAGATATCATCTCACACCGCTCAGAATGCCCATCATCAAAAAACCTAGAAACAATAAATGCTGGAGAGGGTGTGGAGTAAAGGGAACACTCTTGCACTGTTGGTGGGAATGTAAATTGATACAGCCAGTATGGAGAACAGTATGGAGGTTCCTTAAAAAACTACAAATAGAACTACCATATGACCCAGCAATCCCACTACTGGGCATATACCCTGAGAAAACCATAGTTCAAAAAGAGTCATGTACCAAAATGTTCATTGCAGCTCTATTTACAATAGCCAGGACATGGAAGCAACCTAAATGTCCATCGACAGATGAATGGATAAAGAAGATGTGGCACATATATACAATGGAATATTACTCAGCCATAAAAGGAAATGAAATGGAGGTATTTGTAATGAGGTGGATGGAGTTAGAGTCTGTCATACAGAGTGAAGTAAGTCAGAAAGAGAAAAACAAATACAGTATGCTAACACATATATATGGAATCTAAGGAAAAAAAAAAAAAAAAGGCCATGAAGAACCTAGTGGCCAGAAGGGAATAAAGACACAGACCTACTAGAGAATGGACTTGAGGATATGGGGAGAGTGAGGGGTGAGATGTGACAGGGTGAGAGAGTGTCATGGACATATATACACTACCAAATGTAAAATAGATAGCTCGTGGGAAGCAGCCGCATAGCACAGGGAGATCAGCTCGGTGCTTTGTGACCACCTAGAGGGGTGGGATGGGGAGGGTGGGAGGGAGGGAGATGCAAGAGGGAAGAGATATGGGAACATATGTATATGTATAACTGATTCACTTTGTTATAAAGCAGAAACTAACACACCATTGTAAAGCAATTATACTTCAATAAAGATGTTTAAAAAAAAAAAAAACTAATGCTGATTTGCAAGGAAAGCAACAAATGATTGATTATATAAGTCTGTAAGAGGAAGTGTTTTTGCAGCTATTCCAAGCTCAGTAAATCAAAAATAGCTTGCCAGATGTGACTCGTACTTTTCTATAAAATTCATCATTTGCTACATTTAAAAAGCAAAGAAAGAATTTTATAAATAGCAGCACATAAAGAAAATTAGTCCTCCCTTCCATCTATCATCTATCTATGTATCTATCTATCATCTATCTATCTAACATCTATCTATCTAATTAACATCATCTACCTTTAGATCTTCATATTTGTATAAAACACACTTGAGTATGGACATTGAGTTGAGTTGGGAAAATTTTTAATTTCTGAACAAATAGACTTTAATATATCAAGGATTTGTGAGGTTGATTCAATAGCAATAAATGATTGAACTTGGTGACTTTTGAAGACTCTTCCGGTTCTATGATTCTGTGATTCTGTTAATGTAGCATTTTTATAACTAGAGGTTAAATATTCAACAAAACTTAAATTCCAGGTTAAACTTGATGACTTTCAGAGGTAGCAAGCTCTACATTGCAACTTGCCAGTCTCTTCATTATCCCTATACTAATTAACATTTATTTAATCCCTCAGATGATAGACCCTCTCCCCCTACACTGTCTCCTGTCCAGACAAACCTCTACTTCACTTCTGTCACAAGAGTATATACTTTGAAAGTAATATTTTCAGTTCAGAATTATCCCATAAAACTATTTCAGTTATTACTTTATCTTAGAAACCTGGTCATATGAATCACAGTTTGAAAACACAACACAGACAGTTTGTTTATGTTCTCATATATTGTCCACAGCCATATTTTATTACAGTGAATTTCAAAACCTTGGTGTCGGTAAGATTCATGGGAGATATTTGTAAAAATGCATATTCCTAGTCGCTATTCCAGAACTAATAGTTCTTGGGGAAAACTGAGATGTTTCAACTTTTAATAAGCACTCCATGCAATTCTGATGTTGTTAATATGATTTTTTTTTTTTTTTCTGGAACAAACTTTGAGAAACTCTGGTCCTTAATACTCTTTTTAAAAAAAAAATCTTTATTGGAGTATAACTGCTTTACAATGGTGTGTTACTTTCTGCTGTATAACAAAGTGAATCAGCTATATGCATACGTATATCCCCAGGTCCCCTCCCTCTTGCATCTCCCTCCCACCCTCCCTATCTCACCCCTCTAGGTGGTCACAAAGCACGGAGCTGATCTCCCTGTGCTTTGCGGCTTCTTCCCACGAGCTATCTATTTTACATTTGGTAGTATATATAAGTCCATGCCACTCTCACTTCGTCCCAGCTTACCCTTCCCCCTCCCCATGTCCTCAAGTCCATTCTCTAGGTCTGCGTTTTTATTCCTGTCCTGCCCCTAGGTTCTTCAGAACCATTTTTTTTTTTTTTTTTAGATTCCATATATATGTGTTAGCATACGATATTTGTTTTTCTCTTTCTGACTTACTTCACTCTGTATGACAGACTCTAGGTCCATCCACCTCACTACAAATAACTCAATTTCATTTCTTTTTATGGCTGAGTAATATTCGATTGTATATATGTACCACAACTTCTTCATCCATTGATCTGTTGATGGATATTTAGGTTGCTTCCATGTCTTGGCTATTGTAAATAGTGCTGCAATGAACACTGTGGTACATGACTCTTTTTGAATTATGGTTTTCTCAGTGTATATGCCAAGTACTGGGATTGCTGGGTCGTATGGTAGTTCTATTTGTAGTTTTTAAAGGAACCTCCTTATGGTTCTCCATAGTGGCTGTATCAACTTACATTCCTACCAACAGTGCAAGAGTGTTCCCTTTTCTCCACACCCTCTCCAGAATTTAATGTTTGTAGATTTTTTGATGATGGCCATTCTGACTGTTGTGAGGTGATACTTCATTGTAGATTTGATTAACATTTCTCTAATGATTAGTGATGTTGAGCATCCTTTCATGTGTTTGTTGCCAATCTGTATATCTTCTTTGGAGAAATGTTTATTTAGATCTTCTGCCCAGTTTTGGATTAGGTTGTTTGTTTTTTTGATGTTGAGTTGCATGAGCTGCCTATAAATTTTGGAGGTTAATCCTTTGTCATTTGCTTCATTTGCAAATATTTTCTCCCATTCTGAGGATTGTCTTTTCGTCTTGTTTAGAGTTTCCTTTGCTGTGCAAAAGCTTTTAAGTTTCATTAGGTCCATTTGTTTATTTTTGTTTTTATTTCCATTTCTCTAGGAGGTGGGTCCAAAAGGAGCTTTCTGTGATTTATGTTATAGAGTGTTCTGCCTAGGTTTTCCTCTAAGAGTTTTGTAGTGTCTGGCCTTACATTTAGGTCTTTAATACATTTTGAGGGTTTTTTTGTGTGTGTGTGTATGGTGTTAGGGAGTATTCTAATTTCATTCTTTTATGTATAGCTGTCCAGTTTTCCCAGCACCACTATTGAAGAGGCTGTCTTTTCTCCATTGTATATTCTTGCCTCCTTTATCAAAAATAAGGTGACCATATGTGTGTGGGTTTATCTTTGGGCTTTCTATCCTGTTCCTCTGATCTGTATTTCTGTTTCTCTGCCACTATCATACTGTCTTGATTACAGTATCTTTGTAGTATAGTCTGAAGTCCAGGAACCTGATTCCTCCAGCTCCGTTTTTCTTTCTCAAGATTGCTTTGGCTATTCGGGCTCTTTTGTATTTCCATACAAATTGTGAAATTTTTTGTTCTAGTTCTGTGAAAATTGCCATTGCTATTTTGATAAGGATTGCATTGAATCTGCAGATTGCTTTGAGTAGTATAGTCATTTTCACAATGTTGATTCTTCCTTAATATTTACTCTTGATAATTCTTTTCATGCTGAATAATTTAACTTTACCACAAAATATCAAATATCACAGAATTTGTTATAACTTTAGAAATTGTTTTGTGTGCAATGACATGATACTTTTATGAGTATAAAGATGTCTTCTTTCAACCCAAAATTATATGATGAATGTTGCACTAAGAAATCATGTAGAAATGCTCATAAAATTGCTCATAATCTTGTAAAACATACTTTTCAATTTTAAGGACTTAGTTCATAAGCTAGCTGTAATCACTGTATTACGTAATTTCTAGTTAACTCCTTGTTAACAATGGATCTCTCAGGCACCCCGATGTCAACAGACATAAGAACACAATCTGGAATACTACCTTACAAGATAAAGTGCTTTTTAAGAAGTACTTTTGGTAATTCACCAACTAAATCTACTGACTGGTGTCCAAAAGAGATATGCCTAATCACAAACTCTGGTCCACAGAAAACCATATTACAGCACATTTCTAGGTTACTTCAAGGCTAATTTGTAGTGCCCTTAGTTCAAATAGCTAAATTATTTAAAGCACCAAAATTCAGAAATAAGGGATAAAAAAGAGCTCCCATCAGGGAAGATTAGATTAATGCAATTTTCAAATTAAAATAAGTTTGGAGGCTGTCCAGTCTCATTTGCTTTACAAGGTAGGAATTTCCTTTTTTAAATCAGCCATTCTCCAAATCTGTCAAGGGGCAGGAAAGGATCTACTTTTTTTTTTTTTTTTTTTTTTTAAGATGGACTCATCTCCTGATGGACAGCAATAATTATTAGAACTATGTTCCTTATATTTAGTCAGAATTAACATTCTTGTAATTTTGTAGCTTGAATTTATCATGGAATACTTCTGCTTCTTATTTCACATGACAGCAGGAGAAAATGTGGGGTTTTGTAGGCTGGGTTAAACTAACTTCTATTTTGTCTTCTGTGTTAGATATTTGAAATGTATTAGGAATTTTTCTCCTCATTTGATCCTGTGAGGAAGGTATTATTCCCCTCTTCTCTCATTTTATGACAAAAGGACTGAGACTTAGAGAAGTTAAGCAACTTGTCTTTGGTCAGTTTATAGGGATGGGAGTAAAACTAGAACATAGATCTTCAATCCAGTTCATACTTTTAACATTCTAAATTGTCTAATGTATTGAGCACTGTCATTTAACCTTGACTTCTTGCACATCTATTGTGTGCCAGGCATGTTAAGTACTGAAAATATAATGAATAACAAATCACATGGTTTCTGGTCTCAAAAACTTTAAATCACCTTTATGGTGACTATTTGACTCATTTTACATTAAATGATAACAGATTTCAGGAGAATTTCTTAAGAGAAATACAAACATATTTGGCAACCTAATGTCTGTAATCTCTACAGACAGTGTGTTGGGTATTTGGCTCATGGCATTGAACATGACAGGTACAGTTTATGCTCTTCTATATCTAAGAGAGTTGGATAAAAGATACAAGCTCAACAAATAAATGTAGGAGTATAATGAAACTACAGAAACATAGGACGTAGGTAATTTACCTAGTTTGGGAGGTTAGGAAAAGGCTCCTGAAGTACCTGCTAAACAGCCTCAGGCCTAAAGAATGAATTTAATGAAAACTGGGAAGGAAGAGCATTCTAGGCAAAAAGCCTACGATGTGTTAAGACTGAAGATTGAGACAGGTATGGTATGCATGTTTGGCATCCCATGCTTGTTTGGCAGAAGGCACCGCATCATCATATACTGAACTGTCACTTGCTTTGGCATGCATTCTTAATATATTCCACACTTCTAATATCCTTTTGTTTGCTGATGTGCCTACTACAAGTTTTATCAATTACTCAAGATATTATTCATTTCATTATAGCCACAAAAATTAAGGAGTAGATTTGACATGCAAGTTTCCACTTAAATGTGAATAGAGAAATTTATCGTTTGATTTTGAAATTGAAATATACTAGATATGAAATATCACTGATTTATTAAGAGAAATTGATATTATTTTTCACTTGTGCACAGTGTAGACTTGGAAAATTACATATCTTTTCTGGACATCATTTTCCTAATCTATTAAATAAGAATTCAGAAAAATTTGTATAGAATTTTTAAAAAGTTGTTCTAGAATTAAAAGTCCATGTATATGTTATAATCTTTATCTAAGATTTTAAGTTAATGAAGTATATAAACTACATTACATATAAAAGTTATTTAATTAATACTATTAAATAATTTCAAATGTCAAGCTTTTTCTAAGAGCAAATAAGAGTGAAAAGAAAGATGCTTTCTATTGACATGTCAATGATTATTATGTTTTTTGTGAATGTAATAATGACAGTAAACATTTATACAATACTTAACATGTCCTAGACATTGCTTTAAGTGCTTTTCATTTATTAAGTCTAAATTCTCACATCTCCTCAAAGGAGGTACTAATGTTAACATTATATAATAATGAAGAAACTGAGGCATAGAGAGATAAAGTAACTTAACTTTCTAATGATCACAATCAAAATTATGAATTTTAATACTTGTGCTCCTGTGTGTACACTTGACTACTATACTATGTTTTATTGCTGCAAAATTTACTAGTGAAGCATCAGAGAGAGCAGCATTGTTTGCTTAAGAACCAATCCAGGAGTTATGACATCTATTCTTTAGATTAGAGGTGATCTTGGAGAGGTCATGTCATCTCTCAGGCCTGACTCAGATATCTCAAAACCAAGATTTAGGAACTGAAATAATTCATCTTGTTTTCTTCTATGCTTTCAGAAGATGGCTGGTATCTAATAGTTGGGTTCTCGAAAACTGTAATCAAATAATTAAGATAGATCTTAATTTACTGAAATAAAAATAAGTGAATGTATAGCAAATTCTTATTTCTTAATTCTCTAATTATAAATACCAGAATCTAAGAGCAGATGAAATATTATTGAACTCATTATCAAATACTTATTTTAATCTATAACAATATTTGTGATATTACAAGCATACAAAGAGCATTAAAACTTTCATTTTCTGATATCTTTAACAAGATTGAAAACTAAATTAGGTGGTTTTTAAGCCCTTAGAGTTTTTAGTAGTTAGTCTTCAGATAGGGCTCCCAAGTGAACTATACTTCCAAGAAATTTTGTAGCTCTTTTCCCTAATTCTGAGACAGTCACTTTTAACAAATTGAATGCGACTCAGTCAGCCTTATTGGTATACTCACTCTTGGAGCCCTGAGCATCATGGAAGAAGTCCAACTACCCACTGAACAGAAATTCTGAGGACCAGAGGGTGAGAATCTGAGCTCAGGCTTCCAGTGGCCCCACTAAGATCCCAGCTATGTGAATGGAGCCTTCTTGGACTCTCCAGATTAGACCAACTATCAGCTAAATGCTATTGAGAAAACCCAGTTGCCATTATGTGGAACAAAATAATCAGCCATCTGAGTATCCACCAAATCATGAGATCTAATAAAATGAGTGCTATTTTAAGCCTCTAGGTTTTAGGATAGTTACACAGAAACAGATAAATGAACAATTCAAAAGGGAAATGATTCAATATATTATAAAGTCATCACTTTATTATCAGATTTTATCTCAGTTTGTTCAACAAGTGGTCCTGGTCAAAATGATGATGATGGTGAAGCTCAGTAAAAGTATCCAGCAATGAGTTTGGAGTCAGAAGTAATTCCAACCTTAGCATATAATAAACTCTCTGACAAATCACTCTTTTAGCCTCATCTACGAAATAAGAATAATACTACCTATCTCATAAAAGATTAAATATAACATTACACACAAAAGATATAATAATTAGTAGTAGTTGTTATAAGTTGAATTGTGTTCCTCAAAATTCATATGTTAACCCTTGTACTTGGGAATGTGGCTTTATTTGGAAATAGGGTTGTTGCAGATGTATTATAATTAGTTAAGTTAAAGTCATACTGGATTAGGGTAGACCTCTAATCCAATATAACTGATATTCTTATAAAAAGGAAAAATTTGGACATAGACTCATGGTAGAGGGAAGATGATGTGATGAGACATAAGGAAAAAACCAGTTCAAAGCAAAAAGAGTGGCCTAGAGCAAGTCCTTCTATCAGAGGTCTCAGGAATAACCAACTCTGCCAACACCTTGATTTCAAATTTTTAACCTCCAGAGTGATGAGACAGTAAGTTTGCTTTTTAAGAGCCACCAGTTTGTGGTATTTTGGCATGACAGCTCTAGCAAGCTAATACAGTAGCATTGTTGTTTCCATTTCTAAATTCATAGTGACAATTCTTCCCACAGGTAACCAATTAGTCACTCAACCTGAACCTCTCATTTCAGAAAAATGGTCTATGAGCTACTAATTTATAACAAGGTATTTTAGGAAAATTTTTATTTTCAATAGATCATCTGAAAAACATTATTTTTAAGAATTGTCACTGTCACTGATCATCAGGATATTTTTTATGAAAAAAAGGTTCCTGGTAATCCTCAACCAATTCAAATAAAAATTTATGATCAGTACTGAGGTGGTGATTAGGACCTCAGTTTTTGAAGGAATATTTCAAGGCTTAGTTTGCATGGCAAAGAAATCTCTTTGTAATACAAAATTGATGCTAGCATATTAATTTAAAATACATCCAGTTGGAACAAACTAGGGAACAAATTAATTCTAACCAAAAAATAATCTATTTTGTCAGTAATGGTAAAAACAATTGACAGAAAGACTGTACAGACTGCTGCTCTCCTATAAACAGTGAAATTACCATGGCGGAGACAACTGAATAATAAGGAAATAGTAGCTGTAATTAGCATTTGACATATATGTATTATGGAAAACCCTGAGAATAATAAGATGCTTTATAAGGTGACTTTTGGTTTACTCTTATTTGAAATTATCAAGCACTATTTGTGTATCTAATAACTTCATTATGTCACATTAATTTATTGGAAAGGGTCAAAATACATATACTAAATTAACAGCATGAAACAGGACTTTTGAAAATATAATATTATCAGATGATAAACATACTTATAAAACTAAGAAACATACAAGTAGACTTCTGATTTATGCATGAACATTTGTACAGATAGAAATTCCACAATGGCTCTCACTAACCAATTCTGAAGTCATTATGAAGTTCAACCATCAGAAATCTCCTGGATTTTCTACAACTAATATCACACTCAACAGTGAAAAGCTGAAAACATTTCCTCTAAGATCAGGAACAAGACAAGGATGCCCACTCTCACCACTTTTATTCAAAATAGTTTTGGAAGTCCTAGCAATGGCAATCAGAGAAGAAAAAGAAATAAAAGGAATCCAGATTGGAAAAGAAGAAGTAAAACTGTCACTCTTTACAGATGACATGATACTATACATAGAAAATTCCTAAAGATGCTATGAGAAAACTACTAGAGCTCATCAATGAGTAAACTTTCAGTAAAGTTTCAGGATACAAAATTACTACATAGAAATCTGTTGTATTTCTATACATTAACACTGAAAGATCAGAAAGAGAAATTAAAGAAACAATCCCAGTTACCATCACATCAAAAAAGAAAAAATACCTAGGAATAAACCTACATAAGGAGAAAAAAGACCTGTACTCTGAAAACTATAAGATGCTGATGAAAGAAATCAAAGATGACACAAATAGATGGAAAAAATATACCATGTCCTTGGATTAGCAGAATCAATATGGTCAAAATGATGATACTACCCAAGGCGATCTACAGATTCAGTGCAATCCCTATAAAATTACCAATGACATTTTCCACAGCACTAGAACAAAAAATCTTAAAATTTGTATGGAGACACAAAAGACCCTGAATAGCCAAAACAATCTTGAGAAAGAAATTGGAGCTCAAGGAATCAGGCTCCCTGACTTCAGACTACACTACAAACCTACAGTAATCAAAACAGTATAGTACTGGCACAAAAATAGAAATATAGATCAATGGAACAGGATAGAAAGCCCAGAAATAAACCCATGAACCTATGGTCAATTGATCTATGACAAAGAGTCAATGGAGGAAAGGCAGTGTCTTCAATAAATGGTGCTGGGAAAACTGGGCAGCTACATGTTAAAAAAAATGCAATTAGAATATTCTTTAACACCACACACAAAAATAAACCCAAAATGAATTAAAGATCTAAATGTAAGACTGGATATAAAACTCTGAGAGGAAAACATAGGGAGGGCACTCTTTAACATAAATTGCAGCAATATCTTTTCCAAGCCGTCTCCTAGAGTAATGGGAATAAAAGCAACAATAAACACATGGGATGTAATTAAACTCAAAAGCTTTTGCACAGCAAAGGAAACCATAAACAAAACGAAAAGACAACCCACAGAATGGGAGAAAATACGTGCAAATGATGCAACAAGCAACTCATGCAGCTCAATATCAAAAAAACAAACAACCCAATGAAAAAATACACAGAAGACCGAAATAGACATTTCTCCAAAGACATACAGATGGCCAAGGGGCACATGATAAGATGCTCAACATTGCTAATTATTAGAGAAATGCAAATCAAATCTACAATGAGGTATCACCTCACACCAGTCAGAATGGCCATCATCAAAAAATCTACAAACAATAAATGCTGGAGAGGGTGTAGAGAAAAGGGAACCCTCCTAACACTGTTGTGGGAATGTAAATTGGTACAGCCACTATGGAGAACAGTACAGAGGTTCCTTAAAAAACTAAAAATAGAGCCACCATATGATCCAGCAATCCCACTCCTGGCATATATCCAGAGAAAAACATTGGTTGAAAGGGTACATGCCCCCCAATGTTCATTGCAGCACTGTTTACAATAGCCAAGACATGGAAGCAACCTAAATGTCCATCAATAGATGAATGAATAAAGATGTGGTACATATATACAATGGAATATTACTTAGCCCTTAAAAAGAATGAAATAATGCCATTTGCAGCAACATGGATGGACCTGGGGATTATCATACTAAGTGAAGTAAGTCTGACAGAGAAAGACAAATATCATATATAGCTTATATGCAGAATCTTAAAAAATGATATAAATGAACTTATTTACAAAACAAAAACAGACTCCCAGACTTAGAGAACAACCTTATGGTTACTGGTGGAGCCGGGGGAAGGGTTGGGGGAAGGGATAGTTTGGGAGTGTGGGATTGACATGTACTCACTGCTGTATTTAAAATAGATAATCAGCAAGGACCTACTGTACAGCACAGGGAACTTTGCTCAATGTTTTATAAAAACCTAAATGGGAAAACATTTGAAAAAGAACAGATAAATGTATAACTAAATCACTTTGCTGTACACCTGAAACTAACACAACATTGTTAATCAACTCTGATCCAATATAAAATAAAAATTAAAAAAAAGAAATCTCTGGATCTTAACCTAAGTACCTTTCTTTTTCTTGCCACTTCAGAATGGAAAAAACTAAATTTATAACACAAAATAGTCATTTTTGCCAGAAAATGAAATTAAAATCTCAACCTTTAGGCTTCTATTTATAAGATAAAAGTGACTACTTCCATTTAATTCATTCATTCAACACATATATATTTAGGTCCTGAAATGTGTCAGGCACTGTCCTAAGTGCTGGAAATAAAGAAGTGCTGGAGATAAAGAGGTAAAATCCTTAATGGAACTTATGTTCTAGTGAGAAAGAAAGGCAGTACAGAAAAAAAAAAGAAAGAAAGAAAGAAAAAGCTAACTAACGAATTCAATTTAAAAACCTTCAGATAAATGTAAATTCTATGAAGAAAAATATTGCAGGTAAAGTTAGGGGTCTGCAAGGTGAGGGACTGAATTTAGTTAGGTGGTCAGAGAAGGCCTTTGAGTAGGTATATAAATGATATGAAGGAACACACTGCACACAGGTCTAGGCAGTCAACTTTCCAGATGGAGGTACTATTAAATGCAAATTCTCTAAGGTGGAAAATGCTTAGATACTAGAAGATAAACAGAAGGCCAATATGGGCTGGAGAATGAATGAGGAGGAGGACACTAGGGGAGGAGGTCGGAGAAGTGGACAGAGGCCAGAGCATGTTGACTGACCCCATCCTGGCATATTTGACCTAATCATAATATATAATTAACAACAAGGATAAGGGAACTTTATAATAAATAGTTATCAAATTTTAACATTTCAAAAGATAGGAAAGACTTCCTATATCTTAAAGGACAAAATAATAATTCATTGTGATTTAATGACATAATCTTAGTTGTGCCACTAACTAACTTTATACTAGTGGACAGCAGCTCATTTAACTTATAGACCTTAGTTTCTCTATCTTTTTAATAAGAGGATTGGATTACATTATTGTACTTTTTTTTCAACTCTGAAAACTGATTTAGAGAATTTTCCTCCTATGGAACGAAACAACAATCCAAATCCAGCAAAAAGAAATAAACAAGGAATAAGTGGAACCATAGTGTTCTTTAAATTTTTAAATTATGTATCAGATGAGGAAGTTCTGAAATGCTCTGAAATCCCTAGGAATTTGCAACTACTTTTAGGTTTCAGGAAATATAATGATCATAAAGAAAAAGTAAAGCACAGAAGTCTAATACATTCTGATTTAGGGCTTTAAGAGTCAATTTGTATCTATTTTTTCAAATTCTCTAATCGAGTGAATTTTTTATGACATTTCCAAATATTTCACATATTATATTGCACACTGACCCTATTCTGATTTATTATGTTTTGAAATGTAATTCATATACTATAAAATTCACCATTTTGAAGTATAAAATTCATTGGTTTTTAGGATATTTACAAGGTTGTGTGACCATCATCACTTTTTCATTCCAGAATATTTTCATCAACCCCCAAAGAAATCTTGTGCCCCTTAGTAGTTACTCTCTTCCCCCTTTACTCCCTCTATGGGCAAACATTAACTTGCTTTCAGTTTCTATGGATTTCTCTATTATGGACATTTAATATAAGTGAAATTATACAACATGTGGCATTTCTTTGGCTTGGCTTCTTTCACTCAGCATGAGGTTTTTCAAGTTTCATCTACATTGTAGCATGTTATCAGTATTCCATTCGTTTTTAGCTGAATAATACTCCATTGTACGAATATGACACATTTTATTTATCCATTGAGCAGTTTATGGACATTTACATTTCTTCTATTTTTTGGCTATTATAAATAATGCTGCTATGAAGTTATATGCAAGTTTTTGTGTAAACATATGTTTTTTAGGAGTAGATTTCTGGATCATATAACTCTATGCTTAACTTTTTGAGGAACTGCCAAACTATTTTCCAAGGCAGCTGCACCATTTTACATTCCCACCAGCTATGTATAAGGGTTCCAGTGTCTCCACATCCTTGCCACTCCAGCATACTTTTGGACTAATCAATGGATTTGTTTTGGAAGAGAGAGGAGATAGGAATTTTTTTCAGATCACATAATAGAGGAATTCAAATTTAAATAAATTTTAAATGAACTGTTTTGCAAATAAACACTCTTTACTGTAGCTGCTTTATAAAGTTAGTCTCCTTTAAGATAATTGCAAAGAAGTCAGGCATGTGTATGCTATTATTGATTCTTATGGTAGTGTATTTTTATCTGTAATATATTCAGAATAACACTTTATTCCTTTTGTGTAATTCAGAGACATTTTATGTGTTTGATATTCTATCCGAAGGAAGGAAAATTTACAGATGATGCCTATCACATCTCAGAGTGGATTGACAGGGCATAACTGCATGGTCACAAAAAGATGAAACAGAATAAGATTGGGGCCTAGGGCTAGACTCTAGGTCAGCTGTCGATGGACATTATTGTGTCCTTGGAGCATTCTAATCCCAAATTATTTCTCAGGTATATGATCAGCATCAGTAGTGAAACAATACCAAGATGCTCCCTCAGGGAAAAATGATCCCTGAAAAGGCAATCAGGAGATATTCAGAGCTCCAGAAAGACAGTTTTGGGGACATGTGAAAAATAGGTAACGAGTTCCTTGCTCCAGGATAAGAAATTGCTGGCAGTGTTTTAGTTCCGGGGGTGTGGACCTAGCAGAAGTGTGACTGTCTTAGGAGAGGTCTGAAATACTAAGCAGGTTACAAAAATAAGCATGTGAAAAAGGGACCCAAAATCAAAACCAGATAGGAAGAATTATGTGTTAACATAGGCACCTGATCTTAGATGCAGGAACCTCATTATTGGAATAAGAGCATAAAGATGAAAAAGGTGACCTGAGAGAAGTCATTAGTCAGCAATGGCTGTGCTCCAGGTTAGAGGGAAGCAGATAAAATTCCTAAAACCCAGTGATGAGCCCTGGGGCCTGATGTCCCTAGTTGGCCTGAGAGGGTGTTGACTCAGGAAAAATAGTTCATTGGTGGTTAACAGGGGTTCTGTATGCCTGGGAAAGTGACCTAAATCTGAATCTGTAGTTGCTTAACTATTTCCCTTCTCTAGTTTGTTTTATTCTGAAAATTGGGGAATTATTCTGAAAATTAGTGAAACTCTGGTTGGGAGAATAGGGTTTCACCTTTGCGAGGAGACAAGCATAGGTAGGAGAAAATAAGGCAAGGTCTGCTAATATCTACAAGTTATTACACTTAAGAAGGAAAACAAGATTAAAGGCATCATCAAGGTAGGTGCATTTTAACAAAATGGGACTCATCCTTGTTTTTTTTTCTATTTTTTCACCTCCCCACACCCCAAATACACACACACACACAAACACACACACACAAATCCAGTCACCATGTCTTATTGGTTCACTTTTGTTAATGTGCCTCATACTGCCCCCCTTCTCTCTATCCCCCCTCTTTAGTACCTCATGATTTTTTTTTTTTAATTTGCAGAAATTCCACAGATTACTAATCCTTTTCTCTTGAGACCACTTTTTCCAATGTTTTTCACTCTCTCTCTTCATCAATTTCTACAACACTGTCTGAAAGATATTATAAAACCTCAAACTACTCACATGATTCCCATGACAAAAATCTTTCAGAACCTCTACATAACTTTTAGGGTAAAGTCCAAAACTTGTAAGCATTATGTCTAGATTTGGCCCCTACTTATCTTTCCAGCCTCATCACATGTGAGGACCCTTTTTTAATTCCATGTTTTGCTTACATAAAACTAATTTAAAATTTACCTAAAATCACAAATTTTTTGCTAGATTTTAGGTATTTGCATTTTATGTTTTTCTTTCTTGGAAAGATTTTACCTCCTGACCCTTTTTGACCATTAACTCCTTCTATGAGCTTTCTACTATTCTATAGAATATATCATGGCATATTACAGTTTCCTTTTGTTCCCTTGGTTCAACTGCATTAATATCACTCTCAACTCTAGGGTGTAAGCTCCATAGAAGAATAGATTCTGTCTTAGTTCTGTTTATTTATTAAAGGCTTGGCCCATAGTAATGTGCTCCATAACTCTTTGATTAGGAGTGAGCATGCATGGCCAAATGTATTGGTAATGAAGACAGATTTAGAGCTTTCTTTTATTCATAAAGGTCTTAGAACCTGTAGTATAGAACAGTACATCATCATTTACTACCTTGGCATAAACAATGACATGTCATTATTAGCTTTTCTGTGTCTTAGTTTCCTCATATGTAAAACAGGATTAATACATATAGCTACTATAGGACGTTAATATACGATTTTAATAAAATGAGATAAAACATGAAAAGGGTTGGGAAAGTGTCTGGTACACAGTAAGCATGTAACAAATGTGTGTGATAGTGGTGATAATGATGATAGTTGTGATGGTTATGATAGTGATAGTGATGTTTGCCATTTGAATAAGCTAGTCCTGTATTTGTGTCTTTTGGGGAACTGTGGAAAGGGGAAATGAAACCATTATGTATTAAGTACTGTTACTTTCATAAATTTTTTTGACTTAATCTACTCAGGCCATTTTTATTAGTAAGGAAGCTGACTTAATGAAGGGAAAATATATCTAGTGCACACATTAACTGTCAGGCATTCTATTTAGGACTCTAACATGGGTTATATTGGATCATCTCATTACTCTGATAAAACTGTTTTGAACAACTGAGGATGACATATTTCCATATCTATAATCATAATTGTTAAAATCTTGCCTCTGCTAAAACTCTTACAAGGACGTGATCCAAACTGAAGTATATATTAAACAAAAATGGGTAGTTTCTTTCCTTATAGTTCTTGGAATTCTATGAAATATATCTTAAAACAAAAAATAATAGTTTATTTCTTTTAGTTCTTACAGTTCTCTGGTGTAATGAAAAGCACTTGAGATTTGGAAAAAGAAGTGTTCCTGCTCTGCTTTGCTTCTTAGACAACACCTAAGTATGAAGATTATTTTAAAAGGATATAAACAAATTGAAGCAGTCAGAGGGAAAGATCAGGACCATGAAGTGACTCTGAAAGCAGGTAATACTGAAAATAGTGGGAGGAACCAAGGAAAAAGTAGACTCAAGGAACAAAAAAATATGGCTTTCTTTGAATATTTGATATTCTGTCATGTAAATAAACATTTTCATACGACTATAATAGGCAGAATTGTAACCATTGGTTATAAGGCACAGAGAAATGTATTTGGCCTCAATATAAGAAAAATTTTTCTAATAAAAAGAGTTGTAAAAAGAAGGGCAAGTTTACAAGAAACCAAGTTCCCAGTACCTGGAGGTGATTTCAAAGGGAATTCAAAATGATCTAATTAGATGACATTCAAGATGCCATCCAACTCTGATAATCTATAATCTTGGCTAGTTCATGGAGAATATATGATGTTCCTAGCATTATCAACTTCATTTACCTTTCTTATAATCTTATTCCAGATAGATTTAATTATTATTTTGTGCATCTACTGTTATGATGTGATACTGTAGGAGGATTATGAACTTGAAATTAGACAGACTTGATTTCCAATCCTGAGTTTGCCACTTACTTTTTGAGGGCATTGTTCAGTTTCTCTAGGCCTCAGTACTTTTATTTCTAAAATAGTAATACTACTGATTTCATACCAAGGTTTAATAAAGTGACATATGTGAAATACCTACCATATGGTAGTGGTCAACAAATAAAACCATCAGTACCATCTGATGAACAATTGTGACATGAAAGACTATCGAGAGAAAATATTTAATTTATTTTCCAGTAAAGTTTTTGTTAAAGTCTAACATATATACAAGCAAACGCTCAAAGTACAATATAAATAGTTGGCTAGATGAATTTTCTTAAACAGTCTTTTTTTTTTTTTTTTTAAACAGTCTTTTTAAAAAAACAAATACATTTTAACATGCATGTGGGAGGATGGTATTCAATTTAAAGGAGATAATAATCACATATTATTGGGTATGTGATATAAAAAGAACTGAGGATTGGGGCACTATATTTTTGCCATTTTATTCTTTTATATATATAATTAACAAATTATGAGTGCATATATTTATGAATATTGCCAAGGTAAATACCTTGTAACTAGCATCCAAATAGAAAATTACCCCAGAAGCTCCTTCATGTTCCCTCTCAGTCTTTACGAATAGATTTTTTTTTCAGTATATGGCATGTAGCAGATTTTTTTCATATATTGAGTTTTTGCATATATATATATATTGCACTTAGAATAGTGCTTCTAAAGCTAGGCATGCATCTGAATTACCTGGAGTGTTTGTCAAAAACTGAAATCTAAAGCCCCACCCCTAGAGTCTCCAAATCAGTAGGTCTGGGGTGGGGACTAAGAATTTGCAGTTATAACAAGTGGTACTGAGTCTCAACTATTCTCAATTGGTACTGATGCTTTTGGCCCAGGAATCACATTTTGAAGCTCATTGATCTATAGTACTCTATTCAATGAATATACCATACTTATTTATCCATTATACTGCCGACATAAATTTGGATATTATCAATAATGCATATTTGGTCACACTTGTACATGTGCTTGGGTGGGTAGATAGATTAATAGATAAATAAAAATTATAGGGTCATGGTTTATGCATATATTTATTCATAGATTATATTGTCCAAAAGCTTAAAAGTAGTACCACTAACTTGTAATCCCAATAGTAAAAGGGAGATCTAGTTGCTTTATACATGTAACAGCTTTTACATTAAAAAAATTTATCTACACTATATATGTAATGGTAGCTCATGATTTTAACTTGTATTTCTCTGATAACTAATAGTATTGAATATATTGGCACATGCTTCATTTAAATATCCTCTTTTGAAGTACCCTTTTAAGACCTGTTCAATTTTATACGGGTTTATCTGTATTTTTCTTACTAATTGATAGGACTTCTTTGTCTACTTGTTGGATATAAGGACTGTCTATATGGGGTGTCTAGGAAGATGAAGACAACAGATGGTCTCACAGAGATATCCATGGTCCAGAGCAAAGGAAAGAAGCACCAGAATTAAGTTCTAGCTCTCAATGGTGAAGGAGAAATGTATGAAAGATCTCTCAGACCTAAAGGATATGTATGGAAATGAGGGGCATCACTGAGGCAACCTGTAAATATCCCAGTCCAGATGAGAGGACAGGCATCTCCACAGATACCTTTGAGTATAAATGACTTGAATGCAGAATGGCCCCTCCTCCAACACCTCAGCCCTATATAAGACCACCAAAATTTAGGCAAAGGCAGAGGAAAGGGGAGATGGAAACTGATAACATCAAGTTTCTCCTATCCAACAGAATAAGCTCTCAAAATTGGAATGAATTTATATCAGAAAAATACACTTAAATTTCCTGCTCACTTGAATTTGTGAATAAAATTGTAGAGAAAACTGATGATATTCTCATTCTTCAAGGAAGATTTCATTTTCATAATTTTGATTTTTAATTTAAATTTTAATATTTATTGGAGTTTATATTATTTCATTGCTTCTTTCTCAAATTGCAATCCATGTATTGGCTTAAATCAAATTTCAGGCTGAGAAAGTTACAGTGCTAAAAGACAAAATGCTACTAATTTTGTGTCTTTGTCACCAAGAGTCTTGTGACTGCATGCAAGTAGCAAAGAAGGAGAAACAGGATTTCCCCATATTGAAGCAAAAGATTCCATTTTCATTTGACCAATAAATGTAGCGTATCTATTCAAGGAATGCTAGGAGAAGGGAAATAGTGACCTACACAGGTCCTTCTTTAACCAGGGTTCTCAGGACTATGCATGCCTAACACAAAAACCATATTCTTCGTTAATAAGACTGATTTTACATTATATGGAAAATAAAGCATAGCAGTGAATATCAGGAAAACAACTTATAAAATGACTAAATCCTTCCCCTAGAACCAGTGAAACTTAGAAGTATTTTTGACTGAATACTTTTAGATCTTTTCCAAACCAATGCTATACTAAAATGCAAGCCATGTTCTACGACTATCCTTAGCTGACTCCCATGATTTTTCACTTCTTACAGAGTTGTAATGTTCTTTAGATTCTTGCAGTGATTAGTGAATGAAAATATTAGAAAACAGTAAAATCAGTTAATTACTTAACGTTCTAAACTGGAATACATATTTAAATTGTAGTTCTATTTTTATAATAAAAGTATAAAAGCATGTAAATTTTTATAAAAGCATGCTATAAACCTTACAGAGATGTCATCGTACTTTTTATATAACTTCATGAACGAATTTAAAATCAAGACTTATTCAACAATATTTTATTTGGGAAAAAAAACAGTGATTACACAGTTCATAATTATAAATTTTTAATTATTTTGAAGATAAAATGATCTTTTAGCTTCTTCAAAAAATAATCTAGAACTGATATATTTTAAAAGTATCCAAAACTAAAATTTCTGACATAGAAACTGTGACATAGAACTGTGACACCTTAGATACAGGTAAACTTAAGATATAACAAGTTTCTTCCATCTTCTGAAACCTAGAATGCTTTTTTTCTGAAATATCATATACGTTGTTGGAAAATTACAAAATGCTTTAATACTTTAAGTATAAGAATGTATAAACAACCATATCATAAATATTTGTGCTTTGTCACATTTACTTGTCACAAGCTGCTTTGTCACATTTACTTCAGATATTTCATTTTTAAAAGATAAAACAATGCAGGTGGGGTTAAAGTTCTCCTTGTAACATTATCTATTTCATTTCTCCTCTCCCTGCCTCTGCTATGGTTACCATTAGCCTGAAATAAGTGTTGTGGCAGAGTGTATTTTACAAAAATGGCCACAGTAATATCTGGCATCTCACATGTGCTTCTCAATGTGGCTGTGAAAATCTTACAATAAGAGATGGAGCTTATTGCTTCTTCCCCTTGAATCAGAGCAACTGCTGAGACTGCTTTGACCAATGGCTGATGTGATGCTAGGTCAGTTCTGAGCAGTCTTCAACTGGCTTGCACTTTCTGTCTCCTGACTCTTAAAAGCCATCCACCATGTAAGAAGTATGACACAATTGAGATTGCCACGTTGTGGGAAGTTAAGTTCCATGGAGAGGCCCTGGAATGTGAGGAAAAAGAACAAGGAGTATCCAGGCACAGAACTTTCTAGTGACTCCAACCCAGCTGCTGTACTTTGGCAGCCCTAAGAAAAGCCCAAGCATAAACCATCCAAATGAGCCCAATCAGTTCACAGAACATGACAAAATTAATAAATTGTTTCAAGCCATCAAGTTTTAAGGTGATTTGTTACATAGCACTAAAAAACTGAAAGAGGTGTGTGTAATCTTGCACAATGTTTTCGTATATCTATATGTATCCAAAAATATAGTATTTTCACTTATTTTTTTTGAAATATACATAAATGTCATCACATTTTATATATTCTTTTGAAATCTACTCTTCATCAAATATAAATATGCTTATTCATTTTTATCATTTTTTATTTTATTATGAAATGTTATGCCTACTAAAGAATATATATACTTAAATGCAAAACAATTGTAAATAGTAATAGTAACATAATGAACATAGTTGTACCTACCATCTAGTTACAAGATTAGAACTTTAATACACTTATTGAAGCTACTGTGTATTATACCCTTACTGATCTATTTGTTACCATCCCTCTTCCACACAGGTAACAACTATTCTTAATGTTTTGTTTATTATTCTTTTGATTTTATTTAATTGCACTATATGTGCTAATATTTAAAGCAAAGTTGTTTTGTTCTTCTAGTATTTTATATAGAAGTTGAACTGTTGAACTATACTATTTTTCCACCTTAGTATTTGTGAAGTCTTACATAAGTTTGGTTCATTCATTTTCAATGTTTTATATTATTTTATTGTAAGAATATATATTCATCCATTATCTTGTTGATAAATATTTAAATTGTTTTGAATATTTTTGCAAAGAAGAAATCTGCTATGAATACTTTATATTATAATAAATGTCAATTGTAAATAAACTAATAATTTATATGAAACAATCTAACAGAGAGGATCAAATATAACAAAGAATTGATCAGCTAAAAAGGCAGAAAATGAGGATGAAGAAAGAACAATAATTGATTAGTTTAAAATGAATAACAAGACAGTGAGTTAAATCCAACTATATGAATATTGCATAAATATCTAAATATGTGTGCATCTATAAGGAGAACTTCAAAATGTATGATATAAAAAGTGATGGAAAAAGAGGGAGAAATAGACAAGTACACAAGCATGGTTAGATATTTGAAAGCCCCCCTCTTTGTAACTGATAGAACAATTGTTAGAAAAAAAATCATTGAGGATATAGCTTTGAAAAATTTCTCCAACAGAAACATGACCGATCAGTCAAAAAACATTTGACTTTATCGAATGGACATTTTTAAGACATTATACCTAATACCTGCACAATACACATTATTTTCCCAATGGTATATGGAATATTCTCAAGAAAGTCCATATGTTGAACAATAAAACAAGTTTCAATTTTAAGATATTGGAATTTATAGAGTATACCCAAACCAAAATAGAATTAAATTAGAAATCAAGAATAATAAAATAATTAGAAAACACCCAGATATTTGGAAATTAAACAACATACTTCTAATAATCCATGAGTCAAAAATTCATGAGGGAATTTATAGAACATTTTGAACTGAATGAAAATAACATTACAACATTTTATAACTGTGAGGTACCAATAGTGCTCAGAGGAGGTTGTAGTTTTAGATGCTTATATTAGATAATAATAAAGGTTTAAAATCAATCAGCAATAGGAAGCTATAAAGTAAGGGCAAATCAAACCCAAACAAGGGTAGAATGAGGGAAATAATAAAGATACATAAAGACATGAACAGAAATCAATGTATTAGAAAACAAACCAACAATAGAGAAAAATCAATAAAACCAAAAGTTTGTTCTTTTAAGATATTAATAAAATTGTTAAATCTCTAGATAAAAAGGAAAATTCAAATAACCAATATCATAAGTGAAATATTAAATTTTATAGAAATTAAAAGGATAACAATATTTTATGAGTAAATTATCCAAATAAATTAGAAAATGTTGATGAAACAGATAAGTTATTTGAAAAACATGTGACTAGGGACTTCCCTGGTGGTCCAGTGGTTAAGACTTCGCCTTCCAATACAGGGGGTGCGCTCCCAGGTTGGGAAGCTAAGATCCCACATGCCTCGTGGCCAAAAAACCAAAACAGAAGCAATATTGTAACAAATTCAACAAAGACTTAAAAAAGGTCCAAATCTAAAAAAAAAAGAAAAAAAGAAAAACGTGACCAAAAATTACAAAAGAAGAATTTTTTAAAAATTGTGAATAGCCATGTATCTGTGAAAACAATTGGATTTGTAATTAAACATCTTTCCACAAAGAAAATCCCAGGTTCAGATTGATTCATTGGTGATTTCTATCATTTAGGGAGAAATACCAGGAATTTTTTTTAAATTTATTTATTTATTTATTTATTTGGCTGCATTGGGTCTTCATTGCTGTGCATGGGCTCCCTCTAGTTGCGGCGAGTGGGGGCTCCTCTTCATTGTGGTGAGCGGGCTTCTCATTGTGGTGGCTTCTCTTGTTGCAGAGCACAGGCTCAAGGTGTGGGGGCTTCAGTAGTTGTGACATGCGGGCTCAGTAGTTGTGGTGCATGGGCTTAGTTGTTCCGTGGCATGTGGGATCTACCAGGGCTAGTGATCTAACCCGTGTGCCCTGCATTGGCAGGTGGATTCTTAACCACTGTGCCACCAGGGAAGTACAGCAATCCTATACAAACTGTTGCAGAAAATGGAGGAAAATGGAAAACTTCTCAACCTTTTTTATGAGATCAGTTTAATCCTGATACCAAAAGTAGATAAAGATATTAGAAGGTGAGAAAGTTAGTATTTCTCATGAGCACAGATGCTAACATCCTCAACATAATATTAGTAAATTAAATCCAGGCTTATACAAAAAATGATAATACTTATGAAGTGCTCAAATAAAAGACATAAAGTTTGGAAAGAGTAGTAAACCTTTCTTCATAGATTGTCTTATTGTGTATATTTAAAAAATCCTAAGGAATGTATTGAAAAAAATCCTAAAATTAATAGTGATTTTTTTCAACACAGGTCAACAAACAAAAATGTTTATTGCTATGTATCAGCAACAAATATTTGGAAAAAGAAATAAGCAATGCCATTTTAATAGAATCAGAAAATACAAAATACTTAGAAATAAATTCAATGAGTGACATCTAAGATCTCTACTGTGATAATTGCAAAAAAAAAAAAATTCTGAGCAAAATCAAAGTCCAAAAGTACATCGAAATAAATAAAATGTGTAAAGACCTATACACTGAAAACCCCAAAATTTCTAACAGAAATGAAAGACAAACTGAAATTGAAATATGATGGTCATGGATATTTTAAGTTTTCAAGTCTTTCCCATAAGATCTTTAAATTGAATACAATCACAGTAAAAACTCCAACAAGTATTTTTGCTGTAAAATGACACTAAGATTAAAATTGACACTAAGATTGCTCAATTTAGCTGAAATGAAAAGAACTTGGATGAGTCAAATCACCTTCAGAAGGAAAATTTAAGGACGTATGTAAAATAACAGAAACCAATAGAGTATGGTATTGGAATAGAAAGACAATTAGACCGGTGGAAGAATACAATTCAGAAATAGACAGACACACATACAGTCATCTGATTTTTCCCAAGTATCTATTCAATACAATTAGGGAAATAATGCATTTTTAAAGATATTTTGCTTGAAAAAATAAACTCTTCATTTATCCATATATTTATCATTGTACTGTTTGCTATTTCTTCTTCACTTTTCTATCTTCCATATTGAATCATCTTTCTTTAGCCCAAAGGAAATATTTTGGTATTTTATTTATTGCTTGTCCATTTCTAAACAATATTTTTTCACTTTTTTTCTGAAATTTTTATTTCTATTTTGTTTACGGTGTAAGGAATTATGGACTGAAAATGTTTATTTCATTGTCTTCTTGCTTCTGTTTTTTCTGGTGAGAAGTTAACTGTTAGTCTAATTGTTTTTCCTTTAAAAGTATTATGTTTTTTTCCTCATTGACTTTGGTTTTCAGAAATTTCCGTGTGATGTTTCTATGTTAAACTTCTTTTAAAATTTTTCAGTCTTAAGGTTCATAGGGCTTCTTTAATTCATGTTTTCTTGTATTTTATGGATTGTTTTAAGAAATTTCTAAGCCATTATCTCTTCAAATTGGAAATTATATTTGGAAAAGTAATTGTTGCAATAATTTGAGTTCTAGGAATCTTTTTTCAGAGAGGATTTTATTTTCCTTATTTGGTGGCACTGGCAATCTAAAGTCATTTTAATCCAAAGTCAGAGAGTCAGAATTTTTGAGAATTAGAAATTTACTTGCCTAAAGCTGGACAACTTCTGAATTATGTCTAGTTTATCTTTACTCCCAGCATGCAGCCCTTCAGATGGGAAAAGGTTCATGCTTTTGCCTTTGCCAGTATCTAGGTTCCACTTTTATTTCCAAGACCTGAGTCTATCAAATGTCCTGCTCAAAGTTGTGCCAAACACTCCCAGGGAAAAGCATTTCAAAACGCAGAGTTCATTCTCAGAATTTCCCTTAACTTTATTATTTACTATTTTATTTGTATTCTGCCTTCCATATAATTTTAAAAATTATTTTGCCCTGCTATGGTAGTTTTCCTCAATAAGATTTACTAGTCAAACTATGTTAATCTGTTGTTGCTGGAATTAGAAGACCAAGGACACTGTCTTTTCAAGTATTACATTTCTTTCATTATTTCTATTGTATCTCACTGAAACTCTCATTAGATGTATGTTAGAACTTCTTCTGTCTTCAGAGTTTTGTAATATTTCTTTCATATAAGCAATCTTTTTATCTCTTTCTCTCTCTTTTGGGCAATTTTCTTAACTGTGTCTTCTAACTATCCAGTTGTGAGTTATCTGCTTTTTAATCCACTTAGAATCTACATTTATTTATTACATTAGCTTTCATATTTAAGATGTTATTTTCTTAATATTTTCAAATTAGGTGACACTTTTTTTCCAGTGTTTATTCTTGTTCATTGTGGTTTCACTTTCATCTCTTAAAACATTTTAAATGTACCATAGTACCTTTTAGATAAGTCTATAATTTCTAGTTCTTGATGTCCCAGTTCTCTTACTGATTGTGTTGGGTGACTTTCCCTCATACTGGTTTCCACATTGTCTTAAAATGTTTATTGAAAACTCCCTTTTAGGGAGAGTTTGCTTTTTATATTTCAAGAATCTCATACATTCCTGTTGTTGAAGTGACCTTATGGTGTAATTTTAAGTTTTTCTGCTAGAGGTCTGGGGGTTCCTTGGGTCCTAAACAAATTTTTTTGGTCAATTCTTTTATCTTGGGAGTCTCACATCTTCAGGAGAATTTAACATCCATACATGCATAGCTTATATGCTTGGAGTCTTAATTTCTCGCAGGAAATTGTTTCTCCTTCACCAGGGGTCCCAGAAAAAGCAAACATTTTTACTGCTTTAGGTGCTTTTCATGGCTGCATAGCCTTTTTCGGTCCCAGCTTGATGCAGTTTTCTCAACTCCAATTCTGAACTTGACCAAGTCCAATGTTATTTATTATTTCCCTGTGTGGTTATTAAAACACTAGATACTGTTTTGGGGGGCTCTTTTTCAGATCTGATACCAAATGATATCAGACCACTTTTACCAGTATGACTTTTAGTTCCTGCTTTATTCTGACAATTGGGATTTACCTCTGTATTATCTAACTCTGTATTGTTACTTTTTATTGTTTTAAATTAATTTTTGTTGGAGTATAGTTGCTTTGCAATGTGGTGCTAGTTTTACTGTACAGCAAAATGAATCAGCTCTCTCTCTCTCTATATATATATATGTGTGTATTTATATATATACATATATATATCCCCTCGTTTTTGGATTTCTTCCTATTTAGGTCACCACAGTGCACTAAGTAGAGTTCCCTGTGTTATACAGTGAGTTCTCATTAGTTATCTATTTTATACATAGTATCAATAGTGTATAGGTGTCAATCCCAATCTCCCAATTCCTCCGACCCCCTCCCTTCCCCCTTGGTATCCATACATTTTTTCTCTATGGCTGTGTCTCTATTTCTACTTGGCACATAAGTTCATCTATACCATTTTTCTATATTCCACATATATGCTTTAATATACGACATTTGTTTTTCCCTTTCTGACTTACTTCACTCTGTGTGACACTCTCTAGGTCCATGCATGTCTCTACAAATGGGCTAATTTTGTTCCTTTTTATGTCTGAGTAATATTCCATTGTATATATGTACCTCATCTTCTTTATCCATTCCTCTGTTGATGGACATTTAGGTTGCTTCCATGTCCTGGCTATTGTAAATAGTGTTGCCTTGAACATTGGGGTGCATGTGTCTTTTTGAATTATGGCTTCCTCTGGGTATATGTCCAGAAGTGGGATTACTGGGTCATATGGTAGTTCTCTTTTTAGTTTTTTAAGGAACCTCCATACTGTTCTCCATAGTGGAGAACATCAATTTACATTCCCACCAACAGTGCAAGAGGGTTCCCTTCTCTCTACACCCTCTCCAGCATTTATTGTTTGTAGATTATCTGGTGATGGCCATTCTGACCAGTGTGAGGTGAAACTTCATTTTGGTTTTGATTTCCATTTCTCTAATGATTAGTGATGTTGAGCATCCTTTCATGTGTTTGTTGGCAATCTGTATATCTTCTTTGGAGAGATGTCTATCTAGGTCTTCTGCACAGTTTTGTATTGGGTTGTTTGTTTTTTTGATATTGAGCTGCAAGGGCTGTTTGTGTATTTTGGAGATTAATCTTTTGTCAGTTGCTTCATATGCAAATATTTTCTCTCATTCTGAGGGTTGTCTTTTTGTCTTGTTTATGGTTTCCTTTGCTGTGCAAAAGCTTTTAAGTTTAATTAGGTTCCATTTGTTTATTTTTGTTTTTATTTTCATTACTCCAGGAGGTGGGTCAAAGAAGATCTTGCTATGATTTATGTCAAAGAGTGTTCTGCTTATGTTTTCCTCTAAGAGTTTTGTAGTGTCTGGCCTTACATTTAGGTCTTTAATCCATTTTGAGATTATTTTTGTGTATGGTGTTAGGGAACATTCATAATAAAGGCCATATATGACAAACCCACAGCAAACATTATTCTCAATGGTGAAAAACTGAAAGCATTTCCTCTAACATCAGGAACAAGACAAGTGTGTCCATTCTCATCACTCTTATTCAGCTTATTTTTGGAAGTCTTAGCCATGACAATCACAGAAGAAAAAGAAATAAAAAGAATCCAAATTGGAAAAGAAGAAGTAAAACAGTCACTGTTTGCAGATGACATGATAGTATACATAGAAAATCCTAAAGATGCCACCAGAAAACTACTAGAGCTAATCAATGAATTTGATAATGTTGCAGGATACAAAATTAATACACAGAAATATCTTGCATTCCTATACACTAACAATGAAAGGGCAGAAATAGAAATTAAGGAAACAATCTCATTTACCATTGCAACAAAAAGAATAAAATACCTAGGAATAAACCTACCTAAGGAGGCAAAAGACTTGTATGCAGAAAACTTAATGTACTAATGAAAATAATCAAAGATGATACAGAGGGAGAGATATACTATGTTCTTGGATTAGAAGAATCAATACTGGGAAAATGACTATACTACCCAAAGCAATCTACAAATTCAATGCAATCCCTATCAAATTACCAATGACATTTTTCACAGAACTAGAACAAAAAACTTTACAATTTGTATGGAAATACAAAAGATGCTGAATAGCCAAGGCAATCTTGAGATAGAAAATCAGAGCTGGAGGAATCAGGCTCCCTGACTTCAGACTATACTACAAAGCTACAAGCAATCAAGACAGTATGATGTGGGCACAAAAACAGAAATATAGATCAATGGAAAGAGATAGAAAGTCCAGAAATAAACCCACGCACCTATGGTCACCTCATCTAAGACAAAGGCGGCAAAAATAAACAATGGAGAAAAGACAGTCTATTCAATAAGTGGTGCTCTGAAAACTGGACAGATACATGGAAAATAATGTTAGTTTTTAAATGTCATGTTTTCTCTAGCATTTTAATTTTTTTATAATGAAAGGTAGTTCTATGATAGCGCAGTCAGTCATGTTGCTAGAATCTAGAATACTGATCAATAGGTACCTTTTTCTCAAGATATTAATATGAAAAAGTATAATAGAACATCAATTAGTTTAAGAAACTAGTTTTCTGGTCAAGGTTGCAACATTAACCAGATGATTAATTCTTGGACAAATACTTTCAGCTCTTCATATTTTTTTGTCAGGATCAAAGAATCATTTGGAGTCAGATAAACCTGAGGACAGGATTCTACCTCTGTTTGTTAGCTCTGAAGTTCTAGAAAGGTTTTCAAATTTTCTGAGCCATGGCTTCTTACAATATTAAATTCAGATATATAAAATGTGTATAGAAATATGATATATAGAGAATATAGACATAAAATATAGATTTTTTGAAAATATATTAATACAATATGTGAAAATATATAGAATATATATTGTGAATATAGAAGTGCAAATATAAATAATATTGTAATATGCCTCATATGAGGCATAATGTGTGTATATTCACATATAAGCAAAACATTTGGTATAATAAAGTGACTACAGATAAAGAATTTTAACTACTAGCTCTTAGGGTTTAATTTTACCTGCAAAAATACAACTTTGAAAGGTTTAGTAATTTACAAACTTGAAAGGTTTATAGCACTCACTAATTTCCATTTGTTGCCATTTTTAGGCTATTTGATGTGAAAAAGTTAATTTTTCCAGATTGTCCTTGATTAATCCTTGACAGTGAGGTGGCCTCTGGAAGCTAGGAATTGCTCTCAAGTTATAGCCAGTTCTCAAGATAAGTGCTAGACAAGAATCCAAATCACATTTATTGATCCACAATAACACTTTGTTTTGTAGAGACTTATGTTTTAAATTTTAAATGTTAAGAAATGTTTTCTAAAAATAGTTATATTCATTATATTCTTACTTTTTATTTTTATATTTGCACTTTTATTTTATTTGTATAGATTAAGAACTTTTTTTCATAAAGGGAAATCAAATTTGTTAAGTAAATTAATCCATGAATTTAAATTCATTTCAAATGAATTCTGGTGTGATATTAACAGCATATTAGAAAAATATTTCATAATCTAAACTAATAAATATTGTTTCAGAATCATTAGCAAGTAATTTTAATGTGATATGATAAGAAAGTTGTGAGTGCAGAGAGGATCACTGAGTGTATTTAGGATTTCCCAGGCTCAGCTTTCATTACTCTGAACATCACATTTACAATTTTTGTGGTTGTCTCTAAGATATGTCATAGTTTCTTAAGAACAGTCATATTCTCTATCTATTATTTCAAGAGTGTCTTGCATAGTGTGTGGCACAGAGTAAATGCTCAATAAATGTTTATTTTTGTAGAAGGAAAGTATTATAAGGGGGAGTTTTAATGTTAAATAGAAGTTATTCAAGGGGGCATCAGGTGGTGTTTGTGGAACAGTTACCAGACGCTTAAGGATATTCAGGGATGTACATTTTGTCTGAGTGGCTGGAACATAAGATGCCAGGCAGGAACGGCTTGTGAAATGTGAGGCTGAAGGTATAAAATGAAGAATTTCTATAGCATATTAAGGATGATGCACTTCATCTTGTAAGATATAGGGAGCCACCACAAAAGGATTTTAAGCAAGATAATTTTTAAAAGGTTGTTTTTGAGATAGAATATTCTGGTAGCTCATTGAAGATGTTTTGGAAGAAAACAGAACTAGGAGCAAGAAAAGCAATGCATTGTGATATAAATTAAGAAAAATAAATAAAATAAAATAAAATAAAGAAAAGAGGACATGAGCTAAGCACTAGTGGTAGGTATGGAGATAATAGGAAGATTTAAAGATAATATTAGAGTTAAAATTAGAAGAATGTGTGATGGACTAGTACCATAGCAAGAAAGCTAAGAGAGCAAACTTTAGAGATGGTGTTACTTGCATTTGAATACTGATTCTAACATTCTCTAACTCTGTGAATGACACTTGGCAATTTATTAATCTCTCCCAAATTTTTTCACCTGTAATTATAATGCCATCTCATAAGACTGTTGTGAGGAGTTAAGTGAAATAACACATGCAGAGCATTTAGCATGGCATCTGGCACATTCTAAGCATTTTTTTGGTGGGGAAAAAAAAAACATCTGAGTCTGCTCATTTCTGTTTCAGATTGACTTTCCTATTTAAGGTTTACCTATTACCAGTCTTTCTCAAGGGATTGTAGCATTTGAAGAAATGAGGTTTGACAAAGTAATGTAGCCATTTTTCCAAAGGCAAAGCAAGCAATGACCCAGAGACTAATGTGCTGAGCATGATTCAGTTTCTAACATGGAATAGTGTCAGAATTTCTTTCAAATGTGCTTATGTAATCAGAGAAGGAATTAGGAAGAACAGCCCAGTAAGAAAAGTTTATTTTTGTTTATCTAGGTCTCTTCTGTCTAGATACTCCCAGTATTTTCTATATCTATCTTAAGCACCCTGCTTTTAAAACTCCACATATTCTGTGGGTCTTGTGTCCTTCCTGTGATGAAAGTAAATGATTTGGAAGGATGGTTTCTCCAAATATATCATAGGCTTCTTTAACAAATGTGTGTGTATATATATATATATAATTTTTATTTTATTTTGGAGCATAGTTGATTAACAATGTTATGTTAGTTTCAGGAGTACAGCAAAGTCAGTTACACATATACATGTATCTATTCCTTTTCAATTTCTTTTTTCATATTTAGATTATTACAGAATATTGAGCAACATAACAAATGTATATATTTTAAAATTACATATTTCTGGAGAAGAATATTTAGCCAAAGGGAGCTCTACCAACACTTATTCCATGTGTGATCCATCTAGTGTATAGCTTAATAACAGTCTGTGTGCCACCTACACCCAAATTTTATAACCAGCCCTGTCCTTTCTCATGTGCTCAGTCTTGCATATTCAACTTCTTACTTTCAGACTTTACTCATATGTCTTATATACACCTCATCTGATCTCTTGGGCTTTCCCTCAAACCTGCTCTTCTTACAGTCTTCTCCGTCTTAACTGATGACAGCTCTATCCTTTCAGTTACTCAGGCTATCAGTCGTGGGGCTATATATATATGATTCTTCCTCATCCGCTACATCCAATCTGTTAGGAAATCCTGTTGGCTGTACCTTCAGATGATAGCTAGAATTGGATCCTTTTTCACATTCATGGCTATCACCTTTATCCAAATTATCATTTCTCATCTGATGACTGCAATAGCTTCCTAACTCTTCTCTTTTTTTCACCTTTCCTCCCACCTTCCAAAGCGTTTTCTCAACACAGTAATTGTATTAGTTTTCTGTTGCTGCTGTAACAAATCACCATAGACTTAGTGGTATAAAATAATTAAATTTATTGTTACATGGTTCTACAGATCAGAAGCTTGGTAAAGGTCTCATTGGACAAAAATCAAGGTGTTGTCAGACTATGTTCCTTTCTGGAGACACTAGTAGAGAATCTGTCTCCTGTTTATTCCAATTGTTGGCAGAATTCAGTTCCTTGTGGTTTTAGAACAGAGGTCGCCATTATCTTGAGAGCTGGCTATAACTTGAGAGCAATTCCTAGCTTCTAGAGTCACTTCATTCTTTGGTTGCTGGCCCTCTTCCATCATCTTCAAAGCTAGCAATGACAAATAGAGTCCTTCTCATGTTGCATCTCTGATCCAGCCTTTTGCTTCCCTCTTCCATTTCTGAATTTCTTCACTTAGGTGATCAGATTGGATCCACTTAATCACATCTGTAAATTCCCTTTTGCCATGTAAGGTACAATAATATATTTATAGATACCAGGTATTAGGATGTAGACATCTCTGAGCACCCATTATTTTGCCAACCACAGTAACTAAAGTGATTCATTTTACATGTAAATTAGATCCTATCACTTCTCTATTCAAAAACCCTCCAATGACTTTGCATTTCATTCATAGTAATAGCCAAATCCTCTACAATAACCTATAAAGCCCTCCATGAGATGATCCTCCTTAAGCCTCATCTTCTATTATTCTTTGCTTCTCATTTACTCAATCCAACCACATCAACCTCCTTCTAGTGCCTTGAATACAAGAATGCTCCCTTGTTAAGACCTTCACACTGGCTCTTCCTCTGCTTGAAATACTTTTCCCTCTGCCTGTATGTTGTTTCCTTCAATATCTGCATAGCTAATTCCGTCCTTCAAGTTTTATTCAAATGCCATTTTCTGAATGAGACTACCTTGAATATCTCATTAAAATGGCAACCATCACCTATTCCTAATCTAGGTACTCCTAATATTCTTTTCCTGTTCTATTTCTATTCTCCAAAGTACACATCACCTTCTAACATACTATTTAATTTACTTATTTAGTATGTTTACTCTTTTTCTGCCCGCCCCCCATAATGTAAGCTCTATGAGGGTGGAGGTGATTGTTTCATTCACAAACATATCACATCTATTTAGTGCCAGGCTTAGAGTAGATTTTCAATAAATACATTAAGGTGGCCCAGTAAATGAATGACAGCATCTAATTGTGGCAATTTATATGCTAGTAGTTGTATTTGAGTTTTTCTTATTGCTTGTCCAATTACATACATAGTCAGGTACCTGTGTTGCTTTCGCAAAATGTTGAATTCAAGTATTATTATTACTAAATTAAGAGGGAACCATTAAACTATAATACCAATGCAAATTTTCAAACTGAATTAATGTTATAAATTTGGGGAAATTATATATTTTTTGCATTTCTCGTCACCTTTATGGAGAATAAAGTAGCTTTAGATACTCTATACAATGGGTTTTACAGACAGTCCTTCTTCTCCAGGAAATTAAAATTAATTGCTATGATTTTGTTCTTAGTGTGTAAATTGGCTCTTAACATTCACTACATATTCTTGAATGATCTGGTACTTGCTAACCTCTGCATCATCTCTCATCAGTCTGTCCTATCAAAGTATGTGATTAAAAAAAATATGTTTCAGCTACTTTGTATTTCAAGTTCTTAATTTCGCCTTGCTCTATCTGGACTCAAGAATTCTACACATAACTTTCCATCTGCCTGTAGGCCTCCTTTATGTGGATAACCTGTACTCATTCACTTGGAACACATTCACTTTAGAACACTTTTTCCGGAAACCTTCCCCAACTCCAGGTATTTAAGATGTCTCACTGTAATGCCTACATTTTCCCAAGAATATTTGTTTTGAACTATATTACTTTATTTTCTGTATCCTCCTTCTGGACCAAAAGCTCCATGAGAGTGGGGAATATGACACTCTTGATTATCAATATATATTCAGGGCCTAGCAAAGTATCTAGCACATAGATGATCAATACATGTTTGCTATGGACTGAATTGTGCCCTCCTCAGATTCTTATGATGAATCCCAGTCCTCCTGGTTGATAGTATTTGGAGGTGGAGTCTTTGAGAGATAATTAGGTTTAGATGAAATCATAAAAGTAGGGCCCTCATGATGGGATTAGTTCCCTTATAAGAGAAGGTACCAAATAACTTTCTTTTTTCTTCCTGTCTGTCTGTCTCTGTCTGCCATGTGAGGACACAGGGAGATATCCTCATTTTACAAACTGGCAGAGGGTTCTCACTAGAATCCAATCATGCTGGTATCTTAAAATCAGACTTCCAACATTTAGAACTATGAGAAAATTAATTTCTCCTGTTTGAGCCACCCAGTCTATGGTATTTTGTTATAGCAGCCCAAGCTTATTGATTAAATGAATAGGTAAACAAATGAGTGATTGGGTGGTTGCTAACATATTCATCTTATGATCCCTGGACACTTTGTTGTCTTAGTTTGCCTGATACCTTGGAGTCTATAAATGTTATATATTTTTTTTTCCTGTTTTTTTTTTGTTTTATTTATTTATTTATTTATTTATTTATTTATTTATTTATTTATGGCTGCATTGGGTCTTCGTTTCTGTGCGAGGGCTTTCTCCCGTTGCGGCAAGTGGGGGGCCACTCTTCATCGCGGTGCGCGGGCCTCTCACCATCGCGGCCTCTCTTGTGGAGCACAGGCTCCAGATGCGCAGGCTCAGCAACCGTGGCTCACGGGCCCAGTCGCTCCACGGCATGCGGGATCCTCCCAGACCAGGGCTCGAACCCGTGTCCCCTGCATTGGCAGGCAGACTCTCAACCACTGCGCCACCAGGGAAGCCCTAAATGTTATATTTGCTCACTTTTTTTTCTTCCCTAAACAATAAGAAATAATGACCCTTTCCTTAAACAATGATATAATGCCTCTCACCTCCAGGTCTCCTATTTTATAATAAGGCTTTTGATTTTATGATAGAAAGTTATTTTTCAAGCTTGATTTAGTAAGAACTATGTGCCTGTCTATTGAAATATTGCTACTACAAAACTCAGCATATTCATTCTTTTTACCATTTAGAAACCACTGCTATAATTATATTAATTACATTGAAATAAAATTCTAACCCAGAAAGGAACTCATATGAGGAGATACAGATTATCTCATATACACAAAATAATGTCATGGAATAAGTAGAGCACTTACATTATGTACATCATAAAGATAAATGTTTTTGTGAGAAGGAGAATGGAGAGAGTTTTTTTTGCTCTTGATAGATTTTGGGAGACAGGAAGCTTGCTGAGGGAAAATACCTGCCCTTTTTACTGTATATTTAGGAATGACTTCTTCAAGGAACTTGGCTTCTTTAGTTGAGAATTCACTCTGATGTTGAGTAAAAAGAATTTGTGTACTTTTCAGAAGGCCTAAGTTTTAGTCACACAGTAAATGGTGATTTACTAATTCATGTGAACTCTGTGAGACTTCTTTTCCTGTTAAAATACATATTACATTAGATAGATTTTCTTTGGCGATGAACAATCCGGTTACCTTAGAAGTAATCTAGATTTTGTTGGGCTCATCTGAGATTGGTGGAGATTTGTTTCATGACACCCTTAGTCTTTTTCTGAAACACAGGCAGAAAAAGGCACCACTATTTGGAAGAGAGCAAGAGAATTTCTGGGGGCAAGTTGAAACATCAAAGCTCTGAAAGCCTATGTTCACAGTTGACACACTGACACTTGTACATACTCTCTATTGATCAAGGTAAGTCACATGATCCAACTAAAAGTCTGAGGTTGATGATATACTGTACTTTGTCTACTAGAAGGAAGAAAATTGACAGAAGCAATAATTCAATAGACCACACTACCCCACTGAGTTGCTGAGAGAGTTAAATATGTATATTATATTTTTTTGTGAGTAATAAATATTTAAGTATAATTTTAGCATGAATCATAAAAGGAAGCAAATTTATCCAATGGAACACTAGTGTAGACATTAGTAATGGATAAATGAAGGCTAAGAGTCAGGGAAAGAATAACTAAAAAGATATGACAATTAAACTTACTAGAAAAAAATAAACTTTAAAACTTATAAGAATAAAAGTGGAAGAAATAACATAGTTTGCAGAAGCTTGGTGATGAGTTTTAAATAAGAGGCAGAGACTATCATAAACGTGACCTAGTATGATCTAGGTTGGCACAGAGTTTTACTAAAGTAATGCTTACTTATAAAAAAGTTCTGTTCAGAAAATATTATACAATATATTCTAACAGTCAGCCTCTAGAAGAATCTTTTTGTTGTGAACATTTAGATGTATTGTTAGGTTTAATAATTTTTCTTTTTGAATTAGCAGAGAGCAAGCACTATGTGTTTCTGTGCCTACTGAGCACTGCAATTTAAGTTTCTCTTATCCCAGCCTCTAAATAACTAGTGAAATTTACTATACATGTATGCTCTACTGCCAGAATGCTCTGAATCTTTCTACCATCAGTTATCCCCTCAACATCTTTACAGTGGTTTCTTTTTCTGATAACACAGAAAGGATTAATTTTCCACTACTAATAAGGGGAAGGGAAAACTCACTGTCAAATCTGTGGTTTGTTTGTTTGTTTTCCCTACCTAACACTATGATTGTTGAATCATCAGCTTGGATCTTTGTCAGCTCTATTTTTTATCTTCCATTACTTCCTCATTAATTGCATTGTATAATTTTGGCTTTAACATATAGTATGGCTAAGATTAACTTTAGTTATATTTTAAAGCCAATGAAAGTAGAGTCAAATTGACATAGTTTTTGCTGAACAAATATTAACTTCCTATTTGGATGATATGTTTAAAACTTTAAAAAAGTGATTATGTGCATTTTTCAAAGTGACTTTATACCTGAAGAAATCAGTCAGTCGTAGTAACATGACAATGGAAAATTTGTTGATATATTTAAAAATATATATTGAAATATAAATATATATAATATATATATATATATATTTAGCACTTAATTAAGTGCCATTTACAATGGCTGCTAAAGGAATTAATTTAAAACAGTAGCTTTTAGGAGGAGACCTTCAAGATGACGGAGGAGTAAGATGTGGAGATCACCTTCCTCCCTACAAATACATCAGAAATACATCTACATGTGGAACAACTTCTACAGAACACCTACTGAATGCTGGCAGAAGACTTCAGACTTCCCAAAAGGCAGGAAACTCCACCTGTACATGGGTAAGGCAAAAGAAAAAAGAAAAAAACAGAGACAAAAGAGTAAGGATGGGACCTGGACCTCTGGGAGGGAGCTGTGAAGGAGGAAAAATTTCCACACACTGGGAAGTCCCTTCACTGGTGGAGACGGGGGGCAGGGTGGGTGGTGGGGGGAAGCTTCAGAGCCACGGAGGAGAGGGCAGCAATAGGGGTGCAGGAGGCAAAGTGGAGAGATTCCTGCACAGATGATTGGTGCCGACCAGAACTCACCAGCCTGAGAGGCTTGTCTACTCACCCACCGGCACAGGTGGGGGCTAGGAGCTGAGGCTCCAGCTTCGGAGGCCAGATCCCAGGGAGAGGACTGGGGTTGGCTGCGTTAACATAGCCTGAAGGGGGCTAGTGCATCACAGCTAGATGAGAGGCAGTCTGGGAAAAAGTCTGGAACTGCCTAAGAGGCAAGAGACAATTGTTTCGGGGTGCATGAAGAGAGAGGATTCAGAGCACCACCTAAATGAGATCCAGAGATTGGCTTGAGCCGCGGCTATCAGTGCAGACACTAGAGATGGGCATGAAATGCTAAGGCTGCTACTACAGCCACCAGGAAGCCTGTGTGCAAACACAGGTCACTATCCAAACCTCCCCTCCCAGGACATGTGCAGCCCACCACTGCCAGGGTCCCGTGATCCAAGGACAACTTCCCTGGGAGAACACACAGAGCACCTCAGGCTGTTGCAATGTCACGTCAGCCTCTGTCACCACAGGCTCCCCCTGCATTCCGTACAACTCCCTCCCACAGGCCTGAGTGAACCCGAGACCCCTAATCAGCTGCTACTTTAACCCTGTCCTGTCTGGGTGGGGAACAGACGCCCTCAAGCAACCTATATGCAGAGGCAGGGCCAAATACAAATCTGAACCCCAGGAGCTGTGCAAACAAAGAAGAGAAAGGGAAATTTCTCCCAGCGGCCTCAAGAGCAGGAGATTAAATCCCCACAATCAACTTGATGTATGCTACATCTCTGGAATACCTGAATAGGCAATGAAACATCCCTAAATTGAGGTGGTGGACATAGGGAGCCACTGTAGACTTGGAGGTTGCTTTCTGCATCTAATTTGTTTCTGTTTTTATGTTTATCTTAGTTTAGTATTTAGAGTTTATTATCATTGGTAGATTTGTTTATTTATTTGGTTACTCTCTTCCTTTTATATATATATATATTTTTCCATTTTTCTCTTTGTGAGTGTGTATGTGTATGCTTCTTTCTGTGATTTTGTCTGTATAGCTTTGCTTTTGACATTTGTGCTAGGGTTCTGTCTGTCCGTTTTTTTCTTTTGTTTTGTTTTGTTTTTTAGTATAGCTTTCAGCACTGGTTATCATTGGTGGATTTGTTTTTTGGTTTGGTTGCTCTCTTCTTTCTTTCCTTTTTTTATTTTTAATAATTTTTTTTTATTTCAAATAATTTTTAAAATTATTTTATTTTATTTTATTTTATTTTATTCTTTCTTTCTTTTTTTCTCCCTTTTCTTCTGAGCTGCTTGGCTGACAGGGTCTTGGTGCTCCAGCTGGGTGTCAGGCCTGTGCCTCTGAGGTGGGAGAGCCGAGGTCAGGACATTGGTCCAACAGATACCTCCTGGCTCCACATAATATCAAACAGCAAAAGGTCTCCCAGAGACCTCCATCACAATGCTAAGATCCAGTTCCACTCAACGACAAGCAAGCTACAGTGCTAGACACCCTATGCCAACAAATAGCAAGACAGGAACAAAACCCCACTCATTGCAAAGAGGGTGCCTGAAATCATAATAAGGTCACAGACAACCCAAAACACACCACTGGATGCAGACCTGCCCACCAGAAAGACAAGATCCAGCCTCATCAAGCAGAACACACGTACCAGTGCCCTCCACTAGGAAGCCTACACAACCCACTGAGCCAAGCTTAGCCACTGGGGGCAGACACCAAAAAAACGGGAACTACGAACCTGCGGCCTGTGAAAAGGAGATCCCAAACACAGTAAGTTAAGCAAAATGAGACAGAGAAAAACACAGCAGATGAAGGAGCAAGGTAAAAACCCAAAGAACAAAAAAAAGAAGTGGAAATAGTCAGTCTACCTGAAAAAGAATTCAGAGTAATGATAGTAAAGATGATACAAAATCTTGAAAATGAAATGGGGAAAATACAAGAAACAATTAACAAGGACCTAGAAGAACTAAAGAGCAAACAAACAATGATGAACAACACAATAAATGAAATTAAAAATACCCTACAAGGAATGAATAGCAGAATAACTGAGGCAGAAGAACGGATAAGTGACCTGGAAGATAAAATAGTGGAAATGACTACTGCAGAGCAGATTAAAGAAAATAGAATGAAAAGAATTGAGGACCGTTTCAGAGACTTCTGGGACAACATTAAATGCACCAACATTCAAATTATAGGGGTCTCAGAAGAAGAAGAGAAAAAGAAAGGGACTGAGAAAATATTTGAAGAGATTATAGTTGAAAATTTCCCTAATATGGGAAAGGAAATAGTCAATCAAATCCAAGAGGGCAGAGGGTTCAATACAGGATAAATCCAAGGAGAAACACACAAAGACAAAGATTAATCAAACTAGCAAAAATTAAATACAAGGAAAAATATTAAAAGCAGCAAGGGAAAAATAAAAAATAACAAACAAGGGAATTCCCATAAGGTTAACAGCTGATCTTTCAGCAGAAACTCTGCAAGCCAGAAAGGAGTGGCATGACATATTTAAAGTGATGAAAGGGAAAAACCTACAACCAAGATTACTCTACCCAGCAAGGATCTCATTCAGATTTGATGGAGAAATTAAAACCTTTACAGACAAGCAAAAGCTAAGAGAAATCAGCACTACCAAACCAGCTTTACAACAATTACTAAAGGAATTTCTCTAGGCAGGAAACACAAGAGAAGTAAAAGACCTACAATAACAAACCCAAAACAATTAAGAAAATGGTAATAGGAACATACATATTGACAACTTCCTTAAATGTAAATGGATTAAATGCTCCAACCAAGAGACATAGAATGGATAAATGAATACAAAAACAATACCCATATATATGCTGTCTACAAGTGACCCACTTCAGACCTAGGGACACATACAGACTGAAAGTGAGGGGATGGAAAAAGATATTCCATGCAAATGGAAATAAAAAGAAAGCTGGGGTAGCGATTCTCCTATCAGAAAAAATAGACTTCAAAATAAAGATTATTACAAGAGACAAAGAAGGACACTACATAATGATCAAGGGATCAATCCAAGAAGAATATGTAACAATTAAACATTTCTGCACCCAACATAGGAGCACCTCAGTACATAAGGCAAATGCTAACAGCCATAAAAGGGGAAATTGACAGTAACACAATCATAGTGGGGGACTTTAACACCCCACTTTTACCAATGGACAGATCATCCTTAATGAAAATAAATAAGGCCATACAAACTTTAAAGGATACATTAACCAAGATGGACTTAATTGATATTTATAGGACATTCCATCCAAAAAGAACAGAATACACTTTCTTCTCAAATGCTCATGGAACATTCTCCAGGATAGATCATATCTTGGGTCACAGATCAAGCCTTGATAAATTTAAGAAAATTGAAATTGTATCAAGTATCTTTTCTGACCACAATGCTATGAGACTAGATGTCAATTTCAGGAAAAAATCTGGAAAAATACAAACACATGTAAGCTAAACAATACACTACTTAATAACCAAGAGATCACTGAAGAAATCAAAGTGGAAATAAAAAAATACCTAGAAACAAATGACAATGAAAACACGATGACCCAAAACCTATGGGATGCAGCCAAAGCAGTTCTAAGAGGGAAGTTTGTAGGAATACAATCCTACCTTAAGAAACAAGAAACATCTCAAATAAACAACCTAACCTTACACTTTAAGCAATTAGAGAAAGAAGAACAAAAAAACCCCAAAGTTAGCAGAAGGAAAGAAATCATAAAGATGAGATCAGAAATAAATGAAAAAGAAATGAAGGAAATGATAGCAAAGATCAATAAAACTAAAAGCTGGTTCTTTGAGAAGATAAACAAAATTGATAAACCATTAGCCACAGTCATCAGAAAAAAAGGGAGAAGACTCAAATCAATAGAATTAGAAATGAAAAAGAAGTAACAGACACTGCAGAAATACAAAGGATCATGAGAGATTACTACAAGCAACTCTATGTCAATAAAATGGACAACCTGGAAGAAATGGACAAATTCTTAGAAATGCACAGCCTTCCCAGGCTGAACCAGGGAGAAATAGAAAATATGAACAGACCAGTCATAAGCACTGAAATTGAAACTGTGATTAAAAATCTTCCAACAAACAAACGCCCAGGACCAGATGGTTTCACAGACGAATTCTATCAAACATTTAGAGAAAACCTAACACCTATCCTTCTCAAACTCTTCCAAAACATAACAGAGGGAGGAACACTCCCAGACTCATTCTACGAGGCTACCATCACCCTGATACCAAAAACAGACAAAGACGTCACAAAGAAAGAAAACTACAGGCCAATATCACTGATGAACATAGATGCAAAAATTCTCAACCAAATACTAGCAAACAGAATCCAACAGCACATGAAAGGGATCATACACCATGATCAAGTGGGGATTATCCCAGGAATGCAAGGATTCTTCAATATATGCAAATCAATCAATGTGATACACCATATTAACAAATTGAAGGAGGAAAACCATATGATCATCTCAATAGTTGTAGAGAAAGCTTTCAACAAAATTCAACACCCATTTTTGATGAAAACCCTCCAGAAAGTAGGCATAGAGGGAACTTACCTCAACATAATAAAGGTCATATATGACAAACCCACAGCCAACACTGTCCTCAATGGAGAAAAACTGAAACCATTTCCACTAAAATCAGGAACGAGACAAGGTTGCCCACTCTCATCACTATTATTCAACATAGTTTTTGAAGGTTTAGTCCCTGCAATCGGAAAAGGAAAATAAATAAAATGAATACAAATCAGAAAAGAAGAAGTAAATTTGTCACTGTTTGCAGATGACATGACACTATACATAGAGAATCCTAAAGATACTACCAGAAAACTCCTAAGGGTTATCAATGAATTTAGTAAAGTAGCAGGATACAAAATTAATGCACAGAAATCTCTTGCATTCCTATACACTAATGATGAAAAATCTGGAAGGGAAATTAAGGAAACCCTCCCATTTACCATTGCAACAAAAAGAATAAAATACCTAGGAATAAACCTACCTAAGGAGACAAAAGACTTGTATGCAGAAAATTATAAGACATTGATGAAAGAAATTAAAGATGATCCAAACAGATGGAGAGATATACCATGTTCTTGGACTGGAAGAATCAACATTGTGAAAATGACTCTACTACCCAAAGCAATCTACAAATTCAATGCAATCCCTGTCAAACTACCACTGGCATTTTTCACAGAAGTAGAACAAAAAATTTCACAATTTTTATGGCAACACAAAAGACCCCGAATAACCAAAGCAATTTTGAGAATGAAAAATAGAGCTGGGGGAATCAGGCTTCCAGACTTCAGACTATACTAGAAATCTACAGCAATCAAGACAGTATGGTACTGGCATAAAACCAGAAATATAGATCAATGGAACAGGACAGAAAACCCAGAGATAAACCGACACACATATAGTCACCTTATCTTTGATAAAGGAGGCAAGCATATACAGTGGAGAAAAGACAGCCTCTTCAATAAGTGGTGCTGGGAAAACTGGACAGGTACATGTAAAAGAATGAAATTAGAACACTGCCTAACACCATACACAAAAATAAACTCAAAATGGATTAAAGACCTAAATGTAATGCCAGGCACTATAAAACTCTTAGAGGAAAACATAGGCAGAACACTCTATGACATATATCACAGGAAGATCCTTCTTGACCCACCTCCTAGAGAAATGGAAATAAAAACAAAAATTAAAAAATGGGACCTAATGAAACTTAAAAGCTTTTGCACAGCAAAGGAAACCATAAACAAGCTGAAAAGACAACTCTCAGAATGGGAGAAAATATTTGTAAACGAAGCAACTGACAAAGGACTAATTTCCAAAATTTATTAGCAGCTCAATATCAAAAAAACAAACAACCCAATCCGAAACTGGGCAGGAGACCTAAATAGACATTTCTCCAAAGAAGATATGCAGATTGTCAGCAAACACATGAAAAAATGCTCAACATCATTAATCATTAGAGAAATGCAAATCAAAACTACAATGAGATATCTTCTTTCAGTGGTCAGAATGGCCATCATCAAAAAATCTACAAACAATAAATGTTGGAGAGGGTGTGGAGAAAAGGGAACCCTCTTGCACTGTTGGTGGGAATGTAAATTGATACAGCCACTATGGAGAACAGTATGGAGGTTCCTTAAAAAACTAAAATAGGACTACCATATGACCCAGCAATCCCTCTTCTGGGCATATATCCTGAGAAATCCATAATTCAAAAAGAGTCATGTACCACAGTGTTCATTGCAGCTCTGTTTACAATAGCCAGGACATGGAAGCAACCTAAATGTCCATCAACAGATGAATGGATAAAAAAGATGTGGCACATATATACAATGGAATATTACTCAGCCATAGAAAGAAACGAAATTGAGTTATTTGTAGTGAGGTGGATGGACCAAGTTTCTGTCATACAGAGTGAAGTAAGTCAGAAAGAGAAAAACAAATACAGTATACTAACACAGAAATGATCATGGAGAACCTAGGGGCACGATGGGAATAAAGAGACCTACTTGAGAATTGACTTGAGGATATGGAGTGGGGGAAGGTTAAGCTGGGACAAACTGAGAGAGCAGCATGGACATATATACACTACCAAACTTAAAATGGATAGCTAGTGGGAAGCAGCCACATAGCACAGGGAGATCAGCTTGGTGCTTTGTGACCACCTAGAGGGGTGGGATAGGGAGGGTGGGAGGGAAGAAGATGCAAAAGGGAAGAAATATGGAGACATATGTATATGTATAACTGATTCACTATTTTATAAAGCAGAAACTAACACACCATGGTAAAGCAATTATACTCCAACAAAGATGTTAAAAAAAAAATGAAAAGATTTTGATCTCTTATCCAACTTTGTATGAGTCTGTTATCTAAACATTTTCATTATCTTCAAATAAACAATGTTTATAACTTAATAGACCTAATATACATTAGTTCTTCTTGGTCTAATAGCAAAATCCAGATAACTCAGAAGTAGAAGCTTTTTTAAATTGTAGAATTCTATAAGTTTTACAGGTAAAGTTCTATATAACAATCAGAATGAAATGAACAGCCACAGAACTTCTGAGAAATAGAAGTAATACTATTCCTTCTAAATAACTGTAAGAATTATTGTAATCTGAGAAAGTTGCAGAATAAAATAAATGACTTTTCCATTTCTGGGAAACAAAACTGTCAGATAATATGCAAAACATTTTTTCCAGGAAATGTGATAACACATTTAAAGGTAATTTATTAACATAAGTAAAGAATCCATTTCCAAAAGATATTCCAGGCAGAGTGAATGGCAGTAGCAAAATCGCTGAAATAGAATAGTTTGGGCTTCAGAAACACTTGATCACTATCTTAGAGAACCTGTATGAAAGTAGTGGGGTTGGGGCTGATAGAAAATTAAAGGACCTTGATCTGGGGTAATGTATTGTTATCACTCATTAGATAATGAGTACCAATGAAGTTCTCAAACAAGAGAGTTCTTGAAAAAAATAATTTGGCAAAGAACTGTTGGGAAAAATTGAAGTTAGAAAAAAAAAAAAAAAGTGTGGGAATACCATCAAGAAATATGCTAAGTGAAATCAGCCAAACACAAAAAAAAAAGAAAAGAAACTGTATGATATATCTTATATTTTATATCTAAAAAGTTGAATACCTAGAAGCAGAGAGTAGAATGGTGGTTACCAAGGGCCGGGAGGTGGGAAAAATTGGGTGATGCTTGTCAAAGTGTATAAAGTTGAAGTTATGTAAGATGAATAAGTCTAGAGATTCAATGTACACCATGATAACTCTAGTTAAAAATACTGCATTGCATACTGGAAATTAGCTAAGAGGGTAGATTTCATGTGCTTTTATCACACATACAAAAAATGTTAACTGTGTGAGGGCATGATATTTTAGCTTGAATATTTTATTCATTTCACTATGTATATGTATCATCATGTTCACCTTACATACAATTTTTATTTTCAAAAGGAAATATACATCTAGTTATGTAATTTTGTTAATTAAAACTTTGCACTGCCTTTCCATTGCTCTTAAGTACAAAATTTATTCATCTATCCATCTGTCCATCCATCCATTTATCTATACACTCAATTATTCAACAAGTATTTTAAAAGCAGAAGAAAGATGGAGAGAAAGACAATACAATAAAATGCATGTGGTCAGAGACATAAAGAAAGAGACCAGAGATTGGGTGCAATAAAATCATGGAGCAGAGAGAGTCTGACTGAGGTTCTAATGAAAATTATTATAGAGAGTTAGAGGAAATTGAGATCAAGAATGGAGCTTCCAATTTGGAGATCTTAAAGTCACATGAAGGCAGTCTTCAAATGATCACTGTTGTGAGAATGCAAATATAAAGTATAAAGTATAAAGCCAGAAAAAAAGTGGGTAAAGTCTCAGTAGGTGGTAAGAAAATGGAAAAAGTGAGTATACAATACTGTTTTTAAAAATGAACGTTTAAATGGTTATAACACAGCTATGATCACTTTTATTGATCTTATACAGGTTCCTCAATGTTCTCCATCCCACTTAACAATCAATTATTGATTTGTTTATTTGCTTTAAAATTTTCCAGCTTTATTGAGGTATATTTGACATATAGCTTTATATATGTTTAAGGTGACAGCCTGATGTTTTGATTTACGTATATATTGTGAATTGATTACCACTATAATGTTAGTTAACACATCTATTACCTCACATAGTTAACATTTGTGTGTGTGTGGGGGGGGGTGTGAACACTTAACAACTTTCAAGTATACCATACAGTATTGTTTACTATAGTCACCATGCTGTACATTAGATCCCCAGAATTTATTCATCTTGTAACCAGAAATTTGTACCCTCTGATCAGCATCTCCTCATTTCCCCTATCTCAGCCCTTGGCAAGCACCATTCTACACTCTGTTTATATGTTAGGTATTTTTTTAAGATTCACATATGATGAGATCATGCAGTATTTTTCTTTCTCTATCTGATTTATTTCACTTAGTATATTGCCCCCAAGGTCCATTCATGTTGTTACAATAGCAGGATTTTATTTTTATGGCTGGATAGTATTCCATTGTAAATATATACCACATTTTAAAAACTGCATTCATCCTTCAGTGGATACTTAGGCTGTTTCTATGTCTGGCTGTTGTGAATAATATTACAACAAACAGGGGGGTGCACTATCTTTGAGATAGTGGTTTTAATTCCTTCAGTTATATACATAGAAGTTGGATTGCTAGACCATATGGTAGTTCTATTTTTTATGTTTTGAGGAACCTCCATACTCTTTTCCATAGTGACTGTACCAATCACAGTCAACTCTTTGAAAGAGTGGGTCTAAAACAAGACTAATGCACAAGGTTTGCATGGAAGCCTTATGATCAGAAGCATTGTTATGGATTTGTTCTGTTCCTTGAAAATGAATATGTTGAGGTACCTCCCAGTACCTCAGAATGTGGCCTTATTGGAAATAGAGTTATTGCTGTAGATTAGTTAAGATGAGGTCATACTGAAGTGGGCTAGACCCCTAATCCAATAGGACTGGAGTCTTTATAAAAAGGTGAAATTTAGACACAGATACACAGGAGAACTCCAGGTAAACATGAATCACAAATAAATTGTTACATCTACAGTTCAAGAAGTGCCAAAGATTGCTAGGAGAAAGGCATGGAACAGATTCTCTCTTACAACTCTCAGAAGGAACCAACTCTGCCAGCACCTTGATCTCAAACTTCTAGCCTCCAGAACTGTGAGACAATAAATTTCTATTGTTTAAGCCACTCAATTTTGTGATACTTTGGTATGGTAGTCTTAGCAAACTACTATAGCAATCAAGGACTAAATCTATGGAAGCTGGATTCTATTTTCAAATCTGACACCAAAACTGAATCAAAGTTAGAAGATCTAGAGACCATGAAGTCAGTGAAACACATTGAAAAAGGAGTACAGATATTAAAATTGAATATTTCATTGATTTCTGAAAAAAATGGAGTTATAGGTCACATGTGTGCCTGTGTGTCTGTTGGCTGTTTAAAGAAAGAGCTTGGCTAGACAGTTTCTTTGGGATTTCTGACTTTTCCTTTACCTATGACTATCTCCCATAGTTATTTATGAGTCATGGGCTCCTGTGCTTGACAAAATATATTAAAATAATCAAAGCAAAAATAATCTAGACCTAGAGTCAGTCACACTTGGGATTTTAGTTTGCTTGGAATATTTTACATCTACAGACATCTGCCTGCCTTGATCATTTCTGCCTTCTCTTGCTATATTCCTACTTTTAGTGATTTCAGCTTTCTCCAATTTAGTCAGAACTGAAATTGTGTAAGCTCCATTTCAAGGACTTGAGGTCCAGGTCTCTGGTTGTTTATGACTTGCAGAAGTCCTTAACCATTAGCTGGTTCATCTGCAGCCTGAGCTACTGCCCAGTTTGTCTGCTGACCAGCTTTATTCATCTGCTCTTCAGGTCTAGAATATAAAAGTGAGATTGGATTTTTATGTTTACCTCAAACAATAGAAAATTCTCCTGCTACTTCTGAATTCAGGTGAAGTATTTTTGAAGTCATTTCTTCTTGTAGTGCACAACTTGTTATGTAGCACAGCTGGAGTAGAATAGATTTTGTTTATTGTCTGATGGCTGAGTCTTCAAAGGTAAGTATGTTTTATGGTCAGTAAGCAAATTTATTTTTTACATAAAGTGTATACAAAGGAGCATAAATGTTCACGATTAGTTAAAATCATATTTTGTAAGAAATGTGTAGGTGATGAGATGCTAGTTTAAAGTAGGTTAAAATTTTTCTTGATATTTTAAGATTGCTCTGACTTTTTAAATGATTTCTTAATATTTGAAATCTTTGCTAATAAAATGTTACAAAGCTACAAGTTTTCTATGTCTAATGCTTTATACTATTTGAAGATACTCTGTCTTAAAAATGAAGAACTACATTTATGAAATATCCCATTATAGTTAAGCATAAAAAATCCTCATTACCCTTGACCATACATTTTTCATATTCTTGGCTGTAATACCAAGACAGGTGTTTAGGGACAAGATCTTTCTCTCAGTGTTTACTCAGCATTTGTTTGCCCAGTAACCTCTCTGTGGCTCTTCATATACTTCTGCCCTCCATGACAATTCAGTTCATGTTAACATTTAATGAAACCTCTCTGCTTTCACTAAACTATAGGTGATTTTGCTTTCTTCCAATTTTGTTTTGATTGAGACATTTGTGTTGGGGATTTCCCATTCTTTCAAGTACTCTCATGTATTTCTGTGCAGAGCAGATTTATTTTTGAATAGTTATTTAATAATACAGTTTATATTGTAAAAATAAGAAAACATGAAATGAAAGAGATGGGAAAGAAAACTAAGAAAAGAGTAAAGGAGCAAAAAAGGAAGAATTAATCTGTAACAATATATAGCTATCTATTAGGACAGAAAACTAACGTGGAAGACCAAAAAATAATGGTGTTAGAGAGTGACTCTTAGTTCCAACCGCTTGGGCTCTCATGAAGAAGGACTCTCTAAGGTAATCCTGACCTGTCTCCCTATACCATTTTGTCTCTACTCCCTGGGATAGAGGTAGATTTAGGTGACTGATGAATCTTAGAAAATGAATTGTTTATTCTTGCCCATTGCCAACTGTGTTTGCTTTGCTTCTACATGACATTAGTTTTAGAGGCACAGCCCCTTTGGAGAAACTCTGGGGTATTTCAGCATGGTTAATGACTAGATGGATAAATTTAATTCTGGAGTACAGCATTAAGAAGGCACTGTTGCCTAGAACTAAGCCAAGCTCCTCAGTCTTACCTGTTATGAAGCTGGCATTTTGATTTCCATTTGTGTGATTCCTGCTTCTCTCTCTCCATTATTTCTATATTTGCCAAGAAAATAGGGAAGTTACTTACTGATTATAAAACTCCAAAAGTAAACAGTGGAGTGTATTATGGGGAGTTTTTGACTTCCATCTAAACTTTCTTAGTTGGATGGTAGAGCCTGTCAATGGGGACTGCTCAGTCCCCCCACCACCACACACACACCCCAGTAAGTGAACTGCTCCATTTGGCCTTGTTGGAGAGACAGTGATTCCTATGCCATGTTTTGTATCACATGATCTAACCCTTTGACAACACACAACTAGACTGGTTTGGCTTTAATCTTGAAGCCAGTTTTGGGAATCTGCCTGACATAGGCAATAGTCAACTATCATAGGATATCTTTAAGAAGTTCTCTACTTTATAATAAGCTAATATAGAACAAAAATAATGGCAAGTTCTAAATCCCAGATTTTCATATTTATTATTTGCTCGTTATACAACAGGTTTTCCAAAATATATAATCCTCTAGAAATTACAAATTATATATAGGCTAAAAACACTGGCCTTCAAGATTTATAGAAATTCTTAGAAATTATATTAACAACTAATAAATATTGTTAATATTAGGCACTCATGATGTTTTATGAAAGAAACATTGCTTTTCAAAATATTGTTTTCTTTGTTTTTTTAAAGAGATGATGTTATGCCTTTATACTTCTGTCCTCTTTGATCCAATCACACCATATGCCACTGTTTCATTTTATAAGCTCCTAGAATTTTGGATGTATTTCCAATAGAAAAATGGTATTTGGTATTAACTTCTGTTGCTACTGAGCACTGCTAATCTATCTAGAGTAAAGATGTTCAATTTTCATATGTAATAAAACAGATTGAAACTGTAGGAAAAAGTATGTTAGGAGACATAATTCATAATTTTAAGAATGAAGCATTAATGTAAAAGAAAAATAGCTATTAATTGACTCATTCACCAAATATTTATAAAGCAACTTTTACATGACAGTGTTAAGCCATCTGCTAGGCATATAACCATGAACATTATAGAAAAGGATGCTCTTCCTATTCCACTGTAGTGGCAGGATATAAAAGATGGATAAATACCAAACAACATTTTTTTAAAGTACCGTCCAATAATATATACATATAGACACTCAGGTATGGAAATTAACTTGGTGACTACTGAGTCTTAAGGATAATTAATTCAAGCGAATACTTATTTGACCTTAAAGTTTCAACTATTTGTCTTTAAAGCTCAAACCCAGTGTTTAGATAGAAACTCTGAGACAGAGCTATATCTATTAGAATCAAGTACCATCTGATTTCTTTTAGGAGGGCCTCATCTTCTGCTACCCCATTTACCTTTCTGGTTATTGATTTAGTCATTCAGCCTATATCTTGCTATCTTACCCATTGGACTTTCTGTCCTTTGTTTGATATCTGCTTTTTAACTCTGGTTTTGACCCTGGACTCTGCCGTGGCCATGTCTGTATTTATTTGTTGCTGACTCACTGCTGGTCTCCTGTGCCCTTGACTTCTGCCTTCCTGTGTCGACCTTCGAGCTTTTAAGTAATAATTACTATGGATAAGTTTTGGATATAACCACTATACCATCTTAATTTCAGCTCACTTCACCTGTGTCTTATCCCTTTAACAATAAATAAAGAAACTGTCACTAGTTTAGAGCAAGATCTGAAAGCTATTAAATTGTTTAATGCTAGCTTATTGATGTTGTAATTATGTGTAAATTTTAGGGAAATAATCTTTTGTGTTTGATCTGCAATAGACTTTTGTTAACACAAAGCTTTCTTGCCAACTTGAAGCTAAGAGTTTAAAGCAGTGGATAGTTGAGTTTGGTTTCTTTTTCTTTTTTTCTTTTTTTTGAAAAATGACTTAAGTGAGACCAAAAAACAACTTCACTAAATACCCATAGATTATACCATATATATTTTAGAATATTTGGTTTGAGAAGTAGATGTTGAAATTGAATGATTTGCTGACTTAGCCCTACATCCACTCCCGTTTGGATCATTTAGGGTTTTCAGGGGGTTTTGTTTTGTTTTTTGTTATTAGTTTTTTCAATTGAATTCCACAGTTATTCCCTCCAAAAAGAAATGTTGTAAATGTATAACCAGCAGGACTAAAGGAAAAAGAATATATTTTTTTCCAAGAAGATGGTTTTCACAAAACTTGACATCCTGAAAAACTGAGACTTTTATGTGTTGTTTATGAGATGTTGTTCTTTGGGCCAAAAAGTCAGATGCTAATAAATGAGCCGGATTGTCCCCAGTGCCCAAGTCACTCTGAAAACTCAGCATAGCCAGCTGGGTTCAGCCAGCCTTGATGAACACTGGAGGAGTCCCCTGTGGTGAAAGGGAGCAGCGAATTGACAACAAATAAGTGAAAGGTTGGTTTTCAGTCTTATGAGTCAAATCTCCTTGATACACTGATGTCACTGAGGAGAAAAAATATGAATGAATAGTATAATTGCTCTTAACCAGTTATACAAATATCAGGACCACAGTAAACAAAGAAACAAAAAAGTGGATGCCTAAATTAGACAAGCAAATGCAGTTTAAACAGAATTTAGAATTTGAAAGGAGGAAAAGAAAATGGCAATAAAAACCTAAAAAACCTAAAACAAACGGTAAAATGAAAGCTTTCCAATCTTCATATTTAATTCTTAAAGCAAGAGTTAACAAATCTAAATTGAACCAAGAAACATAAATATATTAACACCAGGTCAAAACTAGGACTATTCTAACCTTTTATTTTTCTACAAGAATGCAAATGGAAGATAAGTTTAATCTTCCCTATTTTGGTAAACAAATCTGGGGAGAAAATAGATTAACTGAGAAAGTAAATGTTTGTGAACTCATGCATCCATTAAAGTATATAAAATGGGTAATTGGCACCCCTGAAGTGTTCTAAATGCCACTTATTTAGTGACTATTCTCTGACAAGATTAAATTCACAAGGAACTGCTTTCTTCCTGTTGGAAAATAAAAAATCTAATCCATGCTCTTAGCGGCCAGGCTAAGAATGGGGGGAGTGCTGAGTAGCAGAATCAGATTGAAAAACCTTGGATATTTCAAAGAGAAGCTAATGAAACACAATTCTGAGCTAAGCACACTGACATGCTTGAATTTATTGCTTTGCACAAAAAGTGAATCATGGTGAAGAAGCTAGCAACAATAGACTTGCATCTTTTTCTCAAGTTGGTCACAAACTGATTACTGTAGCTGTTTTTTTGACAAGACTAATTAGTGCCTTTGATTCCACAGTTTGCCTGAAGTTTTGCTCCCAGTAGCTTTCCCTTTCACTCGACCCTGCTGTGATGGTAACATAGCAATTGTTAATTTTAAATATATTACTCTCTGTCAATGGATAGCACACTACATTTTCTTAAGTCTATTTCCAGCCTGACCATCCCCCTTACCTGCACACCACAGGCCACATCAGAGAAATTCTGCAAAATTAAATTTCATACATAGAACTACATAGATGTAGCATAAATAAAATACTTAATAGAAAATAAAGTGATCAAATATCTAACAGACAGTGATTTTATATGTTCTTTCCTGGTTTAAATCAGCAATCTTTTTATGTATCCACTGATGTAGAGGACTTTATGGGATAGAGATCTCTTTAGAGATGAGAACTTTGTAATAAAGTAAAAGACATTTTACACCCTCAGAGAGTTTATTTTCTAACATGGCAATAGAATAATAATATTAACAGGAACTACAGAAACATTTTCTCCTTGTGGGTATTTGGTATCTAAGTCCTTTCCCAGCCAACAGATTAATTGCTCTTCTTCAAGAAGAGAAAAAATGAGAATGATTAAATGTACAAGTAAATATGAGGAGCCGCATTAATGAAATGTTTCAGAGTAACTGCAGCCGAGTTGCTAATTTTCCCTTATCCTGGAAATAATGTGACAGGAAAATGACATTGATGACTACTGAAAAAAAGTCAGCTTAATATCAATATTATAGTTGTTCCATTATTGCAACAGCAAAGTCATGAGCTTTTTTCTCTATATCTCTTAACTTATAAAAATAATACCCTTTTGGAGGAACTTCAAGATGCTGGAAGAGTAAGACGCGGAGATCATCTTCCTCCCCACAAATACATCAGAAATACATCTACATGTGGAACAACTCCTACAGAAAAACCTACTTAACGTTGGCAGAAGACCTCAGACCTCCCAAAAGGCAAGAAACTCCCCACGTACCTGGGTAGAGCAAAAAAAAAAAAAAGAAAGAAAGAAAAAACAGAACAAAAGAATAGGGACGGGACCTGCACCAGTGGGAGGGAGCTGTGAAGGAGGAAAGGTTTCCTCACACTAGGGAGCCCCTTCGCGGGCAGAGACTGCGGGTGGCAGAGGGGAGAAGCTTCGGAGCCCCGGAGCAGAGCGCAGACACAGGGGTGCGGAGCAAAGAGGTGAGATTCCCGCATGGAGGATCGGTGCCGACCAGCACTCACCAGCCTGAGAGGCTTGTCTGCTCACCTGCTGGGGCGGGCGGGGGCTGGGAGCTGAGGCTCGGGCTTCAGTCAGATCGCAGGGAGAGGACTGGGGTTGACTGCGTGAACACAGTCTGAAGGGGGCTAGTGTGCCACGGCTAGCCGGGAGGGAGTCCGGGAAAAGGTCTGGAACTGCCGAAGAGGCAAGAGAATTTTTCTTCCCTCTTTCTTGCCTGGTGCACGAGGAGAGGGGATTCAGAGCGCCGCTTAAAGGAGCTCCAGAGATGGGCGCAAGCCGCGGCTATCAGCACGGACCACAGAGACGGGCATGAGACACTAAGGCTGCTGCTGCCGCCACCAAGAAGCCTGTGTGCCAGCACAGGTCACTATCCACATCTCCCCTCCTGGGAGCCTGTGCAGCCCGCCACTACCAGGGTCCCGTGATCCAGGGACAACTACCCCGGGAGAATGCACAGCGCGCCTCAGGCTGGTGCAACGTTGCACTGGCCTCTGCTGCCGCAGGCTGGCGCCACATCCGTACCTCTCCCTCCCCCCAGCCTGAGTGAGCCAGAGCCCCCGAATCAGCTGCTCCTTTAACCCCGTCCTGTCTGAGCGAAGAACAGCTGCCCTCTGGCAACCTACACACAGAGGCGGGTCCAAATCCAAAGCTGAACCCTGGGAGCTGTGAGAACAAAGAAGAGAAAGGGAAATTTCTCCCAGCAGCCTCAGGAGCAGAGGATTAAATCTCCACAATCAACTTGATATACCCTGCATATTTGGAATACCTGAATAGACAACAAATCATCCCAAATTGTAGAGGTGGACTTTGGGAGCAATGATATATATACTTTTTTTCCCTTTTTCTCTTTCTGTGAGTGTGTATGTGTATGCTTCTGTGTGTGATTTTGTCTGTATAGCTTTGCTTTTACCATTTGTCCTAGGGTTCTTTTTGACTGCTTTTTTTTTTTTTTTTTTTTTTTTACTTAGAACTTTTCTTTTTAATAATTATTTTTTATTTTTTATTTTAATAACTTTATTTTATTTTCTCTTCTACTTTCTTTCTTTCTTTTTTTTCTCCCTTTTATTCTGAGCCACGTGGAGGACAGGCTCTTGGTGCTCCAGCCAAGCATCAGGGCTGTGCCACTGAGGTGGGAGAGCCAAGTTCAGGACACTGGACCACTAGAGACCTCCCAGCTCCATGTAATATCAAACGGAGAAAATCTCCCAAAGAACTCTTTCTCAACACCAAGACCCAGCTCCACTCAATGACCAGCAAGTTAGAGTGCTGGACACCCTATGCCAAACAACTAGCAAGACAGGAACACAACCCCATCCATTAGCACAGAGGCTGCCCAAAATCGTAATAAGGCCACAGACACCCCAAAACATACCACCAAACTTGGACCTGCCCACCAGAAAGAAAAGATCCACCCTCATCCACCAGAACACTGGCACTAGTCCCCTCCACCAGGAAGCCTACACAACCCACTGAACCAACCTTAGCCACTGAGGACAGACACCAAAAACAATAGAAACTACGAACCTGCAGCCTGCAAAAAGGAGACCCCAAACACAGTAAGTTAAGCAAAATGAGAAAACAGAGAAAAACACAAAAGGTGAAGGAGCAATGTAAAAACCCACCAGACCTAACAAATGAAGAGGAAATAGGCAGTCTACCTGAAAAAAGAATTCAGAATAATGATAGTAAAGATGATACAAAATCTTGGAAATAGAATGGAGAAAATACAAGAAACATTTAACAAGGACCTAGAAGAACTAAAGAGCAAACAAACAGTGATGAACAACACCATAAATGAAATTAAAAATTCTCTAGAAGGGATAAATGGCAGAATAACTGAGGCAGAAGAACAGATAAGTGACCTGGAAGATAAAAAAGTGGAAATAACTATTGCAGAGCAGAATAAAGAAAAAAGAATTAAAAGAATTGAGGACAGTCTCACAGACCTCTGGGACAACATTACTCGAATTATAGGGGTCCCAGAAGAAGAAGAGAAAAAGAAAGGGACTGAGAAAATATTTGAAGAGATTATAGTTGAAAACTCCCCTAATATGGGAGAGGAAATAGTTAGTCAATTCCAGGAAGCACAGAGAGTCCCATACAGGATAAATCCAAGGAGAAACATGCCAAGACATATATTAATCAAGCTATCAAAAATTAAATACAAATAACAAATATTAAAAGCAGCAAGGGTAAAACAACAAATAACACATAAGGGAATTCCCATAAGGTTAATAGCTCATCTTTAAGCAGAAACTCTGCAAGCCAGAAGGGAGTGGCAGGACATATTTAAAGTGATGAAGGAGAAAAACCTACAACAAAGATTACTCTACCCAGCAAGGATTTCATTCAGATTTGATGCAGAAATTAAAAGCTTTACAGACAAGCAAAAGCTAAGAGAATTCAGCACCACTAAACCAGCTTTACAACAAATGCTAAAGGAACTTCTGTAGGCAGGAAACACAAGAGAAGGAAGAGACCTACAATAATAAACCCAAAACAACTAAGAAATGGTAAAAGGAGCATACATATCGAAAATTACCTTAAATGTAAATGGATTAAATGCTCCAACCAAAAGACATAGACTGGCTGAATGGATACAAATACAAGACCTGTATATATGCTGTCTACAAGAGACCCACTTCAGACCTAGTGACACATACAGACTGAATGTGAGGGGATGGAAAAAGATATACCATGCAAATTGAAATCAAAGGAAAGCTGGATTTGCAATTCTCATATCTGACAAAATAGACTTTAAAACAGAGACTATTACAAGAGACAAAGAAGGATACTACATAATGATGAAGGGATCAATCCAAGAAGAAGATATAACAATTGTAAATATTTATGCACCCAAAACAGGAGCACCTCAATACATAAGGAAAATACTAACAGCCATAAAAGGGGAAATTGACAGTAACATAATCACAGTAGGGGACTTTAACACGCCACTTCCACCAATGGACAGATCATCCAAAATGAAAATAAATAAGGAAACACAAGCTTTAAATGATACATTAAACAAGATGGACTTAATTGATATTTATAGGACATTCCATCCAAAAAGAACAGAATACACATTCTTCTCAAGTGCTCATGGAACATTCTCCAGGATAGATCATATCTTGGGTCAAAAATCAAGCCTTGATAAATTTAAGAAAATTGAAATTGTATCAAGTATCTTTTCCAACCACAATGCTATGAGACTAGATATCAATTACAGGGAAAAAATGGTAAGAAATACAAACACATGGAGGCTAAACAACGCACTACTTAATAACCAAGAGATCACTGAAGAAATTAAAGAGGAAATCAAAAAATACCTAGCAACAAATGACAATGAAAACAATGATACAAAACCTATGGGATGCAGCAAAAGCAGTTCTAAGAGGGAAGTATATAGCATTACAATCCTACCTTAAGAAACAAGGGACATCTGAAATAAACAACCTAAACTTACACCTTAAGCAATTAGAGAAAGAAGAACAAAAAAACCCCCAAAGTTAGCAGAAGGAAAGAAATAACAAAGACCAGATCAGAAATAAATGAAAAAGAAATGAAGGAATCAATAGCAAATATCAATAAAACTAAAAGCTAATTCTTTGAGAAGATAAATAAAATTGATAAACCATTAGCCAGACTCATCAAGAAAAAAAGGGAGAAGACTCAAATCAATAGAATTAGAAAAGAAAAAGGAGAAGTAACAACTGACACTGCAGAAATACAAACGATCATGAGAGATTACTACAAACAACTCTATGCCAATAAAATGGACAACCTGGAAGAAATGGACAAATTCTTAGAAATGCACAACCTTCCCAGACTGAACCAGGAAGAAATAGAAAATATGAACAGATCAATAACAAACACTGAAATTGAAACTGTGATTAAAAATCTTCCAACAAACAAAAGTCCAGGACCAGATGGCTTCACAGGTGAATTCTATCAAACATTTCGAGAAGAGCTAACACCTACCCTTCTCAAACTCTTCCAAAATATAGCAGAGGGAGGAACACTCCCAAACTCATTCTATGAGGCCATCATCACTCTGATACCAAAACCGGACAAAGATGCCACAAAGAAAGAAAACTACAGGCCAATATCAGTGATGAACATAGATGCAAAAACCCTCAAGAAGATACTAGCAAACAGAATCCAACAGCACATTAAAAGGATCATACACTATGATCAATTGGGGTTTATCCAAGGAATGAAAGGATTCTTCAATATACGCAAATCAATCAACGTGGTACACCGTATTAACCAACTGAAGGAGAAAAACCATATGATAATCTCAATAGATGCAGAGAAAGCTTTCGACAAAATTCAACACCCATTCTGAAAAAAACCCTCCAGAAAGTAGGCATAGAGGGAACTTTCCTCAACATAATAAAGGCCATATATGACAAACCCACAGCCAACATCGTTCTCATTGGTGAAAAACTGAAACCATTTCCACTAAGATCAGGAACAAGACAAGGTTGCCTGCTCTCACGACTATTATAGTTTTGGAAATTTTAGCCACAGCAACTAGACAAGAAAAAGAAATAAAAGGAATCCAAATCGGAAAAGAAGAAGTGAAGCTGTCACTGTTTGCAGATGACATGATACTATACATAGAGAATCCTAAAGATGCTACCAGAAAATTACTAGAGCTAATCAATGAATTAGGTAAAGTAGCAGGACACGAAATTAATGCACAGAAATCTCTTGCATTCCTATACACTAATGATGAAAAATCTGAAAGTGAAATTAAGAAGACACTCCCATTTACCATTGCAACAAAAAGAATAAAATATCTAGGAATAAACCTACCTAAGGAGACAAAAGATCTGTATGCAGAAAATTATAAGAAACTGATGAAAGAAATTAAAGATGATGCAAATAGTTGGAGAGATATACCATGTTCTTGGTTTGGAAGACTCAACATTGTGAAAATGACTATACTACCCAAAGCAATCTACAAATTCAAGGCAATCCCTATCAAACTACCACTGGCATTTTTCACATATCTAGAACAAAAAATTTCACAATTTGTGTGGCAACACAAAAGACCCCAAATAGCCAAAACAATCTTCAGAAAGAAAAACGGAGCTGGTAGAATCAGGCTCCCTGACTTCAGACTATACTACAAAACTACAGTAATCAAGACAGTATGGTATGGTACTGGCACAAAAACAGAAATATAGATCAATGGAACATGATAGAAAGCCCAGAGATCAACCCACGCACATATGGTCACCTTATCTTTGATAAAGGAGGCAAGCATATACAGTGGAGAAAAGACAGCCCCTTCAATAAGTGGTGCTGGGAAAACTGGACAGCTACATGTAAAAGAATGTAATTCGAACACTCCCTAACACCATACACAAAAATAAACTCAGAATGGATTAAAGACCTAAATGGAATGCAAGACACCATCAATCTCTTAGAGGAAAACATAGGCAGAACACTCTATGACATAAATTCCAGCAAGATCCCTTTTGACCCACCTCTTAGAGAAATGAAAATAAAAACAAGAATAAACAAATGGGACCTAATGAAACTTGAAAGCTTTTGCACAGCAAAAGAAACTGTAAATAAGACACAAAGACAACCCTCAGAATGGAGAAAATATTTGCAAATGAAGCAACTGGCAAAGGATTAATCTCCAAAACTACAAGCCACTCATGCAGCTCAATATCAAAACAAACAACCCAATCCAAAAATGGGCAGAAGACCTAAATAGACATTTCCCCAAAGAATATATACAGATTGCCAACAAACACATGAAACAATTCTCAACATCATTAATCATTAGAGAAATGCAAATCAAAACTACAATGAGATATCATCTCACACCAGTCAGAATGGCCATCATCAAAAAATCTAGAAAAAATAAATGCTGGAGAGGGTGTGGAAAAAGGGAACCCTCTTGCACTATTGATGGGAATATAAATTGATACAGCCACTATGGAGAACAGTATGGAGTTTCCTTAAAAACTAAAAATAGAACTACCATACGACCCAGGAATCCCACTACTGGGCATATACCCTGAGAAAACCATAATTCAAAAAGAGTCATGTACCAAAATGTTCACTGTAGCTCTATTTACAATAGCCAGGACATGGAAGCAACCTAAATGTCCATCGACAGATGAATGGATAAAGAAGATGTGGCACATATATACAATGGAATATTACTCAACCATAAAAAGAAATGAAATTGAGTTATTTGTAGTGAGGTGGATGGGCCAAGAGTCTGTCATACAGAGTGAAGTAAGTCAGAAAGGGAAAAACAAATACCGTATGCTAACACATATATATGGAAACTCAAAAAAAGGAAAAAAAAGACAAAAAAATGGTCAGAAAAACCTAGAGGCAAGACACGAATAAAATGCAGACCTACTAGAGAATGGACTTGAGGATACGGGAAGGGGGAAGGGTAAGCTGGGACAAAGTGAAGTCCCATGGACATATATTAACTACCAAATGTAAAATAGATAGCTAGTGGGAAGCAGCCTCATAGCAGCGGGAGATCAGCTTGGTGTTTTGTGACCATCTAGACGGGTGGGATAGGGAGGGTGGGAGGGAGGGAGATGCAAGAGGGAAGAGATATGGGGACATATGTATATGTATAACTGATTCACTTTGTTATAAAGCAGAAACTAACACACCATTGTAAAGCAATTATACTCTAATAAAGATGTAAAAAAATAATAATAATACCCTTTCCTTCAATTAAATTTTAAAGTATCCTTTCAATCTATGGTGATTATAAACAATGAACATGGAATATTATTTTTGAAGATAACTCTGGCACATAGTAATTACTAGTACATTTATTTTTTAAAAAAGAATTCACATTTAAAATTTTACACAGGTACTTATTTTTTCCCAGTATTTGTAAGGTCACAGAGTTGATAATTTAGGAGCTACTTTTGTTTTGAACTCCTGATGCATATCAAATATTTCCCAGTTAAAAAAAAATTATAATCCTCCACAGTAGTTCTTCAAGTCAATCTTATCCTTACTTTTCCCATGGATAAACTGAAGCCCAAACTTGTTAAATAATTAGCCCAAGGTCAACAGCTATTAAGTGACAAAATAATATTTTGACTCAAGAGCTCAATTTCTTGCCACTGCAGCATATTCCTTTCAGAGTTGTAGAATATGATATATATTTGGAATTCAAGTTGAACTTAATCTAAGTGCTACAAAACTTGTATTAGACATAATTATTTCACGGAGCTGCCCCTTCCATTGACCTAGGCTTTCTTCTGTTTTTATTCTATAGTTTCTTCCTAGGCTAATTTAAGTCAGAATCCTCAATCATTTTTTATATCTTACTTATTCTTAGATGAATATTTAAGGATGACATCTCTTCTGAATTTAAAACATTAGATGTCTCCAGGTGACTGTAAACACCTCTTATCCAACTGGTCTAATTTCAATCTATTTCTTCCATACCTGGTTAATTTTTAGTTGCTTACTCAGCCAATAACACCATCATCCAACTACATTTTTAGGTCAAAATTTAAAAAGACTCTCTTGCTATCCCCCTTTTTTCACCTACTATTTCTAATGCATCACCAATTTCAGTTAACTTTACTTTTTAAATATTTCTCATATTGATCCATGCTCCTAAATCTCCTCTGCCACAAGCCTACTACGAGCTGTCATCACCTCTTATCTTGATTGCTGTAGAACCTAATTTACTGCCTATTTTTCACTTGCATCCACTTCCAATCCACTCAGCATACTACATACAGCTAGAGAGGCATTCTCAAGACACGCATCAGGTCAGGTCATGTAAGCTAAAATCCTTCAATGGCTGACCATTGTTTTTAAGTTAAATTCACTGAGTCAGCTTACGAATCCCTGCATGACTTGCCTCGCAAGCCTCATTAAATACCCACTCCCTCACCCAGGAAATGTATCCAGCTCAAAGTCCAGGAGGGATTTGTGGGTGCTGTACAATCCTCTTCATCAGGTATGACATCCTACTCTAACAATCAGTGGACAAAAGAGAGGTGATCTGCCCTGCCCTGAAGCAGGGATGGGCTGCAAACTTCAATGAAAGTCTCATTTGGGGAAGGGAAGGGTGGGAAAGTCATAGCAATGACAATATCCTAAGGGACTGACTTTATAACAACTCTCTGCCCTGGTAATAGAGAAAGTTACTTAAGTAGACTTTCACTCTCTTCTCTGGGAACAAATCTTTTGTCCACTTCTTTTTTCTGTAGTCTATGGCAACATTTGTAATGGGCATTAGGGAGTATTCCTCCTTGGAGAATTCATATTCTGTAGCCACATCCTGCAAGTACAAGTATTTTTAGGCCAAGCTTACGGTTTATTTGGCAATAGAGTTCTTGAATAAATTAATCTTATCATCTCAGTCAGTACCACATATCTGTAACTATACTCAAGTTCTCTGCTAGATGTAATTATCTAGCATGATTTATTTATTTGAGTCTTACCTCCTTGATTTTCTTTCTTTCCCTCTGAAATTAATGGCATATGATTTGAACCCTGTTAATCAGTCCTCCCCATTCTTAAACCTCTGCGTACAGCTAAGTCCTTTGTTCAACTAAAATATCTTTGTCGGCCTTTCCCAGTTGGGGATGTAGAAGCAGTTGACTTTTTCAATCTGCAAGTCTCAGATTTTTTATTTCTTCTGGTTTGAATTCACTTCTGCTCTCAAATTAGCCAATTCTTCCTGAGGCTCATCTATTTTTTGTTGTAACGCTTTGCTGTAAGAATCACTTTAAAAACAGCACACATAACTGATACTCTGCTGTGTAGCCCTTTTCCTCTGCAGTGATCCAGATTTTCAAAGGAAACAATTTTACAAAATATTTATCTTTTACAATAATATGCATTGGCAACTTTCCAGTGTTTGATAACAGCTTCCTCACAGACTGCCACCTGCTAACTAAGCTAAATGAGGTATGTTAACTTTTTATTTATTTTTATTTTTATGATGTATAATTTCCATGTAGAGAAATGCATAGATCATCCTTAATAGTTTAGTATATTTTGACAAATACATAAACTTGTGTAACAAATACTGCAATCAAGATTTAGAACTTTTTCACCATCCCAGAAAATGTCTTCATATCCCTTTCCAGTCAATGCCCCTACAACAAGAGGCATCAGATTTGATTTTTATCATCACAAATTTGTTTTGCCTTTTCTTGTAGTTTAAATAAATCAAATCATGTGGATGTACTCTTTTGTATAAGGCTTCTTTTGTTTTATGTACTGTTTTTTATTTAATCCATTTTGTTGAATATATCAGTTGCTAATTTTAATTGCAGAGAAGTGTTACATTGTATAAATATACATTTTAAATTATTCATCTATTTATAGACAACTGGAATGTTTCCAGTTTGTTGGAAATATTTGGGGCTTTGAACATTCTTGTACTAATTTTTTGTGGATATATGTTTCCATTTCTCTTGTAAAAAGAAATAGGAAATGGAATTATTGAGTCATAGGAAGGTGATACTGAACTTTATAAGAAACTATCAAATGATTTTCTAACTTGGTTCCATTTCATATTTCCATTGTCAGTGAATGAAAGTTCTGGCTGCCTCATATCCTCACTAATATTCATATTTTCATTTCTTCTTCATATTTTTACTATGTTAGTAGAGTGGCATCAAATAATTTTCTTTCTCTAATGACAGTTGGAGCACATTTTAATTTGCTTACTGTACACTTGTATATTCTCCTTTGTGAAATATCCAAGTCTTTTGTTCACTATTTAATTGGGTTATTTGATTTTTAATAATGGGTTTAGGAGCTTTTCACATCTTCATATGTGTCTTGTCAAACATTTGTATTGTGAATATTTTAACCTATGCTATAGCTTGTCTATTTTTTAATGATGACTTTTGACAAACAGAAATTATTTTCATTTTGAAAGACACCAGTTTATCAATTTTCAATGGTTATACACTTGTGTGTGTGTGTGTGTGTTACTGTCAAAGATATCTCAGCAAACCACAAGGTCATAAAGATATTCCTTTACATATTCTTTAAAAAAAACAGCTTTATTGAGATATAATTTATATGCCAAAAGTTTACCTGTTTAAAGTGTAAAATGTATTAGTTTTTAGTATAATTACCAACTTGTATAACCATCACCATAGAACATGTTCATCACCCCCAAAAGAACCCCACATCCATTAAGGGTCAATTCTTATTCTCCCTCTCTCCAATACCAGCTCTTGCTGATAAGAATCAATAGCAAAAAGGGGAAATTTGAACTGTAGAAGTGATAACAGAGGTTTTCTGGGAAAGTTATACTATCTAACCAGTGGGCAACGAAGATATGGTAATGGATTTATGTAGCTCTATACTTTTAGTAAACTAAGAAGCATGATCATCACCATAAGAAAGGGAATGAAAGGGGAAGAAGGGAGTGGTAGAGTTTTAATGAGAATAGAAGAAAGTATAAAATCATTGCCTAGAAAAGCAGATGTGACTGAATTAAGCAAATGTAGCATGGTTGTTGGTTAACATGAAGGGCCCATTTAAGGTTAGTGATTGTAAATTTCAATCTTGACCAAAAACATTGTTGAATTATTTTTCCAATGATGTTCTGGATGGGGACGTATGAAATAGTCAGAGAACTGGAACTAACTGTGGTTGGGATATTACCAGATGAGAATAACAAAGCAAAAAATGACATGAGAGTTAGGGACTTTACTTATATAAGAAAGTGAAGATTATAATGGATCAGGGAATTTAAGCTGGATAAGGTGGGAACTGAGGACATGAGCAGTGAAACTATGGTAGGGTCAGTGGATTATAACTACAGGTGTTGAATAATTGTTGCAGTGAAGGCATCAGAACATATCATAAACATTCATAAACATTTAGTCTCAATCCTGCAAGTGCCACGTTATACCAAATACAACTATTAATGGAGTCCATTATTTTCCAGTTCAAGTATATCACACTCATATTGGTCCTAGGTTTTAAAATTCTCTCTTTCTCCTTTTTACCACTAGCAAACACACTAACTATTGAGGTAGTAGAATGTTTGAAAATAAATAGTGCTGATATTTCAAACTAGATTTCTTCCCTGTACATGGTTTTATTCCTGGTTGCAAGAACAGAAATACACTCAATCTAATGAAAATATATTTAGAAAATGGCAATTATAATAATAATAAAACTTAGAAAAAGTATAATAAATGAAGTAAAAGTTTAAAATGAAGTAAAGCCAGGTATCATGAAAACAGTGTTTAGAAAGACAGGAACTAAAGTCATATCTTCCATCTTTAAGGGTTGCTTAATCTCTCTCATCTATGCTTTTCTGTGATTCTTTCTTCTCTGGGCTGGGCTATACTGAATACACTTGCAACTCTATGACTTCTAACTCTAGAATACTATGCTTGTTGTAAAACACTTGACCATCTGACTAGCTTATGTGTGTGGTATTTAAATGTGTTTAGGCTTACCCTTTGGACTGGGTCAAGTGTACACTACTAGTCTATTCAGCTCTTTCCAGGACAGGGAAGTGGAGATATGTGGCCATCCTTTCAGCAATTCAATTAAATTATGTCGGTTGAGCAAATAACCTCCAATTTTTGGCCATTTAACTTGCATCCATCAATATCTAAAACTGGATTAACTAGTCTTTTCTCCAAATCAGTTCCCTATAGTTTTGTTACATGTACATCATTTTCCTAGTTATCCAAAATAAAACCTTCCAAGTTATCCTTGAGTGCTCCATCACCTTCGCTTCTCTTATCTAATTAGTTGTTTTCCCTCATAGATGATCCTTTATATTCCCTTTCCATTACTTCCAGCTTAATTTAGGCCCTGTAATGGTTAGTTTTATTTTTTAAACAAGTCTATACTATAGTAGCCATCTCTGCAATCAAACGCTAATCTAGGCATTACGTAGATATTTTGTAGATGGTGCTTAATATCTGCAATCAGTTGATATTTAGTAAATGAAGGTTTAACCAGTCAGTTGAAAGGCCTTTAACAGCAAAACAGGTTTCCATGAGGAAAAAGAAATTCTGCTGGTAGGTGGACTGAAGCATCAGCTCCTACCTTAGAGTTCATATTCCTGCCTGCCAAATACCTTTCTCTCTTATATATCATGATGATTATACATATACTACTGGTTCTGTTTGGTAGAACTCTAACTGATACAGATCCTTATCACCTTTTGCCAGAGTTTAACTGGAGTAATATTTTGTTAAATATTGTTTTAATTTCTTGTTTGTATATCTCTATGCAAGACTTTATCTATAACTAGCTTGAGTTATCTGCATAAGTGAATAGATGGAAATGTTTATTAATTGGGTTCATTTCAAAAGTAATAAAGTCAGATAGAGTTAACAGTAAGCACCTGACAATTAACATAAGGTTATGTGTCAAAATACCAAGCTTTATCATTAGATTTGGAAAAGAAACAACAGAATTTTCCAAAATCCTTTAAAATAATAACAGCCAAGTCTAAAATCTTAGGTTACAGAATTTCTTCTATAAGTGTAGAGAAGAAATTCCTTCTGCCAATAGTAGTTATGAAGTTTTCTATTTAAGAGTAGTAACAATATATGGTAAAGGAAGAAAGATGCTTATGCACACCTTTCCATGTTTGAACCTCAAGTTCTCTACTTGGGAAATGACCAATGTTTTATAAATATTCAGTGAGGGACGGGTAGCTCAAGAATGTAAGGACTTGTCTCATGCTTCTTTTGGGACACTAGAAAGAGTCTGTAAGTTTCTGGGGATATCCCTAAAAGCAGCGACTTTTAAGATGGTACAGACTCATTGATAGGAGGTATCCAAAACAGGTGGTCCCGGAACAGTAGTCCTGGTTATCCAAAGTTATTATACAGTAATCCAAGGAATTCCTGTCTGCCTTGAGGGCACAGGTATAAAGGCAGGAATGTAGATCGGGATGAGAAGCTTTTGAAGATTTGGGCTTGAGGACCAGGAATAAATGATCAGGACCACTGTAGTGGGTAGTAGCCATAATATTTAACTTCCCAAAGGAGCCAGGTAGAATCATTTGCAGCTCATCAGTCACTGGTTCAGTTTTCACCCAGACAAACTACTCAAATATTGTAACCTGTGTGGTTCCTGAAGAGCTCTGTGACTATGAGCACCCCTTTTCCTGTAAATCCCCAAAGTTATTTAAACCCATACTTCCTCCACCATATAGTCAGATACCATTTATAAAGGAGCAGGAGGAGAGAGGGGAAATCTGAGAGAATATCTTTCCCAGACACGAGAATATAAATAACAACCATATAATACTTATTTTTGTAACCCCTGAATTATCCATCACAAAGTTTGACAGATAGCCATTGCTTAATTGGAATTGACATTTAAGGGCAAAATTGGTCAGTGATACAATACAATAGCTCATCTTGGCTATGGCTACTAATGTCAGGATTAGGGACTGTCCGTGCTATGTGTAGGTGTTAAGTATCCTGGAATTGCCAGTTAAGGGCAAGTTAAAATGAGATGACCCCAAGAGGGAATCAGATTTATTTTATTATGTGCTGATATTGAAGCATAGGACTGGATGTTCTACAAAAATCTCTAAATTTTAATGCTGTCCTTCAAAGTCTAGCTAAAGTGCTTTGAAACTTCACTGGACCACATAAACCTTATTTTCACTATTCATTTAACAGTTGTATAATATCTAATTACACCTTTTGAACCAGTATTGCATTCCAATTTAACTCATTATTATTAATCGATTTTTCATTTGACTGAGCATTTCCTTCTAACCTAAATTATAAACTCCCTGAGGACAAAAAGTTGGCATCTCTTTGTATCCCTCTAAGGTCTTCTTAAAGTAGAAATTTCAAAATATTTGTTGGTTAATAAAAAGCTTCATTTATGTCCCAGTGTCAGGGACATATCTAACTTCACAATTATTCTGAAACAATGCCGTAGAAAAAAGCAGATCTTAATTTTATTTTGAAATTTATGAAAAGCAGCAACCAGGAATTGCCTGAAATTTAGCAAATTACAAGAGAAAAAAAATTTTTTAAATGAAAGAACACAGCACAAATGCAGTTTTGATATATGAAAAACATAAAAAATATTGTAATTTCAGTATTTCTGAAGAATATCGTTTTGTGATTAATCCACATATTTAGAATTTCAGTGAAGGGATGCCAACATAATACCCTATTACAGATTACAAAATATCAATGTTAATGACATGTTCTATCTTTGAAATTTCAGCCAAATCCATCATCTTCTGACTGGAATATAGAAATAGACAGAAGCTGAGTTAATTAGGAGACTCAGTTCAGTGCCAACACAACTCATGAGTCTTGTTGTGTAGAGAGGACAGAGGAGACACACAGAGAAATTAAGACTATGATTTAGATAAAAGGGAATAAGAAAATAGAACTTTTCACCTATAAATCGCTGGTTTATAATGTCACTGAGCAAATCTGAAGATCAAGGACTTGCTTTGAATTCAGCTTGAGTTCTAAACCGGACAGCATATTAATAACTTGTAAATGGCTGAGGAAACAATCACCTGATGTTATTTTTATTGGCATTTTATGGATTAGTTCAGTAATTATTGAGGTGGCATGGTGAAATTACTAATTGAATATGACATTTCTATAAAATGCTATTAAAAATATTGCAGTGCCTACTGCCAGGGGAGTTGACTGTGTCTTTTCTGCTATTTTAGACGATAAATTTAAAGGTAATTCAGGGCTTCCCTGGTGGCGCAGTGGTTGAGAATCTGCCTGCCAATGCAGGGGACACGGGTTTGAGCCCTGGTCTGGGAAGATCCCACATGCCGCAGAGCAACTGTGCCCGTGAGCCACAACTACTGAACCTGCGCGTCTGGAGCCTGTGCTCCGCAACAAGAGAGGCCGCGACAGTGAGAGGCCCGCGCACCACGATGAAGAGTGGCCCCCGCTCGCTGCAACTGGAAAAAGGCCCCGCACAGAAACGAAGACCCAACACAGCGATAAATAAATAAATAAAATTTAAAGGTAATTCAAAATAACTTTGCCAATGAATTCAAGATTCTCAGGGTGGGATCATTTCACTGACAAAGAAAAATAAAAAAGGCATTGTAATTTACTCATTTGTATGTTCTCTATACTTTTAAATACAAATCAGTACTGAAAACATGCATTATAATAATAAAAAAAAATTTCCTGTGAATAAATATGCCAGAAAATGTGTTTAATTTGAGGGAGAGCAAATGTCTCCCTGTGCAAAAGGACCTCTTTTATTACCTGCTAATTTGCTTAAATTGCATTATTAGAGCCATTCATTTGGATTGAGATATGGGTTCCAGAAGACTGCACTGAAAAGACAACTATGTTTTCTTAAAGTATGTGTCCTGTGCTCTTACATAAGCATGAAATTTTTTTTTGTTGTTGAAATATAATAGACTTACAATATTATGTTAGTTTTAGATGTACAACATAGTAATTCAATATTTTTATAGATTATTCTCCATTTAAAGTTATTACAAAATAGGTCAAGGATCAAGGTGGTGGCAGAGTAGGAAGCAGAGTTCAACTCCTTCCACAGAAACATTGAAAATACATCTACAAGTGGAACGATTTACACAGAACAACTACTGAGCACTGACAGAAGACCTCAGATGTCTGAAAATATAAAAAAATCCTCTGTGGGTAGGATAAAAGGAAAAGTAATCAGGATGGGGCCTATGCCCCAAAGAGGGAGCTGTGAAGGAGGAAAGGTTCCCTGCACCTTGGGAAGACTCCTCACCAGTGGAGAAATTAGACTGGACAGAGGGAGGAGTTTTGGAGCGTAAAAGGGGAGAGCAGCAACCAGTTTGTGGAAGGCAAAAATGGAGAGTAACCTGCACAGCGGGTTGGAACCTTTACCCTGCTCTCCACAACCTGAGCTATTCCCCTGTTGGAGAGGGGAGGGTTTGGGTGCTGAAGCCCAGACTCTGAAGCTCAGTCCCAGGGAGAGGACAAGGATTATGTGCAGAAGCAGCCTGAAGATATCAGGCTGTGGCAACTGAGGGTGTACTAAGAAGAAGCCTGGGACCGCCAGAGAGGCAAGGCACCATTATTAGGAGAGTCACCAGGAGAGGGGCAGGACAACCATAAAAGCTTCTTTCCCTGTGAGCACCCCCAGGCAACAGGACTCTGCCTACAGGAGCTCAGGGGATGGACACAAATCGCTGCCACCATCTTGGGCTCCAGAAGTGGGCACTGCCTGCCTCTTCCATGCCTACGGGCAGACCCCAGGCCCTGTCCCTGCTGACCTGGAAGGATGCTGACAGCTTCTGAAATTAGAAATTCCACCAGTGGGTCACAGGACCCACCCCTGGTGACCCAGAGAAGCTTGGAAGGATTCAACCACTGGGAATTCTGACAATGGGCCCCAGGACCTGCTCTTGCTGTTCCCGAAGGGTGCAGATAGCTTCCATGACTGAGAAATCTGTCATTAGGTGCTGGAACACACCCTGCTGTCACACTGAAAGCTCTTGCCACTGGGAAGTCTGCCAGTGGGTGACGGGTTCTGCCCTGCTGTTCTGGGAGGGTGCAGATAACTCTCCCCACCAGGAAATCTGTCAGCAGGTGCCAGGGGCTGCCCTGCTGTCCCAGGAGGGTGCAGATACCTCCTCCCCACTAGGAAATTCACCCAGAGGAGGGGGCTGAAACCACAGCTTAGCCACGGGGGCTATGTGACTAGGGAAGAAGAGCTGAAATGTTTCCTCATGGCTGCATGAACTGAGGAGTCGCACCTTGGCTGACAACTTCCTAAGTTCAGTGCCTGTGAAATATCTGAAAAGACAACAAGTGCTCTTGCAGCTGGGATGGGTCTGGCTTTAGCAGCTGTGGGCTCTGTGGGCATGTACTGTGGGGGTAGGGATGGATCACAGTTTGAGCTGCCTCCATAGCTCTCACAGCAGGTCCAGGTGCACAACTACTGCAGTCCTGGGACCTGACCTCAGTGGACCTGCACCAGTGGCCAGGTGAAAATAATACCTGAGTGTCACCAGGACCAGTTGCCAGCATACCCACAGTTAAGGTGGGACCAAGAGCAGGACTAACAACAGTATACTTTGTGAGCCAACACAAAGGTGAAAGGAAACATGACAGAGCACATTCACAGGTGAGCAGCTCCAGAGGAGGAATACTCAGTGGTTTCTCTCCCCATGGGAATGTTCCAATCCTGCCTACCTCACACTGCAGATCAGAATCACAGCTAAGAAGCAGATCTGGGGGTCTCTACTCCAACAACTAGGGAACAGATCCTCCTCCTGACAGGGCAGTGAAAACCACAGAGCAAAGGGGAAGCACCGCTCAATACCTAGGGCAGGCGCTGATCACCAATCAAACCCCCTATCAAGAGGATAATGGCACAAGCCTCTGGACCAAACTTACCCACCAGGGTGCAGACACCAGAAGCCAGAGGAACTACAATCCTGCAGCCTGCAGAAAGGAGAGCACAAACACAGTAAGTTTGACACAATGAGAAGGCAAAGAAATTTGTTACAGAAGAAGGAGCAAGGTAAAATTCCACAAGAGCTAAATGAAGAGGAGATAGGCAATCTACCTGAAAAAGAATTCAGAGTAATGATAGTAAAGATGATCCAAGATCTCAGAAAAAGAATGGAGGCACAGATCAAGAAGATACAAGAAGAGTTTAACAAAGACCTAGAAGAACTAAAGAACAAACAGAGATGAACAAGGCAATAACTGAAATGAAAAATACACTGAAGTAATCAATAGCAAAAATACTGAGGCAGAAGAAGGGATAAGTGACCTGGAAGACAGAATGGTGGAAATATTTGCTGCAGAACAGAATAAAGAAAAAAGAATGAAAAGAAATGAGGACAGTCTCAGAGACCTCTGGAACAATGTTAGACACACCAACATTTGAATTATAGGGTTCCAGAAGAAGAATAAATACAGAAAGGGTCTGAGAAAATATTTGAAGAGATCATAGTAGAAAATTTCCCTAACATGGGAAAGGAAATAGTCACCCATGTCCAGGAAGCACAGAGTCCCATTAAGAATAAACAAAACGAGGAAGATGCTGAGACACAGATTAATCAAACTAACAAAAATTAAGTACAAGGAAAAAATATTAAAAGCAACAAGGGAAAAGCAACAAATAACATACAAGGGAATTCCCATAAGGCTATCAACTGATTTTTCAGCAGAGACTCTGAAGGTCAGAAGGGAGTGGTAGGATATATTTAAAGTGATGAAAGGGAAAAACCTACAACCAAGAATACTCTACCCATCAAGGCTCTCATTCAGATTTGACAGAGAAGGAAAAGCTTAAGAGACAAGAAAAAGCTAAGAGAATTCAGCACCACCAAACCAGCTTTACAACAAATGCTAAAAGAACTTATCTAGGCAAAAAAGAAGACAGAAGAGAACAAAAGAGGAAGGGAAGAAAAAGACCAACAAAAACAAACTGAAAACAATTAAGAAAATGGCAATAGAAACATACATGTAGATAATTAGCGTAAATGTAAATGGATTAAATACTCCAACCAAAAGACAGAGACTGGCTGAATGGATATAAAAACAAGACCCATATATAATATACGCTGCCTACAAGAGACCCACTTCAAACCTAGGGACACATTCAGACTGAAAGTGAGGGGATGGAAAAAGATATTCCCTGCAAATTGAAATCAAGCTAAAGCTGGAGTAGCAATAGTCATATCAGACAAAATAGAATCTAAAATGAAGACTGTTACAAGAGACAAGGAAGGACAATACAAAATGATGAAGGGATCAATCCAAGAAGACGATATAACAAATGTAAATATATATGCACCCAACATAGGAACACCTCAATATATAAGAGAAATGCTAACAGTCATAAAAAGGGAAATCAAGAATAACACATTAATAGTGGAGGACTTTAACATCCCACTTACAATAGACAGAAAATTAATAAGGAAACACAAGCCTTAAATGACACATTAGACCAGAAAGATTAATTAATCTTTATAGGAGAGTCCATCTGAAAGCAGCAGAATACACTTTCTTCTCAAGTGTCCATGGAACATTCTCCAGGATAGATCACATCTTGGGTCACAAATCAAGCCTCAGTAAATTTAAGAAAATTGAAATCATATCAAGCATCTTTTCCAACCACAATGCTATGATATTAGAAATCAATTACAGGAAAAAATGTAAAAAACACAAACACCTGGAGGCTAAACAATATGTTACTAAATAACCAATGGACCACTAAAGTAATCAAAGAGGAAATCAAAAAATACCTAGAAACAAATGACAACAAAAATATGACAACCCAAAACCTATGGGATGCAGCAAATGCAGTTCTAAGAGGGAAGACTATAGCAGTACAATCTTACCTCAAGAAAAAAGAAAAATCTCAAATAAACAACATAGCCTTACACCTAAAGCAACTAGAGAAACAAGAATAAACAAAAGCCAACGTTAGTAGAAGGAAAGAAATCATAAAGATCAGAGCAGAAATGAATGAAATAAAGAAAAGAATAGCAAAGATTAATGAAAATAAAAGTCAGTTCTTTGAAAAGATAAACAAAATTGGTTTTAACCAAACTCATCAAGAAAAAAAGGGAGAGGACTCAAATCAATAAAATTAGAAATGAAAAAGGAGAAGTTACGGCTGACACCACAGAAATACAAAGGAGCATGAGAGACTACTACAAGAAACTATACGCCAAAAAAATGGACAACCAGGAAGAAATGGACAAATTCTTAGAAAGGTACAATCTTCCAAGACTGAACCAGGAAGAAACAGAAAATATAAACAGACCAATCACAAGTGATGAAATTGAAACTGTGATTTAAAAACTTCCAACAAACAAAAGTCAAGGACCAGATGGCTTCACCACTGAATTCTATCAAACATTTAGAGAAGAGCTAACACCTATCCTTCTGAAAGTCTTCCAAAAAATTGCAGAGGAAGGAACACTCCCAAGCTCATTCTACAAGGCCATTATCACCCTGATACCAAAACCAGACAAAGATATCCCAAAAAAGAAAATGACAGGCCACTCTCACTTTGACACCAAAATCAGACAAAGATATCCCAAAAAAGAAAACTACAGGGCAATAGCACCAATGAACATAGATGCAAAAATCCTCAGAAGAATACTAGCAAACAAATCCAACAACTCATTAAAAGGATGATATACCATGATCAAGTGGGATTTATCCCAGGGATGCAAGGATTTTTCTTTATATGCAAATCAATCAATGGAATACACCATATTAACAAATTGAAGAATAAAAACAATATGATCATCTCAATTGATGCAGAAAATGCTTTTGACAAAATTCAACACCCATTTATGATAAAAACTCTCCAGAAAGTGGGCATTGAGGAAACTTAGCTTAAGATAATAAAGGTCATGATATGACAAACCCACAGCAAAGATCATTCTTAATGGCGAAAAACAAAGAATTTTCTCTAAGATCAGGAACAAAACAAGGATGTCCACTCTCACCACTACTATTCAACATAATTTTGGAAGACCTAGCCACAGCAATCTGAAAAGAAAAAGAATAAAAGGAATCCAAATTGGAAAAGAAGAATTAAAACAGTCACTGTTTGCAGATCACATGACACTATACATAGAAAATCCTGTAGATGCTACCAGAAAACTACTAAGACTCCTCAATGAATTTGGTAAAGTTTCAGGATAGAAAATTAATACACAGGAATCTCTTGCATTCCTATGCACTAATAATGAAAGATCAGAAAGAGAAATTAATGCAACAATCCCACTTCCCATCTCAACAAAAATAATAAAATACTTAGGAATAAACCTATTTAAGGAGGCAAAAACCTGTACTCTGAAAACTATAAGATATTGATGAAAGAAATCAAAGACGACACAAACAGATGGAGAGTTATACCATGTTCTTGGATTGGAAGAACCAATATTGTGAAAATCAGTATACTACTCAAAGCAACCTACAAATTCAATGCAACCCCTATCAAATTATCAATGGCATTTTTCACAGAATTAAAACAAAAATTTTACAATTTCTATGGAAACACAAAATACGCCAAATAGTCAAAGCAATCTTGAGAAAGAAAAATGGAGCTGGAGGAATCAGGCTTCCTGACTTCAAACTATACTACAAAGCTACAGTAATGAAAACAGTATTGTACTGGGACAAAAACAAATATACATCAATGGAACAGGATAGAAAGCCCAGAGATAAATCAACACAACTATGATCACCTTATCTATGACAAAGGAGGCAAGAATACACAATGAAGAAAAGACAATATCTTCAATAAATGGTGCTGGGTAAACTGGACAGCTACATGTAAAAAAAAAAAAATGAAATTAGAACACTCCCTAATATGATACACAAAAATCAACTCAAAATGGATTAAAGACCTAAACATAACACCAGACACTATAAAACTCTTAGAGGAAAACATAGGCAGAACACTCTTTGACATAAATCACAGCAAGGTCTTTTTTGATCCACCTTCTAGAGTAATGAAAATAAAAACAAAAATAAACAAATGGAATATAATTAAACTTAAAATCTTTTGCACAGTAAAGGAAACTATAAACAAAAAGAAAAGACAACCCTCAGATTGGGAGAAAATACTTACAAACAATGCAATGGACAAGGGATTAATGTCCAAAATATACAAACAGCTCATGCAGCTCAATATCAAAAAAAAAAAAAAAAAAAAACAAGTAACCTAATCAAAAATGGGCAGAAGATCTAAATAGACATTTCCCAAAGAAAACATACAGATGGCTAAAAAGCACATGAAAAGATGCTCAACCTCACTAATTATTAGATAAATGAAAATCAAAACTACAATGAAGCATCACCTCATACTGGTCAGAATAGCCATCATCAAAAAATCTACAATCAATCAGTGCTGGAGAAGGTGTGGAGAAAATGGAACCCTCCTACACTGTTGGTGGGAATGTAAATTGGTACAGCCACTATGGAAAATAGTTTGGATGTTCCTTAAGAAACTAAAAACAGGAATACCATATTATCCAGCAATACTACTCCTGGGCACATATCTGGAGAAAAGCATAATTCAAAAAGATACATGCACCTCAGTGTTCATTGCAGCACTATTTACAAAAGCCAGGACATGGAAGCAACCTAAATGTCCATAAATAGAGGAATGGATAAAGAAATTGTGGTACATACATACAATGGCATATTAGCTATAAAAAAGAACAAAATAATGCCACTTGCAGCAATATGGATGGTCCTAGAGGTTGTAAAACTGAGTGAACTAAGTCAGACACAGAAAAATAAATATCATATGATATTTCTTACATGTGGAATCTAAAAAACAAAAAAGGTATAAATGAACTTATTTACAAAACAGAAGTAGAGTTACAACATAGAAAGCAAACTTAAAGTTACCAAGGAATAAGGGAGGGAGGGATAAATTGGGAGATTGGGAATGACATATACACACTAGTATATATAAAATAGATAACTAATATGAATCTGCTGTATTGCACAGGTAACTCTATTCAATACTCTGTAACGGCCTGTATGGGAAAAGAATCTAAAAAAAAAGAAAGAAAAGAGTGGATACTTGTATATGTATAACTAAATCACTTTGCTGTACACCTGAAACTAACACAACATTATAAATCAACTATACTACAATAACAGGTTTTTTTAAAAAAAGTAAATTCATTGTAATTCTGGAGTTTTATTAGGAATCTCTTTGAGGTATCATTACAGGGAGTTTCAGAAAAGTTTTAAAATTTGTGGGAAATTATCATAAACTCCCCTGATATATGGCACATTCATTTAAATCAACTCAAATTATGGTTCATAATTTATATTTAACAGCTGTGGGGGTTTTTTCAAGAAAGATAAAAGGAAAGTTTGCAGGATATTACTGCATTTATTCCAAAAATGGGTAATAAAATTGAGAGAAAATTACTTTTAAAAAAAGTATGGGGCTTCCCTCGTCGTGCAGTGGTTAAGAATCTGCCTGCCAATGCAGGGGACACAGGTTCGAACCCTGGTCTGGGAAGATTCCACATGCCACGGAGCAACTAAGCCCATGCACCACAACTACTGAGCCTGCGTGCCACAACTTCTGAAGCCTGCCCACCTAGAGCCCATGCTCCGCAGCAAGAGAAGCCACTGCAATGAGAAGCCCGCACACCACAACGAAGAGTAGCCCCTGCTTGCCACAACTAGAGAAAGCCCGTGCACAGCAAAGGAGACCCAACACAGCCAAAAATAAATAAATTAAATAAATAATTTTTTTAAAAGTTTACCATTAAAAAAAGTATGAAATACTGAATAATTCTGATCAAAATCTTATTGTTTCTATTTTTAGTTAATTCGAATATTCTTGAACACAATATTATAAACTCACATGACATTTCATCTCCCCTCATATTGTCTATAACATTAAAATCTCCATGTTGTCTAATCAAGTAAATGAAAAAAAAAATAATTCTTTTGACCTACTTACCAAAAGTGTCACTTTCAGAGAGACAGAAAACCAAATTATCTTTTCAGTTTGTATTTGATCTGTATTTCTGCACATTTGATAAGATTAACATTGGATACCCAGTCAACCTTGTATAACCTGATATTACTCATCATTTTTTTAAATTACCAGTAGGGATTTGTATAGAATAAATCCATCTAGGAGGATTCTCTTTCTTTCAGCTTTGAAAGTTCTGCATATTATACATGTCTATAAACATCAGCTTTATTGGCAGAGAATGCCATTGACATCACCCATCCTCTGATAACCTTCCAATTTTCTTTTAAAATTCAACTTAGAAAATCTCTCTTCTGGAAAATTCCCTTGTAATGTAATGTCCTTTCAAGACATTTAATCACTTCCTCTCTTTACAGTCCTTGTATTACACATGCATCCAATGTTGTATTCATCATACTGTGTTATATTTTATAACTTTATACATCTGTATCTTGCCTAAGAACACTGTAAGGAAAAGTACTATGTCATTTTTCCCTATGTATCTCTCAGGTTTAACATATATTTTAGAAGAATACTGGGCCTCACATCTTTCCACTAAGTAAGGGATCTCAGGATAAGAAATTGTAAATCAGAAGGTTCTTTGCTGAAAAAAACAGAAAAGCTGGAGTCTCCTTAAGACAGACGTTTCTGTCATCCAAGCTGGTCATCCAAAATCAGGCAATTTCTTTCTGAAGAGAGTTGAATAAACTGAGAGAATTCCTCTATCTGGAGGGTCGTGATTTTCAAGACTTTTAGCAGATGCCCCCCCAAATCTAACAAATTATTATCTCTAGAATATATTTACAAGTTAACTTATGCATTAGTAGAGGTTCATTTTTGTATGTTTCATTCTTTTTCTTTACATATAGCCATTGTATTAGTTTAAGAAATTCTGCTATCTAGATTAAACTAAGAAATACTTAAGTTTTCAGACTGAATTTTGAAATCACCTTTTCCTTAATGGAAGCTTGTTATCAAGTATAAACCTGGTATAAACTATCTGTTTATACTGTGATTTTCCCCCCTGATTGGTAGAGTAATGTTCATCTTAGGATGTTGCAAAAGACATAAAAATTTAAAGACTCAGAAAAAAATAAACACCTGTAGTCTCATCACTTGGACCAACTCTTTTTTGACAATCTTTAATTCCTATCTCTTTTTTCTTATGCACCTTATTTTTATTTGTGATCTATCAAATTATTCTTTTTTAAAAAATTAACATTATATCATAAACACTTTTTCATCATTAATGACCTTCATAAATATGATTTCAAAGACTTCATAATATTGACTTGAATTGATATATAATAATTTATCTATCCATTAAACATTTGGATGATTTTTTCCAATATTTTTTATCACAGATAAAACAGAAAAGCATTTCTGCACATAAATTATATTGACTTTTGATTCTTTATCTACTATAAAAGAGAATGGGGATCATGAAAGGAGAATAAATAATTGAATAATTAAGAAACCTATACTGGTTATATTCTCTCTTGTGATATATTTTTCTCATCATAAAATCACCAGTATTGAATATTAAATTTAAAATATGTGCCAATTTTATGAGTATGAAAGCAACTTTATAAGTTTTATTTGCATTTTTATTACTAGTGAAATGAAACACTTTTATGTATGTATTTTTATATACCCTTGTGTTAATTATGTATATGTGCTATTGGGGTAATATAGTTTTCTTATATATAGGTTCTCCATATATTTCAGTTTCCTGTCCTAGAGCTTACAAATAGTTACCCCAGAGAAACTAGTTCTTAAAATAATTGCTTTATACATGATTAATTGATCTCATCTATATTATGCTCCTGATGTGGAAGAGGTTGATCTTCCAAAAATTCATGCAACCATATTTCCTGAACATGTTTCCAAAATGAAATAGCATTCATAGGAAATGGATTATAGTATTCTAAGAACTAATTATAATAGACTCAATAAATATTTTGATTGATTTATTGAAACATGTAAATGATTCTCTTCACAATTTAAAGAAATTGTATGCCTTCATCACAATCAGACTCTAAAACTGTCTTACATATATGGCATAAAAAAGTACCAAATTACTGCAGTATAGTTTCCTACTAACAACCTAAGTTTATAAATTACATTTTCTAATAAATTGAATTAGACTAATACCTATAAAGTAAGACATGAATAATAGGAGCAAGGTATTAGAATGACATAAATATAGTTTAGTTTACTATTAGTTTACTATTAGTGGGTGACAATTTTAATTTTTTATTTTATTTTTTATTGAGTAGAGTTGATGTACAATATTATCTTAGTTTCAGGTACAATATTTTATAGATTACACTCCATTTAAAGTTATTACAAAACAATGGCTATATTTCCCTGTTCTGTACAATATATCCTTGTAGCTTATCTATTTTATACAGAGTAGTTTTTACCTCTTAATCCCATACCTCTATCTTGCCCCTCCCCTATTTCCTCTCCCCACTGGTAACCACTAGTTTGTTCTCTATATCTGTGAGTCTCTTTTCATATTGTTTTATATCTGGGCCTTCTGTTCTGTTCCATTGATTTATGTGGTTGTTTTTGTACCAGTACTGTGCTGTTTTTATTACTGTAGCTTTGTAGCATAGTCTGAAGTCAGGGAGCAGAATACCTCCCGCTTAGTTATTGATTTTTTCTCAAAATTGCTTTGGCAATTCAGGGTCTTTTGTGGTTCCATATAAATTTTAGGGTTATTTGTTCTCATTATGTGAAAAATGTCATGGTATTTTTGAAGCACTGCATTATATCTGTAGATTGCTTTGGGTAGTATGGAAGTCTTAATAATATTAATTCTTCCAATCCAAGAACATGGGATATCTTTTCAATTCTTCATATCATTTTCAAATTTCTTCATCAATGTTTTATAGTTTTCAGAGTAGCATGTGACAACTTTAGCACATAGCCCATGCATACAAAATATATAGACTATGATTTTTCTAACCCTATACATAAATAGATTTTTAAATAATGAGTTTGGAAGTATTGGAGTTTGGAGTTCTTCAATTATTTGAAAGAGATTGAGGATAATTGATATTAATTCCTCTTTAACTTTTTGATAGAATTTACCTATAAAATCATCTTGTCCTGGACTTTTTTGGGGGGAAGTTTTTGATTACTTATTTAATCTCCTTGCTCATTTTTGGTCTGTTTAAATTTCCTATTACTTCATGATTCAGTCTTGGTGAGTTGTATGTTTTTAGGAATTTATTTCTTCTAAGTTTTCTAATTTGTTGGCATATAATTGATCATAACAGTCTTCCATGATCCTTTGTATTTCTGTGGCATCAGTAATGTCTGCTCACATGTTTATAATTTTATTAATTTGAGAAATCTCTCTTTTTCTTAATTTAGCTAAAAGTTTGTCAGTTTTGTTTATCTTTTTAAAAAACCAGCTCAGTTTTGTTGATCTTTTCTATTGTCTTTCTTTGTTTCTATTTCTCTTGCTTCACCACTAATATTTATTATTTTCTTCCTTCTGCAAAATTTAGGCTTAGTTTGTTCTTCCTTTTCTAGTTTCTTGAGGTGTAAAGATGGGTTGTTTGAGATCTTTCCTTTTTCTTAATAAAGGCATTTATAAACTTCCTCCTACTTAGAACTGTTTTGTTGAATCCCATAAGTTTTGGTATGTTGTGTTTCCATTTCTGTACAACTCAAGATTTTTAAATTTTCCTTTGTTTTCTTTTGGTGACACATTGGTTGTTCAGAAGTGTACTGTTTAATTTTCACATATTTGTGAATTTGCCAGCTTTCTTCCCATTATCAATTTCTAGTTTCATATCATTATGGTTGGAAAATCATATGCTTGATTTGATCATATCAATCATATGCTTGATACTATTTCAATCATCTTAAATTTGTTAATACTTGTTTTGTGATCTAGATCTATCCTGGAGAATGTGCATTTGAAAAAAATGTGTATTCTGCTATTGCTGGATGGAATATTCTGTATATGTCAGTTAAACACAATTGGTCTAAAGTGTAGTTCCAATCAATTATTTCATATTGATTTTCTGTGTGAATGATCTATCTGTTGTTGAGAGTGGAGTATTGAAACCCCCTACTATTATTTCATTGCTGTCTATTTTTGCCTTCTGATATAGCTCATTTTACAAGACCTACATTATCCTGATAGTGAAACCAGGTAAGGATAACACAAGAAAAGAAAATTACAGGCCAATATCCCTGATGAACATATATGCAAATATCCTCAATAAAATACTAGCAAACTGAATTCAAAAGCACATTAAAAGGATTATACACCATAATGAAGTGGGATTCATCCCTGTTATGCAAAGATGGGTTAATATATGCAAATCAGTCAATGTAATACACCACATTAACAAAATAAATGATAAAAGTTATATGATCATCACAATAGATGCAGAAAAAGCACTTGACAAAATACAACATTGTTTCATGATTTAAAACCCTCAACAAATTGGGTATAGAAAAAATGTACCTCAATATAATAAAGGTCATATATGACAAGTTCACAGCTAATATCAAACTCAGCAGTGAAAAGTTAAAAGCTTTTCCTCTAAGATCAGGAACAAGACAAGGATGCCCACCCTCACCATTTCTATTGAACATAGTACTGGAAGTCTGAGCCATAGCAGTCAGGCAAGAAAAAAAGGCATCCACCTTGGAAAGGAAGAAGTAAAATTATCTCTGTTTGCAGATTACAGATCTTATATACAGGAAATCCTAAAGACTTCACAAACAAAAAAATAAAACAAAATAAACAAACAAAATAAACTGTTGAAACTTCTAAATGAATTCAGTAAAGTTGTAGGTTACAAAATCAACATACAAATATCAGTTGTTCCTATATATTAACAGTGAGCTATCTGGAAGAGAAATTAAGAAGGCAACAATCAAAGTGGTGAAAGACCTGTACACTGAAAACCATAAGACATTGATCAAAGAAATTAAAGAAGATACACATAAATTGAAAGATATCTCATTTTCTTATATTGGAAGAATTAGTATTGTGAAAATGTATATAGAACTCAAAGTGATCTACAGATTCAATGCAATCCTTATCAAAATTCCAATGGCATTTTTCACAGAAATAGAAAAAAAAAAAAAAAAAACTATCCTAAAATGTGTATGGAACCACAAAAGACCCCAAACAGCCAAAGCAATCTTGAGAAAAAAGAACAAAACTGGAGGCGTCATACTTCCTGATTTTAAGATATATTACAAAGTTATAGTAATTGAAACAGTGTGTTATTGGCACAAAAATAGAAACATAGACCAGTGGAGCAGAAGAGAGCCTAGACATAAACCAATGTGTATACAGTCAATCTAATTTTGACAAGAATGCCAAGAACACACAATAGGAAAAGAATAATCTCTTCAATACATGGTGCTGGGAAAACTGGTGATCTACACAGAAAATAATAAAATTAAACCCCTATCTTACACTACTCACAAAAATTAACTTGAAATGGATCAAGACTGAAATGTAAGAAGCTGTAAAACTCCTAGAAGAGAACTTTGGGAAATAGCTCCTTGACTTCGGTCTTGGCAAAGATTTCTTGGATAAGGCACAAAAAGTCCAGGTAACAAAAGCTAAAGTAAACAAGTGGGACTATATCAAACTAAAAAGCTTCTGTACAGCAAAGGGAACAATCAATAAATTGAAAAGGCAACCTATAGAATGGGAGAAAATATATGTAAACCATATGTCTTGATAAGGGGTTAAAATACTAAATAGATAAGGAACTAAATAGATAAGGATAAGGAACTCATATAAGTCAATGGCAAAAATGCAAATAATCCAATTAAAAGATGAATAAAGGACCAAAATACACATTTTTCCAAAGAAGACATGCAGTTAGCCAATAGGTATATGAAAAAGTGCTCAGTATTATTAATCATAAGGGAAATGCAAACCAAAACCACAATAAAATGTCATATCTCACCTGTTAAGATGACTATTATCAAAAAGACAGAGATAATTAATGTTGGCAACGACGTGGAGAAAGGGAATCCTTATACACTGTTTGTGGAATGTATATTGGTACAGCCATAAAGGAAAACAGTATAGCAGATCCTCAAAAAATTAAAAATAGAAATACCATATGACCCAGCAATCCCAGGTATATATCTGAAGAAAATAATCCCAGGTATATATCTGAAGAAAATAAAATCACGATCTCAAGATATCAGCACACCCATATTCATTGCAGCATTACACACAGTAGCCAAGATATGGACTTAATTGTCCTTCAGTGGATGAATTCATAAAGAAAATATGTTATATTATTCAGCCATAAAATAGAAGGATATTCTGACACTTGTGACAACATGGATGAACTTGAAGGGTGTTATACTAAGTGAAATAACACAAGCAGAGAAAGAAAAATACTGTATCGTAATCATTCACATGTGGGAAAAAAGCTGGTTTTGTAGAAACATAGTATGCTGGTTTCCAGGAGCTGGGTAGAAGGGAAAATGAGGAGATACAGGTCAAAAGGTACAAAGTTTCAATTATAAGAAGCATAAACTCAGAGGATCTAATACAGAAGTGCACAGCATGGAGATTATTATTAATAATACAGTATTGTATACTTAAAAGCTGCTGAGAGCAGATCTTAAGCATTCTCACCAAAAAAAGAAAAATATAGTTAACTAAAGTGATAAATGTGTTACTATCTTAATCTTGGTAATCATACATATTTATATATGAAAGGGAATATCTATATAATACCTATCTATTTAAATATAGATAACTGGTGAAATTATATGCATTAAAAGTATAAAATTATATTTGTCAATTATTCCTTGATAAAGTTGGGAAAATAAAGTATACCATAAATAATAAATGCTTATATATGAAAATTTAAAGTATTTATCTTAGGACTGGTTAAGTGGCTTATATTAGTGAGATAATCTCTCATGTTCATTCACTGAATCTCTTAGACCTTTAAAAGTATAAATCTTTATCATTAGCAGCTTCATTTCAGATGCCTTGTTAAGCAGGGAGACATGAACTGGAGAAAATAGACATTTTAAACGTTAATCTATTTCTACATCCAATTCTACAAATATTTATTTCATTGAATCACTTTGTTTCAAAATGTCTGAAAATGAAATTCTAATCAAGAAGGTTGCCACTATCAACTTTTGAGTAACTAGATTGAAAGAAAGAATTTCACATTTCATGGGGAATCTGATCCTAATCATTCTTTAAAAATTTTTGAAGTAAATCTTCTTTTGAAATAGTTTAATAACCCTCATGAAGTGACCTTAACATTAATGAAACTTTTCAAATTAGATCAATTCTCAGTATTTGTTTTATTTTATTTACAAATTAAAAATTAAACTCAATTTACTTGCAAATGAGTTTTTGAATGAAATATGCATATATAGATATACCTAGCACTATAATGCATCCTGTATAGGTATAAAATTTTAATTATGAATATAATAATTGTCCTCAAAAATCTTAAAATTTTAATGAGTAGATAGCTCAGAGAAAATTTCGAAGATATTAATAAAGATAAAGCCAGCAGCAGGAAACCAAATCTCAAAATATGGGAACTTTCCTCCAATATTTTAATTCTACTAAATCATTCTGACAAAATAATTATCCAGCCTATTTTCAAATATCTCAAATTACTGGAAGGCCAATACCTTTCAAGATTGGACATTTTTTCTTTGGATGGCTCTGCATATAGAAATGAAGATTTCTGTATTCAGTGACATTGTCTTCCTGAAGCATCTGGCACACTGATGTTTTCCTAGAACATAGTGGGGACATTCAATAAAATGTATCTTCCTCATGACAATCCATCCAAATCATTTGCTGCTTCTCTTCAACAGTAATCACTTTTCTCAACTAAACTTCACTTAGTCTGCATCTGTTCCACTTTTGTTCCAATTTCTAGACTAATCACCATCTCAGTTGCTCTCTTATTAACACAGCAAACTTATCCACATATTTCTTAAAATGTGGGGTCCAAAACTGGAAACAATATTTTCTGTAACACAACCACATAAGCTTTTACAGACCTCAGACATAATACTTGTTATGGACTGAATGTTTATATCCTCACCCCAAATTCATATGTTGAAACCCAACCCCCAATGTGACTCTATTTGGAGATAGGGCCTTTATGGAGGCAATTAAGGTTAAATGAGTTCATAAGGATGAGACACCAATCCACTAGGATTAGTGTCCTTATGAGACCAAACAGGAGAAAGATCTCTCTCTTGCTCTCCTCCATGTGAGGACACAGCAAAGAAGCACATACCTGGAACCAAAATGACCTTGGCCAACACCTTGATCTTGGACTTCCCAATCTCCAGAACTGTGAAAAAAATAAATTTCTGTTGTTTAAGCCGCCCTGTCTATGACGTTTTTTATGGCAGTCCGAGCAGATTAAAACAATACTCTATCTTTTATTTCACCTTAAGGTAGCCAAAGAATACACCAAATTTTTGGTAATCATATCATATAGTTATTTCTATCAAATTAACTACCACATAAAACCTTCAAGCCTGTTCCACACATACTACTACTAAGCTGTGTATGCTCTATTCTAGATTGATATTTATTTATTTTCTATGGAGACCTTTGTGACTACTGACCTATCATCCTGCATTTTTCTATATTTCCTAGCTACATGTTTTCCACTGCTAAAGAGTATCCCTATGTTTCTTCATCCAAGACATTGGTAAACATGTTCAATAAACTTGAGAACAGAGCTTTCTGGAATACCAGCAAAAAGGTCCCATCAGGTAGGTATCAACTGATTAACCAACTTTTAAATTATAAGTATCAAGAAGATTTTCATGGTCTACAGGACTTCAAAATTCTTCTTATTTTTAGCGAATTTTAATAGTGTCTTACCAGTGTACATCATGGTAGGAAGTTGCTGCCACTGCTGATACTATGGTAATTATTATCACTAATTTTAGAGTGTCCTTCTAAAATTTCTCTATGGGTGTTAAAATATGTAAAGAATAAGACCATAATCTGTTAATTTCTAAATTTCCAGTGTCCAGAAAGTCCATGGCATGTAATATATAATCATTAACTATTTCTTAAATTAAAATATATGTTGGAATGTCCTAATGATACTGCTATAGCAATCTAATTAGAAGAGTCAGGATTTATTAGTAATAGGCATATGGTGGCGAGAGTAGTGGAAGTGTCAATCATTTGATAAGTATTTTGAATTACTACCTTTATTTTCCAGTTTAACTAACTAATATTTTAATAAGTATTCTATTTTACCTGCTACCATTTTATTGGAAATTCAATTAACTCATTAAAATTTTAAAATTTAATTTGTATCCATTAGTTTTGCCATATATTATTTAAAAAAATGATTAAGGTGGCTTACAAGAATTCAAAGAACTCAGGAAGCCATAATGTATGTTTAATATAAGTTAGAAAAATGATGCAAAGAGAAAACAAAATTTGCAAAAGCAAATGGAGGCAGTAATGAGGTCAGTACACAAAATTCATGCCTTCAAGTCTTATGCACTTTTTGGAGCTGGGCCACAATTTTCCTTTAATATTGGAGCAATCAACAGAAACAGAAAAACACGATTCACAGTAGTTTCTAATACTGAGACTTAAATGTTGCATAGGACAAAACTTGCACAGGAATTACCTATGTTACCTCTGGTGCAGTCCCCATATCCAATCCATCACTCTGTCAGGGATTTTTACCTCCTAAATAATGTTTTAGGAGGTAGTACCCTCTCCTAAAACATTACTTTTCACAAATGCAATAGCCTTACAACTGGTGTCCCCACACCCATGTTGACCCCCCAAATCTAACACATTTTTCACATTGCAACCACAGTGATTTTGTAAAATGCAAATAGGATTCTATGAGGTCTTTTCGTAATGCCTTTTAGAAACCCTGTATTTCCCTCAGGAAAAAGGCTCAGAATGGCATATAAAGTCTTATGTGATATGCCTTCCCAATACACAAGCCCAAATAATTTAAATACATTTTGTGTGGGTTTAGCTAAATGGGCTTTAGTTTAGTTCCACAAAGTTACCATGGTTCCTCCGAACTCAGGCCCTTTGCATTTGCTGTTCCCTCTTCTTGACTGTTTTCTTTTTTTTTTTATTGTACAAATATTATACATTTAGTGGTGTCCAAAAACATTTCATGTAAGTAGATATCAGAACATTCCTCAGCAAATGTACATTCAACTGCATATATGCTATATAACATATGTATCATATATAAAAAATCTTTTTAAATATATAGGATAGTTTTATTTTTTTAATTTTTTTTTAAACATCTTTATTGGATTATAATTGCTTTACAATGGTGTGTTAGTTTCTGCTGTATAACAAAGTGAACCAGTTATACATATACATATGTTCCCATATCTCTTCCCTCTTGCATCTTCCTTCCTCCCACCCTCCTTATCCCACCCCTCTAGGTGGTCACAAAGCACCGAGCTGATCTTCCTGTGCTATGCGGCTGCTTCCCACTAGCTATCTATTTTACACTTGGTAGTGTATACATGTCCATGGCACTCTCTCACCCTGTCACATCTCACCCCTCCCCCTCCCCATATCCTCAAGTCCATTCTCTAGTAGGTCTGTGTCTTTATTCCTGTCTTGCCACTAGGTTCTTCATGACCTTTTTTTTTTTTTTCCTTAGATTCCATATATATGTGTTAGCATACTGTATTTGTTTTCCTCTTTCTGACTTACTTCACTCTGTATGACAGACTCTAACTCCATCCACCTCACTACAAATACCTCCATTTCATTTCTTTTTATGGGTGAGTAATATTCCATTGTATATATGTGCCACATCTTCTTTATCCATTCTTCTGATGATGGACACTTAGGTTGCTTCCATGTCCTGGCTATTGTAAATAGTGCTGTAATGAACATTGTGGTACATGTCTCTTTTTCAATTATGGTTTTCTCAGGGTATATGCCCAGTAGTGGGATTGCTAGGTCATATGGTAGTTCTATTTTTAGTTTTTTAAGGAACCTCCATACTGTTCTCCATACTGGCTGTATCCATTTACATTCCCACCAACAGTGCAAGAGTGTTCCCTTTTCTCCACACCCTCTCCAATATTTATTGTTTCTAGATTTTTTGATGATGGCCATTCTGACCGGTGTGAGATGATATCTCATTGTAGTTTTGATTTGCATTTCTCTAATGATTAATGATGTTGAGCATTCTTTCATGTGTCTGTTGGAAATCTGTATATCTTCTTTGGAGAAATGTCTATTTAGGTCTTCTGCCCATTTTTGGATTGGGTTGTTTGTTTTTTTGTTATTGAGCTGCATGAGTTGCTTGTAAATCTTGTAGATCAATCCTTTGTCAGTTGCTTCATTTGCAAATATTTTCTCCCATTCTGAGGGTTCACTTTTGGTCTTGTTTATGGTTTCCTTTGCTGTGCAAAAGCTTTTAAGTTTCATTAGGTCCCATTCGTCTATTTGTGTTTTTATTTCCATTTCTCTAGGAGCTGAGTCAAAAAGGATCTTGCTGTGATTTATGTCATAGAGTGTTCTACCTATGTTTTCCTCTAAGAGTTCGAGAGTGTCTGGCCTTACACTTAGGTCTTTAATCCATTTTGAGTTTATTTTTTTGTATGGTGTCAGGGAGTGTTCTAATTTCATTCTTTTATGTATAGCTGTCCAGTTTTCCCAGCACCACTATTGAAGAGGCAGTCTTTTCTCCATTGTATATGCTTGCCTCCTTTATCAAAGATAAGGTGACCATATGTGTGTGGGTTTATCTCTGGGCTTCTATCCTGTTCCATTGATGTATATTTCTGTTTGTGTGCCAGTACCAAATGGTCTTGATTACTGTAGCTTTGTAATATAGTCTGAAGTCAGGGAGCCTGATTCCTCCAGCTCCATTTTTCGTTCTCAAGATTGCTTTGGCTATTCGGGGTCTTTTGTGTTGCCATACAAATTGTGAAATTTTTTGTTCTAGTTCTGTGAAAAATGCCAGTGGTAGTTTGATAGGGATTGCATTGAATCTGTAGATTGCTTTGGGTAGTAGAGTCATTTTCACAATGTTGATTCTTCCAATCCAGGAACATGGTATATCTCTCCATCTACTTGTATCATCTTTAATTTCTTTCATTAGTGTCCTATAATTTTCTGCATACAGGTCTTTTGTCTCCTTAGGTAGGTTTATTCCTAGGTATTTTATTCTTTTTGTTGCAATGGTAAACGGGAGTGTTTTCTTAATTTCACTTTCAGATTTTTCATCAATAGTATATAGGAATGCAAGAGATTTCTGTGCATTAATTTTGTATCCTGATACTTTACCAAATTCATTGATTAGTTCTAGTAGTTTTTTGGTAGCATCTTTAGGATTCTCTATGTAGAGTATCGTGTCATCTGCAAACAGTGACAGCTTTACTTCTTCTTTTCCGATTTGGATTCCTTTTATTACTTTTTCTTCTCTGATTGCTGTGGCTAACACTTCCAAAACTATGTTGAATATAGTGGTGAGAGTGGGCAACCTTGTCTTCTTCCTGATCTTAGTGAAAATGGTTTCAGTTTTTCACCAATGAGAATGATGTTGGCTGTTGGTTTGTCATATATGGCCTTTATTATGTTGAGGAATGTTCCCTCTATGCCTACTTTCTGCAGGGCTTTTATCATAAGTAGGTGTTGAATTTTGTTGAAAGCTTTCTCTGCATCTATTGAGATGATCATATGGTTTTTCTCCTACAATTTGTTAATATGATGTATCACATTGATTGATTTGCGTGTATTGAAGAATCCTTGCATTCCTGGAATAAACCCCCCTTGATCATGGTGTATGATCCTTTTAATGTGCTGTTGGATTCTGTTTGCTAGTATCTTCTTGAGGATTTTTGCATCAATGTTCATCAGTGATATTGGCCTGTAGTTTTCTTTCTTTGTGGCATCTTTGTCTTGGTTTGGTATCAGGGTGATGGTGGCCTCGTAGAATGAGTTGGGGAGTGTTCCTCCCTCTGAAATATTTTGGAAGAGTTTGAGAAGGATAGGTGTTAGCTCTTCTCTAAATGTTTGATAGAATTCACCTGTGAAGCCATCTGGTCCTGGGCTTTTGTTTGTTGGAAGATTTTTAATCACAGTTTCAATTTCAGTGCTTGTGATTGGTCTGTTCATATTTTCTATTTCTTCCTGGTTCAGTCTCGGCAGGTTGTGCATTTCTAAGAATCTATCCATTTCTTCCAGGTTGTCCATTTTATCGGCATAGAGTTGCTTGTAGTAATCTCTCATGATCTTTTGTATTTCTGCAGTGTCAATGGTTACTTCTCCTTTTCATTTCTAATTCTATTGATTTGAGTCTTCTTCCTTTTTCTCTTGATGAGTCTGGCTAATGGTTTATCAATTTTATTTATCTTCTCAAAGAACCAGCTTTTAGTTTTATTGATCCTTGCTATTGTCTCCTTCATTTCTTTTTCATTTATTTCTGATCTGATCTTTATGATTTCTTTCCTTCTGCTAGCTTTGGGGGTTTTTGTTCTTCTTTCTCTAACTGCTTTAAGTGCAAGGTTAGGTTGTTTATTCTAGATGTTTCCTGTTTCTTGATGTAGGCTTGTATTGCTATAAGCTTCCCTCTTAGCACTGCTTTTGCTGCATCCCATAGGTTTTGGGTTGCCGTGTCTCCATTGTCATTTGTTTCTAGGTATTTTTTGATTTCCCCTTTGATTTCTTCAGTGAACACTTCGTTATTAAGTAGTGTATTGTGTAGCCTCCATGTGTTTGTATTTTTTACAGATCTTTTCCTGTAATTGATATCTAGTCTCATAGCATTGTGGTCGGAAAAGATACTTGATACGATTTCAATTTTCTTAAATTTACCAAGGCCTAATTTGTGACCCAAGATATGATCTATCCTGGAGAATGTTCCATGAGCACTTGAGAAAAATGTGTATTCTGTTGTTTTTGGGTGGAATGTCCTATAAATGTCAATTAAGTCCTTCTTGTTTAATGTATCATTTAAAGCTTGTGTTTCCTGCATATATACAGGTCTTGTTTTTGTATCCATTTAGCCAGTCTGTGTCTTTTGGTTGGAGCATTTAATCCATTTACATTTAAGGTAATTATCGATATGTATGTTCCTATTCCCATTTTCTTAAATGTTTTGGGTTTGTTATTGTAGGTGTTTTCCTTCTCTTGTGTTTCTTGCCTAGAGAAGTTCCTTTAGCATTTGCTGTAAAGCTGGTTTGGGGGTGCTGAACTCTCTCAGCTTTTTCTTGTCTGTAAAGGTTTTAATTTCTCCATAAAATCTGAATGAGATCCTTGCTGGGTAGAGTAACCTTGGTTGTAGGTTTTTCTCCTTCATCACTTTAAGTATATCCTGCCACTCCCTTCTGGCTTGCAGAGGAGTTTCTGCTGAAAGATCAGCTGTTAACTTTATGGGGATTCCCTTGTGTGTTATTTGTTGTTTTTCCCTTGCTGCTTTTAATATGTTTTCTTTATATTTAATTTTGGATAGTTTGATTAATATGTGTCTTGGCGTGTTTCTCCTTGGATTTATCCTGTATAGGACTCTCTGTGCTTCCAGGACTTGATTAACTATTTCCTTTCCCATATTAGGGAAGTTTTCAACTATAATCTCTTCAAATATTTTCTCAGTCCCTTTCTTTTTCTCTTCTTCTTCTGGGACCCCTACAATTCGAATATTGGTGCGTTTAATGTTGTCCCAGAGGTCTCTGAGACTGTCCTCAGTTCTTTTCATTCTTTTTTCTTTATTCTGCTCTGCAGTAGTTACTTCCACTATTTTATCTTCCAGGTCACTTATCCGTTCTTCTGCCTCAGTTATTTTGCTATTGATCCTGTCTAGAGTATTTTTAATTTCATTTATTGTGTTTTTCATAGTTGCTTGGTGCCTCTTTAGTTCTTCTACATCCTTGTTAACTGTTTCTTGCATTTTGTCTATTCTATTTCCAAGATCTTGGATCATCTTTACTATCATTATTCTGAATTCTTTTTCAGGTAGACGGCCTATTTCCTCTTCATTTGTTATGTCTGGTGTGTTTTGACCCTGCTCCTTCATCTGCTGTGTGTTTTTCTGTCTTCTCATTTTGCTTATCTTACTGTGTTTGGGGTCTCCTTTTCACAGGCTGCAGGTTCATACTTCCGGTTGTTTTTGGTATCTGTCCCCAGTGGCTAAGGTTGGTTCAGGGGGTTGTGTAGGCTTCCTGGTGGAGGGGACTAGTGCCTGTCTTCTGGGGGATGAGGCTGGATCTTGTCTTTCTGGTGGGCACGTCCACATCTGGTGGTGTGTTTTGGGGTGTCTGTGGCCTTATTATGATTTTAGGCAGCCTCTCTGTTAATGGATGGGGATGTGTTCCTGTCTTGCTAGTTGTTTGGCCTAGGGTGTCCAGCACTGTAGCTTGCTGGTCGTTGAGTGAAGCTGGGTCTTGATGTTGAGATGGAGATCTCTGAGAGATTTTTGCCATTTGGTATTACATGGAGCTGAGAGGTCTCTTGTGGACCAGTGTCCTGAAGTTGGCTCTCCCACCTCAGAGGCACAGCCCTGATGCCTGGCTGGAGCACCAAGAGCCTTTCATCCACACGGCCAAGTATGTGGGGAGTTTCTTACCTTTTGGGAGGTCTGACATCTTCTGCCAGCATTCAGTGGGTGTTCTGTAGGAGCAGTTCCACGTGTAGATGTATTTCTAATGTATCTGTGGGAAAGAAGATGATCTCCACTTCTTACTCTTCCACCATCTTGTCCCAACCTAGGATAGTTTTAATAAATATTGTGTGAAAAGGACTATATTGACTATATTGGTTAAATAGTGCTAACTTCTCAGGATTGTTAGATTAACTCTACACCATCAACTCAAAAATTTCCTTTTCCTTAGAGTAAACAAAATGAGTATTCTGCATTTAATATTCTTTACTTAGCTCAATAAAAATGTCATGGTTATGTTTCACAAATATAAAATGTTGAACATTTAAAATAGTGTAGACTTTAAAAATACTAAGGATCAAAAAGTTGATCTGGAATATGAAGAAAACAAAGCTGACTTCCTATAAAAATAAAATTTATTTAACAATCAGCTTTTCTACTGCTTATTCTATAGAGCTATAATTTAAATTTCCTATTTCACCTCTTCTTCTCATCTTTATGAAGTAATCATCCAAACATGCTTGCAGGGAGACAGACTACAAAATCTTTGAGCTTCCCATCAAATGATCCTATAAAGCCCAGGATAAATCTGTTTCTAGTCACTGTGTTGAAAAGATATATATGATACAAGGGTATTAATAACACAATTTGTTCTGTAGATAACATTGTGTTAATAATAATCATCCTTCTAAAATTATACTCCTTAAATTACTATATAAAAATATCCTAGGAATAAACTATGATTTTTGTTACTTTTTGAGCAATTAAAGAAAATGTTATGACAATATAACATTTTAAGGCACACTGAAAGTAAGGAGGAAATATCAACTTTGGAAACATTTTTTCAAGAATAGAAAGATAATGACACTTAAATAAAAATCAAGTGTTAATACAGTGATTTTCTCTGGATTTAACAGAGTTTTATTATGATATTTTATTCAAGAAGAGTCTTTTCTTGAAAATTATATCCCTGGTGGATTTATGCAATCTAAGTAATGTTAGATTGCATAAATCCACCAGAGCTATATTAAGCAATACTAATTAAATTTACACTAGAAAATTATTGAAAGCATGAATAAGTGTTGGAATTTGAAAGGTATGATTGTTGTATAAAAAGAATGAAGGAAAGTAAGAGAAGGAAATTAGCTACAGCTATCAATGCTCAAAGAAAGCACTTTTATATGCTCTAAGTACCACGTCAAAGGCAATTACTTGTTCATGCTTATTGTGGTTATTGATACTGATGTGTGATAAATTTTCTGTATATGATCAGGAGTCACTATTGATCAAAATAAGAACACAGGCATTCATCTAATAGTAGAAATTGTGTTTGCATTTGGAAGTAATGGGTAAACATGGTAAGAACTAGAGTTATACACACACACAAACACACATGTATTCTTCCACTATCTCTACAAGCTCCTCCAAGGTTAGAGATCTCTAAAGTTACCACTTAAAATTTTTATTCGTATGTTTTAATGAATCTTTATTGTATTTATTCTGTTACATTTTATTCTATTTAGTTTCATTTCATCATCTCACTGATATTCGTTTTTTAGTATTGGTTGGAGAAAAACAATGCAAAAAAAAAAAAAGAGAATTTGCTAAGGATGGATACGTGAGTATTGATCACATACTCAATTGGAAGGAAATAGCTTCCTAAGCCATTTCATTAGCCAGAAAATGGTCCTTTTCATGTAAATCAGAGTTTGAGAATAGAATTGAATAAGAAGCTGTGACCAGGCATACAATGCTGGCTTTCTGCTCTTACTTTTTAAAAAGCAGAAGTTCTTCTCTTTAGGATTCCATTATTTTGACCATGTTCAGTATGTATAACCAATACCAACCCAAACAGAATTCCAATAGAAACTCAAAATAATGACAGCAGAATATTTAAAAGTGACAACTGTTACAAGGATTGTAGTTACACAAACATATAGAGAAAAATTGAGTAGTATTTCTACATCAGGATAGTAATATATGGGTGGCTCTTTTCCATTTCCAGAACAAAATATGATTGCATCACAGTTTCACAATACATAAACAAAATAACTATACTAATCCACCTTTGTTCAGGTATTTATAAGGTTTTACAGGTTTACAGTATTTAGTTTAGACATCTCTGGCATCTAGGAATCAATAAGTATCGAATACTCAGCATCAGTAGTTGGTGACTTCAAAGTTTATAAATAGGAATTAGTAGATCACGTATAAAAAGACAGATAACCAAGCTGGGATAAAATGGAGAGGTTTTTAGTGCTTGGCATTTATTAACTCCTTGTCATTTTTATCCTTGATGCTTAGTTTTCTTTATTCTATGCTTTAAATCTATCTATTTCTTAATTGTTCTCTGCTTCACAGGGTCTCCAGTGAATCCTTGAATAATTGAAAACATTTATCTCTCCAGTGGTTGAGCTTTGGTCACCGTGGGACTGCAAGAGCTCAGTAAAGTGATCATTGTGTTCATGTAAAGATATCAGATTTTAAGATGGAATGATATAACTTCAACTCTGTGGGCTCTTTTCATTTAGTTAATTACATCAAATCATTTTTACACTGCAGTGTTTCATATTCAAGTGCTAGTTATGATAGCATGGACATTAAAATCTAATATGGATCTGACCTGGTGTCATAGTTATAATTCTTTCTACCTCCTCAAATATAGAAAAACCATCATTTTAACCCTTTAAATAATACTATGCAATTAAAAAGATGGAACATTTTGAAATATATTATTGCCAATGAGATGGTCATGGAATAAAAATGTAAAGGAAACAGATGAAAAAGAAATATTAGTAAGCAGAATCATAAGTCTAGTGATGGCATCTATATGTTAGGATTAAAGACTACAACAGGTAAAAGTAGAGACTAGAACAAGACAGAAAAATAACCATTCATATTTTCATGTGTCCTTCTATTCTCAAAGTTAATGTTTTTGAGACTATAACAGAACTCTAAAATATTAGTTTACATTATTTTCTCTATAAAATAAAGATTTATAAAATTGAAATATACTGTAAAGTACAGAGTTGATTTGCTAATGGTAATGCACTTAAGCTAAGTGGAATTATTTTACCTGTTTTAAACCTAAGCCAGAAAATATATATCACAATGCTACAATATCACCGAATGAACAGAAGAATCCAAATAGAAGGTAAGTAGAAAGATTTAATCTAAAAATTTTTTAATCATAAAATACCTATTACTATTATTCAGTAGAGAGCAACAATAAAGCATTGGCCACATAATCTAAAAGTTAAAAATATTGTCCATGATAATTAAAGAAATCAAATTACAATCCAAAATTTAATGGTATTCACTATAAATGGATTATAGTTTATATAGCTCATTATTTTTATGTTTAAAATTATATTTTAAAATTTATAAAGGAATTTTTGTAAGGAATTTACATAATAAAAGATATAAGAAAAAAGTTTAAAATCACCTAAAATTAGGCTATTCCTGAGATAATAATCAACACTTTGGTGAACATCCTTTCATAAATATCTTTATGAATTATATATAAGCCCATACTTTTAAGTAACTATATATCATATGTCCTGTTTTTATCATAGACAATTATATTTTATCCCCTTCCTCCCTCTTCCCCACATCCCCTACTCTACACTTCCAACTTTCTACCCCAAGATAACAATGGTCAATAACCTGGTGTAAACCCTTCTATCTTTTCTCTCAATCCTATATACATATATATATATATATATATATATATATATATATATATATATATGTGTGTATGTACATGCACAGTATATAATATATACACACATATAAATGTATATAAGTATACATGTCTATATATACATGTATAACACATATACACATGTAGGCCATTTTCAGAGTTTGTATTACAGAAATAGGATAATTATCTATAAATGCCTGTGAACCTTGCTTTTCTCACTTTACAAAACAGACTAGAAACCCCTCCACACCTTTCTTTCTTTCTAGTAATTACATGATATTCCATGGTAAGGATATATCATAATTTATGAAACCATTCATTTTTTCCCTCCCTCCCTTCCTTCCTTCTTCCTCATTCTTTCCTTCTTTCCTTCCTTTCTTCCTCCCTTTTGTTAATACTAAAACTGCCACAATTGATATCTTCCTATATATAACCTGATGTATTGATGCACTTTTTCCTATGGGGTACATCATAGGACTTGGATTGTTGCATCAAATTATACATGAACTTTTCACCATAATAGATGTGGCCAGATTGCTGTTGAAAATGGTTGTAACAATACTTAATTTCACAATTAATACATAAGTGCCATATTTTTGTCAGTACAGTGTTAGTACTGTTTAGCTTCTGTAATACAAAATGTTAGTATTCTTTAACTTTTGTGTTAATTTGCAAACTTGGAAGCTTCCTGGTGAAATCAGAAAGTGATCCCTGTACACCAAGTCAAGGAAAGACCAAAGAGGCAGACCGCTCCAGATTGGTACACGGCAGATTTAAATAAGCAAGGGAATGTACTTACAAGCCTTATCTGGGTGGCTGCATCTCAATCTGAAAAGTTTATATAGAGGCCTTAACTGGGTTCAGTCACATATTTAGTCCAGATGGTCTCTACAACACATTGTTCTCTGAAGTTTGTGTCCTTGAATATGGCTCCAGCTGTGGGAACAGTGGGCAGAACTTACATTTCAGGGTCAGGGGAAGGTGTGAGAAGCCTCTAATTGCCTGGGTCCAGCTCGCTTGTCAACCACCGGTCATGTCCTCTCTATTACCTTCTCCAACATTTTGTCAAACTACTAAGTGTAAATGTTATACTTTAATTGTCCTAGCTATTCACTACTTTCATTTGTATTCCCTACAGAAGTGGAGCACCTCACGATATATCTTGGGCCATTTTGTTTACTCTTCTGAACTGTCTATTCCTATCATTTCCTTGTTGCTCCATTGGAATTATCAGTTATAAGAACATTTAAAATATTATGGTTGTTAATCCTTTAAGTAACACAATAATTTTTCTCAAACTTATATAGTTCCACTTTGTTTATAGTATTTTGCTATCATAAACATTTAATGTATGTATAAACATATCTATTTTTTAAATATTAGCTTTAGCTCAGTTGAAAGTTCTTTACAAACTATAGGTGGTAAAATAGATTATCATAAACTTCATTGTAATTTATCTAAATGCACTGATTATAGATGGAGAGTGTCAGAATAGATTTTTTTAAAAACAGACCCAACCACATGTTGTGTTGTCTATAAGAACCCACTTTAACTATAAAGACACTGATAAGTTAAAAGTAAAGGGATGGAGAGATATACCATGCTAACACTGATCAAAAGAAAGCAGGGGTTGATATACTAATACCTGACAAAGTTGAATTCAGAATAAGGAAGGTTATTGAGGTAATGAGGGACACAATGCAATGATAAAGTGGGCAATTCTCCAAAAGACATAAAAGTTCTATCTGTGTAGGCACTTAAAATAACGTGAAAGTACATGAGGCAAAAATTTATAGAACTGCAAGAAGAAATAGACATTCACTATTATAGTTGGAGCCTTCAACACCTCTGTCAGTAACTGATAAATCCAGCAGGAAGACAATTAGTAAGGATAAAGCTGATCATGCACTATGGATCAATTGACCTAACTAGTATTTATAAAATACCCTATCCATCACAGCAGAATGCACATTCTTCACAGAATCACATGGAACATAAACCAGGACAGACAAAAATGTACCATATTAGTGAAAGATGTTAATAGTAGGGAACTGGGTGTGGGGTTTATGGGAATTGTCTATACTATGTTTGAAATTTTCCTATTAATATAAAACTACTCTAAAGTAAAAATTATGTTAAAAATATAGATATGTATTTTAAAAGTATATTTAGAATTTTTAATATAATATTTAGATACATATGCATTGAAAAATCATAACTGCATTTAAAATTTCTAAAAAAATGTGCAAAACATTAAGTTAAAATTTTTAATTTGTTACATATTTAGGAAGAACTGTAAATAAATTACAAGATTTTAAAATTATTTTTCATATTAGCAAATATGTATAGCAAAGCTGATGGTTTTGATTACATCATGTTGTTTACTCATATGGTATATATTTCAACATTTAATCTATTATTTATAAATGAAATAACTAATCTGAGAAAATATTTTTGTTCCCTCTGTTTCTTAATTTTCTTTTGATGCTTTCCTGAACAGAAGGTTTTAAAGATTGATATCAACGTTCATTAATAGTAACAGGCAGTTTCATGAGTATTAAATGCTACTACAAAGCATTTAACATTAACTATTATAATGTATTCAACAAGAAAAAAATCATTGCATAACATGTCACCTAACATTTCAATTTTTTTGCAAGCCATTAAGAAGCCAGTCAATAAACTATTTAATATAATGGTAATATAAATATTTCATGACAAAAGTCAGTGGTCTCCTGCTGACAACTGATAATGTCATTGCAGCAAATCCTTAGAGCTACGTTGTAGGGAGTAAGGTGCACAGTCTTTCATGCAGAGAACATAAGTTAGGATTACCCTTCCATGAAAATAATTTAACACTTAATAATTTGGGACATTATTTTATCTTCTAGTACATGTATCTTCCTAGAATACTTTGAGTATATGAATTATTAAAGAATCTCAATTTTTGCATGCTCTTACAGTCTGCTGCAAGAATTAAGAATTCTTTCATAGATCAGACTCTATCTCATATTATTGTTATTCAAAGAGTATTACCAAATTAGTGAATATAATCAAAAGTTTTCCTGAATCAGAAAGAAACACAAATTATATTTTTATTTTTCAGGCATTGCTTTACTGTCATTTATCTTTCATAAACAAAAATGTTGGATTTTTGAAAATTTGCAAATTGCTTTGATATTGCTACATAAAAGATGAAGAAACTGTCAAGTTTTAAAGACTTATGTGCTTATTACATATTTGAAATGATTTAACTCCTGTGGATATAGAATAATCACTCTTAATCAGTGCATTCTCACAGTGTTGTGTTCTTACCCTTATTGGGTTTACTGTACTCCATTTTGTACTACAGTTACTTGAGATATGTATGTCTCCAGGCAGCGCATTCTTATATATTTTGGAATCCTGCTTCAAAGCACGGCATCTTGATATTAAAGGTGGTTAATAATGACACAAACTTTTGTACCTCTCAACTATGTTTGACAGTGGCTATCACTCTTTCTTCTTTAGGTTCTATTCTCTATAGAGAAGCTCCTGAATTCTGTAATGGACAGTGTGTGTTCTTAGAGCTGACTGCTATTTCCTTTCCATCCCTTTTCTTTCTGTCCCTTTCCTTTCATTCTATGGATAAAACATTTTGCTATGTGCTGTAGAGCAGAGCTTTCCAATAGCTCAATGGTGCACTGTAGAAATCTTATAGGTATGTCATAAGATACTGACTTCAGTCCTTGGGATGAACAGGTGGAGCTTAGAGCTTCCAGACTCTTTTGCTGGTCACCTCCAAATTAAAGTAGACTTTTCCCTGACTTTTGTGGGAGAAGTCTGGGTGAAATGGAGTCAATCCCTTCTGTCTTGCAGGCAGTGAGCATATTAAAGGTAATGAACACTCACTGCTCCTATACCAGGTACAGAGGACAACCACAAAGGTGTTCGACCACATGAAAGTCTACCTCAGCAGCCAGCTACAGAACAACTACTGTCCATTACAGAGGGGTGGGATTTTTGGAGGAATTCCTTTTCCCAGTGCCCATGGAGCTTTTCACTAAGCCCAAAGTACTTCCAATTGGGGCCTAGGGAACAGAAAAGTTTAATGAGGCTCCTGACAGATGACTCTTTAGGTAGTCACTCCCAAGTTTTGTCTTCACATATGCTGAATATTTCTGTCCCTTTGCAGCTGATGTTCATTGCACTGGCTTTACCTTGGATGCCCAAGAACGTATGTAAATTCTATAAATCAAGGATAATTATTTTGAAATACTTAATATGAAAACTTTGATTATATCCAAAGTCCATACCCATTGTTGCAAGAAAGTTCAATATAAAGTTGTCAATTAAAGAAAATTTAAATTATTTAATCATTTCAACTCAGGAAAAGTGTTAAATTATTATTAAATAAAGGGTTAATATTTTATCACCAAACTCTGAACAAAGTTTCTCATAGATGAAAACTCACAAACACATGAATAGATCAAAACTAAAAAGTTATGAATGCACTTATCCATTCAAAGCATAAAACCTGATTTTAAAAGAAATTAATATTCACAGGAAGCTCAAGTTTCTCCTTAGAAAGTGGAAAACATTACATTGAAGTTGGATACGAATTCATAATTTAGTATTTTCCTTTTTACTTTGCAGTTAATTACTCATTATAATTATTCAATATATTGAAGAGTTGATTAGTCTTTTCACCAAGCCCCATAGAGATGTCTTCAAAAGGTGGGAGGTCCTGCCTCAATGAAACAGGATCAGTCATAGATGCACCACTAGCTCTGAGGAGCTTCACCTCTCATAAGTTACATGAACATGAACTGAAATGTCTGCAATAAAGTATGACACTAGTAGCACCTGGTGCTGTAGAGATGCAAACAATTGAGCAATTGTATTTAGCTGGAGAATCAGGAAAAGAGTGAGGATTGGGGGAAAGAAAGTAAGGGAAAACAAATATACAAAAGTAAAGGAAAAAGCTTGCTTTAGATAGAAAAAATGGTTTGCTCAAAAACATAGAAGCAGTTGTCAACTTAATTTCCACTAATGTTCTTGCTGTCATTTCCTATTTGCCCTCAACCCACTAAAACTGGGTTCTTTCAATGACTGATAAACTGAAATTCCTTTTGGAATTCTATCATCAGTTTTTCATTTCTAATGACCACTTTTCAGATTACATTTTGTCTGCTCATTATAGCATGTGACACAGTTATTATTCTCTGTTCACTTGAAATCCATGACACCATCTTTTCCTGGCAGTGTCCTTAGTATCACTTGTCTTCATCCTTCATGAGCTTCTTTTCTTTGCCCACTCCATTTCTACAGGTTTCCTAGCTCCTCTTCTCTTCCCTCTATACACCACCTCCCTTAGTTTCCTTGTCACATCCAAGGTGTGACCTATCACATGTTTGATTCAGATCTCAGCTGAGCCTTGGATCCATATATTGTATTGCCAAGTAGAGGTCTCCATTATGTATCTTGAGGTAATCAACAAGTCACAAATTCACTACATGTCTTACCCCAAATCTTTTCATTTTTTAATTCCTATATTGCATAACATAATCATCAACCCATTTACTCAAGCTGGAAATCAGCAACCATCTTTCTTTTTCTTGATCTCTAAATTCTATTCCCTCAGTCCAGCCTATCCTGCAGTCCTATTAATGCTCTCTCGGAAATCTGTATGTTTCTTTATGCCACTTCTCTATCTAAAGATGAGAAAAATACATTATATGAAGGGTTAATATATGGATTTACATAAGAGGGTAAGAACCCACCAGAGGGCCCAGGACCCAGCCCCATAGTCCAGTGCACAGGCACTACTCTTGGGACGCACCAGGGTCCCATAGCCAGCCATCCAGACCCAGGTCCACATAACAGCTGGCCATATCAACTCTGGGAATCCTAGGCCCTGCAGCCAGAGACACCAGGACCCAACCCACCCATCAACAGGCTGGCACCAGCCCCAGGACTCCCTGGACCCTGGTCCTGCCCACCACCAAGCCAACACCAGCTCTGGGACAACTTGGAACCCTCAGCTAGCTTCCCTGGGATACAACCCCACAACTAGTGTGCTGACACCAGTTCTGGGACCAGCCAAGCCTACCAGACAGCCCACAATAGTCAGCCAACCACAGCAGCTACATAGAAGGAACACTTAGAGCATATAGCTCTGGTGACCAGAGGGAAGTATGTTGCAGGGCCCCAAAGGACATCTCCTATATAAAGCCACTTCTTCAAGTTTGGGAAAAGTAAGCAGCCTACCATATATAGAGAAATAAAAACAGAGAATTAGGCAAAATGAGACAACAAAGGGATATATTCCAAATGAAGAAATGAGATAAAACCCAAGAAGAAGAACTAAGTGAAGTGCAGATAAGAAATCTACTTGAAGAAGAGTTATAGGTAATGATTGTAAAGATGATCAAGAGCTTGAGATAAGAGGAACACAATGAGAAGTCAGACATTTCTAACAAAGAGTTAGAAAATCTAAAGAAGAATCACATAGATATGAAGAATAAAATAACTGAAAGAAAAAATACACTAGAAGGAATCAACAAAAGATTAGATGATACAGAGGAATGAATCAGCAAACTGGAAGACAGAGAAGTGAAAATCACTGAAGCTGAATAGAAAAAAGATTTTTTAAATGACAACAATTCAAGAGACCTCTGAGACAACATCAAGAGTACTAACATTCACATTATAGGGGTCCCAGGAGAAAAAAGAAAGAAGCAGAGAACACAGTTGAATACATAAGACTGAAAATTTCCCTAACCTGAGAAAGAAAACATACATTCAGGTCAAGGAAGCACAGAGAGTCCCAAACAGGATCAAGTCAAATAGGAACACACCAAGAAACATTGTAACTGAAATGCAAAAATTAAAGATAAAGAGAATGTTAAAAGCACCCTGGGAAGAACAACAAGTTACAAGGGAACTCCCATAAGGTTATCAGCTGATATTTCAGCAGAATCTCTGCAAGCCAGAAGGGAGTGGCATGGTATATTTAAAGTGATGAAAGAGAAAAACCTACAACCAAGAATATTCTACCTGACAAGGCTTTCATTCAAATTTGATGGAGAGATCAAAGGTTTACAGGCAAGAAAAATCTAAGAGTTCAGCATCACCAATCCATCTTTACAAGAAATGTTAAAGGAACTTCCCTAAAAGAAAAAGAAAGGGCAACAAATAGAAATATTATAATTACAAAAAGAAAAGTCTCATTGGTAAAGGCAAATATATGATAAAGGTAGTAAATCAACAATTATAAAGCTAGTAAGAAGGTTAAAAGACAGAAGCAATAAATCACCTATATCCACAATAAGTAGTTAAGGGATATGCAAAACAAAAAGATATAAAACATGATGTCAAAAAGAGTGATCATTGCAGAAGAGTAGTAAAAATGCAGGGCTCTTAAAATCCATCTGAAATTAAGAGATCAGCGACTTAAAATAATTACATTTATATAGATTGCTATATATAAATTTCATAGTAACTACAAATCAATAATCTATAATAGATACACAAACACAAAAAGACATAACACTAAAGTTAGTCGTCAAATCACAAGGGAAAAGAGCAAAAGAAGAAATGAACAAGTGAGATTTACTCCAGGGATGCAAGAATAGTTCAGTATTCCCAAATCAATCAACTTTATACACTACAATAACAAAACAAAAGTATAAAATCATATGATCAGAAGGGGTAAATAGGTGGAGTTCACCTCTTCCCACAGGGGCATGAAGAATACATCTACAGTAGGACCTTGTTGTTTATCCATCCTATATATAATAGTTTACATCTGCTAATCCCAAACTCCAACAACAAGATCCTACTGTATAGCACAGGGAACTATATTCAATATCCTGTGGTAAACCATAATGGAAAAGAATATTAAAAAAACAATGTCTTTATGTGTATAGCTGAGTCACTTTGCTGTACAGCAGAGATGGACACACCACTGTAAATCAACTATACTTCAACAAGAAAAAAAGAATACATCTACAAATGGAACAATTCTCACAGAGCACCTGCTTAACACTAGCAGGGCACCTCAGACACCTAAACGGACAAGGAAAGATCCCCATGTAACCAGGTAGGACAAAACAGAGAAAAGGAAAAAATGAAAAGTGGAAGTGGGACAGGACCTGTGCTCCTGGTGGGGAGCTGAAGGAGAGGAGAAGTTCCCGCACACAGGAAGCCCCCTCACTAGCAGGGAGATCAGCTAAGACAGAAGGGGAGATTCAGGGCCCAGAGGAGAGCACAGCAACCAGTCTGTGGCAGGCAGGACAGAGAGAGACCTACACAGATGGTCCGTGCCACAGCCCTGCATTCCCCAGCCTGAAACATGTGTCCACTGGTGCTGATGGGGACTGGATGCTAGACTGTGGGGTTTGGAGAGGAACCTGGGGAGAGGACTGCTGTTGGCTGTGTGGAGACAGCCTGAGGGGACAGGAGTGAGGAGCTCCACAAACTTGAATGCTCCTGGAGGAAGCCATCGAAGCACCACTGTTGAGTGATGCATGCAGGGCAGGGCTGCCATTATAGCCTCTCTCTCCATGCATCAGCTTCCACCCCCAGAAGACATTAGAAGTGGCTCCTGCTGGAGTGGGTTTGCACACCTCAGTCAGTTGCTGCCTCCTTCCTCACCCCTGGCAATCACATGCATCCCTGTCAGTCACCACCTCCACCCCATCTCACTTGGGCAGGAAGCAGGTGCCTGTGGGTGGCCCACATGCAGACGTGCGGCTGAAACCCAGGGGCTGTGGAACTAAGGAAGAAGAGCTGAAAGCAGAAAGCTGAAGAAAGCAGCTCCTTGCAGCTGCACAAACCATGGATTAAACCCCCATGACATGCTTGATAAACTCAGCACCTGCAGGACATCTGAATGGACAATGAGTGCTCCTACCACTGAGATGGGTCTAGCTTTAGCAGCTCTGGACTTTGTGGGCACGTACATGTGGGAGTTGGGCCAGGTCAGAGTCTGAGCTGCCCCCATAGTGCCCACAGTGGACACAGATCCATGATTACTGCAATCCTGGGACCTCACTTCAGTGGATCTACACTGGTGGCCTGGTGAAAACAATGCCTGAGAGACACCAGGGCCAATTGTCTGCATACCAACAGTTAAGGTGGGACTGAGAGCAGTGCCAATAACAGAGTAACTTGTGAGCTTGCACAATGGGTGAACAGTGACACAACAGAGCACATTCACAGGTGAACAGCTCTGGAGGAGGAATACTCAGTGGCTACTCTCCCCGTGGGAGTGCTCCAATCCCGGCTACATTGCACTGCAGATCAGAAGCACAGCTAATAAACAGATGTGGGGGTATCTATTCCAACAAGTAGGGAGCTGACCCTGCCCCAGAAAGGGGCAACCACAGACAACCACAGAGCACAGGGAAGGCCCCACTCAATATCCAGAGCAAGCTCTGGTCACTACAACACCAGTCAAACCCCCAATCAAGGGGATAATGGAACAAGTCTCTGCAACAAACTCACCCACCTGGGGGCAGACTCCAGAAGCAAGAAAAACTACAATCCTGCAGCCTGTGGAAAGGAGACCAGAAACACTGTAAGCCAGACAAAATGAGACAACAGAGAAATTTGTTGCAAATGAAGGAGCAAAATAAAAACCTACAAGAAAAATTAAATGAAGAGGAGATAAACAATTTATCTGAAAAATAATTCAGAGTAATGATAGTAAAGATGATCCAAGATCTCAGAAAAAGATTGGAAGCACCTATCAAGAAGATACAAGAAAAGTTTAACAAAGGCCTAGAAGAACTAAAGAACAAACAGATGAACAGAGTTATTATTGTCTTAATAACTGAAATGAAAAATACACTGGAAGGAATCAATAGTAGAATAATTGAGGCAGAAGAACAAATAAGTGACCTGGAAGACAGAATGGTGGAAATATCTTCTGCAAACAGAATAAAGAAAAAAGAATGAAAAGAAATGAGGACAGTTTCAGAGACCTCTGGGACAATATTACATGCACCAACATTTGAATTACAGGGGTCCCAGAAGAAGAAGAAAAAGAGAATGGGCCTGAGAAAATATTTGAAGAGGTTATAGATGAAAATTTCCCTAACCTGGGAAAGGAAATAATCACCCAAGTCCAAGAAGTGCAGAAAGTCCCATGCAGGATAAACCCAGGGAGGAACACACCAAGACACACAGTAATCAAATTCACAAAAATTAAAGATAAACAAAAACATTAAAATCAATAAGGGAAAAACAACAAATAATGTACAAGGGAATACCCATAAGGTTATCAGCTAATTTCTCAGCAGCAATTCTGCAAGCCAGAAGGGAATGGCACAATATATTTAAAGTAATGAAAGGGAAGAACCTACAACCAAAAATACTCTACCCAGGAAGTCTCTCACTCAGATTTGATGGAGAAATCTAAAGCTTTACAAACAAGCAAAAGCTAAGAGACTTCAGCACCACCAAACCAGCTTTACAAGAAATGTTAAAGGAACTTCTCTAGGCAGGGGGGAAAAAAAGAGGCCACAACTAGAAACAAGAAAAACACAAATGGGAAAGCTCACTGGTAAAAGCAAAAATACAGTAAAGGCAGGAAATCATCCACACACAAATATGATATCAAAACCAGCAGCCATGAGAAGAGGAGAGTACAAATGCAGGAAATGGGAATTGCATTTGAAATTAAGAGACCAGCAACTAACCACAAACTTGTGTGTGTATAAATATATATATACATATATATATTTATATAGACTGTTATATCAAAACCTCATGGGAAATGCAAACAAAAAAATTACAATAGATACACACACAACAAAGAAAAAGCAACCCAAATACAACACTAAAGGTGGCCATTAAACCACAAGAGAAGAGTACAGAAGAAGAAGGGAAGAAAAAAGACCTACAAAAACAAACCCAAAACAATTAAGAAAATGGCAATAGGAACATACATATTGATAATTACCTTAAATATAAATGGATTAAATGCTCCAACCAAATGACATAGACTGGCTGAATGGATACAAAAACAAGACCCGTATATATGCTGTCTATAAGAGACCCATGTCAGACCTAGGGACACATACAGACTGAAAATGAGGGGATGGGTAAAGATATTTGATGCAAATGGAAATCAAAAGAAAGGTGGAGTAGCAATATTCATCAAACAAAATAGACTTTAAAATAAAGACGGTTACAAGAGACAAGGAAGGACACTACATAATGATCAAGGGATCAATCCATGAAGAAGAAATAACAATTGTAAATATATATGCACACAACATAGGAGCACCTCAACATATAAGGCAAATGCTAACCACCAAAAAGAGGAAATTTACAGTAACACAATAATAGTGGGGGACTTTAATATCCCACTGACACCAATGGACAGATCATCCAGACAGAAAATCAATGAGAAAACACAAGCTTTAAATTACACAATAGACCAAATAGACTTAATTGATACTTATAAGATATTCCATCCAAAAGCAGAAGAATGTAATTTCTTCTCAACTGCACACAGAACATTTTCCAGGCTAGATCACATCTTGGGCCACAAATCAAGCCTCTGTAAATTTAAGAAAATTGAAATCATATCAAGCATCTTTTCTGACCACAACGTTATAACATTAGAAATCAATTATAGGAAAAACTGTAAAAAACACAAACACATGGAAGCTAAACAATATGTTACTAAACAACCAATGGATCACTGAAGAAATCAAAGAGGAAAAAAAAAAACAAACCCTAGGAACAAATGACAATGAAAACCCGATGATAAAATCCTATGGGACACAGCAAAAGCAGTTCTAAGAGGGAATTTTATAGCAATACAATCTTACCTCAGGAAACAAGAAAACTCTCAAATAACTAACCTCACCTTACACCTAAAGCAGCTAGAGAAAGAAGCACAAACAAACCCAAAGTTAGCAGAAGGAAAGAAATCATAAAGATCAGAGCAGAAATAAATAAAATAGAGATGAAGAAAACAATAGCAAAGATCAATGGAAGTAAAAGCTTATTCTTTGAGAAGATAAACAAAACTGACAAACTTATAGCCAGACACATTGAGAAGAAAAGCGAGAGGACTCAAATCAATAAAATTAGAAATGAAAAAAGGAGAAGTTACAGCTGACACCACAATAATACAAAGGATCATAAGATACTGCTACAAGCAACTATATGCCAATAAAATGCACAACCTAGAAGAAATGGACAAATTCTTAGAATGGTACAACCATCTAAGACTGAATCAGGAAGAAGTACAAAATATAAACAGACCAACCACATCAACTGAAATTGAAACTGTGATTAAGAAAATTCCAACAAACAAAAGTCTAGGACCAGATGGTTTCACAGGCGACTTCTGTCAACCTTTTAGGGAAGAGTTAACACCTGTACTTATCAAACTACTCCAAAAAGTTTCAGAGGAAGAAACACTCTATAGCTCATTATACAAGGCCAACATCATCCTAATAACAAAACCAGACAAAGATACCACAAAAAAAAAAAAAAAAAAATTTACAGGCCAATATCACTGATGAACATAGACACAAATATCCTCAAAAAAATACTAGCAAACTGAATCGAGCAACACATTAAAAGGATCATACACCATGATCAAGTAGAATTTATCCCAAGGATGCAAGGCTTATTCAATATATGTAAATCAATCAATGTGATACACCACATAAACCAACTGAAAAATAAAAACCATATGATCTTCTCAATAGATGCAGGAAAAGCTTTTGACAAAATTCAACACCCACTTATGATAAAAACTCTCCAGAATGTCAACATAGAGGGAACATACCTCAACATAATAAAGGCCATATATGACAAACCCATAGCAAACCTTATTCTCAATGGCAAAAAACTGAAAGGACTTCCTCTAAGATCAGGAAAAAGAAAAGGATGTCCCTTCTTGCCACTTTTATTCAACATAGTTTTGGAATTCTTAGCCATGGCAATTAGAGAAGATAGGAAAGAAAAGGAATCCAAACTGGAAAAGAAGAAGTAAAACTGTCACTCTTTGCAGATGACATGACATTATACATAGGAAATCCTAAAGATGCTACCAGAAAACTATTAGAGCTCATCAATGAATTTGGAAAATTTGTAGGATACCAAATTATTACACAGAAATCTCCTGCATTCCTCTACACTAACAATGAAAGATCAGAAAGTGAAATTAAGAAAACAATCCCATTTACCATCACAACAAAAAGAATAAAATACCTAAGAATAAACCTACCTAAGGCAGCAAAAGACCTGTACTTGGAAAACTATAAGATACTGATGAAAGAAATAAAAAATGACACAAACAGATGGAGAGATATACCATGTTCTCAGATTGGAACACTTCATATTGTCAAAATGACTATACTACCCAAAGTAATCTACAGGTTCATTGCAATCCCTATCAAATTACCAATGGCATTTTTCATAGAATTAGAACAAATATGTTTACAATTTGTATGGAAACACAGAAGATGCTGAATAGCCGAAATAATCTTGGGAAAGAAAATCGGACTGCAGGAATCAGATTTCCTGACTTCAAACTATACTACAAAGCTACACTAATCAAAACAGTATGGTACTGGCACAAAAACAGAAATGTAGATCAATGGAACAGGACAGAAAGTCAAGAGATAAACCCAAGCACCTATAGTTACCTTATCTATGACAAAGGAGGCAAGAACATACAATGGAGAAAAGACGGCCTCTTCAATAAGTGGTGCTGGGAAAACTGGACAGTTACATGTAAAAGAATGAAGTTAGAACACTCCTAATATGATACACAAAAACAAACTCAAAATGTATTAAAGACCTAAATGTAAGGTCTGGTACTGTAAAACCCTTAGAAGAAAACATAGGCAGAACACTCTCTGACATAAATTGCCACAAGATCTTTTTTGATCTATCTCTTAGAGTAATGAAAATAGAAACAAAAATAAACAAATGGGACCTAATTGAACTTAAAAGCTTTTGCACAGCAAAAGAAACCATAAACAAAATGAAAAGACAACCCTCAGAATAGGAGAAAATACTTGCAAACAATGCAACGGACAAAAGATTAATCTCCAAAATATACAAAGAGCTCATGCAGCTGAATATCAAAAAAACAAAACCCAGTCAAAAAATGGGTAAAAGATCTAGACATTTCTCCAAAGAAGACATACAGATGGCCAAGAGGCATATGAAAAGATGCTCAACATCACTAATTATTAGAGAAATGCAAATCAAAACTACAAAGAGGTATCACCTCACACTGGTCAGAATGGCCATCATGGAAAAATCTACAACCAATAAATAAATTTTGGAGAGGATGTGGTGAAAATGGAATCCTCTTGCACTGTTGGTGGGAATGTAAATTGATACAGCCACTATGGAGAACAGGATGGAGGTTCCTTAAAAAACTAAAAATAGAACTACCATATGACCAAGCAATACCACTACTGGTCATATATACAGAGAAAACCATAATTCAAGATGATGCATACACCCCAGTTGTCATTGCAGCACTATTTACAATAGCCAGGACATGGAAGCAACCTAAACGTCCATCAACAGATGAATGGATAAAGAAGATGTGATACATACATATAATGGAATATTACTCAGCAATAAAAAAGAATGAAATAATGCCTTTTGCAGCAACATAGATGGACCTACAGATTGTCATACTGAGTATAATAAGTCTGACAAAGAAAAACAAATATCATATGACATTGTTTATATGTGGAATCTTAAAAAATGGTACAGATGAACTTATTTACAAAACAGAGCTGTAGAAAACAAACTTATGGTTACCAGGGGAAAAGTGGGGGTGGGGAGGGAGGGATAAATTGGGTGATTGGGATTGACATATACATGCTACTATATATAAAATAGATAACTAATAAGGACCTACTGTTCAGCACATGGAGCTCTTCTCAGTACTCTGTAATGACATACATGGGCAAAGAATCAAAAAAAGAGTGGATATATGTGTATGTATACCTGATTCACTTTGCTGTACAGCAGAAACTAACTACATTCTTAATTAACTATACTCCAATATTTTTTTTTTTAAAGACAAATCTTATGATAATCTCAAACTGATGCCAAAAACAGCTTTTGACAAAATTCAGCATCCATTTCTGATAAAAACTCAACAAAGTGAGTACAGGGAACATACATCAACATAATAAAGGCCATATATGACACACACAGCTATCATATTTGACAGTGAAAAGCTGAAAACATTTCCTCTTAGATCAGGAATAAAACAAGGATGTCCACTCTTGCCACATTTATTCAACATAGTTTGAAAGTCCTAGCCCTAGCAATCAGAAAAGAGAAAGAAATAAAAAGACTGTAAATTGGAAAGGAAGGAGTAGAACTATCACTTTTTGCACATGACATAATATTATACATAGGAAATCCCAAAGACATCACCCAAAAGTTCCTAGGACTTATCAATGAATTCAGTAAAGCTTTAGTATTCAAAATTAATATATCTGCTGCATTTCTATACACTAACAACACAGTATCAGAAATAGAAATTAAGAGAAAAATCTCATTTACTATCATATCAAAAAGAATAAAATAACTGGGAATAAATCTCACTTAGAAGGTAAAAGACCTGTACTCAGAAAACTTTGACATTGACAAAAGAAATTGTAAATGACAGAAACAGATGGAAAGATATACTGTGTTCCTGGATTGGAACAATCAGTATTTTTAAAAATCACCATACTTCCCAAGGCAATCTACAGATTTAATGCAGTCTGTATCAAAATACCAATTACATTTTCCACAGAACTAGAACAAATAGTTCTAAAGTTTGTATGGAAACACAAAAGACCCTGAATAGCCAAAACAATCTTGAGAAAGAAGAACAATGATGGAGATATCACGCTCCCTGATTTCAAACTATACTACAAAGCTGCAATAATAAAAATAATATGATACTTGCACAAAAACAGGCCCATAGATCAGTGGAACAGGAGCCCAGAAATGAACCCACACTTGTGTGGGCAATTAATCTATGTCAAAGGAGACAAGAATATACAACAGGGAAAGACAGCCTCTTCAGTAAATGTTGCTGGAAAAACTGGACAACTACATGCAAAACAATCTAAGTGGAGTACTCTCTGACACCATGCACACAAGTCAATTCAAAATGGATTAAAGACTTAAATGTAAGACCTGAAAACATAAAACTTCTAGAAGAAAACATAGACAGTACACTTCTTTATAGTGGTCTTATTAATATTTTTGGATGTGTCTCTCCAGGCAACGGAAACAAAACAAAAATAAACAAATGGGACTATATCAATTTAAAAAGGTTTTGTACAGCAAAAAAACTGTCAACAGAAAGGAAAGGCCACTTACTGAATGGGAAAAGATATTTGCAAACAATATATCCCATGAAGGGTTAATATCCAAACTATACACAGCACTCATACAACACAACATGGAAAAAAAAAAAAAAACCTATTAAGGAAATGGGCAGAAGACCTTAACAGACATTTTTCAAAATAAGACATACAGATGGACAAGAGGCATATAAAAAGACAGTCAACATCACTAATCATAAGGGAAATACAAATCAAAACCACAATGACATATATCACCTCACACCTGGCAGAACTTCTATTATCAAAAAGACCACAAACAACTGGTGTTGGCGAGGATGTGGAGAAAATGCTACCCTAGTGCACTGTTGGTAGGAATGTATATTGGTGCAGCCACTATGGAAAACAGTATGGAGATTATGCAAAAAATTAAAAATAAAACTACTATATGATCCAGCAATTCCACTCCTCGGTATTTATCCAAAGACAATGAAAACACTGGTTCAAAAAGATACATTAACCCTTAGGTTCATTGCAACATTATTTACAATAGCCAAGATACAGAGGCACCCTAAGTGCCCATCAATAGATGAATAGGTAAATAAGATTGTTTTATATATATATATGCTGTTATATATGTATAAGGTTTTATATACACACACACACACACAAACACACACACAATGGAATACTACTTAGCCATAAAAAAAGAATGACATCTTGACATTTTCAACAACATGGATGGTCCCAGAGGGTATTATGCTTAGTGAAATAATTCAGACAGAGAAAGACAAGCACTAAATGATTTCACTTATATGTGAAATCTAAAAAACAGTACTATGGAAAAAATGTAACAAAACAGAGACAGACTTATAGATACATAGAACAAACAGATGGTAACCAAAAGGGAGGGGAAAGAGGAGAGGAAATAATAGGTGAGGAAGTTTAAGAGGTACAAACTTTCAATTGCAAAATAAATGAGTCATGGTTATGAAATGTACAGCATGAAGAATACAGTCAATAATCATGTAATATCTTTGTATGCTGACAGTTCATGATTAGGCTTGTCATAACTAGATGGTCATTTTGAAATGTATAGAAATATCAAATCACTATATTATATACCAGGAACTGACATAGTTTTGTAGGTCAATTATACAGCAAAAACAAACAAACTCATAGAATAAGATCAGATTTGTGGTTACCAGGGAGGAGGGGGTTAAGGGGAGGGAGAGCTGAATGAAGGCAATAAAAAGTACAAGCTTCCAGTTTCAAGATAAATAAGTACTATGAATATAATGTATAACATGATAAGTATAATTAACACTGCTCTATGTTGTATGTCAAAGTTGCTAAAAGGATAAATCCTAAGAGTGCTCATCAAAATAATAATAACAATAATAATTGAGTACAAGGTTTCAACACATAGAGTTTGAATGATTAGTGGGTTGGATTGAAAAATAAATATGGTGACTGAATAACGCCATACAGTAAACTTGTTCCATTTGAATCTGTATATCTTTATGGTGCATTTTCAACTTTGATAGCCATTAAAACCAGTACTAAAACAAACCAAAATTATAACCAGATCTTCAAATGTCTGTATCATAAAGAATTAAAGCAAAACTAATGAAGCACATTTGATCACACTTCTCTCTCACAGACTATTAATAAATAAAAACATATTGTAATACAAAGAACATGATGTTATTAGATTTTATTAACAAATTATAAAAACAATATTTTAGGGAAAAATCAAAAGATTTTTCACTTATGGAAATAAAATGAAATTGAAATATTCTTTATTTACTACCTTTTAATGTCCATATTTTCATGGTTTACCTAAGAATGAACATAAGTCTGCCATTAGAAAACATATAATCACTCTTCAACACATTTTTATAGCCTGTCTGATACTCAAATTTCTCTACCCATTTGATATGTTCCTTCTCTGTCTTACCAGGGATTTCACTTATTTGATATGGATTCTACTCCAATCAAGATATTATGCATGCTTTTATTCTTGTTCTACAAGTATTTGGTTCATTTCATTATATACATTTTATCTCTTCCAATTACAAAGGAAGCACAGCCACTTTTCTCCACCAATTGGCTTAATGTCCAAATATAAACTAATAATATATTAAATTAATGTTCAAATATATGTTAGGGTGATAATAAATGCAAATTATTTATAAATACCACTAAAGATACATTAGAATGTATGCTCATTTTTTTATTGATAGAAGGATGCAGAAAAATTTGGATACCACTATCATCTGTACACAATATTAAAAGTCTTTCATAATATAGCTGTTGATGCCATGTGGCTCCTTTGCCTACCATCTATCTTTCCTATGTTCTAGCTTTCTTTATGCATATAGAATAAACAATCTAAGAATGGATACAAAATATACAGAAATCTGTTGCATTTCTACACAGCAAAGTATCAAAAATAGAATGCAATCCCTTTTATAATTACATTAAAAGAATAAAATATCTAGGAATTAATCTAAGGAGGTAGAAGAACCTTACTCAGAAAACTATAGGACACTGACAAAAGAAATTGAAGATGACACAAACAGATGGAAAGATACAGCATGTTCATGGATTGGAAGAATTAATATTGTTAAAATGACCATATTACCCGAGGCAATCTACAAATCAATGCAATCCCTATCAAAATACCAATGACATTTTTCACAGAACTAGAACAAGTAAATCTAAAATTTGTATGGGAACACAAAAGACCCTGAATAACCAAAGCAATCTTAAGAAAGAACGGAGCTGTAGGTATCATGTTTTCTGACTTCAGACTATACTACAAAGCTACAGGAATCAAAAGAGCATGGTACTGGCAAAAAAACCAGACATGTAAATCAATAAAGCAGAATAGAGAGCCCAGAAATAAACTCATGCACCTGCACTTGCAGTCAATTAATCTATGACAAAGGAGGCAAGAATATACAATGGGAGAAAGATAGTCTCTTCAATAAGTGCTGCTGGGAAAACTGGGCAGCTACACATAAAAGAAGGGAATTAGAACATTTTCTTGTACCATATACAAAAATAAACTCATAATGGATAAAAGACCTAAATGTAAGACCAGAAACCTTAAAACTCATGGAAGTAAAGATAGGCAGAACACTCTCTGAAATAAATCATAGCAGTATCTTTTGGATCTGTGTCCTAAGGCAAAAAGAAACAAAAGCAAAATGAAAAATGGGACCTAATTTAACTTAAAAACTTTTGCACATCAAAGGAAACCATCAAGAAAACATAAAGACAAACTACTAAGTGGAAGGAAATATTTGCAAATGATATTACTGGCAAGGGGTTATAATCTAAAATATATAAACAATTCATATAACTCAAAATCAAAAAAACTCAAACAACCCAATTAAAAAATGGAGAGAAGATCCCAATAAATATTTTTCCAAAGAAGACATGGAGACAGCCAACAGGCATATGAAAATACACTCACCATCACTATTCATAAGGGAACTGCAAATCAAAAACACAGTGAGATATCACCTCACACCAGTCAGAATGGCTATTACCTAGAATACCACAAATAACAAATGTTGGTGAGTATGTGGAGAAAAGGGAATCCTGTACACTCTTGGTGGGAATGTTAACTGGTGTAGCCACTGTGGAAAACAGTGTGGAAGATTCTCAAAATAACTAAAAATAGAACTACTATATAATTCAGCAATTCTACTCTTGGGTATATATGCAAATAAAATGAAACTCAGTGGAAAATATACATGCACCCCAAAATCTATTAGCAGCATTATTTCTATAAGCCAAGATATGGAAGCAACTTAAGTGTCCATCAACAAATGATGGATAAAGACGATGTGGTATATATATATATATATATATATATATATATACATATATATATGTATATATATATATATATGTATATATATATATATATATGCAATGGAGTATTACTCAGCTTTAAAAAAGAATGAAAATTTGTCATTTGCAACAACATGGATGGACCTAGAAGGTATTAAGCTGAGTGAAATAAGTCAAACAGAGAAAGACAAATACTGTATGTTATGACTTATATGTTGAATCTAAAAAATAAAACAAACAAATGAATTTAACAAAAGAGAAAAAAACTCACAGATATAGAGAAAAATCTAGTGGTTACCAGTGGGAAGTGGGAAGAGGGAAGGGGGGAGGGGGCAAGATAAGGGTAGGGACTTAAGTGGTACAAACTACTAGGTATAAAATAAATAAGGCACAAGGATATATTGTACAACACTGGGAATATAATCAATATTTTATAAAATTTTAAATGGAGTAAAATCTTCAAAAATATTGAATCACCATGTTGTATACCTGAAACTGATATAATATTGTAAATCAATTACACCTCAATAAATAAATAAAAATAAATGCAATACAGACCAATTTAGAAAATTTTGAAAGTACATAAAATATGTAAAAGAAAATTAAAATACATATGATCCCACATTCTCCAAATAACCACTAATAATATTTTCTTTGATATACATCTGATTTACATGCAATATTCTATTACCTATAATTATGTATACTTTATAGAAATATATTTTTGTATTCTTCTAATAAAGATATTGAAATAATCAGATTTTAAGAGTTTATCTGGGGATAGCAGTAATTGATCACTTTCATAAATAGTTTATCTATAATCTCTCCATTGGACTAAGAAGTATGTTGGCTGACAAACATTTTGCACAAGACTGTTTTGAACATTCAGGAAACCAGACAAGTTTGTGAGTAGAATCATCTTGAAAGTGAAGTCAGTATGGCTCCATGCTATTTTTGTTAAAAATGCTATGCAAAATGTATTCAGTCACAGCCAAGGATATTTTCAAGGGAAAGCAGTTGGATACGGTGTGACTAAATACATACAACTCAAATTTTCTTAGGTGATAAAAAAGGGAGGAAAAAAAAGGAATCAGAAAAAAGTTTAGAACTTAAATGTACTAAACTGGGATGTATATGATTTATAATAGGGAGAGGGTAACTCTATTATAGATCAACCATTTGAGTTGTTTCAAGTACCAGATGGTTATATAACTAGAGTGAGTATACTTATTTCCCTTTCTTTAGATTTTCTTTCCTTCCTAACCAATCAAATATTTATATTTGTTAAACTGGAAGAAATAATTATTATTGATCTAACTTTGCTACCATGGCATTTGTGTTAAATGACTTAGTACTAATATTTCAACAATATTAGAAAGTACATAATTTTTCTTTCATTAATGATGCATAAGCTTCAGCTTAAGTCAGAGCCATGACAATTGGTGCAAACCAAACACTTGGCTTTTCTTATAAATATAAGTGATATTTATGGAACTGGATATTTCTTTGAATCCTGCTATACCATTACTAGCTATGTGACATTGGGCTTGTTACTTTAACACTCTATGCTTTAATCTTCTCATCTCTAAAACAAGGCTAGTAGTACCTAAATTGAAAGATTGTTTTAAGAACTAAAAATTACATTCTTAAATCATTGTAGTTGCCTAATAAAGAAGAATTATAGCCATAGCATAAACTGTCCAAAGTCAAATTAAATTTTAAAATACTAAACACATAATTTGTGAATGTGTCCCGTGCAGTTGTTTAAACTGGAAAACACAATATAATATTCACTTTTTAAATCTGAAATATCATTTTGGAGGAGTTTGATTATCAAAGTAATTTCATCAATTCTCCATCAACTGCCTGTATATGAATCAAGTTAAACAAACAATCCGTGACTCCATTATTAAAAGAAATACAATAGTATTTGTTAATAAACAAGGTAAAGGAGAAATGTATGTCTCAACACCCCATTTTGTATCATTTTCCAATTTGTTTACAAAATATTTATTTCATGTCTACATATGCCAGGCTCTTCAGAGTCTGGCTTTTATTAAACTCCTGAGTCCTACTGGCTACTAATCCCCATCATGATTCCCATCTCTGGGTTACTCATTGATCCTAATGAGCACCCACTTCTTTCTTCTGTCTGGAATGCTCCTCCATTTCTCAACAAATGATAACCTTCCAGTTTTTTTATAATCATGCTCAAATACTAACTTTCCCATGATACTTTACTTGGCTATTCCTATCCTTGAATAGGTATTAAGATGAGGAGCTAGTGCTGCTGTAGGGGTAGATTCATGTTTAATACAACATAATTCCTGTCTTGAAGGAGATCAATCACATCAGGTTTCTACCACTAATGTAAAGTTTACAACATATTTTTTTTGTATTCACTTGGATATGTGTGTTTATATATATGTGTCTGTGTTTGGGATCTTTTAATTTTAAGGAACAAATGCCATAAAGGCTAAAACACTTTTTCATTCCTTCATGATACCATGATCCATAGTAAGTGTTCTATAAATAAATGGTGAATGAATGAGTGAATTAGTCTTACTTGGTGACCCCTTTCAATTGCAGTGACTCCAGAGAGGAATGAGGAACATAAAACAAGGAAAGTAATTTTTTTTTGGTGTAATGAGGATTCTGTGGTTTTGAAAGAGTGATAACTTATCAGCATTTAAATCATGCACAATGTCAATCAGTTTCATGGAGAGACCATGTGGGGTAGATAGATGGGAAAAAGATTCATCAAGCAACTGCTATAGAGCAAGATTAGTGTGCTGATTTCAAGCAAGTTTAACAGATAGATAAAAAGGTACAGCAATGCACTCTATGAGGCACTAGGGTATTGTTCCTATTGCTAGAAATTGATTGCATCAAACTATATGAAAATCAAAAAGTATCAGTTTAGTTGGGGAAAAATACATACATATTGAAAAATCTAGGCCCTGTCAAGAAATGATTTAGCTAATAAATACATAAATAAATTTATTAAATTGTTGGTATTAGTCTGGATAATGCACCTGCCTCTTATAGGACAGAATGCCATAAACAATGTCATCCACTTATATTAATGTCTATAGAATTCAGTGTGTTCCAGGCATGCAGATAATCAACAATAATATACATGGGTTTTCAGTAATCACCAGCGGATTAAAACAAAAATATGGTATAAAAATTAAATTGTTTTGCAAAACTTAAATTTAGGTTTATATCATAAGTAAATGTATTTTATTGGTTGTTGGAACCAGGTTTCTCATAGTTGGAGAGAAATTATGAGTTGCTTTCCTAACATTATATAAAGGAGACTGGTGAGACTATTGTCTTTTAAAACTCATCATTATAATGTCATAGATTTAATATTTATATGTTATAATATATGGCAGATATCATTTCTTTTGATATCTAAGCAAGATAAGGACGAAGGGAAACTAGAACAAACTAGGCAGTGCTGCATTTGAGGTGGAGAAATCAGTATGAACTCATATTTAGCTTAATACATATATCGATGGATAACTAGAGAAATAATTTTTGATATGTATGTATACATAACTTAGTATACAAGCTCTATCCTACATGAAAACCTGGAAACAATGACAACCCAGTAACAATGAGAAAACCCATTGTCCAGATTTTGGTTTTTAAGTATCATCTTCCAATAAGAACAAACAGGACTCCTTGAAGAAATGTACCATACTAAGGCTACAACAGAAAATATACAAGATGATCCTGGATTATCTTGTAATTACAATAAGCATGGAAGTGCTCAAAAAACAAAAGGATGGAGGAATAATTGTAGCTCCAAATGTCCAAAGCTGGAGTAACTTAAGCAACAAAATATTTAGTAAATAATTTAACATTGGATTATAACCCAAAGTATAAAATAAATATAAATCCATACTGATATAAACAAATGATTAAATTTAAAAATGAGGGAAGAAGAGATAGATCTTCCTTACAAAATTCCAAGTAATATATGTACATATTCTCTCACCCTAGAGAGTGAGCCATACTTCTTGACTCACTTCTATGGAATAGATTATGGAATGGAAAAGTTTTAACTTTACAGTGGAGAAACATTGCAAATACACTTTTACCAGTTGATGAAGGTTATCACTAGTGATGTCAATGGGAATACCATGGAACCCCTGGTATGACGTGATACCCTATAGTATTCTTACCAAAAATCCAAAACCTCAATTAGTATGAGAAAAGCATCAGACAAATCCAAACTGGGGGACTTTCTACAAAACTCCTGATTAGTACTCATCCAACTGTCAAGGTCATGAAAAACAAAGATGACAAAACTGTTGCAGAATAGAAGAGACCCAAAGAGATATGACAACTAAATGCAATGAAGTATTCTGAATTGGATTCTGGAACAGAATAAAACACTAATGGAAAAACGGATAAAATCCAAATAAAGTCTGGAGTTTAGTTAACAGTAACATGCTAGTGTCGGTTTCTTAATTTTGGTAAATGTGCCAGAGTAATGTAAGGTAACACTAAAGAAAACTGAAACTAGGTGAGGGGTATAGGGAAACTCTCTGTAGTATCTCTCCAACTCTTCTGTAAATCAAATATGTTAAAATGAAAAGTTTATGTTAAAAAATTTATGAGTTGGTTTCCTAACTAACATAAAGGAGACTGGTGAGGCTTCTATCTATTTTCAAAATTATCACTATGATGCTGTGGATTTAACAGTGATGTGTTATAATATGTTGCAAGCATTATTCCTTTTGATATCTAAATTTTCATATCTTCAGCCAATGGCAAGATCTTCCAGTTGGCTGCTGAAAACTCTTGACATGAACTCAGTAATTATAATAGCTTCATTTCTTTCTGTTATGACACAATGTTCCAAGTGCATTTTGTACAGTTCCTTCCATAGACCTGGAATGAGTCATTTCCCTAGACTTGGAATGTCTTTTAGTAGGGTATAGTATTAGATACCACAGAATGTGTACAAGATGTGTTGATTTTTAATAGGTTGGTCATTATTTCTATGCCTTTAGTGTATAGAACTAGAAAATACATATTTCATTGAAAATATAAAATAAATCATTAATCCATACTGAAACTTCCAATTCAAATTCAAAACTACCAGGTTTTTTACTTACCCTCTATGATCTTAAACATGTATCACCTTTCTCTGATGCTTTTTCCAACAACACCAGCATAATGATTCATTGGCTTTATGCAACAATATATACACAACAGTCTCAGAACAGCAATATCAATACTAGCATCAACAATATGATTAGTGAAAGCAGTGTAAGTTGTTTTTTGCAATTATTTTTGTCTTTAGGAGATATCCTACTACAGAGGATGCCAGAATTATCTGCTTTTAAATAAATTAAGATAATGCAACTCTGAGTACCTATGGAAGGTTTATTGCTTTTTTCTCTTTACCCTGATTTTCTGTCCCTAGAGAAAATACCCGTTCTTTTAGATAAATGCTAGTGTGTACATACTTGTCTCTACCTTCCTTTTTCTCACATAACATATCCTTGAGATCACTCCACAGTGGTATATAGAGGTAATTCTATTTCACTGAATAACCCCAATGTTTAGATATACAATAGCTTGTAAGGTAGTCTCCTCTCAAAGAACATTTGGGTTGTTTGGGGTTTTGCTATGATAAATAGTATTGTTATACATAGTTTTGTACATGCAACTTTTATAATTCTGCTAGTGTATATGTGGTATAGAAACCTAAAAGTACAACTTCAAGTAAATTCGACTGTTATTAGCTTTGTTCACACAATCATTTTTCACCTGGACTATTTCTACAGCTTTCAAATTTCTCCTCCTGCCTCCAGCCTCACTGTATAGCATTTACTACAAATTTCAAGATTTTGGATCTAAAATGAAAATCTGATCTTTTTACCCCTTTGCTGATAATGTTTTTTCTTTATGTCTATGAGATTCAGACAAAACTGCTGAATGAAACAGTTCATAACCATCCCTTGCTTTGCTTTCCAACCTTATTTCCAGCACTCCCCCTAATACAACCTCAAGTTCAGTTATACCAAACTTCTAGTAGTTTACAGAAAAGCATATGCCCACTGACATATTGCACATAATGTTTTCTTTTTACCTAATCCATAAAACACACCCATAAAAATTCAGTTCAAATTCTCTTTGTGAGTTCTTCCTGGGTTCCCTCAAATTCAGAATTAGACTTCCTATTTTGCTCATGTCGTACTCTGTGCCTCCCTCTATTGGAATCTTGATCACATTTTTGGCAACTCTTTATTAATAAGAACTGCCTATGATGTGCCAGCACTGTGCTGAAAATTTACATATATTCTACCAGAATAGAAAGGTTAAGTAATGTATCCATGCTAATGTAGCCAAGGCACTAGGGGCCTATAATCTGAACCCACTTATTTTACTCTAAAAGCCTGAGGTCTTTGAAGACCATACTACTTTTCTAAATATTGTGGATTCTTCCAGTTTACTTTTTAGTCTTACGGACCCCTCTTTGCACCTTAAACTCATTAACTCAACAGGTTTTAATGAGGACAACATGGTCTCTGAAATCAGACAGACCTGAGTTTTATCCCTAGCTCTTGGTTTTATCAGTTACTAAGAATATAAATTTATGTAAGAATTTTAACCTTTAGATGGGTTTCCTAATCAGTTTAATGATACCTAAATTTTTCTGTAGATCAAATGATATATGTAAGGCCTTAGCAAAATAGTGAGGGTTCACAAATATTAGGAATCTTCCAGTAATAGCCAGAATTTTGTTTTGTTCACCACTATATCTCAAGCACTTAGATATGGTAGGTGCTCAATATATAACTATCTGAGTGTGAATAATCTGATGAAAAGCCTATTTCCCAGCAAACTTGCCCTTTCTCCTAACTTCCTTTTCCCAGTTGAAGATATCACCAACCTGCTGATTACCACAGCTTCTTTTTAGAACACTCAGGTTTCAAACCTGAGGTTACCTTTGATCCTAACTCTTAAACATGTGCCACACCCATGATTCCCCACCAGGTGATGAGTGTGCCCTGTCAGTTTTATCTCAGCAATAACTTTCATATCTCCTTTATCCTGTTTCTTTTCTATGGTTCTACTCCAGATCTTTGTCTCACCTCACCTGATTTTCTGAAAGGCAGTCTATAAACTAGTCTCAGCTCCTGCCTTTCCTGGTCTACATCACCAAACCACCTCACTATCATCAATGTTCCCTTTCTCTGTATATACATAACAGACATCTCCTCACAGAATAAGGTTCAGTATCCCAAGCACTTCATTCAATATGCTCCATTAACGGTCTAACCTAACTTTCTGTTCTTATCATCCTCTATGACCCCACCTTTATACCCCAAAACAGCTCGGCAGCATGTGCTTTATATCATCAGGCCCTTGGACACCATTTTTCTAGTTAGAGAGTTATACCTATCTATCAATATCTATCTATTCTCACAGAAAATTCTCCACAAGGCCTTCCCTGCCACACCATGTGAATGTTTTGCATGTGAGGCTGTGGCATGTTCATCTGTGGATTGCTCACAGCATCGGGCCTTTCCCATAGCAGAACTGCCCAAATGCTGGCTGAATTTACTTCATAGGATCAGAGATTTGGGTAACTATAAGAAATTTTAGAAATCTTCTAGTATGATACCTTCTTTTAATATATTAGTAAGTTGAATTTCAGAAAACTGTGAAAATATTTACTTAGAATAACACAAAAGCAATAAAATCAAACATGTGTGTCTTTGGTTTTCTCAGCTGGTAATAATCCTTCGAATTTTTTGCAGAGATATAGCAGGATCTTACCTCTGCCTTTACAAATGCTCCAAAGAGAGTCTCAAGTAATTGTTTTCTATATGTAAATTCATACTTGGGATAATAGGAAGTGTATCATGAATCATATTTATACAATTGTTTGGAGGATCAGAAACTCAAGATTAAAAGTGAAGGTGTTAGCTGTACCATTACTAGCTACATTTTTATTCTTCACTGTTTTGTCTTCAGTGTTGCTGATTATAATTTCTATTATATATGAATGCACAACGTGTGCCACAGCGTCCACTTGCCTTCCTTCCAAGCCAACTCTAAAACTTGTTCCATTTTGGTACATCTTAAAGACAGGCATGACATGAGGATATATCTATAAGTATATCCCTGTAGATATAGATATATAGAGAGATAAATAGAGATATCCTACAGAGAAAGATAATTTAGATACATAAAGTAAAATGGAGGTTTTAATTAACTGGAAAAATACAAATTAAAAAAAACAGATTACTATTTTGGGAAAATATAGTCATGTCATCTGTGGTCATATTAGTCAAGGTGTCATTATGGTGGTTAGATGAAAAATAAAATGACCGTACTACATGTAGAAACTTAGATGAACATGCTAAGAATTGGTTAACCTTGATTAATACTCTATATGAAAGTAATGTCATTCTATTTAAATAAAAAATTAGATTTTGTTAAAAAATAAAAATAAAACATAAAACTTGTCCTGCACCTATAGTGATGGTGGCATTACATTATTTGAAACCTCAAATCTTTCGATTTTGAGAAGAACGAAAGTTAGTAATTGCCTCTGTGCATTAGGGGGAGCTAGACTAGTTGCCCAACTAGGTGATGAATTTAATGATTTGGTGGGTTTTGAAATTTTAATTTCAGTTAAATTCAACTTGAATTTTATGTGACTTATTTTATTATCTTCTTATAAGAGAAACAGAATAATATTATTACAGCTTGGTTTTTACATTGACAGAAAAGACAAAAAGGAAAACATTTCAAATCCCACTTGACTTGTAAGACTAAAGCCTTATAAACTGAAATGACAAATGTATGATTTGTGGTATCCAATTACTCACAATTAAGATGTTTTTTGTCATAACAATCTGTTGTGAAATGTAACAGAAAAGTGGATAAATAACAACAACAACAAAAAGATGTGACTTTAAAAGCAAAATTCAGAACTTAGAGAAGCACTCTGAAGAAAAGCACTCTGAAGATTTAACAGATTTAACAGAGGATTAATTGAGGATTATTAAATGTCATCCTCAAACTCCAACTACAGGCAATTGGTGATATCTAATGAAAGGAGACTTGAAGGAGTAAAGGCAGTACATATTTCAAGAAGTCTTTACCAGGTGGGCCACATTGATCAATTCTTTCACATCTTTTCCCAAATGTTATACCAGATAAACATAGGCACTTACTATATTCTTTTGTAAAATGTAATGGAAGACAGTACTTTAGGTGTAGAAGACACTAATATGAAGGTATGATACCAGAAGATTTCTAAAATTTCTTACAGTTAACCTTTAAGGAGAATCCCTCCCTCTAATGATTCGTCAAAAGCTTGGCTTTAGCTGATGTGACCCAGCCTTCCAGGCTCTAAAATAATATGATTCAACCAATGGCACCCAAAGAACTGTAAAGATTTAAAACACTTTTTTCTCTCACAGTTTAATGGAATTAGGGGATTAGATATACTATCTAGGTCAGGAGACCTCAAACCATAAAGAGGAAATCAGAAACCTTTCATTCACTGCTAGTGCAGTCACTCTCTCTGGGTGTGGTACAGACTCCATCCAATACAGCCAAGTGAAATGAAGTCTTAAAGGTGACCCTTGGAGAAGCAATGACACCATAGCTCTAAAACTTTCTAGAATAATTAATTTTCTTCTACCCATTTAAAACAACTATTGACATCATCAATACAGTGCTTAAGTATTCTTGGAGTGACGGAGTAGAGTGAATATTCTGGAGCTCCAGCTAAGAAAAGACGTGCATGAAAAATACCCCATTTTTCTATCAGGCACAAATACCAACTTGTGCCCACTGCTCCAAGCACTGCCCTTCCCATTCTTCTTCATCAGCCTCTGAACTATGTTCTTGCTACTCCTGAAGTGGGTCTAGCACAGAGGAAAAGTGTCTCCTGAAAAGGTGACTGGAGAGAAAGAACTCTTTAATTACCTTTCCTACTCCTAGTTCCAAGCCTTTCAAAGAACAAGTAGACCCCCTATTCAGTTTTCACTTCTCAGTCTCTTCCCCACCCCGTTCATCACCCTACTTTGTTATTTAAATTAACTTTTTCTTCCTTCCTCTCTTTCCTAGAATGGTTTGACCTCTCTGTGTCTTTTCTCCAGCCTGACCTCCATCAATTCTTTCCTCCTTGGTTCCAGCTTCTTAGACCTGCCTCAGGCTGCCCTTTGCCCCCTTTTCTCATCCTCTCTCTCTCTTGAGCCCCTTCATATCGTCCATTCCCGTCTCAGGCTCTCCAGATTCTCGGGCTGTTTGCTGGTGAGAAATCTTTGCTGCAGCGAGGACCGGAGTCCCCCGCGCGCAGCCCAGTGGCAGAAGAGGGCGAGGCTGAGAGAAAGGCTGAGCTGAAGGAGAGGGAGGCAGCCGGTCCTCCCCGAGAGCCTGCAAGAATGCGGCAGGGGGCCGGGGGCATGGGGAAGTACTAACTCCCCGAGGCCCTGTTCGGGGCTTGAGGACCTGGCCCGCGGGTGAATTTCCTGCCAAGTGCAGCCACGAAGCAGAGGCGCCTGGAAAGCAGAGAGGGACGCTGGGGGTGCCCATCCCCAGAGTAGGACCCACTGCGAACGCGGGAAGAAGAGAGGCGGGAGTCGTGAAAAGGAAAAACCTGTCTCCAGATTGGCTCTGGAGCGTCGAAGAGACTGAGGCGCTCGGGTGAGCACCCAAGGGGTGAAGCCTGCCGAGTAGTGGGCGAGGGGCGTGCGGAGGGAGTGCTGCGCGCTCGCGGAGGGGGCGCGAGGCTCCGGGCTGGTGTAGGCTTTAGGTGGCTGCTGGCTGAAAGGAGCAGCGGAGCGCGTGCGGCGGCCGCGGCGCCAGTGTGTGTGTGTAGGTGAGAAAGCGAGGGCCGAGCGCGAGTGCGAGCTAGGCACAGAGAAAGCGCATGTCTCATCCCTGCGAGCAGCCAGTAGCCGCTCCACCACCATCTTTTGCATGTGTAACATTTGCAGCCGGACAGAAAACCTCTCCCAGGGCTATGGAGACTGCGGGAAAAATCTGGCGGCTCGGGATGGATTGCTAAAGGGAAATAGTCATAACCCTAAACCACCCAAACCTCTCTCCTTTTTTCTGTTTTTTTTTTTTTTTTTTTTTTTGGTTGTTTTTAATTTTAGCGCCATCGTCCTCAATGCCTCTCTGAACAGCCTTTAGGAAGAGTGCGAGAGAAAGAGAGCGCGCGCCAGGGAGAGGAGAAAAGAAGATGAGGATTATTTGCAGACAGATAGTCTTGTTATTTTCTGGATTTTGGGGACTCGCCATGGGAGCCTTTCCGAGCAGCGTGCAAATAGGTAAGCTCTGCTCCGGTGGGGTATGCGTGTGGGTGTCTGTAGCAGATATCCGAAAGTGAGTCAAATGAGTTACTGATAAGCAATTTAGGGGAACCTTCGGCGTCTCCTTTCCCCTCTGCTTCCCTCTTCCTTTCTCCCCTTTATAAAAAGACTGCCTCTTTGGTGCAGGTTCAGTTAGAACAGCACAGAGCTGCCCACCCATCCGTCCTCAGTCTATACTCCTGTTTCCACCTTTGGCTCACGTCGCTTAAGTAGGATTGCAATAAGTTGGGGGAAAAAACCTCCGTGGGGTTTGGTAGCATTTTATCTGATATTTCTTTTCATTTCTTTCTCTAAAGCATGAAGGGATGTAGAGTTTGTTTAAACAAAACAAAACACCCCCCCCGCTTCTTCCCGTGCTATACGCAGCAGCTTTCGCTATTACAGAAAGACACTGTTTGTGCAAAAAAGCATTTACACCCGCACCTCCTTGTCTTTGCTTGCTACCAGTTAACGGATTCCAAAGTTAGATCCCTTTCCCGGAACCTTTTCTTCTTTTGTTTTCCTCTTGAATCTTTTGCCCTTAATCCTCCCTCTCGACTCTATTTCCAGGGACCCTATCCGTCCTTGGCTTTTCTTGCTATTCTCTCCTGTCTTTTAATGGGACGCAGCAATCGAATTTCTTCCAGCTAAGCCCAGCCTCAGACTGCATCATTTCTCGTAGACAGTGCACAAAACGGTGCTAATTAGGCTGAGTCCAAGAGCTGCATAAAAACAAAGTTCATGTCTCCTTTCTGATTTCCCTTTAACCTGCACGTCACCACATCCCTTCATTTCCGTATTTTAATGCAAATTATCTTTTCTTCCCATCTGCATGCATCTTAGAAATTCCCGGAGCTGGCTTCTGTAGCAGTGTGCTGAGAATCATGGGGAGGGCAAGAGAGAGAAAGGAAAGCACACTAAATGATCTGTCTCAGAGGTCACTGTGATCATGACAAATTGGGACAGGAAAAGGCTGAGCTGCCTTAAAGACTAAAATATTAAGCATACACCTTAGGGACAAAGGGCAGTCTCCCAAGATGTGGCAGGGATAGTTCCTTAATTGTATGTGTTGGTGAATGGCAGTGGATTTGACAGTTCTTGGGGTGGGTATAGTAACATTTACAAGAGGAGACACTGAATGTGCTTTTTCTGCTGTTTTTAATAGGTGGTCTCTTCATCCGAAACACAGATCAGGAATACACTGCTTTTCGATTAGCAATTTTTCTTCATAACACCAGCCCCAATGCGTCAGAAGCTCCTTTTAATTTGGTACCTCATGTGGACAACATTGAGACAGCCAACAGTTTCGCTGTAACAAATGCTTGTAAGTAAAACATAAGTTGTAGGTAAATGAGAAGAGAATTAAAATGGGGCAATAGAGTCCCCTTCCTCTGTATTAGTATTATTACTATTATTATTATTATTATATTTTTTAGAAAGACATTCAAGATCTCCACAGTTTGCTGGTTACAGAGCAAATCAGTTAAAAGTAAGATTTAGTCTCAGGGATATTTAGCTGGTCTTTTTTTCTCTTCCTTCTTTCCTCCCTCTCTCCCTCTTCCCTTTCCGCCTCCCTCACTCCCTTCTTCCTTCTTTTTTCTTGAAATTAATTGAAGTTACTTTCTCCTTTAACATTTCAGTATTATTTCTACAACCTGAATATCAAGTTAGTGAAAATTGTACTCAATATAGTTTTTGATTTCTGTTCCTTGGTTTTTATTTGCTTTTCACTTGAGTAAGTGTATGTCTTGCTTTTAAAGAAGACACATGCTCTCTTACACTGGTAAAGGCAATGGAAGGTTTGCTAACAGTGAGAAAGAGGGGAGCAGTGGTGTGGAGGATATATATTTGAGTCGGTTGGCTGACGCTGCAGATGATCTGGTGATGTCACTTGAGACTGCCCTGCTCTTATATTCTGAGTTGTAAATGTCTCCTGCTATCAGGTAATGCATATATCCTGTGAATATAACTCCATGAATCCTTACCTTGGTGGTAAATCATGTTAGTGTCCAATCCACTGAATTTACAAACCAACCCAGCTGGATCTGTTATTTTATGCAATAAGATTGAGATTTGGTGATCTTACCTAACGCTATAATTAAACAGTTGTACAGATCTCCCCTGCCAAAATACTGTATAACTTAATGTAAAAATATAATCAACTGTATATTAATTTAAAAATCACTAAAATATGATCAGTCAATAGAACATTTAGATTGCATTTTAACTCTTGAGGGAAACACGTTTCACATACCTCCTTATTTTTACATGCTAATTTACTACTGCTCAAATTTTACATGTTAAGATAATGGTTATAGATTATGTAAGACATATAGGAATAGTTTCTATATAAAATTTTGCACAGCAGTAATAAAATATTCAATCTGCATTGTATGTTTTTTTTATTATATCAAGTTGAGTATATTTTAATTTTGAAAGTCCTCTTTCTGAGTACAAGAAAGTGTATACTGAACAAACTAGTGAAATTGAAAACAAAGAGTTTTTATGTTAGGAGGATATCTGTTTCATTAATTATTTTAATTCATATATATTTGCCATTAATTCATCTAACAAGTGACATGATCACGTTTCCTTAATTTTTGGCATCTAATTACTTTACTTTAGAACTTGGTTTCATAAACAGGTTAAAGCATTTGACTTTTTTTTTTAACTGCTACAATTGTATTAATTTGCAGGAATTCTCTAGTTCCTTTGGGTACTACTTAATTAAAAAAATCATTTGTTGTTTTTAGTAATAAAGTCAATATTCATTATAATGATAATTATATGGGAGTTATTTTTAAGCAGAAATGAACATAACTTAGAGCTAAGTTTGTGGATAGTCATTTTGAAAGTGTCTTAAGTTATTAATTTTTGTTCCAAGTTTTGATGAGATGTTAACATTTCAAACAGTTCTAAGTATAAAATATTCTCCTTAGTATGTGAATAGTATCTGTTGATTTAAATATTTTTCTTGTGTCTCTCTTCAGATTCTGTCAACAAAATCATTTCTAAGTTTAAAGATAATTCATGATTCAAATATATTTGAAGGTACTTTGCCTACAGTAAATTGCTATTTAAGTATTCATTTTTATTATTTAGTTAATGAAAGACTGTCTTAAAAGTGGAGCTATATTAGTTTTATTTTTTCTAACTAAGTGCTTAAGTATTTTAAAGTTTGTGTTATGGCTTCCAGGTATATAAACTATAAAGTGATAATTCTTTCTTCTTCCATATCATATGTTAATCTCATTCAGGAAAATTTTAATTAGTATTATATTATTTATGTAATAAAAATATTGTATAAAATAAAGTGTTACTGGTAAAGAACCTATAAACATAAGAAATTGCTAAGAAGCTGTACACAGAATGAAAAAGTAAAAAAAGGTATAAAATATAGGTAATATGCTATTCTTTAACATGTTAGAATTGAGAAAATTGAAGCTAAGTAAACTAAGTCTGCTTATTTTGATTCCAAGTGTAACGCAATATTAGTGGTGTCATGTTTTTCATAATCACATATAATTGACTTTGTGTACATGCTTAAAATATTTTTTTAAAAACATAAATTGTAAATAAGGAAAAAAACATTTTCTAGTGAAGAAACGGAAAAATTTTTGACAAATGAGTATGCCAAATGTCCTTAAGGCAAATCTAAGCAGAATTTGGGAAAAATCAATGGTCAGAGAGTGTGGGTCAGGTGATTGGTGTTTGTTAAATGGACTGACCTAGAGCATGTAGACGCGTGATTTTCCAGTCTAATTAAAGGTGAAACGTAAGCAATAAGTATGAGGCAAACTCATATATCAAGCTGTATGCCCTTGGGTACAAAAGGATAAAAATAGTGTTCTGGAGAATTAACATGGAACTTATTCCTTACAGTGATACAGGCTAGATTTAAAAAATTTTCATGTTGGATTAAATATAAATATATTTTTTAAATATAAAAAAATATATGTGTCCGACTAGGCTTATTTTAAATACGATTTTCCTGCAGTGTGCCCTTGTAAAACTTCATAATCTAGTGTCTTTGTGAATAAGGGCCACTAAACAGGATATGTTTATTTTATGGAATGTATACTTAAAGACAAAAAAGGCAGATTAAAGAATAAAGAGTATTATTGGTCATCTATTGGACAGATGTAATTTAATGTTGGTTCTTCTGCCTCAAAATTAATTTAGCACTCTAAGAATACTTCAGACAATCTAAGCATTCTGTGTATAGAGTTTACATACTGCATAAGTATAAACCCAATTAACTCAAATTTTTCCCTTTTGGTATAAATCCCAAGTTGCTGAGAGAGGGTGGGGATAATTTTGGCTTATAGTTCATTTTATTTTTTTACAATATTTGTGTAAGATTAAATTAAAATATTGTTCTCTTTTTAAACTATTCACATGGCTTGAAAAATCACACTTTGCTAAGTATAAAACTGAAATTATAAGAAATACAGATAATATAGAATTATGACATATTTCAATAACAAAGTGTAGGTGTAATAAATAGCCCAAGTCGTCAAATTTCAAAATGTAATTAAAGGTATACATTTCTTTGTTGTAATCTATTCAAAGTATGGGGTATGGCAAAATAGATATTTAAAAAATAAATTCAATATGGACAATGTCCTTTAATAAAATATTATACAGTTGACCCAAAGTAGCTATCCTTGCAAACAAACATGCTAGTTAAATTGAATATGTTCTTTGCAAAACATTTGAGATGGTCTGAAAAAGCAGGCTATGTTCTTATATTTTTCTAATAGTTAATAAAGATATTTTGGTTTGGAGGATGATGTATCTTAAATTTGGCCAAAGAAGTAATAACCAAAATACTAAAGTAGTCTATCCCAAAGCTTTCTAAAAGATAAAAAGATGAGACATTGCAATTATTAATTTAGTCCAGTTACATTAGCTATCCTGTAAAAGAATAAGTTCCTTTAATAAGGCAGGCCCTTACAATATAATCCACAGATGTTCAGTTTCTCAAATGATTCTTTTAATTTCATATGGGTAGTAGGAAAAACATAGTGAAATAGATCAAGTACTCATGTATTGTCCCTTAGGTGAAATAATAAGAGAATTTTGTGGAATATTTCCAACTTTTTAAACTTGGATAGGAAAGACCAACTGGTTAATATTTTTGTTTTATTTTTTTTAAAATAATGTGTTTATCTTACTCTCCTTTTCTGTCTAAAATCTGTCTATTCAGTGGTTTACAACATGATGGATAAGAAAGTTGTAAGTCAAAAATAGAATGCATATTATACCCTAGTAATGATGAGAAGGTTGTTCTTTTTAAGTTAAATATTAGTTCTATTTGTGATGGGTTTAGTTATCAACTCTAAATACCCAGTTGTGTGCTACTTGTAAAGGTAGGTTGGTATGTAAAATATACTTGTTTAGTTAATCTAAATACATTGAAAATGTGACACTATATCCAGTAGGCTCTGCAGGCAGAGCTTATATAATAGGGACTTAATTCAAACTTGTTTAAGGGTACTAAATAATACAAACTTTTGGCTTTAATTCAACAATGTTTAAGTTTTGTACATTTTCCTTTTCTAGGACATGGAGTCCTAAAAAGACATTCTAAGAGTTTATATTGGACTGATATAATAATCTTAAAAATGCTAAAAATAAAATTCTGATGGTTTGACCTGCAAAGTTTTTAGCAGAAATACGTTAAATACTATTTGACTTTTGATCATTTTTAGGAAAATGAGTGACTGTCATTAGGTTTCCTTATTCTGATTCTGAATTGATAGCAAGATTCTATGTTGATTTGAAATAATTCTTTAGTTTTATAATATTCTTTCCCTCTTTTTCTTAATTTTCCACATGAGATTGATGACAAAGATGGGTCACATTCCTATGGTTTGTCCCTTTCTTAAATGATGCACAGTTTGCATTGATATATTTCAGAATTGTCACAGTACTAAGCTTTCTTAAAGCCATTTGAAAAACTCTCTAAACTTTTTTTTTCTTGTGGATTCTCCCAAGTGTTTTTTATTTCTCAAAGAGGAAAAAAAAATTACATTCTGACATTGGGAAATATGTATATGTCTTATTTACAGAATTTTACTATAGTTCAGAAATTTAAAATGAAGAATAAATACCATACACCTTACATTTTACTACAACACATAGTTTTTAAACTCCTTCTATGTACATGATTTTATTTGACCTCAAGCTAGTCTTTGAGTGAGACTGAGAAGATGGTCATTATTTTTTAGTTAAGCCAGCTTTGGCTCAAAGAAGTTACTTGACTTGCCAAAGACCATGTAGCTAATAAGCTGCAGAGCCTGGGTTTGAACTCAGGTCTTCTAATTACTATCCTAGTACTTTAACCAGGAGACCATAGGATGTGAAAACTACATCTGTATTGAGAGTACTTGAATCAAGAAAGAAAAGAATTGTCATTTATTTTGTTCTAATTTAATTGTAACATTTTGAAGAAAATAGGGCAAGACATTTCTGGCAACTTATTCATTAATCAGATGGCAGTGAGTGATATAGCAAAGACTGAAGCCATATTGTGCAGTGAATTTGTCCATTCATTCACTAGATTAGATAATAAACATATCCATTTATTCATGAAACATATTTATCAAGGGTAACTGTATTTAAGACACTATACTTGAAATGAGCATACAGAAACTTATAAGAGTAGTTGTTGCCCTCAAGAAGCTAATAGTCTAGGGGGAAAGATGTACAAGCCAGTTATCACAGTACAGTAAGACAAAGTATTATGACAGAGAAACAGAGTGCTATGACAGACATTAACACAGGAAGGAGCATCAAACTTGTCATGGTATCCTAGGGGAGATGTTATCTGATCTGGGTGTTAAGACTCTAGTTGAGTTATTTGAAAAATAGAGAGGAAGGAAGGCACGCCTGGCCAAAGAAGCAGAACATGACAAGGCACCAAGGTGTGGCAGGGCCAGGTGTGATTAAGCCACTGGATATGGTTTAGTCTGGCTGTAATACTGATTGTGCTGGGAAGGAGAGGTGTGCTAAGGGGCAGGGCTTTGTAGATCCACACAGGATCTTGTAGCTTTTGTAAGGAGACTCTTCTGAATAAAAAGGGGGACCCATAAATGATTTAAAAACAACAGTGACATGATGAGATTTATGTTTTACAAAGAACAGGATGATTTCAAGAAGGAAAATGTATTAGAAAGGGGCAAAATGGGAAGAAAAAAACCAGTTAGTTGAGTCTTGAAGTAATGCAATTTAGGATGATTAAGTGCTTGAATAAAAGTAGAAACACTAAGGAGAGAGAAAAGTACATAGATCTAAGAATACAGAACTGTTGACAGAACTTAGTGATAGATTGTATGTCTGTGTGGGAGAATGGAAAGGAAGTATGGTAAGAATTATAGATGATTTTTTCAATTTTTGGTCTGGAAAAATGATTAGATAGCAATACCATCAACTAGGAAGGGACAAAAAGGAGCAGATTTGAATGGGGAAGATGAGTATAGTGTAGATGTACTGATTTTGAGGAGTTTAAGAGACATCCAAATGCAATAGAGAGTTGGACTTGTGTATCTGGAGCTCTTGGGCTCAGTTTGAACTAAAGAGAGACATTTGATAATGGCTGAAACCACGGATGTGGGCAAAATCATCCAGAGAGAGCAAAAGCAGTGAACAGAATGTTGAGGACAAAAATCCAGGAAATAGAGTACTTGAGGGACAGGGAGAGAAAAAGAGACTGAAGGAAATGGGTCAGTGAGTTCAGAGGAAAATGAGGCAAGAGTAATTTCACGGGAGCCAAGAAATGGGAAGAATTTCAAGTAGATAGTGATCAACCTTGTCACTGGCTGCAGAATTTTAATAATGAGTTGCATGGATAATTGATCTTTAACAAGTCTTTCCTTCTCTTTTCTTTAGTGTTCTTTTGTATTTTGACCAGAAAAAAAGCAACCTTTACTAATCCCACATAGATTCTATTAATACATACTCTTTCGTGTATGTTGGCCTAGAATAGTCTTATCTTTTATTTAGAGGTAGGGAGAGTCTTTTCTGGACTTTTGAGCCCGATAGACTTGAATTTACAGCCTGATAGTGGGTAAGTTACTTAACACTTTTGAGCCACAGTTTCTTCATTCATTAACATACAAAACACATGAATTTTATGAATATTAGAAAAATGTTTGGAAAATATTTAGCCTATAACTATAACTCAATTAAATTTAGTTGTATTACATTCTCTGTCATATAGAACATTTATTTCTGAACCAATGCTAAAACTTCGAGTTTATTTATATTTTCTGTTTATATTTTGAAAAAGCAATTTATGTTTTGAATAAATATATTTTGTTGATATTTCATAGGAATTTTGTTGACCTCTAACTGAATTGTTAATTTTAATTTATATACACAAATCTGAATGCATATTTGTCAAAATTATTTCTAAGTCCTATGAGAGGGTAACTTTGTCTGGGATCTATGGACCATTTGGAGAGAGAATTGGTTCATGGATGAATTAAAGAGATTGATGAATTCTCGTAATTGCATGCAAAATTGTGTGTTCTTGAGCAGTGTGTGTGTGTGTGTTTACAGAGAGACAGTCTAAACTTTTGAACAGCTTCTCAATGAATTCCAGTTACAAAAAAAAAAAAAAAAAAAAGCCCAGAGCCCTAAAGGAGCTACACATATATTAGATAAACACACATCACTTCATTCTCTACCTTCTTCATTTCAAAAAAAAAAAAAAAAAAAATGAAGAAAGCCAATTGGATTTTATCTTTGAAACTAACCAGGAATTTTCTCATAAACTCCATCTCCAGTAGCTTCTTCCTTGTCATAGAAAATAATCAGTGTGTCTTAGCTGGAAAAATGCTTGGCTTGGTCCTCTGCCTCTTAAACTGTCATCATATTATTTTTATTCCTTCTCTTATTATCAAAAGTTCTACATATTCCACATCAGCTCCTTCTATTTTTATCACGTTTTACCTTCTCCCTTAACCATCACCACTCCTGCAACAGTGTTCTTGAAGGTCATCAGTGACTTACAGATTAGTAAATCCCATTGTTCCTTAGTCATTGTCTTTTAATATCGTAGTTTGCAGGATTTGACATAGCTGATAACTCCGTTCTTTGAAACTCATTTCTCCTTGATAATAATAATAGCTACTGATTATGTGCCAAGTCTCTGTGTTAGTTACCTCAATTCTTACACAACTCTAGAAGCAGGCATCATTATTATTTTCATTATTTATGTGGAGAAACTGAAGATCTTTAGTTAAGAAAATTTGCCTAATGACAAGTATCCAGGGCATCAGATCCTGAAGTCAGTGTTGCCTGCCATTCACACTGTAGTATCTTGGTTAATACAGTATTCACAAGATACCAATCACTCTGTGACAGTAGCTAGATAACTCCTAATTTAAATAGAAAGATGTTTTCTTCAAAGTTAGTTCTTTAACAATTTTCATTTACTCCAGTGAATATGTCCATTTTACATTGGGCATCAAGTTTTCTATGTGATTTGTAATGCAGCACAGAAATTTGAGTATTATAAATGATAATGCTCTCATTACTTTATATTTCCAAATTCATGTTATAAATACCACCAGGTGTAAAAATGAATAAGTGAGTCTTTATATGTTACACAAACAGTATTGGATACTTCATTAGTTGGCCAACCTACATAAGTTTTATAGGAATGTTATTTGATTTCAGAATAACTACAGCTATTCGAAACGAAACATATTTTCCCCCGTGCTTTAAAGATTTGCTTAGCTGTCAGGGATTTCATTTCAGGTTTTCCTTTACATGTTTTTGGATTCCAATAAACATAGTGAAGGATTGTCTTAAAGATCATCACCCTAAGTCAAATTTTCTGCAGTCTTCATAGCATCATCATTTGTCTCCAACTTAATAAAACTACTAGTGTCATAAATAAAAAGTTCAACGTTATCTCAGAAATAAAGGGTAAAAAATTGAGATGTAGTATTTTCTTTGAATAAGCCGTTGTATTTCTCCAATTACAGCAAAAATTACACCATAAGCTGTAATCGTTGTTTGCTTACTTTTGTTGCTTATCTGCTTTTTCTAAAATAGGCAGTTTCTCACCAATAACTTTAAATATTTTATACCCTGTGTTCTTTCCATTTTTTGTATTTTTATCGTTTTAAACTGACACGAAAATTTCAAATAATTTAGAAGCCTTAAAAAGCAAAATATTTTTGCAGTCTCACCACATAGAGATAATCACAGTAAATAGGGTTTATAGATCTTTCCAGACTTCTTTTCTTATCTGTATAGACCTAGGTAGAGAGATAAAGAGTATTATAAACATAAGGTATTAATATATATCTATTGAATAAATAAAACTTTTTAATAAAAATGATATTAATCTATACCTATATTTTATTATTTTATTTTATTTATCATAAAAAGTTTTCTGTCAGTTGTATAGTATACTTATATAGAGCTATCTTATTTTCTTTTACTGCTACATAATGTCATTGTGCAAAGTTACTATGATAAATGTACACTCTGGATCATCATTTAGGTTGTTTCCACATTTTTTATATTACAAACAGAATAGGAGTAAAACTATTTGAGTACCTGTGTGAATATTCCTGTAGGATTAATTCCTGGAAATGAAATTACTATATCAAATAATGTGGATTTTTGCTTTTAGTACATATTGTCAGTGTCTTCTCCTCAAAAACAAAGTATTATTTAAATTTACAACCACCTAAATGTGAGAATAATTGTTTTTCTATGACCTGCTAACACTAGTCATTATCAGTCTCTTGAATCTTCACTTGTCCTGATGGGTAAAAATGACATCTAACTGCTACTTTAATTTGCATGTTTTTGATTAATAGTGTGGCTGAGAATATTTTCCTATATTTATAAGACCATGTATATCTTTCTGTGTGAACTGTTGTTCTTTTATTTTGCCAGTGTTTTCTTTTTTATTTGAGGGAGTGTTTTACATGCTAAGAAATGAACCCTTTGTCATGTATGTTGCAAATTTTTTTTCTACTGTGTCTTTGGCTTCCACCTTCATTTATGATGCCTTTTACTGTACAGACATTTTAAATTTTTATGTAGTCAAATCTGAGAGTCATTTTCTTTATGGCTTCTGGGTTTCATGCTATGCTTATAAAGGTATTCCTGTCCTTAAAACTATACAATATTATTCCACATTTTTCTGGTATACTTTATGGTTTTAAATTTTATATTTATAATGCTAACTCTTTTGGAATTTATTTTCTTATGTGTGTTAGGAATTGATCTTTATTTTTTTTTCTGCTCTATTTATTTGAATAAGCTATTCTTTTACAACTTCTTTGAACTGATATATTTGTGCAGATCTCCTGTGATCATGACTGAATTTGAGCTTGAGCAGAAGTTCTGCATATTACCTCTTCTCAAGTTCTCCTATTTGCTTTTTTTCATCTACCTTTCCTGACAGTCCCTAGTGGTCATAGTGCTAGTTTTGATATTTTTATCATCTGCTTTCTTGCTCTATCTATTACTTTCCTAGGTTTTTTCCTGTTGTCATTTAACATTCGACCAGGTCCTCTTGCTTCTATCTCTAAAGTACATTACAAGTGTTTCCACCTTTCTCCATTTCTATCCCACAGTTCTAGTCCAAGTCAATGGTACTTTTCTAATAATTCCATAGTTAATCTGCTTCTACCTTACCTCTCTCCATCCACTTTACATACAGGAGCCAGTGATTCCCTTCAGAATAGAAAGAAGAGACAGTTTTCATTGTTTAAAACCCTCCAATGGCTTTTCAGTCTCTTGGAGTAAAATTGCAACTCTTTAACAGGCTCTGATTATAAGCATGATTTGACTCCTGCCCATCTTTTTGCCTTGTTCTCCATGCTGGAGTTTGCTCATTCTTCTTTTTGTTTCCTGAACATCCTTTAACCTTTCATTCTTTTTTCTATGCCTTTGTACTTTCCATTACCTTTTTTTAGAGAAAGGCTGTTCCTCCAATCCAGTTTTTGCTTGACTAGCTTTTTCTGAATCTTAAGGACTCAGGTCAAAGTCATCATCTAAGAGAAACCTTCCTTGCCAACCTCTCTAGAGTAAGCTTTCCCACTCCCAAACTCCAATTACTTTATATTGCATTACCAACCATACGATAATCTTTGTGTTTATTACAATCTGTAATTATTATTTTCATTTGTTTACATATTTATCATCTATAATTCCCCACTAGAAAATAAACTCCCAGAACCAAGGGCTTTATCTGCCTTGTTAAACAATATATCCTCATAGCCTCGTACAATACCTGGTACAAAGCAAGGATCAGTAAATATCTTTGACTATATGAATGAACGATATGTGACGAGTTTTCTCTCCACTCATCTTTGGGGCATCCTTAAGACAGCTAAGACTTTTCATGTGTTATCTTAGAAAAAAGTGAGCAGAGGATATAAGGACAATGAGGTAGTGGATCCAAAATAAATGTTATGTGTCTTCCTTATCTTAAGCATGTTTTTTTCTCATTTGTTTTCATTAGAGTCAATTGATGGGATGGGTTAAAATAGGAGGAAAGTAAGTCCTATAAAGAACAAAGTGGGACTGTTAATGCAAATTGACGTACATTGTGCTGGCCAGAGAGCACTTTGATAAATTTAAATCTGGTAGAAGAGAACTTCTAGGTACTTATAACATGTGGTGTCTGCTAACAAAAGAACTAGAAAATGCTGACACAATCCGCTTTCAGAGTAGGAGAAAGCCCATGTGGGAAGCCCAGGTGTACTAGTAAGCATACCAGCTGTACTAGTAAGCATACTCAGGAGAACCATCTGTTCAGACATTGACTGCTTCCTTAGCACTTCTTAAAGTTCATGAAACTAGAAGACTTGTGAAAGAAGGCATCTGGAGTCAAACATACGTTGAAAACCTGTCAATTCTTGATTATCCACATTGCATTTTCTATAGTAAATTTCACAATTTGCTAGTTTCTATAGCCCTTATCCCTCCCTCTTTTGAAATTAGTTTACCCTTGTGTAAATTACTTAAACTATGTATATAATCTTACCTTGGCAAGTTTGAAAGACATTTCACTACTTCTCTGCTCCAAAGATTTAGAATCAAGATAAATATTTTTTTCTGAAAAACATATGCATGCTTTCTTTTTTCTTAATGGAACACTTGTAAGTCCAAATGTTTCCCTTTTTCCTCTGATAACCAAGGAGCTCAATTTCACATTTACTGATCGGTAACAACATTGATCCCATTAAAAATTAGCTTTGTTTTTATATTTGGATTTTTCTTAAATAATATATATCAATAATATATGAGTATTATATACGATATAAACATTATGTTTATAAATATACCTTAAAAGACTATGCACATCATTTTAAGAAGGAAACACAAAGGTACAGCAGCTATAAATTAAAAGTATAAATGATACCCCTTTTAACAAAGATGTTGATCAGCTTTTGCTTGAATAGTTAACTTTCCTGTAAAGTACTTTCTGTATATTGTATATACCTTGGAAGATGATAGATAGATAGATAGATAGATAGATAGATAGATAGATAGAAAGATAGATAATCTGTCAAATCCATTAGACTGTGAGTTCCTTGAGGACAAGGATGATACCTTATTAGTACCTCTATTTTGAGGGTCTTTCAATGTGCCAGGAACAATTATGTTACATACTTAATAAATGTCTGCTGACTGATTATGAGAGGAGGGAAAGGAGGAAAGGAATCCATTTCTTGGTTGGGTATTATAACAACTAATTCTTAGCCAGAATTGAATAACATAACATAAATCAACTTCTTCTCCATATGACTCAAACCCTTCACATTTTTGAAAACAGATATCACAAGTCCCCTTTGTACTTCCCCAAGCTAAATAACATTTCCTTGTATAACATAGTTTCTAAAACCTTTAACATCCTAGTTCTGGCATTCTGAATATCCCATGGATTTATCATAATTTTATTAAAATATATTGACCTGAATTAACCCGATTTTCCTGTCATGATCTGTCCAGAATTAAACTACATTTTTGACACTCATGATTATGATCTGACATGATCTGTCCAGGTGAGAATGTTAATTCCAATTATTTAGGCATTTTACACATAAAGTGTAGGCCAAGATTATTTGAGTTTTTATTAGTCTGTTACATCACTCTGTTCTTGTTAAATTCATGGTCAATTAAAACTTAACACTTTGCTCTTTTTTCCACATGAATTGCTACAAATCAACTTCTCCATAGGGCATTTTTAAAAATTCAAAATAAAAGATTTTACATGTACACTCTTAAATTTCAACTTGTTTGGAAACATCAAGACCATCTTGAGTCATAATTAAGTTAGCTATAAACTATTTTAAATTCCATGTGACTCTTCACTATATGATTATCCTTACTGATGATTAAATTAAAAACAGGCTGTGATACCAGGTCATGAACCAATACTCTTTAGGTATGTGTGGTAGTTAAATGTGAATTATCCTAATATAATTTATTTGATCAAATTTTTCCATGTTGTTTATAAAGTGCAGATCACTGAACTTGTATTTTTTAAACATTAAAACAAACACAAAGGCTATCAAATATAATTGAAAGAGAAAATTTCGAATTACTCAAGATGGCTGGGGTATTTAAAATTGATACAATGCTTTTGAAAATCAATTTGTCATAATGTATCAAAAACATTACAAATTGTGCATCATTTGAACTCATGAATACAGGAAAATCTCTAGTCATGAAAATGCTCACTAAAGCATTACTTAGCAGTATTTAGTTGGAGGAATGGTTAAATTAATTAAAGTCTAGCCAGATTGTTTAAGGAAGAATGTCAGTCATGACAGTCCTCTATCTGACTTGTCCCAGCAGTTGAGTTCAGGGATTTGAGTTCAGCTTACTATCTCAACCATGTATCTTCAGACTGCAAACCAGGTCTTTTATGATAATAGGCAGGTTGGAAAAGAGTTGGTATCTGTGGGAGTTGGTATCTGTTGGGATCTGTGGGAGGGAAAAAAATGAACAAACAAGCATCATTTATAATGTGTTTAAAGGCAATTAAGTCTCCTCACAGATTGGTATAGATGGTGATAGAACACAGCATATACATTTCAGATGAAATTTCAGACTATTCTCCATTATTTTAGTTATTGACCTTCATAGAAGTGTATAATTTAATTTAGTTGGCACAGATGAGCATCTATACTAAAATTGTGATTTGTCACTCAGTCACATATAGAGTATTAAGAACCGGTTTTAAAAAAGTAAGCTGAATAATTGTAAGATGAGAATAATAATTAGTACAGTTACAAGTAACTTTGTAAGTAACTTTATATTGTTATGCATAGATATAAAAATATATAGCATATACATCACAATCTATTGTGTGTATATATACTATATACATGCCTTTAGCATTTAATTCTTGTTATTTTCACAAAATTTGGTAATGACTGTATGTTATGAAAACATAAGTGGCTGTGAAAATAAGCCTCATTTTACAAAAGTGATAAAATCTCAGATTCGAAACCAAGTGTGAATATTTTACTGAGAAGGAAATCTTGCTAAAATTAAAAAAAAATTAAATAGCAATGTCTTTACCTCTCCTACATTTTATTTTATTTCAAAGGGTAATTTTGCATTTAGTGATAGTAATACTCTAGTGCTTTTAAATCAATAGACTGCAGCCAATGTGCCCTCTACTTGGCAGAATAGTATAACTGTTAATAATTTAGAGACAGTATATGGGAAATATAAAAGATATAATGTCAGTGAAAAAATATGGACTGTCTTTTGATTCCAATTTTATAAGAACCATAATATATACAAGAGATTGAAAATTACCATACCAAAATTTGGTAGTGACTATTTTTCTTTAATGTTACTATGCAGAATTTTTATTTTTAATTTACATATTTCTGAGTTTTTTTAATATGTTTACAAAAAAGCATACATTTATAGTTTTCTGATGAACAATATTTAAATAAAGGAAAATGTTGTGATCTTACCACTAAGTATTGTGTTTGTCTTGCTCTGTTCAAATGGGACAGATAACCTAAGGAGCTTTTTAGACATTTAAGCCAATATAGGTCTTGTTGTCAGAATAGCATTTCCACTTAGCAGTTGCCATGTTTGATCTCTTTGTTTACACACGTTCATTATTTTAAAATGAAAATATCAACTTGAATTAATTAAAAGTATTAAATTAAATCATTATGTTTACTTTAAAAGAGCCAAGAGAACAGTTGGTGGTTACAAGCATTTTTCATTGCCAGTTGAAAGATATAACTTACTGAGTCTAATTGCATATATTATTTTCAATTCTTTAGAAAGCACAGTAGCTGCGTGAGTGAGTTGATGGCTCTTGGATAGCTGGTCACTGTCTCTGGGTAGTCTTTTCTGATCACACTAGGCTGGTTTAGCTCCACTTTGCTATGATCCTTGTGGCATCCTGAGCTTCCCTTTTTACACTGTATTATCATTTAGCTGTACATTCTCCCCCTGGAATGTGAACTCCTGGATGACTGGGATGCCGTTGTATTTGTGAATGAATCCCTAGTGCTTGGCTCATGGCACAATGCCTGACACATAACACTAAATTACTACCCATTGAGTTTATGGATATGAGAATGGAGGGACTTGGGAATTGATGGTTAGATACTAGTGTTTTAAATCAATTTTTTGAGCATCCAGTTAAGAATTGTGGCAGATTCTGTGTTAATGACTGTTGAGACTATAAAAACATGAAAAACAATTCTTTATTGACATCCCCATATGAATAGATGACTGGTGAAAGATTTTAAAGATTATTGCAATGATTATAATTGTATAAACACATTGCCTTCAGAATTTAGAGGCGAAGAGTTCTATAATTAGAGTCTCCATGTAAGAAGGAACAGTCTTACAAGTTGCCCTCCCTCTGTGTTCCTATGTCTCATGAGGATTGTTTCACCTGAATTATTGATACTGCCAGGATGCCTGCCCATGGACAGGGATGTCTCAGCTCTCCATTTAAAATTCTGATCCAAGCATCAATGGTTCATTCTCATTTCTACCCGACTTTTTTACACAGTATCCATAAAAATTTAGATTCCAAAAAATTCGCACATTTCTACCTGGTTTCCAAGATGACTTTTTCTGTGTCTAGTGTGCCAAACCATATTCCATTCTGGGGACACAAGCCTCTTTGCTCCTAAGCAGCACACAATTTAGTGATGACTACTGAAAATCTCAATGCAATGTGACAAATACTATGATTACATTGGAAAGGAGGCAGCTAGCTCTGCCTGCCTTAGTGTTTTTATAATGTACTTTAAAAGCCATTTTCTCTTTTTTCTCCTCAAGGGGAGAAGGGCAGTTTGACTGTTTCTTATAGGGCCAAGATAATAGACTCAAGAAAATGATTCTACATTATAAACACTAATTTGATTAATGAAGTAAGATTGGATTGATTTACTTAGATGCCAGAACTTACATGGAAAGAATAAAACCAAATTCTTTGTCAGCTCCAGATTTGACTCAACAGCTATGAATCTGAGCCACCCTATTAGTCTCAGAGACATCAAGTTACTTATCACTTCTATATTCTATATTCCTTAAGCAACTGTGTGTGTTTGCTACCAAGTTATTATGCCCCTGTTAATATGCAGCTTTTTAAGTGTTCAGTTGTCACTTTAGTTAATTGAATGTTCATTTGGCAACTGTCTTGCTTCCTTCATTGTACCACACATTTTATTGAAAAGAAATATTTGATGTGATATTTTACCATAAAAGGCTTATAATCTGCTGGAAAAGTAGAAATAACATAATGTGAAATAAGGGAATAAGAAGGCGTTAAATTAGAATACTGTGTTGTCTAATAATCACCAAAGAAGGAATATCAGAAGAAGCCAGACTTTATAAACGTAAACCTTAATAAAATGTAATTTAATCTTGTCATGCAAGTAAGGGGAAGGGAATGGAGAGGCATAAAAGAGGGTTGAACAGAGTAAGCCAGCACGCTGACTTTGAAAAGGTGGTAGGACAGCCCAGGAAAATGTCTCATTGGATCCAAGTAGAGTTACAGTGAGGGGAGTCAGATGGTGGAGTCCATTGTGAATTCAGGACTTTCTAAAGGTTTGGGCAGGGGACTGGCATTATGAAAAGTGGAATTCAGGGACCATTGTTCTGGCATGATATGCAGGATCAACTAGAGAGAAAAGAGGATAGATGCAAGAACATAAAATGAGCCAGGGCAAAGTCTCACTCATCTCTAATCACCCCTCATTGTTCTGGGTTCCCTTCAATCTATAGCTTTAACTGACTTCTTCTCTCCTCATAAGGATCTACTCTAGACATGTCTGTTTACTTATACTTCTCACTTTCTAGCCTCTGCTCTCACTTCTACCCAGCTTCAAAGACAATAAATAGCACTGCTTTAAATGTATTTCCACTTTCATTGCATATGTAGAAACACTACCATCCTTCCAATCCCTGTGAAGGGAGAAAGCATAGGCTCTGGAGACAGACATGGATTCAGTTCCCATCTTTGTCACTCACTAGCTGTGTGACTTTTTTTTTGAAAGAATTTAGTATTTCTGAAAGTATCAAAGTTGTCATCAGCACATTGATGGACTTTGCCACATGGATTTTATTTATTGATTGATTGATTTTTAAAATATTTATTTATTTATTTATTTGGCTGTGTCAGGTCTTTGTTGTGGCATGCAGGATCTTTGTTGCGCCGCTCACTGCAGCGCATGGGCTTGTCTCTAGTTGTAGTGTGCGGGTTTTCTCTTCTCTAGTTGTGGCACATGAGATCCAGAGCTCATGGGCTCTGTACATGAGGCACGCAAGCTCAGTAGTTGTGGCGCATGGGCTTGGTTGCCCTGCAGCATGTGGGATCTTATTTCCCTGACCAGGGATCGAACCTGCGTCCCCTGCATTGGAAGGCAGATTCTTTACCACTGAACCACCAGGGAAGCTGTGTGAATTTTTGACATGTTAATCAACTTCTTTGAGTTTCAGGAATATAAATTATAAATTAAGGGAAAAATTACTTTGTTTTTAATTGGAAACATAAAACAATGTGCATTAAAATATGTCATATGAAGTGTTTAGGTATTGTCCTCTGAGGATTAGTGTAACTTCAGTAATTATTGAAATAATAATATGTATCACTCACTCAACCTCATGTGAACAAAATAAAATGCAGACTTCAGTGGTTGATGGAGGTGAAGGGAAAGGTGTCTCTAGGATCATGACTTAAAAGATAGTGGAGTGTGTTTTTGTTAAGTAGGATATGGAATGAAGTTAGAATAAAAAGGTCCTAAAGCAATTTATTCTTTCATTTTGGAGCTAATCCAATTAGGGATTTCTGTCTGCTGGAGGAGTTCTGTAGGCAGTTGAGTATTCAAGTAGCTGTAGAAAGATCTGGGATGAAGATACGGGTTTTAGAATACTCTGCAGGTAGGTGACAGTTAAAACCATGAACAAGAAGCAGATTGCTGGAATATATCTAGTTAGCATTATAAATAAAAAAGGATTCCTGGGGAAGAGCAAAATGATGAGAAAGAAGATAGCGAACTGTCTTGTTTGGTTCACAAGAATTTAAAAATTTAATTTGTTGCCAACCTAAAAATCAGTGGATTGTACATAAAATTTTGGATTTCTGACTTCTCTGGAAAATTACAAAATTCTTATTACAATGTATCAGAATTTCCTAATGGCAACAATGATCTGGAGCTTAGTGAGTGGCCCCCAGTTTAGAAAGGCCTGTTCTCTCTAGTTGAGTCTTAGAAACCCAGAGGGCCTACTTCCCATCTAGGCCTTATAGGCATTTGACTTTATGACCCCTGAGAAAAAGAACAAATAAGCGAGAACAGTTTCTCAGAAGCCACAGAGAATCACAACCCTGGCATATGCCTTAGATAGGCATGGGAAGTAAAACTGAAATATCTGTGATTAGGGTGAGACTTCTCTGCTTTAAGATAATTTAAGAAGGCAACCTCCCCAATACCTTGCAGTATTTAGAACAAATCAGAATATAAACATAGAAGCTCCTTAGAAGCTCTTCCACATATGTGGATTTCTGTTTGAAAATTACCTTAAAGTCAAGGTTGATTTTTTTTTTTTTTGTCAGGAGTGGTTTTCACAACTGACAACATTGCCATTTCTTAGAAGATTTTTATATATGTCTATCTGAAGTATTTATTTTTCTGGTTGTCAGATTCAAAGAAACTGATTCCAAAGTACAAATTTACAAATTATGCAGAAGTTGTAAATCTGATCAGTAGAGTATAAGCTTCTCAGGGACAGAGTCTCCAGCTATGTTTCTGTTTTATCCCCTGTACTTAGACCATATTACAGTGTGTAAATTGTAATAAAATCTCAGGAAATATTTTTTAATGTAAATTTGCATTATTTTTCAAGCTGTCCTAGCTGTAAGTCCACAAATCAAGTGTAATTGCACTGGAGTTTTGAAGCCAAGTTTGGAAATCTCTTGCACCACAGAAATCCAGACTATATAGGTCAAAGGGCTATATTCCAGACCTAGATCAATAACAAAATCAGAATCCAAGACCTGGAAGATACCTTTTGAAATCACGTAAATAACAACCACATCATTTACAAAACCTTTCATACAGCTTATGTCATTTGGTTTTCAATACAACCCCGAGAAATAACTAGAAATATTAGTCTGGAACCTGAGACTCCTAGCACTAGCCTGGTGCTTAGTGCTCTTAGGTTTCAAATGGTTTCTGCCACTTCCTAGACATCATGACCTTAAGCAGATTATTGAAACATTTTGAGTCTCAGTTTCCTGATGTGCAAAACAGGGAAAATAGTAGTAACCCGAAGGGCTCCTGTGAGCTTTGATGGAGATTTTGCTTGTAAAGTGCCTAGCACAGTGCCTGCTGCGTGGATCAGTCCGACTGTGACTATGACTGCTTTGCTACTTGCCCAAGGTCCCTCAGCCAGTTAAATGGACTCCAAACTGAAAGCTTTTGACTCCAGATTCCAGGCTGTGTTTTCTATTCCACAAAAGGCTACACAGACTTGAAAGTTGCCACTCTTTAATATCTCAGAGTCTGGCAGTCCCCAGATTTCCTAGGTTGCCTGTGTGGACTTATTATGTAATACAGTATATGGAAAATAATCTTCTGGACTGGCTGCCTGATTGTGAAAATAAAACATTGTCAGATATTCTAGGTATAGGTGAATGTTGGAAAAGTTTTCATAAATTCTATTCTAAAAAGTGCACACTCTGTAGTCCATGCACCAATATTTTTATTAAATGATTTTGGGGCGTGTACTTACGTGCTGAGACTTGAAGAATATGAATACCTTTGTATAGCTGTGATAATAATACCTCACACATGTATAGTAATTCACAGTGTTTCAAAAATAAGGTATTTAGAAATTAGATGATATACAGAATTTCTGACAACAGTATTGTCAGTTAAAACTACAACTTGTGTCTTTTTCTTAAATATCTACAATCAAATACAGGAATCATATTTAAATATTCTCTAAAATAACACTATCAGAGACTTAGAAATAAATTATCTCTAATTTTCTTTGAAACACAAAATAGAACCAGGGAATTCACCTCTTTGTAGGAAATTAACTGCTGAAAGTAAAATAAAATGTCATTATTTGAATTACAGCCATACTAAGAAATATATAATTTGTGACTTAGGAGCAAAAACCAGTATTTTAAGGGGAAAGACAATATAAAGAAGATCTGTAATAGTGCTGATAAATGGTGGTTCCACAGTAAGTGTCAAGCATAATAATATACATTATAAATTTCTTTGGTTTTACTTTAGGAGAAGTGGCTAAGTAAAATTGAAATATGAATTGTGGAAATTACATTTTTGGCAAAGGAAAAACTTGAAGGACATTTTGTAACTTCTGTGGGACTCACAGAGGTGAGTCTTGTCCTGGATTCATGCCATTTCACAGGTCATTAGAGACATGAGAAGAGGCTGCTCTTTCTTGCCTGGCTGGGCTGTGACAGCATTCCACACAGAGCGTCCCAGCCAAACAGTCCCCTCGAGTGACCCTTACCATCATTGCACTTGAAACTGTGTTAGTGGCTAACGGCCTTGAATACAGACCAATATGAACTATTTCTTACATTTTTTAAAGAAATTAATTAATTTATTTATTTTTTGGCTGTGTTGGGTCCTCGTTTCTGTGCGAAGGCTTTCTCTAGTTGCGGCAAGCGGGGGCCACTCTTCATCGCGTTGCGCGGGCCTCTCACTATCGCGGCCTCTCTCATTGAGGAGCGCAGGCTCAGTAGTTGTGGCTCATGGACCAGGTCGCTCCGTGGCATGTGGCATCTTCCCAGACCAGGGCTTGAACCCGTGTCCCCTGCATTGGCAGGCAGATTCTCAACCACTGCACCACCAGGGAAACCCTATTTCTTACATTTTTAATTTACAATTTAAATATCACAGTAAACTCTAACCTTATTTACTTCAACTATTCTCCATAAACTCAAATCGTAAAAAAAAAAGCATATATACATTACTGCATATACTCAAGATGGTTTAGAAACAGGAAGGTATAGAATACGATCTTTGTAGTCTGACATGGAATGCTACCGGAAGACCTGAGAGCTGAGTATTCCACATCAACCCAGAGACATCTCTGCCTCACATCTCTGTTACCATCAGTGTGTGCAATGCTAAACACTGACTCAATTATCTAGTATATTTGGAATCCGTTAAATGTGAAGCAGACAGTTTTGGAATACAAACTGAGCAGCTTCCAATACAGAGAAAGTAAAAGACAAATGCCTTCTTGCTTTCCATCATTTGTTTTTATTAGATGATTCCCCACATGGAATGTCTAACAGTAAAATGTGCATGTTTAGTAAAAGTAGATAATGTTCATGAAATATATATTTTAATGCAATGGTGAGCAAAATTTGCAGAAGTGTAAATAGTATAATTTTCTATGTTTTTTTTCTAATATCCTGCTCTCTTTATTTTATCCCTCAAGAATACTTTGCCATTTTTCGTTTTTCACTTTAAATTTCAAAGTGACTTTTATTCAGAATCTTATTTACTTTCCTTACCCCTCCTGACCCACATACCAAATCAAAACATCATATATTTTCATCCTTTTCCTTTCTTTATATGTACAATAAGTAACCTATACATTATCAGGGCTAACATGGAAAAGAGTGCCCCCTCCATTTTCCCTAGTGTTCCCAGGTTTTGGAAGTCTATGGTCTAAAGTCTACCCTCATTTAATGCACACCATATGGTAATGCTTCCCCACTGTTGTGACAATGTCATTGTAAACATATGCTTTGGAAAAAGGATGCTTATTTAATCCATGAACTCTTTGTAAAAAAAATCCTAATATGGTGACATGGGATGACAGTATCTCTCAACAATGAATCATTTCGAATAAGTCACAGAGGCAGAGGTGCTCAGTTCTAACTGCACTTGTCTAGAATTGAATCAGTGCATTATCTGTCATGACCATCAAATCATCCAGGTCCCCTCAGTCTGATGTGTTTGAATTTTACCACATGATCATTCAGTTTCTTGACTTTTCAGTTGGTATTAATAAAAAAATGACCTCAGCATGTACCAATACAAAACAATGGTGGGATTTTTTTAGGCATCTAAAATATTAACTATAGAGACAGAAGAACTTAGAACATTTATAAGATTAAAACTCTATGTAATGCTGTTTAACTTTGATATTTGTACTCCACGTTATTGTTGAGAATAATCAATCATTTGAAAATATTTCTCCGTGAAGTTAGATAATCTTAATGGTGTGAAGTTTGAATAGAAGCTTTGTTGCCTTCAACACTAGAAATGGAAATATATAATTAACTTAATGCATTTCATGCTATTAACAATAGAATTCTATGAGTTCTATGCCTGTCACCTTTAAAAAATCCTTTTGCTTACAACAGCATTATATAAAATCTTATTGTAATATCATTGCCATTTTAAAAGTAATACTTTTAATTAGACTGAATATCTCTGGGGAATAGAATCTCTGGATTTTGTGCATACTATGTGATATGAATCATCTCGGATAAAACATTTACATTTGTTAAAACAAGTATTTATAAATATTTACTGAGTGCTTACCCAGTGCATCATACCATACTTGACACTACAGAGGATTCAAAGAAAAGCTTGGCCTCCTGATGTTTAAAGTTTAAAAGGAGAAATAAGACATGTAAATAGATGACCATCATACAAACTAGATAGTGGTAAATACCACAGTGTGCTCTGCAGGTTCTAAGGACAGAAACATTTTTAGCCAGGAAAATATGGCATTGTGTCTTAAAACTAGGCATATTATGGGTAACTCATATTTTAGAGTCATTATAGCATACTGTTATTTTAGAAGCTAGGTAAAATAAAATGCATTTGAACATGAAAGTTTTTAAAAGCTAACCCAAGTGGGAATGATCGTGAAGGAAGAAGCTGATTCACCAATGGAGTTCTAGTTCCAATTAACATGGATATCTGAGATCCTGAATTCTTATAAAGGTATACTTTTGTTACCAGTACATCATGTAACATTGAACTAATTTCACTGTCACCTGATAGATGATATAGGTTGCTTTTTCTGAAAGAAGTAGAGTAGCTCTTATGCCGAGTTCTTATGCAAGAGTGGAATTGTGAAGAACTTCTCCCAAGGAAATCCTGAAGTTGAAACACTAATTGAAACACTAATGGAAGCTGTGCAATATTGATGGTGATTGTTGTGAAACAGGAGCATCAGACAGATCATGCTGATATGAACAGGGAGAGATGTGGTGGAAGAGACAGTTCAGAAACATTGTGTTAACAGAGGCTATCAAGGCCTGGGGCATCCACAAACAATACCCAATAAGCAGAGTGTAAATGCAGCTTCCTTGAATCTGCTGAACACCTGTTGCTCTAAATCTTATTATTTTATTCCATAAATAATATATAAATTCATTTTTAAACAAATGCCATAAGTACAAAGTAGTGATATTATCAAATAGTTTTTCTCCTCAGGAATCTGCACCTTAGAGAGTACTTTTTTTTCTCCATACTTGATTACTTCATATTATTTTTACCCCTTTTTAAATAATGTCTTCTATTATTCAGACTTTCTTTTTAGTAAAAACTCACTATTTTCATTTACTCTAATATTTCAAAGTCTCTTCATTGACCTTAGGTTTTCACACTTTAGCCTCCATTAGAAAACTTACTGTGAGCTACCATTTTCACTTTATCTCTCCTCCTTGAGGGAAGTGCTTTCTTTCTTTAGTCATCTTTCTTTGAATTATTTGAACTCACTTTCTCTAACTTTTTCAGGATAACATTCATTCTTCGTTTTTCTTCTCCATCATCTTTTACCTTTTTTATTAGTGAAGTTGTCCACATATCCTTTCCTAATATGTATTCTCAGTTCTCAAATTAGGGTAGTACACATAGTAGATAGTCAGAAAATATTTGCATAAGCACTCAATATTTCACTAACATACCTTCATTTTCCCTTAAAACAATAAAGCAACAAAGAAAGAAAACAAATCATCATAAATAAAGCAGCAAATACACCTTATCTCACACTTACTTGGAAAGGGAATATTTACTTAATCATATTAATTATTAAGTACACTGATTCACTTTTTTCCTGTATTAAAGTATTATTTACCTACAACACTATGTTAGTGCCGGATGCACAACATAGTGATTTGATATTTCTATACATTACAAAATAATCACCATAAGTCTAGTTACCATTTGTCACCACACAAAGATATTACAATACTGTTGACTATATTCCCCATGCTGCACATTTCATCCCTGTTACTCATTTATTTTGTAACTGAAAGTTTGTATCTCTTAATCTTCCTCACCTATTTCATTCACCCCCCCCACCTCCCACCCCCTGCCCCTCTGGCAGCCACTTGTTTGTTCTGTGTATCTATGAGTCTTCTTCTGTTTTATGTTTGTTCCATTGTTTTATATTTTAGATTCCACATATAAGTGAAATCTTATGGTATTTGTCTTTCTCTGTCTTACTTATTTCACTTGATATGATACCGTCTAGGTCCATCCATGTTGTCACAAATGGCAAGATTTCAAACTTTTTTATGGCTGAGTAGTATTCCATTGAATAGATATATACCCTTTGTCATAGATTAATTGACCATAAGTGTGTGGGTTTATTTCTGGGCTCTCTATTCTGTTCCATTGATCTATGTGTCTTTTTGGTACCAGTACCATACTGTTTGATGACTGTAGCTTTGTACTGTAGTCTGATGTCAAGGCATGTGATACCTCCAGCTTCTTTTTTCTCAAGATTACTTTGGCTATTTGGGGTCTTTTGTGGCTTGATATAAGTTTTCAGATTATTTGTTCTGCTTCTGTGCAAAATGTCATGGTATTTTGATAGGAATTGCATTAAATCTGTAGATTGGTCACTTCAACAATATTAATCCTTCCAACCATGAACTTGGGATATCTTTCCATTTCTTTGTATCATCTTTAAGTTTCTTCATCACTGTTTTACAGATTTCAGAGTATAGGTCTTTCACCTCCTTGGTTAAGTTTATTTCTATGTATTTTACTATTTCTGATGTAATTTTGAACAAGATTGTTTTCTTGCTTTCTCTTTCTGATAATTCATTATTAGTGTATAGAAAGTAACAGATTTCTGTATATTTATCTTGTATCCTGCAACTTTACCTAATTCATTTATGAGTTCTAATAGTTTTTTGGTGGAGACTTTAGGGTTTTCTATATGTAATAACATGTCATCTGCAAATAGTGACAGTTTTACTTCTTCCCTTCCAATTTGAATGCCTTTATTTCTTGTTATTTTCTGAATGCTGTGGCTAGGACTTCCGATACTATGTTAAAAAAAAGTGGCAAGAGTGGGCATCCTTGTCTTGTTCCTAATTTTAGAGGAAGAATTTTTCACTTTTCAACATTAAATATGATGTTAGCTGTGGGTTTGTCATAAGCCGCCTTTATTACGTTGAGATATGTTCCCTTTATAACAACTTTGATGAGAGTTTTTATAATGATTGGATGTTGAGTTTTGTCAAATGCTTTTTCTGCATCAACTGAGATGATTTTTGTCTTTCCCTTTGTTAATGTGGTGTATCACATTGATTGATTTGCAGATAGTGAACCATCCTTTTATCCCTGGAATAAATCCCATTTGATCATGTTGTATGATCCTTTTTATATATTGTTGAACTCTGTTAATATTTTGCTGAGTATTTTTTGCATCTATATTTGTCAAAGATACTGGCCTGTAATTTTCTTTTATTGTAGTGTCTTTGGTTTTGATATCAGGGTAATGATGGTCTCATAGAATGAATTTGAGAGTGATGCTTTTCTTCAGATTTTTGGAATAGTTTGAGAAGGATAAGTATCAGCTCTTCTTTATATGTTTGGTAAAATTCCTCTGTGAAGCCATCTGGTCCTGGACTTTTGTTTGCTGGGAGTTTTTCAATTACTATTTCAATTTCACTACTAGTGATCTGTCTGTTCAGATTGTATGTTTCTTCCTGATTCAGTCTTGGAAGGTTGCATGTTTCTAGAAATTTACCCATTTCTTCTAGGTTGTCCAGTTTGTTGGCATATAACTGTTCATAGTATTCTCTTATGACTTTTTGTATCTCTGTTATTGTATCTCAGTTGTAATTTTGTATCTTTTTGTATCTCAGCTTTAATATCTCCTCTTTCATTTTTTTTGATTGTGTCTTTTCTCTCTCTCTTATTTTTTTTTTGTGTTGATGAGCCAGCCTAGACGCTTGTCAGTTTTGTTTATTTTTTTAGAAAGATAACTCTTGGTTTCACTGATCTTTTCTATTGATTTTGGGTCTCTTTTATTTATTTCCTTTCTGATCCTTAATATTTCCTTCCTTCTGCTGACTTTGGGCTTTGTTCTTCTTTTTCTAATTCCTGGTGGTCAGGTTGTTTATTTGAGACTTTTCTTATTTCTTGAGGTAGGTCTGTATTGCTATAAACTTCCCTCTTAGAACTGCTTTTCCTGCATCCCATAGATTTTGGAAAGTTTTGTTTTTATTTTCATTTTTGTCAAGGTATTTTTTAATTTCCACTTTGATTTTTTCATTGATGCATTGGTTTTATAGTAGCTTGTTGTTTTGTCTCCATGTCTTTGTGTTTTTGGCATTTTTATTCCTGTAATTGACTTCTACTTTCATACTGTTGTGTTTGGAAAAAATGCTTGATATAATTACTATCCTTTCAAATTTGTTGAGACTTGTTTTATGGCATAGCATGTGATCTATCTTGGAGAACATTCCATGTGCACCTGAAAAGAATGTGTAATTAGATATTTTTGGATGGAATGTCCTAGAGATATCTATTAAGTCCAAGTGGTCTCATGTGTCATTTAAGGTTAGTGTTTCCTTATGGATTTTCTGTCTGGATTATCAGTCCATTGATGTTAAATGGTGTGTTTAAGTCCCTTACTATTATTGTATTATTGTCAATTTCTCCCTTTATGTCTGTTAATATTTGCTTTATATATTTATGTGTCCCTATATTAGATGCATATAGGTTAAGGAATATTATATCCTCTTCTTGTATTGATCCTTTTATCATTATATAATGTCCTTCTTTGTCTTTAGTTATATAGACTTTGTTTTAAAGTCTATTTTGTCTGATATGTGTATTTCTACCCCAGCTTTCTTTTTATTCCTGTTGGTGTGGAATATCTTTTTCCATCCCCTATTTTCAGTTCATGTGTGTCTTTAGCTCTAAAATGAGTCTTTTTTAGGCAGCACATTGATGGCTTTTTTTTTTTACCCAATCAGCCACCCTATGTCTTTTGACTGGTCCATTGATATATAAAGTGATTATTGATAGGTATATGCTTATTGCCATTTTGTTACTTATATTCTGTTTTTTTTTTTTTTCTGGTATTTCTTCTCTGTTCTTTTCTTCTTCTTTTGCTTTCTCCCCTTGTAATTTGAGGGTTTTCTTTAGTGTTTTTCTTGTGTTCCTTTCTGTCTTGTTTTTGTGTATCTATTGTAGGCTTTTGATTTGTCAGAATACCCCAGGGGAAGACATCACTCATGCTCACTTCAGATCCAGATCTGAATGTGTATGTTGACAAACAACTATATGGTGATCTATAAATATATCTACTTGTTACATTGACTTATAACTATGTGTTGATCTATATTTACTTGTTTTAAATTGATAGTCATATAAGTTCAAACACATTCTAAAAGATTTACATTTTTTACTCCCCTTCCCCACATTTTGTGTTTTTGACATTATATTTTACATCTTCATGTCTAACTCTTACTTATTTATTGTATTTACAGGTTATTTCACATTTTTGTCTTTTAATCATCATAGTAGCTGACTTAAGTAGTTGGTCCACAGCCTTTACTATATATTTTTCTTTACTAGAGGGATTTTTCCTTTTCTGTAAATTCTTCTTGTTATAGCCTTTTCTTTTCCACTTAAAGAAGACCCTTTAATACTTCCTGTAGGGTCAGTTTAGTATTGATGAAATCTTTCAGTTTTTGCTTGTCTGATAAGTTCTTTATCTCTCCTTCAACTCTGAATGATAATCTTGGTGAGTAGAGTACTCTAGGTTACAGGTTTATCCCTTTCAGAACTTTGAATATATCATGCCACTCCCTTCAGACCTGCATAGTCTCTGTAGAAAAATCAGCTAATAACCTTATGGGGGTCTCCTTGTATATGACTCTTTGTTTTCTCTTGCTGCCTTTAAAATTTTCCCTTTATCTTTAGATTTTGCCATTTTATGTATATGTCTTGGTATGGGTCTCTTTGCGTTCATCTTGCTTGGGACTGTCTTTGCTTCTTATACCTGGAAATTTGTTTCCTTCTGCAGCTTTGGGAAATTTCAGCCATAATTTCATAAAATACATTTTTGACCCTTTTCTCTGTTTCTTCTCCTTGTTGGACCCCTATAATGAGAATGTTTGTATGCTTGATGTTGTCCAAACCATCCCTAAAATATACTCATTTTTTAAAATGTATATTTCTTTTTCCTGTTCTGATTGGGTGACTTCTATTCTATTTTCTAGTTCTCTTATACATTCTTCGGTATCACCTTCTCTGCTGTTAACTCGTTCTAGTGTGTTTTTCATTTCAGTTATTCTATTCTTCAGCTCTGACTGATTCTTTTTTATATTTCTTAGTTCCTTGTTAAAATTCTAACTGTGTTAGCATTCTTATTACTAAGTGCTTTGAACTCTTTATCTGGTAAATTATTATCTCTTTTTCATTAGGGTTTTTTTCAGGGATTTTTCTTCTTCTTTCATTTGAACTGTATTCTCTGTCTTCTCATTTTTTAACTTTCCCTGTTTATGAAATAAGGTAAAACAGTTACCTATCCTGATCTTGTAGGGATATCCTTTTGTGTGGGGGCTCCTCCTCTGTCTGCATGTGTCCAGTGGCTGTGGTGGGAGATCTGGATCTGAAGTGAGCACAGGGTCACATCTTCCCCCAGAGTGTTCTGACAGCTACCACTTTGTTGGGAGGCAGGGATGGAGAGGGAGAGGCTAGAGCCAGAGCAAGGTTTGAGCCAGGACTTTTCCTATGATCAGTAGCAATCACTGCCTTATCGGGGGAGGTGGCAGCACCCAAGGTGCTGGAGTAGAAACCCTGAAAGTCACATCTGAGCTGGTTCTGTTTCCTCTAAGTTGTGCACTCTCCTTGCTAATGGCAGCTTTCTCCCTAGTGGAGAGTTGTGCCTGAGCAAGAGGGACTGGAGTGGATGTCCTATGCATGCTGGGGTACAAGCTGTGATGATCCTGGCAAGCCATTCAGAGTCCCAGGCAATTTCCAATCTCTGTGCAAGCACTGCCAATGGCTGTGTTTGCCATATTCAGAGGCATGGTGTGGTCAAAGCCAGCTCCGTTCCTTCTAATTGTGCACTCTCACATTGGCAATGGCACCTCTGCCCTAGTTGAGAGCAGTGCTGGAGCAAGAGGGGCTGGAGCAGGTGCCTGGTGTGGGCTAAGGTTTGGGCTGGAATGGTCTTGGCAAGCTGGTCAGAGCCCAGGCAGTTTTCAATCTACTGCCTCTACGTTATTCCCAGGAATAAGCAAGCATGTGCATGTGCAAGAGTATAGTCTTGGTTTCTTACAGCCCCTGGCCAGTTGTCACTTATTTTCAAACCAGTTAAGGAGAATCATTTTCCCTGTGTCAGACCCCAGGCCTGGGGTGCCCTATACGTGGTTTGAACCACTCACTCCCTGAGCACATCATATGCCCCTCCTCTTCTGTATCCTTTGCTAGGGGCATGGGTCCCAACCTGATAGCTTCACCTCCCTTCCTACCTGGTTTTGTGTGGATCTTTCTTTACAGCCTTGGTTGCAGAAGAGCTTTTCTTACAGTCTCTATGTTGTTTTCAGAGTTGCTCCACATGTAGATGTATTTTTGATGTGTTCATTGGGGGAGGTGAGCTCAGCATCCTCCTCCTCCTCCATCTTGATCTCCCTTCCAGTTGACAAATATTTTAAATACAAAAGTAATGTGCCTGTTAAGCAATTTGAAAAATACAGTTATAACAAATAAACCAATTAAAATCACAGTAATTAGACTACCAAATAATAAATCTATGGATACTAGTTTTACTGTTTTAAAAACACTTATCTGTAAACTATGTTGTGCTGCTTTGAATTAACATTTTATTTTAGGCATTTTCTCAATAAATATTCAAAGATACTGTTTTAATGACCAACTAATAGTTTAGTCTATGGAAGTTAATAATGTATTTAACTAATATTTTATTTTTAAATGTTTTTATTTTTTCCAGTATTAACAAATATAAGTAAAAATTTGACCATACTTCTACTTATTTCCATTGGCTATGTTTCTAGAAGAATTACTGGATGAAGGAGCATGCACATTTATAGGCTCTTGATACATACTGTGAAATTGTTTTTCAAATAGACAAACATGACCATCAACAGTGTAATGATGATGTCCTTTTCATCATAATGCATATTAATTTTTATTCATTTTTTAATTAGATGGATGATTGGTCATAGATAATTATTTTTATTTTGTTTTGCTTTCTTTGTAATGTATTTTTAAATTACATTTCTTTTGCTTAATTTTTACTTTTCCTTTCATCTAACATGTAAAAATAAATTAAATTGGTGTTTTTAAACCTCAAACAGAACATATTTTATAGCATTATTCTTATCCTAATTATCATTTTTATTTTAAATTACTATGTTTAAAATTATGCAACTTTGCTCTGTAAGCTTTTAATGAGCACTTACAAACGTTTATGAGTGTTTATTTATCCAGTATTTGTCATGATAATATTGAAGAAACTAAAAGTAAAATAAAATAGAACTTTGATTTACCATTTAAATCTAGAACTTTATTAGCATTTAGTGAGTAAGTAATATAAAATAATTATTACTTCCTTTTTTAATAAAATTCTGAAATTAACAACTATATTAATTCTTAAATAGAATTTAATTTTTATGTAATTTAGACCTAGAGGTCATTTAACCTAAATTTTTGTATTACATTTGGCTTTTGCTCTCTACTCACCCTAGCCGTTATCGTCTCTTCTGAATTTGTTTCCCAGTTCAATCTGGTCACTAATGTTTATTTTAGCAGTTAAATGAGCAGAAAATTGAGAGGAATTTTTCTACTTAATGGTTTAGCTGAGACTAGTAATGAGAGCAATTAAATGGCAACAGACTTAGCAGGTAAGATATCTCTGATATGGGAGATATTTTTTTTAATCTCCAAAGAATCCTTGAATATAACAAGAGAGAACATATCTTAACAAACATATGGGCCAGCATATGATATCATTCTATGTCATCCCTGATTTTGATCACGTGGATCCTATGGGCCCCATTGTGATGTCATTCACCAATTTCACTTCCAGCCCATAGAAAGTTAGCCACCTCTCTATCTTTCTGTAACTTATAGTAGGAAAAATGTTCTCCAGTGCGCGTTGTGTTACTGGTCCACAAAGCAGTGTTACCTGTATTCTGTTTCTTGCAAGATACAAAATTGCCCTTTCTAACCCTTCTTTCACAGGAATCCATATTTGAGGGAGGAGGATTGGACAGCAGACAAGACACACATTGCATCAAACAAAGTCATCCACTGATCCTGATGGAAACCCATTATTCATGAAACGAAATTGCACACTTTGACTGTGCTAACTATTATGGTGAAATTCTGTCCATGCAGTTGGGTCACATCCAACAATCCTTGGAAAGTTAAGGGGTGATCCTTGTTCCTAAGTAGGGCCCTAAACCTTGACAGTCATATAAAAGCCTCAAAGGTATTAACTAGACTATATCGTCAATATTCTCAATTTTTATACAAATATGTAACTGGCAGCAGAAGTCCTCCCCACCTACTTTACAGGTTCCTAAAAAGTTCTGGAAAGGAACAGATGTATCTAAATTGATCTAGACCACATGTCCTAGAGCCTAGGTTTAGGCTATCAGACTTCTATTAATTCCAGATAAGTTTGTATTATATTGTTGAATCAGACATATCTAGCTTAAAATATTGTCTATTTTTAATTCTGATGCAAAGCCACATCCTCCATATTCTATAAATATTTAGGTAATTTATTTAAAGTACAGCATTTTATATTTCTTCCTATGATTTTTGTTTTGAATACAGATCATAGTTCAATACAATATGTTTGATATATTTACCATTTTATCTGCTTCTTGCTTTCTGAAAATATTGTGATAAATATTCAAGGAAATGATAGTAATATCAATGTAGTATAGGAACATGAAAAAGATAAGATACTGTAAAATTTCTTTAAAAATTCTTCCCTTTAGGAAATGTTGATGTCTATCAATTTTCAACAGTCATTTAACCAGTTACAAAGCCCCTGTCTTTTCTATTGTGATCCCATGTTTCCTTATGATTTACTTAGAGATTTTAAAGAGATTCTACCATAAACACTGCTGGGGTACCAATAAACTAGGTGTAACTTGTTTTCCTGGTCTCCTTCAGTGGAACTGGTGGAGATCATCCTCACTGTAGTAACATAGGTAATACCAGTAGTTATAGAATTAGAATTAAGACTATTTCTAATATTGTGTTGCACACAGTTATTCCTGCTGCAGTTTAACTGAGTTACCAATATGATTGATGTCAGATATAAAAGTAAGTATGAGAAGAGTTCTGCTTATAAAGATTTTCAAAGGAAATTACTGAAAACCTTATTGCTTTTGCCAAAGCTGAAGAATGATAAAATCCAGATATGCTTCTTGGCAGAGAGTCAACTGATTTGGAAAGAAAGTGGGAAGAAATAACAAACGCAGAATGAAGCTGCCCATTGCCTCAGGCCCTGTTTACACCCTCTTTCAAGCAAGTGAATAACTAAAGCACCCAGTTCAAAGAATGAGGAGAAGATTCCAACAGCAACTGTTTAAACAGGGAGGGGAAATAAAAGACACTATTTTGGGGCAGTCAACACTATTTTGGGCAGTTAACAGGAATGGATGGAACTTCTCGAAGTCAGAAATAAAGTGTATAAAAACAACAAAAGCAACAAAGAATATCATGGTAACTCTAAAATTTCTGTTACATTGACAAAAGGGAATATAGCATGCAAAGGACAAATGAGGAATAATCATTTAAATGTATACCCTAAGAAATTAGAAGAAAATTAAAAAGCAGGTGTTTGAACGTTTAAGAAAATTTAAGAGACCATGAGATCTAAGAAATGAATTATGAGTAAAGAAGGAAGATACCTCAAGAGATGAAAGGGAGATGGCAAAATTAAGTAAAGCATTTGATTAGAAAAGTAAAAGCATCTCAAAACTTAAACCTACATTAGCAACATCAATAAGTAGAATTAGCAATTTTAAAATAGTAAGGATAAAGTGGAGCAAATATCACACATTGTAGAGCTACAGAACCAGAACCTAAGTAATGATAAATTACTAAGTAATGATAGATTAGCTACTATAGCTATGGAAGATAATGTTGATCAAATATATAAATAATTGGCATTTCTGAAGATGGGCAAAAGATGCAAGAATGAGTACAAGGAAGTTCCAGATAATGCAACAACGTTCATCTGAAGTTCTGTGTAGAAAAAGCTTGTTATATTCTGTGAAATAAAACTCACATTTTATGGCAAGACAAACAAAATTTAAACAGAAAAAATTTTCTCTGCCCTTTGGCCTCCTCTCTCCCTCCTAATGTGCATTGTGTATCTTCCTTATGCATTGACCAAATCTCTCCCATCAGCAGAAATACCTGCTGAACCATAAAGAGCAACATTCTCCTAGCATCCAAGGGCAACTCCTTAAAAGACAACATACATTTTTGATCTTGTAAGGGGCTACAATGATGCTTAGATGTGGATCATATAAACTGTCAATAATATTATATGTCATTTAATATACAGCTCTCTGATATTAACAAATTGAAGGATAAAAACCATATGATAATCTCAATAGATGCAGAAAAAGATTTTGACAAAATTCAACATCCATTTATGATAAAAACCCTCCAGAAAGCAGGCATAGAGGGAACTTACTTCAACATAATAAAGGCCATATATGACAAACCCACAGCCAGCATCGTCCTCAATGGTGAAAAACTGAAACCTTTTCCACTAAGATCAGGAACAAGACAAGGGTGCCCACTCTCACCACTATTATTCAACATTGTTTTGGAAGTTTTAGCCACAGCAATCAGAGAAGAAAAAGAAATAAAAGGAATCCAAATTGGAAAATAAGAAGTAAAGCTGTCACTGTTTGCAGATGACATGATACTATACATAGAGAATCCTAAAGATGCTACCAGAAAACTACTAGAGCTAAACAATGAATTTGGTAAAGTAGCAGGGTACAAAATTAATGCACAGAAATCTCTTGCATTCCTATATACTAATGATGAAAAATCTGAAAGAGAAATTAAGGAAACACTCCAATTTACCATTGCAACCTAAAGAATAAAATACCTAGGAATAAACCTACCTAAGGAGACAAAAGACTTGTATGCAGAAAATTATAAGACACTGATGAAAGAAATTAAAGATGATACAAACAGATGGAGAGATACACCATGTTCTTGGACTGGAAGAATCAACACTGTGAAAGTGATTATACTACCCAAAGCAATCTACAGATTCAATGCAATCCCTACCAAACTACCAGTGGCATTTTTCACAGAACTAGAACAAAAAATTTCACAATTTGTGTGGAAACACAAGACCCTGAATAGCCAAAGCAATCTTGAGAAAGATAAACGGAGCTGGAGGAATCAGGCTCCCTGACTTCAGACTATACTGCAAAGCTGCAGTAATCAAGACAGCATGGTAGTGGAACAAATACAGAAATATAGATCAATGGAACAGGATAGAAAGCCCAGAGATAGAGCCATGAACATATGGTCCTTTGATAAAGGAGGCAAGAATATACAATGGAGAAAAGACAGCCTGTTCAATAAATGGTGCTGGAAAAACTGGACAGCTTCCTGTAAAAGAATGAAATTAGATCACTCCCTAACACCATACACAAAAATAAACTCAAAATGGATGAAAGACCTAAATTTAAGGCCAGAAACTATAAAACTCTTAGAGGAAAACATAAGAAGAACACTCTATGACATAAATCACAGCAGAATCTTTTTTGACCCACCTCCTAGAGAAACAAAATAAAATCAAAAATAAACAAATGGGACCTGATGAAACTTAAAACCTTTTGCACAGCAAAGGAAACCCTAAACAAGACGAAAAGACAACCTTCAGAATGGGAGAAAATATTTGCAAATGAATCAACTGACAAAGTTTTAATCTCCAAAATTTACAAGCAGCTCATGCAGCTCAATATCAAAAAACAAACAAGCCAATCCAAAAATGGGCAGAAGACCTAAATACACATTTCCCCAAAGAAGATATACAGATTGCCAGCAAACACATGAAAGCATGCTCAACATCACTAATCATTAGAGAAATGGAAATCAAAGATACAATGAGGTATCACCTCACAGAATGGCCATTATCAAAAAATCTACAAACAATGAATGCTGGAGAGGGTGTGAAGAAAAGGGAACCCTCTTGCACTGTTGTTGGGAATGTAAATTGATACATCCACTATGGAGAACAGTAAGAAGGTTCCTTAAAAAACTAAAAATAGAACTACCATATGACCCAGCAATCCCATTACTGGGCATATACCCTGAGAAAGCCGTAATTCAAAAAGAGTCATGTACCAGAATGTTCATTGCAGCACTATTTACAATAGCCAGGACCTGGAAGCACCCTAAGAGTCCATTGACAGATGAATGGATAAAGAAGATGTGGCACATATATACAATGGAATATTACTCAGCCATAAAAAGAAATGAAATTGAGTTATTTGTAGTGAGGTCGAGGGACTAGAATCTGTCATACAGAGTGAAGTTAGTCAGAAAGAGAGAAACAAATACTGTATGCTAACACATATATATGGAATCTAAAAAAAAAAAAAAAGGTTCTGAAGAACCTAGGGGCAGGACAGGAATAAAGATGCAGATGTAGAGAATGGACTTGAGGACATGGGGAGGGGGAAGGGTAAGCTGGGATGAAGTAAGAGAGTGGCACTGTGGCACTGACATATATACACTACCAAATGAAAGATAGATAGCTAGTGGGAAGCAGCTGCATAGCACAGGGAGATCAACTTGGTGCTTTGTGTCCAACTAGAGGGGTGGGATAGGGAGGATGGGTGGGAGACATGAGGGAGGGGATATGGGGATATATGTATACCTATAGCTGATTCAGTTTGTTATAGAGCAGAAACTAACACAACATTATAAAACAATTATACTCCAATAAAGGTGTTAAAAATATATATATATACAACCCTCTGTCTCAAAAAACTTACATAATTGTGTTTTGACTTCTAACTGGTGGAACAGTTCTTGGAGCTTTCTGAGGTGCTGTTCCCAGGTTATAATTCTCAGTTTGGCTTGAATTAAATTTTCTGTTTCTTTCTTAGATTGATTAATTTTTTGTTGACAATTCTAAGGAAAATTATTAAAGATTGGCTGAGACATAGTCTGGTGTATTGTTTGAAATTAGGGTAAGGAAAGATTCCTACAGGGACTTCCCTGGTGGTTGAGTGGTTAAGAATCGTTCTTGCAATGCAGGGGATCCTGGTTCGATCCCTGGTCCGGGAACTAAGATCCCACATGCCGTGGGGCAACTAAGCCCGCACACTGCAACTACAGATCCCACACAGTCTGGAGCCCATGTGCTCTGGAGCCCATGCTCCACAGCTAGAGAGACCCCCAGGCACTGCAACTAAGAGCCCACGGGCAACAACGAAAGATACAACATGCAGCAACTAAGATTGACGCAGCCAAAAAATAAATAAAGAAATTTAAAAACAAACAAACAAAAAAACTACCACAATAAAAAAAAAGAAAGAAAGAGAGAAAGATTCCCACAAGCCATGAGGGGAAAAGAGGAAGATCAACTACAAGGTAAAAAAAAAAAAATCAGGCTGTTCTCAGACATCTTCTCACCATCATTAGCTAAGAGATGGCAATGTGACGTTATCTATAGGTATTGAGGGGAAAACTGTCAGTTAAGCATGTGTTAACAATTATATGGTTACTCAAATATAAAAGCAATATCAAAAATGCAATAAATCAGGATGTAAACCACCACTTTGCTCTTTCTAAAAATAATATTAGAGAATGTATTTCAATAAACAGAAAGTTTTATCAAATACTTGAACTTAGTAGGAAATTTATGGTATTGAAGATCTGGAGGTAAATATAATTATTTAAATAATAATTAGTCATAAAACTCTAATAATTATTGTTGAAAACTGGAAGCAGGTTTAATTCTTAAAACAAAGTATAAAAATAATATTAAATTAAATATAATTCATTGTTACCAGAAAACAATATTTTTCAAAAGTGGACACTAGAAAGTAAATTTCAGAGTGGAGTGAGATATGATAACAGACACTGTTAACAGTTAAAGTAGATACATTAAGAAATAAGCATATTATTTACAGTTATAAAGGTAACTACTAGTTACCCTCCAAATTACCAGTAGGGGAAAAGGCTAAAGAATATGTAGATTGTAACACAAATGATAGATATAAAAGAAAATATTAAGGAAATCAAGAAAATAAAAAATGTAAAATAGGATGATAAAAATCAAACATTTTGTTATAATATAATTTGATATCTTCATTTATTAAAATATAATGTTTCTTATATTGTATAAAAATAATACTTTATACTGTGAAGAAGACACAGTCTATTCAGATACCTCAGAGAGTTTAAAAATAAAATATTTGCAGATATCTTAGGAAATGCAAAAAGAAACCAGGAAAGGAGAGAGGGAGAGAGAGAAAGACATGCTGGAATAAAAAAAGGGAGGGAGGGACAGAGAGAAAAAACGAGAAAACTTCTCTAAGCTTTAACAACCCCTTGAGTAGGTACTGTTATTGCCATTTTACAGATTGCAGAATAGATAGCTAACAGTTTTGCCCAGCGTGTCACAGCTTATGAGAGGCAGCGTTCAGGTTCCGGCTTGGGCAGCCTGGCTACACAGCCCATGATCTTCATTGCCATGCTCATGCTCTAGTGCTTATCAGACAAAGTCGATGTTAATGTGAAAAACATTAAATAGGATAAGAAAGGTCACTTGCTACTTAACAGCTGTAGAAATTGTCACAACGAGGTTTTCATAAATCTTCAGACATGAAACATATTATTGACATATAGAAAGCAAAAACTATAAAATAGATTAGGAAGAAAATATAAATACAATATTAATAATAGAGCACAATAGATCAGAGAGATAAGAAATAGAGTTGTAATGGGTTGAAAATATAATTAATTCTTCAGTTTACCTCAGCAAAATATCTCTGAGAATGTTTCAGCATTTTTACTTATAAAGTCTTTGAATACTTCAGTATAGAACTTAAATTCATTCAGAAAATAATGTTATTATTTCATCCATTCTTGGCCTTTAATTATACCTTTAAAATGTTATTATTGTATTGTTCTGACACTTCTTCTGTCTGACAGACAAGATTTAAGATAGAAAAATCAAACACTTCGGCTTTTTTTTCGTTATGTATTAACATTGGCTTGTAAATGTGACCTTTTTTCCTTGTCATATAAACTAAAAATCACCTATGCAAAAACAGCATGTCAATTCATAACAAATTAGCGAAATTCAAAGAAGGATAAAAGTTAAGCCGTGTGAGATTTCATACATGGGGTTTATCATATACTTCTAGTGGAAGTTTAAATTGGTTTACTTATTCTTTTTTTTTTTAAAGATTTTTTTTTGATGTGGACCATTTTTAAAGTCTTTATTGAATTTTTTACAATATTGCTTCTGTTTTATGTTTTGGTTTTTTGGCCCCAAGGCATGTGGGATCTTAGCTCCCCCACAAGGGATAGAACCTGCTCCACCTGCATTGGAAGGTGAAGTCTTAACCACTGGACCACCAGGGAAGTCCCTGGTTTACTTATTCTGAAAAGCAATTTTATTACTATTCTTATTATTTAACAAGAACTTTTAAATACTCATAACTGTTGACCTGTAAATTAATAAATATTTCAGCAACACAGAAGTATATTTCAGCATTATATATAATATTGAAAATTCAAATACAAACTAAATATACAAATACAAGGTAATGATTACTGAAATAATGAGTCACCTACACTGTCAACTCATATGAAGACATTAAAAGGATAATGCTAATAATTTTGAACTATCTGAGAAAATAGCTATGAGCGAAGATATTAATATAAAACATAGAACCTCAAAGACATGTATACTATATGATCTCAACGGTCCCCACTTACAATGGTTCGACTTAAGAGTTTTCCACTTTATGATGGTTCAAAAACCATACACACTCAGTAGAAACAGTAATTCAAATTTTAAATTTTGATCTTTTCCTGGGCTAGTGATATGCTGTATGGTGCTCTCTTGTTATGCTGGGCAGAAGCAGTCAGCCACAGATCCCAGTCAACCATGTCATCATGAGGATAAACAACCAATATAATATTACCCTCTTGTACCCACACAACCATTCTGTTTTTTACTTTCAGTACAGTATTCAACAAATTACATGAGATATTTGACACTTTGCTATAAAATAGGCTTTGTGTTAGATGACTTTGTCCTACTGTAGGCTAATGAAATTGTTCCAAGCATGTTTAAGGTAGACTAAGCTAAGCTATGATGTTTGGTAGGTTAGATGTATTATATGCATTTTTCTTATGATATTTTCAACTAACGATGGGATGGGTTTATCTGGATGTAACCCTATTGCAAGTGGAAGAAGATCTGTGTATAAAGAGAAGACATTTAGAAAAAAAAAAAAAAAAAGTGCCAAAATATTCACTGAGTCTTTCTGAGTGCTGGGAGAATAAATAAATGATGTTTCATTAAACTGTTCTGCATTTACAAATGTTCCAAAATATAATTTGAAAATGGTGGGAATACTTCCTTTTATTTGGTTTTGCAAGTCTCACCTATTTGGGGACTTTTCCATTCATTGTCTTCATGAGGGAAGCCTTGAAGAGTACAAATCTCTCAAAGAGTATTTTCTCAGATGAGAGGGACTGCCAGATAAATAAAAGTGTGTCCTGTTTCCATGTAGTGGTAATCCCTAGCATTTACACAGCCCTTCAGGCTTCCTTATACTTAAAGCAGCTTCCTGAGAATGGAAAATAGGATACCAGTTATAATTACTTATAAGATTTAAATATTTTATTGTATAACAACCAAAGAGTATGAAAGAATGTTTCCATTATTGAAAAAAACTACACCAACATGAAGCTCTTAAACATCAGACAAAGAAAAACTTTAGAATCTCTGAGTGGGGTAGAAAGGCACTTTAAAAAAAAATGAATTCCTAGACTTAGCCTCTCAAATTTTGATTCAGTTGATCTAGGGTAGGGCACAGGAACTAGAAATTTTTTTATAATATTTTTTTGATGTGGACCATTTTTAAAATCTTTATTGAATTTGTTACAATATTGCTTCTTTTTTTTTTTTTTTTTTTTTTTATGTTTTTGTTTTTTGGCCCTGAGGCATGTGGGATCTTAGCTTCCCGACCAGGAATCAAGCCCACACCCACTGCACTGGAAGGTGAAATCTTAACCACTGTACTGCCAGGGAAGTCCCAGGAACTAAAATTTTTTATGAGGGTTCTCAGACTATTTATTCAGAAGGCCCATGAAATACATTCATTTTATAAATTTATTTATTTTTGGCTGCATTGGGTCTTCGTTGCTGTGCGTGGACTTTTTCTAGTTGGGGCGAGTGGGGACTACTCTTCGTTGCAGTGCGTGGTCTTCTCATTGCAGTGGCTTCTCTTGTTGCAGAGCACGGGCTCTATGCACACGGGTTTCAGTAGTTGTGGTGTGCAGGCTCAGTAGTTGTGGCTTACGGGTTCTAGAGCACAGCCTCAGTAGTTGTGGTGCACGGGCTTAGCTGCTCCGCGGCATGTGGGATCTTCCTGGACCAGGGCTGAAACCCGAGTCCCCTGCATTGGCAGGCAGATTCATAACCACTGCACCACCAGGGAAGCCTGGCAGGTGGATTCTTAACCACTGTTCCACCAGGGAAGCCCAGCACATTCATTTTAGACTTTCAAAAGACAAGCTGGCTTTTCCTGTAGAAATCTCAGAAAGGAAGATTATATATAAATATTCTCACTAAAAATAAGCAGTGTTTGAATAATATACAAATTATCTTCAATAGGCCCCTCTTATAACAAAATCAGATCAGTCAGTAGGGTAGATCCAATCTTAAAGTAGTGGCTATTTCAGTAAACATTTTGCAGTGTAATCAATTGAAATTGGACATTTATAAGGAATCCAAGTTTTATAACTTTATGTTAAAAAATGATATTTCAGGCAGATCAATATTTCAACATGGATTTTTCTTATGAATTTTCAAGCAATTGATTAAACAAGAAAAAAAATAATTCCACCTAACTTAGGTAAACATAAAAACCACAAAATATGCATTTTCATGCCTAATTTATAGTTCATGAAAATACTATTCTGAAATGACAATCAGTATAAATACTATACTTCAAGTGATATTTTCCTCAAATAATGCTACAGTTTCACTTGGCATGCAGCATCTTTGCAACCTACAGCTACACTGAGTGAACTGAAGCAAACCTGTATCACAATTACCTGAGGTATTTATGAAAATGCACAGATATTTGTTAGACTCAAAAACTTTGCTGAGGAAATGGAAGGTAGGTGGGAGAAGGACACAAATATCTCTTTTTTTTAAGAAAAATTTCCAGATAATTCTGATGATCAATCATGTTTGAGGACCACTATTCTGAATGTAACTAGCTAGAATGTACTTGAACCATTAGTCCTTCTCTATGAAGACCTATACTTAGACTTCATGAGATACTGAAGAGAGATTCTCATATACACCTAAATTGCTTATGATACTTTGATAACCTTTACATTGTTTCCATATCACTACAGTGTTTTCCTCTGCACACTTCCGTTTGGGGTTGCATTAATTTGACTCGATAGATAGTAACAATTATAGTAGTCTGTTGTCATTTATCATTCCCACATCAGCTTTACTGTAGTAGGAATTGCTTCAATGCCAGAAGAATGAGTAATGCTCATCCCTGAGCTAATTAATGGAACTCTGTCACTTTACATCCAAGGTAGTAATTAAGTATTGCTGATGAAACAGGTTTAAATTTCACACACAAAGTGAGCCATTTTACAGACCTTTAACATATTTTGGAGCTTCCAGTAGTTAACTCCAGAATAAACAAATCTGTGCTAAGGAAATAATTATTGTTAATTGATGTAAGCTCAAGCTTTTCCCACCCTTTTTATGGGCAACGATCAAGCTTTTCAAAAGTTACTCATAGTATTCAAAAATATTTTACAAATATTGGAATAAATTTTTCTTTTCCTTAGTAACAAAGGAAATAGTATGATTCTTAGATGTGTTATTGGTCGTCCATTGATTTACCCTTAGTATTATTGGTTGAGAACTGCTAACCCAATGTTAAAAGTGATACCAAAATCTGAAGAATAGATGCAGGGGCTGGTTTATAACCAGCTTAGTCATCACAAAGCCTCTTTAAGTTACTACAAAACTGTTTTTCCAGATCCTTTGGAAAATCTGCTCCAATGTGTCTCAGAGTATTCTGAATGCTGTAATACCTTTTAGGTTCAGGTTCATAATCAGCTACCCACTGATGGCATCCAGCAATGTTTCCAATTTTCATCTGCTCATGATAGTATACTCAACTGTCAAGTTGACTGAGATATAAACTACATGATTGTACACTGCTCATAAATTTGTCAAGTGGACACAGCAACCTGAAGTCAAATCAAAGGAACAGCACAAGACTTTTTATTTGTAATGTAGCACTTTGAATTTAAAGGCCACTATAGTTCAAAAAACTGAACTAAACTAAACAAAACCAGAAGAGTGTTGTGCAAATAAATAGCAATAAATAGATTCATACTTTAAGGATGAAAACTTAAAAATGGATTCTGTTACCTAGGACATATCCAGTACATTTTCACTGTGGCTTTATTGGTATTGTCAATCAATTGACATGACATATCTATTGTGAACTTGTAAGAGTCAACAGTCTTCACCCTTGACCTTGTCAATTTGCCTGACTAGGATGATACTTCAGAGTAAGTAGAATTGCATTCCATTGTTCCCTTCCACTTTCAAATATTGTTCATCTTCATAAGGATCTATTTGCTACAACTTTGATATATCTTTGAGACTCTACTAAATAGTAATTCAGATTCTCAGAAAATTGGTTCATCTATTCTACTGAACAAGAGACTTAATTTTCATTGGAACAGTGGATGTTGTCACCGATGTAGCTCAATGGCTATGTGAACAGAGAACTAGAATTAAAAATGTATCTCATGTTCAGTACTGAGAAGACAGCTCTCTTCTTCAGGAAAGATAAAATTTTCCTTTGAAAATATGTGTCCTTTTCAACACTCAGCAAGTTTCTTCTGGATTTATATCTGTATTTGGAGAGCAAAATATTTCCATTATTTAGAGTTAATAAATACTGATATCTCATCAATAGAGTTACTTTATAGGCATTCAGTTTTGTAAAATCTATGCTTAGAAGGTATGGCAAATTCTTGAAGAGTATATATATTGCATCATAAACATAACACTTCAGTGTGTCTTAGACAGCCACAAAGTAAAGACAAGTGACAAGCAAGAAGCAGTGGATTACATGACATAGAGAAAATGTGGACTCTATTCTTAGAAATATTAGAATCTGTTTATTATTTGCTGCTATAAAACTCTTCCTCTATATGGAAATTTCACCTTCAAAGGTTGTAACTTAAAGCAACGATTATGGGGTTAATGGTTTAAATAGTGACATGTATATTATGTGATAAGTGAACAACTTGTACAAAAATATACAACAGTGTATTGAACTTTCTGATTGAAGTTTAGCATGAATCTTGCATTTTATTTAGTAACTACATTAATTTAAGAGTCTAAATCAAAGTAGTCTATTTGAAAGGAATGTGTTCTGTTGTTTATGCAAAATTAGATTAACTTAAATATGAAAAGGAAAAATAAGATTTATATATTTAAAGAAAGTACAGATGGAAGGCATTTTCTGTGTCATCAAAAATAAATTTAGATTTTTATTATATCTTTTAATTTAAATATTTGAGTTTACAACTATTTTATCATTAAATTCCTCATTTTAAATATTATTTTAGAGAAAATATTAACTAACATATTTCATAAATATAGGAAAATTTAAAAGTTGAAGACTATTCATATGAATGTCATATAGTCTCAACTTACAAAATGTTTGTGTCTGGTCTTTCTTAGTTTCCAAGTAATCAGCAGTATTACTTAAGTATGTATAGAAATCGATATATATATATATATATATATATATATATATATATATATATATATCAACATTCAAGTTATGTGATGGACATTATCACCGTGTACCAGAAAAGATTAAATTTATTAAACAATTTATATACTTATATACTTAAATTTTCAACTTAGTATTTACAGAGAGAAATAGTGATGAAAACATCCTTTACCTGTTTGAAGAAAATGGCAAAACTAATGTTATAAAGTACAAAGTGAATTTCTTAATTTAAAAAAAAGGTTGAACTTATTAGTTACTTTTAGTGCTTACTTATGGGTATAGAAATGTTATACTTTCTGCTGTGAATGTATCTAGAAACCTGAAGCATTTATGCAGAGGTAAGATGCTGAGCTTGGACTAAATTGTCCTTTATAAAAAAGCATCATGATTTTTCATAGAGGAGTACCATTAATGCAGTAGGTATTATAATAAATTACAAATATTTGGGCTGAATAAATAATTAAGTGCATCTCTTTTAGGTTTAAGTAGTATATTGTGTAGCCTCCATGTGTTTGTATTTTTTACAGATCTTTTCCTGTAATTGATATCTAGTCTTATAGCGTTGTGGTCGGAAAAGATACTTGATACGATTTCAATTTTCTTAAATTTACCAAGGCTTGATTTGTGACCCAAGATATGATCTATCCTGGAGAATGTTCCATGAGCACTTGAGAAAAATGTGTATTCTGTTCTTTTTGGGTGGAATGTCTTATAAATATCAATTAAGTCCATCTTGTTTAATGTATCATTTAAAGCTTGTGTTTCCTTATTTATTTTCATTTTGGATGATCTGTCCATTGGTGAAAGTGGGGTGTTAAAGTCCCCTACTATGACTGTGTTACTGTCAATTTCCCCTCTTATGGCTGTTAGTATTTGCCTTATGTATTGAGGTGCTCCTATGTTGGATTCATAAATATTTACAATTGTTATACCTTCCTCTTGGATCGATCCCTTGATCATTATATAGTGTCCTTCTTTGTCTCTTGTAATAGTCTTTATTTTAAAGTCTATTTTGTCTGATATGAGAATTGCTACTCAGCTTTCTTTTGATCTCCATTTGCATGGAATATCTTTTTCCATCCCCTCACTTTCAGTCTGTATGTGTCTCTAGGTCTGAAGTGGGTCTCTTGTAGACAGCATATATATGGGTCTTGTTTTTGTATCCATTCAGCCAGTCTGTGTCTTTTGGTGGGAGCATTTAATCCATTTACATTTAAGGTAATTATCAATATGTATGTTCCTATTCCCATTTTTTTAATTGTTTTGGTTTTGATATTGTAGGTGTTTTCCTTCTCTTGTGTTTCTTGCCTAGAGAAGTTCCTTTAGCATTTTTTGTAAAGCTGGTTTGGTGGTGCTGAACCCTCTCAGCTTTTTCTTGTCTGTAAAGGTTTTAATTTCTCCATCAAATCTGAATGAGATCCTTGCTGGGTAGAGTAATCTTGGTTGTAGGTTTTTCTCCTTCATCACTTTAAGTATATCCTGCCACTCCCTTCTGGCTTGCAGAGTTTCTGCTGAAAGATCAGCTGTTAACCTTATGAGGATTCCCTTGTGTGTTATTTGTTGTTTTTCCCTTGCTGCTTTTAATATATTTTCTTTATATTTAATTTTGGATAGTTTGATTAATATGTGTCTTGGCATGTTTCTCCTTGGATTTATCCTGTATGGGACTCTCTGTGCTTCCAGGACTTGATTAACTATTTCTTTTCCCATATTAGGGAAGTTTTCAAGTATAATCTCTTCAAATATTTTCTCAGTCCCTTTCTTTTTCTCTTCTTCTTCTGGGACCCCTATAATTCGAATATTGTTGCATTTAATGTTGTCCCAGAGGTCTCTGAGACTGTCCTCAGTTCTTTTCATTCTTTTTTCTTTATTCTGCTGTGCAGTAGTTATTTCCACTATTTTATCTTCCACGTCACTTATCCATTCTTCTGCCTCAGTTATTCTGCTATTGATCCCGTCTAGAGTATTTTTAATTTCATTTATTGTGGTTTTCATCGTTGCTTGGTTCCTCTTTAGTTCTTCTATGTCCTTGTTAAATGTTTCTTGCATTTTGTCTATTCTATTTCCAAGTTTTAGATCATCTTTACTATCATTATTCTGAATTCTTTTTCAGGTAAACTGCCTAATTCCTCTTCATTTGTTAGGTCTGGTGTGTTTTGACCCTGCTCCTTCATCTGCTGTGTGTTTTTCTGTCTTCTCATTTTGCTTATCTTACTGTGTTTGGGGTCTCCTTTTCACAGGCTGCAGGTTCGTAGTTCCCGTTGTTTTGGGTATCTGTCCCCAGTGGCTAAGGTTGGTTCAGGGGGTTGTGTAGGCTTCCTGGTGGAGGGGACTAGTGCCTGTGTTCTGGTGGATGAGGCTGGATCTTGTTTTTCTGGTGGGCACGTCCACATCTGGTGGTGTGTTTTGGGGTGTCTGTGGCCTTATTATGATTTTAGGCAGCCTCTCTGCTAATGAATGGGGCTGTGTTCCTGTCTTGCTAGTTGTTTGGCATAGGGTGTCCAGCACTGTAGCTTGCTGGTCGTTGAGTGAAGCTGGGTCTTGAAGTTGAGATGGAGATCTCTGAGAGATTTTCACCTTTTGGTATTATGTGGAGCTGAGAGGTCTCTTGTGGACCAGTGTCCTGAAGTTGGCTCTCCCACCTCAGAGGCACAGCCCTGATGCCTGGCTGGAGTACCAAGAGCCTTTCATCCACACGGTGTCTTGCCAGGTGTTCAAGTTGCCCTGGGCCTGCAGAGCCAAGTGAAGAGCTGCAGTTCAAGCTTTGAAAAGGCAGCGTTGTCAGGGCATTGGGTATCAGGTCCTGGTTAGAGGCAACTCCCACGACATCTCAGACAGCTCACTGGCACAAGGTGGCCATCCCATGTTTCACATCAACATGATCAGGCACAAACCTCCTTGTTTTTCCATTTTGTCTTTAAGTTACTTGCTGAAACAACCAGCCCGCAGTCCCCAGGACTGTCGCGGCTTCAGCCACCGGGGCTCCTCCAGAGCCGGCAGCCTCAGTGAGGCCGCCCTCCCCTCGGACTCTGGGGCACTTCAGTGACGGCGGAGGGAAGAGACCCCGAGCCGGGAGTTCCAGCTCTGTGGAAACGTGGGCTCCATTCTGCTCTTTTAGGTTTAAGATGTCTCTAGATGAATATGCTACATGTCATGAGTTTATAGGATAAAGAATGAAATAGCTGAATTTTCATATTTTATCCTGTATAGATTTCTTCTTTTAAAACCTCTAGTCTACATTGTAAAAATAAGGCTCAGAAAAATAAGTAACTGATCTTTAAACAGAGTGTTTTAAATGGCCTAGAATTCATAAAATGATCTATTGTATTACAAAGGAAAATCTGAAGTGTGTCTAGAAAAAGAAGAGAGAAAGTTCACTATTTTAGATAAAAAGATGTGGGATTAAGAGGGGTGATTTCTGTGGGAACAAACTGGTGGAGGTCTATGAATTCAATATGAGTAAATTAATGCAGAAAGAAATAAGGGTCTGAAGGGAAAATTATTGACAAATAAAACAACAGCTATATATGTGCCACATCTTCTTTATCCATTCATCCGATGATGGACACTTAGGTCGCTTCCATGTCCTGGCTATTGTAAATAGAGCTGCAATGAACATTTTGGTACATGACTCTTTTTGAATTACAGTTTTCTCAGGGTATATGCCCAGTAGTGGGATTGCTGGGTCGTATGGTAGTTCTATTTTTAGTTTTTTAAGGAACCTCCATACTGTTCTCCATAGTGGCTGTATCAATTTACATTCCCACCAACAGTGCAAGAGTATTCCCTTTTCCCCACACCCTCTCCAGCATTTATTGTTTCTAGATTTTTTGATGATGGCCATTCTGACCAGTGTGGGATGATATCTCATTGTATTACTCAGCCATAAAAAGAAATGAAATGGAGGTATTTGTAGTGAGGTGGATGGAGTTAGAGTCTGTCATACAGAGTGAAGTAAGTCAGAAAGAGAAAAACAAATACAGTATGCTAACACATATATATGGAATCTAAGGGAAAATAAAGGTCATGAAGAACCTAGTGGCAAGACGGGAATAAAGACATAGACCTACTAGAGAATGGACTTGAGGATATGGGGAGAGGGAGGGGTAAGATGTGAGAGGGTGAGAGAGTGGCATAGACATATATACACTACCAAATGTAAAATAGATAGCTAGTGGGAAGCAGCCGCATAGCACAGGGAGATCAGCTCGGTGCTTTGTGACCACCTAGAGGGGTGGGATAGGGAGGGTGGGAGGGAGGGAGATGCAAGAGGGAAGAGATATGGGAACATATGTATATGTATAACTGATTCACTTTGTTATAAAGCAGAAACTAACACACCATTGTAAAGCAATTATACTCCAATAAAGATGTTAAAAATAAAACCTAAAAAAAAAAAAACAAACAAAAAAACAGGTAGTCGAAATTATTTTGGCTGTGATATTTGATATTGTCAAGAAAAAATTTAGAAGGATATAGGATTCAAGTATGAAATGAACAACGACTTCCACAAATCTTTGTTGAATTTTTGGAGGAAGTCTCTAAGAGATGTTGTCTATGGAAAAGTAGCAGAATGTAATAAACTCATAATTTCCTCCTTAATTGTGACTTGAAAAGTAGGTTGGTAATTAAAACTCCTGTTGAATTTGAATTTTAAACTTTCAGGTCAAGATGACAGACTGAATTCACACATTAATCTCTTCTTCCAAAACCCTAAAAATGATATTCAAATAATTAAAAGATATAAATCCACATTGATGGAGGTAGTGGGGAAAGGCCATCAGTAGATCCCCAAATGTTCACAGAAACAAAGCCAAAAAGGAACCAATGAATTTAGCCAAACTTTAAGGGGATTCATGAAACAAAAATACCTGGAAGTTCCATAATATTAGTTCGTTCCTCACCCCCATGTGAAAGTTGCTTGGGTTATTAACCCAAATGTCACCTATGTCAACACCCACACTTTTCCTTATTGGAAGAGATGGCTGTCACCATCAAAGGTAAAAGTGCCAAATACTCACTTTTGAAGAATCCCTTATATCTTGGTCACGAGAATTTGACCCAGCCCTGATAAGTTGGATGGGAGGAAGTCTTGAGAGACTTCTGGGGAAGGTTTTTCTCACTAAGATAAAGAGTGTTAGGAGAAAACATCTTTTTTCTTTATCATATTTGTCATGTCTACTTAGTTTACCTGGAATTGCCACAGCCTTTTGGGACTAAGGGCTAAGCCTATGACATCTTCCCTAAATAGCATCATTGAACTTATGAATTAACCCTGGAATAACCTACCTTCATATTTCTAGATGTTCCACACTGTTTAAGGCATTTAATTTAATTATTGTGTTACTTCAGGCCAAAATTCTCCCAACAGACAGCCTCAAATAAAGCCTCTAATTGCCAAGCTCCTACCATGTCCAGAGTCCCAGTCAATTTTTTATTGCTTTATTCTAAAATATGAACAAATAGGCACCAGGCTTTTGAGGAAAGCCTGTAACATAGTATTAAAAGAATATCAGAAAAAAATTACCATAAGAAAAAAAGATAATTCAGTGAAAATAACATAAATTTAAGACTAAAACCACTAATTACATCTTCAGAGCATTCTTTGTCCCTAGTAACTTCTGAAGTCACAAAAAAATTAAATGTAATATGTAATATATGTATCCTGTTTAGATTCTGATTCAAACAGCCTTTTTAGGGAAAAAAATCATTTTGAGATAAATAGGAAAATAAGAATATGGGCTGGATATTAGATGAAATCAAGGAATTAACTGTGTAGGTAAGATAAGGGCATCATATTAGATGGTGAAAATTTACATACTTTTAAAGAAATTGATGCTTAATTCCTTGTACAGACTGATGTATAAAAATGATAAGATAACATTATGTCTGGGCTTTGCTTTTAAATATAATCCAGCTGAGACAGGATGAGCAAAAGAAGGGGAATATATAAGTAGTATGGTAAATTCTTGATAATTATGAAATTTGGGTAACTGGATATGGGGGTTAAATAATATTTTTTTGCAAGCATAGTTGCCCCTAGAGAAGACTTGGTTAAAGAAAGATGAGACAAGAGATTTTCTTGTCATTATAGGACTTTCTATACCACTTGATTTTTCTGAAAATCATACTCATATATTACAATAAAAAAAAACTTAATGAATTTATTCTAGTAGAACCATTAAGGAACTGTAAATTTAAGGTGATAAGACTTTTAACTATGCAAAGTGTGTGTGCCTGTATGTGTGTGTGCACACCAAATGTATTTAAATATATGAACTCAATAGTATTTGACAAAGTTAAAAGAATGTGATGTGGCAAATCAGGCAAAACTTAACAAAGCAGATGAGATTTTATTTGTCATAGAGTAATAATGGGTCATGTACATTTAAGCTACTCTATACGCAATTAGAAATTTGGCAGTCCACCATATCATCTTATATAACCCTTATAAAATATCCATTTCATAGGGTGGATAAGATGGGAAGTGAGAATGCTAATAGACCAAAGTGAGGAGGTTAAGTTAAGAAGGAAAGGGGGATTGGTCAGATCAATAGGACTAAACAATAGTAAACAAATCCATAGTAAAGTGAAAGTACTGAATTTTTAGAGAGAAAAAATTTTACTCTATACTCATTCTGAAGTAGAATTTTGAGAAAGATGGAAAATACTACATGGCAAAGCAAATTCTACCTAATAAAAAAGGGATTCATAGAAAGGTGAAAGTAAATGATATAGGAAAAAGCTGAACATTTCAGAAAAGATAATGGTTGAAGTCAGAAAAAAAGAAGTTACAGGCTGAGGCTGAGATTTCCTCAGAGTAAGTGAAAAGAATGATGGAAGGGCATCTCTATGTTCTTTAAACTACAGATGGAGGTATCATTGTAGTGGCACTCACACTCTGTCTCACACTAAGTCCTCTGCTGCTTACAGCTATGACACAGAAAGCAAAATACTACATAATAAAATAGTTTCTAGAAATTAGTGAACAAAAGCAATTTTTTCAAAAATGTTTACATAGCAGATAATACAAAATGTCCTTATACCTTTATGAAGAAACATTGTTATTGAATACCAGTATTATTATAAACTTATGTCTCTGAGACTGAAAAATCTTAAAAAGAATAACTGTCTTGAAAACCATAAACCCTTTATATCAAGTCCATCAACTTACTCAACCAATTTTCAATATGGAGAAGTTTATATATCTTAAGTGCATAAGGTTTCTGATTCAAAAGTTACTTGGTTAAGAAAATTCTTTATATTATAAAGCTCTCTTCAATACATAAATTCAAAAAAAGGTCTCATTTTAGTTTTTCGTAATATAAATTGTCTAAATTCATCTATTTCTTCAACAAATATTCATTGCAAATCTATGTTCCAAGCATAAGAGTTATATAGATAAATAAGGCACAGTCATTACTCCCAAGGAACTCATAGTCGCATGTGGAAAATCAACATGTAAATATGTTTTTTTAATTAATTTATTTATTTATTTTGGCTGTGCTGGGTCTTCATTGCTATGCACAGGCTTTCTCTAGTTGCAACGAGCGGGGGTTACTCTTCGTTGCAGTGCACAGGCTTCTCATTGTGGTGGCTTCTCTTTGTTGCAGAGCACGGGCTCTAGGCACATGGGCTTCAGTAGTTGTGGCACGTGAGCTCAGTAGTTATGACTCATAGGCTGTAGACCACAGTCTCAGTAGTTGTGGTGCACAGGTTTCGTTGCTCCACGGCATGTGGGATCTTCCCGGACCAGGGATCAAACCCCAGTCCTCTGCATTGGCAGGCGGATTTTTAACCACTGCACCACGAGGGAAGTCCCTGTAAATACGTTTTAAAGTGACAATTACTTCAATAGACATCTGTATAATATGACATGAAAGTGGAGATGATGATAGTACTCACAGTGCTCAAGTTTTCATTCATCTTTGCTAGTAGGTTAGTGAAAAAATAAGAGTTCTGGAGCCAGACACACCAGATGGTGAATCTGGGCCCTTACTAGTTATAAATCATCATAATAATATTTACCTGGCAGGGTTGTTAGGAAGACTGAATGAAATGCTGTATGTATCACTAGCAGCACAGAGACTAGCACATAGTAAGTGATTATTCCACTACTCAACAAATAATGTATTGAGTGTCTAGTGTATGGAGTGAACTAATCAAGATGTTGGGGATACCTTAGAGAAAAGGCAGTCAAGGTGTTGCTTTCATGGCTCTTAGATTCTAGTGATGGGAGTGGTTAGGAGAGGTCTCTCATTTGAAGTCCATTTTTAGCAAAGATGTGACTGACTCAGAGCCAGACAAGTGAAGATTAGGAAAAAGAAAGTCCAAACTAGGGGTCCTGTGATAAAAATGAGCTTGTTGGTTTTGAAACAGAAGGAAAACCAGTGTTTCCAGCATGAAGACAGGGTGGCAAGTAAAAAAGAAAATGGAACAAGATGAGATCCAAGAGGTATGGGTATGTAAGGACTTTGAAAACCAGAATAAGGAGCTTTGATTTTTATCCCAAGTTGGGATAAAGCAGGAAAGCAACATAATCTGATGTATAAATTAAAATGATAACTCTAGCTATATTATATGTATTTTGTAGCTTTGATGCACATTGCCACTAATATTATCTGGCACTTCTGTGGCAGAACCAGTCGTCTTTTCTCTCTGTAAAATAACTTGCTAAAATAACCAATTAAAATCTTATTTTGTTAAACTAGTGTGATTTCATTACCCCTCTGTACAAGACAACAATATTCTGGTCTGTCTTCAGAGGATAAATCATTGTGTGACCAAGTGGTTAAATCAGATAAGATGTCAAAGGGAACTCCAATCAAGATGGCGGAATAGGAGGGCGTGGATCTCACCTCCTCCCATGAATACATCAAAGATACATCTACATGTGAAACAGTTCTCACAGAATGCCTACTGAACACTGGCAGAAGATCTCAGACAGCCAGAATAGCAAGAAAGATCTCCACCTAACTAGGTAGGATGAAAGACAAGGGAAAAAAAAGAATCAGGATGGGACCTGCACCCCTGGGAGAGAGCTATGAAAGACGAAAGGTTCCCTCACCTAGGGAAGCCCCTTCACCAGTGGGGAGGTCAGCTAGGACAGAAAGGTAGCTTCAGAGACTCAGAGGAGAGTGCAGAAGCCAGTTTGCAGCAGGCAGTACCACACAGAAGGTCCCTGCTACCTCCCTGCACTCCCCAGTCCAAGACGTGCATCCACTAGTGTGGGCAAAGGTTCAGTGCTGAAACTTGGGTTTCAGAGGACAGACCTAAGGAAAGGACTGGGATTGACTGCGTGGAGACAACCTGAAGTGGCTGGAGTGTGATACAGGCTGCATCTGGGGGTGTGCATGGAAGAAGACCAGACCCATCATGGGAGGGAAGCACCATTGTTAACAGGTGCATGAAGGGAAGGAAAGGGCCCGCCATAGTAGCCTCTTTCTCAGCACACTCTCAGCCAGCACAGCACCACCTCTACGAGCTCTGGAATCCTGCACATGCCAGCAGGTTGCCCACATGCAGAGGCAGGGCTGAAATCTGAGCTGATTCCCAGGGACCATGTGACTTAGGAAGCAGGGATGAAATCTGAGCCCTCTCCCTGCAGGTGTGTGATCCACAGGTTTACAGCCTCTGGGGCTTTCTGCTGGACATCCCAGTGGACTACAGGTACTCCTGTGGCTGGGACGAGTCTAGCATTAGCAACCGTAGGCTGAGTGGGTACGCATATGTGGAGGTCAGACCAGGGTCTGTGCTGCTTCCATAGCTCCCAAGGCAGGTCCAGGTGCACGACTGCTGCAGTCCTGGTACCTGACTTCAGTGGAACTGCACTTACGATCTCTGGTGGATTTGTAAACACAGCACCTGAGGGACACCAGGGCTGATTTCCTGCATTCCCATGGTTGAGGCAGGGCCAAGGGCAGTGCCAAAAGCAGTGTACTTTGTGAGCCTGTGCAATGGGTGACAGGCAACACCACAGAATGCACTCCTCTGTGGAGAGCAGAGGGTTACTCAGTGGCTCCTCTCACAAGAGGAGTGCTCCAATCCCACCTACGTCACACCACAGCTCAGGAATGGATCTGGAGACTTCTACTCCAACAACTAAGGAGCAGACCCTGCCCCTGGCAGGGCTGTGACAACAACAGAGTAAAGAGGAAGCTCCATTTAGTATCCAGTGCAGACTTTGGTAACAACACCACCAGTCACACCCACGATCAAGGAGATAAAGGCCAGCATACACTGAGGAAATATGCAGCAGACATCCATACTAAAAACAGCCCTCACACCAAAAATATTAAAGCCACTCATGCTACACAGGGATGCTCACACATAAAAGTAGCCCTCCAAGACCACAATGGATAACGGTTTCCCCCAAACTCATAGACTCAGTGAAATACAAGTAAAATGAAGAAGCAGAGGAACCACTCCCAATTAAAATATCAAGAAAATTCCCCTGAAAAAACAATGAAAGAGACTTTTTCAGTCTAATAGATAGTTCAAAAAGGAGGAAATGATAATACTGAAGGAATTAAGAAAGGCTATCAATAGAAAAACAGATTACTATAAAAAGGAATGAGAAACTATAAAGAGGAACCAAGAAAACTTAGACAACTCACTCGCCAAGACAAAAGCCAAGCTAAAGGCAATAAATAGCAAATTGAATAATGCAGAAGAACGAATAAGCGATCTGGAAGATAGAATAATGGAAATCATCCAATCAGAACAGCAGACAGAAAGACAAATAAAAGAAAATAAAAACAATACAAGAGAACTACTGGATAATATAACACTTGCCAATCTACACATAATAGGGATCCCAGAAGGAGAAGAAAAAGAAAAGGATATCAAAAATGTATTTGAAGAAATTATGACTGAAAACTTCCCACATTGGAAGAAGAAAACAGATATCTGTGTATGGGAAGCACAGAGGGTCCCCCAAAAGATGAACCCAAACAGACCTATAACAAGACATATTGTAATTAAAATGGCAAAAGTTAAAGAGAGGATTTTAAAGTCAGCAAGAGAAAAAATAATAATTTCAAAGGAACCCCCAAAATGCTATCAGCTGATTTCTCTACAGAAACAATGCAGGCCAGAAGGGAGTGCAAGATATATTCAAAGGCCTGAAATGCAAAAACCTGCAACCTAGGATCCTCTACCCAAGATTATCACTTAGAATAGAAAGATAGAAAAAGAATTTCTCAGACAAGCAAAAACTAAAAGAATACAGCAATACTAAACTTATTCTAAAAGAAACACTAAAAGGTCTTCTCTAAATAGAAAAGAAGCAAAAATCTGTAGGAAAAAGAAAATCCCAGATGGAATGTAAATCACTTAAATAAGCCAGAACACAGATTTTTTTAAAAAAATCAAAATATTTTTGTGAAAGAAATGATAACCACAATGAACAGCAAAAAGATAAACATAAAGATGTAAAAGTGGACATCAAAAAATCATAAAATGTGGAGGGTAGATTTTTTAAAATATGTTTGAGCCTATATGACTACCAGTCTAAAGCAAGTAGATATAGGAAGGGTTTAACATACTTGAAAAACAGGGTAACATGTTTTTATGTTACCCAATTCAAAAACATACAATAATTTCACAAAAAACAAAAAGAAGAGAACACAAACATAATACAAAAGAAAACCATGAAACCACGAAATGAAAAACAAAAAGAGAAAGAAAGGAACATAGAAAAAAATACAACTGCAAAACAAGGTTTAAAATGGCAATAAATATGTATCTATCAATAATTACCTTAAAAGTCAATAGACTAAATGTTCCAATCAAAAGACACAGAGTGACAGATTGGATAATAAAATAAGAGCCTACAATATGCTGCCTACAAGAGACCCACTTTAGGGGGAGGACACATATAGATTGAAAGTGAGGGGATGGAAAAAGATATTTCATGCAAGCAGAAATGTCAAGAAAGTGGGGGTAGCAACACTCATATCAGAAAAAACAGACTTTAAAACACAGGACGTAAAGAAAGATAAAGAAGGGCACTATATAATGATAAAAGTATCAATAAAAGAGGATATTACACTCGTTAACATATATGCACCAAATATAGAAGTACCCAAATATATAAATCAAATACTAACTGACATAAAGGGGGAAATTGATGGGAATACAATCATAGTAGGAGATTTTAACACCCAACTCACATCAATAGACAGATACTCTAGACAGAAAATCAATAGAGATAACAGGACTTGCCTTTTAAGAGGCAACAGAGACCCTAAGTGATACAATAGAACAGTTAGAATTAATTGATATTTTCAGGATATTATATCTAAAAAAAACAGAATATACATTCTTTTCAGGTGCACATGGAAGATTCTCTAGGATTGACCACATATTAGGACACAAAATAAGCCTCAACAAATTTAAGAAGATAGAAATTATTTCAAGCATCTTTTCTGACCACAACGGCATGAAACTAGAAATCAACCACGGAAAAAGAAATGAGAAAATAAAAAAAAAAGAAACAGCTACATGGAGACTAAACAACATGCTACTGAAAAACCAGTGGGTTAGCGATGCAATCAGAGAGGAAATTAAAAAATACTTTGAGACAAATGACAATGAAAACAAAATGATACAAAATCTATAGGATACAGGAAAAGCAGTTCTTAGTGGGAAGTTCATAGTGATGCAGGCCTTCCTCAAAAAACAGAAAAAATCTCAAATAAACAACTTAAGCTGCCACCTAAAGGAATTAGAAAAAGAAGAACAATCAAAAACTAAAGTCAGCAGAAGGAAGGAAATAATAATCAGAGAGGTAATAAATAAAATAGAGATTAAAAAGCAACAGAAAAAAGTCAATAAAACCAAGAGCTGGTTCTTTGAAAGGGTAAACAAAATTAACAAGGAATATGATGAGCAATTATATGACAACAAATTGGACAACCTAGAAGAAATGGACAAGTTTCTAGAAATATACAGTCCACCAAAACTGAATCAAGAAGGAACAGATAATTTGAATAGATTGATCACTAGAAGTGAAATAGAATCTATTACATTATTGCACTGTTTATTACATTATTAACACTCCCTACAAACAAAAGTCCAGGACCAGATGGCTTCACTGGGGAATTCTACTAAACATACAAAGAAGAACTTACACCAATCCTTCTCAAACTCCTCCAAAAGATTGAAAAGGAAGGAACACTCCCAAAGTCATTCTATGAAGCCGTCATCACCCTGATACCACAATCAGACAAAGACACTTACCAAGAAAGAAAATTACAGGCCAATATCTTTGATGAATATAGATGCAAAAATTCTCAACTAAATATTAGCAAAACAAATCCAACAACACATAAAAAAGATCATACACCATGACCAAGTTTGATTCATCCCAGGGTCACAAGGAGAGTTCAACATACACATATCAATCAATGTGATAAACCACATCAAGAAAAGAAAAGGTAAAAACCACATGATCATCTCAATAGATGCAAAAAAAGCATTTGATAAAATTCAACATCCATTCATGATAAAAACTCTTACCAAAGTGGGTACAGAGGGACCATATCTCAACATAATAAAAGCTGTTCATGACAAACTCACAGCCAGCATAATGCTCACTGATGGAAAGCTGAAAGCCTTCCTGCTAAAATCTGGAACAAGACAAGAATGCCCACTCTCACCACTTCTATTCAACATAGTATTGGAAGTCCTAGACACAGCAATCAGACAAGTAAAAGAAGTAAAAAGTATCCAAATTGGAAGGAAAGAGGTAAAATTGTCATTATATGCAGATGACATGATATTCTATCTAGAAAACCCTAAAGAATCCATACAAAAACTGCTAGAACTGATAAATGAATTCAGAAAGGTAGCAGGATACAAGATTAATATACAGAAATCAGTTGCATTTCTTTACATTAATAATGATATATCAGAAAGGGAAAGTTAAAAAAAAAAATCCCTTTTAAAGTTGCATCCAAAAAAATATTTAGGAATAAACCTGACCAAGTAGGTGAAAGACTTATATGCTGAGAACTATAAAACATTGATACTGGAAACTGAAGATGATTCAAAGAAATGGAAATATATCCCATGCTCTCGGATTGGAAGAATTAATATTGTCAAAATAGCCTTACTACCCAAAGCAGTCTACCGATTTAATGTGATCCCTATCAAATTACCCTTGAGGTTTTTCACAGAACTAGAAAAAATAATCCTAAAATTTATATGGAAACATAAAAGACCCAGAATTGACCAAGCAATCCTGACGAAAAAGAACAAAGCAGGAGGCATAACTTTCCCCATCTTCAGACAGTACTACAAAGCTACAGTAATCAAAACAGCGTGGTATTTGCACAAAGACATATGGATCAATGGAACAGAATAGAGAGCCCATAAATAAACTCACACTCTTATGGTCAATTAATTTATGACAAAGGAGGCTATAATATACAGTGGAGAAAAGACAGTCTCTTCAGCAAGTGGTGTTGGGAAACCTGGACAGCCACCTGTGAATCAGTGAAGTTAGAACACTCCCTCACACCACACACAAAAATAAATTCAAAATGTCTTAAAGACTTAAATATAAGACATGACACTATAAAACTCCTAGAAGAGAACATAGGCAAAACATTCTCTGACATAAATTGTAACAGTGTTTTCTTAGGTCAGTCTACCAAGGCAATAGAGATAAAAGTAATAATAAACAAAGGGACTTAATCAAACTTACAAGTTTTGCATAGCAAAAGAAACTATAAACAAAACAGAAAGACAACTCAATTTATTTGGACCTACCCATACTGACTCTCACTTCAGGTTTTTAACCATCACTCTTTATGGTGTAGCACTGTCCATGGAGAAAGGCATTGACACAGACCAGGTGGGATGCTGCAAGGAACTAGGGCATAGTACAAGGTACTGGGAACTGGAAATGAAAGGAGGCCAGAAAGTAGGAAGCACAAGTGTGAAGTGATTTATCTGACTGTAGTATATAAACAAAGCTATTAATTCTTGTTTTTTACAGAGCCAAAATAAAATATATAAAGCACTGCTAATTTATCAACTCTTACTTGAGTTCAAAAACTCTCCTTTGGGGAACAATTTATGTCAAAATGACTTCATAAATATTCAGATGAAATTAAGAATATGTTAATACATCACATCTATTTGTGATTCACTTCCTACAATGAATTTAATGCTGATAAAGTATTTTCACAGAATGATAGTGCACAAAGTTTGGTCTCCATGCCATTTTTTGAAAAACGTTTATGCTTAATTGCATGCAGGTATGTGATAGATGGATGCTTTTGGCCAAGAAGGATCCTAGTCATAGTTTTCACCTGAACATGGAATAACAACTAGGAACAATCAAGTGAAATTCAGTTATTTATCAAAACCAAGGGTCTTTCCACCTTTAAAAAAAAAAAATGCGTTATTTTAATGTTTTTCTGTTTAGAGGCAAAGTGAGGGCTGTGAATAAGTGAGACTGTGTACTTAAATACTTTGAACCACGACCTGAGAGTTCTTAAAATGTAGTTATTAAAGACAGTGTGTTAATAACCATTGTTTTGCTCTCTCAAGGGACAAAAAATGAAAGAAACCATTTTATTTGATATAAATCTCAAAGAACAACTTATTTTAATTTCTATAGATTGTACCCTATTTTTCACTGATCCATTCAAACAATATTTATTGAATATCTATTATGTGCTGTGTACTATATTAGTGCTAATATATATTTCCATAAATGTTTATGATGTCCTTCCCAACTCTCTATGGAAAACTATGGGGGAAAGATGACAAGAAATAAACTGTATTTTATCAAAGATTCATTCATGTAGATATTAACATGAAGGTACTCCTTCATGACTTCTGAATTGACTCGTTTAAGCAGATATTATGGAAAACTTAATCTCTTTTTTAAAATATGAGATAATGATTATACCTAATTGAGTCAGTGTTTGGCATAGATGTTTATTGTTATTTTTGAGGTATTATTCAAATTGTATGATTAAATTACTGAGGAGAATCCTTAATATCTGGTATGTGTTATTTTGATCATTTTTGAATTAGTTATTCATAAAAGAATAGCTAAGTAGATGTTGTGGTTACCTTACCTAAATTATACTGGCTTTCTTTCTTTTTGGTTTTAACTTCTTAACCTGATCATCATCTGCCTTATATGAAACATTATTTAATTTGTTCCTTTGTTTGTTTTTACTTCTGAACACCCCTTTTGACTTAAAAAAAAAAGTCATGCTTCTTTTTGGTCAAGCTTAAACTGTCAATTTCTTAAGCATCTTCCTGAATTGATTATCTACTCTCTCCACTGAGTATTGAAACACATGGTCTCAAGATCACTCAGTCTCTTCAGTTGTTCAAGTGGAGCATGAAACAAAAGGCATTAAATACTTCCTACAAACAGGCTTCTCTAGCTATAGTGAAAATACTTTCAAAGCCACTCAATGTAACTACCCATATTCAGAGCCATCTACACACATATTGCAGGCAGGGTAATTCAACTTTCATACATTTTTTTTTAATTAAGAAAAGGCCAAGTAGCTATGTACCTTGTGCTGGATTCTGTTTGCTTCCACCAAATAAAGCAGATTTGATGGCAAAGTACCTTGTATGAAAATACCCTACATTTATCTTCTCTGGATTTAATGTTTATTAGAGGTTATGATATAAACTACTATGGTGATAAACATAGAGAATTGATAACTGCAAAAGGCAGTCAATGCCTAGAAATCGAAGTGGTGTAGAATAGAAATGAAAATGAGGATGTCAAGGACTGGTGTAACCCATATCATTAGACTGTTTTGAAAAATATCTCAGAAAGGAATGACCTCTTGTTTTGTTTGATTTCTACTATTTTTAATTGCACAAGTAATCCTTTGACACACAGTAAAGATTATCATACTAAGTGAAGTTAAGTCAAAGACAAATATCATATGATATCACTTATATGTGGGTTCTAAAAAAAATGATACAAATGAACTTACCTGCAAAACAGAAATAGACTCACAAAGATAGAAAACAAACTGATTATTACCAAAAGGGATAGTGGTAAAACAACAAGGACCTACTGTATAGCACAGGGAACTATATTAATATCTTGTAATAACCTATAATGAGAAAGAATCTGAAAAATAATGTGTGTGTATATATATATATATGTATATATATGTATAACTGAATCACTTGCTGTGCAGTTGAAACTAATACAACATTGTGAATTAACTATACTTCAATTTAAAAAATCTGAAAATATTAAAGAACTAATAGTCTCCTTTGAGCTTAGTTTAAAAAGTGAATAAAGGGAATTCCCTGGTGGTCCTGTGGTTAGGACTCAGCACTTTCACTACAGTGGCCCAGGTTCGATCCCTGGTCAGGGAACTAAGATCCCACAAGCCGCACGGCATGGCCAAAAAAAAAAATTAAGTGAATAAAACCTGAATTCTTAATCCCAGTATCTTTCCTGAGCTTTGTTCATCTGTTTCTAACCTTCTTCTGCTGGACATGGCCAACAAGATGCCCCTGGCACAATGTCCAAAAAAAATTTACTCCTCCATCATTTGCTGCTTTTGCTGACGTACGTTTCAGTCACATATGCCAGAAAACTGGGAGTCATTTTTATGTCTCCCACACTTCCTACACATTAATCAGTCACCAAACCCATGATACCCCCAAAATTTCTCTCTTATTTTGTGTCCTTTCTTCCACTTTTACAGCCTCTGTTCTAATTTTGTCTTCTCGCTGAATTATTACAATAAACTTTTTCACATGTACCACCTTTACACTAATCGTTTTGGACTTCAGTCATTTTCCATACCAGAGTAAAAACATCTAATTTAATATGTCTAATAATATATAATATATATATAGCCATATACATATATATGTTATTTCTTCGTTTGTTTAAAACAAAAACAATATCCTTGCCATATGATCACCTTCAAAATTCTTTCCTTATCACCTTCAAATTCAGCCATACAGGATGTGCAGTCACTGTGCTTTTATTCATGCTGTTCTTTCTGACTAGGAATACTTTAACCAAACCCTTAGACAAACAAATAAAATCTCACAATCTCTCACACAAGCCCAGCTTCACTTTTTCACCCAGAATGTAAAATGCTATGCTTTATTTCCTCACAGGTCTATTTTGATCCTTTATCACAGGATAATCACAATGCATTGCACTTCATGGTTAACTTGTTGGTCTCCCCAACCCTATTCCCTTATCAAACTTGGAGACTTTAAATATATGTGTATATTTTCCTGTATATCAGGTACCCAGCAGAGTGTCTGCTGACATTAAGGAGGTTTGTGAGTGAGTGAACATCATGTGTTTCGTATCCACATGATCCTATATTGTCAGTCTTTAGTCCTTCCCAAAGAACTCTCTTAAGTCCCCCTTAAGTGGGACCAAAGATGTACATTTTCCAAAATTGTTTCTACAGGCTGCTGATCCTATATGAGTACACCTGTTTTACATATTTTATTTTTATTTATTTTTTTAAAATTAATTAATTTATTAATTTATTTATTATTTTTGGCTGTGTTGGGTCTTCGTTTCTGTGCGAGGGCTTTCTCCAGTTGCGGCGAGCGGGGGCTACTCTTCATCGCGGTGCGCGGGCCTCTCACTGTCGCGACCTCTCTTGCTGCGGAGCACAGGCTCCAGACGCGCAGGCTCAGTAGTTGTGGCTCACAGGCCTAGCCGCTCCACGGCACGTGGGATCTTCCCAGACCAGGGCTCGAACCCGCGTCCCCTGCATTGGCAGACAGATTCTCAACCACTGCGCCACCAGGGAAGCCCACATAGTTTAAATAGATAACTGTGTTTCTAACCCAGTGAAATAATTGTTCAGAAAGCACTTTATGGACTCCCAAGCCACCACTTCTTCTCTTTAGATTCGATGGGCATAGTAAATACAAGGCATTATAAAAATTTAAGACAACCTCTAGAAAAAATGAGTTATTAAAAGTATCATTGATTTAGTAAATTTACTTCTAGATTCTAGGAGCGACTAAGACCTTAAGATGGATTGTGCCTATGTATTCAAGTATAGGACGCACAGAAAATCCTTCTGTTGTTTCCTTTTACATTGATTTATTTTGAGGTAATTTAATTCCCATGGATATTTTACTATAATATTTTAAAATATATTTTCAGGACATTTTAAAGTTCATCAGTTGGCTTTTGCATAATTGCAAACAGAGACCCTAAGGATGAGGGACAGTCATTATCATATTGATTTTCCAGATGAAGAATGATGTACACAGAAAGGTGGACTGTTTGTCTAAGACAACCAGAGCTAAGAAGTGGTAAATGATCTAGATCAACTTTAAGATTATTTCTATCAAATTATTTCAGCATCTCAGCAGTTAAAAGTGTATGCAACAAAGATATTTTCAGTGATAGCCTGCAGTTCTAAATGTCTTTGCGTGTTACATGCAATTGTGTATTTTGTAAATCTCTAACAACCTTAGCTAAAATTTGAAAAACTGAATTGATAATAACTAGAATATCTTTTTCTCATGACAGATACCAGTCATACAGGTACTTGTATCCTAAATAAATAAACATAGCCAATGCCTTCTATATTCTATTTCTGCCAAAATAAATTACCATAAATTCAGTGGCTTAAAACAGCAATTTTTTTCTTATAATTCTGGAGATCAGAAGCCTGGTAGGGCTCTCACTTGGCTAAAAATAAATGTCAGGAGGGCTTCATCCCTTTCCAGCAGCCCAGGTCTGTTTTATTAGTTTCCTTGCCTTTTCCAGGTTCTAGAAGCCATCTGCATTCCTTGGCTCCTGGTCCCCTTCTTCCAGCTTAAAAAATAGCAACAATGTATCTCTTTTTTTGAGGTGATTTTTTTTTAATTGAAGTATAGTTGAATTACAATTTTGTGTTAATTACTGCTGTACAGCAAAGTGACTCAGTTTTACATATATATATATATATATACATTCTTTTTCATATTCTTTTCCATTATGGTTTATCACAGGCTATTGGATATAGTTCATCACTAATTATTAGAGAAATACAAATCAAAACTACAATGAGGTACCACTTCACACCAGTCAGAATGGCTGTGATAAAGTCTACAAATAACAAATGCTAGAGAAGGCGTGGAGAAAAGGGAACCCTCCTACACTCTTGGTGGGAATGTAAGTTGGTACAGTAACTATGGAAAACAGTATGGAGGTTCCTCAGAAAACTACAAATAGAATTACCATATGATCCAGCAATCCCACTCCTGGGTATATATCCAGACAAAACTGTAATTAAATAAGATACATACACCCCTATTTTCATAGCAGCACTATTCATAATAGCCAAGACGTGGAAACAACCTAAATGGCCATCAACAGATGAATGGAGAAAGAAGATGTGGTACGTGTATACAATGGAATACTACTCAGCCATAAAAAGGAACAAAATAATGTCATTTGCAACAAGCAGATGCATCCTTATGCCTTTCTTCCATAGTTACTTCTCCCTCTCTGACCACTTCTGGTAAAGGTCCTTTGCTTTCATTTGTTCATGTGATTAGATTAGGCCTACTTGGATAATACAAGATAATCTCATCTCAAAGTCTTTAACATTAATCATTTCTGCAAGGTCTCTTTAGCTCTTTAACCTGTATTCACAGGTTCCAGGGATCAAAACATGGATGTCTTTGTGGAACCATTTTTCTACCTACCATGCCTTCTTTTCAAAATAGAGAAATGGTTCAGGGAAGTGTGAGAGGGAGTTAAAAGGACCATACAGAGGAGGTGGTTAACAGAAGTTTCCTTTCTGATATAGATAATAAATCAAATGAGGTTCAAAATAAGAATTTAAGTACCTATGGAATTAATTGTATGGTCAATATCATATTAGGGGAAGAAAAGTTAGATAATTATTATAATATCAACTACTCTTAAGGAAATATCTATTAATACTGGTAAAGTTCTATTCCATTATTACACTGATATTTACAGACTCTGTTAAAATGTACATCCCAGACTCCACCCACCACAGATGCTGACTCAGGAGGCCTTTGCTGAAGAGCAGAATTTTGCTTTTTAACAAGCATATCAGGTGATTTCTGATGACTGTGTCCATTTACTACCATCCTTCAAGAAATGATGCTGTAGTATTTATTTCTTTACCACTGGAGCTAGAACAGCTTAATTGTTCTAACTGGAATTTTGAACTGCTGACTCTGGAGAACATATATTATTCAAAAATGACATTTAGGGGCTTCCCTGGTGGCACAGTGGTTGAGAATCTGCTCTGCCAATGCAGGGGACACGGGTTCCAGCCCTGGTCTGGGAAGATCCCGCATGCCGCGGAGCAACTAAGCCCGTGAGCCACAACTACTGAGCCTGCACATCTGGAGCCTGTGCTCCGCAACAAGAGAGGCCGCGATAGTGAGAGGCCCGCGCACCGCGATGAAGAGTGGCCTCCGCTCGCCGCAACTGGAGAAAGCCCTCGCACAGAAACGAAGACCCAACACAGCCATAAATAAATAAACTAATTAATTTTTTTAAAAAATGACATTTAGTATGAAATAGAATAGCACAGTATAGAATTTTAAGTTAATGTAAATAGAATGACTGGGGCTTATGAAAATACAACTTTTTAATCAGTTCCTACAATTCTTTTGTCATTTAAGGATTGTGTACAACTAAAATGAGTTGAATATCAAAATAAATTCATTGATTGGCCACTCTACACATAAATCTGGGCCAACTGCTCTGTGAGGATCAAAGGAGTATTCTCCGGAGTCACACCTTTAGAAAGCATATTTGATCTTACCCATTCTGCTTTAAAGCTAAAGAGAAAATAATTTCTTTAATGGAATGTTAATGGAAAAATAGTTAATGTAGCTCAAAAATTACGAAAGAAAATATTAGTTTTAATATTACTGTATTTAGTTTACTATAAATATAATACAAATTGAAGGACAATTTCTAATACTAAAGCCCAACTATGGAACTTTCCCAGGAAGACAAGTACAGTGGTCCAGCAGAAATAGATTGACTTTTTAACATAAAATTGAGAACGACTTTCTGATGCAGAGCTTAATATTGCTTTGTAGTGACAATGATAATGGCATCCTCAAAGCCAAATAATTGGGTATAATTTTATTTTACTGAATTACCACCTGTTATTTAACCCAGAGATGCAGTCATCTCCGTGAGTTAGTTAACCTGTGAGTACTATAAGAAAAAATATATGTTAATTAAAGGATTATTAGAAAAATTAATTTCTGATTATTTTTACCAATCTAAAACTTGTTTTCTACTTTTATAGTTTTGTTATCAATTTTCATACATATTACAGATATTTATTAAATCCCAGCATTCATTTAACAATTTATTTTTAGATTAGGTCACATATTTCCTTGTAGCTGAATTGAACTTTCCTAATTGAAAATCAGATTAGATAGTTCACTTAACTTTTCTAATTAAACTATTCTAATCTATCCCCTTTGCTCTTAGCATAACTCTAACCACCTGAACGGGGCTGAAAAGGTCAACACCATCTGACTTCTACTCCCCTCTCCAGCCTGACTGCATACATTTACCTCCACCCACCAAAGTTATAGCTATTATAGTTCAGTTGCTGGGAGCCATATTTTCTGTACCTTCTCTGGACCTATGTGCATGCTTTTCTATACAAAGAACACTCCACTCTTTCTCCATGTCTTGCCTGGATACCTACAACTACATCCAAATTAGCACTATGAACTCAGTGCAAGTTATCATCTTACCCATCTTACTGTATTGTATTTGTCTACACTGTCCCTAAATTAATAAATTTGTTGAAAATAGAACCGAAGAATAAGCTAACTGAAAAAAGTGCTGTCTTGGTGATGAAGAGGTGATTAAGATTAGGTTCCTGGCTCCAAGTAGCTCACAAAATAATGGAAAAAAAAAAAAAAAAGAAGACACCTTGAAAGCGCAGATTAAAGTGTTGTATGGCAAGTGACATTAACAGAGAACCATTCATATGTAAAATAAGGTGTACAAATCCAAATAAGTTTCCTGACCTTTGCACTGGAGTTGGCAAAATGTAAAAGTAGAAGGAACCCCTTTATAAATTGACACAAATAAAATAAATATTTTCTTCTGTATGAAAAAGAAGCAGTTTTACTCTTTACTCCCCCTTTTATTAGGACTTGAAAAGGGCTTTTATCCATTTGCTATGAATTTTATGAAGCATGACAAGATGTCAGCTCACAATTTACCACTCTCATTTTTTCCACAATCATCTCTCATGAAATAACTCAATTGTATTTACTTTAAAGTTCCCCATCTTACTTAAAAATAAAGATTGGACTATTAATTAACATTGGTTTAATTAACTAAAGACAGGAAAGTACTCAAAACAGGTGTGCGAGTTATTTATTACATTCAGAAACTTTATGACTGATAAAACTATTTCTTAAAGTTATCTACATCGAATTATGAGATTAACTGAATATAGTTTTAAAGGCAAAAATTTTAAATAGCAGGGTATATCTAATGTTTTTTAAATGTAAGTGGATTTTCATGTTTTCCTAGATTTTTTTTTAATGTAGTGAGATTCAAGGAAAGGACTATTTAACAACCACCTGCATATGCAATCCATTTAAAGTTATCTCTATATTTGAAGTATAATGTGTTACTTACCTGAATGACATAAGAAGCATGAAGAATGTGAAAATATATGTGGAAATGGAGAAACAGCACTTGAAATATTTATTTCTTCTATCTAATAGTGAAATATTCTACCAATTTCTTGCAATCATGTTTATGTATGTATTTTGATAACCTGTATACTCCATGGTGTATTAACATTTTGCCATGCAAGTAAATCAGTTTTATAATTAATTTTAACAATGTTGGATTAAGATGAGTTTAGTAGACAATGTGTGTGAGTGTGTGGCAAGAGAATTGGGTAATCTTTAAATTTATTCAAAGAAGCCAAGCCCACATCTCTATAACTTGATACCTACTAGATGATTTAGAAATCCATTTGCCTAGGATGATTTTTGTTGAAAGAAAAAGGATGGAGTAAACTTTTGAAGATAGTAGTAACACTGTGGCCAAATACAGGCTACGTTACAATTCAGTCGTGGACAAAAATTATGAATTTCTATCTGGTGGACAACATGGCTTCAGTATGTCAGCAAATTTGAAATTGTCTGCATAAGTAGTGAACCCAGCTATTCCAGCATTTCCATTAAGATATGTATACTAGTAAGGCAATTATACTTCAATAAAGATGTTTGAAAAAAAAAAAAAAAAAAAAAGATATGTATACTGCCTCCGAAGCCTATATATTGTATTATCACATTTATTTCTACTGGGAATTAAAAGTATGCATCAAAAGGAAAGCCTAGTTTCCAAGTTTAAAAAAGGAGTATTGCAAGAAGAAAATGGAAGGTTACTTTAGTATACCTATCTGTAAATATGAAACAAATCTTTTACTCCGTGAAAAATAAAACACATGCTGATTCAGGTGAGAAGCTCAGTTGTAAAATCAAAACCTCAGTAGCACTAGGCCATCATCTCAGATGAAAGTATTAACCTTCTCTTAATCTTCAGGGACTTGTAGAGAATTAAAGATATAAGTGCCTATGTAAAAAAGGAAATCTCTGCGTGGAGAACATTTTTAAAGTACTAAATGGGCTCCTCGGGGGATATGTTCTTACTGACAGGCAGAGAGTTCATGTTCTTTTCAAGATTTTCACTATAGCTGAAACTCAGGAAAGCTAGTCAATTAATGGCATAGACTTTGAGTTGATTTCTATTTTCAGGTAGTTCGGTATGAATTGATGTCAACATATAAAAATTCCCATGGATAATTGCTTCCCCCTTGTGCTGATGCTCTCTTTGTAAATAGCTATCTGCCACTTATTTGTATGACATTTTTTTAAATGCGTGATTTTTGTGACCCAGGGTAACTCTTAACTGAAATCTTCTGCACATTTTGAATTCCATAAGAATATAATTACTTGAGTCATCTGCTTATTGACATGATCAAAGAACAATAGTTTAATATTTAGGAGTCAAAGCACAGTTTATTGAGCAGTAGGTTTAATTAAACTTTAGAATTCCTCTCTTGCTTAATTTTTAATAGAAAACACTGAGGAATTTTATAGAAAGCATAACCTGACACTTAAAAACTCTATCTCAGGTGTCATACTCTTCCCCAATTGGAATTCAGTTTTAATTTTTGAACTGTTTTCTTAAGAGCGAGATCTATAAGGATCGTCAAACATTAGAGTTAATACCCAATTAATTTCAGTGTTTTTTATAATCTTGGACTCAGAAAATCTACTTCTCTGTAATATTTGATTGCCTATAATAGTGCTGTCTTATTTTCAGAATCCAAAAATCATTTTTTAAATTATGGAATCACAGGTTTTTGGCAAATGTGAGTATTTATATGTTCTGATATTTATACTATTTCAATTATCCAATTTAAAAAATATGATACGTAGCTATATTCCAGATATATTTAGTCGTTTTAGTAATATTTGTTCCTAGACTAACTGTAGTGATTCTAAGAATACATGAAAGACATTATCAGTATGCCTTTGATCCTTTCACAGTAGTCTTCTCACATTTATAAATCTATTAATTTATTCAACAAGTATTTAATAAACACCCAATGACCAAAATATGTTAGGCACAGGGGATATGTTAATAAATAAAATAGAGAATGTTCTTTTTAAAGTGTAGTATATAATAAGGATGTTAAGTATTGGAAAGAATAAGAGGAAGTAGGTGAGTACTTACTCTCCTGATGGATAAAAAATTGTTATAGCCACTGTATAAGGAAATTTGGTAGTAAATAGCATTGTTAAAAATGGGTGCATATTCTTTTGGAACCAGCTTTTGGTATCTGCTCTAGAAAAATACCTGCACAAGTATACAGAAGGCCATTTCATTATTTTACAGCAGAATTGTTTGCATTAGATAAAATAGAGAAACAAACCAAATGTTCTTCCATCAGTAATGGCTAAGTAAACTACATTGTAATACTATGCAAGAATTTCAGTGAATAGGACAAAAGTTTCTTTTGGTTTGTAGAACATATTCACTAGATACCTTATATTTTAAAATATCTATAAAAACAAATCAAGATATTTACAGGGGTATGTGTGTGTGTATAAATTCATAGTAAGAAGTCAGAAAATGTATACATGAACTGATAATAATAGCTCCTTGTGGGAAAAGAACTAGATATGTGAGTGATGGTAAAATTTAACTTCATGATTATTTCTCATATCATAATACAATATTTGTAAAAATTAAAAATAAATACCAAAAATAAAATTTAGTGTGATGCATGCTGTAGAAACATGCATGAGTGAAGAACAGTAAGTGACTAATTTTAGGTGGCTGTAGAGCAGGGAAATAGTTCACATTACTGAGTTCAACAGACATTCACTGTATGTTTTACGTTCCAAAGTGCATTTTACCAATTTATATCTTAAAGATTTCATAGAGGTATGATGTAGGGTTTGTGCAGCTTTTCCCATGGCAAAACTTCCTACAGTGGCATTGGATATTGTTTACCCCAAAGTCTCACACTTAGGGCAGTTACTCCTCTCCCTCTCCACTGCCCACCCTGCACCCTATGCTGTTTCCTCTTTGGTGTCCTCCTTCCTGGTCCTATGAATCTCATGCAGCCCTCTCTTACCAAAATCTTCTAGATGTCACACATGACCCTCCCACCTCAGTGTACCTGTGGAATTAAAGTATCCTATTCTCTAGTCTGTTGCTTTTCTCATGAGGAAAAGCTCTCTCTGGAATTCTGGCTGCTGAAATGTTTCACCTTGTTATGAAGTGTATCTGCTAAACATTGCAGTGGGTGCTGTGCCTACCAAATGAGTTGGGTAAAATCTCATCTTCAAGAAGCTTCATTTCTAAGAGGGGAAAAAAAGACAGGTTGACCAAAAAGTGTGCTAACGTTGTGTAAATGTAAATACAGAAGTAGGTAAAGAGGACATTGATCACAAACAGTTAAATTTAAATAGAAAGGATGGAAAAAAGTTTCACAAAGAAGGTGAAATTTTAAGTGAGCATTGAAAGAGCAAATATTGCATTTTCTGGACCCTGAAGGATGAGCTTAATGATTCAGCTCAAGATAATATATTTTAATAACCACAGAAATGTTCAAATACTTCAGTATTGCTAGAGAAAAGAAGTCTTGGGGAGCAGAAATAGAGGAAGGTGAACCTTTCCCTTTGCATACCTGCTATTGAGTACTTGGTAGTTACATATGAATATAAGTATATTACATAGGTCACATGCTTTTAATAAGAAAAATGAACAATTTTTAAAATTCAGTTATACTAAGTACAGAATTTGTAAAGCACAGAAGTAGCCCTATATAATGTTATTGTTAAATAAGTACATATATGTGAAAAAATCAGACTTAAAGATAAAATTATTATCTTCAGTATTTCCAGATGAGTGACAAACAAGTGATTCAATCTCTAAATTTTATTTATCTTTAGAATAAATAAATAAAGTTAATCTTTAAGCTATAAAACCTTAAATATAAACTGCTTTTGAGCAATCATTGTAACTTTCTGGTGTGTCCTCTGGTGAAGTTAAGAGAAAGACAAAGTGATAACCACAGTCAAGCAACGCACTCTTGATGCATGTAATGTTAACTGAACAAGCAGTTAACTGGGCAAAAATAAGTTGAGGTAGCTTTCTTCTGTTTTACTCACCAGGAAACATTCCTAAAGAACTGCATTATCAGTTAATAAAGTATCAACAAATTAAGAAGATGCCAAAAAACAGGAAATAGACCATGCAATACAACTAGCAATTTTTTTGAAAAGGAATTTACAAATTCAAACAAAGAAGAGTTTACCCTCCCTAAATGAAACAAAGCAAAACTTCAGTTCAGATCTTGAGAAAGTGCTGTATATTGTAACTATCTTTTTAATGTGTTTTAGACCACCACCTCTCAGATTCCTTCTTGTCTTTCATACCTAGTATTCCCTAGTAGTCACTTAAAAAATAGCATACCCATGCAGCAATTTCAGTCTAGAAAGAAGATAATATTTGAGTTGAGACCTGAATGAGGGAACTAGCCAAGCAATGATCTACAAAAAGAATTGTAGGTTCAGGAGACAGCCATTGCAAAAGCCAATCTGGCTTATGTGCATGAACAATGGAGGTATTCCTAAAAGGTGAGGTCACAGAGGCAGATAGACTAAATAAATATTTGTAAATTATGATAAGGAATCTGGATGTGTTGCACTGTAATCATCTATTTGTCTACATCTTCCATAAGCCTGTTCAGAGACTAACTCCATCTCATCTCCCAGTGTATCACTGAGGTTCATACTGTGCCTGGCACTAAGTAGACACTCTGTAAATATTTTTTGGATGAAATGATAGATGCACAACCTATTTTATTGGAATTTGGTACTTCCATATATAACTTCTATTCAAGTATGTACTTTAAAAAATATTATAATTTATGTATTTGAAAGCCTGGGAGCAAGCTATATTTAAGCCAGGATTTGGGTCACTAACAATAATAAGAAAGTTCTCTATGAGTAAATGTAAAGGTCATGTGGGGGCCCAATTATGTAGATGCTTTAAGCTAAATCTAGTTCAGCATTGACTATGTGTTTCCTTTCTCACGTAGAACTCTAATGAGCTTTACCCATTATCTTGATCATTAGTGAACAAGCATTTCAGGAGATTAAAGACAGTGGTCAGAACTGAAAATTGTTCTCACTTGTCTTATTCACTTTAATTCTATATTTAATTGGGGAAGCTAATGCTTTCCTATTTCAGTTTTCTATTCATAATTGTTGCCTCATGAATGCAGTACGGCGTTTGACATTTCATGTATGCCACACAGAATTTGTATTCTACGTTTATTTAAGCAACTCTCATAACCTGTTGCTTCATGAATAAGCTCTATGTTTAGCATCCAAAATTCACCTCTGAATTTCAGCTTTTGAAATTAATTTCTGAGTGTTTTTTCACAGAAACTTCTCACTGAAATTGCCATTCAGACTGATGTCAATGAAGCACATCAAGAAATTTTGGTGAGACTCTGAATAAGTCATTCTAGATAATTTTTAAAAAATATATTTAAGCTAAAAGCATATTTAAAAAGCATAGTGTTTGCAGAAATAAATAAAATGAAGCTGATGTTTAATCATAGAGGGTGGGATGTGAGGTTTTTGGGGGATCAAGGGGTAAGTTAGGAGAGAACTGTAGTTAATTTTCCCACTTGAAGAGATTTCAACCCTGAATTGTCAGAATGTCTTCAAGAATATTGTTTAATGTAAAGAAAAAGACAAGATTTGGAGATTCCACTAAGGAAATTGTGGTTTAATGAATGATTAGTCAGGGTTCTCTAGAGAAATAGAACAGATAGAATGTGTATTTATATAAGGAGAGACAGAGAGATTTATTTTAAGGAATTGGCTCACATGATAATAATGGAGGCTAGCAAATCCAAAATCTGCAGGGTGTGTTGGCAGGCTGGAGACCCAGGGAAGAGCCATGGTGCAGTTCAAGTTCAAAGGCCCTCTGCTGGCAGAATTTCTTCTTGATTGGGGAAGGTCAGTTTTTCTATTAAGGCCTCAACTGATTAGATGAGACCCACTCACACACAGCAGAGGTCATCTGCTTTACTCAAAGTCTACCAATTTAAAGGTTAACCTTATTCAAAAAACACTGTCACAGAAATATTCAGAGTATTGTTTGACCCAATATCTGGGCACTTTGCTCAGCCAAGTTGACACATAAAATTAACCATTACAAATCTACCCCTTGTCACCTTGTCACCTATATACATCTCCTAAACTATACTTAATCTCTCAATAAGGACAATAATAAGGTCATAATTCTGCCTAACATGATACAACTAGCCTGCATACAACTGAAAATGGCTAACCCTTTTCCAAGAAAAGGATGCAAAGTCCTTGAGTGATGCTTACTCTTCTCCTTGACATCCTGTAACTTAAATATTATGGTGTAAAGTTAACAATACTTGAATACTATAATATAAAGTAAATGCATCTTCTGTTACATGATAAGAGGATAAGAGAGGACAGAAAACACATTTGTTACATATGAAAACACATTTGTAACAAAATAAAGAAAATATTCATGACAATTATATTTCTGATCTCTATATGGTCATGTGGTCAGAGCAAGCATCTCAGCTGGTCATGGTTCATTACTTGGTGGGGAGACCCAAACCTTCATTCCTGAGACATAGATATTTGGATGTTGTATGATACAACCATTCAGGTTTTCTAGGAGCTTCTAACTGAAGACAAATTTATTTTTGACTTTCTTAAGTACTGTTTCCAAAATATTTAAAAGGAAATACCATTAATGGTAGAAAACAGTAAATATATTGAAACATTTCATCCCCCATCTCTCTTCAGGTTGGAATCCCTCAGTGGCCAAAAACAGGACATTTCTTTGAAATTTGTAATTTTAGCAACAAAGTGCATACAAAACTACTATTTAACTCCATCAACTTTTATTTGCTTTACAAAATAGTGCGTTTCAATGACTCTCTATCAAGTAAAATGAGCACTTCAAGGGTCGTACACTGCTCTTTTCATTGGAGACCAGTATAAGCAATGTGTTCAGAAGATATACTTAGGGTCTGTCTACTTAGCAGTCGGATTTTAAACAGATAGCAAATAATGCATTTCTTGACTAGAGATGTGGTCAGCCCTACTCTTACTTACAGTTCCAGCCATGGGCATTACTTAACCCTGTGTACCAAAAGCAGTCATGATCAGGTTTTTGCTGTTTCACACTGTTACTTTAACCCAGCACTGCAGTTGGCTCAGATGATTAATTAAGCAACACTACAACTTAAAGAAGAGCAGAGCTTGGAACCCCAACACTAATCTCTAGAAAATGACAGTCGCTTTCATAGTAATAAATGATTGGACAGCGACTATAGTTGTCTTTAGCAAAAACTGTATGCTTGAACTGATGATGCATATTCCTGGTGTGAAGAATGACAAAACCTTCACCCATCATATAAAAATATCCCATAATCTATCCATTATTTTTGATAGGTCAAATCCTCCCAGACGGGAAAAAGATCTATCCTCTAATATTAATAGTACCTTTGAAATACATAGCCTATTTATAATAATGGTAGGTCTTAGATTTTTCTAGTCTTAGAACTCTAAGGAAATAAATTGACAAATTAAGGTTAAAACACTTAAGATAGAGTGGATGTATAAGAAATTTAAAAATCTATGTTTTTTCTCTGTATATTAAACATATATATTAATTTTTCAGGTATTTCATTCAATGATATTTAATGTTATATTTTAAGTTTGTATTGCACTTGATATTTTGCAAATGAATCATTGTATATGGTGACTCCTAAAATAATATGTCATTAATTAATATTAATTAGTTGTTTTTTTATTTGCTCATACCCAGAATCAATCTGAAGCAGCAAATAACTAGTATCTTTGACACTTTAAAAAATCTACAGTTTGATTGGAAAGTGTGTGATAACAGACAATATTTACTTAACTTGGAACTAAGCTTAAAACCAAGGCTTCTGAAGGCCAAATGAATGTTTTTTTCTAGTATAAAATAATATATAACCAACTTTTTAGGAACTTCCTTAGATTTTAATTTATGACTCATTTATGCAATATTTCATCAAAGAGTATTTATATATAAAATATTTCATTTCATTTGTTATTCATGGGAGTATTTGCTACTACTTTCTAATTCTTGTCTGGTGTGAATAATAACATATAAAAAAAACCCTTGCATGACTACCATCATCTTTATCAAATAATACACAATACATTGATTTGACTATTTGATCATAATATTTGGATAGTGTGGTGTTGTTCAGTACCATACAATTATGAAAAAAGCAGGGAGGAGAAAAATGAAAGTCTTAAAAACCTAATGGAAAGAGTGAAAATGGGGAAAGTGAAAAATACAGAGGAAATGGAAATAAATGCATATTATTGGAGTGGGGGTGTGCCACACAGACTGTTTCAAGGGAAGCTTAGTGTCAGTATGACAGATTTTGTGCCATCAGGATATTCTTAGCTTAAGAATTTCATGGATGATATTATACAAATAGGGAACACAGGGTTGCATGATTTGTTCATCATTATACCATGTATCTGTTACAACTGTATGTAATCCTAATGCTTTGTGTCTCAGTCATTTGTTTAGATGAATGAGTTGCTTTTGTTTCAATTGCTAAAATAAAAGTATATGAAGATTTTGTTGGCTTAGAGTGACCACACTAAAACAAAAGAAAACAAAACAACCTTAGGTGATTTTCTTTTCTGAGGAAAAATAAGGAAAATAATATAACCTAGGGGAAAAAAATCAGTCCTGCTTAATCTTACTTCAGCAGAGAAGGAAAAGAATTTGGCTTACTCAAACTCTGTCTATTCTAAAGATGGACACTTTAGAAATAGTATTAACTTTTCAAGAATTGTTAATATTGCTTATGTTGATGCATCAGTATTTCTTAATACACTAGAGAATAGTAGACTAATGTTCTCATAAAGTATATATTTTTTTAAAATCCTTTATCTTAATTTCATTATAAAGATTACTCAGTATTTGGTGTATGCCTTGTTTCCAATAAGTCATGTAAAGATTTGGAATCTTGAACAACTATTTGCATTGATTTTTCTTGTGAATAAAAATAATATGACTAATCTCCTGGCTAAAAAAGAATATTCCTCATATGTCTGGGTTATAGTATTTATTATTAGGTAACACATCTATTTATCGATTATTTGTCACCTGAATTCCTTTGAGTCTGTGGCTTTGTCACCAATATCCTAGCTACAAAAACAGAGGGAGAGAGAGAAGGAAGGAAGGAAGGAAGGAAAAAGGGAGAGAAAGAGAGAAAGAGAGAAAGAGAGAAAGAAAGAAAGAAAGAAAGAAAGAAAGAAAGAAAGAAAGAAAGAGAAAGAAAGGAAGGAAGGAAGGAAGAAAAGAAGGAAGGAAGGAGAGAGGCCAGGAGGAAGGGATGGAAAGAGGAAGGAAGAAAGAAAGAAAGAAAGAAAAATTCTTCACACACCCATAAAACTGAAATATGCCCACTGGCTGTAACCTATCTTCAGAAATGGATGTCACTTCATAAAAGTGAGATTCTCAGCCAAAGCTCTAGTTTTAAAATAAAACGTGAGCTTTAAAAAATTTTGTGTTCAAGCTTACTGGACTTGGCCCCTGGTTTGAAATCACTGCCAATTGACTCTCTGACAGCATGAAAATATAATGTTAAATCCTATGGATTTGCCATTTTAAATGTCAAAACTGACAAGTGTCAGCACTTTGATATAATTCAACCTAATAGAAGAGTAATAGTCACTACAGGGTATGAGGAGACAATATAAGATATGTTGGGCTTCCCTGGTGGCGCAGTGGTTGAGAATCTGCCTGCCAATGCAGGGGACACGGGTTCCAGCCCTGGTCTGGGAAGATCCCACATGCCACGGAGCAACTAGGCCCGTGAGCTACAACTACTGAGCCTGCGCGTCTGGCGCCTGTGCCCCGCAACGAGAGGCCGCGACAGTGAAAGGCCCGCGCACCGCGATGAAGAGTGGCCCCCGCTTGCCGCAACTAGAGAAAGCCCTCGCACAGAAATGAAGACCCAACACAGCCAAAAATAAATAAATAAAATTTTTAAAAAAAAAAAAGATATGTTTGTCTGCTAATAGTTCTTAATTACATAAGAGAAAGAAGTCAAGTATGAAAATTATGTTTTATATATGATCAGAAAAGTTTTAAAGTGGATTAGCTTGGATTGAGAATGGAAGTAGGATGGAAGACGTTCTAAGAGAAAAGAGAAATACCAAAAAATATATGAAGGTGGGGAAATGTAGACTGTATTGGGAGAGTTATAACAGAAAAAGTAGACTTCTATTGGATGCATGTGAAAGAATAGAGAGAGGCAAGAATCTAAGGGCCAACAGTGGCCAGATTTTAAAGATCTTTGACAGTTACATGAAAAATATATGAATCTAGTATATAATAGAAAAAGTAATAAAGGCTTTTCATTCAAAAAAGTCACATGAGCTGTCCTGAACTTTTTTTAAGATGGGTAAAGCAATGGTGTGTATATTGGGGAAAAGGTGTATGAGCAGACCCTCAAAGCTGACAAATAAAATTGAAACTATTTTAGCAATAATAATCTGGCAATAACACTACAACAAAATTGGCAGAAGAAATGGAAAAAAAAAGAGGGACTTGAGAAGCACTGTGAGGAGTTAATCTACATTTGTTACTCTCTTCTATGGACATGGTTAAATGCTATGAAATATCTAGATTTGGTCTCCAAGGATCTTAGAGTGTAGTAAACAGTATAACAAATGTAAGTCAGTGTCTATTATTAGTATTATTAAATTTTGTGGCCCTTCTACATGCCAGACTACTCCTAGTGCACTAACATGTAGAAGGCAGAAAGTGATATTACTGGAGAGACAGTGCTAGGGACCTCCTTCTGGGGAAGAGACAAGAAAGGCATTGTGAAGAAGGGGAAATAGTATTTACATCTTCAAATATTTGTAGACTTTGAACACATCAAGATGACTTGGCAATTAATTCAATATGGGGGAGTTAGCAATGAAAAAAGAAGAATCAATGATAACTAAGTTTCCAAATCTGAATGACAGTGCTCTCTAGGGAAATAAAGATATCTTGATTGAAGGGTGAGATAGTTTTCAGAGGAATGATGATGACTTTGTTTATAGCCAGGCTGAAGGTGAGAGATGCCAGTGCAAGTGCAGGGTTGTGAGTATTGAGAGAGCTGAGTTAGGCAGGAGACACTTGAAATACTAAGACCTTCTCAAAACTCCAGACACTCAATATCACTATAATATATCATTTTCCCCTTAAAATGCAATAATGTATGGCTGATCCTTAATGTTTATACATATGTTTATAAAATCATTTTTATCAGTTTTTTAGTTATCTGCATTTTACTTCATTTTCATCATCAACACCAACAGCTGCATTTGTTTATAAGAAATGAACTGTTTAATCACCATCAAAGAATGGTTTCATATGCAGCACTAAGCAGAGAGCAAGAAACTGGCCTTATGAAGAAATTAGGTTTACTTCCATTCCAAATCAGTCTCAGTCTGTGACTGTATGTCTCTGTCTCTGCCTCTGCCTTTCTCTCTTCTCGCTCTCTCTCTCTCTCTCTCTCTCTCTCTCTCTGTGTGTGTGTTTCTCAAATATCTGGTAACTGACACATTCCACATTTCAGGGTCTTGGAAACAAATCCATACTCTCAACAATATATATTAACTACCAATATGCAAGAGGATTGCATAGTGCTAGAGATACAATGTTTAATGGAATAGAGGGTCACATTTTTATGGTACTTACAATCTATTCACCATTCCTTCAACACAGTTGCATTTCACACATCTGCTATGAGAAAGAGATTTTGGTAGCAGAGAGGTAGATAGTAATATACAGCTAATACACCATTAACAAAGATGGCTGTGCTAGAAAGAAAAAGTCTCAGATGTTATTTATATCAGGAGGATCTGACCTAGCCTAGTTGATCAGGGAAGGTATTTTCGATGAGGGGACATATAAACCAACAACTGAAGAGTGACTTATCCAGTATACTAATTGTGACAAACATATTCTAGACAGATGAATAGCAAGTGTGAGAGAGTGGTTTAGGTAAGGTAAGAGAGGATATATGTTTAGATTTTCTGTTATAAAAGAAATTAAACAAAAGATAAGATTATTTGCTTTTTAACTCAATAGATGTATTTTTATGATGAAGTGGTTTAATTATTCATGGCCCTGGTTATTTGGAGGGGACACAAAGGAGGGGTGGTATTTGGTTAAATTGGAGACATTGTAAGTGGGCAAAAGGAATAATGTATTAGATTCGGGGACAAAACTTTTGCTGTCATTTAAGACACAATGAAAGGCTCAATTGGCTTTCTCCAAGCCGTTGCCTGCTCTTCGATGCCAAAATTTAAGGCATTGTGTTTGACTGAAAAGCACACTGTGAGTTGTATACATCCTTCCTGATCCCTTTTATGACCCAGAACTTGTATTTCAGTTCTATTGTAAAACCAGACAACTGTGAATTAAACTGAATTTTGGGTAAATTAAATCTGATTGTATACTTCTCCTTCTGTAAACAGGCCTCTAAAATTCACAGAGTATTTAATCCATTTTGAGTTTATTTTTTGCGCAGTGATAGAGAATGTTCTAATTTCGTTCTTTTGCAGGTATCTGTCCTGTTTTCCCAGAACCACTTATTGAAGAGACTGTCTTTTCTACACTGTATATTCCTGCCTCCTTTGTCATAGATTAATTGACCATAAGTGCATGGGTTTATTTCTGGGCTTTCTATCCTGTTCCACTGATCTATGTGTCTGTTTTTGTGCCAGTACCATACTGTTTTGATTACTGTAGTTTTGTAGTATAATCTGAAATCAGGGAGTATGATTCCTCCAGCTCTATTTTTCTTTCTCAAGATTGCTTTTGTGTTTCCATACAAATTTAAAGATTATTTGTTCTAGTTCTGTGAAAAATGCCATTAATATTTTGATAGAGATTGCATTGAATCTGTAGATTACCTTGAGTAGTATGGTCATTTTAACAATATTGATTCTTCCAATCCAAGAACATGGTATATCTTTCGATCTGTTTTTGTCATCTTCAATTTTTTTCATCCATGTCTTATAGTTTTCAGAGTACAGGTCTTTTGCCTCTTTAGGTAGGTTCATTCCTAGGTATTGTATTATTTTGATGTGATGGTAAATGGGATGGTTTCCTTAGTTTCTCTTTCTGAGAGTTCATTGTTAGTGTATAGAAATACAACAGATTTCTGTATATTAATTTTGTAGCCTGCAACTTTACCAAATTCTCTATTGAGCTCTAGTAGTTTTCCAGTGGCATCTTTGGGATTTTCTATGTATAGTATCATGTCATCTGCAAACAGTGACAGTTTTATTTCTTCCTTTCCAATTTGGATTCCTTTGATTAAAGACCTAAATGTAAGACTGTATATTATAAAACTCCTTGGGGAAAACAGACAGAACACTATTTGACCTAACTCACAGCAATAGTTTTTTGGATCCATCTCCTAAAGTAAAGGAAATAAAAGCAAAAATAAACAAATGGGACCTAACTTAACTTAAAAGCTTTTGCACAGCAAAGAAAACCATTGACAAAATGAAAAGACAACCTACTGAATGGGAGAAAATAGTTGCAAATGATATGACCAATAAGAGATTAATATCCAACATATATAAACAGCTCATAAAACTCAATATCAAAAACAAACAACCCCATTAAAATATGAGCAAAAGAACTGAATAGACATCTTTCCAAAGAGGAAAGGCAGATGGCCAACAGGCACATGAAAAGCTTCTCAACACCACTAATCATCAGGGAAATGCAAATCGAAACCACAATGAGATATCACCTCACACCTCTCAGAATGGCTATCATCAAAAAGAACACAAATAACAAATGTTGGCAAGCATGTGGAGAAAAGGGAACAATTTTACACTGTCAGTGGGAATGTAAATCGGTGCAGCCACTGTGGAAAACAGTATGGAGGTTTCTCAAAAAACTAAAAATAGAACTACCATGTGACCCAGCAATTCCACTCCTGGGAAAAACACTAATTTGAAAAGATACTTGGACCCCAGTGTTCACAGAAGCATTATTTACAATAGCCGAGGTATGGAAACAACCTAAGTGTCCATCAACAGATGAATAGATAAAGAAGATGTGATAGATATATAGATATATATATATAGATAGATATAGATATAGATATAGATATAGATATAGATAGATATAGATATAGATATAGATATCTATATCTATATATATATATATATCTCACATATATATAATGGAATGCTACCCAGCCATAAAACAGAATGAAATTTTGCCATTTGCAGCTACATGGATGGACATGGAGGGTATTATGCTAAGTGAAATAAGGCACAAAGAGATAGACAAATACTCTATGATACCACTTATATATGGAGTCTAAAAATATAACAAAATATAACAAAAAAGAAGAAGACTCACCAATATAGACAACAACCTAGTGGCTACCAGTGGAGGGAGGCGATACAGGGGTGGGGGAGTGGGAGCTATAAACTATCAGGTGTAAGATAGGCTCAAAGATGTATTTTACAACATGGGGAATATAGTCAATATTTTGTAATAATTGTGAATGGAAAGTAACCTTTCAAAATTGCATTAAAATTTTTTCAATTAAAAAAATGAAATTATCAGTCATAATTATTTTCTTAAGCAGATTTAAAATTGTATTGCCAAAATATTGTCCTGTAATTTACAGAAGTAAATCATAATTGATACCAAAAGAGTACCACCTTCAAGAGAAGGCTTTTCAAAACATCAAGCAGAATACTTCGTTTCTAATCGGTCTAGTTCACCTTTATTACAATTTTATTCTCTCTCTTTTACTTCAGTGTCAGCAAGTCATGTGATAGAATCCCTCTCATGCAGTCCGCTCAGAACGTTGTGCTTCAAAGTCCAACCTCTCTAGCAACTAGCCTTTTTGAAGTAGGACCTCAGGAGGTTGTAACCAAAGCACAATTATTTCTTAACTTTGAAACTTAGTCCATCTTTGCAGAAAAGCCTTCAAGTTCCTGCCAGCAGCTTCTGGTCTAATCTTTACACCTTAGCTATCCTTAATTAGTGCTTAACCTTACACCTTAGGTAGCCCCCTTTTCTAGAGCAGCCTTCTGCTACCCATGGCAGAAAAATCATTTTGCTTGTATTTTTCCCTGACACCTATCCTTATATATTTTTTTTCTTCAAAGTTAGAGATTGGAAGTATGAGAGAGAAAAGAAATGCAGTGTTTCCATCCCTCTTGATCTCATGATTTTTCTGCCCTTTCAGAAAAGGAGTATAACTTGATTTCCATGGCAACCCCACTGCTCCAGCCTTTAGCAAGTTTATACTTAATTTTTCCTTATATTTAATAGAACTGACATTATTTTTCTTAACTGAGCTTATGTTCATTTGCTGACAGAAGCTGCTTTTTTTTAAAAGGATCTTACATTGCCATACTGAGTGAAGTAAATCAGACAGAAAAAGACATATCATGATATCATTTACATGTGGAATCTAAAAAAAAAAGGTACAAATGAACTTACCTACAAAACAGAAATAGAGCTACATATGTAGAAAATAAACTCATGGTTACCAGGGGGTAGGGTGAGGGAGGGATAAATTGGAAGATTGGGATTGACATATGCACACTACTATATATAAAATAGATAACTAATAAGGACCTACTGTATAGCACAGGGAACTCTACTCAGTATTCTGTAATGGCCTATATGGGAAAAGAATCTAAGAAAGAATGGATACATGTATATGTATAACAGATTCACTTTGCTGTACACCTGAAACTAACACAACATTATAAATCAACTATACCCCAATAAAATTATTAAAAATAAATAAATAATAAACAAACAAATAAAAGGATCTTACAGTTTGGGGGCAACTTTAACATTTGAACATCCTGCAATACATATGTGGCTAAATTTGCTCTGTGTAGGTTAATCAGTCACTTTTACCTTAGTGGACATCAACAAATTCTGATAGGTTTACTCTTAATAGAGTTAGGGGAGAGTAGGGTCTAAATAGGGCTATTAACATAGAAAGGACATTCTTAAAATAAGGATTCAAAATGAAAGGACTGGGGATGAACATAAAGCTTATTTCACAACTTCTGTGGTCAAGTTGTTTAAATAACAGAAATATGTATGTATTTTAAATAAAAAGATGTATGCATGCTCTATCTCAAAATTTTGAGACTATTCACCCACCCACCATGGATAGTCATTTTCTTGCCAAAGCTGGAGATCGATCCAAGTGAACTTTTCTAGAGATTTTTAAAAAATCACATCTCAGATTCCACTCATATTTAATAAAGGCAAAGTTACTAAAGAATTGCAATAATTTCAAGATTAAATATTTAAACTATGTGGGTTAATTAATTTGCCCATGTCTTTTCTTCCTCTTTCTCTGTGTGTCTTTTATATTCAGTTTTTATTTCCTCATTTCCTTTATTTCCTTTAAAATAAGAAGGTTGAACTTGTCATAAGAACCTGAGGTTTACATGGAGATTAGTTAGAACTGGGCTTTTATGATGCTCTGTGTGGTGTGTATGTGTGTGGGGTGTGTGTGTTTGCATGTGCTTGCCTATGTGTGCATGCATGTGGGGAAGGAATCCTTGTTACCATTCTCTTATATACAAATAAATGATTGTATCAGTTTTCTTTACTATTAAGGACTTTTAAAAATCTTGAAATAGAAAATAGATGGGTACTTTACTTGGGTGAAGCATGTCTTCCCCTTATGTTAGTACTTCATTTTAACAGCCAAGGGCAGAGAGTGGAAATCAAGAAGTGCGGTGATAGAACCCTGAGGCGAATAAGCAAGATCAGGTGCTTCCTGCATAGTTTGTACTGACTCAGAAGAAAATAATCACGGTGCTAAGACAAAGATGAGAGGAAAAATCACCTACTCCTTGGTAAGGGTTTTTATTTTTCTAGTTACTCAGTAGGTTAGTTAATTGGCTAGTTAATGAGTTAGTTCTTTAGCTTAAGACTAGCATGCTGAAAAGTGCATGCAGGTATGATTCCTTGGTACAGATTTTTGTAAGTAAGTTACAGCAGCCAAGTTAGACAGACTGACTGATGTGTTCCTGCTGAAGATGACAAGATTGAGCAATCAAAAAGAAATGTAAGCTTCCAGATTGTGTTGTTTAAATATAGAAAATAAAAATGAGGAAATAAGAACAAGACAGAATATGAAATTTCTTAGAAAGAAATACAGTCTATTTCCTTTGTAGAATTTAGCCAGAAGGAGAAGTTAAATTTTCTTATGAAAATCAAACATGCACTCTATAAGAGTCTGAATAATACTTTGCTTAGCTTAATTAAAATTTAGTTTTAAACAACTGAGCCTCAGTTTCCACATCTATAAAATTAAGATAATGATAGTAGTTACATCATAGGACTGTTTTGATGATTAAATGAATAATTTTATTGAAGAGTATTTTAAAATGCTATCACATAATATTAAATAATAGCTATAGAAATAATTGCTAGGTTCTAAAACCATACACCTAAGAGAATATCTAAAATCAACAAAAACTGAGTTACAAGTTAACCCCATGGTGCTGACCTATTTGAAAAGATACATGATCCCTAAGATGTACAGAATGCAGAGATTGTATAAATTTGATGGTATTGTGATGTTGATGATGACAAAGACGATGATAATGGTAAGAAAAAGAGTAATAATCACCATTTATTTTTTTAAATAAATTTATTTATTTATTTATTCATTTTTTGGCTGCGTTGGGTCTTCGTTGCTGCACGCGGCCTTTCTCTAGTTGCCGCCAGCGGGGGCTACTCTTTGTTTCGGTGCGCAGGCTTCTCGTTGCGGTGGCTTCTCTTGTGGAGCACGGGCTCTAGGCGCGCGGGTTTCAGTAGTTGTGGCTCACGGGCTCTAGAGCACAGGCTCAGTCAGTAGCTGTGACACACAGGCTTAGCTGCTCTGCGGCATGTGGGGTCTTTCCGGACCAGGGCTTCAAGCCGCGTCCCCTGCATTGGCAGGCGGATTCCTAACTACTGTGCCACCAGAGAAGACCTCACCGTTTATTTAAGTACCTTCCATGGGTTAGATCTGTACTGGAAACATCGTATATGTAATTACTTATTATTTTGTTTTAAGTTGGCATTTACTGAGTGATTTTTAGGACTAAAGCACAATAATAAATATTATTGGGAACACAAAGACTCCAATGGTGCCTCTGATCTCAAAGTACCCAGTGTTATTGGAGAGATATGATATGAACTAGGACAAATTAAATATCAATGAAATATTTGCAGTTGCTCCAAACTTCCGTAGCTTCATCCCTTTGATTGGAAAGTAGTACTGTATTCAAATGTAAATAACTCATAAAATCAACTAGGGAAAAATTCCATCTTAACATGTTCCCTTGAAATCCAAGTCAAAAGGATAGACTATCACCCATTTCACTGCTAAACACAAAATAGCTATTTGTCTAACTATGCCTTTACATAACTTTTTGGTAACTTATTATTTCAGCTTTAAGTATGGAAGATATTTGAATTATCTGAGAGAGATATGGAATTCTGAATTGTAATCATCCAAAACTACAATGATGTCATCTGTAACATATCAATTGGGTAATTTTTCCTTTAGAGGTTAATGCAAATAATTTAATATAAATTACTAAACTAATTTATAGTATTATTTATTTCAGCTAAATGATGCAGATTTGAGCATTGCAAAATATAAATGGATATGAAACATGTAAAAGCAAATTACAGCACTTTTGGCATATATTGATTGTGCTTTTTGGAAAAAAATATGCTAGACTCTAGAGCCATAGTATTTTGCTGTTAAGTCACTTGGTCATCATCTGCCAGAGACTTCACTGAAGGCAGGGAGTTGAAAGCTTCAGCTATACACATACGACTTTATGTTATTAATAGATTGTATTTTTTAATATTTTCAATCACCCAAGATTAAAAGTCATAACTAAATAAAATAATGAGCCAAATCAAATCAAAGTTCAGAAAAAATGAGTGAAAATATAACTAATAATAATGTCTGCTGTTTAGTCTCTTGCAAACTGAAATATTTGTGCATGTTATGAAAATAATTGTTATATATGACTCCATTCTTGCACCTGATAAATATGCAGTTTATCAGCAAACTGGCAAATGGCAACGGGTCAAGGGAAAAGGAAAAAATTGTTGGGGTTTAGGATTTCTAAAATTAGTTATTAAAAAAATCTCAATTGATGTTTTTGATTTTAAAAAAAAATAACTTTAAAAAATATTTGATTGTAGAGCAGTCTATATTTTTTTAAACTCTAGGATTTAAAAAAGAGAGGATGTAAATATTCCTAGAGACGTGCTGTCCCTAATGGCCAGAGGGAGAAACTGGCATTTCTTCCTGTGTGTCCACACAGTGCAGTACTCTTTTTAGCATGTTATTACACTCTTCTTTTTTATTATTGTTAGCTTACCTGTTTATTCATTGTAAACCCTTAAACTGTGCATAGTATTGATTTCAGACGCAGGTGGCAGTAAGCGGCAGGTGGCAGTAAGCGGCAGCTTGCAGCAAGCAGCAGCAAGCGGTAGCTGGAAGCAAAATCTCAGCTCCCTGATGGGGAATCAAACCCAGGTTGCCTGGATAGAAACCAGAATCTTACCCACTAGACCACACGATCAGCAGCCAGAACCTAAAACCCCAGTGCTTTGTATACCTTGAAATGAAGAATCTGACAAGGTGTTGCAAGGTATAGAAGAAAGTAAAGTATTTATTAGAAAAGCAGAGTACATGTGAAAAGATGCACAGGCAAACTCAGCGGGAGAGTGGCGAGAGCTGTGCCTTTGGGAAGTTTATATCCTTTTTTAAGGGGGCAGTCTTCCGGGTCTTTGTCTTCTTCTGGGCCAATCATATTGTTTTGACCCCATGGCTAATTTGCCTCTGAACCGTCCCCCGGGTGTGCACGCACTCCTCAGTCAAGATGGATTTCATCACAAAGGCCTCTGGGAGGGAGATAGCAGGACTTACTATGGTCTGGCATTCCCTGCCTTTTTGACCCTGTGAAGGTTTTTGCCCATGCGTAGTGTCTCCCTTGCCCCAAGGATGGGAGTGTATGAGCTCTTGATCTTTTAACAGGGTTTAGGTCCTCTCTGTACCTGCCATAAAAGTGTCCAAAGTCCGGTTATCTACCTTATTCCTGTTGCTGTTTCTTATATGGAGGTGCACATCTCGAAATATAGACAGGAGTCTGGTCATAAATATGTAGTCCTGGAGCCCGTTTGTTTCTTGCCTAGGGAAATGTAAACAGGGCGCTGGTAATGAATGTCCGGTCTGGAGTCCATCTTCTTCTCACCCCAGGAGGTGTGAACAGGAGGCCAGTTGTAAATGCTTAGCCTGGAGCCCGTCTATCTCCTACCTCATTATTTTAGATTTATTTTCTTCTTTTCTTCCTTCCTTCCCTCCTCCTTCCCCTTCCTCTCTCCAAAAACATGTTCTTACAGTCTACCTAGTCCAGACCTCTAATCTCTTGTTTCTGTGTGCTGTGTATACTCTGTGTTGTGCCTTCACTACTGTTTACTATCCCTTCTTCCTGTGAGACTCCCAGTTTGCCTCTAACTCTAGGCTATTCCAATGTCTGAATATAGTATCCTACAATATAAGAATGTAACTAAAATTTTACTGCCTGTGGAAATAACTTTCCTCAAAATATATTTATTTAAGGACAACTATGTGCCAGGTATTCTTTGAGGTGCTAAAGATACAGCAATGAGCAAAACAGAATCCTTGTCTCCTAAAGTTTATATTTTATATTTTGCCTAGAGGAGTCAAACTCTGAGTGAACTCTTGTTTGTATTGCCTGTGGTGTTTGTTTCTGAATTCAATTTAGAACACTTTTTAAAACTGTAAAGCATTTTTAAGTTCTAGCACCCATTTACTTTGGAAACTTCTTTTATCTTTCTGTGTCATCAACTAAATTAATAAAACTGAAGAATTATATTTACCATGCCCTAAATTGAATGTTATAGTCTTAGAAGTAAGATACTATGTGTGTGTGTGTATGTTCAGTATATGTATATGTATATTTGTGTATGCATGTATACATTTATCTTAGGTTTTTTTTTTTTACTTCTAAGTATGTAAACTTAGGTAAATTTTTTAACCTTTACTAAGTTTTTCTTATTTTGAAAATGTAGATAATAGGGTCTATTTGACAGTGTTATTGTGATGATTAGAAATATTGTATGAAAATGGTCAATGAAGGACCTCTTACTATGTCACAAAAAACTAAACAGATGTGGAATCTAGGGGTTAAAGTTAACAAAGTAATTTGCCCAAGGGTGTAACTTGCTCAAGTAAGTAGCAGATCTGAACTCAAGATCTTGCCTTGTTATATCTTTTCTCCAACTTCATACTCAGAAAACCAGTTTATCTTTTATATGCTAAAGCATTGTCTACATGCTTGTTTAATTTGAACTAAAAATCTTTAGGAAAAATATTAACTACACATTTCCCACTTGTGTATTAGCCTTGCAGAGCACTACATTTCTCATCTCAGGCTTTTTGGTTTTCTTTTGCTTTGTTTTTGAGAAGCTCAGTTATATCTGCCATCTATTCCCAAGTGATTTTCTTCTCTGCTGTGACGGTGTCTGTCAGTCACTGCCCTATCAGTCTTTCTCAATCCATGGAATGGCTCCATAGCCAATGTTACTGCTTTTCAGCGGCATTGCCTTCTTTCCTCTTATTTCCTCTTCTTCTTATGTTTTCATCCTGGGGAGAGGAGGAATTGATGGGGGGAGAGGTCTTTTCTTGCTTCTCCCTTTTTTCTTACTTTAATTTGAAAAGAGTGGCCTTTCCTAAAAACGCCAGTTAATCAGTGTTTCTTTCCTAACCTGTGTTTGGAGCACAGCCTTAAAGTCCTTTATTCTTTATAGTCACATGTATTTGGTTTTGTCTGCTAAATAGCTATTTCTTTAACAGGAAATGAGAATTTAGTTTAGGGTTTTTTTCACTTATTTATTGACTAGGAGCCATTCCTTACATCTGAAGATTATGGAAAACAAATTCTAGAGGTCTGAAGTATTCAAACTAATTTTGCTCAGCTATTATCTTCTAAACACTTTAAATGTTGAATAGCATTGCATTCCTGTCTCCAATTTGCCTCTCCTTTCTTTTTTTTAAGTCTTTAGTGGATCCCCATTGCCCTCTGAATAAGGGGCAAGCAAACTCTTTTAATAAAAGACAGAATCCTTTGGCATTTCAGTTCTCCTGAAGAAATCTTTAGTTCTCTGAAGGTGGCAACCTCCCTGGCAGTCTGGACTTTTTATGTTGGCTGCCCCTACTGCTGGTTCACTGATCTCACACCACCTCCTCCCCATCCCATCTCCCTTGAGAGACACTGGTCAAGACAGGAGTTACTTCCTCTTTGAAACTTCCCCTAAGCACCAAAGACTTGTTAGGCATTTGACCTTGGTTCTTATAGGGTCCTGGGTATGCCTTCAGAATAAGGCTTCTGCTACACTATAACCCTGAAGACAAGGGAGTGGTGTCTTATTCTCATTGTACTTCTAGTCTAGCATATACCATAGAGACCAACAAAAAAGCAGGATCTCAGTAAATATGTATTGAGTCAACTGAACTATCTTTAATGTTCAAATAAATTGCTGTTGTATATAGTCATTATATTATACTTGTGGGCTTCCTAAATGCATTCAGAATGCATTGAAATGAAGTGTTTATTAAAGGTGTTTAAAATTTAATAATAATAATTACTCAATAGTTTGCAAGATACTAATTCTTACTAAAATTTAATTAAATGTTTGCACCTGATAAGGACTTTTAAAGTGTATTTTATTCTGCATAAAATGTAGTTCCAAGAAATATAAGAATAGTATTTTCCTGATAACATATTTTATATTCTAAACTAACTATAGTTCATATTTTCTAGCATACTTATTACTTTATTACTCTCTGAAAAATATTATTTTCTGGAAACAAGCACTTAGAACCCAGTGAGAGACTTTTTGTTGATGTGTAAAGGCATTTAAGGGTAGTTCTTGTGTTGGAACACAACATCCTTTTGAAGACTTATAAAAGCTATAGGCTCTCTCTCTCTCTCTCCAGAACAATGCCCAAATGCACATATGCTCAACAATTTTGCCTACAATTTTAAGATTCTTGTGTTTCATTCAAGAAAAATAGGTTAAGAAATCCCAGGCTAAAATCAACCTGAAAAGAACATGGACTCAGCCAAGAGGTGGGACAAAGGTGGAAGGACAAGAGTGTTAAAAATGGTCAAGAAGTATGTGCTTCAGAAAAGGTTGCACAATGGTTTATAAATCTGAAATACTTCCTAACTTGAATGCTCCCTAAAAAGATGATTTCAATTGTTTGGAATCAAAACAACTTGTACTCATTCATGCATCCACCCATTCAATTAGCCACTGTGCTAGGAACTGAGAGAGTGGAGGGGAAGTGCAACTGTGGAAGAATAGTTATTATTTTAAACTAGGCAATTTCTCTGTGTTTCTCACATAAACAAGCATATCATGCTAGAGATAAGGAAAATGAATTCATTTGTTTGGAAGTTTCTGCTTACTATGACACTGATTTTATAGCCAGTAGCCATTTTTCATTTCTAATTACTATTGATATTACATGCAAATAAATGAAAATTTTAATGAATTCTAGAATCACAAAATATGATTTAATTATATTAATATTAAATGACTAGAATGAAAAGTATTAATGTGACATATAATCAAGGCAGTAATATTGTAAGGTTATCATTTTAAGCATCATAACAGTGCCCAAAATAGGATGAATATTTTTATAGAAATTTAATGAAAAACATGGCATCTTTTGATTACCCTGAAATTATTTACATGCAAAGGGGTATCTCAAATTAAGATAGCAGTTTTTGTGCCTTCAGCCAAACTCAGGTGGGGTTAGAGGTAATTTTAATTCTCTGTGACATTCATTGAGACTCAGGCTTGGGTCTGTTTTCCTAGTAACATGGAACTGCTTTGCAGTGAGACACCAGGGGAAACTTTGATCAAATCATTGTAGAAGTAATTGTGGCCTCAAGTAAATTGCAGTGGAACCAAGGAAAACTTTCTGTATATAATCTGTCAGAAAACCAGAGAGAATGTGGGTAAACAATCACCTTGGAAAGGAGGGCACAGCACTACATGTATATGATATTGTTATCCACCATACTTGGTGACATATTATGATCCATGTGCAGGTGTGACTGAAAGACCTATTTGTGAACAATGGGCCTTTTCATGCTGTACATGCTAGGATGATTCTCTGGTTTTGCAGCTGCAACTGCTATTCGCAAAGCATGCTGCTGTTTAAAGGGCATCCATTTAAATGTGAAGCCAATCCCAACTCTGCACAAAAGAGCCACCCAATTCCTGAATATACCATAACAGTTTGATCTGTCTGTGCTGAGTTACCTAACTTTCTACAGCTCCATCATATTGCTTTCCCCAAATACTCCTGTACTCTTTACTAATGCTGAAATTGGCAAGAATTATGTTTTCATGAATATCATTTAAACTCTGGGCATTTGTTTTCTCTTCACTCACTTATCCATTCATTCAGAAAAGATTTTCGAAGACCTATCATATCCCTATCTTCTTCCATGTGCTGCATGTGAAGAATAGAGCAGGAAGAAGACACATACTTTCCCTGAACACTGTTTTTGGCTGCTCCAAACCTGCTACTTGATTTTAAAGATGGCTTATAAATAAGGTTTATAGATTTACTCAAGAAACAAGCAGCCCTCTCTGGAGCAAAATCATGTCACATGACAATACTGAAATTTGAACAGACCCATAACTTCAGGTATTGTCAACCTTCTGTGATGTTTGGATATGGATACAATGACACAAATGATGCAAATACATTTATGTCATTTGTTACTCCAGTTTTTAATCAGTGGTTTGTTTCCCACTCTATTCTGCCAGAAATAATACCATAACTTTTCTTTATATTGACACCTTCTACTTTCCACCTTTTTATCTTCTGCATTAAGGTGTATGTTCCTTAGGGGCAAGGGCTTCTTTATCTTTGTTTCCTTTGCTAAACCTTGCATATAACCTGGCATATATATAGTTGGTGCACAATAAAACTTCTTATTGTTCCTTGACTACAGGAACATGTTCCTGCTTTGATTTTGCACAGCCTCTGCAATTACTATTCCCTCTGCCTGAAATACTCATCTCATGGATATCCACATGGTTCACTTCCTCAACCCTTCACTCTGTTTGAACATCATCTCATCAGAGAGGCTCACCATAACCAACCTACTTAAATTAGAAACTTCACAACTCTCCTATTCCACCACCACCCACACTTCCTATCCTATTCTCCTTACTCTGATTTATTGTTCTTCATAGCATTTATCACTATCTGTCACATTTGTTTATCATTTGTTTTCAACTACCAAAAGCTCTGTGAAGGTAGGAACTTTGTTCTATTTACTATTTTATTCCCAAAGCCTGGAACAATGCATAGAACCTAATGGAATACTCAATAAACATTTGTTGAATAAATGAATGAATGAATGAATGAATGATATAAATCCATGCATATCATATACTGCCTAACAAAGCATAGAGATGTGATGGTTTATTGTATGACACTGGTAGTATGTGAAGAGTTCAGGTAGATGCTTCTGTAAATGTTCCTCTGGGATGATGACACAACTCCCAGTAGCAAAAACCTTTTTGACAATGATTGACTTGATGTGATGCAATAATTGCATAATTGCAGAAAGAGAAGAATGAATCTGCTCATTTCTGGTATAACACTTGAACCATAGATAGGTGAATACATTTCCAGAATTCTACCATATCGTCTTCCTCTTGTTTGATTAGTGAAATGATTGCTTTGACAATTGCAAGCTTATGCCAGGCACATTTTGCTAAACTAGAGTAGATCATTTCTATTGGTAGTTTCAGTCCCATGTGGCCCTATTACTTTCCCCCATATTTATGCCTCACTGTGAACAGAAGTGCTCAAATCCCATGTGATAATTTGTTAGATGCTGGCAAATTTTCAATGAATCTGTCTAATCCTGCACTGAATGTCTCTTTCCCTTTTCCCTTATTTGTCAGAAGATATCTATACACTAATGGTAGCTTACATTTACCCATATGCCCAGGCCAGAAGCTGGAGTAGCATCCTTGATCCCTCTCTCTTCTTCAGCCCCAAATCCAAGCATTAAAAATGGTAAGTCAGTTCTGTCTTGAAACTGACCTCTTTTAATTCCCACTGACATTAAATTAGTGTAAGCCAACATCACCTCTTGTGAAGGCTAATGCATTACCTTCTCCCTGGGTTTCCTGCCTCTGGTCTAGTTTCTCTCCAATGCATTCTCCTAACAGAATAAAAGATAGTTTTTCAAAAATGCAAATCTATACTGGCTTCTCTTAATCTTCAGAATAAAGTCAAATTCTTCAGCTTGGCATGAAAGGTAATTTATGAATAGACATCTGCCTCATTTTCCAGCTTCCCAACTACTTCTAATCCCTTTGAGCTCCAGTCCTTCTGAGTTATCTGCAAAATCTCTGAAAAAGTCATGTTTTTTCTTGACTCTGGACTTTGTACACGTCATTCTTTATACTTGGTAAAACTTCTCTCCCATTTTTAGTGGGGTTTATTCCCCCTTCCTGATTTCAGTTTGGAGACTATCATAGTCATAGTTTTCTTGATCCCCTGAGACTGAATTAGGTGCCTTTCATCTGTGCTTATTTGTCACTCTGTGATCACCCCTATCATAAGATTTAAAACAAACGGTGCTGTAATTGCCTATTTACTTTCTTCCTTACCCACTAGCCTACAGGTATATCTTCTGTGTTCAGCACAGTGCTTGACACACAGTAAATGTTCAGCATCATTTGTTGAGTAAGTTCTTAACTGCAATGAAAGTGTATTTATATTCATGGAGCTGGTATGTTTCCATATTACGTCTACCTATAAGTCACTTTTGGAAGTTCACAGATCCTTCAAGACAATCAGAGGCTTTAGAATATATACAAATGTGATTTTAAATTAAAGCTTTTCTTTATTTCAAAGCAGAATGTATCCATTACATGTTGATCAAAAATTCACTTTTATTATTGGAGACAGTACGTGTGTTCATATGAATATGAAACGAGGTTTATTTAAAGTATTGGCTAACACTTTCAGCAAGTGTAAGGCAAACATAATTTTTAACCTCCTTGAATGAAATTAAACAGTGTGGATAAATCATTGATTAAGATTACACTTTCATTTAGCCTCTTCTACCTGAAAAGTGTTAATTATTGGATTTGTGACAACACCAGAAAATGAGTAAGAATAAATTAATAAGCATAATACACATTCAAACCTGATACTATCAAACTTTAAAGTGACTTCCCCTAAAGTTAGGTGTGTGACTTAAAACTATAAATTTTTTCATTTTTATTTTTTGCTGTAGAGGAAATATTTAACCACAGTAATATATATTAATTTTTTCTCAAGGCACTTTTATTCTTACACACTTTTTTCCAGTCATTGAAGAAAAGTTAACTTATAGCTATCTACAGCTTCAAAGACAAACCACAATAAGTTCAAATTAAATACAAATAAAATAAAACAATTGAAAACAAAATTTAATATCCAGGTCATTCAGAAGATTCTGAAGTAATACAGGAAAATACAAAGGTAAACTGATAAATATAATTGTAAGATATTTAACCACACACACATATATATATATAAAACTAAAAAACCAAATAAAATAAAAATAATAATAATAAAGATAAAGATAATAGGAAAACCAAAGAATGGGAAATATATAACTAATGGCTGATGGAAACAGGAATAGAAAGAAATTCATATAATAAAAATATTTTTTTAAAGTATTAACAAATCACAGTAATGATACTAACATGTATAGTTTTTAAAAATTTTTTATTGATATATAATTAACATATAGCATTATGTAAGTTTAAGATGTACAATGTAATTTAATATATTTATATATTGCAATATGATCACCACCATAGAATTAGCTAAAACCTGTATCATGTCTCATAATTATAATTCCTTTTTTGTGGTGGGAACAACTAAGATATAGTCTCTTAGCAACTCTGAAATTTATAACACAGTATTGTTGTCTGTAATCACTATTCTGTGCATTACAGCTCCAGAACTTATTTATCTACTAGTTGCTAGTTTGTACCCTTAAACATCTTCCCAATTCTCCCACCCTCCATCCTTTGTAACCATCATTCTACTCTCTGTTTTTATGAATTTAGTTTCTTAGATTCCTCATATAAGTGATGTCATACAGTATTGTTTTTCTTTGTCTGACTTATCTCACTTAATGTAATGCCCTCAGGTCCAACCATATTGTTGTGCAAGTTGCAGGATTTCTTTCTTTTTCATGGCTGAATAATATTCCTGTGTGTGTGTATAATACTAGCATATCTCATTTTATTGCTCTTCACTTAATTGTGTTTCATTGATATTGCATTTTTTTTTACAAATTGAAGGTTTGTGGCAACCTTGTGTAGAGCAATTCTGTTAGCACCATTTTTTCAACATTTGCTCACTTTCTGTCTCCATGTCATATTTTGGTAAATCTCTCAATATTTCAAAATTCCATTATATTGTATTTGTTAAGGGCATCTGTGATCAGTGATCTTTGATGTTATAATTGCTTTGGGGCACCGTGAACCATGCCCATATAAGACAATGAATTTAATTGACAAATGTTGTGTGTGTTCTGACTGTTCCACTGACTGATTGGCCATTACCCCATCTCTCTTCCTCTTCTCAGACCTCTGTATTCTCTGTGACACAACAATGTTGGAATAAGTCAATTAATAACCTTACAATGGCCTCTAAGTGTTCAAGTGAAAGGAAGAGTCACATGCCTCTCACTTTAAATAAAAGGCTAAAAATGATTAAGCTTAGTGAAGAAGGCATGTTGAAAGTCTAAATAGGCAGAAAGCTAGGCCCCTTGCACCAAACAGGTAGCCAAGCTGTGAATGCAAAGAAAAAGTTCTTGAAGGAAATTAAAAGTGCTATTCCAGTGAACACACAAATGGTAAGAAAACAAAACAGCCTTATGGCTAATACAGAGAAAGTTTTACTGGTCTGTACAGAAGATCAAACCAGCCACAATAGTCCCTTGAGCCAAAGCCTAATCCAGAACAAGGTCCTAACTCTCTTCAATCCTGTGAAGGCTGAGAGAGATGAGGAAGCTACAGAAGAAAAATTTGAAGCTTAGCAGAGGTTGGTTCTTGAGGTTTAAGGAGATAAGCCGTCTCCATAACATAAAGTACAAGGTGAAGCAACAAGTTCTAATGTGGAAGCTGCAGCAAGTTATCCAGAAAATCTAGCTAAAATAATTAATAAAGATAGCCACACTAAACAACAAATTTTCAGTGTAGATGAAACAGCCTTATATTGGAAGGAGATGTCTTCTAAGACTTTCAAAGCTAGGGAAGACTTTAAAGCTTCAAAGGACACACAGTAAATGATTCTCTTGTTAGAGGCTAACTTCAACTTTAAGTCGAAGCCAGTGCTCATTTATCATTCCCAAAATCCTAGGCCCCTTAAGAATTATGCTGAATCTACTCTGCCTATGCTCTATAAATGGAACAACAAAGCCTGGATGACAGCACATCAATTTACAACATGGTTTACTGAATAGTTTAAGCCCACTCTTGAGACCTACTGCCCAGAAAAAAAATTCCTTTCAAAATATTACTGCTCATTGACAATGCATCTTGTCACCCAAAATCTCTGATGGAGAGGTACAGTGAGATTCATGTTGTTTTCATGCCTGCTAACATAGCATCCGTTCTGCAGCCCATGGATCAAGGAGTAATTTTGCCTTTCAAGTCTTATTATTCATAGTGATTCCTCTGATGGATCTGGGCAAAGTAAATTGAAATCCCTTTGGAAAGGATTCACCATTCTAGATGCCATTAAGAACATTCATATTCATGGGAAGAGGTCAAAATATTAACATATATAGGAGTTTGGAAGAAACTGATTCTAACCCTCATGGATGACTTTGAGGGATTCAAGACTTCAGTGGAGGAAGTAACTGCATATGTGGTGGAAATAGCAAGAGAGCTAGAATTAGAAGTGGAGCCTGAATATGTGACAGAATGAATTGCTGCAATCTCATGATAAAACTTTAACAGATGAAGAGTTGCTTCTTATGGATGAGCAAAGAAAGTGATTTCTTGAGATGGAATCTACTTCTGGTGAAGATACTGTGAAGATTGTTGAAATGATAACAAAGGGTTTAGAATATTACATATACTTAGCTGATGAAATAACAGGAGAACTTGAGAGGATTGACTCCAATTTTGAAAGTTCTATTGTGGGTAAAATGTTAGCAAACAGCATTGCATGCTACAGAGAAATTGTTTGTGAAAGGAATAGTCAATTGATGCAGCAAACTTCAGTGTTGTTTTATTTTAAGAAAGTACCACAGCCACCCCAACCTTCAGCAACCACCACCAATCAGTTAGCAGCCATCAACATCAAGGCAAGATCCTCCACCAGCAAAAACATTAGCACTCGCTGGAGGCTCAGGTGGTGGTTAGCACTTCTTAGCATTAAACCATTTTACATTGAGGTATGTACATTGTTTTTTTAGATATAATGCTGTTGCTCACTTAATAAACTACAGTATAGTGTAAGGATAACTTTTATCTGAGCTCAGAAACCAAAAAATTTGCGTGACTTTCTTTGTTGTGATATTCACTTTATTGCAGGGGTCTGGAACCGAACCAGCAATATCTCCAATATTTGCCTGTATATCCAGAAATGGAATTGCTGGATCAAATGGTAGTTCTATTTTTAATTTCTTGAGGAACCTTCATACTGATTTCCATAGTGGCTTCACAAGTTACATTCCCACCAATGGTAAACATCTCCACATCCTCGTCAACACTTGTTATCTCTTGTTTACTTGATGACAGCCATTTTAACAGATGTGCAGTGATACTTCATTGATTTTTTATTTGTATTTACCTGATGACTAGTGATGTCAAGCATCTTCTTATGTACATGTTGGCTATTTGGATGTCTTTTCTGGAGAATGTCTAGTTCCTCTGCTCATTTTTTAAACATATCTTTTTAATCAAATTATATGAGTTCATTATCTATTTTTGGATGTTAACCCCAATCCAATATGGTTTGCAAATATTTCTCCCATTCCACAGGTTGCCTTTTCATGTTAATTGTTTCTTTTGCTGTGCAGAATCTTTTTAGTTTGATGTAGTCCCACTTGTTGATTTTTGTTTTTGTGCTTCCAGTGTCTTATCTAAAAAATCTTTGCCAAGACCAATGTCAAGGAGCTGTTCCTTATGTTTTCTTCTAGGGGTTTTATCATATCAGGTCTTATGTTTAAGTCTTTAATCCACTTTGAGTAAATTTTTCAGAGTGAGGTAAGATAGGGGTCCAATTTCTTCTTCATGTGGTTATCAAGTTTTTACACCATTTGTTGGAGACTATTCTTCCTTCATTGAGTGTTCTTGGCTCCCTTGTCAAATATTAGTTGACTGAAAATGTAAGAGTTTGTTTCTGTGCTCTTTATTCTATTCCGTTGGTCTATGTGTCTATTTTTATGGCAGTGCCATACTGTTTTAATTGATTACTATAGTTGTGTAATATGAAATCAGAAAATGTGATGTCTCCAGCTTTGTTTTTCTTTTTCATGATTGCTTTGGCTATTTGGAGTCTTTTGTGAAAACATACAAATTTTAGGACAGTTATTTTTCTATTTCTGTGAAAAATGTCACTGGAATTTTGTCCGGGATTGCATTGAATCTATAGATGGCTTTGGGTAGTATGTACATTTTAACAATATTAATTCTTCTGATCCATGAACCCAGCCATCTTTCCATTTATGTGTGTCTTCTTCAGTTTCTTTCATCAAAGTCTTGTAGTTTTCATTGTACAAATCTTATACATCCTTGGTCAAATTTATTCCAAGTATTTTATTGTTTTTGATGCTACTATGAAAGTGATAGTTTTCTTTATTTACTTTTCAGCTGTTTTGTTGTTTGTGTATGGTTGTTAGTGCAACTGATTTCTGTATGTTGATTTTATACATGGTACTGATACATTTATACATTTATACTGATAGCCTAATGGAGGTTTCTTTGTAGGTTACAATCAATCCCTGGCTGCTTTTAGAATTTTTCTTTATCTTTGATTTTTGATAGTTTCCTTACAATGTGTCTTGGAGAAGGTCTTTTTGCATTGAGATAATAGGGTGATCTATTGGCTTCATGAACTTGGATGTCCAATTCTCTCTCAGGTTTGAGAAGTTCTCAGCTATTATTTCTTTAAATAAACTTTCTATCCCCTTTGCCCTCTCTTCTCCTTCTGGACTCTGATTATTCTTTGTGCTTTCTATGGAATCCCATAGATCACATAGACTTTCTTTGCTCTTTTTCATTCTTTTTTCTTTGTTCTCTTCTAAGTGAGTTATTTCAACATCTATGTCCTCTAACTCATTTATTACGTCTTCATTTGTCCTGCTCTACTGCAGATGCTCTTTATTGTATATTTTACTTCATTCATTGAATTTTTAAGCTTCAGAATTTCTGTTTTGTTCTTTTATATGTTTTCTGTTCTTTTTGTAAATATCTCATTTTGATCAAGTATTTTTTTCATGATTTCATTGAAATGTCTCTCTGAGTTTTCTTGTAGCTTGTTGAGTTTCTTTAAAAACAGCTATTTTTAGTTATTTATGAATTAGATCATGAACCTCCATGCCCTTGAGCTCAGTTATTGGAGAATTATTTTTATCTTTTGATAATAACATTCCCTTGTTTTTTTTTTTAATATTTCTCTATGAATTAGTGACTTTATGTGTTTCTATTTTCCACTGTTTGTTTGTTTGTTTATTTCTTTATTTATGGCTGTCTTGGGTCTTCGTTTCTGTGCAAGGGCTCTCTCCAGCTGCAGCGAGTGGGGGCCACTCTTCATTGCGGTGCACGGGCCTCTCACCATCGCGGCCTCCCCTGTTGTGGAGCACAGGCTCCAGACGTGCAGGCTCAGTAATTGTGGCTCACGGGCCTAGTTTCTCTGCGGCATGTGGGATCCTCCCAGACCAGGGCTCGAACCCGTGCCCCTGCATTAGCAGGCAGATTCCCAACCACTGTGCCACCAGGGAAGCCCCCATTCCCTTGATTTTTGATGTTCTTTGTAGTTTTACATTGCTGCTTTCATATTTGACATAACAGACACCTCCTTAAATCTTTGCTAGTTTCCTTCAGCTGGGTTATTCTGTTCACTGGTGCTGTATCTTTTCCAATATGAGACCCCAAGAAAAAAAACTGCGCTTTTCTCTGCCTTTGTATAGGTACATTCTACTCTTCTTGCTCCCTCTTGTGGCAGAATTCTTAAGCTTTGATGTCTTATCTGGTTCTCACAACTCACCAGGCTGCTACTGGAAGCCTCTCTTTTGTTTTTCAAAAGGTGGCACCATAGCTGAAATTTGTGGTTTCTCACTTGCCCACAGACCCTGGCCTGTTTTCTGAGTGTATTTCCTGTCTGCTGTAGTTCACTCTTCCCTCTGCACTTTGGAACATGCACAAGAAGCTGCCTCAGTGTGGTGGGTGGTGTGTGTTTACCACTTGTGGCATTGGGGGTGCCTGCAGACCTAGTAGGGAGATACTCAGGTGAGGTACTCCCAGAAACTCACAGGTGGGCTTCCTGATGAAGTCTGCAGGAACTGCATCCCTTTAATCCCTTTGATACCATTATCTTCCTCTTTCTTGATCAGCTCCCTCCTCCCAGTCATGGAGATCCTGCCTCAGTACTCTGGGTGCTGCTGGAGAGAAATGGGTTTACTGCTGTCCTTTTCCCTTGCAAGAAAGGTGGCCACTGCCTGATAGGTCATCCCCATGTGGTGTTGCATGGGATGGCGGGAGTGGGAGTGGGGACAGCACTGGTAAAGTTCTTACCATCTTCACTGAATTCTATAACTCATATACATTTTTTTCTCCAATGGTGTGCTAGAATTTCCCCTTAAGAGGCTGGACTTCTAAAGTTTCTCTCTCATATGTGGGTATCTTACCAGATCAGCACTCTCCAGGTTTTTTCCTGACCTTGGCAACAGGGGTTGAGGAAGGTTGGCTACTTTGCCAGCTCCACAGCCTGAACAGTCTGTCTGCCTGTTTTGGATGCACAAATGGGCAAAACTTCTCTTAGGTCCCTTGTCATGTAATGTTGGATGCCACAACTCCCAGAAAATGTACTTTTGTTCATGGAAGGGTGTTTAATTCTTGGTTGAAAAGGGGACAAAAAGTAGAAACATCTCATGTCACAATGATGCTGATATCACTCATACATAGTGTTTGAGGTATGCCAGCCATTGTTCTAAACATTTGCATATATTAATGCATTTAATCCTATAAGATATGTGATATTATCGCCATTTAAAGATAAGGAAACTAAAAAAAAAATAAAAAAATAAAAAAAAAATAAAGATAAGGAAACTGAAGAACAAATAGGATAAATGACTTGCCTGGTGTTAGCAGGGATTCTTATCCACATCTAATCATGTATTTAAAATAAGGACAATCAAACTACCCATGTGAAGATGCAATAGAACAGAGAGACTTATGAATAAATATCAACTAAATAGTAATTTGTTATTGTTCTCTTGGAGAAGAATTTAATATTAAAACAAACTGATTTTATTCAACCTTCTGATTCATAATGTCATTTCTTATAATTTATTCCAAAGAAATAATTCAAAAATTAAGTAATTAAAAAGTTCTGTAGAAAGACATTACAACATGTTTGCACAGGGAGCTGAGTAGGCAGGGCTGTGTAGTTGCAATGATTCCTAAAAAAAAAAAAAAAACAACTCAAAAATTGATAAATTGTTAAATAGATTGGAGATGTCATTGTAATGAAACTTATATTTCCATTAAAATGATATATTTCAGGGACTTCCTTGGTGGTCCAGTGGTAAAGGATCTGCCTTACAATGCAGGGGACGCAGGTTCAATCCGTGATCAGGGAGCTAAGATCCCTCATGCCGCAGGGCAACTAAGCCTGCGTGCCACAACTACTGAGCCCGTGCACCTCAATTAGAGCCCATGTGCCACAAACTACAAAGGCCATGTGCTCTGGAGCCTGCATGCCACAACTATAGAGCCCACGCACCCTTGAGCCTGTGCACCACAACTAGAGAGAAGCCCGTGCACTACAACGAAGAGCCCACGTGCCGCAACTAAGACCCGATTCAGCCAAAAATAAAAATAAAATAAATAAATAATAAAGACAATTTAAAAATGATAGGTTTCAAAAATATAAAGCAGTACTGAGAAGTATTTGTGAAATAACATTAAGTGAAAGGACAAAATATAATTTTTTTTGGAGTATAGTTGATTCATAATTTTGTGTTAGTTTCAGGTGTACAGCAAAGTGAATCTGTTATATATATACATATCAACTCTTTTTTTTAGATTCTTTTCCCATATAGGCCATTACAGAGTACTGAGTAGAGTTCCCTGTGCTATGCAGTAGTTCCTTATTAGTTATCAATTTTATATATAGTAGTGTGTATATGTCAATCCCAATCTTCCAATTTATCCCTCCCCTACCCCCCCTTGTCACCTGGTAACCATAGTTTGTTTTCTACATCTGTAACTCTATTTCTGTTTTGTAGATAAGTTCATTTGTACCCTTTTTCTCAGGTTCCACATATAAGCAATATCATATGATATTTGGCTTTCTCTGTCTGACTTACTTCACTCAGAATAACAATCTCTAGGTCCATCCATATTGCTGCAAATGGCATTATTTTGTTCTTTTTTTATGGCTGAGTAATATTTCATTGTATATATGTACCACATTTTCTTTTTTAACATCTTTATTGGAGTATAATTGCTTTACAATGATGTGTAGGTTTCTGCTTTATAACAAAGTGAATCAGTTATACATATATATATATATCCCCATATCTCTTCCCTCTTGCGTCTCCCTCCCTCCCACCCTCCCTATTCCACCCCTCTAGGTGGTCACAAAGCACCGAGCTGATCTCCCTGTGCTATGTGGATGCTTCCCACTAGCTATTTTACATTTGGTAGTGGTTATATGTCCATGCCACTCTCTCACTTTGTCCCAGCTTACCCTTCACCCTCCCCATATCCTCAAGTCCATTCTCTAGTAGGTCTGCGTCTTTATTCCTGTCTTGCCCATAGGTTCTTCATGACCAATTTTTTTTTTTTTAGATTCCGTATATATGTGTTAGCATACGGTATTTGTTTTTCACTTTCTGACTTACTGCACTCTGTATGACAGACTCTAGGTCCATCCACCTCACTACAAATAACTCAATTTCGTTTCATTTCATGGCTGAGTAATACCACATTTTCTTTATCCATTCCTCTGTTGATGGACATTTAGTTTGTGCCCATGCCCTGGCTATTGTAAATAGTTCTGCAGTGAACATTGGGGTGCATGTATCTTTTCGAATTATAGTTTTATTTGGATATATGCCCAGGAGTGGGATTGCTGGATCATATGGTAGCTCTAGTTTTAGATTTTTAAGGAACCTCCATAATGTTCTCCACAGTAGCTGTACCAGTTTACATTCCCACCAACAGTGTAGGAGGATTCTCTTTTCTGGACACCCTCTCCACCACTGATTGTTTGTAGATTTTTTGATGATGGCCATTCTGAAGGGGGTGAGGTGATACCTAATTGTGGTTTTGATTTACATTTCTCTAATAATTAGTGATGTTGAGCATCTTTTCATGTACTTTTAACCATCTGTATGTCTTCTTCGGAGAAATGTCTATTTAGATTCTCTGCCTATTTTTTTGATTTGCTTGTTTGTTTTTTTGATATTGAGATGCATGAGCTATTTGTATATTTTGGAGATCAATCCCTTGTTGGTTGCTTTGTTTGCAAATATTTTCTCCCATTCTGAGGGTTGTCTTTTCGTTTTGTTTATGGTTTCCTTTGCTGTGCAAAAGCTTTTAAGTTTAATTAGGTCCCATTTGTTTATTTTTGTTTTTATTTTCATTACTCTAGGAGGTGGATCAAAAAAAGATCTTGCTGTGATTTATGTCAGAGAGTGTTCTGTGAATGTTTTCCTCTTAAATTTTTATAGTATCCAGCCTTACATTTAGGTCTTTAATCCATTTTGAGTTTATTTTTCTTTATGATGTTAGGGAGTGTTCTAATTTCACTCTTTTACATGTAACTGTCCAGTTTTCCCAACACCACTATTCGAAGAGACTGTCTTTTCTTCATTGTATACTCTTGCCTCCTTTGTCATACATTAGGTGACCATAGGTGCGTGGGTTTATTTCTGGACTTTCTATCTTTTTCCATTGATCTATATTTCTGTTTTTGTACCAGTACCATATTGTCTTGATTACTGTAGCTTTGTAGTATAGTCTGAAGTCAGGGAGCCTGATTCCTCCAGCTGTGTTTTTCTTTCTCAACATTGTTTTGGTTATTCATGGACTTTTGTGTTTCCATACAAATTTTAAAATTTTTTTGGTTCTAATTCTGTGAAAAATACCATAGGTAATTTGATAGGGATTGCATTGAATCTGTAGACTGCTTTAGGTAGTATAATCATTTACAATATTGATTCTTCCAATCCAAGAACATGGTATATCTCTCTCTGTTTGTGTCATCTTTTATTTCTTTCATCAGTACCTTATAGTTTTCTGAATACAGGTCTTTTGCCTCCTTAGGTAGGTTTGTGCCTAGGTATTTTATTCTTTTTGTTGTGACAGTAAATGGGATTGATTCCTTGATTTCTCTTTCTGATCTTTGTTAGTGTATAGGAATACAAAAGATTTCTGTGTATTAATTTTGTATACTGCAACTTTACCAAATTCATTGATTAGCTCTAGTAGTGGCATCTTTAGGGTTTCCTATGTATATGTCATCTGCAAACAGTGACAGCTTTACATCTTCTTTTTCAATTTGGATTCATTTTATTTATTTTTTTCTTCTCTGATTGCCATGGCTAGGACTTCCAATATTATACTGAATAACAGTGGCGAGAGTGGACATCCTTGTCTTGTTCCTGATGTTAGAGGAAATTCTTGTAGTTTTTGACCATTGAGAATGATGTTTGCTGTGCGTTTGTTATATATGGCTTTTATTATGTTAAGGACGATTCCCTCTATGCCTTCCCTATGGAGAGTTTTTACCATAAATGTTGAATTTGTCAAAAGCTTTTTCTGCATCTATTAAGATAATCATATGGTTTTCATTCTTCAATTTGTCAATGTAGTGTATCACACGGACTGATTTGCCGATATTGAAGAATTCTGTTATCCCTGGGATAAATCCCACTTGATCATGTTGTGTGATCCTTTTAACGTGTTGTTGGAATCAGTTTGCTAGTATTTTGTTGAGGATTTTTGCCTCTATGTTCATTGGTGATATTGGCCTGTGATTTTCTTTATTGTGATATCTTTGTCTGGTTTTGGTATCAGAGTGATGGTGGCCTTGTAGAATGATCTTGGGAGTGTTCCTTTCACTACAATTTTTTGGAAGAGTTTCAGGAGGGTAGATGTTAACTCTTCTCTAAATGTTTGATAGAATTTGCCTGTGAAGCCATCTGGTCCTGGACTTTTGTTTGTTGAAAGATTTTTAATCACAGTTTCAATTTCAGTAACTGAAATTATTGAATTTACAGTGATTGTGTTCATATATTCTATTTCTTCCTGGTTCAGCCTTGGAAGGTTTTACCTTTCTCAGAATTTGTCCATTTCTTCTATGTTGTCCACTATTTTGGCATATGATTGCTTGTAGTAATGTCTTATAATCCTTGTATACCTGTGGTGTCAGTTATAACTCCTGCTTTTTCATTTCTAATCTTATTGATTTGAGTCCTCTCCCTTTTTTTTCTTGATGAGTCTTGCTAAAGATTTATTAGTTTGGTTTATCTTCTAAAAGAACCAGCTTTTAGTTTCATTGATCTTTGCTATTGTTTTTTTTCTTCTCTATTTCATTTATTTCTGCTCTGATCTTTATGATTTCTTTCCTTCTACTAATTTTGTGTTTTGTTTGTTCTTCTTTCTCTAGTTGCTTTTAGGTGTAATGATAGGTTGTTTATTAGAGATTTTTTCTTTTTTCTTGAGGTAAGATTGTATTCTTACAAGCTTCCCTCTTAGAACTGCTTTTGCTGTGTCACATAGGTTTTGGATCATTGGGTTTTTGTTATCATTTGTCTCTAGGTATTTTTTAAAATTTCCTCTCTGATTTCTTAATTGATCAATTGATTATTTAGTAACATATTTTTTAGCCTCCATGTGTTTGTGCTTTTAACTCTTTTTTTTCCTGTAATTGATTTCTAATCTCATAGTGTTGTAGTCAGAAAAGATGCTTGATATTATTTCAATTTTCTTAAATTTACCCAGGCTTGAGTTGTGATCCAAGATGTAATTATCCTGGAGAATATTCCATGTGCACTTGAGAAGAAAGTGTATTCTGTTGCTTTCAGATGGAATGTCCTATGAATATCAATTAAGTCTATCTGGTCTAATGTGTCATTTAAGGCTTCTGTTTCCTTATTAGTTTTCTGTCTGTATGATCTGTCCATTGGTGTAAGTGGGGTGTTAAAGTTCCTCACTATTTTTCTGTTACTGTTGATTTCCCCTTTTATGACTGTTAGAATTTGCCTTTGTATTAAGGTGCTCACTATGTTGGGTGCATATATATTTACAATTGTTATATTTTCTTCTTGGATTGATCCCTTGATCATTATGTAGTGTCCTTCCTTGTCTCTTGTAACAGTCTTTATTTTAAAGTCTATTTTATCTGATATGAGTATTGCATGGAGTATCTATTTCTATCCCCTCACTTTCAGTCTGTATGTGTCCCTAGATCTGAAGTGGGTCTCTAATAGATAGCATATATATGGGTCTTGTTTTTGTATCCCTTCAGCCAGTCTGTGTCTTTTGGTTGGAGCATTTAATCCATTTACACTTAAGATAGTCATCAATATGTATGCTCCTATTGACATTTTCTTAATTGTTTTGGGTTTGTTTCTGTAGATCTTTTTTCTTCCCTTCCTCTTTTGTTCTCTTTTCCTGTGTTTCTTGCCTAGGGAAGTTCCTTTAGCACTTGTTTTAAAGCTGGTTTGGTGGTGCTGAATTCTCTTAGCTTTTGCTTGTCTCTAAAGCTTGTGATTTCTCCATCAAATCTGAACGAGAGCCTTGCTGCATAAATTATTCTTGGTTGTAGGCTTTTCCCTTTCAATATATCCTGCCACTCCTTCTGGCCTGTAGAGTTTCTTCTTTAAAAACAGCTGATAACCTTATGGGGATTCCCTTGTATCTTATTTGTTGCTTTTCCCTTGCTGCTTTTAATATTTTTCTTTGTATTTAATTTTTGTTAGTTTGATTAATTTGTATCTCAACATGTTCCTTGTTGGGTTTATCCTGTATGGGACTCTCTGCACTTCCTGGATGTAGATGACTATTTCCTTTCCCATGTTAGGGAAGTTTCCTAATATAATCCCTTCAAATATTCTCTCAGTCCCTTTCTCTTTCTCTTCTTCCTCTGGGACCCCTATAATTCTAATGTTGGTGCGTTTTTCTTGTCCCAGAGGTCTCTGAGATTGTCCTCATTTCTTTTCATTCTTTTTTCTTTATTCTGTTCCATGGCAGTGGTTTCCACCATTCTATCTTCCAGCTTACTTAGCCTTTCTTCTGCCTCAGTTATTCTGCTATTGGTTCCTTTTAGTGTATTTTCATTTCATTTATTGTATTGTTTATCACTGTTTGTTCTTTAGTTCTTCTAGGTCCTTGTTAAACATTTCTTGTATCTTCTGGATCTGTGCCTCCATTCTTTTTCAGAGATCTTGGATCATCTTTACTATCATTGCTCTGAATTCTTTTTCAGGTAGATTGCCTGTCTCCTCTTCATTTTGTTGGTCTTATAGATTTTTACCTTGCTCCTTCTTCTGCAGCATATTTCTTTGTTGTCTTACTTTGTCTGCTGTGTTCGTGGTCTCCTGTCCACAGGCTGCAGGGTTGTAGTTCCTCTTGCTTCTGGTGTCTGCCTCTGGTGGGTGAGATTGGTCCCAGGGATTGTGTAGGCCTCCTGGTGGGAGGGACTGGGGCCTGCCCTCTGGTGGGTGGAGCTGAGTCTTGTCCCTCTGGTGAGCAGGGCCATGGCAAGCAGTGTGTTTTGGTGTGTCTGTGAGCTTAGCATGACTTTAGCCAGCTTCTCTGCTGATGGGTGGGGCTGTGTTCCTGTGTTTCTGGTTGTTTGGCCTGAGGTATTCCAGCACTGGAACTTGCAGGCTGTTGGTTGCAGCTGGGCCATAGTGCCAAGATGGGGACCTCCAGGAGAGCTCATGCTGATTAATATTCTCTGAGGCCAGGAATTCCCTGGCAGTCCAGTGGCCAGGACTTGGTGCTCCCCTTAGGAGCTCAGGTTCAGCCCCCAGCAGGGGAACCTAGATGCCACAAGCTTTGTGGCACAGCCAAAACAAAACATTCAAACAGACAAACGAAAACCAAGACAAACAATAAAAACAAAAAACAAGACAAAAACAAAATAAACAACCAAACAAAAAACCCAGAAACCAAAACAAACAATAAAAACAAAACTAACAAAAACAAAAAACAGAAAAACCCAAACAAAAAAGCAAAGAAAACAAAAACAACAACAACCAAAAAACCTCCCCAAATCAAACCCCCCAAAGCAAAAAATAATATAAAAATAAAGAAATAAAAAATATATTTTAAAAAATGTAAGAAATAAAAATAATAAATAAATAAGTTTAAAAATTCCCTGGGTCCTCTGCTGTCAGTGTCCTTGTCCCCACAGTGAGCCACAGCCAACCCCTGCCTCCCCTGGAGGCCCTCCAAGACCTCTAAGTAGGTCTCTGGACCCACTGTGGGCACTGTAGGGGCAGCTCAGACTCTGACCTGGCCCTACTTTCATCTATACGTGCCCACAAAGTCTACAGCTGCTAAAGCTAGACCAGCCTCAGTTCTGGAAGCACCCATTGTCCATTCAGATGTTCTGCAGTTGCTGGGTTTACCAAGCTGATCACAGGGGTTTAATCTGAAGCATGTGCAGGTGCAGTGAGAGATTTCAGTTCTTCTTCCTTAGTCGCACTGCCCTGGGGCTCAGCTTTGGTTTTGGTACCACCTCTGCATGTGGGTCACCCTCAGGCGTCTGCTCCCCACCCAGGAGAGATGGAGTGAAGTCAGGGACTGGGGGCATGATGGCCCATTTTGGTGGGATGAGGCATGGCAGCTACTGACTGGGTCACTCTTGCTTGCTTAGGTGGGGGAGCAAGGGGCAGTGACAGACTGGGGCATGAGTGCTTGCTTTGGTGGGAGTCCCTCCCATTGCCCCTGGAGCAGGGGCTGGTGTGTGAGGAGAGAGACCTCGATGGTGGCCCTGCCCTTCATGCACCACTCAGCACTGACGCCTTCCATTGCAGTCCGTGCTTCCTCCAGGAGCATTCCTAGCTGTGGAGCCCCTCGCTCCCATCCCCTCAGGCTGTCTCCACGCAGCCAACAGCAGTCCTCTCCTTGGGTCTGCTCTCCAAACCCCAAGTTTCAGCACCCAATCCCAGCCAGCACTGGCGAACCCCTGTCTCAGGCTGGGGTGCCCAAAACTGTGGCACGGACTGTCCGTCAAAATCTCTCTCTGTCCTACCTGCCACAGGCCGGCTGCTACAATTTCCTCCGATAGCCCATGAAGCTTCCCTCCATCTCAGCTGATCGAGCTGCCAGTGAAGGGGCCTCTCCAGTTGTGTTAACCTCTCATCTCCTTCAGTTCCTCCACCAGAGGTGCAGATCCAATCCTGTTTCCTCTTTTCTTTTTCTTCCTTTTCTCTCTTTTGTCCTACCTGGTTCCGAGGATCTTTTCTTGTCCTTTTAGTTGTCTGAGGTCCTCTGCTAGTGCTCAGCAGGTGCTCTGTGTGAATCGTTCCACTTGTAGATGTATTCTTGATGTACTTGTGGGGAGAAGTGAACCCCAGGTCCTCCTATTCTGCCATCTTGACCTAAACTCTGCATGACTCTTCCAGAGTACAATTTTTAAGTGTACTCTTCTTAGATCTATTTTAAACCTATGTGTACCAAAACATAACTATTGGTAAACAGAGACAGTAGTTATTCCATAATGGAGACAAAATGATAGATTATTGTTAAATGTTCGTTTTAAATATTTTACATTTCTGAAAAAATAAATTCACTTTTTGATGCACTTACAAACATAAAAGAAAATTAAGTCTACCGCTTTATTTTTAATTTGTCATATTATCAATCCCATTACCTTCTGCCTTTTCTGCATTAGATTCCAAAGTCTATTGGGATGTATAAAGAATGAGCAGTTTCTTGTGAATTTTTATAGGATTAATCTATTATACTTCATCTAATATTTTAGTCATAGTACATTCAAGTGCTGACAATGTGTTTCTGTAAGAAATAAAATAAAATAAAATTACTAGTACTTAATTGATTTTGCAAAAATACTCAAAAAAGTAAAGAGGAGGACCAAAAACTTCACTGATATTTTATAATTATAAGTATATCTTTGTTATCTAATTTATCTCAAAAGCTTACAGATATCTCCAGCTCTGTAAATATAATAAATACTTATTCAATACAACTTAATATGTAATACTTGTTTAAAAGGACACGTTTACTTTCTTCATTCAGTGAGGGTCTATAATACACAACACTTTCTGGCAGTCACCAAAGAATTCTTTCTCCATAAGTTTTTATTAATCAATTTATAACCTAATTAACTATTTAATTCCAATTGCAGGGAATGCTAATAAAAATTACAGGTTCTATGAGAGCTTGCAAAATGTTTGCTGAATTTAGGGATCAGGAAAGATATCCTCAAGATAGTGACTGACCTGAGTAATGAAAAGTGACTAAGAGGTCACTAGGTGAGTGAATAGTGGTTAAGTGCAGAGGAACATTTCAGGCTGAGGGAGTAGGGGGCAAAGGCCCCACAGAAAGAAAAATGGCCAGTGTGGTCAAAGTTCACAGAGAAGTGGCCCTATAGGCCAGAAGGTGGAAGACTTGTTAGGCCTAGCTAGGAACTTGGTCTTCATATTAATGTAGAAGCTCCTGAAGGACTTAGAAAGAAAATGAACAAATTTACATTTTTAAAAGATCACCCTGGATCTGGTATAGAGAAAGGATTGAAGGAAGATATGGATGATTGCTGGGAGTTTCTTAAGTAGTCTAAGAAATATATGAATGGGTAGAGAAAACCCCCTTAACAACTGCAACAAAGAAGATTAAATATTTTAGAATAAGCTTAAAAAGAAATATGTGCTACCTCTATAAGGAAAACTTTAAAACATACCTGAAAGATGTAAAAGTATATTTGAACAAGTAAAGAGACATCCCCTCTTCCTGTATGAGACTATTCAACATTATAAAGAAGTCAGTTCTCCCTTAATTAATTTATAAAATTAACTCAATCTTAATCAAAATATTAGCAGGCTTTTTTACAGTGTAGAAAATAATAATAAAGTTCATATGGAAAAACAAACATACAAGAAGAGGCAGGAAAACACTGAAAAAGAAAATCTATGAGAGGATATTAGCCCTGCCAGATAGAAAGCTATAAAGATATACTTCAAAGTAGCTGTAATTAAAATAGTGTGATACTGGCACATGAATAGATAAAGAGAACAGAGGAACAGAATGGAAAACCCAGAAGTAGATTCAAATACATAAGAAAGCCTATTATATGATCAAGGTAACCTGTGGGGCATCAGTGAGGCAAAGGTAGACTTTTTAATTAATGGTTGTAGAACAACTGAGTGGCCATTTGGAAAAAAATAAAATTTGATTAATATCACACACCATATACCAGGATAAACTCCAAATAGATCAAGAATGTAAATATAAAAAATGAAAACAAGAACTAGAAGAACACTGGGATGAATTTCTCTTTATCCTCACAATAGGAAAATACTTTCTATTTCACAAACTCTAGAGGAAATGAAAGAAAACATTGATAAATTTGACTATGTGAAAGTGAAAGTTTAAAAAAAGAAACTAAGACAATAACATAAGCAATATCACAGACAATTTATTAACTGGGAGAAAACATTTGCAATGTGTAACACAAGAGCCAATATCCTTAATACATAAAGAACTCTTAAAACTGAAGAAAAAGGGATCAAAAACCCAATAGCAAAATAAGAAAAAGACCTAAGCAGACATTCACATACAGAGACAGAAAAAGCGTATTTGTTAAAAATATTACCAATGATACAAATGAAAAGACTGTAGGCCCACCACCACTGCTGCCTTACTGATATACTCTATTACCAAAGACGGCTTAGAGAAGATTAGCAAAGGTGTTAAGCCAGTGGAAATCAGAAGAGGTGTAATGTTAGCTATAGATGCTGTAATTGCTGAACTTAAGAAGCAGTCTAAACTTGTACCAACCCTTTAAGAAATTGCTGATTGCTAAGATTTCTGCAAACAAAGAAACTGGCAATATAATTTCCAATGCAGTGAAAGAGATTGGAATAAATGGTGTAGTCATGTTAAAGGATAGAAAACTCCTGAATGATGAGCTAGAAATTATTAAGTTGAGGTTTAAGTTTATATTTCTTCATATTTTGTATACATCAAAAGATCAGAAATGTGTATTTCAGGATGCCTGTTTTCTATTGAATGAAAAGAAAGTGTCTAGTCCATTATACTGGCCCTTGAAATTGCCAATGTTCATTGTAGCCCTTGATAATAATTGCTGAAGATGTTGATGGAGAGGCTCTAAATATGCTCCTTTTGAATAGGCTAAAAGTTGGTCTTCAGATTGTAACAGTCAAAAGCTCCAGGTGTTTGTGACAATAGAAAAAAACCTGCTTGAAAACATAGGTATTGCTACTGGTGTTTCAGTGTTCAGAGAAGAGAGAGTGACCCTAAATCATGATGATGATGATTTTCAGACTCATGACTTGGGAAAAGTTGGAGAGGTCATTATGACCAAAGATGAAGTTCAGCTCTTAGAAGGAAAAAGTTAACAGTCTCAAATTGAAAAACATATTTAAGAAATCAATGAGCAGTCAGATATCATAACTAAAGAATATGAAAAGGAAAAACTGAGGGGACTCTGGCAAAATTTTTAGTAGAATAGCTGTGCTGAAGGTTAATGAAACAAGTTATGCTGCAGTGAATGAAAAAAATTTACAGATGCCCTTGATGTTCCATGAGTTTCTGTTAAACAAAGCATTGTTCTGGGAGGGGGTTGTGTTCTGCTTTGCTACATTTCAGCCTTAGACTCACTAATTACAGCTAATGAAGATTTTTAAAAATGATATAGAAATTATTAAAAGAACACTCAAAATTATTTTAGTGATCATTGTTAAGAATGTAGATGTTGAAAGATTATTGATAATTGAGAAAATTATGCTAAATTCCTCAGAAGTTGGTTATGATGCTACGCTTGGAGCTTTTGTGAATATGGTGGAGAAGGGAATTATTGATCCAACTAAGGTTGTAAGAACTTCTTTATTGGATGCTAAAGAAGAGAAAGATCCTGGAAATCAGTGGAATGGGTGGGATAGGGGGTGATAAGTTCTAATTCCTAGAACAGTGCTTCACCATTACTAATGAACTATGACAGGATGCTTGAGACAATGTTTCTCACCAATAATTTCGGAGAAGTCAGTTGAAGAAAATGAAGAAAAGGCTGTCTGATATTTAAGAAACTCACTATAATCCTCAATTACTAGTTTCAGTTGACAATATATAATGATTTTCATTGTCCATGCTTATAGATAATTTATTTTGTAATTTTAAATAAAAAGTCATTTGTACAATCATGAAAAAAAGGATATGTGAAAGAGTACCTATAGTATGCGATCCTTTATAAGAAAAAGAGGGCAATGAAAAAAACACTTTATCCACTAATCTCTTCAAAAGAAATATCAGAAAGATAAATCAGAAACTAATGAGATTGGTTACCAATATAAGGCGGGTAGGAATGGAAGTGAAAGAATGTAAAAGGAATGATACTTCTTTAAGTATACTTTTCTGTGTAGCACTGTCTTATAGGATGTACCCTCAAACAAAAATATAAGATAAAACCAGGATGTAGGGGGAGCCCAAAATGGAATACAAAAAATAATAATACTACAAAAATACCTAACTATGTTACAAATGAATGGCATAACCATACCTGAAGGGGATAGAGAAAAAAATAATTCACTTAGTAATTTGTGGAAACATTTTGATTGTATACCATACACAAATATATACTACTGTCGGCTTAAAAAATATTCACAACCTAAAAGTTGAGAGTTATGTTTTATTTGGTGGGAATTTTTAGGACTTCAAGCCTGGGAGGCAGCATCTCAAGTAACCCTGAGAGAACTGCTTCAAGGAGGCAAGGAGGGAAGCCAGGTTAAATATTATAAAAGTTTTGCAACAAAGGGCAGGTAGTCTGAATGTCAAAAGATTATTGTTAATTAAAGAAAACTAGATATCTCAAGTTAAGGAATTTAGCGCTTTCCTATGTATGGGAAGATGCAAGAGTCTGGGCTCACTGAAATCATTCCTCATGATATGTACCTCAGCTACCTGGGACCACTATCCTGTATTTTCACATCCTGAGTTTCCTCAGGGCTCACCAGCTCACCGTTGGCAGTGGCTGCAATAGCTGATGACTGTGACATCCTTTGTTTACTGATATGGCAGTCAGTATTCCATTTATCAGCCACATTATTAAGCAAACATCAGTTAATTTATTTATTTGAAGATCATAAATATCAATATAGTGAATCATTGCTAAAGCAGACAGATTATTGTCAAAGTATACACAATACACCTCTGACCTGTGTAACTCAAATTTATTCACCTAATTTGGTTCAAAACAACATTCTAAAAATAAAATTATGAAGAGAAGAAAAATTATTCCTTCATGTGTTACAGCATACTTGTGTTTTAGTCTGTCCAAACTTTTTCTCATTATATAGAACTTGATTTATATAGATTTCATCTATACATTCCCTTTGGGGAAAAAAACTGAAAATGAACAAAATAGCAGCCACTCTTTGAAAATATCAATAAAATACTCTTCTTTAACTCGGAACACTATTTCTATGAGAGCAACTTTAAGAAGATATTACAAGGATGGTGATACAGGAAAGAGAGGTTATTTCATGAAATAAATATTAATTAAGCATGGTCCACACATTATAGGCAATTTTGTTGATATAACCTTTTTAAGATGTGGCATCAGTCCTTAAGGGTTTTGAACTATATAGGCCTTGAGGCTCAGTTCTATTCTGGCTCAGCAATTTACTAAAGCTGTACTATTGGACAAGTTTAAAACCTCTCTAAACTGCTGTTTCACCCTCGTAAAATGGGGATACCACAACACTTATTTTGAAAACTTGTGAGAATTAAATGTAAAATATTCTGAAAATAATTGGCTGGAAATAAATGTGTTTCTTTCCTTTACCCTTTATGACAGCAATTTTTAAGAAGATTCAGCTTTAAAATACATGGATGTTATAGGTTATAAATCATTATATATGTAAAGAATTGTTATTATGAATAATTAGAAAAATGGCTTCAATTTACTCTTATTTATCAAGAAAGCCAATCTCACCAAATGAATACGCATATTGGTCTGTGCATCTCTGTGGCCAACATCTCGTACTAGGACACTGGAAAGTATTGGTGGATTTTTTCCCCTATAATAAAGAACTGGTGTATCTAATTCATGTTAAACTGTCCAAGAGATTTATATCTGGAATATCTGGATAGAAAAAGTAAAATCTTCAGATAACAAAGATAAACTAAAGGGAACTGAAAAGGTCTATAGGCATATTCCTATTCATGCTATGTCAGCCATTTAATTCACTAAATTTTTTCTTACTTGGAATGAGAAAATATAGAAATGGAAATGCAAACTTCCTCCCATAACATGAAGATTTCAAAGTCAATTCATATTTGCTTCTCAATAAAAAGATTATTTCAACACTTCAATCAATCCTATTTTTGTGCATAATTTAAAAATCACATTACTTGTACCCTTTACCATACTTAGTGAATCTTTTTCATGTAGCTTTTTTTTTTTTTTAACACTGAAAAAGCTTTGAGTGAATTACCTATGAATAAATCATTGCAGTCCAGATTTAAAAGTACATTTGACCTCAGGCCATTCCTCATAACTAGTGAATGCTCAAAAAATATGAAAACAGTGTTTAAAAAAGGCACTGGAAAAATGATTTCATAAACAGAAACCATATATTAAATTTAAATACAATTTAGAAAGGTAAATATTACTCAGTATTTTTTTGTATATGATGAGATGTTTAATTTCATGATGGAGATATAAAAATAGTGTTTATCATTAAAAATCTAAGCAAAACTCTTCTACTAAGTAACATGTTACTCTTGCAACATAGTACAGAAAAACATTCTGAATACATTTAATTGTGTACCTATGGACACATACTCAAAGGAAATTTATAAAATGAAATTATTTGTTAAAATGATAGGATTATGGAAACTTTCAAATTTTTCTCTAATGCTTTAATAAATTAAACCCATACTTAATTTACAAAAACACCATCATGAATTATATATTCCAATTTTAACTGCAAGTGTTCTTTTTCTTTCATGAATGATCTGTGGGAACACAAGCTTTCAGTAAATTTTCAACTACCAGTTTCTATCTTATATGAGAAGCTTTTATTTTATTTTATTTTTATTTTTTTATTTTATTTTTATTTTTTATTTATTTTTTATTTATTTTTTGAGAAGCTTTTATAATTGGGTTTGTTGTTAAATTACTCAGGGAAAATAGTTCAGGAATTATTAATTAATATATGCTAATTAAGAACATAAAATATTTTAAAGATGCACAAACGGAAATCAGAATGGAAATTTAAAGTAGCTCATGACCATTAAAGTAACAAAAGGACAATTTAACAATTATTAGCAACTGACCCAGAGGACCAGTAGTAGGTACAGCTGTCAGGAAAACAATTAACTTGTGCAGTGGCAGGCTTTGGAACTTGTATGGTACTTAGTGAGCACAGCTATGCTAAGCTAATTTTCTTTGTTATAATGATAATATAGAAACCACTAAACTTAGAAAGGCCTTTAGACAAAGTCTACATTATTTAGGTTTTACAAAATATTTTTTGAGCTTCTTTTATGTGAGAATTGTAGAAAGTATATCTCAACTTCCAAATTCAAATTCACAGAAACATTATTTAGAGGCTACATTTGATAAACTAAAATTAAATATTTTTTGCTTTTTTAGGAATTGATGATCTCAATCTTATTTTTGTGACTTTTAAACTAAGAATTACAAAAATTAGTTGTGAAATACTTTAAATTCTAAAAAGCAAAAAGAAATCAAATCAACATACAATTGAGACTTAAAGTTATTGGTGCAACTTTTACATATAAGAAATTGTGCTGGAGAATATGTGTCACAAAATTAGACTGTGTTCAATTTCTTAACATTTTAATGATCTGATACCACTTCTACATAACCTTGTTGACATTTCCCTATAATAAATGATGGACAAGTCCCCATAGTAGAATAATGATATGTCACAAATTAACAATGCCCTCAATCAACAGTTGAGCCTGGTACCTAAATATTGTTAGACCTAAGACTAGTATAATCTATTATAAAATAACATCAGTTGTCTTTCAAAATGTAATTGGTTCATATTTAGTAAACCCATCTTAGTGGATGTATTTCCAAATAATTATTTTATTCAGATTCACCAGGAATCTGTATTGCTCAAACTAGACATGCCAATGCAGATATTTATTGAACTGCAATGATAACATCTGCTTTAGAATGTAATACAGTTATACTGCCCAGAATGACTCTGTGATCTTAAGCAAGTTGGAACAGACCCAGAAATCTGTGTGTGTTTGTGTGTGTGTGTGCATGTTTGTGTGTATTCTGACTGTTTCAACAGGTGTCTTTGAAAGCCTTCTATTAATAAAGAGCCTAGATTAGGTTTGCTAATGTCCACAAAATGATAGCAGTCAAAGCATATGCTTTTCTGGTCTCAAATGCAATGGATTCACCATCAACCAACAACTCAGAACTTGATGTCATCGAGGTCAGACTTGATGACAATCACAATCACAATTGATAGCTGTTCAATTCTTTTTTTTTTTTTTTATCTGGCATACAGATATTATATCTTATGGAGAATTTCTAAGCAGTGTGTTGTCAAATAAGTATAAGACTGATTTTTGGATTGAGGTGGGAAAACATCAATTACTTGTTTACTATGTTTCACCTTGGCACCCTGCAGAGCTGCCAAACATGACAATCAAAAGGTGCTATAACTTACCATTCTATTGCATCTATTCATTACATTTGTTGCAGGCATATTGTTGAGCACGTTTTCTATTATATATCACTGTCTTCCCTATATGAAGTTCCATGTTTGAAACATGTTTTAGAATTTAGCACTAGAGAAATCTTTCTTTCCATCCATGATCTGGCATGTTTTGTACCCACTGGAAGTAAGAATATGGAACTTTTTCTGTTTTGATGGCCAAGAAGCCTACAAGCAGATGTTTCACTCTAATTAATAGTCAATAGATTAGTATAAGAAATCTGATCAGGAAGATACCATTTACATCAAGATAAAAGTAATAGGAAGGCTGCACAGAAGATAATGAATTTGAGCCAGGTCTGAGAATATGGAATATATTTGGATACTAGACAGGCATAAAGGACTCAATATAGCTCTGTTCTGGCTAGAATACAATAGATTGCTATAACAAAAAGAAGACCCAAACATTTCAAGATCAAGAAAAGAGAAGTCGTAACTCAGAAGTGGGTTTTCAAGTTAACGGGAGAAGGACTTTCCTCTACTTGGTGTTTGGGGACCCAGGATCCTTTCATTTTGTGGTGTTGGCATCCTAAAAAGCCATCCCTTTCATCTGCCGTCAGCTAGCAGGAAAAATTACAAAGTACACATAAGAGGTGAAATGTGTCAAGCCTGAAAGTGGCTCATATCATTTCTACTCGATTTCCATTGGGAAAGACTTACCCGCTCAGCCACCGGTAACTGCAAGTGAGACCTAGAAATGTAGTGTAACTGAGTGCCAGGAAGAAGAAGTGAATAGATGCTAGTGGACTCTGCCACAAATATTAAAAATAATAAATTACATTTAAAATATAAATAGTCGGGCATAGTAACAAGCATAATTTTTTCTTAGACAATGTCTATAATTTCTCTGTAAATTTCTTATCCATTACAACTATTTCTTTTTCCATATATGCAAAAATTTTAGCTATATTCTCAAAGGTTTTGGTTCTACAAAAAATCCTAGATTGACAGGACACCAGCCTATACTATAGCACATTTTATAGCTCTGATTAAATGTAGATTTCATTTAGAGCATAGAAGAAAGAACAGACTTCTGATTACATAAAAAAGTAAAATAATTTTCTTATTTCTACAGTCCAATTTGATAATATATACATTTCAAATGTTTTTCAGAGGTTTTATTTATCACTGGACTCTCAACTACCTTAACTTTAATAATTTTTTAGCATCTTTATTGGAGTATAATTGCTTTACAATGGTGTGTTAGTTTCTGCTCTATTACAAAGTGAATCAGCTATACGTATACATATATCACCATATCTACTCCCTCTTGCGTCTCCGTCCCACCCTCCCTATCCCACCCCTCTAGGTGGTCACAAACCACCGAGCTGATCTCCCGGTGCTATGTGGCTGCTTCCCACTAGCTATCTATTTTACATTTGGTAGTGTATATACGTCCATGCCACTCTTTCACTTCATCCCAGCCTAACCTTCAAACTCCCCATGTCCTCAAATCCATTCTCTAGGTCTGCGTCTTTATTCCTGTCCTACCCCTAGGTTTCTCAGAAACATTTTTTTCTTAATTCCATATATATGTGCTAGCATACAGTATTTGTTTTTCTCTTTCTGACTTACTTCACTCTGTATGATAGTCTCTAGATCCATCCACCGCACTACAAATAACTCAATTTCTTTGTATGGCTGTGTAATATTCCAATGTATATATATGCCACATCTTATATATCCATTCATCTGTTGCAGGACACTTAGGCTGCTTCCATGTCCTGGTTATTGTAAATAGAGCTGCAATGAACATTGTGGTGCATAACTCTTTTTGAATTATGGTTTCCTCAGGGTATATGCCCAGTAGTGGGATTGCTGGGTCATATGGTAGTTCTATTTTTAGTTTTTTAAGGAACCTCCATACTGTTCTCCATAGTGGCTGTATCAATTTACATTCCCACCAACAGTGCAAGAGGGTTCCCTTTTCTCAACACGCTCTCTAGCATTTATTGTTTGTACATTTTTTGATGATGGCCATTCTGAATGGTGTGAGCTGATACCTCATTGTAGTTTTGATTTGCATTTCTCTAATGATTAGTGATGTTGAGCATCCTTTCATGTGTTTGTTGGCAATCTGTACATCTTCTTTGGAGAAATGTCTATTTAGGTCTTCTGCCCATTTCTGGATTGGGTTGTTTGCTTTTTTGATATTGAGCTGCATGAGCTGCTTGTAAATTTTGGAGGTTAGTCCTTTGTCAGTTGCTTCAGTTGCAAATATTTTCTCCCATTCTGAGGGTTGTCTGTTCATCTTGGTTATGGTTTCCTTTGCTGTGCAGAAGCTTTTAAGTTTCATTAGGTCCCATTTGTTTATTTTTGTTTTTATTTCCATTTCTGTAGGAGGTGGGTCAAAAAGGATCTTGCTGTGATTTATATCATAGAGTGTTCTGCTTATGTTTTCCTCTAGCAATTTTTTAGTGTCTGGCCTTATATTTAGGTCTTTAATCCATTTTGACTTTATTTTTGTGTATGGTGTTAAGGAGTGTTCTAATTTCATTCTTTTACATGTAGCTGTCCAGTTTTCCCAGTACCACTTATTGAAGAGGCTGTCTTTTCTCCATTGTATATTCTTGCCTCCTTTATCAAAGATAAGGTGACCGTATGTGTGTGGGTTTATCCCTGGGCTTTCTATCTTGTTCCATTAATCTATATTTCTGTTTCTGTGCCATTACCATACTGTCTTGATTACTGTAGTTTTGTAGTATAGTCTGAAGTCACAAAGCATGATTCTTCCAGCTCTGTTCTTCTTTCTCAAGATTGCTTTGGCTATTCGGGGTCTTTTGTGTTTCCATACAAATTGTGAAATTACATGTTCTAGTTCTTTGAAAAATGCCATTTGTAGTTTGATAAGGATTGCATTGAATCTGTAGATTGCTTTGGGTAGTATAGTCATTTTCACAATGTTGATTCTTCCAATTCAAGAACATGGTATATCTCTCCATCTGTTTGTATCATCTTTAATTTCTTTCATCAGTGTTTATAATTTTCTGCATACAGGTCTTTTGTCCCCTTAGGTAGGTTTATTCTTAGGTATTTTATTCTTTTTGTTGCAATGGTAAATGGGAGTGTCTCCTTAATTTCTATTTCAGATTTTTCATCATTAGTGTATAGGAATGCCAGATATTTCTGTGCATTAACTTTGTATCCTGCTACTTTATCAAATTCATTGATTAGCTCTAGTAGTTTTCTGGTAGCATCTTTAGGATTCTCTACATATAGTATCATGTCATCTGCAAACAGTGACAGCTTTACTTCTTCTTTCCGATTTGGATTCCTTTTATTTCTTTATCTTCTCTGATTTCTGTGGCTAAAACTTCCAAAACTATGTTGAATAATAGTGGTGAGAGTGGGCAACCTTGTCTTGTTCCTGATCTTAGTGGAAATGGTTTCAGTTTTTCACCACTGAGAATGATGTTGGCTGTGGGTTTGTCATATATGGCCTTTATTATGTTGAGGTAAGTTCCCTCTATGCCTACTTTCTGGGGCGGGGGTGGGGGGGGTTATCATAAATGGGTGTTGAATTTTGTCGAAAGCTTTTTCTGCATCTACTGAGATGATCATATCGTTTTTCTCCTTCAATTTGTTAATATGATTTATCACATTGTTTGATTTGTGTATATTGAAGAATCCTTGCATTCCTGGGATAAATCCCAGTTGATCATGGTGTATGATCCTTTTAATGTGCTGTTGGATTCTGTTTGCTAGTATTTGTTGTGGATTTTTGCATCTATATTCTTCAGTGATATTGGCCTGTAGTTTTCTTTCTTTGTGACATCTTTGTCTGGTTTTGGCACCAGGGTGATGGTGGCCTCGTAGAATGAGTTTGGGAGTGTTCCTCCCTCTGCTATATTTTGGAAGAGTTTGAGAAGGGTAGCTGTTGACTCTTCCTAAATGTTTGATAGAATTCGCCTGTGAAGCCATCTGGTCCTGGGCTTTTGTTTGTTGGAAGATTTTTAATCACAGTTTCAATTTCAGTGCTTGTGATTGGTCTGTTTATATTTTTTATTTCTTCCTGGTTCAGTCTCAGAAGGTTGGGCTTTTCTTATAATTTGTCCACTGCTTCCAGGTTGTCCAATTTATTGGCATACAGTTGCTTGTAGTAATCTCTCATGATCCTTTGTATTTCTGCGGTGTCAGTTGTTACTCCTTCTTTTTCATTTCTAATTCTATTGATTTGAGTTTTCTCCCTTTTTTTCTTGATGAGTCTGGCTAATGTGCATGTGCATCTCTTAGCCAAGATGGATTCTAGCAAGAGGCCTATGGATAGTTGACGTCACTTACTATGGGGTGGCACCCCCTCCGTTTTCGACCTCCAAGGTGTTTTTCTGCACATGTGTAATCAGGGAGGTCTCCTTGACTTTGAGAATGAGGAATATGTGGTCTTTTATCTCTTATCTGAGCAGGACCCAGCATCCTCCATCATTCTGCTTTTATGGAGTTTCTGTCCACAGGGGATGAACTTCAGCTGTTTGGCCTAGTGCCCATCTATCTCCTACCTCAAATTCCCCCTGAGAGACATGAACCACAAGAAATCTTTATTGGGAGGATGAAGGGCAAAGGTCTGTCTTCTGTAGCTTCTTCAGCCTGGCAAGGGGCTTATGGACCCTACCTAGTTGGGTCACAGAGCTCTTGCTCTGTCTTATTAAGGGGCCCAGGGTGACTTCTGTTGTTATTCCAGCAGGATCTGTTTCAAGGAGTGGCTGGAATCTCTGCATAACTGTCATCTTGTCTGGGAAACTGTTGTGCTCTTAGAAAGAACAAGCTAGACAAGTATATTAAGAAGGCACGGGCCAACAATCAGTAAAAGAATTATTGTAAGCAGGTGCCAAGCAGGAGTAAGAACCAGGTTACATATGATAGCAATTTTGATCCTGGTCCAGACAGAGTCAGTGTTTGGGTTACCCTGAATAAAGGAATGGAACCATTTGGGATAGTCATATACATTTTTGATGTACTCTTCTATTAGCTCAGTATGATTTATATAGGTGTAACAGACCCAGTTAGATGTAGTTGGACAACTCGAACATTAGTAGACAAAATAGATCTCATTTCTTTTCAGGAGAATAAGGCTGAAACCCAGTCTGGACCTGGCACTTTGGAGAGACTTGTAGCCAAGTAGCCAGTTGTCTAGTTTTGTTTGTTTGTTTGTTTTTTTAAACATCTTTATTGGAGTATAATTGCTTTACAATGGTGTGTTAGTTTCTGCTTTATAACAAAGTGAATCAGTTATACATATACATATGTTCCCATATCTCTTCCCTCTTCATTTCCCTCCCTCCCATCCTCCCTATCCCACCCCTCTAGGTGGTCACAAAGCAAAGAACTGATCTCCCTGTGCTAGGCGGTTGCTTCCCCCTAGCTATCTATTTTAGGTTTGGTAGTGTATATATGTCCATGCCACTCTCTCACTTTGTCACATCTTACCCTTCCCCCTCCCCATATGCTCAAGTCCATTCTCTAGTAGGTCTGTGTCTTTATTCCCATCTTGTGACTAGGTTCTTCATGACCTTTTTTTTTTTTTTTTTGCTTTAGATTCCATATACATGTGTTAGCATACGGTATTTGTTTTTCTCTTTCTGACTTACTTCACTCTGTATGACAGACTCTAACTCCATCCACCTCACTACAAATAACTCCATTTCGTTTCTTTTTATGGCTGAGTAATATTCCATTGTATATATGTGCCACATCTTCTTTATCCATTCATCCAATGATGGATATTTAGGTTGCTTCCATGCCCTGACTATTGTAAATAGAGCTGCAATGAACATTTTGGTACATGACTCTTTTTGGATTATGGTTTTCTCAGGGTATGCCCAGTAGTGGGATTGCTGGGTCGTATGGTAGTTCTATTTTTAGTTTTTAAGGAACCTCCATACTGTTCTCCATAGTGGCTGTATCAATTTACATTCCCACCAACAGTGCAAGAGTGTTCCCTTTTCTCCACACCCACTCCAGCATTTCTTGTTTCTGGATTTTTTGGTGATGGCCATTCTGACCAGTGTGAGATGATATCTCATTGTAGTTTTGATTTGCATTTCTCTAATGATAAATGATGTTGAGCATGCTTTCATGTGTTTGTTGGCAATCTGTATATCTTTTTTGGAGAAATGTCTATTTAGGCCTTCTGCCCATTTTTGGATGGGGTTGTTTGCTTTTTTGATATTGAGCTGCATGAGCTGCTTGTAAATCTTGGAGATTAATCCTTTGTCAGTTGCCTCAGTTGCAAATATTTTCTCCCATTCTGAGGGTTCACTTTTGGTCTTGTTTATGGTTTCCTTTGCTGTGCAAAAGCTTTTAAGTTTCATTAGGCCCCATTTGTTTATATTTGTTTTTATTTCCATTTCTGTAGGAGCTGGGTCAAAAAGGATCTTGCTGTGATTTATGTCATACAGTGTTCTGCCCATGTTTTCCTCTAAGAGTTTGATAGTGTCTGGCCTTACATTTACGTCTTTAATCCATTTTGACTTTATTTTTGTGTATGGTGTTAGGGAGTGTTCTAATTTCATACTTTTACATGTACATGTCGAGTTTTCCCAGCACCACTTATTGAAGAGGCTGTCTTTTCTCCACTGTATAGGCTTGCCTCCTTTATCAAAGATAAGGTGACCATATGTTCATGGGTTTATCTCTGGGCTTTCTATCCTGTTCCATTGATCTATGTTTCTGTTTTTGTGCCAGTACCATACTGTCTTGATTACTGTAGCTTTGTAGTATAGTCTGAAGTCAGGGAGCCTGATTCCTCCAGCTACATTTTTCGTTCTCAAGGTTGCTTTGGCTATTCGGGATCTTTTGTGTTTCCATACAAATTGTGAAATTTTTTGTTCTAGTTCTGTGAAAAATGTCGTTGGTAATTTGATAGGGATTGCATTGAATCTGTAGATTGCTTTGGGTAGTATAGTCATTTTCACAATATTGATTCTTCCAATCCAAGAACATAGTATAACTCTCCATCTATTTGTATCATCTTTAATTTCTTTCATCAGTGTCTTATAATTTTCTGCATACAGGTCTTTTGTCTACTTAGGGAGGTTTATTCCTAGATATTTTATTATTTTTGTTGTAATGGTAAATGGGAGTGTCTTCTTAATTTCTATTTCAGATTTTTCATCATTATTGTATAGGAATGCCAGATATTTCTGTGCATTAACTTTGTATCCTGCTACTTTACCAAATTCATTGATTAGCTCTAGTAGTTTTCTGGTAGCAGCTTTAGGATTCTCTATATATAGTATATCATCTGCAAACAGTGACAGCTTTACTTCTTCTTTTCCGATTTGGATTCATTTTATTTCTTTTTCTTCTCTGATTGCTGTGGCTAACACTTCCAAAACTATGTTGAATAATAGTGGTGAGAGTGGGCAACCTTGTCTTCTTCCTGATCTTAGTGGAAATGGTTTCAGTTTTTCGCCATTGAGGATGATGTTGGCTGTGGGTTTGTCATATATAGCCTTTATTATGTTGAAGAAAATTCCCTCTATGCCTACTTTCTACAGGGCTTTTATCATAAATGGGTGTTGAATTTTGTCTAAAGCTTTCTCTGCATCTATTGAGATGATCATATGGTTTTTCTCCTTCAATTTGTTAATATGGTGTATCACGTTGATTGATTTGTGTATATTGAAGAATCCTTGCATTCCAGGAATAAACCCCACTTGATCATGGTGTATGATCCTTTCAATATGCTGTCAGATTCTGTTTGCTAGTATTTTGTTGAGGATTTTTGCATCTATGTTCATCAGTGATATTGGCCCGTAGTTTTCTTTCTTTGTGCCATCTTTGTCTGGTTTTGGGATCAGGGTGAAGGTGGCCTTGTAGAATGAGTTGGTGAGTCTTCCTCCCTCTGCAATATTTTGGAAGAGTTTGAGAAGGATAGGTGTTAGCTCTTCTCTAAATGTTTGATAGAATTCGCCTGTGAAGCCATCTGGTCCTGAGCTTTTGTTTGTTGGAAGATTTTTAATCACAGTTTCAATTTCAGTGCTTGTGATTGGTCTGTTCATATTTTCTATTTCTTCCTGGTTCAGTCTCGGCAGGTTGTGCATTTCTAAGAATTTGTCCAGTTCTTCCAGGTTGTCCATTTTATTGGCATAGATTTGCTTGTAGTAATCTCTCATGATCGTTTGTATTTCTGCAGTGTCAGTTGTTACTTCTCCTTTTTCATTTCTAATTCTATTGATTTGAGTCTTCTCCCTTTTTCTCTTGATGAGTCTGGCTAATGGTTTATCAATTTTGTTTATCTTCTCAAAGAAACAGCTTTTAGTTTCATTGGTTTTTGCTATTGTTTCCTTCATTTCTTTTTCATTTATTTCTGATCTGATCTTTATGATTTCTTTCCTTCTGCTAGCTTTGGGGTTTTTTGTTCTTCTTTCTCTAATTGCTTTAGGTGCAAGTTTAGGTTGTTTATTCGAGATGTTTCCTGTTTCTTGAGGTAGGCTTGTAGTGCTCTAAAATTCCCTGTTTGAACTGCTTTTACTGTGTCCCATAGGTTTTGGGTCGTCGTGTCTCCATTGTCATTTGTTTCTAGGTATTTTTTGATTTCCCCGTTGATTTCTTCAGTGATCACTTTGTTATTAAGTAGTGTATTGTGTAGCCTCCATGTGTTTGTATTTTGACAGATCTTTTCCTGTAATTGATATCTAGTCTCATAGCATTGTGGTCGGAAAAGATACTTGATATGATTTCAATTTTCTTAAATTTACCAAGGCTTGATTTGTGACCCAAGATATGGTCTATCCTGGAGAATGTTCCATGAGCACTTGAGAAAAATGTGTATTCTGTTGTTTTTGGGTGGAATGTCCTATAAATATCAATTAAGTCCATCTTGTTTAATGTATCATTTAAAGCTTGTGTTTCCTTATTTACTTTCATTTTGGATGATCTTTCCATTGGTGAAAGTGGGGTGTTAAAGTCCCCTACTATGATTGTGTTACTGTCGATTTCCCCTTTTATGGCTGTTAGTGTTTTCCTTATGTATTGAGGTGCTACTATGTTGGGTGTATAAATATTTACAATTGTTATATCTTCTTCTTGAATGGATCCCTTGATCATTATGTAGTGTCCTTCTTTGTCTCTTGTAATAGTCTTTATTTTAAAGTCTATTTTTTCTGATATAAGAATTGCTACTCTAGCTTTCTTTTGATTTCCATTTGCATGGAATATCTTTTTCCATCCCCTCACTTTCAGGCTTTAAGTGTCCCTAGGTCTGAAGTGGGTCTCTTGTAGACACCTTATATATGGGTATTGTTTTTATATCCATTCAGCCAGTCTGTGTCTTTTGGTGGGAGCAATTAATCCATTTACATTTAAGGTAATTATCGATATGTATGTTCCTATTCCCATTTTCTTAAATGTTTTGGGTTTGTTATTGTAGGTGTTTTCCTTCTCTTGTGTTTCTTGCCTAGAGAAGTTCCTATAGCATTTGTTGTAAAGCTGGTTTGGGGGTGCTGAACTCTCTCAGCTTTTGCTTGTCTGTAAAGGTTTTAATTTCTCCATCAAATCTGAATGAGATCCTTCCTGGCTAGAGTAATCTTGGTTGTAGGTTTTTCTCCTTCATCACTTTAAATATGTTCTGCCAATCCCTTCTGGCTTGCAGAGTTTCTGCTGAAAGATCAGCTGTTAACCTTATGAGGATTCCCTTGTGTGTTATTTTTGTTCTTCCCTTGCTGCTTTTAATATGTTTTCTTTATATTTAATTTTTGGTAGTTTGATTAATATGTATCTTGGCATGTTTCTCCTTGGATTTATCCTGTATGGGACTCTCTGTGCTTCCAGGACTTGATTAACTATTTCCTTTCCCATATTAGGGAAGTTTTCAACTATAATCTCTTCAAATATCTTCTCAGTCCCTTTCTTTTTCTCTTCTTCTTCTGGGACCCCTATAATTCGAATGTTGGTGCATTTAATATTGTCCCAGAGGTCTCTGAGACTTTCCTCAGTTCTTTTCATTCTCTTTTCCTTATTCTGCTCTGCAGTAGTTACTTCCACTCTTTTATCTTCCAGGTCAACTTATCCGTTCTTCCCCCTCAGTCATTCTGCTATTGATCCCTTCCAGAGTATTTTTAATTTCATTTATTGTGTTTTTCATCTTTGCTTGGTTCCTCTTTAGTTCTTCTATGTCCTTGTTAAATGTTTCTTGCATTTTGTCTATTCTATTTCCAAGATTTTGGATCATCTTTACTATCATTATTCTGAATTATTTTTCCAGTACACTACCTATTTCCTCTTCATTTGTTAGGTCTGATGTGTTTTTACCTTGCTCCTTCAACTGCTGTGTGTTTTTCTGTCTTCTCATTTTGCTTATCTTACTGTGTTTGGGGTCTCCTTTTCACAGGCTGCAGGTTCATAGTTCCGGTTGTTTTTGGTATCTGTCCCCAGTGGCTAAGGTTGGTTCAGTGGGTTGTGTAGGCTTCCTGGTGGAGGGGACTAGTGCCTGTGTTCTGGTGGATGAGGCTGGATCTTGTCTTTCTGGTGGGCAGGTCCATGTCTTGTGGTGTGTTTTGGTGTGTCTCTGGCCTTACTATGATTTTAGTCAGCCTCTCTGCTAATGGTTGGGGCTGTGTTCCTGTCTTGCTAGTTGTTTGGCCTAGGGTGTCCAGCAGTATAGCTTGCTGGTCGTTGAGTAAAGCTGGGGCTTGGTGTTAAGATGGAGATCTCTGGGCGATTTTCGTCATTTGGTATTACGTTGAGCTGGGAGGTCTCTTGTGGTGCAGTGTCCTGAAGTTGGCTCTCCCACCTCAGAGGCACAGCCCTGATGCCTGGCTGGAGCACCAAGAGCCTTTCATCCACACGGCTCAGAATAAAAGGGAGAAAAAAACAGAAAGAAAAAAAAAAAGAGGGCTTCCCTGGTGGCGCAGTGTTTGAGAATCTGCCTGCTAATGCAGGGGACACGGGTTCGAGCCCTGGTCTGGGAAGATCCCACATGCCACAGAGCAGCTGGGCCCGTGAGCCACAATTGCTGAGCCTGCGCGTCTGGAGCCTGTGCCCCGCGACGGGAGGGGCCGCGATAGAGAAAGGCCCGCGCACCGCGATGAAGAGCGGTCCCCGCACCGCGATGAAGAGTGGCCCCCGCTTGCCGCAACTGGAGAAAGCCCTCGCACGAACCGAAGACCCAACACAGCCAAAAATAAATAAATAAATAAATAAATAAATAAGAAAATCCTTTAAAAAAAAAAAAAAAAGAAAGAGGATAAAATAAAATAAAGTAAGATAAAATAAAATAAAGTTATTAAAATAAAAAATAATTATTAAGAAAAAAAGAAAAAAATTTTAAAGTAAAAAAAAAAAAAAAAGAAAGAAAGAAAAAAAAAATGGACGGACAGAACCCTAGGACAAATGGTGAAAGCAAAGCTATACAGACAAAATCTCACACAGAAGCATACACACTGACAAAAAGAGGAAAAGGGGAAAAAATAATATATCCTGCTCCCAAAGTCCACCTCCTCAATTTGGGATAATTCGTTGTCTATTCAGGTATTCCACAGATGCAGGTACATCAAGTTGTTTGTGGAGTTTTAATCCGCTGCTTCTGAGGCTGCGGGGAGAAATTTCCCTTTCTCTTCTTTGTTCGCACAGCTCCAGGCTCTCAGCTTTGGATTTGGACCCGCCTCTGTGTGTAGGTCGCCTGAGGGCATCTGTTCTTCCCTCAGGCAGGACGGGGTTAAAGGAGCAGCTGCTTCGGGGGCTCTGGCTCACTCAGGCAAGGGGGAGGGAAGGGTACGGATGTGGGGCGAGCCTTCAGCGGCAGAGGCCTGCGTGACATTGCAGCAGCCTGAGGCGCATCGTACGTTCTCCCAGAGAAGTTGTCCCTGGATCACGGGAACCTGGTGGTGATGGGCTGCTCAGGCTCCCGGGAGGGGCAGTGGATAGTGACCTGTGCTCGCACACAGGCTTCTTGGTGGTGGCAGCAGCAGCCTTAGCATTTCGTGACAGTCTCTGGGGTCCGCGCTGATAGCCACGGATCGCGCCCACCTCTGGAGCTCATTTTGGCGGCGCTCTGAATCCCCTCTCCTCACGCACCAGGAAACAAAGAGGCAAGAAAAAGTCTCTTGCCTGTTCGGCAGCTCCAGACCTTTTCCCGGACTCCCTCCCGGCTAGCTGTGGTGCGCTAACCCCTTCAGGCTGTGTTCACACCGCCAACCCCAGTCCTGTCCCTGCAATCTGACTGAAGCCCGAGCCTCAGCTCCCAGCCCCCGCCCACCCCGGCAGGTGAGCAGACAAGCCTCTCAGGCTGGTGAGTGCTGGTCGGCACCGCACCTCTGTGTGGGAATCTCTCCGCTTTGCCCTCCGCACCCCTGTGGCTGCGCTCTCCTCCATGGCTCCGAAGCTGCCCCCCTCCACCACTCGCAGTCTCCACCTGTGAAGGGGCTTCCTAGTGTATGGAAACCTTTCCTCCTTCACAGATCCCTCCCACTGGTGCAGGTCCCGTCCCTATTTTTTTGTCTCTGTTGTTTCTTTTTACTTTTACCCTACCCAGGTACGTGCGGAGTGTCTTGCCTTTTGGGAGGTCTGACGTCTTCTGCCAGCATTCAGTGGGTGTTCTATAGGAGCAGTTCCACGTGTAGATGTATTTCTAATGTATCTGTGGAGAGGAAGGTGATCTCCACGTCTTACTCTTCTGCCATCTTCTCCTCTCTCCCAGTTATCTAGGTTTATTTAAGCAGGTTTTAACTTTTAATGTGGTATTAACACATAGATAACAAGTGCTATTGGTCATTATACATGTCCCTTCCTTTTGTTAATGTATGATCTGAAGCAATTTCATTGTCTAAAAAACGTAATAGTTCCAAGAGGAGACCTTTAAAAAGTAAGGTTGTAGTCACCAGCCACCAACTGACATTGTTTTGAGAGTGGCTGGTGGCATCCCAAGTCTGACATAGCTCAGAAAACTCAAGTTCTTAGCAATACAAGGACTTGTCTGAAATCACACCCATAGTGTCACCTAGTTATTTCCTTGGATGTCTGAACCATAGCTACTCCATTTTGACTTTTAGTTGTAATTTTCTCCTTAATAGCCAAAGCAGATGTCACCATCAATGATGTTAGTGTTTCTCTAGGTATGAGAAGATGTAAGAATTGGGGCTTACAAAATCTTCTCCTGAAAGTATCTAACTATCTGAAGGCCTGTTCTGCAAGTTTTTCCCAGAGCACAGAGTGCCTCATTCCTGACCTCCACCCTGAACTCCTTTCAGGGGATGTTGAAAGTCAGCAGCTGCAGTGGCCATGATTTAATCTTCATAGAGGTAAATAGCAAGTACCAGTTTCCAGTTGACAGGGCCCCTTCATGGTCATAAATTCGACCATGGTTTGGGGGGGCATTTCATGACCATTTTGTCCCATGGTGCTTGGAATGCTCATTCCCAGGTCTGGCAAAAATGTCACTGATAGGCGACTCAATGTGCTTTTATGGGACTAGGCCTTGCAAGTAGCAAAAATTCTCTGGGCCACCTGTCTTACTAATCTCTTATGATCCAGGAAAATATTCCCTCTTGTTGCTCCTTCTCATATCTAGAGTTACAATATTACAATCATTGATCTCATATGGGACTATATATCATCATTTTATCAGAGGCTCAGTCATACATTTGGTAATTTAAGAAACAACAATTTTCTGACCTTCCATTAGGTGTAGCTCAGTATATCATCTGGTCGTCTGACTTAGTCTGTTCTGTACCAATCCTTATCATTAAGGGAAAGTATATATTGGCACTGTCCATAAGGTATCCAGCTCACTTTCATAGTGTTACTAAACTGATTAACCTTAGAAGGATTTAATTGTTCCCAGCATAGAGGAGCCGTTAAACTTAAATTACCATAGCCTGGTGTTAACTACATAAATCCATCCCATAATTGTGGGAGCTTTTATTCCTTAGCTGAAATTTTGCTTGTTGCTCTGATTGAGCTTGAGTAATAGAGGAAAATTCACATTCATGACCAGGGTCAAAGCAGGTATTATTAATCAGCTAGGTGAGGGGATCCCACCTAGTAATAGCAGTAGTGGCCTGAACATGACTGTAATTCTCTCTTCTAGAAAAAATTCCCTAACAGCTGGCCAATTAGAGCCTTGGAGTGGAGAAAACCACCAAGGTGACCCATAAGGGCTAGAAAAAGTAATTGGCCACAAACCCAACAATTGGATTGATTTTACAACTAACATAGGATCATGCCCATGATAGGAAAACATTTGATTCATAGGCACAGGCACAAAAATTCAAGAAAACATTAAGCAACTGGAAAAAGAAGAAAAAAGAAAACCCAAAGTTAGTAGAAGGAAAGAAATCATAAAGATGAGAGCAGAAATAAATGAAATAGAAATGAAGAAAACAATGGCAAAGATTAACAAAACTAAAAGTTGGTTGTTTAAGAAGATAAACAAAATTGATAAAACTTTAGCCACACTCATCAAGAAAAAAAAGAAAACTCAAATCAATAAAATAGAGGTGAAAAAGGGGAGATCACAAATGATGTCACAGAAATACAAAGGATCATAGACTACTATGAGCAACTATATGCCAATAAAATGGACAACCTGAAAGAAATGGATGAATTCTTGGAAAAGTACAACTTTCCAAGACTGAACCAGGAAGAATTAAAAACTATAAACAGACCAATCACAGATAATGAAATTGAAACTGTAATTAAAAATCTTCCAACAAAAAAAAGTCCAGGAACAGATGGCTTCACAGGTGAATTTTGCCAAACATTTAGAGAAGAGTTAACAACTATCCTTCTAAAACTCTTCCAAAAAATTGCAGAGGGAGGAACACTGGCAAACTCGTTCTACAAGGCCACCATCACCCTGATACCAAAACCAGACAAAGATACTACAAAAAAAGAAAATTACAGACCACTAACTATCATTGATAAACATAGATGCAAAAATCCTCAACAAAATACTAGAAAACAGAATCCAACAACACACTAAAAAGATCATACATCATGATCAAGTGGGATTTGTCCTGGGATGCAAGGATTCTTCAATATATGCAAATCAATCAATGTGATACACCATATTAACAAATTGAAGAATAAAAACCATATGATCATCTCAATAGATGCAGAAAAAGCTTTTGATAAAATTCAACATCAATTTATGATAAAAACTCTCCAGAAACTGGGCATAGAGGGAACCTACCTCAACGTAATAAAGGCCATATATGGCAAAACTACAGCAAACATCGTTCTCAATGGTGAAAAAGTGAAAGCATTTCCTCTAACATCAGGAACAAGAAAAGGATGACCAGTATAGCCACTACTATTCAACATAGTTCTGAAAGTCCTAGCCACAGCAATCAGAGAAGAAAAAGAAAGGAAAGAAATCCAAATTGGAAAAGAAGAAGTAAAACTGTTACTGTTTGCTGATGACATGATACTATACATAGGAAATCCTAAAGATGCCACCAGAAAACTACTAGAACTAATCAATGAATTTGGAAAGGTTGCAGAATACAAAATTAATGCACAGAAATCTCTTGCATTCCTATAAACTAACAATGAGGATCAGAAAAAGAAATTTAGGAAATAATCCCATTCACCATTGCAACAAAAAGAATAAAATACCTAGAAAGAAGCCTACCTGAGGAGGCAAAAGAACTGTACTCAGAAAACTATAAAACACTGATGGCACAAATCAAAGATGACACAAACAGATGGAGAGATATACCATGCTCCTGAATTTGAAGAATCAATATTGTGAAAATGACTATACTATCCAAAGCAATCTACAGATTCAATGCAATCCCTATCAAAATACCTATGACATTTTTCACAGAATTAGAACAAAAAATTTTACAATTTGTATGGAAACACAAAAGCCCCGATTAGCCAAAGCAATCTTGAGAAAGAAAAATCGTGCTGGAGGAATCAGGCTCCCAGACTTCAGACTACACTACAAAGCTGCAGTAATCAAGACAGTATGGTACTGGCACAAAAACAGAATTATAGATCAATGGTACAGGATAGAAAGCCCAGAGATAAACCCATGCACCTATGGTCAACTAATTATGACAAAGGAGGCAAGGATATACAATGCAGACAATACAGCCTCTTCAATAAATGCGGCTGGGAAAACTGGACAACTTCATGTAAAAGAATGAAATTAGAACACTACCTAACACCATACACAAAAATAAACTCAAAATGGATTAAAGACCTAAATATAAGACAGGACACTATAAAACTCTTAGAGGAAAACATAGGACCAACACTCTTTGACATAAATAACAGCAAGATCTTTTTTGACCCACCTCCTAGAGTAATGGAAGTAAAAACAAAAATAAACAAATGGGACCTAATGAAACTTAAAAGCTTTGCACAACAAAGGAAACCATAAACAAGACGAAAAGGCAACTCACAGAATGGGAGAAAATATTGGCAAATGAAGCAACAAGCAAGGAAGTAATCTCCAAAATATACAAATAGCTCATGCAGCTCAACAGCAAAAAAACAAACAAACCAATTAAAAACTGAGCGGAAGAGCTAAATAGAAATTTCACCAAAGAAGACATACAGGTGGCCAAGAGGCATATGAAAATATGCTCAACAGTGCTAATTATTAGAGAAATGCAAATCAAAACTACAATGAGGTGTCACCTCACACTGGTCAGAATGATCATCATCAGAAAATCTACAAACAACAAATGTTGGAGACAGTGTGGAGAAAAGGGAACCTTCCTGCACTGTTGGTGGGAATGTAAATTGATACAGCCACTGTGGAGGACAGTATGGAGGTTCCTTAAAAAACTAAAAATAGAACTACCATATGACCCAGCAATCCCACTACTGGGCATATACCCTGAGGAAACCATAATTCAAAAAGACACATATACCCCTCTGTTCATTGCAGCACTATTTACAATAGCCAGGACATGGAAACAACCTAAATGTTCATTGACAGATGAATGGATAAAGAAGATATGGTACATGTATATAATGGAATATTACTCAGACATAAAAAGTAATGAAACTGGGTCATTTGTAGAGATGTGGATGGACCTAGAGTCTGTCATACAGAGTGAAGTATGTCAGAAAGAGAAAAACAAGTATTGTATATTAACACATATATGTGGAATCTAGAAAAATGATACAGATGAACCTATTTGCAGGGCAGGAATAGAAAGGCAGACATAGTGAACAGACTTGTGGACACAGGGGAGGAAGGAGAGAGTGGGATGAATTGGGAGATTAGGTTTGACATAAATACACTACTATGTGTAAAACAGATAGCTAGTGGGAACTTGCTGTATAGCACAGGGAGCTCAGCTTGGTCCTCTGTTGTGGCCTAGTTGGGTGGGATGTGGGGGAGAGGTCCAATAGGGAGGGGATGTGTGTATATGTATCACTGATTCACTTTGCTGTGTGGCAGAAACTAACACAACATTGTAAAGCAACTATACTCCAATTAAAAAAAAAAAAGGAAACAAACAAACAAAAAACATTATAAATGATCGTACAGGTCAGGTCCAGGATCTTGGGCTAGCTGTCTACTTCTGATGTCATCTTCTTTTTGTCCTAGTGTGAGTGTAGTTTCTCCTCTGTTTGAGCATTGTTTTAAGGTGAGTTTGAGGTCAGCATTCCTCCCTATAGGCCAGTCCAATTCAGGGGCCCTTTGTGAGTGGAAATTAATTCAAGAGTCAGTTCCCTTTAGTTTCACTGTGCATGAGCTAGTTAAGAGTACCTGATAAGGGTCCTTCCATCTAAATTGGAGATAGTCCTTTAAATTATATCTTTTCCAGTATGCATAATCCACTGGTTGCAGGTCGTGGGGCATCTGACCTTCATTCGAAGATAGATTACTGAGATAAGCTTCAGAAACAAACAGAGTGTCCTTTCAATAATTCAATTAAACTTTACATTAACATAACATAATAGCAAGGAACTATCTGGGAGGTGTCTTAGTAAATACAGACCTCCATTAAAAAAATTGGAATTTAATATTCACTGAAACATAATCTTTTTCTCTCTAAAGTTACCCTTGTTTTTACCAAATATAACCAAATTAAGAGTAATTTGTTTGCAGAATAAGTCTGGTTTCAATAAACTTAGCCTACTATACTTGATCATACAGGTTTTTTGCTTGCTGAAACTTTTATAATGAGTCTCAGACTGGACTTTAAAACCTTTGAGTGTGTTTTTTTGTTTTTTGTTTTTAATTTTATTTATTTATTTATTTATTTTTGGCTGCGTTGGGTCTTCGTTTCTGTGCGAGGGCTTTCTCTAGCTGCGGCAAGCGGGGGCCACTCTTCATCGTGGTGCGCGGGTCTCTCACTATCGTGGCCTCTTCTGTTGCGGAGCACAGGCTTCAGGCACGCAGGCTCAGTAGTTGTGGCTCACAGGCCTAGTTGCTCCGCGGCATGTGGGATCTTCCCAGACCAGGGCTCGAACCCGTGTCCCCTGCATTAGCAGGCAGATTCTCAACAACTGTACCACCAGGAAAGCCCTCAGACTGGACTTTAAAAGACCTCTCAGTGCTGGGAAAGTCACACCAAGGGCTTATCACAGATTTTGCCTAACAGATCTAGGTGAATTCATCCCTTTTCAAGGCTCCAAAATACCTGGGGATTTCTGTAACTGTTAGTGAGGTATACTTCCTAATTTATCTGATAAAGCTGCTGGGAACCTAAGAGTTTCCAGTCTCTGGAGTGAGCAGATAGAGAGAAAAGATAAATGTTTCAATTCTGCTTACAAAAGTATAATTTACCAAATTACTGTGTCATAATAAGTTTGAGGGGAAGGTTTCCTTATACCTGGAAAACACAGATTCAAACTAGTAATTTTTCAGATAGAAGCCATAAAAATTATAACCATATTTACCAGTTCAATCAGTTCTTTTGTTAACTTTTTATGAAGCCATCAGGTTTTTCATTAGAATTCTTCAACTTCTTACACAGTTCAGCATTATGGTCTGAAAGTCAGAAACTTGTATTAATCAGAAAGTCCTTTCTATGAGTCTTCTTGAAGAGGAAGCATTTTTACAAAGCATTACAGTGAAACTGTGTCTATAATGACAAAAGCCTTAAAAAGGCACATTTAAAATCTGATTACAATGCAATTGAAAAAGAAACTTGGTTTCTGATGTGACATACAACAGTTTAAGATAATAACTAGAATTATGACTGATAACATTTTACCAGGGCATCTCAGAATTTTAGGAATTCCATATAATTTCTGGAATATCTATATTAATAACATTTACCATACAATATAACATAAGAATATTTATTATTCATTAGACGATGCTTCCCATGTAATTTAGCATACCAAATGAACCTAATTACTTTAATATCACTCTTTGGGATGTTTCACGGGCCCTTTGAAGCATCCCAAAGTTAGCTACAAGTCAAAAGGACTTCATTAGAATTTTTTGTTTTGAATTTTATTTTCTTTATTTTTTTATACAGCAGGTTCTTTTTAGTTATCTATTTTACAGTTATTAGTGTATATATGTCAATGCAAATCTCTGAATTCATCCCACCACCACCACCCCACCCTGGCTTTCCCCACTTTGTGTCCATACATTTGTTCTCTATGTCTGTGTCTCTATTTCTGCCTTACAAATCAGTTCATCTGTACCATTTTTCTAGATTCCACATATCTGTATTAATATATGATATTTGTTTTTCTCTTTCTGACATACTTCACTCTGTATGACAGTCTCTAGGTCCCTCCACATCTCTACAAATGACTCAGTTTCATTCCCTTTTATGGCTGAGTAATATTCCATTGTATATATGTAACACATCTTCTTTATCCATTCATCTGTCGATGGGTATTTAGGTTGCTTCCATGACCTGGCTATTGTAAATAGTGCTGCAATGAACATTGGGGTGCATGTGTCTTTTTGAATTATGGTTTTCTCTGGGTATATGCCCAGTAGTGGGATTGTGGGGTCATATGATAATTCTATTTTTAGTTTTTGAAAGAACCTCCATACTGCCCTCTGTAGTGGCTGTATCAATTTACATTCCCACCAACAGTGCAGGAGGGTTCCCTTTTCTCCACACCCTATCCAACATTTGTTGTTTGTAGATTTTCTGATGATGATCATTCTGACCGGTGTGGGGTGATACCTCATTATAGTTTTGATTTGCATTTCTCTAATAATTAGTGCTGTTGAGCATCTTTTCATGTGCTTCTTGGCCATCTGTATGTCTTCTTTGGAGAATTGTCTATTTAGGTCTTCTGCCCATTTTTTAATTGGGTTGTTTGGTTTTTTAAATATTGAGCTGCTTGAGCTGTTTATATATTTCAGAGATTAATCCTTTGTCCATTGATTCATTTGCAAATATTTTCTCCCATTCTGAGGGTTGTCTTTTCGTCTTGTTTATGGTTTCCTTAGCTGTGCAAAACTTTTAAGTTTCATTAGGTCCCATTTGTTTATTTTTGTTTTTACTTCCATTACTCTAAGAGGTGGGTCAAAAAAGATCTTGCTGTTATTTATGTCAAAGAGTGTTCTTCCTATGTTTTCCAGTAAGAGTTTTATAGTGTCCAGTCTTACATTCAGGTCTTTAATCCATTTGGAGTTTACTTTTGTGTATGGTGATAGGGAGTGTTCTTTTTTCATTCCTTTACATGTAGCTGTCCAGTTTCCCTGGCACCACTTATTTAAGAGATTGTCTTTTCTCCATTGTATATCCTTGTCTCCTTTGTCATAGATTAGTTGACCATAGGTGCATGGGTTTATCTCTGGCCTTTCTGTCCTGTCCCATTTATCTATATTTCTGTTTTTGTGCCAGTACCATATTTTATTGATTACTGTAGCATTGTAGTATAGTCTGAAGTCAGGGAATCTGATTCCTCCAGCTATGTTTTTTTTCCTCAAGATTGCTTTGAGTATTTGGGGTCTTTTGTGTCTTCATACAAATTTTAAGATTTTTTGTTCTAGTTCTGTAAAAATGCCATTGGTAATTTGATAGGGATTGCATTGAATCTGTAATTGCTTTGGGTAATATAGTCATTTTCACAATATTGATTCTTCCAATCCATGAACATGGTATATCTCTCCATGTGATGGTGTCATCTTTGATTTCTTTCATCAGTGTTTTATAGTTTTCTGAGTACAGGTGTTTTACCTCCTTAGGTAGGCTTATTCCCAGATATTTTATTCTTTTTGTTGCAATGGTGAATGGGATTGTTTCCTTAATTTCCCTTTCTGATCTTCATTGTTAGTGTATAGGACTGCAATAGATTTCTGTGCATTAAGTTTGTACCTTGCAACTTTACCAAATTCATTGATTAGCTCTAGTAGTTTTCTGGTGACATCTTTAGGATTTCTTATATATAGTATCATGTCATCTGCAAACAGTAACAATTTTACTTCTTCTTTTCCAATTTGGATTCCTTTTATTTCTTTTTCTTCTCTGATTGTTGTGGTTAGGACTTCCAAAACTATGTTGAATAATAGTGGCAAGAGTGGACATCCTTGTCTTGTTCCTGATATTAGAGGTAATGCTTTCAGGTTTTCACCATTGAGAATGATGTTTGGTGTGGTTTTCTTGTATATGGCCTTTATTATGTTGAGGTAGGTTCCGTCTATGTCCACTTTCTTGAGAGTTTTTATCATAAATTGATGGTGAATTTTGTCAAAAGCTTTTTCTGCATCTATTGAGATGATCATATGGTTTTTATTCTTCAATTTGTTAATATGGTGTATCATATTGATTGATTTGCATATATTGAAGAATCCTTGCATCCCTGGGATAAATCCCATTTCATCATGGTGTATGATCCTTTTAATGTGTTGTTGGATTCTGTTTGCTAGAATTTTGTTGAGGGTTTTTGCATCTATATTCATCAGTGATATTGGTCTGTAATTTTCTTTTTTTTTTGTAGTATCTTTGTCTGGTTTTGGTATCAGGGTGATGATGGCCTTGTAGAATGAATTTGGGAGTGTTCCTCCCTCTGCAATTTTTTGGAAGTGTTTGAGAAAGATGAATGTTAACTCTTATCTAAATGTTTGGCAAAATTCACCTGTGAAGCCATCTGGTCCTGGAGTTTATTTGTTGGAAGATTTTTAATCACAGTTTCAATTTCATTATTGGTCTGTTCATATTTTCTCTTTCTTTCTGGTTCATTCTTGGAAGGTTATACCTTTCTAAGAATTTGTCCATTATTTCCAGGTTGCCCATTTTATTGTCATAGAGTTGCTTGTATTAGTCTCTTATGATGCTTTGTATTTCTGTGGTGTCCATTGTAACTTCTCCTTTTTCATTTCTAATTTTATTGATTTGAGTCCTCTCCCTCTTTTTCTTGATGAGTCTCACTAAAGGTTTATCAATTTTGTTATCTTCTCAAAGAACCAACTGTTAGTTTTATTGATTTTTTTAATTGTTTTCTTTGTTTCTATTTCATTTATTTCTGCTCTGATTTTTTATTTCTTTCCTTCTACTAACTTGGGGTTTTGTTTGTTCTTCTTTCTCTAGTTCCTTTAGGAGTGAGGTTAGATTGTTTACTTGAGTTTTTTTGTTTCTTGAGGTAGGACTGTACTGCTATAAACTTTTCTCTTAGAACTGCTTTTGCTGCATCCCACAGGTTTTGGATCATTTTGGTTTTGTTCTCTTTTGTCTCTAGGTATTTTTTCATTTCCTCTTTGATTTCTTCAGTGATCTCTTGGTTATTTAGTAATGTATTGTTTATCCTTCATGTGTTTGTGTTTTTTTATGTTTTTTTACCTGTAATTTATTTCTAATCTCATAGTGTTGCAGTCAGAAAAGATGCTTGATATGATTTCAATTTTCTTAAATTTACTGAGGCTTGATTGTGAACCAATATGTGATCTATCCTGGAGAATGTTGTGTGTGCACTTGAGAAAATGTAATCTGCTGTTTTTGGATGGAATGCCCTATAAATATCAATTAAATCTCTCTGGTCTATTGTGTCATTTAAAGCTTGCATTTCCTTATTAATTTTCTATCTTGATGATCTGTCCTTTGGTGTAAGTGAGGTGTTAAAGTCCCCCACTATTATTGTGTTACTGTCGATTTCCTCTTTTATAGCTGTTAACATTTGCCTTATGTATTGAGATGCTCCTATGTTGGGTGCATATATATTTAGAAGTGTTATATCTTCTTCTTGGACTGATCCCTTGATCATTATATTATATATATATATAATATATATATATATATATTATATTATATATATATATTATATATATATATGGACATTATATATAGTGTCCATCCTTATCTCTTGTAACATTCTTTATTTTAAAGTCTATTTTATCTGATATGAGTATTGCCACTCCAGCTTTCTTGTGATTTCCATTTGCATGGAATATGTGTTTCCATTCCCTCACTTTCAGTCTGTATGTGTCCCTAGGTCAGAAGTGGGTCTTCTGTAGACAGCATATATATGGGTCTTATTTTTGTATCCATTCAGCTAGTCTATGTCTTTTGGTTGAATTGTTTGCTCCATTCACATTTAAGGTAATTATAGATATGTATATTCCTATTACCTTTTTCTTAATTGTTTTCGGTTTGTTTTTGTAAGTCCTTTTCTTCTCTTGTGTTTGCCACTCAGAGAAGTTCCTTTAGCATTTGTTGTAGAGCTGGTTTGGTGGTGCTGAATTCTCTTAGCTTTTCCTTGTCTGTAAAGCTTCTGATTTTTCCATTGAATCTGAATGAGATCCTTGCTGGGTAGAGTAGTCTTGGTTGTAGGTTATCCTCTTTCATCACTTTAAATATACCGTGCCATTCCCTTCTGGCTTGTAGAGCTTCTGCTGAGAAATCAGCTGTTAACCTTATGGGAGTTCCCTTGTATGTTATTTTTCGTTTTTCCCTTGTTGCTTTTAATAATTTTTCTTTGTCTTTAATTTTTGTCAGTCTAATTACTATGTGTCTCAGCTTGTTTTTCCTTGGGTTTTTCTTGCTGGGGCTCTCTGCACTTCCTGGACTTGGGTGACTATTTCATTTCCCATGTTGGGGAAGATTTCAACTATAATCTCTTCAAATATTTTCTCAGATCCTTTCTCTCTCTCTTCTCCTTCTGTGACCCCTATAGTGCGAATGTTGTTGCATTTAATGTTGTCCCAGAGGTCTCTTAGGCTGTCTTCATTTCTTTTCATTCTTTTTTCTTTATTCTGTTCCATGGCAGTGATTTCCACCATTCTGCCTTCCAGGTCACTTATCCTTTCTTCTGCCTCATTTATTCTGCTATTGATTCCTTCTACTGTATTTTTCATTTCAGTTATTGTATTGTTCATCTCTGTTTGTTTGTTCTTTAATTCTTCTAGGTGTTTGTTCTTTAATTCTTCTAGGTCTTTGTTTAACATTTCTTGCATCTTCTTGATCTTTGCCTTCATTCTTTTTCCAAGGTCCTGGATAATCTTTACTATCATTATTCTGAATTCTTTTTCTGGACAGTTGCCTATCTCCACTTCATTTAGTTGTTTTATCTTGCTATCTAAGGTTTTATCTTGTTCCTTCATTTGGTACATAGTCCTCTGCCTTTTCATTTGGTCTATCTTTCTGTGAATGTGGTTTTTGTCCCACAGGCTGCAGGAATCTAGTTTTTCTTGCTTCTGCTGCCTGTGCTCTGGTGGATGAGGCTAACTAAGAGGCTTGTGGAAGCTTCCAGATGGGAGGGACTGCTGGTGGGTAGAGCTGGTGTTGCTCTGGTGGGCAGAGCTCAGTAAAACTTTAATCCTCTTGTCTGCTAATGGGTGGGGCTGAGTTCTCTCCCTGTTGGTTGTTTAGCCTGAGGTGACCCAGCACTGTAGCCTATGGGCTCTCTGGTGGTGTGAATTGTGGACTCCAGGAGGGCTCACACCAAGGAGTACTTCCCAGAACTTCTCTTGCCAGCATCCTTGTCCCCGTGGTGAGCCACAGCCACCCTCCACCTCTGCAGGTAACCCTCCAGCACTAGCAGATAGGTCTGGTTCAGTCTCCTATGGGGTCACTCCTCCTTCCCCCTGGGTCCTGATGCACACACTACTTTGTGTGTGCCCTCCTAGAGTGGAGTCTCTGTCTCCCCCAGTCCTGTAGAAGTCCTGCAATCAAATCCCACCAGCATTCAATGTCTGATTTTCTGGGAATTCCTCCTCTCATTGCTGGACCCCCAGGTTGGGAAGCCTTACATGGGGCTCAGAACCTTCACTCCAGTGGGTGAACTTCTGTGGTATAATTGTTCTCCAATTTGTGAGTTACCCACCCAGAGGTTATGGGATTTGATTTTATTGTGAATGCACCCCTCCTACTGTCTCATTGAGGCTTCTCCTTTGTTTTTGTATGTGGGGTATTTGGTTTGGTTAGTTCCAGTGTCCTCCTGTCAATGATTGTTCAGCAGTTAGTTTTGATTCTGGTTCTCTCACAAGAGGGAGTGAGCACACATCCTTCTACTCCACCATCTTGAACCTATCTATCTCCCTCATTAGAATTTGATTTAGGAAGTTTTGTCAAAAATATCAAAAGGGTTTAGAACAGTCAGTCAGTTAGGATCATAGATCACTGTGAAACAAAAATTATTCACTTAGCCAAAGTAAGAATAAAAGATTTCAAAGTCTAATACAGAACAGATAACATAAAAGGTAAAGAAACTTAAAATCTGTTATCAAAGCCAGTTCAACATTTTACTAAAACTTGTCCTCTTAACAGAGAGGAAAGCCAAATTCAAATTTTGCCCCAGCTTACTTTTAAAATTCATTTACTCAATTAAATTTATTCTAAACTTAGTCAATCCTGACCATGCACAAAACTCTTTTCTCAGGGTCCACGTTCCACAAAACTTTTTAACACTTTCTGTATTCATCACTTTATTTTTCCATCCAAAAACAGCCACCAGTAAGTCAGACCTACTTCCTTTTCCCTTAACAGAATGTAATTTCATTATTTATACCTTCTTTAGTGAAAACACACATCCTACTTTCTTTAAGCAACCACAAACTGTCCTTTATGTCAGCACTCTGTAGGTTGGTAAACATAAATCCAAACAATAATTCTTTGAAAAAAACGTGCTTTCTTATAGAAAATATCTCAGTGTGGCACCAAACATATTTATTAATAGTTCTAAACCTTTTGTTTCTCTGTAAAAGGAGGCCAATGTTCAGTAATTTATGTTTCAGTATTTATTTTATTCCTAAAAGTTCACCCAAAGTTTTTACCTCATTTGCATTTTCTTTCCTTAAAAGTTTCTTCACATTGAGTTACTTTCCTTGCTGACAGATTTGTAACAGATACAACAAGATTTTGTTTAACTTATATTAAACCTATGTGCAATAAAATATTATACTTAGTGTTGATGACTCTAAAGACATGTCTATATTAATTAGATTGACAAACTTATACATTAATACCAGATATTAATTTAATACTGAAGTTTTTCCAGTTCGCATGAACCTGAAATTCATTTAACTTAATTTCTTTTGTATTTATAATTGTTTGATTTGTAAGCACTTGCTTTTTTTAAGCCAATTTAATAGAGCTCATTTACAAATTAACCTCAGCAATATTATTCAAACACAGAGACACATACTGAGACATACATATATCCAGACAGACAAAACGAGAGATCTAGCTTCTTTTTCTAAACGTAGTCATGAATCAAATGTCACAATATAAAACTCACTAGTTTATAAATAACAGTTGGAATAAGAAAAATTCTAAAAGGCTTCTTCCAATTTTCGTGTTTTTTTCCCCTCAGTCTCAAGAATTAGAGGTGGTCTAGGTAAGGTAAGTGCTCCTGAGAGCCCTGGTCTCAAGGAACAGGGAGGTCTCTCAAGGTCAGAATTCTGAAAAAAGTATTTTAACAAGCTAGCTTTCTCTAATTGCATATGCAAAGAAGAACCAGATTTGCAATTTCAAAAAAAGTTTTTTCTTAACAAATTTTCTCTGGAGTCCAAAGAATACTGTGGCCACCCTGTCAAAAATCATCTTTCTTTTTCTGTGGTTGTAGTTTCATAGCTAAAATTTAGACCAGACAGTGCTCAAATTGGCCCTGATGACAGGGGCGGACTGGCTGATAAAATGTTTCAGTAGGGATTTTCTCTCCGGGGAGGTGGGGGAGTCTTAGTTTGATCAGAAGAATCTGAAGGAGTAAGGGAACTTGCAGGAGTGAGGGAAGCTTGGTTTCCCCCCTGAGAGTTGGGAGAAGTTAGAAAGGGATCATTTAGAATGTCAGGAGAGTTTTTCTGATTTCTCAGGCTTTTGATTATAGGAGAAAGTCCTGGACATAAGGGAACGTCAATCCATTTTCCCATCTTATGGCAGTAAAGATCTAATTGTAAGAGATACATTTTCAAGCCATTTCTCCATCCCCCAACTTAAATAAAGGTCAGGCAAATGTTAGAGCAGAACCTAAGTTTTCCTTTTCTCAGACCATCTGGCTTAACTGCGCTCCTAGAAATGAAGTCCAGCATCCTGGAAACATTATTAGGAGGCACCTGAAGGAGATTCAGTGTGTCCTCTGAATTTCCTTTGAATCCTGTGCTTGATGGGATTTTGAGCATCCTCTACTCTCCCATGAACCCCTGATTAGATGCGTCTGATCAACCAGGTCCCTTGCACGAGGGGTCCACAGTAAGGGACGTCTGAACCATTGCTAGTGCATTGCCAGGGCTGTCCTTGAGCATTGTGGTCTGCTTAAAAGTGGCCAGCCCAATAGGCTGTCCATTGCAGTGTATGGACTGCCAAGGCCTGGAGTGAAGGGGGAACTCCTGGAGGAATTGGAGTTGGCCGCAATGGAAAATTCCATGGGGGTCAGGACCAGAGGGCCTGAGGGGCAGGACTAGAAAAGAAAGTGAAGCAGAGAGCAAGAGAAAGAGAGCAAGAGGGAAAGTCAGAGGCCTCAAGCCACAGCTGGGCAAAGCCCGCAGTTTACCTTGAAGTCCCAGGTTTTGTCACCAAATACCATCTCTGGTGGCCTCGGCCTAAAGCAGCTTGAAGCAGGGTTTCAGTTTCCAGCCAGAGATTGAGGTTGGGCAGCGGCAGTGAGAGCGCTGAATCAGGGACAAGGCCCTGGCCCGTCAGGTGTGTAGAAATGAATTTCCACATTGAGACAGAAAGTAGTGAAGCAAGTAAAGTGTTTATTAGGAGGAAAAAGAGTACAGTATGTGTAGATAGACACACGGGCAGGCTCAGAGAGAGAGAGTTGTGCCCTCATGTTAGTTTGAATCATTTATATGGGGCATGTCTTCTGGGTTTCCTTTGACCAATCATCATGCTTTGCCTGGTTTTGAGTCTGTATTTGGTATATCTCAGGGTCCTCCCATGTGTGCGTGCACATCTCCTAGCCAAGATGTATTCTAGGGAAAAGGCCTATGGGTAATTGACATCATTTACTATGGGGTGGCGCCCCCTCCCTTTTTGACCTCCAGGGAGTCTTTCTGTGCCTGTGTAGTTGGGGAGGTCTCCTTGACAGCGAGGGTGAGGAATATGTGGTCTTTTATCTCTTATCTGGGCGGGGCCCAGCTTCCCCCATCATCCTGCTTTTATGTAGGATGAACTTTGCTGTTTGGCCTGGGGCCCATCTATCTCTTATCTCATTTTTATGAGAGTCTGGAAGATCTCACAGGTTGTGATATGACAGAGTGCTATTATTCATAAGGATTCATTGGTAGAATCTTCAGAGATAACATATTTGTCTCTTTGAGGGATTCTCAATTTAAAAATGTGTAGGCAACTCTCTTTATAAGAAAATTTGCATACTTTTTACTGCAGTGAGAGAGCAATTTATTAAAAGAAACTTGATAGCAGAGAGTTAAAAAGACCAGTCACCTAAAATAGAATTGATTATTTTCTTACCAAATGATATGCATATTCAAAGTCCTAAATGAGGTCTCTCTTTTTGTTTTTGCTGGCAGTGATAACTTTTTTACTTAGTTAACTAATGTCTCTTGAAAGGAGCTAAAATGGAAGCCTGGGTTTACTGTTAATGCAGGCACTGATGAAAGGAGAGGGAACGCCGTTCCATTCTATTGCTCCCTTGGCAGCTTATTCCTTTGAGCTATCAGGGTATTGAAATGGAAAAGATTTGTGCTTGCTGAAACTCCTAGAACAGAATTCTTGTCAATTTCTATCAGTGGCCTACTTAGAAATTTGGAACCAAAAATGGGACACAAGGTGAACACATGAATGAGCTTACATCACAGGTATGTCTGTTGAGCTCCATATTTTAGGCATTGACAGCGTTGCAGCCTTTATTCTTAAAAAATTGATCTCTCTCTCTCTCTCTTACGATCTCTCTCTTTCTCTCAACCTCTTGCTCTCTCTCTGTTTTTTGATATGGGGAGTTGACTTTTTGAATCATTTTTAAATTTAAAAGAAAGTCGACTGATAACAGTTTAACTGTATGGCATTTATTTCTAGAACAGACAGGCTGAACCTCTTCAGGCATTAGTACCTGGTCTTGGTACTCAATTTTTTAATTTTAAGTTTCGAAAGTGCTATAAAGAGTTCTAGTTTTCACCCAAAGGGTAATAATGACTAACAGAATTCTCCATTTTCCCTGCCACTCATTGTGTTTGCTAGAGAGAATTGTGATTGGTATTAGGAATTATCAAAATGATTAGGTAATTACAATATAGAGTTTTCCCCTGAGCCACTATGTTTTGGGAGGTTAGGATTCCTGATCTGTTGTGGACATACCTCTTACCAAACCAGCAGTCCTTTGTGCACATTTATGCTTTTAAGTTTTGTAAATATTAGAAACAGGTCATTGGAGAATTCCGAGCAGGTAGAAACACATGTATAAGTATGAACCACTTTAGAGCAGGAACCGAGTTTATGGAGTCCTCAGGACATGGCACTGTAGGCAGCAGGCACATAATAGGCACTCAAGACAGACTTTATTTTTAAAATAAACATGTATGATCAGTTTATTCTGAAAACTAATGAGGAAGCCCTCATCCCTCATGGGGCTTTTCTTCTTGAGGGCCCTGAGTATAGGGATGTAAATATATACCACAAAGTTGTTTCACTTTTTTATTTTACAAATGACTCAGATGGACTTTGGCTAAGTGGGAGGGAGAAAGTCATTGATGGAGAAAAGGAGTCTGACTTGGCATGGGTAATATGCCAAGCAATGACTATTGAAACTATAAATGTGGAGGGTTTCCTGTTCTATATTGTATTTTTCACAGCAAATAACATACTTTAAAATTGCATTGCTCATATTACTGCCAATTAGTCTTTCACTCAGCATATTTCATCCTCAGATTCCTCATAAGCAGTACTATTGAAATTTATTCTTTATTCTTTATCCTTTATTTATGTGTTCATTTCTTTATTGTGGTAAAATTTACACATAGTGAAATGCACAGATCTTAAGTGTACAGTTTAATGAGTTTTGATAACTGTATTGATCTCTATACCCCCTATCATTCTAGAAAGTTCCTTAATGATTCCTTCCAATCAATCCTCACCCCTATAGAAAACCACTGCTCTGATTTCTTTCACATTGATTATACTTATTCTTGAATTTCATGTAAATGAGTCATATGAAATATACTCTTTCTATTGCTCAACATAATGTTTATGAGATTCATCCATGTTGTTGAATGTGTCATAGCTCATTCTTTTAAATTGCTGAATAGTATTTATACCATGACTTTATTCTGTTGACAGGCATTTGGATTGTTTCCAGTTTGGGAGATTATTAATAAGCCTACTACTTTTGTACAGATCTTTCAGTAGACATGTGCTTTCATTTGTCTAGGGACTAGAATTGCTGGAATGCAGGGTAGGTGTATTTTTAACTTCGTAAGGAACAAACAATTTTCTGAAGTGGTTGTACTATTTTACACTCCCATCAGCAATATATGAACGTTTTAGTTGTTCCTTTACTTAATATATATGTCAATCAGAGAGGTCCCTAATTTTTTTAAAAATATTTTTTATTTAGGTAACATTGATTTATAACATTATGTAAGTTTCACATATGCAACATTATATTTCTACTTCTGTGTACACTACAGTGTGCTTACCACCGACAACTTAGTTGTATCAGTCACCATACAATTGATATCCTTTACCCACTTCACCCTCCCCCCCTTCCTCTCAGGTAACCACTACTCTGTTCTCTGTATATGTTTTTGTTTGGTTTGATTTGTTCATTTAGTTTGTTTTTTGTTTGTATTTTTTTATATTTTACATACAAATGAAATCATATGTTATTTGTCTTTCTCTGTCTGACTTACCAAAATGAAAACACAACCTACTGAATGGAAGAAGATATTTGCAAATCCTATATCTGATAAAGGATTAACATCCAAAATATATAAAGAGCTCACACAATGCAACAAGAAAAAAAACAAACAACCCAATTAAAAAGAAGGACAGAGAAGCTGAATAGACATTTTTCAAAAAATACATACAGATGGCCTACTGGCACATGAAAAGATGTTCAACATCACTAGTTATTAGGGAAATGCAAATCAAAACCACAATGCGATAATACCTCATGGTATTCATGAATACCATGAATACCTCATGGTATTCATCACAGCATTATTTACAATAGTGAAGACATGGAAACTACCTAAGTGTCCATCAACAGATGAATGGATAAAGATATGGTATATACATACAGTGGAATTATACTCAGCCATAAAAAAATTGAAATCTTGCCACTTGCGACAACTTAGATGGACCTTGAGGGTGTTATGTACTTTATTCTTTAATGTGTTGCAAAATATATTCACCTGCTATCTGTGAAAAGAATCTCTTCTGATTTTCTACACCAAAGGTGCAAAATTGTGTCAACATGCCAAATTTGACCTCCAGACTAGTATTTTCGTTAGCCAACAGTAATTTTTTAATTTTAATTATGGTCTAATATTTTTAAATTAAGTTGCTCATAAAATTCCAAGTTTTTGGATTTTCCCAGAACATTGTAAGATTCAACATTCCTGGGACTATATGTCTGCATAGCAATCATTGGTTAGTGAAGAGTAGCAGCAAATGGTTTCAGACAGCCAAGCACTTTTCATTTTGCCAAGAGCCTGATGCCACCCTTCATCATTCTCGAACTGTTTTTTCATAAAGTACACTTAAAAATGAAATATCTCTTGTAATCCATGATCATATCTAACATGAGAAAAGAAAACATAAGGCCTAGAAAATTATGGAGTTTTCAAAAAATGTAAAAAAGCATGTATCTTGGTGAAAATGAAGAATGTTTAAACAAAATGTATCTAATAAGGACAAAGCAGAGTAAGAAGTGGGCTAGTCTTACAACCAAATTGCTTGATTCACTTTACCTCTCCACCCCTTAAGCATTATGTTTTAAAGTAACACAAGACATTAACACATGTCTTGGTGCCTGTTCCATCAGGTGTCTATTCACATTTCTGAGAAGTGTGCAAAAGTTTGGGTACATAAATCTCCAACCTGTCATATCACAGAATACTGCAACATCACAGACTGGGGCTACAGAAGAATTGGCTGCTTTTTTGGAATATTGTCCCAATCCCTCCAGGGATATCAGGAATAAAGTATATTTGGGAATTAACTGGATAGGAGTTATGCAGTCCTCAGTGGCCTCCAAGCTTTATTCAAAGTTGTAAATAGCAAGAGATGCTGGTCCCAGAAGTCAACTGGAATGGGGCAGTCTGACTTGAAGAATTTCCACAGACAGTACTGTATGGTTTGGGTCCTTCTTCTTGAGATTGGAGCCTTGTTCTTGGAATTGGGGCCTGCTTTCTATTTTTCATCTGGCTGATTACACTGTGATTTGGGACCTATGTTTAGGGGATTTTTACATCTAAGTAATCTCCTTTGCTAATTAAGGGACCCCTTGAGGTTCATTGCAAAAAAATACTTTAGGGGCAGATCACTCCCAAAGGTAGAACAGTTTTAAAGATGGAGAAAATTTCAGTTCTTCTGTCAGTGGTTTAGATTTATTTCTGAGCCCCTTTCCCCCTCCTGTTGCATTCTCCTTGAATTTTCATTTCCCTCTCACCTCTCTTCTCCATTCTCACAAACTGGTTAGGGAAATCACCAGATTCAAGGACTCTTGTAGTTTAATTTCTATTCTCAGCATAACATCTGGGAATATGTTATTCACAAAAATAATTTATGAACCTGGACTCCAACAGACACATTAAGGAATATTCTATGGTTGGATTTATTGCATTGATTCTACAAATATTTATTAATGTTGCAAAGCACTGTACAAAGTGTGGCAGCTAGATCTCTGCAGAAGGTCTAGCCCTAGTGGGTTTTACAATCAAACAGTAAAGAAAAACTTAATTAAACAAGCAATTGCACAAATTATTTGTGCAATTATTAATCCTGACCTTCATAATTTTCTACCTTCTGCCTGGAGCATTTTGCCCTCAGCTATTCCCACAGCAAGCTAAATATTATCCTCCCAATCATTAATATTGGACATGGAGCACTTAAACAGCCCAAGATAAACTGCACTAGAGAGGTTGGGGAAAGCTTTGGTCTTGAGCTCAAAGACCATTTACGCTTTGCAGAAGAGCCAGTCATTATCTTCATACATTCAAAATAAAGCTTATTTTTTCCTAATTATAAAAGTAATGAATGTTGATTATAGTAAACTTGATATGAGCTCGAAATTATAAGAGAATATATAAAAATTTCATTTATTGTCTCTCAAAGACAACTTTTCTTGATCTCTTGGCACATATTTTTCTACTCTCCCAATTTGAAATCATATTGTATATTCAACTGTGAAATTTTTCAATATTGGGAAATTAGGTAGTTTCCAGTTTCCCTATACTGCTGAAATCGTATTACAACCAAACTAATATTATAATTTACACACTTAGAATTTGTCACTTCTATAAGTCAACTTATTTAAAAAGACTATTTCTTCTTTTAAATGATTTTCACTTAATTAAATATTAAAACTGTTAGAGATATAATAGCTCAGTTTTAATGACCCCACAATTCAATTCCAGGAAGAAAACAAATGGACACTCAAATGTGTCAATGAATAAGGTTGAAGAGATAGACTTTTACTTAAAAAAGAAAGAGAGGGAGAAAACCCTCCTAATTATGCACAAATGTCTCAGCAGTGAGCAATCATGAGAAAGGAAATGCTGGAAAAGTACTTGACATTTAAATGTCAATTTAATCAAATTATGCAATTTTTAAAATGTAGTTGAGTGTAATGGGCTCTTTAAATTGTTTAAACCATGCCTTTTTCTAAAATGGTCCATGAGCATTTAGTTGCCTAAGCTGTGTTTCGAAATTATATCCTTAAAGAATGACTGACTGAACTACATCATTACACTTTTAAAATAAAAATATAAATTAACATTTTACATTTCTCAAGAATAAAATATATCAACATATCTAGTAAACAATAATGATTGGTTAGCTTTTATGATAAATTAATAAGATGATTTTCCAAAGAACAAATTAGAGAGTTAGGATATGTAAATTCTAAGGATAATTATTCACACTATGAGGAAGAAAGGATATCAGATTCTCACTTCCTACTAATTTTATTTACCTTGTTGTTAATAGCAATTAATCTTAACCCCAACTCCCTTATCCTCCCTAATCTGGACCATTCGCTGGATAGAAAATTAATAATTATCTTAGATTTCCCAATATATCAATTTTTATCAGAACTATGAGAAATGGATAGAAAATGATCAGAAAATATCTCAAGGAAATGTTGACTCAGTTTGGCCCCCAAACTCAATAAAATTTGAGCTCTGGATTGAACACTAATGATACAGAGATAGCTTTTTGTCTCTAGCTTGACCATCAAATGTAATTCCTATGTTGTTTGGGAAAAATAAAACTCTGTGTTTGATCACACATTGTTGTCACAAAAACAATAAAGAGGATGTCTGTAGGTGCAATTAAGAGCACTAGATTTAGAAATCAATGTCACTTTGACTATCATCTCTACTATTTATTTCTGTGGGCTTGGACAAATCTTTTCTCTCTGAACATTAGTTTCCTCATTTGTAAAATGTGGATAATCGATACTTTATTGGATTTCTATGAGGATTAAATATGATAATACATATAAAGTAATTAGAACAGTGCCTGAACAATTTAAGTACTCAATAAATATTAGCTATTTCTAACAGTGTTCTTAGTAACAAGCAATGGAAACTAATTCTAGCTCACTTAAGTCAGAAGCTAATTCATTAAAAATTTACTAAGTACTTCCCAGAATTGCCAGGAGGACTGGTTAACTAGATCCAAGAACAAGGCATGAACATTGCACAAATTGACCACAAAATGGTCCAGTGAGGACACGTGTATCATTGCCTGGCTTCAGCCCTGCACACAGCATATAGTCTGTTGCACCAGGCTTAGGACTTAAACCTGGCTGCCACCACAGAAGGCATCCTGTGGTTGCTACTTCTACACATAATTAACACCTGCTTGGATTAGCAAAATCCAGATCATGAGCTGCGTCAGTTAGAATCTAATCATGAGTTAGAAACCACACGATTTATTTGCTAGGGGTGGGGGATGGGGCTGGGAGGGGAATTAATATAAAGAATCATTAGTAAAATGAAGTTAAGTACTAAAAGGCATGCAAGAGGACTCCAACGTGTCCAAAATTAGCAAATGCAAAAGAATAGCTACAATCCTAGGCTGAGGAAGAGTGAACAATAGGAAGTAAACACTAGGAGAAGGTTCCCTGCCAAGGGAAGAAATTCAGACTTCTGTGAAGAGAGTGTAGCTACGGTAGGAAATTACAGCCTGCAGGAGGCAAAGAAACCTGCAGGAAGTCTCAGGCCAATCCTGGTTTCTAGAAGTGGCCAGAGAAGATCTGCTGAGTGGAGGGTTTGAGCTCGCAGAATCAGATCTTCAGAAGCATTTGAAGCTGTTGTCGTGTGGAGGGTGTGATACCTACCTGGCCTTCCCCAATCAATAGAAATTGACTAGAGGCCAGATAAGAAATTCAGGCAAGGCTTTACTGGGGCCCCTGCTGCAGCAGGGAGCAAGCTTGTTCCTTATATGGTGTGAGGGTAAAAGTGTGTCCAGGGGTCAGGCCAGAGAGGTGGCTCAGGTGTTTTGCCCACCCCTTAGGTGGTGTTGACTGCAGGGGGTATGCTCAGTACCTTGCTTTTGCTCCCAATACTTTGTTTTTGCTCCTGGCTCTTCAGAAGTGGCAGTCGAGTTTTTTGGTCTTTTGTATCTTTTTGTCCATAATTTGCCCCAACTGCACATGCACACATTTATTTTTAGTCCCATATAGTTTCTTTGTATTTTGTTTGTCCAGGTGCAAGCATTGCAGCACTGCAACAAAGGGTCCTAGGTCCCATCCTGTCTCAGGTGTACAGGTTTGTAGAACAGCTGTGTGTTGCTAGAGTGTTCCAGTGGGCTGGAGAAGCTTGGAAGTCTCTGGTGAGGAGAGTGTGGCCTGGGGTTACTGCTGGAGCTCCTCAGAGGGTGCTGCTGTATTCCTGCATGGAAAAGTAATAATGGAGGCCCAAACCCTAAAGCCAATATCTGCCTGCTACTATCACCTTGTGCCCTCTGTGATGAAGCCTCACATGCCACCAGCTGGCAAAAGAGAATATTCACATGATCTAGCACCATTGTCACAAAGCAGGATCCAGCGCCAGTATCACACAAAAACATAGATTTGGAGCTGAGGGAAATAAGTCACACAAGTCCACAGCTTAGTTTCCAGGGAGGCTGGGAAAACAATATGTCACATTTTCAGGCTCCAAGATTCATGAGGTGGTGAATTTACTAAACACAGGCAAGCATTTCCAATATCAGGCAGCTGAAAAGAAAAACTAACATCCATTGCACTCCTATCATTAATTGCACAGTTTACACATTGCTTTCACATTCATTATCTCATTTGATGTGTCTAACTGTCCAAATTGTAACATAAACATCCTCTTTATAGCTTATGTTTCATGTCATCTTATTTCTTGTGCCCAGATCAGTGTCTAGGAGTAAATTCAGTGTATGGGCAAACCAGCTTTGTCAGATATATCATGTATCTTTAAAAGCATCATTGTTATTTTGAAAGAGTTAATACAGCTTCATAAATGTCTACCTCATTGTCATAAAGTTACCCGACTCTAAGAAAATAATTATAACAGTGATATCTTTAATATCACACTATTGGATGAAACAACACTTTATATAAGATACTGTATTAATCTATGCATATGGGTAGATAGAAGTGATAAGGCTGTATATATGGTACCTATATGAAACAGACATTTATTTGCAAATAGACATCAATAGACTCCCACATAATACGGAATGGATGTATTATTTGCTCTCATTCCTTGGTTTCTCTTTGGTTTCCAATGACTTCTGTTCTTATCCTGCTTGATGCCCCCACCCCAGCCCCAGCAGCATTTGATACTAATGACCCCTTATCTTTTTTTTTTATAAATTTATTATTTTTTCATTTATTCATTTATTTATTTTTGGCTGTGTTGCGTCTTCGTTGCTGCGCACGGGCGGGATGAGTGGGGGCTACTCTTTGGGGCCGTGCGCGGACTTCTCATTGCAGTGGCTTCTCTTGTTGTGGAGCACAGGCTCTAGGCGCGTGGGCTTCAGTAGCTGTGGCTCGCACGGGCTCTAGAGCGCAGACTCAGTAGTTGTGGCTCATGGGCTTAGTTGCTCCACAGCATGTGGGATCCTCCCAGACCAGGGGTCGAACCCAGGTCCCCTGCATTGGCAGGCAGATTCTTAACCACTGCACCACCAGGGAAGTCCCCCCTGATCTTTTTTGAATCACTTTTTTCTATTGGATTCCATGATATCACATTGTACTGACTTTCTCCTCATTCTCATACCTTTCCTGCTAGGGCTAGCCTCACTCTAAGTTTTTTCTAAATGTTTCAGCTTCTCTAAATTCTGAGGGCATTTATTTTTAATATGTGCAAATGTTCTATCTCCAGCTTTATATGTATGTACCCAACTGACTAATTGGGATTTCTCTTTGAACTTCTTTCAGGCATCTCAAACTCAGTATGTACAAAAATAGACTCAACCTCCCATATCTTACTCCACCTTAGTGAATGGTGAACACCCCAGCTATCATTCAGCCAGTTGCTTTAGCAGGAAACTGAGGTGTGAATTTGCCTAATATTCACATGTCATTAATCTCCAAAGCCTATTAATTCTACTTGCTAAGTATGGCTCGAGTCCATGTATTTCTCTCCATCTTCACAGCCCCTGAATTCTAAACTATCATCAGCTTTTGTCTGGACTAACAACTATCAAGTTTCCTAGGATCCATGATTAGACCTGTTTAATTTTAACACATAGCAGCTAGTATTCTAAAAACACAAATCATAGTACTTTACTCTCCTACTTCCAAATAGGAGAGTGGCTTCCCATTGCCCTTAGGATAAATTCCAAAGTCCACACTGTTCTCCAAGACCTGGCTTTGTACTTCCTCTTCAGCCTTATAGCTTAACCATTTCCCCTCCCTCTCTAGGAGAGGAAACAAAATAATCTTTCTTTAGTTTCTTTATAGCTCTTTGCAGTTTTCATTTGTTGTATCTGAAAAAGTTTTTCCTCACCTTGTGACTGACATACTCCTAGTTAGCACTCATTAAATATGCATCCTTTACTCCTCTTCCCTTTTATAAGCATTTATTCCATTTGTCATCATTTGTTCAGTGTAAGAGTAGGGATCACATGTGAATTATTTATCGGGGTGTCCCCCAGCACCTAGAACATTGTGAAACTCAAAATAGATGCTTAATATTGTTGAATGAATATTCCAGCCCTGATGGAATTAAATACTGTTACATAAAGTTCTAATTTTGCATATTCTCAAAATTATAGAATATATTTTACTTATTTTTATTTCCCCAGCCCTTAACAGAGGACCTGAAACATAATATGCAAATCAATCATTATATGCTGAATTAATATATAGCTACCTCATCCACAAAATATTATTCAAAATAATTCACTTTTATATATTCTAAATATAAAAAATATAACTTCTAAACATAAAAAAATTATAAAATTTTTAATATAAAATTTCCTTAGAAATTTTACCCATGACGTCTGCAAGCATTCTCAGAAAAGAAAAATCAACTTGCAAAAACAAAAATCTGCCTAAAGACTCAATATAGTGCACTATGGCTTATATATCTGTTTGCCTGTAAGTGAATAGAAGAAATAAGCAACTCATTTGTCTTGATCAGCAGAAGAAAAAGGAGAACAGTTTATACAAAATGAAACACTGATTAAATATTTGAGTAATTAAAATGTGCTCAGACCCATAATGAAAATCTACAGAAGTATCTGGCAGACTCTCTGAGCTCATTGATTTCATGAAATATAGTTTAACACCATGACACCAGACAGTGTACACTTTCCTTGCTCACAGAGCTCCCTGCCTTACCACTCTATAAAATTTAAATATCTATTAATTCATGTTAGGATCTTGTTACTGTTTCTCTCATTTGGATGGACATTTGGCTTGTACTGTTTGTCTAAGCTAAGAATGTCTGCTTTACTTTGTCAGTGTCCAGAGGCCATAGGAAAGCAACTGAGTAATAGGAATTCACTTTCCTCCTTCACAAAGGAGATAGTTCATCAGGGTAGTCTCTAAGGTCTCTTCCAGTCACCAAATTCCATAATCTAAGAAAGATATTTTCTCTTTGGCACTGGAAATATACACACTTAAATACTTATACATACTTTTTAATACTGACAATAAACAGCTCAAATTTAAGAGCACCAGGTTAAAAAACACTGTGAAGATCATAAAATTTAATTTGGCAATATATTGTCAAACCTAAGTGAACAGAGGACAGCAATAGTCCCAGAAAACTGTCAGTTCTAGGAAATATGCTGCCCACAAATAAAAGTTGTCCTGACAATAAATAATGTTTCAATTGTTGGCCAACATTTAAAAATGAGCAGATTACTCACAAATATTCATATTTAAATATTTTGTCAAAAATTCCGAATTCCCAGGCACATTGAGCCATTAATCCCTCTTGCCACAATTACATGGAGATGAGAGTGGCTAGCCCCCTTAAATGGGCAAGTCCTCTCAAGTTCATTGCTGATGTCAGCACACTTCCCTTGCTCTGTTTCACCCATCCACATTCCCCACCTAGCAACTGCAGGGGTTGAATTTTGCAGTCGTCATTTAGAGGACATTAATGTTAGGTGAATAATCAGGTGGCTAGAGAGCCAAACTGAAAAAACATTTATTATTGTGCACTTCTCTAAAAAAATGATTGGTTATGTTAGAAAACTATTGTATTTGAAAAGTTCATGATTTTTCAGAAAACTGTGGATCTTAGTGTTATATAATTTCTGAAATCTCTTTTCTTTCGTAGCGTGCCAAATAAGTTGTTTGGAAAAATTTTAGAATCTCCCTGTGTACTATATTGTACAGTATACATGTCTGTCAGTCTCTTCAACACTTGACATAAATTTCTTTATATACATAATGAAATCTCATATTGCATAATTTATTTTCCTTTGGATAGAATGAATAACTTTCTCTTCATTTTATTGGCTAAGAAACAGATGTACATAAATTTCAATTTTTTTCAGAAGTCTATGTTCTAATATAAAGTCTGATTTTTTGGTCATGAGGGATTTTAACTATTCTAAGAACAGTTATTAGAAAAAAATGTTATTTTAGTATAAAAGCAAGGAACTATATACTTCAAGCTTTAATGCTTTTAAAAGGATTGTGATTGTACTGATTAGTATACCAAGGCATATTCTAATTTCTCAAAACCCAAAAGTATTTTCTGTTTTCATTACACACACACTCAGACACACACACAAACACAATCAGAGCAGATTATGAATAGTATTCTTTGAATAATAAATCATGGTTTAATATCATAGGGAATGAAATAGCAGTTTTATTAGACCATTCTGTTCTATAATATCTTAATAGCTTAGAGCAAATCAGTAAAGTGCTTTATAAGTCAGAGTTTATTTAACTATGAAAACTTTGGAAATGGTTATGAGAATTCAAAAAGCTTAAAAATATAACTGACTGAAAAGGTAATTGGAGTGGCTCATTATTTCTATTTTGTGTTTTCCTTCTCAGTGTACAGTCCAGATGTTTGACAATTGTTCTTAAAATTTGATTATAGACAAAATAATGTATCACGACACACAATTAAACCAACCATTTTATGATATTTACTAACATCTGACTACTGGTTCTAATATTATATTCTAGAATGGGAAAAATCATTTAGTAGATGTTTTTATAGATGGACTAACTAAAGCATGCAAATGTTTAGTATTTCCATCTAGTCATGGTTACTTGTAAATTCTCTTTCAGGATTTTGTGCAGGGTGTTTTAGAAATGCACAATTACAAAAAACAAAAAACAAAAACTGAAACAGTGGATACTGCAATCTTACTTGTCTGAGTTATGTATGTGTTTGTCCTTTTTAAATTGACAGCTAAAATTTGGTTGCTGTAAGAAGTGGCTTTTTAACACAAGATCAATTTTCCATAATCCTGTAAGACCTACTTCTGTTTCCATGAAGTATAAGTACACTTATCGTGCCTCTTCCAGTAGTATATAGGTATAATGGCCAAAATCCCTTCAGTAGAGCAGAATGGAAGAAGTGCTTAACCAGTGATTTTCCATTCAAGCAGTAGAGTAGAATGAGCATGAACTTTGGAATCAGACTTGGGTTAAAAATTGCTCTTTCCCCACTTACATGTAAAAATGTATACAAGTCATATAACTTTACCAAATTTCATTTTTAAAAAAGAAAAAGAAAAATGAGAATAATGCATAACTTGCAGGGTTGTAGAAAGTTTGAATGAGATAATGAATATAAAATGACTATTATTACAGAGCCTGACACACAATAGGTATTTAATAATTGTCAAGTTGTCTTCCCTTTCCCTTCTTCAGCTAGCTGTCTGGATGGCTCCCTCATGCTTGGAACATGACATTAGAACATTTATACACGTATCCATAGCCTAAAGCACAGAGCAGGCAGTCCCATTAAAAGTATGTAAGCTGTGGGACTTCCCTGGTGGTCCAGTGGTTAAGACATTGCCTTCCAGTGCAGGGAGTACAGGTTCGATCCCTGGTCAGAGAGCCACATGCCTCATGGCCAAAAAAACAAAACATAAAACAGAAGCAGTATTGTAACAAATTCAATAAAAGCTTTAAAAAAAAAATGGTCCACATCCAAAAAAAAATCTTAAAAAAAAAGTATGTAAGCTGTGAGTTCCAAACAAGCTGTGTGTAAATTAACTTTGGTAAAATTGTGTCATCTTAAATACAATGAGGCATAATTATACTTTGTGCAAACACAATTTTACATGTTAGATTTGTTTGAAATGGCTGCTTGCTTCATTCAAAATATTAGTTAGGGCCAAATATCTTAATGAATCACAAATACCTTTCACACATAATCTCTTCTTTGTGTTCATTGATTTGGTTATTCATTCAGCAAATATTTGCTGACCACCAACTATGTGTCAAGAACTATGCTGGATGATGGAGGAAAAAAGGTGATGATTAAGCAGCCAGAATCCTTGCTGTCACAGAATTATGTCTAGTAGTACCAACAGACATTAAACAAATGTCACAAATTCTGCATCCAAAATAAGTGATGACATTTCAGTTATTCAGGAAGCATAATATTCATGAGAACAATTTCTAAAACCCACTCAAATATCTGGCAAATATTATTCCATTCCATTTTTAATTGATGTTATCCACCACTTCCATGATGTATTTAAATGCTTTTCAGGAAGACAGCTGTGTCTCCTCTGATGAAGAAAAGCTTTCAACATATTATTTAAGATCCTTGAAAAAGTGTTTCTCCAGCATAAGAAGAATCTACTGAAATTATGCAACTGAATTATATGGTATAAAATACAGATGATGAATCAAATTTTTCCATTAAGGAGCCACTTAAAGGTAAAAATATACTCCAGATCCTTGAATGCTAAACAGTAAATCACTGGTTGCCCTTCCCTGTACGCTTTCTTCATGATTGGAAGTTGACAAGTAAAGAACCAAACATACTTGCTACGATTTAGGTGCTTTTTAGAATTGGTTTCTTCCTCTCCTTTCACCTTCTTTCCTTCTAAAGGTTCACTTGTTGGAGTCCTTTAGTTATATATTAGTAGCATAAAAGAATGATATGATCTTCACAGCACCCAAACTATTGCCAAGGAAGCCACCTTACACTGAATGGAATCTTGTTTCTCATGCTGAATATTGCAAATAGGATTCTGCTTATTCCTTTAGAGGCCTTGAAAGAAAAATGAGCCATGTGTTTCCATTACAATGGCCTGACTGCAGAAAGAAATGTGCAAACAAGTCTGTATATTTTTACTAAGATTTCAATTAGTTTAATTTAGAATTTAAATCTTCTTTCTAGCTGAGACATCATAAAACTGAAGGGGAGCATGTACAGGGCTGTGCAAGTGCAGCCCATGATTATATTTCATTGTGATCTTTGATAGCGTTGTGCAGAGCATCTCCAGAGAAGACATTTCTGAGAAAGTGAAAGAACTTAATTGTGATATAATTAAGGTGAAATATTTTTGTGTAATTTGTATTTCAACTTGTCATTTATGGTGAAGAACTTCAGTAACTTTATGTACTGTAGCTACCCACCGTTTAGACATCTAAGAAAATTAGCTTTTATATATTAATAACCTATAATAATGCCTTAAAGGCATAAATTAATGAATTCTGGGTCCAGCATGCACTACCTACCATCTGATTTAGCCTGTTCAAATCTGAACATGAGGAGCTTATCATTTTAACAGCAAATAATTGGAGAAAGAGGAAGATGCTTAATGAATACTTTCTAACTTTTTAAAGATTTCATATAAATTGTTAGTGTTTTAAGGGAAAGTATTTTAAAGATCCAGATGGGTGATAATATTTCTTTTAGAAGAAAAATAAATGGCAGGATTCTAAAAATTAACAGGTAGAAATTAGATGAACTCATGGTGGAAAACAGTAGTCAGGAAAGTCCAGGACCAGGAGCTGTGCAGGATAAGGTTCAGGAGAGGTTGCAGGACCAGGAATTAATAGAATTTCACATGCAGCTCCAGAATCTATGCTGCTGGGTGAACTCATAGCCTCATCATCTTCTAGGTAGTGAAAATTAAATACATAAAAATGAAATTATAACATCGCTCTGATAAAAATATGAAATATAAAAGTATGTTTTTTTGTCAATTGTGAAGGAGAGGATTGTCCTATTACCTGAATTTTAAATTGTTAAAAAATTAATATATAATTTTGACTACAATCTGTTTCCTTATACAGAATCATTAAATTTCTATGTCATAATAGCTGGCAGTTTTCAGAGACTAAAATTTAATTAAAAACTAATAGTAAACTGGCACACAGTTGAAAGGGAAGTGAGAACACACATAAACATCGAAAGTAAACTGTCGAGACTCACAGTAGAAATGAAAATTTTTAACTACTCAAGTCAACTCATCAACCTGAAAGTAGATTTTTGTGGCTTCCAGTCAGTCATTCCACCCTCTCCTAGTCTGTCTTATTTCCTTATTTCTTTTACTAGAGACCATGATTTCATTCATTTAGCAAATATTAATTGAGCACTTTCCATGTGCCAGTTTTAGAACCTGAGAATACATCAGTGAACAAGGAAGTCAAATTATCTGCTTTTGTAGATCCTTTATTCTGCTGGATAAAAGAGATACATAAGCAAGCAAATAAATAAGATAATTTCAAATAGTGGTAAGGACTATACAAAAACTTTAAAAAGATCATGTGGTAGAGAGTAACTGTAGCTGTGGGAGCCTCATTTCATAGAGGTGTCAGGGAGCTCCTCTCTGGGGAGCTGGAATTTTTGCTGAGACAAGAACAGGGAAAATTCCAGCCATGGGAAGGCCAGGAAGAGGGAGAAGCTAAGGCAAAGACCCTACAGTGGGATGAAAAGGGAGTGTTTGGCTGAGTGTACTGAGAGAGGGGACAATGGTCAATGAGACTAGTGAAGGCAAGATCATTAGAAGTTTTTAAGACCACATGAATATTATTCTAAATATGATGAAAAGCCACTGAAATTTTAAGTAGGGATGAGATGCAATCTTATTTGCATTCTCTGCTGACTGTAGAGTAATTGGGGAGGAAGAAAACTGGAAGTAGGAAGTATATTTAGTATAGTTATAGACTTTTGTAGTATACTGGGCAAGATAATGGCAGCATAATGGAGATATAGAGGACTGAAGGGACTTAGATATTATTTTAGACATATTGGAGGTAAAACCATCAAGATTTGCTCACGACTTCAATATGGGGATAAAAAGAAGATAAAAATAAAGAACATTTTGATAAATGGTCATGCTTTTAACTAGGATTGGGGAAAACAGATACCAGGTCCTGGAAAAAAATGAAATTCTTCTGTTTGTCCCAGCTGGATTTTAAGTGCTGGATAGACAATCAAAGGGAGATGTCAAGCATTGATATTTGAGTCAGAAGCTCATCGGAGATGACAAAACAGATGATATTTATCAGGGATATATTGGCACATGGATGATATTTGAAATCATAAAAATAGATGAGATTATCTAAAGAAAGAGTATAGAAGAAGGGTTACGTTATTATTTGAAGATAAGTCGTAGTGTCAATTATATCTCAGTAAAGCTGGAAAAGAAAGGAAACGAAAGAAGGAAAAAAAAAGAAGTGAAGGAAAGAAGGAAGGAAGGGAGGAAGGAAGGAAGGAAGAAAAGGAAAGAGGTCAGACAGGGAGATACAAGCAAAGAAACTGAGAATAAGTGTTCAGATAAGAGGAGACCCAGGAAAGTGTGCTGTTAAGTAAGCCAAGAGAATAATGTGTTTCAAGAAGAAAGACAGTAATAAACTCCTAAACACCAACTTCTCTTTATTATTCCCTTCGATCACCATCCTTGTGCTGAGCCTGAAGAAAATCATGAATTTCTAAGTTGCTGCCACTTCCAACTCACATTTTCAGATCTTGTCTTTTGTCAGCATTCATTTAATCATACATATTGTTTTGTCATTCATTCAATAAGGTTTTATAGGGCACTTACTAAATGCCAGGTATTGTGTTAAATATGTTGTGTTGGTTACAGTTGTGGGTAAAATAGGCATGGTTCTTTATCATCATGGAATTTATAAGCCATTTTATATGTCCTTGTTTTAGTTTCCTCTCCTACCCTCTGCAACCATTTGAAATGTGTGCCACTTTCAAACACCTTTATCAAACCTCACTGATACAACCTTGCCTTTTATATCAGTGCAACTAGAAAACTATCAGCCCACATACATCTTATCTAACCTTTTCATCTGTGAAATCTATGGAAAGAGGTACCCTTCACACACCTGCACATCTCATTCAAGGTCAACCTTATACCCATCCCTGACCCCAAACATTCTATTTTTCTGGGGCCTTACTTAATCACTGACCCCTTTCTTTTCTGTATTCTATCTCCCTCTCTACTGGCTCCATTTCCTCAACCTATAAACATGCTCAAATTTCTCCTGCCCTCCCTCAAGGACCCCTCCCCCCAAATATATATATATTACCACTTGATATTCTGAGAAGTCATATTCCTTTGAAGATAAATTCAGCATTAGATCATTAATGAAGACGACATTTTATTGGTATCTAATCCAATTGTTACTGGAATCATGAATCTGAAATGTATTATTAGGAACTCACTATTACTAGTATTACTAATTAACTCCTAGAAGTTATGTATAGCAACTTTAACCAGGAGTTCCTGGATCAGAAGCCATGTCTCTCCTACAGTGACAAGAACCCCATCTACCCCATGGACCAAACAGCATTCTCTGGCTTCTCCTTTGTGAACCCCACATTCAAGAGGCTCCTGGAAAACTGAAGTTTCCAGACATGCCCCCCAGCCCACCCCAGCCAGGGAGGATGGGTCAGCCAGTACAACCTGCCCACTTAGCCCAGGCAGAGCAAGCTGGGCCCCCCACTTCATTGGCACCTGCCTGCCCCCCACAATATGCAACAGTGTGATAATTGTGATTTCTGCTGCTGTTCACACCCCTCAACCCCCAGAGAGCCCTCAGCTCTTGTCTGGTTGGGCTTTTATGGTACAGGATCTCTATAGTAAGTATTTGCACAATGCACAGAGTTTTGAATGCTCTGGTGGCAGTTTTACTGTATTTTAAGTACATAATAACTAGGTGCCATATGATGACTCCATCTTCTCACCACTATGTTTATATTCAAGCAATCATTGTACATTTGTTTTCCTAATATTTCTATACGTCATTTGTCCCTGAAGTAGGTTAAATGTGATTTTAATCAGAAATAGGAGTACTTACTGAGATACCAGGACATATCTCTTTTTCCAAGAGGTCATCTATAATAGATGATTCAGCATATGCTTACACTACTTTTGAATAACCATTAAGATGCTAACAGCAACATTACAAAGTCTCACAGACAACTCATAGACCTCTAAAAATAAATCCTGAAATGAAAATTTGCAAAGTTTTTCTCTATAACCTTTTATACTTTTGATCTTTCATTCCTTGAAACTTTCTACTTCTTTCATCCACCAGTTCTCCTACTGTTCTGATAATGTCTGCTATAATCTTGAAATGAATTGTTTCTCACAGTTCTATCCTCAGACCAAATTTTCACTGCACCTTTTTCCTAAAGCATCCCACATTGACTTTCACACCCACTTCCTTCCACATCTATATATTTAACCCATTCCTTTTTGCTTAACCTCATGTTTTTATATGCAGGTAACTGCTAGGTATCTGACACCTCAAACTCAACATGTCCAAAATGGAATCTATTGGTTTTGATGTAAAACTGCTCTTTTCCTACAGGATCCAAGCAAAATCCAAGCTATCCAATCCATCACCAAAGGTGATATCTCTACTATTTATTCATTAGTTCAAGATAGAACCAAAAGGCATCCTTCAGTCTATCTTCTTCCTTGTCCTCCTTCTTCCTGTCCTCTTCATCCAATAATTTATTAGATTCTGCTAATTAACTCCTAAATATTTCCTATTACATTTTATGTCTACAACAACTATTCTAGCTTTATTCCCTTATTATTTCTTTCTTGGACTGCTACAATAACCTACATATTGGTTTCTATGTCTTCAACCTTAACCTCCACAGACAGGTATCATTTCCTCCAGTCAGCCTTCTCTATGTTGTCTGGACTCCTCCTTTGTGCTTCCTCATTCCCTGTACCAATTCCTTAGTGCATTCACCATCCTGAATATCAATTTATATCTCTGTCTTGTCCTCTAGAGTGTGAACCTTTTCTCAGTGAAAATACCCTATTAACTGAACTTTATTAGAAATGTTTAACATAATGACTAAGCAGTATGTAAGCATTTGTTGAATGAAATGAGTGGTAGTGTTAAATCTACCCTTTTTGCAGTGCATTCTTTCTGCTACAAATGGAAAAAACACCAATGCTTTTTACAATACTTTATTCAGTTTCTGCAATACTTTATACATAAGTTATGCTTATGTTGGAAAATGGATAGCTTAGTCACCCAAATTCAAATATCTACAAGGCTGGGCTGCTACCATAAATACCTGAAATGGCATAGTAGTAGTAATAGGGAGTGGTTTGGCTTGCAGCTTACTGAGGACTGCACACTCTACCAAAAAAAATTCATATTCAATTAAAAAAAAAAAACTTAGGGACAAATAAATCTCGTATTCTCCACATTTATGGGGACAAGTTGGTGATACCTGCTACAGATGTACTACAACAACTCATAACGCCTGTCACCTTAGCTCAGAAAAAGGCCACTCAGATAAATGTATCCTACACATGATATACAAATTGGATAGTATAAAAGATAGTTTAAAGTAGTTTTAGTAGTTTTTTCTTTTCTGTTCTGCTCTTTTCTCATTTCCTAGACCCAATGTGTTCACATGCCATACATTACATTTTCAACTTTTTCATAAAGCTTTCAGTTTTTATTGATTTCATCATAGTGATATATTTTCCATCTGCAGGTTCCAATCATACTTCTTTTGCTATAGATACAGTGAATTTCAAAAAGGGAATAAGTAATTAAGAGTTTTATAAGAAAAACAATTACAAATTTTTCTGTACTCTGACCTTAACTGGGCATATATCTGAGGAAAATGAAAACACTAATCCAAAAAGATATGCGCTCCCCAGTGTTCACAGCAGCATTGTTTACAGTTGCCAGGATATGGAGGCAACCTGGGTGTCCATCAATGGATGGTGGACAGAGAGGATGTAGTGTATGGTGCGGTGGAATGTTACTCAGCCATAAAGGAGAATGAAGTTTTGCCATTTGCAAAACATGGATGGATTTGTAGGGTATTGTTCTGGGTGGGGTGAGTCAGACAGAGAGGGACAAGTATGGTATGGTGTCACTTATGTGTGGAATCTAAAAAATAAACTAGTGAATATAACAAAACAAAAACAGACTCATGGGTATAGAAAACAGACTGGTGGTTGCCAGTGGGGAGAGGGAAGGGGGGAAGGGCAAGAAAAGGATAGGGGATTAAGAGGTACAAACTATGACATATAAAATAAATAAATGGTAAGAATATATTACACAATACAATACAAAATATAGCTAATATTTTATAATAACTATAAATTGAATATACCCTTTAAAAATTGTGAATCACTATGTTGTACATCTGAAACAAGGAATGAAGAATGAAGATAGGAAGAAATTAGCAGTTCCAAAGAGAATAATTTGAAACATTAGATAAATTTTTGTAACCTAAATTTTCATGTACTAAGAAATAACTAATATTTTCCTTCATATAAAATGTAAATGATAAGAGTAACAATAATAAAATAGCAATAATAATGAAAGAGGTAATATATGTGAATGTTCTTTGTAAAATGTAAAGATCTATCTAAAAGAATAAGTTATCTTTATTTTTTTAATCTTCTGCCGACACATTCTAACCCTTCTTGTAACAGAAAAGGCTGGGGAAATTATTCAAGGCAATAGATTTTCACAAATGCTAACAGCATCAGCCAATTTGCCAAAGCCATCAGAGTGGGAGAATGTGTTTAATCCTTGGGTATCCACCAGTGTAATAATGACCATCAGGTAGAACAGGTGAAGTAACATATAAGCACAAAACACCTATTATGTTTACACTGACTAATCCATGAGAAGGGAGAAACAACAGATTTGCAGTACCAAGCCAATATCCCAGCATAACAATGTCTTTTATTTTACAATCCTCACCTCACCTATATCTGGCTCACAAATTCTTCCCTAGTTCTATCTGCAAAATGTAATTACTACTTCATTTGTTGTTCTAATTGCCATTTTTAACATTATTTGCATTGGTAAAATATCATCAATATAAGGAGGAAGCTTATAACCATGACTGCTAGCAATGAGACCTGTGTAGTTCAATTTATCCTGAGACTCTTGTCCAACATGGCCTTGTTCCAACACATTCTTAAGTTACCTCACTGCTGTGATCATAGGAATGTAAATATCCTGTAGTCTCCTCTGTTTTAGCTTGCCTCCTTCTCCTCAACGTTTGCCTGATAATTCCTCTTCCCCTGAACTTACTGACTCAACACATTCCATTTCTGGTAAATAAAACTAATACATTCCCCTTCTCCAATATTGATAGATGTAATTTTTATTAATATTACCCAACAATTATTGCTGTAATATGTTTATAAAAGTTTATGCAATATGTCTACAACATGTAATGTCTAATCTTAATTGTATATACAAACCTAGTAGATAAGAGAGAAACAAGTAACTTTATTACAGTGTAATAATAGAGAGGAAGTAATAAAGTTTCTGAGAGAATAATATATCAGATTATATAAAATGATACTCTTCCTTAAAATATTATTGTACTTTATTTATTCACTTGTTCAGTCAACACAATATCCATTGGGGTATGTAAGGTGAATAAGACTCCCAGGAATCTCATGGCTATTGCTAGGGATGGACAATATCAAAAATAACTATAACAAATACAGCTAAGGAAGGTCAGTATTTTAAGAAATGCACAGAGTATGAGGGCACAAAAGAGGAGGCGCCTCTAATTCAGCCTAAGGGAATCAGGGAAAGTTTACAAGAAAAGGAAATTTCTGCATAATTAGGATTGATAATTCATAGAAATGGCAAAATATTTTAGAGGTTATGCCAAACGTAAGTTTGGATGAAATTTCTACCTTAGACCACAATATCTGCATATACAGTAACACATGCAGCAAAGACTTTCAGTTACAGAATTATTACTGATTCTATAACATAAATATACTTTTTAAAAACAATTATAAGTATTAGATTTTTTAAATGTATGTTAAGTTTACAAGAAAATAAAAATGTATATATCCAAAGGACAGAACTGGGGAACTGAAAACAATAATAATTTAAAAACAAGAGTGGACACTGTGGCTTTCCTTGAGGAGATTTGAACTAAATGTCTGAATGGGAACATGATCTTAAAGACATTGGACCAACAAGTAGCATGAAGTTGGAGCTAAGACTACCATACAAACCAGGCTATAGCTTTAGTGAGAGTGTAATTTTAGTGGCTTGCCAGGAGCTCTGTATACAAAAATAATCATAAAGATGGCCTCTCATGAGAATTTTTACACATCGTCTGCTCCCATGTAAGCTTCCTGTACAAATTTATGCACTCTGCATTTTCCAAGAGACCATAAGCTGAGATTTACAGGTATGCATGCACACATACGCACACGTGCACACACACACCAGCACCGCCACCACCACCACCACCACCACATATACAAATACCCTGGGATGCTTGGCAAATGCAAAATCACTTTTGAGAAGTGTTTATCCAAAGCAGGTTTCTCTAAATTCTCACAGACAGACTTTGTTAAAATGAGCTCACAATTCAAAGCTATGAAACTAACATGTTGACAATTCACCTGGAGTAAGAATTATAATCCACTCAAAGGGTGTTAAATTACCAAGGGTTTCAGGTAATAGAAATATTGGATAGAGGCTATGATATGTTTAAAATATTTAAACACATGTGGAACTACAATATTGAATAATAATAACATGTATGACAGGAGCACAATTTCTAGGTTAAAATGCTTAAATGTCCTTGTGTTATTCAGATGGAATGTGGAGATATTTATTAAACTTAGAATTTTATGACCAAGATGGCAGTGTAGGAGACCCAGGCTTCTGTCTTCCCACAAAGAACAACAATTAGGCAGCTATCCACAAATGAAAATATCCCGGAGCTCAGGAGTCCACTTACGAAGCTTCAGCAACACAACAGAGCAAAAATCTGAGAACAACCACACAGAAACGATAGGAAGAAAAGTTGCATTTTGCTTGCATCATCCCCTCCCCAAGACTGGCACTGTTTAGTGCCAAAAGGGAACTCCCAACCCAAGAGATTTCTCTTGGCCCAGAAAAGGAGAGGAGAGTGAGTGACCAGCTTCCCCAGTCTTTTAGGGAACTACACAAAGTACCCACTTTGGTTTCACCCCATCCAGAGACAGCTAGAGACATCTAGGAACAAGGAAGAAGGGAAGGGGCTATCAATAACAGCCATGTGCAGGAATGACCTTGGTTCCCAGTAGCCTGCTTGTCAGAGGATCCCAGTAGGCTTCACTACTAAGGATCTCAGCAACCCTTAAAGATATCGCAGACTAGCACAGCTTTTGTCACTGGACCCCAGCAGACTGGTCCACAAAGGACCCAGGCAGATTTCTCTGTTGAAGAAACCAACAATCAAACAACCATCACAGATTCCTTGCCTACTTCATGGCGAAATTTTTGTCCTACAGATTTTCACATTCACAGATGCCAGTTGCCTGAATCCCTTCCTTTTCTCTTCCTTCCTCCTCCTGCCAGAACCCAAGATCAGTACTAGCAGCCAGTCCCAGCCTCTGCAGCTATGTGCATGCAAGATGCCAGCCTAGACCCCTGCAGCCAACTCCCACTACTGTGTGCACACCCATTATTAGCCCCTGTAGCCACATTAGTGCCCACCAACAAACAAGGTCCCCACACCTGTTGTGGGCCTCGATCTGGCCCTGACCTTTTTCACTGGCCTGCCCTGCAGTTGGTTGCCTGCAGCTTGTCCTAGTAGTCAAGAACCTGCACGATGCCTGCCCTGATTCCCATTACCAGCCCCCACCACCATACATGCATTTGCAGCTAGCCCACACTGTTCCATGACTACATGCCAACAGCCAGGGCTCCAGGGGCTGCTCATGCTCCTGCAATTAGCCCTGGCTCCTTCTCTTGGCCCCAGCTCTCACCACTGTGTGTGTGTATGCAGTCAGCCAAGTGTATGCACACCACTGGCTCTGGCCACCACTGCCACCTTCCCCAGTCCCTAGCTGCTGGACCTGGAGGTGCTCTTGAGAACCCCACAAGCAGCCTTAGTAGCCAATGTGAAACCCCCATAGCTCTTGCCAAGGACCATGCAGTTTTCAATGTCACAGACCCCAGCTGCCTGAGCTGATGGGACACAATGTCCCCCCAAGACCTGGAGCGCTCCCACACACCCCTGCACTTGGCACTCTGTAGTATTAGACTAGGCTGGAGTCACAAAATGTTCCAGCATTCCCCAACTCACAGATAAAGAAGTCAGTCCATAAAGTCTGGAAGAGGAAATGTTTTCTTAAAATGTGCAGACGCCTACCCAAGGTTACAGGGATCACAAAGAATCAGAAAAACATGACACCACCAAAGGAACATAGTAAATATCCAGTAATTGACCCCAAAGAAATGATGATCCATGAATTGCCTGACAAAGAATGCAAAATAATTGTTCTAAAGGTTCTCAGAGAGCCACAAGAGAACACAGATAAGCAATTTAAAGAAATCAAGGAAACAATACAAAAAAATGAGAAGTTCAACAAAGAGATAGAAAATATAAAAAGAACCAAACGGAATCTTGGAGCTCAAAAATATAATGACTGGCCGAAGGATTCAATAGAAAGCTTCAACATCAGACTCAACCAAACAAGAGAAAGAATCAATGAGCATGAAGGCACACCATTTGAAAATATCCAGTTAGAGTAACAGTAAAAAAAAAAAAAAGAAAATGAAGAAAACCTACAGGACTTATGAGACAGCATTAAGATAAACAATCTATGAATTATGGGAGTTTTAGAAGGAGAAGAGAAGAAGATAGGGACAGAAAGTTTGCTTAAAAAAATAATGGCTGAAAATTTCCCAGATCAGGGGCAAAATTTGTACATTTGAGATCATGGAGCTCACAGGTCACCATATTCAAGTCAAAGAGTTCTTATCCAAGCACATTATAATAAAAGTAGCAAGCATTAAGAAGTTTGCCACTTATAAAAGATCCCCTTAAGGCTATCAGTGAATTTCTCAGCAGAAATATTATAGGCCAGGTGAGAGTGGGAAGATATATTCAATGTGCTGAAAAAAAAAAAATTTCAACCAAGAATACTTTATCTGGCAAAGTTGTCCTTCAGAAATGAAGGGGAGGTAAAGGCTTTCCCAGACAAACAAAAACTGAGGGAGTTCATCACCACTAGACCTGCCTCACAAGAAATTCTGAAAAGAATTCTTCAAGCTAAAATGAAAGCATTCTAATTAATAACATGAAAATGTATGAAACTATAAGGCACACTGCTAAAAGTAACTATATAGGCAAATTCAGAAAACTCCAATGCTGTAATATGATGGTATGTTAATCACAATTCTAGTACAAAAGTTAAAGGACAAAAGTATTAAAAATAACCATAATGGATATATTATATAAAAAGATGGAAATTGTGACATCAAAAACATAAAATGAGGAGGAGTAAAAGGGTAGAGCTTTGTATGCTATTGAAGTTAAGCTGGCATTAGCTTAAAATAGACTGTTATATCTATGTTTTATGTAAGCCTTATTGTAACCATAAAGTAAAAACCCACAGTTGTTACACAAATCATAAAGAGAAGGGAATCAAAATCACTATGGAAAATGATTAATTCACAAAGACAGCAAGAGATGAAGAAAGGAGCGAAGGAATTACAAAACAGCCAGGAAACAATTATTAAGATGGCATTAAGAAATGGATAAATTCCTAGAAACATACAATCTACCAAGACAGAATCATGAAGAAATATAAAATCTGAACAGATCGATAATAAGAGATTTAATCAGTAATCAAAAACTTCCCAGCAAAGAAAAGCTCAGAACCACGTGGCTTCATGGGTGAATATTTAAAGAAGCATTAATACCAATCTTTCTCAAACTCTTCCCAAAAACTGAAGAGAAAAGAACACTCTCAAATTCATTTTACAAGGCCAGCATTACCTGACATCAAAGCCAGATAAGGACACGAAAGAAAAGAAATCTACAGGTCGATATCTCAGATAAATATAGATGCAAATTTCTCAACAAAATACTAGCAAACTGAATGCAATCACACATTAAAAGGTTTATACACCAGGATCAAATAGGATGTATTTCAGGGATGAAAGGATAGTCCAACATCTGCAAATAAATAAAATAAATATTATAAACCATATTAATAGAGTGAAAGATAAAAATCATGATTATTTCAATAGATGCAGAAAAATATTTGACAAAATTCAACATCCTTTCATAATAAAAACTCTTAACAAAGTAAGCATAGAAAGAGTACCTTAACAAAATAAAAGTCACATATGATAAGCCCATAGCTAACATTATACTCAATGGTGAAAAGTTGAAAGATCAGGAACAAAATAAAGGTGCCCACTTTCACCACTCCTATTGAACCAAGTATTGGAAGTCCTACCTAGAGCAATTGGCAAGAAGAAGTAGTAACAGGCACCCAAATCAGAAAGGGAAAAGTAAAAATGTCTCTGTTTTCAGATGATATGCTTTCATATATAGAAAATCCTAAAGACTTCACCAAAAAACTATTAGAACTAATAAATGAATTCAGTAAAGTTTCAGGATATAAAATCACCATACCAAAATCAGTTGAGTTTCCATATACTAACAATGAACTATCTGAAAAATAAATTTTTAAAAATTTACAATAGCTTAAGAAACAATAAAATAATAATAAACTTAACCAAGAAAGTGAAAGATCTGTACACAAAAAAACTGTAAGATATTGATGAAAGAAATAAATGGAAAGATATACCATGTTTAAGGATTGGAAGAATTAGTATTGTTAAAATGTCCCACCACCAAGGAAATCTACAGATTTAATACAATCTCTAGCAAAATACCCATGACATTTTTCACAGAACTAAAACAAATAATCCTAAAAATTTGTATGGAACCACAAAAGACCCCCCAAACCAAAACAATTTTGAGAAAGAAAAACAAAGCTGGAGAAACCACACTTCCTGATTTCAAACTACATTACAAAGTATTGTAATTAAACCAGTATGATACTGGCATAAAAACAGACACATACAACAATGGAACAGAATCAAAAGCCCAGAAATAAACCCATATACTTAGGGTCAACTAATATCTGTCAAAGGAGCCAGGAATACTCAATGAAGAAAAATAGTCTCAATAAATGGTTTTGAAAAAACTGAATACTCACATGCAAAAGAATGAAATTGGACCCCAATCTTATGCCACTCACAAAAATTAATTCAAAATGGATACAAGACTTAAACTGGTCATAGCAATTATTTTTTTGAATATGGTACAAAAAGCACAGGCAACAAATGCAAAAATAAACATCAAACTAAAAAGTTTCTGCACAACAAAAGAAACAATCAACAATATGAAAAGACAGCCTACATAATGAGAGAAAATATTTGCAAATAATATATCTGATAAGGAGTTAATATTCAAAATATATAAGGAACTCATACAATTTAATAACAATAATAGCAATCTGATTTAAAAATTAGTAAAAGACCTGAATTGACATTTCTTCAAAGACCAACAGATACAAGAAAAGATGCTCAACATCAGAGAAATCAATCAATCTAGGAAAGGCAAATCAAAAGGACAATGAGATATCACTTCACACCTGTTAGAATGGCTATTATAAAAAAGACAAGTGATAACAAGTGTGCAAGGATGTGGAGAAAAGGGAACCTTCATAAACTGTGGGGGGAGGGGGATATAAATTGGTATAGCCACTATGAAAAACAGTATAGAGATTCCTCAAAAAAATTAAAAAACAGGACTACCATATGATCCAGCAATGCCACTTTGGGTATATATCCAAAGGAAGTGAAATCACCACCTCAAAGAGATATCTGTATACCCATGTGCATTTCAGCATCATTATACATCATTATTATATATTAATATACAGTAGCCAATGCATGGAAACAACATAAGTGTTCACTGATGGATGAATGAATAAAGAAAAGATATAAATAAAAAATATATATTTTATTAAAAAATTTTATGAATTTTATGAATTTATATGAAGTACAATATTTTTCAGCACCAAACTGAAAGCCAGTATCTTAGATTTGAGCTCTAAAACTCTTCAAAATTTTTTTCAGTAAAGTAAAATAAAAATTAATTGAACCAGATTATCTACTACATAAAGTTCGAGAGTGGGTCCTCAACTTGCATGAAAATCAAAGGAACAGCAAAATATGAAATAAGAAAAACACTGAGTAACTCCAGGTTATATGCCAAATGCATAGCACTTACATAAATATCTCCAAACTTTGGTGGAACGTTCATGAGGTTAAGGTCCAATCCAGCAACTTGATTTATTCGGTCCCTTAAATCATAGAACTGAATTGAGTTTAAGCCTAAGATATTCATATGTTAAATTATGATGTTTCTCATAAGTTGCAGGAAAATTATAGCCAGTCACACTGTCAGAACAAGCTTTCCAGGTTGGTCAATCTACTCAGGTAATCAAATTCTAGTTTCTGGTGAGCACAGAATTAGAATTGGATGTTCTTTCTTGATAGTATTTCTTTATTAAATATTCATGAAAATAACTGGTATTTGTTACAAGAATCTGAATACTTGGTTGTGGATCAATTGTGGTATTTTACCCTCTAATCATTTTACTCTCTTATTAAATAATAAAACTACTTAACTTTATACATGCATATAGAAAATGTGTGTTCATAATATCTGCCACTTACTAATTGCCTCGTATATCCTCATAGGATAGCAGTTTTAGATACATTATCTCATATAATCCTTGGCATATTATATATTCATAGGTGAGACAAGTAATTTTCAGGAATTTAGCCAAGGTTACCTGGCTAATAAGCAAAATCACCACGATTTGAACTTACTTGCAAAGTTTGCAGTCTTTCCCCTATATCTTTTTTTTTTTTAACATCTTTATTGAAGTATAATTGCTTTACAATGGTGTGTTAGTTTCTGCTGTATAACAAAGTAACTCAGCTACACGTATCCATATATCCCCATATCTCCTCCCTCTTGTGTCTCCCTCCCACCCTCCATATCCCACACCTCTAGGTGGTCACAAAACACCGAGCTGATCTCCCTGTGTTTTGCGGCTGTTTGCCACCAGCTATCTATTTTACTTGTGGGAGTGCATATATGTCCATGCCACTCTCTCGCTTCGTCCCAGCTTACCCTTCCGCCTCCCCATGTGCCTAAGTCCTTCTCTATGTCTACATCTTTATTCTTGTCCTGCCCCTAGGTTCTTCAGAAACTTTTTTTTTTTTTAGATTCCATATATATGTGTTAGCATACGGTATTTGTTTTTCTCTTTCTAACTTACTTCACTCTATATGACACTCTCTAGGTCCATCCACCTCACTACAAATAACTCAATTCGTTTCGTTTTATGACTGAGTAATATTCCATTGTAAATATGTGCCACATCTTCTTTATCCACTCATCAGTCGATGGACACTTAGGTTGCTTCCTTCTCCTGGCTATCGTAAATAGTGCCTCAATGAACATTGTGGTACATGACTCTTTTTGAATTATGGTTTTCTCAGGGTATATGCCCAGTAGTGGGATTGCTGGGTCGTATGGTAGTTCTATTTTTAGTTTTCTAAGGAACCTCCGTACTGTTCTCCATAGTGGCTGTATCAATTTACATTCCCACCAACAGTGCAAGAGGGTTCCCTTTTCTCCACACCCTCTCCAGCATTTATTGTTTATAGATTTTTTGATGATGGCCATTCTGACCGGTGTGAGATGATATCTCATTGTAGTTTTGATTGGCATTTCTCTAATGATTAATGATGTTGAGCATCCTTTCATGTGTTTGTTGGCAAACTGTATATCTTCTTTGGAGAAATGTCTATTTAGGTCTTCTGCCCATTTTTGGATTGGGTTGTTTGTTTTTTTGATATTGAGCTGCATGAGCTGCTTGTAAATTTTGGAGATTAATCCCTTGTCAGTTGCTTCATTTGCAAATATTTTCTCTCATTCTGAGGGTTGTCTTTTCATCTTGTTTATGTTTTCCTTTGCTGTGCAAAAGCTTTTAAGTTTCATTAGGTACCATTTGTTTATTTTTGTTTTTATTTCCATTTGTGTAGGAGGTGGGTCAAAAAGGATCTTGCTGTGATTTATGTCATAGAGTGTTCTGCTTATGTTTCACTCTAAGAGTTTGATAGTGTCTGGCCTTGCAATTAGGTCTTTAATCCATTTTGAGTTTATTTTTGTGTATGTTGCTAGGGAGTGTTCTAAATTCATTCTTTTACATGTGGCTCTCCAGTTTTCCCAACAGCACTTATTGAAGAGGCTGTCTTTTCTCCATTGTATATTCTTGCCTCCTTTATCAAAGATAAGGTGACTGTATGTGTGTGGGTTGATCTCTTGGCTTCCTATCTTGTTCCATTGATCTATATTTCCATTTTTGTACCAGTAGCATACTGTCTTGATTACTGTAGCTTTGTAGTATAGTCTAAAGTCAGGGAGCCTGATGCCTCCATCTCCATTTTTCTTTCTCAAGATTGTTTGGCTATTCGGGGTCTTTTGTGTTTCCATACAAATTGTGAAATTTTTTGTTCTAGTTCTGTGAAAAATGCCAGTGGTAATTCGATAGGGATTGCATTGAATCAGTAGATTGTTTTGGGTAATATAGTCATTTTCACAATGTTGCTTCTTCCAATCCAAGAACATGGTATATGTCTCCATCTGTTTGTATCATGTTTAATTTCTGTCATCAGTGTCTTATAGTTTTCTGCATACAGGTCTTTTGTCTCCTTAGGTAGGTTTATTTGTAGGTATTTTATTCTTTTTGTTGCAATGATAAATGGGAGTGTCTCCTTAATCTCTATTTCACATTTTTCATCATTAGTGTATAGGAATGTCAGATATTTCTGTGCATTAATTTTGTATCCTGCTATATTACCAAATTCATTGATTAGCTCTAGTAGTTTTCTGGTAGCATCTTTAGGATTCTCTATGTATAGTATCATGTCATCTGCAAACATTGGCAGTTTTACTTCTTCCCTTCATATTTGGATTCCTTTTATTTCTTTTTCTTCTCTGATTGCTGTGGCTAAAGCTTCCTAAACTATGTTGAATAATAGTTTTGAGAGTGGGCAACCTTGTCTTGTTCCTGATGTTAGTGGAAATGGCTTCAGTTTTTCACTATTGAGGATGATGTTGTCTGTGGGTTTGTCATATATGGCCTTTATTATGTTAAGTTCCCTCTATGCCTACTTTCTGGAGAGTTTCTATCATAAATGGGTGTTGAATTTTGTCAAATGCTTTTTCTGCATCTACTGAGATTATCATATGGTTTTTCTCCTTCAATTTGTTAATATGGTATATCACGTTGATTGATTTTTGTATACTGAAGAATCCTTGCATTCCTGGGATAAATCCCACTTCATCATGGTGTATGTTCCTTTTAATGTGCTGTTGGATTCGGTTTGCTAGTATTTTGTTGAGGGTTTTTGCATCTATGTTCATCAGTTACATTGGCCTATAGATTTCTCTTTTTGTGGTATATTTGTCTGGTTTTGGTATCTGGGTGGTGGTGGCCTCCTAGAATCAGTTTGGGTGTGTTCCTCCCTCTGTTATATCTTGGAACAGTTTGAGAAGGATAGGTGTTAGCTCTTCTCTAAATGTTTGATAAAATTCACCTATGAAGCCATCTGTTCCTGGGCTTTTGTTTTTTGGAAGATTTTTAATCAAAGTTTCAATTTCAGTGCTTGTGATTGGTCTGTTCATATTTTCTATTTCTTCCTTGTTCAGTCTCAGAAGGTTGTGCTTTTCTTATAATTTGTCCACTGCTTCCAGGTTGTCCATTTTTTGGCCTATCTTTGCCTGTAGTAATCTCTCATGATACTTTGTATTCCTTCAGTGTCAGTTGCTACTTCTCCTTTTTCATTTCTAATTCTATTGATTTGAGTCATCTCCCTTTTTTCTTGATGAGTCTGGCTAATGGTTTATCAATTTTATCTTCTCAAAGAACCAGCTTTTAGTTTTATTGATCTTTGCTATCGTTTCCTTCATTTCTTTTTCATTTATTTCCAATCAGTTCTTTATGATTTCTTTCCTTCTGTTAACTTTGGGGTTTCTTTGTTCTTCTTTCTATAATTGCTTTAGATGTAAGGTTAGGTTGTTTATTTGAGTTGTTTTTGTTTCTTGAGGTAGGATTGTATTGCTATAAACGTCTCTCTTAGAACTGCTTTTGCTGCATCACATAGGTTTTAGGTCGTCGTGTTTTCATTGTCATTTGTTTCTAGGTATTTTTTTAAATTCCTCTTTGATTTCTTCAGTGATCTCTTGGTTATTTAGTAGTGTATTATTTAACCTCCATGTGCTTGTATTTCTTACAGATATTTTCCTGTAATTAATATCCAGCTTCATAGTGTTGTGGTCTGAAAAGATATTTGATATGATTTCAATTTTCTTAAATTTACCAAGGCTTGATTTGTGACCCAAGATATGATCTATCCTGGAGAATGTTCCATGAGCACTTGAGAAGAAAGTGTACTCTGTTGTTTTTGGATGGAATGTCCTATAAATATCAATCAAGTCCATCTTGTTTAATGTATCATTTAAATCTTGTGTTTCCTTATTTATTTTCATTTTGGATGATCTGTCCATTGCTGAAAGTGGGGTGTTAATGTCCCCTATTATGACTCTGTTACTGTCAATTTCCCCATTTATGGCCATTAGTATTTGCCTTATATATTGAGGTGCTCCTATGTTGAATGCATTAATATTTACAATTGTTATATCTTCTTCTTGGATTCATCCCCTGATCATTATGTAGTGTCCTTCTTTGTCTCTTATAACATTCTTTATTTTAAAGTCTATTTTGTCTGATATGAGAATTGCTACTCCAGCTTTCTTTTGATTTCCATTTGCATGAAATATCTTTTTCTATCCCCTCACTTTCAGTCTATATGTTTCCCTAGGTATGAAATGGGTCTCTTGTAGACAGCATATATACAGGTCTTGTTTTTGTATCCATTCAGCCAGTCTATGTCTTTTGGTTGGAGTGTTTAATCTATTTACATTTAAGGTAATTATCAATATGTATATTTCTATTACCATTTTCTTAATTGTTTTGGTTTTGTTATTGCAGGTCCCCTCCTTCTCTTCTGTTTCCTGCCTAGAGAAGTTCCTTTACCGTTTGTTGTAAAGCTGGTTTGGTGGTGCTGAATTCTCTTACTTTTGCCTTTCTATAAAGTTTTTAATTTCTCCATCGAACCTGAATGAGATCCTTGCTGGGTAGAGTAATCTTAATTGTAAGTTTTTGCCTTTCATCACTTTAAATATGTCCTGCCACACCCTTCTGGCTTGCAGAGTTTCTTCTGAGAATTCAGCCGCTAACCTTATAGGGATTACCTTGTATGTTATTTGTTGCTTTTCCTTTGCTGCTTTTAATATTTTTTCTTTGAATTTAATTTTTGATAGTTTAATATGTGTCTTGCCATGTTTTTCCATGGATTTATCCTGTATGGGACTCTCTGTACTTCCTGGACTTGATTGACTATTTCCTTTCCCACATTAGGGATGTTTTCAACTATAATCTCTTCAAATACTTTCTCAGTCGTTTTCTTTTTCTCTTCTTCTTCTGGGACCCTTATAATTCAAATGTTGGTGTGTTTAATGTTCTCTCAGAGGTTCTCTGAGACTGTTCTCAAGTCTTTTCCTTCTTTTTTTCTTTATTCTGTTCTGTCGTAGTTATTTCCACTATTTTATCTTACAGGTCACTTATCCATTCTGCCTCAGTTATTCTGCTATTAATTCCTTCTAGAGAATTTTTAATTTCATTTATTGTGTTGTTCATCATTTTTTGTTTGCTCTTTAGTTCTTCTAGGTCCTTGTTAAACATTTCTTGTATTTTCTTCCTTCTATATCCAAGATTTTGGATCATCTTTACTATAATTATTCTGAATTGTTTTTCAGGTAGACTGCCTATTTCCTCCTCATTTGTTTGGTCTGGTGGGTTTTTACCTTGATCCTTCATCTGCTGTGTATTTCTCTGTCTTCTCATTTTGCTTAACTTACTGCATTTGGGGTCTCCTTTTTGCAGGCTGCGGGTTCATAGTTCTCACTGTTTTTGGTGTCTACCCCCAGTGGCTAAGGTTGGTTCAGTGGGTTGTGTAGGCTCCTGGTAGAGGGGACTGGTACCTGTGTTCTGGTGGATGAGGCTGGATCTTTTCTTCTGGTGGGCAGTACCGTGTCCGGTGCTGTACTTTGGTGTGTCTGTGAATTTATTATGATTTTAGGCAGCCTCTCTGCTAATGGGTGGGGTTGTGTTCCTGTCTTGCTAGTTGTTTGTCATGGGTTGTCCAGCAGTGTAGCTTGCTGGTCGTTGAGTAGAGCTGGGTCTTAGTGTTGATATGGAGATATCTCGGAGTGTTTTCACCAGTTGATATTACGTGGGGCCTGGAGGTCTCTGGTGAACCAATGTTTTGAACTTGGCTTTCCCACCTAAGGGGCTCAGGCCTGACACCCAGCTGGGGAACCAAGACTCTGTCAGCCACATGGCTGCTAGTGCTTGAGGATCTCCTGCAGACGGGGGGTGACTGTCGCTCACTGTGGGGACAAGGACACTGGCAGCAGAAGTTCTGGGAAGTACTACTTGGTGTGAGCCCTCCCAGTGTCTGCCATTAGCCCCACCAAAGAGCCGGGTAAGCTCCCCCTATATCTTAATGTCAATTCTATCTTAGTCTTTTTTTTTTTAATGAATGTAAACTCTGGTCCCTTAATTGGGCTTTAGTTTTTCCAGAACATGTGTGTATCTCTTACAGCACATCATCTAAAGAAAACCAGTAGCAATTTATTTTCTGTTAATTGTTACCCTCTTCTGATTTAATTAAATTTCTTAGACTCTATCTCCAGTTTCAATAAAAAAGAACAAAAGAAATACCTCCAGATTTTATCAATTTATCTTATTTAATTATGCTTCATAATTTCCTAAAACCCAGATATAGAATATAGATATAAATGTTATCAGGACAGTTAAGTTTTTTCAGGAGCGTATAACTGCTTTAACAAAGAAAAATCTAATTTCTTTGTTTCACAAGGAACTACTCCTAAGATAAATACCTCTAGAATATCCAACACCCTAGGCTTCATATTGTCACACTTAAAAGTCTCTAGCATAGGATTTGTCACATTATCATGGAATGTTATATATTACTTCATTTTAGTCAAATTTTTCTTAATTCAAATTGGCTTCTTGAGAAAACCCTTTGTTATATCATTTACTGCAGGTCTTTGAGTACAAGCTTAACATTTCACTAATTGATTATACAAATAATTGCACACTTCAGTTTTACACTTTCCTTATATTATATTCCTGACATATCAATGACTCAAGAGATTTTGTTTGTTTCATAAACTGTAGATGTGGAATCAACAATTTTAGAGTGTGCTAATAGTTTACTTTTTTTTTTTTCTTTTGTTTCAGTCTGTTCCCAGTATTCTAGAGGAGTATTTGCCATTTTTGGACTCTATGATAAGAGGTCAGTACATACCTTGACCTCATTCTGCAGCGCCTTACACATCTCCCTCATCACACCAAGTTTCCCTACTGAGGGGGAGAGCCAGTTTGTGCTGCAGCTAAGGCCTTCCTTACGAGGAGCACTCTTGAGTCTGCTGGATCATTATGAATGGAATTGTTTTGTCTTCCTGTATGACACAGACAGGGGTAAGTCACAATTCCAAATCTACATAAGTAAAACTCTAATTTTCTATCTGAAATGACTTTGTATCACTTGTGTGAGCAAAATATTTTGATCCCTAATGTAACTAAAATCAGAAAATGGTCAATGTGTATTCTCAGTATTTTTATCTTGACTCTGGGGAAAAATTTTTAATTAAATGAGCTTTAAATTCACAAGGTTACTTGAGCAAACCATGCTCTTTAGTTGAAATTAAAATAGATAATTTTTTTAAATTTTCATGATGATATTTCAGGTGCAGTCATAAAATATGTATGTCCTTTACCTCAAATGCAAATTATTTCATGATTTGGAAGATTTTAAAATAGTATCAGGTTGAGGCATAACATTGAGTTTGAAATATAAAATGTTAAATGAGTAATTGAAGGGTCATGATAATGAGAATAAAGATTTGGTGGTAAGGCTTCTGCTTGCTGGCAACCTTTCACTTTATCTTTACCTATCAGTCTGTAAAGATTAATAAGTGGTATGATCCATGTGTTGGAGAAACAAGGTGGATAACTTAACACTAAATTATTGGCAATCCATACAATTCTGTACAATGTTGATATACTTTGACTTTTGGTTGAAGACATAACTTAAGGAATTCCAATTTTTGTTCAGTTCTGCTTTTTATTTAGTGACCAGAATCATAGCAACATATTATGTTTCAAAATAAACATCAGGGAATCACCTGTGGGGTTTTGTTTTCAGTTCTTTTTTCTTAAAGTGTAAGATTTAGGAGCAGACAAGAATTTATAGTAAAAGTTCAAACAGGCAACATTTCAAGAATGTGCTTTAATAAAAGTCTACCTGTGAAATGAGTAAAACAATAAATATAAAAACAATAAACAAACAAAATAAATCATTTGAAGATATAATTATCTTCAAAATCCAAATATTCAGAATCCTTTACTGAGACAAAAACTCATTAAATGAATTCATATTTCTCATTTATATTTACATATTTAATTAGATGGAAATGTAAGTCATATAAGATTTCACACCAATGATAGTCCGTTGCTTATATTGGCATTCTTGGTAAATTTACCATTTGGAAACAAGCTCAGAAAATTTAATATCATCAGTGTATTTTCTTCATGGTTGTAGCATACTCTAATTCTCATTTTGAAATTTGGGAGCCTATCTATATCTCATGGCATCATTTTCCAATAGCTGACAATCCAAAGCATCCTAGAGAATGTATTACAGATTAGAGAAATTATCACTCTGCTCACTTCTAACTTTTGGAAATATTCTTAAGCAAGAGGACACTGAAAATTGAATCATAATGCAAATTAAAACAACAATGAGATACTACTACATGTCTATTAGAATGGAAAAAATTTAGAACACTGACAACATCAAATGGTGGTTAGGATGTGGAGTAACAGGAAGCTTCATTCATTGTTGGGGGAATGCAGAATGGTACAGCCACTTTGTAAGACAATTTGGCGGTTCCTTTCAAAACTAGATTTACTATTACTATATGATCCAACAATTATGCTCCTTGGTATTTTCACCCAAACCACACAGAAACCTTCACACAGATGTTTATAATAGCTTTATTCATAATAGCCGAAACTTAGAAGCAACCAAGATGTAGGTGAAGGGATGATTAAACTGTATACATTTAGACATTTAGACAATTCAGAACTGAAAAGAAATGAACTATCAAGACATAAAAAGACATGGAGGAAACTTAAATGCATATAACTAAGTGAAAGAAGTCATTCTCAAAAGGATACATACTGTATGATTCCAACCATATGACATTCTGGAAAAGGACAAACTATGAGACGTAAAAAGATCAGTGGTTTCCAGGAGTGAAGGGGAAGAAGGGATCAATAGGTGGAGCACAGAGGATTTTTAGAGCAGTGAGACAGTTCTGTGTGATATTATAATGGTGGATGCATGTCACTATACAGTTGTCCAAACCCATAGAATGTATAAAACCAAGGATGAACCCTAGTGTAAACTAAGACTTTGGGTAATAATGTACCAATGTAGGTTCATCAATCATAAAATATGAGTGTCAACTGCAAAAAAAAAAAAAAAATTCCACTTCAATAAAATTGATTTTAAGTGTTTAAAAAATTGAATCATAATGTCAAGAAATATGTACTGGAATATGGATGAGATGGTTCTTCCTGTGGCTTGTTATGACACAGCTCAGTTTGCCACTTTGGGCAGAAAATCCTTATCTTATGGCATCTTGGTCTCATTGAAATACCAGTGGGACCTGTCTCACTTCTTTCCTCTGCCCTTGTGCAAACCAGTCTCTGGCAAGGAGGGGATTCTAGGCATTCATGCAACAGCCTCCCCACCAAACAGGGGTTAAAATTGATGCTTTGCTTTTGCACCAGTTTGTACTTTTTAGGATCCTCACTCCTGCATAACAAGTCAGATGATCCAAACTTGGGCCACCTCCCGATACTTTTTACCATGGGATCTCTCTAGTATAAGCAGACAATACTTGGTTATTTGAAGATTCTTTCTCCTGGTTAAATTTCTGCCTCAAAGGCTTAAACTCATCATGGTACCAGAACTATTTCTTCTAATAAGGCATCCTGTAACTTTTAACCTACCTATTAACTTGCTGCACAAAAAGCCTACTTTTTCCTGTCATCACCCTAGAATTTAACTGGTTACTTTTAACCAGTTGATGTAAGTCACTCTCTAGTATTTTTTAGTTCTCTCCAATACTTACTTTGGGATGAATAGCTAGTCCTTTGAATTGCCTTCTATTATAGTAATTCAACCCAACTTCAAAGTATACACCTTTAGGGACTTCCCTGGTGGTCCAGTGATAAAGAATCCACCTTCCAATGCAGGGGACGCAGGTTGATCCTTGGTCGGGGAACTAAGATCCCACCTGCCGCGGGGCAACTAAGCCCACGTGCCACAACTACTGAGCTCCCACGCTTCAACTAGAGAGCCCACATGCTGCAAACTACAGAGCCCATGCTCTCTGGAGCCCACACACCACAACTAGAGAAGAGAAAACCCACATGCCACAACTAGAGAGAAGCCCACACGCCACGATGAAGAGCCCACGTCACAAAAAAGATCCTGCCTGCCTCAACGAAGATCCTGTGTGCCATAGCTAAGACCCGACGCAGACAAATAAATAATTTTTTTTAAAAATCACAAAGTGTACACCTTTATTCCAAGTGGTAATTGCATGAATGAAAAATACCATGTCAGGAAAATGGTCGTTTCTTATGTTCAGATGGCTCACTCTGCCATGATACTACCATTTTTCTCAATATTCTGGGTCTTACTTAAGTACTTGCAAAGGACAAGGATAATTTTCCCCCTTTGAAACTATTGTGCTCATTTTATGAATTTAGGATCACAAGCCCAATTTACCTCCTCTTAGATACAGTGTTTAAAATTATGTATCACCATCACCAACTGAGGTGTGAACCTCAGTTACGAAAGTATGATTAACTTCTGTCATAAATATAGTTGGCTAAGAGTCATCCATATTTTCCTATCATGAATAATTAAAAGAACACACATCAACATTAAAGATCAGAATTTTTAAATATAATGCACAAAATGAAGTGTAAAGAAATAAGATAGTATGGTACATTTTAGTACTTTTCTCTAATCCTCTACTGTGATCATGAACTGCTTATCTGAACATTTTTCCTGTTCTAAGTAGCTGACTTAATATGACCCTGAATTTCTCTATGAACTTGAGTGGAACATGACTTTCTGATGCTTCATAAATTCTTATTTTGGAATAAGTTATTTCATTGATCCACTCAATTATTTCTGAAATTGTAATCACTATAGTGATACAGTGATATCTTAAGATACAAGAGCTTCACTCTATTATAACTTTAAGTAGTGTTTTTAAATGTTGAATTGCAATCAATAAAAGGAATAATACTTTATTTCCTCTGATATAAAACCTGTGTTCTAGTCCTGGTCTGCTGTTGATGAGCTGTGTGAACCTGTTTATATTTTTGTCCACACCTGAAGAGAGGAAGGAAGGAATGAAGGAAGGGAGGGAGGGTGGAAGGGAAGAAGAGAGGGAGAGAGGGAGGGAGAGAGAAAGAAAGAAAGAAAGAAAGAAAGAAAGAAAGAAAGAAAGAAAGAAAGAAAGGAAGGAAGGAAGAAAGAAAGAAAGAAAAGAAAGAAAGAAAGAAAGAAAGAAAGAAAGAAAGAAAGAAAGAAAGAAAGAAAGAAAGAAAGAGAAAGAAAGAAAGAAAGAGAGAGAGAAAGAAAGGGGGTGCGGGGGCAGGAGGAAGGAAAGTTGAACTGCATTTTCTTTAAGGCTCATTCAAACTATCTTTAAGGTTTCTTGATATTTTATATTCCAAATATTCTATTCCTTCCCTGGAAATTGTGGGTGGAAAACAAAAGTCGTAGGTGGCGTAAGTGATCTCTTTACCAGTAGATGACTTCCTGATTCTGTGCATTTGACTGACCCTCAAAGAAGAAAAAAAAATGTGTTCATTTGTTTATTCTTTCAATGTATCCATTTATCCATTTAGCATTTAATAAAACTTTGTTCAGTTTTCATCAGGTACTTTGATAAGTATTAATAATGCAATAATGAACAAGCCACTACTGAAAATAAATTAACTCGCTTGCTATGACTTCATTAGGAAATAGTGCACAACACTCTACTTGACAACTAGAAACTTGTTTTTGATACATAGCTTGATGTTTTTACAATTTTAATTTGGAACACAATTATTTTCCAAAAAGATCATTGCCTTTTTGGGAAAAACAATTATAAAACATCATTTAAACACAAACTTTGATAAGATTTTTGTGCTAATAAATATGATGCTCTTGAATGCTTTAAAATGTGGCTTATGTATCTACCTGAGAAACTGAATTTTAAATTTTGCTTAACTTTAATTGATTAATTTAAATAACTACATTTGCCTAAAAACTACTGTATTGGACAACGTAGCATATCTAACCATAGAGCTCATCAGCAATAACATAATTTGCTTTGAGTGAAATGTCCAAATCTCTTCTTGATTCATATTTTACTATGTAAGAAAATAACTTAGAGAACATCCTGCACATAATCCTTTTTATAGTAATTTTCATATTGTATTTTGTATACATTTACATATCTTTCTTCCCTTAGAAATGTAAGTCCTTCTCCAGTTATTGTTATATCTTTTTATATTTATACCTTTCATGTTTAGCATAGTAACCCCTGATAGGCATACTATAAATATGAAATAAATGAATTAATCAAATGAAGTCATTGACAATAGTATCAAATAATTTTAGAGCTCTAATAACTAATCATGTAACTTATTTTTTGTTAATGGCACCATATTTTAATGAACCAAATAGTTCATAGAGTAGTCAAAATGAAAAATTCTCCTGTAGGAATGGTACTTGAACGCAATTTTATTATGATGAAGAAATGTGGAGAAGGCTGAAAAATAACATTCTTAATTTAGACATATTAAATTAAATATTTAGAAAAAATTTAAATAATATTTTCAGTTATATAAAATCTTGATTTTTTTTTTCAAATTTAGTTAATACGTCATTTTCCTTGAGTGAAAAAGAGACATTAATTTAAATATTTATAAGTATGGTTATTTTTCAATAAATCTTTTCAAAATAACATTTTTTTACCTGTGTCTGTTGCCCAGAATTTTAAGTATTTATGATGTGTTTAAGGCGATTTCTAACACCACTGATAACAAGGTAAATTTATGATCAAGAGAAAGATGAGACATAAACCTAACATTTTTTAAAATTCTAACGATCACTGTCAGTATTTTTCAAAACTGTTATGATGACCAGCAACTTTGACCTCATGTCTAGTGTAAGCAATGGTTGACGCTGACTTTATTTTACTTAATCCTGGTTCTCTTTAACATTTACTGCTCAGTGTTTTACCTACATTAGTGCTTTCCAGGCTAATGATGTTTCACAGGTTGCTAAATATCTTGTATCCATTATCTTAATAAATATTATAACATTATGTAAGTTGTTTCTAGGAGAGATATATTTGGCAAAGCATAGAGGATAAAACCTTACTTTGGCTAGTTTGGCTTGTTTCCTTTGGTCTTTTTTTTTTTTTTTTAGCACTATTTTTTACAAAAATATGTTCTACACATTGCACAACATATTTTGAGAAGTCTAGGAAACAATGCTGTGTATGGCATAATATGTATATGCTGCTATCCCATGCTAAAGCCAGTGCAAGTGATGAGGGGATGGAAAGAGGAGTATGTTTGCGTGGGGAGGGGAGAGATCTTCCTATTTTATTTCTGCTTTTTGGGTTTCAATGCATGCATACTTTTTATTTTTAAACTGCTTTAAATCCTTTTACAAAAAAGTTGAGATCTAAGTAATAGAAAAAGGAGTAAATGAAAAGGAAGAGGCATGAGGCACCTTTCAATATCTCTTTTATTTCCCCAAAATTAAACCTGTATAAATCACTCCAGAAAACTCTCCTATCTTCCTTTTGGGTTCAGTTCCAATTCTCTTCTTTATTTTTTTCTCATACTGTTTCATTTTATTGCTCTTTCCCTCTTTCTCTGCCTTCCCTCAGAACCTAGGGAGGTAGGCAAAATGAACGATTTCAGGCACACTGGGAACCTTAATCTTTCTCTCATCCATTACCAGTTATGGACTCCTAGGATCCCTTTAAACTCAAATTCGTAATAATATAGAGGGATGACAGAGCAGATAACTCTAAGGAATAGAGCCTAATGACTTCAATTCACACCAAAGTAAAATTACTGATATCTGCTCCTTCTTTGAAATCCCTTTCAGATAGGGGTGGGATGGGGAAAATCAGGGGTAATTATACAACCTGTCAACTGGACTTGGAGTGCTTAGTGTCTACAGTGCTAATTACAAGCACCTTTTTTTCCTTATTCCCCCCATCTCCAATTCCTGCTTACCACACATACTGATACTCTGCTAGTACACATCTACCATTAATTGTGTCACTTAAAATGCTTCTGGACCATTTTTCTTATTAAAAACAAAATTAGAAACACAATAGCAAAACAGAGTTAATTGACATATAAGTTCAGAAGAAGTAAGAATCTTTCAGGTTCTAACCGGGTATTATCCAAGAAAGGATGAGTAATTTATCTTTAATTCTTTACAACATTAAGCCCTATTTTCAACTTATTTTCTAACTCTGAAAAAAAAAAAATCTTTAAGTCTAAAACCCTCACCAGGATGAAGAAGATTTCCCTTTTTGTAAACCTAACATGACAACTTTCAGGCAACTATCTGTTTACAGTGAACCCATTAGGATTTAGACTATATTTATAGCTCATCCAAATTTATTTGCTTGCTGACTTTTATTACATTTATGGTCAGGCTGACAATGTCAAATATTTATTTGTTACCAGTTGCCAAGTGTGAGGAAAATCCATTCCGACAGGAGGAAAACTACACTTAACTGTATCTTTCAAGTGTATCACTGCCTTCCTGCTGGATCCAGGCCAGTGGGAGAGCAAAGGAAAATACAGGTATAAAAATAACAGTGGAGCTTCCTATAGAGATTTTAACTTGTAATTGAGGGAGAAATAGTACAGTAGTCCCCCCTTATCCATGGAGAATATGTTTCAAGACACCCAGTGGATGCCTGAAACCATGGATAGTACTGAACCCTTTATATGTTATGTTTTTACAGTGATAAAGTTTAATTTATAAATTAGGCACAGGAAGAGATTAATAACAATAACTAATAATAAAATAGAAAATTATAAGCATGTACTGATATTTACTCTAAAAATATCTTACTGTAAAAATTTAATGCCTTTTCTATCTTAACTGATCACTTACCACACACTGTGCCCATAACATTTGCAGTTTGAGGTGCAACAACAAAACGAGCACAAATTTCTATTTTCTTCTTCACACTTTCATGGATAGAAGATTCATTCTAACCATGGACCTTAGTAACCTCAGCATACTATTTTTTTTTCTTTTCTTATTAAGTCAAGAACTTTCACCTTTTTACTTAAAGGAAGCACTTTATGGTTTCTCTTTGGTATATCTGGATTGCCAGAATCACTACCCTTGTGCTTTGGGGCCAAAATTAAGTAAAATAAGGGTGACTTGAACACAAGCACTGCGATACCACGAAGGTTGATCTGATAACCAAGCCGGCTACTAAGTGACTAAGGTGCAGGGTAGCTGGACAAAGCGAGGATTCACATCTCAGGCAGAATGGAGCAGGAACAGTGGGAGATTCATCACGCATCTCAGAAGGGCACACAATTTAAAACATAAATTGTTTATTTCTGCACTTTTCCACTTAATATTATTGGACCATGGTTGACCAAATATTACTGAAACCATGGAGAGTGAAGCCTCGGATAACAGAGACTACTGTAATCAGGAAGAGGTAAGGCATTCTCTGCTCCCTTCAGAGCATCTCCATTGGTTGTCAGTACAATGTTTATTCCCTGCCCTTATTATCCCAGATTCTACAGGCTGTTATCACAATGGGCTAGGAAGGGGAACAGTGTACTAAGGGTAGAGTGGATGGGATGAAGGACTATTTGTGGGTGTTTTTACAGAGAGGGTTTGTGTCTAATCCTTTTTCCCTGGTGAGAGAAGGCAAAGAGAGGTGCATATCTCTCTGTCACCTCCCACTTTCCCTGGTTATAGAATGAAAGATTTGAGGACAAATGCTGGAAGTTGTATGCTGAAAGAATGGTGAAATCTAACAAGGAGAATGAATCAGAGCAGGACTGCCAAACAAGGCAGAGATTAGCAAAGAACAATGACATGAAGCTAAAACAAGGGTAGTCAAAGAAGAGAGCAGAGCAAAGAGCAGCAAAATAAGCAGTGGGTTGACGGGATGGAGAAATTCTGTGATGAAATACAGAAGCCTACAGTTGCTTTTGTGGCGCCAGCAGCCTCTCAAACATTCATTTGAAAGATTAAAGAAGCCTGAATGGGATGGCAGAGAAAATAAGTTTGACCTTCCATGAATATTTGAGCTGGGTCAATTTAGTTGTCACTTAGTAGGCACTAGACACATATTGTTGACTGACTGACAGATCACCTGTCTGGATGTTCTTCCTTTCTCACTTCTTTCTCACCGTCAGTGTTCAGTCTCTAAATAAAAAAAATAAGAACAGATCTGAGTAGGAGGACACGGAACTCACCTCCCCAAAGAACACATCAAACATACACCTACCTATGGAACAATTCTCACTGCTCCTAACTGGAGACTGGCAGAAAGACTTCTGTACAAACAAGGTTGTAAGAAAGATCCACACAGAATCTGGTGGGAAGGGAAGAGAAGCAATCAGGTTGGGACTTGTACCCCCAAGAAGGGACACAGAAGAGGAGAGATCCTCCCTGGGGAGTGAGTGGTTCCAGCCACATATTGGACTCCCAGACCCGGGGTCTGACATGGGGAATAAGTCTGTTTGGCTGGTTGGAGGGCCAGTGGGACTAACAGGAGGGCTGTGGGGAGCCTAGACTCCACTCCTGATGAGCACACACACACTTGATTATTCCTGAAGCAGGACAGAGAGGGCAGATTGAAACTGCACCAGGTCACTGGCCAGTTTCCCGTGACAACCCCTGCACGTACTTCAGCCTAAGCCGGTTGCTTAGGACACAGCTCCCCATTGGGGCGAAGGCTGCTGCAGCTGAGGGCAGAGCTCAGCTGCGAGGGACAAAGGCAGCTTAGACCCTGAGCTGCATCTGAGCAGGGCAGGGGCAGCCATGATGGCGTTTACACAGGCAGTGTATCAGAAGCGTCCTGGGGTTCCAACTATGGTGGGAACACCATAGCCCATGTGCAGACCCAAGTGGACCACCCACACCAGCCCCTCTTGCCCAAGCACTGCTCCCCTCAGGGGTGAGGGTGCACGTGCTAGAAGGTGGTAGAGCAGACACTTAAATGGAATGGAGCCAGCTTGGATTTAACCCTCAGGACCTATGTCCCAGCAACTTAGGACCCACTTGCACCTCAGATAGGGTAGTGAAGGCCACTGAACAGAGGAGAAGCCCCAACTACATGTGACTCTGGCCTAGCCACTCCATCTCAAGCCCCACCTCCTTCCAAGGTGATAGCTACCAGCACACTCTGGGGAAGAGCATGTCTTGTGTTCACATCAGATCCAGTTCTACCAACAAAGTCATTGGGCACATGCAGACTATATACAGACACACCCACACAAAGACGCCCTCCTTCAAGACTGCAGTAGGTAACTGTTTCACCTAATTTTATAGAGACAGAGAAAGTTAAGCAGAATGAGAAAACAGAGGAATTTGTTTCAATTGAAAGAGCAAGAAGAACCCATGAAAAATAACTAATAAATCAGAAATAAATAATTTACCAGATAAAGAGCTCAAAGCATTAGTAATAAGGATGCTAACTGAATTAAGGAAAAGAATAGTAATAAGAATGTTAACTGAAATAGGGAAGTTCCGTGAGAATTTTAACAAGAAACTAGAAAATATAAAAAAGAAGCCATCAGAACTGAACAATGCAATAACTGAAATGAGAAACACATTAGAAGATTTTTTCCTTTTGCACAGCAAAGGAAACCACCAACAAAACAAAAAGACAAAACAAAAAGACAGCAGACAAGTTGATACAGAAGAATGCATAATTGATCTGGAAGATAAACTAATGGAAATCACCCAATCAGAAGAGCAAAAAAAAAGCAAATTTTTAAAAATGAGAAAAATTTAAGGGACCTCTGGGACAGCATGAATTGTACCAACATTCACATTATAGGGTCCCCAGAAGGAGAAGAGAGAAAGAAGAGAGTCAGAAATGTATTTAGTGAAATTATGGCTGGAAACTTCTCCAACCTAAAGAAGGAACCAGATACCCAGGTACAGGAAGCACAGAGGGACCCAAACAAGATGAACTGAAATAGCTCACACCAAGACACAACATAATTAAAATGAGAAAAGTTAATGATAGAATTCTAAAAGGCAGCAAGAGAAAAATGAAGAGTCATATACAAGGCAACCTCCATAAGACTATTAGCTGATTTTTTTGCAGGAACTTTTCAGGCCATAAGGCAATTGCATTATATATTCAAAGTCCTGAGAGGGAAAAACCTGCAACCTGCAACTCTACCCAGCAAGATTATCATTTAGAATAGACGTTTTTTTCCCCCTAAAATCAGGAACAAGACTTAAAGCCCATTCCCACTCCTTCTATTTAATTAACATAATATTGGAAGCCCTAGCCACAATGCTCAGAAAAGAAAAAGAAATAAAAGGCATCCAAATCAGAATGTAAGAAGTAAACTCTCACTATTTGCAGATGACATGATTCTATATAGAGAAAACCCTAAAGTCTCTGTCAAAAAACCATTAGAACTAATAAATTAATTCAATAAATTTGCAAGATACATGATTAATATACTATAATATCCATTACTTTTCCATACACTAATAAAGAACTATCAGAAATAGAAATTAGGGGGAAAATCCTATTTACAATCAAATCAAAATTATAAAATATCTGGGAATAAAGTTAACCAAAGAGGTGAAAGACTTATACTTTGAAAACTATAAAACATTGATGAAGGAATTTGAAAATGATTCAAAGATAGGGAAAGATATCCTGTGTTCTTAGACTGGAAGAATTAATATTGTTAAAATGTCCATACTACCCAGAGAAATCTACAGATTTAATGCAATCCCTATAAACATATCCATATTTTTTGCAGAACTAGAACAAATAATCCTAAAATGTATATGGAACCACAAAATACCCCGAATTGCCAAAGCAATCTTGAGAAAAAAGAACAAAGCTGGAGGTATCATGCTCCCTGACTTCAGACTATACTACAAAGCTACAGTAGTCTAAAGAACATTGTACTGTCACAAAAGTAGACACATAGGTCAGTAGAACAGAATAGAGAATCCAGAAATAAACTAACACGATCAATTAATCTACAAAAAAGGAGGCAAGAATATTAGTGGGAAAAGACTGTTTCATCAATAAGTGGTGCTGGGAAAACTGGACAGCTCCATGTGAAAGAATGAAATTAGAACATTTTCTCACACACCATACAAAAATAAACTCAAATTGGATTAAAGACCAGAAACCATAAAGTTCCTAGAAGAATACATAGGCAGAATGCTTTTTTGACTTAAATCTTAGCTATATTTTTTGGATCTGTCTCCTAAGGCAAAAGAAACAGAAGAAAAAATTTAAAAATGGGGCCTAATTAAACTTAAAAGCTTTTGCACAGCAAAGGAAACCATCAACAAAACAAAAAGACAACCTACTGAATGGGAGAAAATATTTGCAAATGATATGACTGATACAGGGTTAATATCCAAAATATATAAACAGCTCATAAAACTCAATATCAAAAAAGCAAATGATATAATTTAAAAATGGGCAGAAGACTTGAATATATATTTTTCCAAAGAAGACACAGGTGGCCAACAGGCAAATGAAAAAATGTTCCACATTGCTAATCATCAGAGAAATGCAAATCAAAACCATAAGAAGATATCATCTCACACGTGTCAGAAAGGCTTTCATCAAAAATTTCACAAATAACAAATGTTGGTGAGGATGTGGAGAAAAGGGAACCCTAGTACACTGTTAGTGGGAATATAAATTGGGGCACCATTATGGAAAACAGTATAAAGATTCCTCAAAAAACTAAAAATAGAGCTACCATATGATCTAGCAATTCTACTGCTGCATATATGTCTGAAGAAAACAAAAATATTAATTTGAAAAATTACATGTACCCTAATGTTCACAACAGAATTATTTATAATAACAGAAATATGGAAGCAACCTAAGTATCCAACAACAGATGAATGGATAAGGAAGATCTAATGGAATATTACTCAGCCATAAAAAAGAATGAAATTCTGCCATTTGCAACAACATGGATGGACCTAGAGGGTATTATGCTTAGTGAAATAAGTCAGATGAAGACAAATACTGTATGTTATCACTTATATGTGGAAAATAAAAAGTGAAACAAACCAATCCATATAACAAAACAGAAATAGACTTGAAGATATAGAGAACAAAGTTGTGGTTACCAGTGGGGAGAGAGAAAGGGCGAGGGGTGAGATAGGGGTACAGGGTTAAGAGATACAAACAACTATGTACAAAATAAATAAGCAACAAGGATATATGGTACGGCACAGGGAAATATAGCTATTATTTTGTAATAATTTTAAAAGGAATATAATCTATAAAAATATTGAATCACTATGTTGTACACCTGAAAATAATATTATAAATCAGGTATACTTCAATAAAATATATAAATAAGTAGAGTATTAAAAGAACAGATCTGGATAAGACCTTTGGAGGCCCTATTCACTGGAAAGGTGATTATGCCCTGCTCAATGGAAATTCAAAATTCAAACAAATAAATTACAAAATAAATGTATGGGAGTCCAAGAGAGTTCTAATTTTCCCCCATGGTGACCATTTTAATGCTTTTTTTGAAATATTAAAAATTTTTTAAAACCTTTTTGTGTCAGAGTCCTGAACATATGCTGAATCTGTCAATAGAGTTATTCAGCCACATCTGAGGACCAAGGGGAGGGAACACGTTCCTTGAGAATCCTTAAATTGATGGAATGTGAGTATAATGTTTTAACAATTTTTTTTATCCTAAAAGGTCAAACTGCATAAGCTTTCTCATGATTCCACCTTTTCAGTGACCCACAACTTTCAAAAGCAGTAAGTCTGCAAATGACTTGCAATTTCCTGACTACTTCTTCGTTTAAAAATAATATTGCTTATTTGAAGATCTGAGGGGAAAAGCTTTCTTTTAGAGCTCTGATTGAATATAGTGCCTCAAGATAATTTACATTGTCTCAATTAATTTTCATTCTATTATAAAAATGGAACAAAATGTGCGTGTAGTGACAATGCACAATTAAGGTTAAAATCCTTACAGCATAAAACTTATGTCAGAGGTAAGGTTTACTCAACTGTGTTTTTAGAGTTTATTCACCATGTTATAATACATATGATATCAGGACTATGGAAAGCAGTAACTTACTATTTGAAGCAATGGAAAGGAGTTCTTAGATATAACTTCCTTAGTTTAATATATGATAGCCCTGACAATCTTTTGCATGTTTAAACAGAAATAGCTCCAGCATTCTTTCAGTTCGATAGCCCAGATTTTGTCCGTGGAGGACAGTCCTAAGACCATAGTGTTAAGTGCCTGAATTCAAATCTCAGATGTATTACTTATTAGGTGTTCCTTAACATAGTTAGACCTCAGTTTTCTAGTCTGAAAAATAGTATTAATAATCAAAGCTGCTGGGTCAGTATGAGTTATACATGAAGTGCTTATCAAATTCCTGGCATATAATAAACTATATAAGTTATAGCTATTATTTTGTTGTTGCTGTTGTTACTATATTTATTAGTAGTAGCAATTAGTGGTAGTAGTATACTAATACCATAATAATTTATGTTTAAACTCCAATAAATATTTATCATTTTTTAAAAGGGAGTTTTAATTTTTTTTAATAAATTTATTTATGAATTTGTTTATTTATTTTATTTATGGCTGCATTGGGTCTTCGTTGCTGTATGTAGGCTTTTCTCTAGTTACAGCGAGCAGGGGCTACTCTTCATTGTGCGGGCTTCTCATTGCAATGGCTTCTCTTGTTGTGGAGCATGGGTTCTAGGCTCATGGGCTTCAGTAGTTGTGGCACATGGGCTCAGTAGTTATGGCTTGTGGGCTCTAGAGCGCAGGCTCTGTAGTTGTGGCTGGAGCATGGGCTTAGTTGCTCCATGGCATGTGGGATCTTCCCAGACCAGGACTCGAACCTGTGTCTCCTGCACTGGCAGGCGGATTCTTAACCACTGCACCACCAGGGAAGCCCTATTTATCATTTCAGTATTATTAATCATGAATCAAAGGTGTTTGGTTAATATTTTATATAATATTTTATATTGTGAGACAATTTTTTATTATAAGATAATATTTTATGAGACATAAACCTTCATAATACATAAGACATTTCTGGGTATAAATGCTAAATTGATGAAGAAACAGACTGAAGCATAAGTTTGTGATTTCTTATTTTTCATTTCCTTTGTAGACTTCCTCTAACTTCTCTTAAAATGCTGGCATTCCCCCCTGGGGTCTGTCCTCGGCCACTTTGCCTCTGTAAATTTCTTAAACACAAAGCTGCATATGCCCCATTCTTGATTCGAATTTATTTCATGACTTTTCATTACCCTTCTTATAAAGTTCAAATTCCTTAAATGATGCTTTACAGTCCATCTCTTGGTTGTTTCTCCCATATCATTCTATAGTCCACTTCCCCTGAAACACCAAGCCCCAGTGAAAATGGCGTTTCTAAAGATTTTTAGCCCTAGGTTCTCTCACTTGCCTTGACAGCTCTGCAAATGCCATTTCCTCAGCCTCAAACATGTATTGCATATCTCTGGAGTAATTCCTATTCATCCTTCAGGTCTGAGCATAACTTGCTTCAAGGAGTCTTTTTCTACACATTTACCCTCGAATGAGTTAACCCCCTTCTGTGTGCTCCCTTAACATTTTGTATTATCTCTATCAACCTGGTATTCTAACTCTAATTCTATGCCTTTGTCATTGGACTATTTAAGGTCTATAATAGCAGGAATTCTGTCCTACTCACTGAGTTTCCCTGAACAAGAACTGGACCAGTTATTTAGTCACACTCAGTAATTATGAATGAATGAATCTTATGGTCTCATACTCACTTGTATGACTCATTTACATAGTAACTATTATGTCCCATTTGTACCTAAAAACTCAGCATTTCAAGAATGAATCTATAACCTGCCCCCTCAAATTTGTTCCTTTTCATATATTCTCTATCCTAGAAGGTGGCTCTCTGCCTTGCATGCTAGGCTTGCTCCTTTTTCTTCAAACCAATCATCAGTCCTGCCAAATGTATGCCACATCAAAATATGCCAAATTTATCCCTTCCTCCATGTAAGTGCACGGAAGATAAATTTGAGGAGGATAGTAGTGAAGCCTTTGTTCAGGCCCTCTTCATTCTCCTGCATCAATCAACTTCTCTCCTTGGCTCCAGTACTGTCCTTCTTAAACTCATCTTCCGTTCACTTGCAAGGGTGAACTGTTTGCAACACAGACCACAGGTATGCCACTTTAGTGCTTTAAAATCTTCAGAAGCATTCAGAAATTGTACATTGTACTTACAAATACTTGCCAGGAGGACTCCCCTATATATTTGGAAAGAATAATTCATGAGACACTTGTGTGAAGTGTGATATTTCTAAGGAAAGTACAATGGAAGATTACTACAGACTGTTTTCTATCTTGGTTTTGTATTAAATAGGAATAGTTTAGGCCACAAATAATAACAAATACAAAATAACAGTATATGTATGCATACACCCACACGTGCATACATATGTATATATATATATATGAAGTACATATAGTATGGAGCTAGTATATAACTGCTATGGAAGTCCCATTATCTTCTGGCAATCAGACTTCTATTATTGTTGCTATGACATCCTCAACATGTGGCTTCACTTAAACTCCAATCATATATCTGTATTACAGTCAACAGGAAGGAGTGGAGGAGAAACAAAACCACATCACCCCCTTTACCACACATGTCATTTTACATATGTAATTACAAATGGAATTTTGTAGCAAGGTTATATTAGCCTTCTAGAATATGTTGCAGAATATTATGCATTTTTATCTTTTCTGGATGTGTTTGTATAATGTTAAAATTAACTTTTCCTCAAAAGTTTGATAAAACTTGCCTTAAAATATTTGGGCATGAAGTCTGAAGAACCTTTTTAAACCATGCTTCAATTTCTTTCATGAGTCGGTAGCCTCATTCAAATGTTTCATTTGTCCTTGTGTCACATTTGTTAAGATATATAAAATTCATTTGTGTGAAGTGCTTAATGAGTTCTAGCAGAAAATGTGTTCTCTATGATACTAATTCTTTGAAACTTCTTAGAATTTTCTTCGTGGTCCAGTACAAGTACAATTTTAATAATATTTCATGGAGAATATTTTCTATATAATCATTATATATTTTTATTCAAATCTATGTTTTTATTAAATTTCTGACTGTTTGACCTAATTGAGAAATGTACATGATAACCTCCCACTGTGGTCATAGATTTATCAGTTTCTTACTGTATTCATATAGATTTTTGCTTTATATGCGATAGATATATCTTATATAAAATACTTTAGAATTTTTAGCATCTTCCTGGTAAACTGAACTTTTAAAATATATATTAGAGGGGTAATGAACCTCTCTCTCCTTAATGATGCTTTTTGTCTTAAAGTCTATTTTTTCAATATTAACATAGCCACCCAAGTTTTCTTTTGGCTCATATTTGTCAAGTGTATCTTTTGTTATTGTTTTATTTTCTTTCCTGTATCCTTACATTTTAGGCATATCTTTTGGGCTCCAGAGCTGTCATATGCACTAGGTTATTTACTATGTATGTTATATATTTAATTCTCCCCAAACCCAAAAGATAAATAGAACTATTATCCTGTCTTGTTCCTGAGACAATTAAAACTTAGAGAGTTTAAATAATTTGCCCAAAGTCACAGAGCAGTCAATGAGAGAGCTAGGCCTCTTTAGTCAACAAACTCTTGCCTTTAACCACTATGTTATACTACGTACCAAAAAAAAGTTTACATTATGTTCATTATGCCTTACTTAATGAGGGAGGATGACCTATGCCAGGGGTCAGCAAACTTCTCCTATAAAGAGCCAGATAGCAGATACTTTAGGCTTTGCAGACAATATGGTCTCTGTCACAACTACTCAACTCCGATGTTGTATCAAAAAGTAGCCACAGATAATACTAATGCATAATACATAAATGAATGAGCATATCTGTGTTCTAATAAAACTCTATCTATAGACACTGAAATTTGAATTTTATATAATTTTAGTGTGTCACAAAAATTTATTTTAATTTTGTTTCTCTCCCCTCCAAACATTTAAAAATGTAAAAACCATTAATTCGTTATAGGCCATACCAAGACAATTGGGGGCCTGGCCCATGAACTATAGTTTGCAAAATGTGTACAGATCTCCATTTTTTCAAAAATATAATTTTTAAGCATTGTGTTGTTGTTTAATAGGGTTAACTGTATTAAATTTAAAACTCATTAATGTGTTAGAAATGGTTCTCCAATTATATAGGTAAATGAAGTGTTACTACACATGTATGAGCCTGCACACCTTCCCAAGATAGCTCTTACTCATACTCCTTTGGGATGTCTTGATATTTAAACTCTATAGGACATGAACCAGATACTCTTTGATAGATATTTGTTTAGAGTCAAACTAATAATTTTTCTGACAATTATTTTCTTTGTGGTTTTTGTCTCTAATTGGTTAATGACTAGAATAAACTTCTGATCTCCAAAATTGAAATCCAGATCTCCAACCTATGTGGTATTAGCTTGTTTGGGAAATATGTATCTATCATAAATATTTTTGTTTGCTTTGAGGATTTTTTACATCATAGTTCATCTGTATGCCAACAGATTACAGAATAGCAAACAAAATGGTATAAAGAATTATTTGAGATCAATGTCAGGGGCAACTGTTGAATCAAATTTAAGGACCATGTTTCAGTGTGGTATATGCATGGTCCAATGATAAGTTGAGCAGTGGGTAGAAATACAAAATAAAAAGAGGATATGGGTAAATACCAGGTTCAAAGTAATAGGAGATTCTAATATTATTTTGGGGAGGACAAAAAGAGTCTGAAGAAATAGGGTTTTCTAGAAGAAATGGGATTTTCTAGAAGAAATAGGAGTGAGAAAAGAGAGCACTCTAGGTACAGCAGGCAGCACAAACCAAGACGTGAAAGTGAAAAGCTCATGGACTTCTGCAGATGCTAAGAAGTCTGGTTTGGTTAAAACCTTTGGCACACAGGGTTTACAGGGAGGTGCAAGTTGAGGCCAGCAAGTTGGTTGTGATGACTACGTTACACTAAGAGTTCACTAAGATTATGCGTTGGCCCTGTGCCATTGTGCATTTACTAAAGCTACCTTTTAAAACTCCTTAGAGAGTTTGGAATGTAACTAGAATCATCAATTCATGGCAGAATAGATAAGATCTACTGGACAAATAGAATATAACAGAAGATTTGGTATCTAAACACAGTAATCATTGTCATACAAAAGATTACATTCTAGCTATTTTTCAAACTTTATTTTAGGGTTTTATTCTGTTTTGATAGTTGCCAGATTAAGATAAATAACAAACAAGCATCCTTCCTCTCCTAGAGGAAATTAGCATAAATGCCCTCCTTTGTAACACTCTACCACTTTAATTTGGAAAGTAGAGAAAAGAATTTTGTGAGGGACATTGCTCTCTGGAACTTTTACATTTTTGCCTACCATACCCTGTCAGAAAGGATTCTATGTCATAGGGTATTTTATATGAGTACACATGTTACTCTCTTCCTCTCTCATTTCATTGGGAATCATTTAGCTCTTTTCATATGAATTTTAGAAAAGGATATTTAAAAGGTACATTTCTATCAATTCTAATTTAGGGAAGATTTGAGCTACGACTCATTTAAAAAATTTGTTTACTTGTATCTTAAAATACCCCGAAACACAACCTTAAAATGTCAATTCAGAAATAAACAATAAGTAGAGTATGAAATTAAAACTAACATTTGTCACTGATATATCCTAAAGAGATTATTTTTCTGTAGTTTTACATTAAACTTGATGATTTATGTTAATTCTTTTTTACATTTTTACCTGAAATGTATGTTATTTAAAGCATTTCTGTTACTTCATTTTGTGAATTTTATATTATCTATTTACATTATCTAAGTTTTCACTCAGTTATTTAGGAAATAAATGGTATATAGAATCAAAGAGTACACATGCCTGTTAAGTCTAAAAAATACCCTTCTAAATTTAATTTATATTAGAAAGAGTTTCTCCCTACCCCTACCCCAGCTCCAACCCCCTGAAAATCTGCACTGGTTTACATAGGAAATATAGATAGTATATTAAGGAGTTAGCAGGTTTTAAATGACAAAATGGCTGTTCAGCTAGAATGACAAGTTTGAGAGTGAGTTGTCTTCTTAAATATTAAGCATATGTTGGCTGCATATTATTGTAGTCAGGGAAAAGCAGGTTGTTTTTTAAAAGAAGAAGAGGAAAAAGAAGACTTAAAGAAAGGGAATTTTTATTTTCTTAAGAAACAGTCTTCTTAGTAGCACCTGAGCTGGAAATTATTGTTTCTTGTCAAAAACATGTAACAAGGTAGATCCTTACTAGATCCAAGAGGACTATTAAAGTCATGCAGTTGTCAGAATAAGGCCAGGGCTACCCATTGGGCCAGATGTTACTACAGCCAAGCAGATCAGCCCCCAGAATTATGTGACCAATGGTGCTTTCAGCCCTGTGGCTGTACAGATTAGAGGACCATTAAAGGAGTATAACCTTGAAAAGTGGATTCAAAGAGCATCCCAAGTTAGCAAAGGCTGTGATACAGCAGAACTCAATACAGATTAACACAGGGTACAAAATGGAACAGATCATGAAATAGTTAAGATTTTTCCGATCTAACATAGAGAAATAATCCTATTCAGCACTGTATTTCTGTACACAGATGTTTAAATTAAAAATACAGAGTAATGTTTTTAAAACTAGCAACAGTAGAATTGCATCAACAACAATGGCAAGAGTTAAGGTACTGAAAACTCATGTACATTGGACAAATCAGAATGAGTTTAAAGAAGCACTGGAGCTAGCATATTGCTAATGAAATCACTGATGAGAAAATGAACTGCTTAGTGGAAATAAATGTGGAACGGATAATGCTGAAGAGCATAGACAGGACCAAGTCTGAGAATTGTGCCTTTGGGCATCCATAATAACTAGAATTTACAGTTACCACAAATCTTCATAAGTCTGAAACTTTTCACTCCTAACTTCTAGAACAGGACTGAGCAAACTACATCTGGAGGATTCATTCTGGCCAACAGCTTTTCTTTGCAAATAAAGTTGTATTGGAGCACAGCCACACACTCATTTTTGTATCGTCTGTGGCTGCTTTCTCACTACAATGGCGGAGCTGAGTAGTTGCAACATTGACTGTATGACCTGCAAAGTCTAAAATATTTACTACCTGACCCTTTACAGAAGTTTGCTAACCCCTGCCTTAGAATCTTCATTGAAAATTGATTATGTCAATAGAATCATCTTATGTGAAAAAGTTTAAGTTTCTGTTTGTTCTGTGTATGCTTACATTGCTAAGTAACCAAATTTGCATAATACAAAAATATCTTTTAAAAATTATTCATAAAAATAACTCACTAAATATTTGAGCAGCTGATTTCAGGATCTATGCAAGAGTATGAGTATAAGTACTATGGAAATAGCATTTATTATAAATATATTATACCATGAACATAGGTGTTTACACCTGATATATTGCATTCCTGACCTAACAAAGTTTTAGTTTTCATATCTTTCACAATGATAATGAACTATTCCTTTCAATTACTAGATAAATAGAACTTAAGTCTTTCTATTTAAATAATGATATTTCCTATTCTTCAGTATACCCTATAATCATAAACCTGATCAAAGCCTCTAATGTGAAATATCAAACTAGGGATTATTTGTTTGTTTGCCTTTATGAATGAGATTTCTCTAGGAGGGAAAAAAAAAAAAACTATTTCTCGAAGGCATCCAAGCGTATAGAAGTTTTTACTGTTTATGTATATATGGTAGATGAAGAAAAACAACATAAAATAATGTTGTCACTTATCCCAAGTCATATTTAGGGTTTTTTTGTTTTATGCTGCCTTGTATCTTATGTTAAGTAATAGATATGGACTTTGGAAGTTAAACTTGGAACCACTGTGATGTAGCACCAGCAATTTTAACTTTAGAATGCAATTACACATATTTCCAAAATCTTAATTGGGCCTGCATATATGGCTTAGGTTTGTTTTATGACTTACATACTTACTAACTCAAATAAAAAGTAGATCAAAGACAGAGGCACCATCATATCTAAGCTGGATTGCTACCATAGCTTCTTTTTTGTTGTTGTTGTTATCTGCTCTGCTCTTTACTGTTTTGGCATTCTGTCTTTATTTATTTTTCCTTTTTTAAAAATTTTTATATTCTATTGGAGCATAGTTGATTAACAATGTTGTGTTAATTTCAGGTGACTCAGTTATACATATACATATATCAATTCTTTTACAAATTCTTTTCCCATTTAGGTTATTACAGAATATTGAGCAGCATTCCCTGTGCTGTACAGTAGGTCCCTGTTGTGGATTGCTACCATAGCTTCTTAACTGATTTCTCTGCTTCCATCCTTACCCCAATCTGTGTCTTCATAATGCAATAACCAGAGTGAACCTTCTAAGATAGGCAGATCACAGCCCTCTGCCCAAAGCTATTCAATGGCTTTCTACTCTCTCAGTGTAAGATCAAAGTTCTTATGACAGCAAGCCAGGTACATTGTATCCTCAGGGCCTTTGTACCTGCTCTTTGCTCTGCCTGGAATACTCTTTCTACAGAAGTAAAAAGAACTCTCCGCCTCTCCTTCAAGTCTTTTCTTAATGTCACCTTCTCAGCGAGATTCTCTCTGACCACCTCCATTCTCCATCCTGGTATTCCCCATTCTCCTTTCCTGCTTTATTTTTCTCTATAGCACATTTCACCACTCTGCATTCTAAACATTTACTTACTTAACATAAGCTCCATTACAACAGGAAATTGTGTTTATTTATTCACTGTTGTACTCGCAGGGTCTAGATTTGCACCTGGCACATAGAAGATACACCATACATAGGTGTCAAATGAAATTTTATAAATGAATTAAAAATTGGCAAGTATAATGATAAAGAAAACAAAGGACTGGAGCATGTACCATCGTCTAATCGTTATTTCAGGAGATGGTGGTCTGGAGTTCCTGAGGCCCAGGAATGAATGACCAGGATTGCTTGGCTTCTAGGACAGACATGGGATTCATGGAGTTTCTGATATCTTATCACTTATTAAGTTATTTATACTTGAAGTAGGAAAATATTTTTCTAATTTTAACACTTAACAATTTGTGACTGTATAAATAAGAAGTGGTATAGTATGTTCTTAAAATATTCTAAAACATGTTCGAGTCCCCCCACCAATGTGTTTTTGATGACTCATGCATTTTTTGATAAACAAGAAGCATATGCTACAAAAATGCAAATGGAAAAATAAAATTATGAACAAGGAAAAAGGCTAATCATAGGTATTAGAGGAATATTGCTTTCAAGTGGTGTCTGAGGTTTTTCGAAAATTTATAATCTAGTAATAATAGCAAGCACTTATATAGTGCATACAGTGTATAGGCATGGTTCTAAAAGCTATACATATATAAACTCATTTCCTTATCACAGTATTCTGAGGTAGGTGATATTAATATTTCCATTTTACAGATCATAAAACTGAGGCCTACAGAGGTTAAATAACTTGTCCAGGATAATACAGCAAGTCAGTTACACATCCAGGCTTCAAATCTGGGCAGTTGGACTTCAAAATCTGTGCTCAACACACTACGTTATGATACTAATGAGGACCTCCACCTTTAATTTGAATCAGAGATAGGGAATTCCCTGGCTAGTGGTTAGGGCTTGGCGCTTTCACTGCCAGGGCCTGGGTTCGTTCCCTGGTTGGGGAACTAAGATCCCTCAAGCCGCGTGGCACGGCCAAAAAAAAAATGAATCAGAGATAGCCAAAGAAGATAGCAGAGTAAGCAGGTCCTGGACACTTCATATGTAACACTATGCAGCACTGGGAAATCCCAACAATTCCTGAAAGGCTCAAAAGAAGAACCAGTCACAGATCCAAATATTTCAGCTTTAGAAATTTATTTCAGCATGGACATCTGAGTCCTGCAGCTGCTGTGCATGGGCTTTTGTGTGGTCACAGGTGTTGGCTGTACTACTAGAGCACATAATGGAGAATGACAAGGCAAGCATAGTGGCGACTGCCAGCCCCAAGAGAAAATGTGCCAAGTTTAATACTGAAAGTCAAAGATAAGCATGTACCAGTTTTCTTCTAAATGCATTTTTACTTAATAAAAACAAAGTTGTCTTCTAAAAACATCATCTGTAGATGGATAAAGGATGATACTGGCATAAAAATAGTAACATTAGCAGGCTTTAAAAATTACAATTTTATTTAAAAACTGATGATAACAGAGTAATGAAATCAGACAGTTACATCAAGGAATGACTACTTGAATATCAAGTAAACAATCAGAATCTACATATTTCTATTTTAGGAAGTCAAAGTGTTGCTTACTTTCTCATGGAAAAAATATTTATTTAAAAAAAAGAAAAGTGAATAAATAAACCATACCCAGACCTTTAAAAAAAAAAAAAAAACACCTGGTACTTTCTATAAATAGAGGCTTCAGTGACCATAATAAATGATGCTTTGGTGAAAAGGGGCTAGAGCCTTCCTTATATGAGTTAAGTCATCCAACTGAATTAAACAAATGTTTGTGGATGATTAGCCATGTGTACCATGCTAGATGAATATATGCATAACTATAGATTTTGATAGCAAAAAGAAAACAGAACACATATCACTGTAATAGAAAGTACATTAAGAAAGTAACATGAATAAGGAGGGAGGGAGGGAGACACAAGAGGGAGGGGATATGGGGATATATGTATACATATATATATGATATATATGTATACATATGATTCACTTTGTTATACAGCAGAAACTAACACAACATTGTAAAGCAATTATACTCCAATAAAGTTGTTAAAATAAATAAATAAAATGGTGATCTAGCAAAAAAAAAAAAAGAAAGTAACATAAGAAAGTTACAAAGAAAATGTTGGGATTCAAAGGAAGAAGACCCCCATATCAGATTTGAGACTAAGATGGGCCCTAAGTAGGAAGTAGAATTTGAATTGGTGCTTAAGAAGTTAATGCACGCTTTCAACTACAGGAAAGGGAAGGCATTCCAGGGAGAGGAAATTGAATGAATAAAGGCATAGAGGTAGGAAGGTAAAGTTTCAACATGAATGGAGAGCTGTCCACATTTTCTGGGGCACAGGTTTAGTAACCTGGATAAGATTAGCATCTAGTAAGAGAACTGTGAGCCAAAGGACAAGTACTAGGTCTTGTTCAGACTCCCCAGACCTGTGGCTGATATATAACAGGTGTTTGGAATGTAGGTGAAATTAAATAACATGTAGGTGAAATGTTAAGTGAAACAATTTGTGTAATGGTATTTATGCAGATAACCATTATTTAATGTAAACCATGCTCTAATTGAGGCACATACAATACAAGACTGTGCACAGGTACACAGAAGCCAGATTAATTTGCCTAGACAGTCAGAGGAGGCTTCAGAAAGGAGAACATTTGAGCTAAGTAGATCTTAAAGACTGACTAAGAGATTTCCAGATGAAGTGAGGGAAGAATGGTGTTTCTTAGAGGCAACAGTATAATATGTTATACAAATGGTAAGTAACTCAGTATGGCTCAATAAAAAGGGAGTGGGAGATGACTGTCAGGGAGAATGGGGCTGACCGAGGATATCTGGAACAGATGATAACAGATAATGTCAGATTGTATACGCCCACCTGAGAATTTAGACTCTGTGCCCTAGGTAAAGGGGTGCCAATAGTTATTTTAAAGTAGAGTGTTGACATGATAAAAGTTTATGCTTCGAAAATAGAACACTAAAGCAATATAGACAATGAACTAAAGGTGGTAAGATTCTGCAGGCAAGAAAAAGCAACCAAGAAAATTAGAATGTGACACATAAACAAGTGAAAAATAACATAGTAAAACCTATATACATAAATGCTAAGAAGGTGTCAAGTACATGAATCATCAGAGTAGGCTGGCTTTAGTCAGAATTTATCATTAGGGATTTGGAGCCAGATTTTATTTTTAAAAAATGTCCTCCATTTTAACTTTTAAGTTACTTTTAACAAAAACAAGGTATTACTTTAACTCATGGGTTCCTACATCAATTCTGTATTTCAATATGTACTAAAGATGCTAGTAACATCAATATATACATTTTCTTTATGTCATAATACATCATTTATATTACTATTTCGTGTATTTACATGATACACATATAGAATATGGATGATAAAGTGCTCTAGTTTGCTACAGCTTTGTAATGCACATAACATCCTGATGCAAGGAGAGTTTGACTGTGATGACACCTGAATACTTAAAATATTAAGTATTTTAATACACGGCTTAAAAATATCCTCCAATTTAACATAATTTTTAAAATAAACCCAGTCATTCACTCTTTTTCTATTTCTAGGCTGCCAAGTAGTCCTGGAGAAAGACATAAAATGGGATCACTTTGTGCCATTACAGACTGACTGAGGCCCTCACTTCTGCTGAGCGATTTCTGCTCATCCCTAGTTAAAACCTTATTACTTTCCCCAAAGCTCTTATTTCAAAGTTTTACCAATTTTCACGGATATCAAGCTTGACTTTTTTCTACTCCTTTAATTCTCTGGAGAACAGGGTACTTTTATTGAAGCCATTTAACATGAGTTCCCTCAATGATCTGAATACTTTATGTTCTTTCTGCCTTTGAGAAATAGTCTTTGCCTTTATTCAAGGCTAACCCTCCAAATGTTTTCTCTCATATTTCCCTTCAGTCATCTACACAACCTCTTTGATCTTTAGTTTCTCTCTCTTTGTCTATATACAGGACCAAATTTCCCCAACTGTAAACAAACACTCAACACCCTTTATAATTCGAGCTCTCCTGAACCACTATGCTAAGTCTCTCATCATCACATTCATTGAAACACAGTCTACAAAGTTCTTCCTCATTTTCACTCCTTAGTCCTTTGCAATTTGGGTTCTACCTACCAGCTCTACAGAATTTAACCTCTTCAAAAATTAACCTTCAGCTCTCCAAATCCAGTGATGTTCCTGATATTTCATATTCTTAAGTGTTTCTTATTCTTTATCCTCTTAAATTGCTCTTTGGTATCTGATATTATTTTGCACTAATTTTTGAAACATTATGTTCCCATGATCATCTTCAGTACAGTCAGTCCTCCATATCCATAGGTTCCACATCTGAAGATTCAACAAACTGCATCAAAAATATTCGGAAAAATATTCCAGAAAGTTACAAAAATCAAAACTATTTACATAGTATTTGCATTGTGTTAGGTATTATAAGTAATCTAGAGATGATTTAAAGTATGCGGGAGGATGTGCTTAGGTTTCATGCAAATACTACATTTTATATAAGGGATTTGAGCAACTGTGGATTTTGGTATCCGCAAGAGTCCCGAAACCAATACTCCGCGGATACTAAGGGACAACTGTGCTGCCTGTTCTCTGCCTTATGTTCCTGATCCTAAGCATTAGTGTTCTCCACATTCAGTCCTTGCTGCTCAACTCTGCTCTCTCAACATTCTCTCTGGAGCCAATGCTGCTTTTACCATTGCTTAACTGTAATTTTGACCTGAACGATACCCAAATCCCTGAAGCACTGAAATAATTAGGATTAAAGGGTCATGATGTATGCATTTTGTTTCAGAAAAAAGTACGTATAACCCATGGAATATATACAAGTGTGTTTGTGCACGTGTGTGTATATATATATATATATTTGTGTGTGTAAAATGTTAACTATAGGTAAATTTTTATAAAAGGCGTATGGGTCTTTCTTGTATTAATTTTATTCTTAAACTTTTCTATAAGTTAAAATGATTTCCAAATGTAAATTATAAAAATATGTGGGATGTAACTGAAGTTGTACTGAGAGGAAATTTCATACTTTTGAAAACATTTATCATAAAACAAGAAAATTGGATACAAATAAACTAAGCTTTCAACTCAAGAAGCTTAAAAAACAAAAAGACACACATTATATACCTAAGTTAAACATGCAGAAAAATAATTAAATAATGCAGTCAAGGGCAGAAATTAATATATGTGATTAACAAAACTGAAAGAAATTTTCACCTACCTATTTATTGCTAAATAGGTCCCCATTCCCTCCCCGTAGAGATGAAACATTCTATTTAATATTCATAGGTCTTGCCTTACATTCTCATATTTTATTTAAATAAAATGTATATTCATCTGATTAAAATAAGTCCTTATTAATTTTATTGCATAATCATTCAGGAAAATCTTTAACGTTGTTTCAGTGGTGCACCAAATAACACATTAATCAAATAATGTCTTTTAAAAAATCTTTATGATTCCAAATACCATCAGGATGAAGCCTAAGTTCATGGAAATATAAAAGAAGGCCGGGTAAAGTTCAGCTTCTAGAACTCATTTTACGTATTAGAGTTACAGCCATTCATCTCAATAATTTTCATAGGAATAATTAAAGTACAATAACAGTCCCAAAAGTGTTACTTCTTGCAACCCCTCACTTGAAAGTAACAGAAAGTGATGACAGTGAGTGTGCACGGGTGCTTCATTGGTCCCAAAGTCAGGAATACAAAGAGGCCTCAGAAAGGGAAAGGGACGAAGAACTGAAAAACCACCAGGCCAGGCAGGAGGATTGTCTTCTGCTTCAGGTTTTCAATCATAGTTCTTATATTTCAAAAATGGGTCAAAGATAGTCACTCCACAGATACTGATTCATGAGACTAAGCCAGACTGAACTAGGTTAGGTCCTCTTAGTTTTTATTCCAAATTTCTGTTAAAGGGAATTCTTGGCCCAGATTTGGTAAGGAATTCCCCTTGTCCAAATGACTAAAGAAAATTGTCTCCTCATGTGTAATTTCCCTGATGCTTTTAAAAGCCTTCTAGTTTCTATTACTGAACGTTATTTCAACATAAATTCAGGGAACCCATCTTATAGATTGTATGTTCAAAAAAGGGGATCATTTGTGCCATGTGGAAACCCCTAAATATATTTTTTGCAAAGATGCACACATCTTTTACAAATGCCTTTCTGGTTTTATTAAGTGAATGTAAATAAAATCTTCAAATCACTAAGTAAAAGGGGAGCTGTTTAAGACACAAACCAAGCATAGGAAAACATTAAAAGTCCCATCAATGTTACAGAGTATAGATCTCAGCTCATACTCCATTTATATTATCATAGTAAGTTATCCAAATAAGAATAATATCCACATTTATATTCAATAGCTCACATTTATGGACTTTGCATTTCAATTGAATAGAAGTTGTTTGAAAGCTATGGAATGTCTGTTTTCAATGGGGCATCAGTTGACTCAAGGGGTGGTTAAAAGAATAAAAGTATTAGGATAATGGAATTACAGAGCACTGATTAGTGCTCAAAGAGATGAGTGCCTCAAGTCTACCCTCACTGCCTGCTTACAGTGGTCTCCTCATGTGTAGTCTTCCCTCAGGCTTTAAAAGCCTTCTAGGTGTTTGACTCTGACAGGGACATCTTAGCTGTGGATCTCTAGTTCTTCTCCTATCTTTGTTCACCCATACAAACTCCCATTCTTTTTTTAATATTTATTTCTTTTCTTTTTTTCTTTTTTTTGGCTGCGTCGGGTCTTTGTTGCGGCACACAGGGTTCTCTCTAGTTGTGGCACGCGGGCTCCAGAGCGCGTGGGCTCTGTAATTTCTGCGGCAGGTAGGCTCTCTCGTTGAGGCACGTGAGCTCAGTAGTTGTGGTGCATGGGCTTAGTTACCCTGTGGCATGTGGGATCTTGGTTCCCCGACCAGGGATTGAACCCGCATCCCCTGCATTGGAAGGCGGATTCTTTACCATTGGACCACCAGGGAAGTCCCATTCCTGTTCTTTTTTAATTCCACCATTCAGAGTCTAATTTTTTAAATCAAAGATGAAGTTTCTAGATATATAAATTGCATAACTAATTTTTTTAAATTTTTGTTTCACAATTTTAGGGGTACATTTCATTTTATATCAGTGATTACTTTGTTACTCATGGAAAATAAAAATTAATGCTTCTGTATATAATTAGATCCTACAGGAAAAAATAACTGTTTTCTCACTGGTATTCTTTCAATTTATAGCTAGTTTAAATTCAACTCACAAGTCTTTTAAAAATCGCTTATAATCCTCATAGGAATCACCTAAGCAATAATACACAGTGTAACTTCCGCTTACTTTTTTTTGAGGTTGAGTATTTTTTTATTTGATTATGTGAATTTTTTTCTCTGGGGAACTCTCCTTATCCTCTATTTTTATTATATATATTTTTTAAAGTGTATATTGCCCATTTGTATAACTTCTTTTATTTTCTTTTTTATTGAAGTACAGTTGATTTACAATGTTGTGTTAGTTTCAGGTGTACAGCAAAGTGATTCAATTATACATATATATATATATATATATATATATATATATTTTAGATTATTTTCCCTTATAGGTTATTACAAAACATTGAGTATAGTTCTCTGTGCTATACAGTAGGTCCTTGTTGGTTATCTATTTTATACATAATAGTGTGTATATGTTAATCCCAAACTCCTAATTTATTCCCCCTCTTTCCCTTTTGGTAAACATAAGTTTGTTTTCTATGTCTGTGGGTCTATTTCTGTTTTGTATAAAAGTTCATTTGTATCACTTTTTTTTAGATTCCATGATATCATATGATATTTGTCTTTCTCTGTATGACTTGCTTCACTTAGTATGATAATCTCTAAGTCCATCCATATTGCTGCTAATGGCATTATTTCATTCCTTTTTATGGATGAGTAATATTCCATTGTATGAATATACCACATCTTCTTTATCCATTCATCTGTCAGTGGACATTTAGGTTGCTTCCATGTCTTGGTTATTGTAAATAGTGCTGTAAGGAACATTGGAATGCATATATCTTTTCAAATTATGGTTTTCTCTGGATATATGCCCAGGAGTGGGATTGCAGGATCATAGGATAGCTCTATTTTTAGTTTTTTACAACATACACCACAGAAATACAAAGGACCATAAGAGACTACTACAAGCGACTATATGTCAGTAAAATGGACAAGCTAGAAGAAATGCACAAATTCTTAGAAAGGTACAATCTCCAAGACTGTACCAGGAAGAAATAGACAATATGAACAGACAAATTACAAGTACTGAAATTGAATCTGTAATTTAAAAACTCCCAACAAACAAAAGTCCAGGACCATATGGCTTCACAGGTGAATTCTAACAAACATTTAGAGAAGAGTCAACACCTACCCTCCTAAATCTCTTCCAAAAAATTGCAGAGGAAGGAACACTCCCAAGATCATTCTAGGAGGCCATCATCACCCTGATACCAAAACCAGACAAAGATACTACAAAAAAAGAAAATTACAGGCCAATATCATTATGAACATAGATTCAAAAATCCTCAAAAAAATACTAGCAAACCAAATCCAACAATACATTAAACGGATCATACACCATGATTAAGTGGAATTTATCCCAGGTATGCAAAGATTTTTCAATATCTGCAAACCAATCAGTGTGATACACCCCATTAACAAATTAAAGAATAAAAAGCCATATGATCATCTCAATACATGCAGAAAAAGCTTTTGATAAAATTCAACATCGATTTATGATAAAAACTCTCCAGAAAGTGGGCATAGAGGGAACATACCTCAACATAATAAAGGTCATATATGACAAATCCACAGCTAACATCATATTCAGTGGTGAAAAACTGAAAGCATTTCCTCTAAGATCAGGAAAAAGACAAGGATGTACACTCTTGTCACTTTTATTCAACATAGTTTTGGAAGTCCTAGCCACAGCAATCAGAGAAGAAAAAGAAATAAAGGAATCCAAATTGGGAAAGAAGTAAAATTGTCACTATTTGCAGATGACTTGATTCTATACATAGAAAATCCTAAAGATGCTTACTTTTAAATTTCTAGTGCACCCAAGGGTAAATTATACCCAAGGGGCCTAGGAAAAAATGGTTGGAAAAAGAATCTCTCCCCACCTCCAAAAAGAGAAACATTTATTTCTTCACTGCAGATTTGTTTTACAATTAACAAAAGTGTATTAGGCTTTTAAAGTAATGTTTGCTTAAAGATTCAGAGAAGACAGTAGAATTTTGTTAATTGTAAAATAAACAAATCTGAAGCAGAAGCAGAAGATGATGCCTAAGATAAACTCATTGTACTTTCTAAATCATAAATATAAGCTTGCAAACTGTTCCCCTTGCTGAATTTAAGACCAGTTATGATCAGGTCACACATGGTGTATCTAGCCTGGGGCTAAGTTCTCTATCAGTTGTAGTATCAATAATCCTTCACATGCACAGTTTAGACTTCTTTCCCACAGGGAAACATCTAGCTTTTGCCTCATTCCTTCAGGATAGTTCTAGATATTTACTAATTAATCTCACAAAATCATCAGCACTAACTTTTTAATGAATGATTCTGAATAAATATGCATCCTACCAAGATGTGTTTGATGTTAACATAGTTTCTTAAATTTATTTATTTATTATTTTTGGCTGTGTTGGGTCTTTGTTGCTGTGCACGGGCTTTCTCTAGTTGTGGCAAGTGGGGGCTACTCTTCATTGAGGTGCACAGGCTTCTCATTGCAGTGACTTCTCTTCTTGGGGAGCACGAGCTCTAGGCGCATGGGCTTCAGTAGTCGTGGCACACAGGCTTCAGTAGTTGTGGCTCACGGGCTCTAGAGTGCAGGCTCAGTAGTTGTGGTACACAAGCTTAGTTGCTCCGCAGCATGTGGGATCTTCCCAGACCAGGGCTCGAACCCATGTCCCCTGCATTGTCAGGTGGATTCTTAACCACTGCACCACCAGGGAAGCCCTAACATAGTTTCTTAGAAACAAAATTCCACATCCCAAAGTTTTCATACTAAAAATTCTCAAGTTTTTGAGACTTTTAAAATGTATGCTTTTATTTCAATAATAATAACAGAAAATTAGTCAAGGGTTATTGAATATCCTTTTATAACCAGTGTGCATGATTTCAGTATTTCTATCAATGTGTGAAGTTTTACTCTCCATTACATGGCATCAAACCATAAAGCAAAGGTACAAGATTCAGTTTTTAAGGTGGTGTTTCTCACATTAGGATTCACGGACTCCTAGAGGTCTGAAGATATTCTTTTGAGGCTGTGATTTCTCAAGTTTGAGAAGCACTACCTTAACTTGAAGACTGAATCAAATGGATAAGCAGCAGGATGTAGATTAGGCACTGGTGTAGGTAGATCTTTGTGTCCTTCTCAGATCATGCCAAGGAACTCCCTACTCCTCATCAACAAAAGCCCAGCTGACTTCATAAACAAGAAGAGAAACGCTAGTGTGCTATGGAAAGGTCAAGGACTTGAGGTTCAGACAGACCTGGCTCGGGTTTGGATTCTGGCTTCAGCATTTTCTGGCTGCTTATTCAACTTTCCAAACCTCCGGTGAGACTGAGGATAGAGTGAAATAATAAATGTAAAGTTATAGCAGTACTCAAGTCAATACTTAGCCCATAAGAGTTGCTTAATAAAGGTTATTCCCACTTTACTCATAATTTTGCATAAAATTGAGATCTTCTGACACTGAATTCTATGGTTTTACCTTTATAACACTGTGCTGCCCTTGAAAAAATTCAAAATTAATATAATTCAGGGAGAAATGTCTTTTACTGTTGCTCTCTTTTTCCCCAAATATGTAACTCTCTCTGAAGAAAAGAAAATGTATGTATTAACTTTATCATTATAGTGGATTAAAAGGCATTTTGAACTCATCTAATATGAACAGTTTAGTGTATGCAGTTCTCAAGCACTTGGGAAAGTTTAAATCCAAAATTAAGGGAACACAAAGCCACACAATCTTTTCACTTCCAGAGTCACTTTCAGTCTTAGCCCCACACAGCTGTTACACTGGGAATTATCCAATTGCACAGAGATAGATCTCTTTCCACTCATTTGCATAATTCTGAATTCCTTTCAGAGGATGCATAATGCCAGTGCAGAAGTATAAAGACTCAATAACGGTCATCCTAAGGAAGGATTCAACCAACTAGAACAGCTGCTCATCAGAAATGCTGCAAAGCTTCCTTTATTATCCATATGTTTCTTCCTGACAGTTGCAATTCCAAAATTATATTGAATACTATTTATTCAGGCATAGTATTAAAATATTTTCTCAATTGCGCTATTCAAAATATGGCAGACCTTCAAATAAGAAGAGGTAAAATAGCTTCTGATTTTGTGTGTGTGTGTGTATAAAAGGGAAAACATCTTACCAGTCTATTACATAATTGAAACAATAAAGTATAAGGTCAAGAGACAAAATTAATTTGAGAAAATGCACCAGCATTTAGCTTCACACTACTCAATTTTATGAGGTTGCATTGAAATAGATTAATCACTTACAATCAGATTTATATGTAGCAAAATTATTACAGCATAATTGTCTTCAATGCAAGCCTACCTGGATTTACAAGCTGACTTTACCTCCTATACTTGTGTGAACTTGGTTTGCTTATCTCTCTGTATCTCACCCTAACATGTCAAATGGAGACAATAATACTACCTTCCCCACACACTTGTTTTGGAAGATTGAGTGCATCTATGAAAAGTGCTTAGAACAGTGCCTGAATCGTCATAAATACTATATAAGTTATAGTTTTCATTATTAGCATTATTTATTATCCCATAAATTTATCTTTATGTTGGTTTAGCAAATTAATTGCAATATAATTTGGTGACCTTGTTATCAGATTTAATTTGGAAGACAAAAAAACATTTTCTGTAGTCTGTTAGACGTCTCAACATTTCTATAATTTACATACAGGCTAGACAAATAGCTATTAAAAATTCACTACTGTTATTAAAATATTTAATTCAATATTAATTCTTGAACTGAGCATATTGTTTAAATGGCATGAGTACAGGAGTCTGTCCCCGTCTTACTCATCTTTGTAACCCTGGTAATTAGCACAGTACTGAGCATGTCTGAGCACTCAGTCAGTACATGTTGAATGAATGAAAGCTATTTAGTAAATAGTGGAGATTGACTTAGGCTTCTTGAAATTTCTTATTTTTTTGTACAAATCATCTTTTCTACTGTACCACAATAAACTATCAATTTTCCTTTTGTAAATTATGTAAACTTTAAATTTTACAAGTATTTCTTGCAGTCAAAGATTTACCCATACACATTTTGTTGGCATAAATCACATCTGTGTTGTTAAAAAGAAAGGACCTGTTAAAATATAACCTCTTTTGAAAGGAAAAAATAATTTTTAAAAAAGGATTAGCATCACTTAATTGGAAAGACTATAGCTGTGATTCTCAATAGAGATTCTGATTTAGTGGGTATGGGGTGGGTTCCAGGAATCTGAAGAAATTCACCAATACATATGCAAGTGGTTTGCATATATATGTAAAGTATGCATGTATTAATTATTGCTATTATATTGATCAATTATATCAGTCTGAAAGGCAATACATTTTGTTTCCAATATCAAATGGGGAATAAGCAAGACATTGCAAAAAGGGCAGAATGAAAAAAAATGTTTAACAAATAAAACATTAATTAACAGTGATTTAATTTATTGCTATAAAGTACCAAAGAGACACAAATTATTTCTTAGGAAGTTATAACTAATAATCATCTTCAGACATTTCTAAAGCATGAACTAGGCATGTGTTGCTATAGCTTGGACCTTTAGTATTTTTTCAAATGATAGTATTTTCATAGGAAATTTACAATATAAATCAAGTTATGCTCACATCTTTAAAGTTATATAACATCAAATGTTACTTGTTTCAATTTAACATCTGATAGCTAATCTCTCCTAACTGCTGTATTCTGCTTTTAATTTAGTACTAAAAGCAAACAATTGAAACAAAAGAAAATAGTGGGGAACTCTTGCCAATGGTATCAGCTGACTGGGATAAAAGTATTTATGCCTAGAATGAAATGCCTGCTATTAATCAGCAGTTTATGACAATGTTTCATAAAATATTGCCCTTGTTACAGCCATTAAGATCACATCATTGAGTTGAATCTATTACAGTGGATTATCGCAATTCATGAGGGAAGTGAAGCAATAAATTGTTTCTTTTTATGTTCATTCATTACAACAAATTTCAAAATCTAATCATTTAAGCAGTGTAGATTTTACTTCTCCATATATTATTGATTTGTGAAACATTTACCTTTATAATGCTTTAATTTCTCCTTATGTGAATTTTTTAGGTGAAAGCATACTAAACAGAATCTAAGACTGGATTAATTAATTATATTAATTAATTCACTGGTTAATTCATTTAACCAAAAATTTCCATGTGCTGATGTGGTATCATGTAGTGTGCTAAATTCTGGTGATTAAACGATAAATAAGGTATAGTACATATTAGTCTTTCTCTTCTAATTCAGTAGAGGGAAAAATCTTGTCCCATGGCAAGGTCTTTTATTAAATAAGGTTCTTTTGCTTTTTTTGTAAGGTAAGCTTAAAAATAATGATACCATTACTCTGCAGGAGAAGCTCCATTTAAAGATTTAATCTACAAAACAGTGGTTTTAATTGAATCACTAGCAGTTCCACTGTGAATTAGACTGTAAACATGCTGTTAAGGTGCATCTTGGACTTTCAGAAAAGAGAAATGGACTCCCTCATGCAAAGGGAGAAATTTCCTTCAGAGAGGAGGTAAAGGAAAAACTATCAGAGCTGGCACTCACCCCCATGGAGATGAAGGTATTGTTCTCTGACTCTCCCAGCTTCTCCTCAGAAAACAGAGCTGAAACATTACAATGATTTCCATTCTTGGCTTTCTGGTGAAAAGACCAGAGAGAATCTATTCTGGTAGTTCAAGCCAAAGACAATTTCAGAATCGTTCAAAATCTATTCTTCTGTGAATAAATGAGTCAAAAGGCATTTGACTCTACTAGATTATACTCAAAACAATTAATAAGTGATTATATAATACTTTATAATGTAAATTTGAGCAGACATAGTGAAGGAGCAACGATTATTTTCCCCCAATCAATTAAAAGTACATGAAGCCCCATTGTTTGTGTAGAGCTGTATTAGAACCCCCTGAAGAATACAAAAAAAAAAAAAACGTGAAATGTTGTCCATATAGTCATGGAGTTTAGACAAATCTAAGACCAAGGAAACATTTTGTAAGCAACATTATACAGTCTGTTAGAGGTGAAGAATTCTGTACATTGAGCTGTTCTCAAGTTCAGAAACAGAAAAGCTGATAAAGACTGGGAGAATCTTGCAAGTATTATTGATATCATACAAGTTTAATGTTTTTAAATGTTGTTTAAATACTGTTTGTTGTAAAATAAAAAAGGTGATTTGCCAGTGTCCCTAGTTTGGGGTTTTGTGTTTGTTTTGCTTTTGTTTTGTTAGCATTAGCACTGAAAATATAATGTTTTTATAATAGTATACTTCTATTTAATGAATAGGAGTATACTGACTGTTCATTACAAAGAAGAGATTCTCCCCCTAAATCAAAGAAAGAAAAGCACATGGAATTACTCCATGTTTGATTAATAACACTAATATCAAAAACTATTGTTGATAATAAATTAACATTCAATAAAAATAAAATTGAAATTGAAAGACTATATGACAAAAATACCATCTTAGAAATTGCAATATGCTGTATGAAAATAGGATTAAAATATTCTAAACAAACCCATAAAACTCTATGTGATGGTTCTAAAATTAATAGAATTAAGATGTTCTACAATATCACTGTTACTTTCAATAAGCAGCTGCAAACATCCATGCAAATAAATGGTATGGGAAAAAAGTCTTTCCAACATTAGTCAATATCTTCAGGACTGGTTGGATAGAAAACTGGAAGTCAGGCATGAAATAAGGACAATCTATTAAAGCCCTTGAAAATTCTGATAATTAAAAATTCTGATAAAATATATTCATATAAAAACTAGACAGTGACATGAAGATTATGCTTAAAAATGTTGAATGCTGAAATCTGGAATTCTCGAGTCAAAGGAAATTAGGGATCATGACTAAAATATCTACAGTCAAATGTGGGAATTAGGCATTTCTAGCCACACACAGGTAGATGAAAGCATTTAATGGCTTCTACCCTCATTCTAAAGGTAAAATCGAACCAAAAGGTAAATAAGCACTTTTTGGAAAAAAGAACATTAAACTTTGTATAATTACAAGTAGAACTGACAAAAGCCAAAAAGATATAAAAGTATGCAAGACAAATTAATATTTTAATTCCATGATATGATGAAATATAGATCTATCAAAATAGTAATAGGCTTATAGTCTGGTGAATTGCAACTATAAACGGCCATTGAGTTTAGAATCTTACCAATGGTTCAAGATCTCAAACTGCTGAGGAAGTTTCCCATGACTACTAAAGCCCCCACTAATTTTTATTTTCTCTGAATTCATCCAGAACATGAAAAATCTAACACCAATTTTAGCAGGTATGTATGCCAAGTAAAATTAATATTTAAACAAATTTCCGGAGTATTCAGAGACAAGATGTGTGTGTCCTACTGGAGCCTCCTTTGTTCTTGCAACATAATCTGCCTCAGTGCTGGACCTGAAGGGCCCTTTACTTAACTTGCCCTGTGATGATGACAGTTCTATCTCTTTGGCCCTTGTTTTTTTCAGCTGGAAAATAATTAGAGTCAATCATACCCTCAGCTGATTACAGCACCAACAATTCAAATTGTTATCTTATTTGTGTTGACATTACTTAAAAGAAAAACACAGAAGATAATATTCTGACCTGTTAAAGTGAAATTTAAGCTTATATAAGCAGATTCTCTAAATGAATATCTTTAATTTCATTGTTGCTCAGGATAACTTTACTGACCAAAAGCAGCAGCACACACACAAAAAAATGCTGAGTGAAGTCATTGTGATATTCTTAACAGTCCTAAATGTCAATTTGAAGAATAGGCTGCTTCTTCTGAAGCACTCCTCTTTAAAACATAGTGGACAGCAACACTGATGGATGATCAAGGCAGTCTGAGTCACACAAGGGGACTTTATGCTTCTGCAAATGAGGAGAAAAATACAGATTTTTTTTTTCTATCACTCTCACACAGCTATGAAATGCTGTTAGCTATTCAAAATGCAAAACTGACTACCAAAATCTGAGAGAAGATAACCTTTTCTTTCCTTCCACCTGCATAGATAATAACCACAGGCTGGGTGGGAACTTCTCCAAATTTCTTTATTCTGTCTCCTTTTCTACATCCTTTTACTATAAAAACTGTTTTCTCTAGCTAACCTGTCAAAGAGACATCTGTTACCTTTATAGAAGCCAACTCACATTGGTGTATGTCAGGCTTTGGTTATTCCATGCCAACATTCTGCAACAAATCTTACTAAGCTTCATCTGGAAACTCTGTTTAGCTGTGTCAATCACTAGCGACACATGTGTTGCCCATCTTCAATTTCGGACACTGGTAGCAGGTGATCTGTGAGCTTAGTTATCTTCTCCCATGCTGCAGAAATGACATGCTACCTCTATAACTCCCTTGCCAGTTTTTAAACTACACTGTCAAGCACAGAGAATAAAGAAAAAATTGTGAAGCATCCCTAATATAACCTTAATGCCCTTGTATACCATTCTTCCATTACATTTCCCCTTTCTGTCTCAAGTCTGGGAACTAAAAGAATTAGATGTAATGTTATAAATTGAAAAATGTGACAGTCAGTGGAGGCCTTAGTAGAGGTTTGCAAGACACAGGAGCTTATTGTGTTACTCTTGACACTTTAAATTTAATCTTTTGATTTATTTATTTATTTTTGCCAGTTAGGAGTTTTATTTAGTGTGTTTGTTTTATTGAAGTATAGTTGATTGACAATGTTGTGTTAGTTTCGGGTGTACAGCAAAGTGATTCAGATATATATACATTTTTTTTTCAGATTCTTTTCCCTTACAGGTTATTACAAAATATTGAGCATAGATCTCTGTGCTACACATTAGGTCCTTGTTGATTATCTATTTTAAATATAGTAGTATGTATATGTTAACCCTAAACTCCTAATTTATCCCTCCCCACCCTTTCCCCTTTGGTAATCATAAGCTTGTTTTCTGTGTCTGTGGGTCTATTTCTGTTTTGTATAAAAGTTCATTTGTATCATTTTTTTTAGATTCCATATATAAGTGATATATGATATTTGTCTTTGTCTGGCTTACTTCACTTAGTATGATAATCTGTAGGTCCATTCATGTTGTTGCAAATGACATTATTTCACTCTATTTTATGGCTGAGTAATATTCCACCATATATATACTGTTTCTTAGTGTATAAAATGGGGCTAGATAGTGCCTATTTCATAAAAGTATTATCAAGATTAAATGAGTAATTGCACTTTAGATCCTTGGAACTGTGCCCAGTCTACAGTAAAAACTATACATGTGAGTTGCTACTGCTGCTTCTTTTGTAACTGTTATCACCATCTCCGTCTCCACCATCTTGGGTAGGTCAATTCTCTAAAACTCAGGGGTCAGCAAGTTATGCCCCTTTACCAATTTTTCATCAATAAAGTTTTATTGGGATGCAGCCACTCTCATTCCTTTATATATATATACCACATCTTCTTTATCCATTCATCTGTCGATGGATGTTTAGGTTGCTTCCATGTCTGGGCTATTGTAAATAGTGCTGCAATGAGCACTGAGGTGCATGTATCTTTTCAAATTATGTTTTTCTCTGTATATATGCCCAGGAGTGGGATTGCTGGATCATATGGCAACTCTATTTTTAGTGTTTGAGGAACCTCCATACTGTTTTCCATAGTGGCTGCATCAATTTACATTCTCACTAACAGTGTAGGAGGGTTCCTTTTCCTCCTCACCCTCTCTAGCATTTATTATTTGTAGACTTTTTGGTGATGGCCATTCTGACCGGTGTGAGCTGATACCTCATTGTGGTTTTGATTTGCATTTCTCTAATAATTAGCAATGTTGAGCATGTTTTCCTGTGCTTTTTGGCCATCTGTATGTCTTCTTTGGAGAAGTGTCTACTTAGATCTTCTGCCCATTTTTTTATTGGGTTGTTAGCTTTTTTGATATTGAGCTGTATGAGCTGTTTGTATATTTTTTTAAAAAAAAGTTTTTTAGATCTGAAGAAGATGGTGAGAAGAGCTAAGGCCTGAAGAGGCAAATTAAAATGATGATTGTTGCATGTAGACTAATGTATATTTTCATTTACTTCTTATGTGACTTGATCATTTGCATGCTTTTCTGCCCTAAAGAACATTGGCTGTCCATTGAAAAACCTTTTCACATAGACAGCCTTCTACCTTATTTATCATCACCCAAAGTCTGTGTCAGCAGATCCAATGGCTTCTGTGAGTATTGCCTTCCCACTGGATGGATGATAAGTTTGAGTGTTCCATCCCTTTAAGTGTTGAAGAACTTTCACCCCACACAGCCTTCTTGCTGCTTGTGCCTGAGGGTTGTTTTGTTTCCTTTTTTTCCCATCTAAGTTGGCTCATTTAATATAGGGTTTATCTGATGCAGTTTGGTCTGACCCAACAAAAAAAATAATACATTTGAATTATGAATTACAGTGCTGCTTTAAAAACTAAAGACAGTAAAGGTATTTTCCACAGTGTTAAAGAAAAAAGAGTTGTGATATGTGCTTATGTGTATCAATAGTAACAGGTCCAAGTATACTCTATTTTGTTGCTTGGTCTCAAAAAGCAACGTGAATTTCATACACACAGTCTTTCTATAAAAGACATTGTAATTGTTTTTCTAATTCACTTTTTAAAGCTTAAAAATATTACATATTCGGGCTTCCCTGGTGGCGCAGTGGTTAAGAATCTGCCTGCCAATGCAGGGGACACAGGTTCGAGCCCTGGTCTGGGAAGATCCCACATGCCGTGGAGCAACAAAGCCCATGAGCCACAACTACTGAGCCTGCGCTCTAGAGCCCCGTGAGCCACAACTACTGAGCCCATGTGCCACAACTACTGAAGCCCGTGCGCCTAGAGCCCGTGCTCTGCAACAAGAGAAGCCACCACAATGAGAAGCCTGCGCACCGCAACAAAGAGTAGCCCTCACTTGCCACAACTAGAGAAAGCCCCCGCGTAGCAATGAAGACCCAACACAGCCAAAAATAAATAAAAATAAAAATAAATAAAAAGCAAAAAAAAAAAAAATATATTACATATTCGATATAAACGTGAGGCTGCCATCTTCACTGTTAAGGGAGGGTGCCCCCATTTCATTCCTAAATTCTTAGTGGTTATTTTTCTTCACCAATCACCAAGTTCTGGTCCTGTCCTGTCTTATCAACTACCTGTAACATGTATCTACACAAAAAACTTGTTCCTAGTTATACTAGCCACTCAGTAATCCTTTCATCTCTTAAAAAGGAATGACCTGGCCCAGCTTATAGAGATTATGTCATCATAGAGAGTACAGAAATATGATACACTCAGAGGTGTAGAGATGCCATAGCAATATGAATTTTGCTATTAGTTGAATATCCACTTGAAATTAATGTTAGAGATTTAATTCCAAAATGAATTACACTAGGGCAATGTCATTTGTGTTCTAAAACATTAAAGCTTAGTAAAAGGATTTCTCCCTATATGATCAATAGGTCATGTAGAAGGCTGAAAAGATTATCATGGAGGGTCATGTAAGAAAGTTGGTTCACATGGAACCAAACTAATGTTGGCTAAATGAAAATAGACAGAAGCAGAACCATCACTGCCCCTTATAAGGGTAGCGGAATGCTTTTAAAATATTATTTATAAATGCCATATGTTAAAGAAACTAGAAAAAATTTTAGGAATGCCAAAGAGTAAAACTGCACTTGGTTCTTCTCATATGAAAAGCAGAAATAAAATACTATTTTGTTGAACATCATATAACTATTAAGTCTGTAGGATGACAGTCAATGTCAAGCTATGGAATTTGAAAAAGTAGATATAAAGTATAAGAAACAAACCAACATCAAAAGTAAGAACATAAATTATTTTTATATATTTTAAATATATTCAGATATAAAAAGTAATTTGCAAGGGGAGTGGCCATAGTCAAATATGCAATTTTTTTGCCTGAGTTTAGTCAAGAGAGTTCCTATAAAAGAAAGTTTTTTATTAGTAGTGAAAAAAAAGTCTTAACACCTTACAATTAAAAGCTTTGGATATTTATATCATAATCCTTCTAAAGATTTCTTGCCAAGAATAAATTAGGTCCTTTTCATATGGAAAACCAACACAACTCTTAATCAAAATTTTGATGCTCAAAACATGTTCAATCTCCCCAATATAATTTTATATCCATTAACTGTATTTTGAAGATGTACGTTTTTTAAATTAAAGAACACATATTTTTAACATACCTGAAGATATTTCCTTAGTTCTTCCAATAATTATAAGTAAGAGGGAAGACACTTAATGATTATACATATCTTTTGAGGGGGATCTTTATCTAAACTGTTCATTTAAATAAATATGATTTAATGGGTTAAGACATTGCCTTCAAGTGGTTTATAGTCTAGAACAGGATATAGACACTGATAAAGTGATATTTTAAAAATTTTTTTCCAGTTTTATTGAGATATAATTGACATACAGCATTGTATAATTTAAGGTGCACAACAATTATTTGACTTGCATACATCATGAAATGTTTACCACAATAAGTTTAGTGAACATCCATCACCTAATATAGATACAAAATTAAAGCAATAGAAAAAATATATTTTCCTTGTGATGAGAACTCAGGATTTGCTCTCTTAACAACTTTCATGTATAACATACATCAGTGTTCATTATATTTATCATTCTGTGTATTACATCCTTAGTACAGGAAGTCCCCTACATACAAACCTTCAAGCTGTAAACTTTCAAAGGTGTGAACGTGCGTTCACATGTCCAGTCACGTAAGTTAGTTCATGCGTCTGGTGTACATTGTCACGTGTGCATTCTCTATAAGTGGTTGTACTTTTGTGTACTTTATTGTACAGTACTGTATAGAGTACAGTAGTACAGTATCTAGATTTCAAGCCCAGGATGTCCGGAAGCAAGCATAAAAGCAGCAGTGATGTAGCTTGTACTGTACTGTACTTTTCAAGGTACTGTTCTGTATGATTAAAAATGTTTTATTTATTTTTGGTGTTTGTTTGCTTTTTATGTATTATTTGTGTGAAAAGTATTATAAACCTATTACAGTACAGTACTATAGAGCCGATTGTGTTAGTTGGGTACCTAGGCTAACTTTGTTGGACTTATGAACAAATTAGACTTATGAACATGCTTTTGGAACAGAACTCATTCATATATGGAGACTTACGGTACTCATTTATCTTATAATTGGAAGTTAATACCTTTTGACTGCCTTCATTCAGTTGCCTCTTCCCCTGCCATCACTGCTGGTACACATAAATCTGATCTCTTTTTCTATGAGTATGTTTGTTTGTTTGCTGATTTTTGAAGTATAACTGACTTACAACACTCTGTTTCTGGTACACAACATAGTGATTCAATATTTCTATGCACTTCAAAATGATCACTACAATAACTCCAGTTACCGTTTGTCACCATAAAAAGATATTACATAATTATTTATATTCCCCACACTGTACATTTTATACTTATGACATTTATTTGATTTGTACCTCTTAATCTCCCTCACCTACTTCTGTCCTCTCCCTAACCCCCTCCTTCTGGCAACCACCTGTTTGTTCTTTGAATCTGTGACTCCGTTTCTGTTTTGTTATGCTTATTCATTTGCTTTGTTGTTTAGATTCCACATAAGTCAAATCATATACTATTTATATATCTTGTTCTGCCTTATTTCATTTAGCATAATACCCTCTATGCCAATCCATGTTGTCACAAAGGACAAGATTTCATTCATTTTTATGGCTGAGTAATAAATCATTGTGTGTCTGTGTGTCTGTGTGTGTGTGTGTATGTATGTATATATATATATATATATATATATATATATATATATACACAAAACATCTTCTTTATCCATTCACCCACTGATGGGCACTTAGGTTCCTTCCATATCTTGTATGTTGTAAATTATGCTGAAATGAACATAGGGGTGTGTATATCTTTTTGTATTAGTATTTTCATTTTCTTCAGATAAATACCCAGGAGTGGAATTACTGGATCATATAGTAATTCTATTTAATTTTTTGAGGAATCTCCATAATGTTTTCCATAGTGGTTGCATCAATTTACATTCCCATCAAGAGTGCGCATCCCTTTTCTCCACATCATTGCCAACACTTGTTATTTGTTGTCTTTTTGCCATTCTGACAATTGTGAGGGGATATTTCATTGTGGTTTTGATTTACATTTCCCTGATTATTAGTGATGTTGAGTATCTTTTCATGTCCCTGTTGGCCATCTCTCTGTCTTCTTTGTAAATATGTCTATTTAGATCCTCTGCCCACTTTTTCATCTGGTTATTTGTTTTTTGATGTTGAATTATAAGATTTCTTTGTATATTTTGGAAAGTAACCCCTTATGGCATCTGTCATTTGTAAATATCTTCTCCCATTAGTAGGCGGCCTTTTCATTTTGCTGATAGTTTCCTTTGCTGTGCAAAAGCTTTTTAGTTTGATGTAATCCCGTTTGTTTATTTTTGCTTTTGTTTCCCTTGCTTGAGGAGATATATCCATAAAATCATTGCTAAGACCAATAGCAAAGAGCATACTGCCTATTTTTATTCTAGAAGGTTTAGTTTCAGGTCTTACATTTAAGTCTTTAATCTATTTTGAGTTTATATTTGTATATGGTGTGAGAAGGTAGTCCAGTTTGATTATTTTGCATGTAGCTGTTCTGAACAACATTTATTTAAGAGGCTGTTTTTCCTCCATTGTATATTCTTGCCTCCTTTGTCATAGATTAATTGATCATATAACTGTGGGCTCATTTCTGGGCTTTCTATTCTGGTCCATTTATCCATGTGTCTGTTTTGTGCCAGTACCACACTGTTTTGATTACTGTAGCTTTGTAGTATAGTTTGAAATCAGGTAGCATAATGTCTCCAGATTTTGTTCTTTCTCAAGACTGTTTTGGCTATTTGAGGTCTTTTATGTTTCCAACAAATTTTTGAATTATTTGTTCTAGTTCTATGAAAAATGCCATTGGTTTTCTGATAGGGATTGCATTAAATCTGTAGATTGCCTTAGATGGTATGATCATTTTAACAATAGTAATTCTTCCATTCCATGAGCATGTTGTATCTTATCATCTGTTTGCATGGTTTTCAATTTATTTCTTCTGTCTTATAGCTTTCCAAATACAGATCTTTTACCTCCTTAGTTAAATTTGTTGCCAGGTATTTTATTCTTTTTGTTGCAACTGGGATTGTTTTCTTAATTGCTCTTTCTGATAGTTTGTTGTTAGTGTACAGAAATGCAACAGATTTCTGCATATTAATTTTGTGTCCTGCAACTTTACCAAATTCATTTATTATTTCTAAATTTTTTTGGTGTGTCTTTAGAATTTTCTATCTATAGTGTCATATCATCTACAAACAGTGACATTTTTATTTCTTCCTTTCCAGTTTTAACGTCTTGTATTTCTTTTTCTTGTCTGATTGCTATGGCTAGGACTTTCAATACTATGCTGAATAAAATCAGTGAGAGTGGACATCCTTGTCTTGTTCCTGATATTCGAGGAAATGCTTTCAGCTTTTCACCATTGAGTATGATATTGACTGTAGATTTTTCATTTGGCCATTATTATGTTGAGGTATGTTTCCTTGATACCCACGTTGTTGAGTGTTTTTATCGTAAATAGATGTGGGATTTTGTCAAAAGATTTTTCCACATCTATTAAAATGATTATATGATTTTTATGCTTCAATTTGTTAACATGGTAATCACATTGATTGATTTGGGGATATTGAACCATCCTTGCATCCCTGGAATAAATCCCACTTGATCATGTTGTATGATCCTTTTAATGGATCATTGAATTGGGTTTGCTAATACTTTATTGAGAATGTTTGCATGTATGTTCATCAGGGATATTGGCCTATAATTTTTTTGTGTGTGTGATATCTTTGGTTTGGCGTCAGGGTGATTCTGGCCTCATGGAATGAGTTTGAAAGCATTTCTTCCTCTGCAGTTTTTTGGATAATTTACGAAGTATGGGTAGTAATGCTCCTCTAAGTGTTTACTAGAATTCATCTGTGATGCCATCTTGTTCTGGACTTGTTGGGAATTTTTTTAAATTAATGATTCAATTTTATTACTGGTAATTTGTTTGTTCATATTTTCTATTTCTTCCTGATTCAGCCTTGGGACATTGGACATTTCTAGGAATTTGTCCATTTCTTCCAGGTTGTCAATTTTATTAGCATATAATTGTTCATAGTAATCTTTTATGATCTTTTGTATTTCTGTGGTATTAGTTGTAATGTCTCCTTTTTCACTTCTGATTTTTTAATTTTGAAACTCTCTTATTTTCTTGGTGAGTCTGGATAAAGGTTTATCAATTTGCTTATTTTTTAAAGAACCAACTCTTGGTTTCATTGATCTTTTCTATTGTTTTTTTCGTCCCTATATCACTTACTTCTGCTCTGATATTTATGATTTTTTTCCCTCTACTAACTGGATTTTGTTTCTTCTACTTTTTCTATTTTAATAAGGTATGTAATTAGGTCATTTATTTGAGATTTTCTTGTTTCCTGAGGTAAGCTTCTATCACGGTAAACTTCCCACTTACAGCTAATTTGTTGCATTCCATAGATTTTGGATCATTGTGTTTTCATTTTCATTTCTCTCAAGGCATGGTTTGGTTTTCTCTTTGATTTCTTCAATGAACCACTGGTTGTTTAGTAGCATATTATTTAGACTCCATGTGTTTGTGATCTTTTGCGTTTTTTTTTTTTTTTCCTTGTAGTTGATTTCCAGTCTCATAGCATTATGGTCAGAAAAGATACTTTATGTGATTTCAATCTTCTTATATTTATTGAGGCATATTTTATGGCCTGGCATGTGATCTATCCTAGAGAATGTTACATGTGCACTTGATAAGAATGTGTATACTGCTGCTTTGGATGGAATGTTCTATTATCATTTAAGTCCATCTGCTCTAATGTGCCATTTAAGGCCAGTGTTTCCTTGTTGACTTTCTGTCTGGATGATTTGTCCATTGATGTAAGTGAGGAGATAAAGTCCTCTACTATTATTGTGTTACTGTCAATATTTCACTTCATGTCTGTTAATATTTGTTTTATGTATTTAGGTGCTCCTATTTTGGGTGCATATATATTTAAAATGTTATATCTTTTTCTTAGATTGATCCCTTGATCATCTTATTACAGTTTTTGGTTTAATGTCTATTTTGTCTAAGTATTGATACTCCAGCTTTATTTTCATTTCATTTGCATAGAATACCTTTTTCCATCTCACGTTCAGTCTATGTGTGTCTTTATATCTGAAGTGAGTTTTTTGTAGGCAGCATCTATATGGTTTTTGTTTTTATATCCATTCAGCAACCCTATGTCTTTTGATTGGAGCATTTAGTCCATTTACATTTAAACTAGTTATTGTTAGGTATGTACTTATTGCCATTTTGTTAATTGATTTGGATTGTTGTTGTAGTTCTTTTTGGTCCTTTCTTCTTTTGCTATCTTCCCTTGTGATTTGATTACTGTCTTTAGTGATATATTCAGATGTCTTTCTCTTTTCTGTAGGTGTATCTATATTATATATTTTTGGTTTGTGGTTGCCATGAGGTTTATATATATAGCATCCTATATATACATGATTATTTTAAGTTGCTGATCTCTTAAGTTCAAATGCATTTTAACAACCCTGCATTTTTACAACCCACCCCCATTTACTGTTATGACATCATATTTTACATCTTTTTGCTTTGTGTATCCCTTAATTACTTACTGTGGATATAGATGATATTACTACTTTGGTCTTTTAACCTTCCTACTAGCTTTATATGTGGTTGATTTACTAACTTTACTGTATATTTGCCTTTACCAATAAGATTTTTCCTTTCATCCATTTCATATTTCTAGTTGTGGCTTTTTCTTTTCTCCTTAGAGAAGGCCCTTCAACATTTCTTGCAAAGCTGGTTTCATGGTGCTGAACTATTTTCTAGTCTGTGAAACTTTTGATCTCTCCTTCAAATCTGAATGAAAGCCTTGCCAGGTAGCCTTTTTGAATGAAAGCCTTCTTGGTTGTACATTTTTCCTTTTTGTCACTTTTAAATATATCATATCATTCCCTTATGGCCAGCAAAGTTTCTGCTGAAAAATGTGCTGATAGGCTTATGGGAGTTCCCTTGGGTGTAACTTGTTGCTTTTCCCTTGTTGACTTCAATAATCTCTCTTATCATTAATTTTTACCATTTTGATTACAATATGCCTTGGTGTGTTCCTCTTTGGTTTGATCCTGTTTGGGACTCTCTGTGATTCCTGGACCTGAATGTTTGTTTCCTTTCCCAGGCTAGGGAAGTCTCCAGCTATTTTGTTTTCAAATATGTTCTCTGCCTCTTCCCTCTCTCATCCCCTTCTGGGACCCCTATAATGTAAATGTTAGTATGCTTGCTATTGTTCCACAGGTCTCTTAAACTGTCCTCATTATTTTATTCTTTTTTCTTTCTTCTGTTCAGCTACAATGACTTCCATCTTTCTTCCAGTTCACAGATCTCTTCCTCTGTTTCATCTAATCTATTGTTGATTCCTTATAGTATATTTTTAATTTTGGTTATTGTATTCTTCAGCTCTGTTTGGATCTTCTTGATATTTTCTAACTCCTTGTTAAAGTTCTCACTGTGTTTGTCCATTCTTATCTCAAGTACTTTTGAGCATCTTTATGATCATTATCTTGAACTCTTTATTGAGTAGATTGCTTATCTCCACTTCACTTAGTTCTTCTTCTGGGGGTTTATCTTGTTCTTTCATCTGGAATATATTCTATGTCCCCTCATTTTGCCTAATTTGCTGTTTTTATTTTTTGTTTTTGGTATGTTGGTTATGTTCCCTGATGGTGGAGAACTGGCCTTTTCCATGGACATCCTATGCATCCCAGCAATGCAGTCCTCTGGTCACAAGAGCTATGTGCTCTAGGGGAGCCCCATAGATGAGCTGCATGGACATGTCTCTTGTGGCAGGCTGACTACTGTGGGCAGTCTTGTAAGTGTGGCTTTCCAACAGTTTCGTTGGTTGCCAGGCCCTGCCTTATGCAGCAAATGCTGGCCACTGTGGTCATGGCCAGGTCTCAAGATGGCTGGCTGTGTAGCTTCAGGCTGTTCCTGGCCCACTAGTGGGTGGAGCGGAGTCCTGGAGTGTCTGGTTGTGGCCAGGGGATCCCAGATTTAGTGTTGGCCTGCTGGTGGTTGAGGCCAGTTCCTGACACAGCGGGCTACAGCGTCCAGAGTGTCCCAAAGGAGGTGTTGTCCTGCTGGTGAGTGGTATCAGATCCCTGGGTGGCTAGATTAGGGACCCAATGTCTCTCAGACTGGGTGCAGCCTGCTGGTGGGAAGCGTTAGGGCTCAGTGGGGTGCTAAGGCTGGTGTCGGCCTGCTGGTGAGTGGGACCAGGGCCCAGTGTACCTCAGGGTTAGTACGTCCCACTGGTGGATGAAGCCATTTCCTGGAGCAATTGCCAGCCTACTGGTGGGTGGTGTTGTGTCCTTGGATCTGATGCTGCAGGGTACAGGTTTCTCAGAGCTGGTGTCAGTCCACTGGTGGGTGGGGCAGGGGCCTAGAGATTCCAGGGGCTAGTGCCAGCCCACTTGGGTATGGAGCTGGGACACGGGGTCTCTGACTGCAGGGGCCAGGGGTCCCTGAGCTGGTGCTAGACCGCTGGTAGGAGGGGCTGGGTTCTGGCCCCTCTGATGGGTAGGGCTGGGTCCCAGAGCAGCTGGGGGTTCAGGGGTATTCTGAGGCAGCCACCCTGCTGGTGCATGGAGCTATGGTCCCACCCAGCTAACTGCTTGGCCTGAGGCATCTCAGTACTGGTGCCATCAGGCTGTTGGGAGGGTTGGGTGTGGGTGTTAATAAGAGAGGATTCCAAAATGATGCTTGCCAGTACCAGTGTACTTGTGGCAAAACAAGATTCCAGAAATGGCTGCCTCCAGTGTCTGTGTCCCCAGGTTGAGCTCCATTTGCCTTTTGCCTCTCCAGATCTCAGCAGGTGCATCTGACCCAGGCTCCTTTCAAATCACTGCTTCTTCCCTGGGTCCTGAGGCCTGTGAGATTTTGTGTGCACCCTTTAAGAGTGCAGTCTATTTCCTGCAGCCCTCTGGCTCTTCTGAAAGTAAGCCCCACTGGCCTTCAAAGCCAAACATTCTGGGAGCTCATCTTCCTGGTTCATGATCCCTAGTCTGGGGAGCCTGGTGTGGGACTTGGACCCATTGCTCCTTGGGGAGAACCTCTGCAATTGTAATTATTCTCCTGTTTGTGGGTCACCCATCCGGGGATATGGGTCTTGACTATACCTCATTTCTGCCCCTCCTACCCATTTCATTGTGGTTTCTTCTTTACATCTTTAGTTGTAGAAGATCTTTTCTGCTAGTCTTCAGGTCTCTCTCATCAATAGATGTTCTTTAAATAGTTGTAATTTTGTTGTGCTCATGGGAGGGGTGAGCTCAGGGTATTCCTCATCCACCAACTTCCTAATTTGATATTTAAAGAACCAATCAGGCATCTGGTCAGGGCTATGCCAGTTTACCAACTGGTTGATCCAAAATACAAAGTTAGGTGGCATATCATCCCTATTGTCTACTCATAAATTAAATTATTAAGATTTTTAAATAATACAGCCAAAATCATATCAGATTCTCATAGGTTCTTTTATTCTGTTATTTAAGGAAAATTGTTCATTATCAACAGAAAAACATTTTCTTGTGCCAGCAGGCTAGACATCTCATAATTTTATTAAAATAATTTTGGTTCACTTCAGGAAACATTTATAGCTAACTACCATATGCTGAGCACTGTGCTAACTCCTAGAGATATAAATAAAAATAAGAGTGGGCTACTACTCCCTGGGATTTTAGGCTAGACAAAGAAGATGTAAGTGAGGTCTGGTACGTCCCTTGGGAGTATACCTGAAGCCAACGCCATTTCCTATACTTTTAAAGATATAGACAGTAATAAGGATACTACACAGTCCCTATTCTACACCTCCCCATGGGTAAATAGAGGATGAGGTATAATGCAGGTCAGCTATTAGGATCACAATATCTAGACACAATCCCTGCTGAGTCCATGTCCTACAGGGAGATAGTCCATAGAATCCAACAGTAGGGAGCTCAAAAAGTGCATAAAATGTCATTTGGAGTTTTGAGAGCCCCAAAATGCAGGCATTCTACTACCTCTCTTAAAATTGACCTTTAAACATTCTCAATAAAGCAAGAATGAATGTTCTCAGAATTGAAAGGTTTTCATCCCCACAGGGAATTCAGAAGCAGTGCTTCAGTAGAGAGAGCAATGTGCCTGCTTTACTGAGGGCCTTGTAGTCTAGCAGAGAGAGAGGGTCACATAATTTAAGGGAAGGAAAATGAGGGTTTGAATACACAGGCGGATAATTTCACTCCTGTCTGTCAGCTGTTCAAAAATTGATATGCCCAAAGTGCTACTTGAACACCAAGGAAGAATTCCAAACCAGAGTGGTGAAGTTATGTGGGGAGAAATAGAGAGAAATCTCCCCAGAGTAAGTGATATCTCAGTCTTGAAAAGTTAGTAGTTAACCAAGAAGAGTAGGATCTCAAGGAAGGGAGAATTGCATAAGCTAGTATTCCTAGAAGATGTAGGAATTATGATTCTCTATCAAGAAGCCCTAAATGAGCAGACAGTTATGAAAATGTATGTTTTAAAGGTCAATAACAATTTCTCTCCGTTTTTAAATGATCTCTTTATTATCAGCCAATTAATTCAGAACTTCAATACCTGACTAGAAACTGCTATAGTAGCAGTTTGTAGGCACTTATTGATCTTAGAAGAGGTCAAAGCAAAAGAGGAACATTCAACTCCAGAAACAATATGAGTGTCTATGATGTGCTTTCCTCTCCCACTAGAATGAAGGTTCCATAAGACAGAGTGTTTTTGTCTTATTATTCACAGCTCTATCTCCAACACCTAAAACAGAAGGTGTTATATATGTAGTTATGTTATAGTTACTGTTCTATGGTTATATAGTAAAAAAAAAAAAAGGGGATTCAATGATAGACAAGACAGATCTGGTGCCTCTCCTTACTGAGTTGACCCACTAGTAGAGAGGTTTTAACCTAGGATAGCGAGAGAGGAGTTGTAAACTAGTATGGGGAAAAAATTGACATCTTTATTTTTCCTAACCTGTAACTGGAAATTAACATTAAATTTAATTATTAATATAGGCCACAAATCGCAGAGGTTTTAGTAGTATCTGTGACTCTGTCACCATTAAAAATCAGAGCTAACACTTTTCAGTGCTACAGATATCTGAAAGTATCATTTTTGCTCATCATAATTTTTAAGTTGTTTGCTATTGACATGCCACTAGGTTTTATTACTCAATGCAATAATTAGAAAACAAATATATTAGTATATCAATATATCTTGAAATTGTATTTCAATATCTTGAAATACAATTTTGATATCTTGAAATTTTATTTCAGTATAACTGGTTTCTTTTATTATCCTAAATAATCTATCTTATGCCTTTAAAAAGACCTCACCAGAATACTAAATAGGTCCATGATACCAAAAATTGTTAAGAACTCCAGGTCTAGGGGTATAAAAGAAATTAATTTAAAAAGTAATTATTATTCAATGATATGGCAAGTGTGCTGATAGGGGAAGAATATGATGCTATCACTGCACATACATAGGATAGATGGGGTGTCTTGCAAGGATTTCCAGATAAGTCATGCCTCTGCTCCCTCTGAAGCATTAGTAGGAGAGTATACATGTTCGAGAAACCGAAGGAAGTTTACTGTGAAAGGAACCAGAATGAGTGTGTGAGTAAAGGAGGTGGGTGTTTGGGGGGTAAGAGATAGAAGCTGGAGAGATACACTTAGGCTAAGTAAGATTTGCACTTTATTCTAAGGATAGTGGTAAGCTACTGATGAGTTTTAAAAACAGAGTAAAAGATCACTCTGGAGTGAATTGATTTGGGGAGGGGCAACCATTAAGCAGCGAGAGCAATTAAAATAGTTACAATAATTCAGGAAGATTGTCTGAGACCTGCATTGTCATTAGAAAAATACAGAAATAAAATCAACACAGTATTAGAACATCAATTCTTATTATGTTTTCATATTCAACTTTACTACAATTATTTTGTTATTAGTAGCATAAACCTTATTCCTCTTGCCTAATACAACCATTTACATTTCTTTTAGTGGTTAAAGGAAGTAAGGTAGGAGCTTCAGCAGATAACAAATGCCATTTTAGCTGTGAGTCCATGTAAGAAAGACTGCCAGCCAACTGCCTGAAGTGGAACCCATTTCTAATCATCATTCTAAGCTTCCAATCTTGACATAGTGATTTCTTGATAAGCTATATCATTTCAAAGGACATTTATATCAGTTGCTTCAATTTTAATTTTATCTTTAGCCAAATCCTCTCTTTCCTATACTGCTAGATCCCCAGGATGCAATTCAATATTTTCATTGATTCCATCCAACCAATCCATTTTCCTAAAATCAAATGCAGTACATTGTTTGGCAAGATTGTCCAAAATTTTGCTCTTTCTAGCACGTACTCATTTATTTGGGTATTTTCTGTTGATTAAATGTTAAACATATTGTTTTCTTTCTAAATAGATTGACACGTGATACAAATTTGATTTTGTTTATATATAATTACTTTATATATGATTTTTATATATCATTTATATATGATTTTTAAAGTTATATATGTTGGAGACAGTGAGTGACCTCTGGAAACTATGAGCTGGCCTCTTAAAGCATTTAGTTTCCACTGTACCAAGTCTCATGAATATCAATGTTCATTGTAGTCATACATTTCCAATATTTGACAAATATTGTGTCATTACTTAATTTACCTTCAACCAATCTCCTTGTATGAGGTAATTTCCATCAGTGTTCTGGTTCCTCCATCATCCTGTGAGGTACAAGAGAAGACAAATAGGTACTAGGTAGTTATCTAGAGTCTAAACACATGGGAAACTAAGAAAATAAGAAAGAAAAAACATCTTCTTTATAAAGTAAAGTGACACTGTAAATAAATAAAATAGAATTTATTTTCCTCTGAACATTTTTTAAATAGTTGTACCAAACTTACACTGAGCAATAGATTAATACTTTCATAACTACTGATGATTTGTCTTGTAAAGAGTTCAAAAAAGTTCTTGTCATTTTTCTTTTCAACACACTGTAAACCTTAATATCTTATTTTGGTAATGAGAAGAAAGAAGCCCAAAGTAAATCAGAGACTGTACAGAAAGCACTACATTAGGAGCAATGACATATAAGAAATACTAAAGAATTTGTGTTTAGATGAGAAAAAAGACATAAATAAAGCTCACTCTAAGTAAGGTTATAGAATGAAGCCTTAATGGGTGGTGTGCACCATTTAGAAGATAATTATGGTATATGTGTAACAAAGAAAAATTTAACTGTTTTGGTTCTACAAATATGAATAATCAGGAAACCTGGTTATACAGTGAGATTTGGGGTCTATGATTACACTCTAATTCTCAATTTAACACTGCATGCTTCTGTATTTTTCTTGGAATACCATCACCAAATTAAAATTTATTCCCCAGTTTCACTCTTAAGCCATTCTAATTAGTCAGGTCTCCAACATCCTTCCAATCTAACTCATGCTTTATCCTCATTATCTGGCTAAATATCACCCATCACTTAAATCAGCTTAATAACTACACCACCTTTTTGAAACCATAATGGATTCCTTTATATCTTATTCATTTCCCCTTCTTAGAACTTGTCATCAGTACCATACCATTGGCAATTAATTATAAGCCAATTCCTGCTACTTATTGTTGGCTTCATCTGTTCTCCAGCAAGAATGTAAACTCTATATCAGCATGTCTTCTAGTATACAGCATAGAGCTCAATGTATTTGTTTAGGTGACTGCTGACTACAATTTAAACAATAGAAATTACATGAATTTTTTGAACAAGATAAGCCTAGTTTGAATTCTTCCTCCTATCTATTAATTTATTTAGCAAATATATGTAGAAACCACTTTGTGCCAGGAACTATCCTAGATTTAGCAATATAAGCAAGACAGATGAAATCACAATATGCATCCACACAAAATCACACACACACACACACACAGCCAGCAATACATGCTATACCCATGGAGCCTGTGTTCAAATAGAGAAAAGACAAACAATAAAAATGATATGTTAGATGACAGGTTGACAAAGAAAAAAAATAAAGCTAGGGAAAGGGATGTGAATTGTTAGTAGAAGGGTGGAGTCACCTGTGGGGGTAACTTTGAGGAAGATTTGGAAGAATTGAAGGTTTAGCCCTGAGAACATCTATGGGACAGTTTTCAGGCAGGAAAAACAATTGCAAAAACCTGAGCAGGAAAGCAGATTCCTTAGAGTGCTTGACGAATAGTGATAAAATGAAGTGGCTGGAAATACAGGAAGAGGAGAAGAATAGGAAGTTAGCTCAGAGAGGTGATGGATGTTATATTACATGGGACCCTGCAGGATCTAGTTTTGAATGAAAAGAGAAATGACATAATATGACTTACATTTTAACAGGATCTCTATGGTTACTGACTGAGAATGGGAGTGGGAAGAAACACGAGACCATTTAGGAGATTGTTGCAATAATCCAGGCAAGAAATGCATAGACCAGCACTGGGGGTGGTCACAAGTGGTTAAATTCAGGATATGTTTTGAAGAGAGTCAATAGAACTTGCTATTTTGGAGTGTGAGGGAAATGGAGGAAACAACATTGACATCAAGCGTTTAGGCTCTAGCAGCTAGAAATGCAATTATCATCACTGAGATGAGGACAGACAGAAGAACATTGGTGGGGAGTGAAGGAGAACTCAGGTTTTAACATGCTAATTTTGAGGTGTTTATTGTTAAATCTCCAAATGGAAATGTTAAGTAGACATATATGTTGGTCTAGAATTCAGAGAGGACCAGGATTAAGATACAAATTTAGGAGTTATTAGTATTAAGATGGTATTTAAAGTCATCGCCATCACAAGAGAATGTCAGCACATAGACAGTGAGGGTGGAAAAATCAGAGAAATCTAAGTAATGAACTCTGCCCTGGGCACTGTGATCTATAGAGATGGATGAGATGAAAAGGAACCAACAGAGACTGAGAAATGAATGGCTACAAAGAAGGAAAATGAGGTAAGTGTGGTAGTTGTAGATGCCAAGTATCAAGTGGTTTCAAGGAAGAGTGATCAACTGAGTAAAATGCTATTTATAAATTGAGTATGATTAGACCTGAGAAATTCCCATTGGATTTAACAAAATGGTGGTCATTGATGATCCTCACAAGAGCAGTTTCACTGGAGGGGGTGAAAACCTAATTTGTGTTCAAGAAAGAACAGAAGGAGAGAAATTGAAGACAGCAAGAATAGGTGACTCTTTCAAGGAGTTTTGCTGTAAAGAGAATGATTAAAATGAGGCAGTAGCTGGAGGGAAAATAAGATCAAGATATGGGAGAAATAATAGCATGTCTATACGCTGATAAATGATCTAGAGAGGAAAAAAATGGTGATGCTGGAGAGAAAGGAGATGTCCTTGAGTAGGTAAGGGCAGATGGAATCTAAGGTACACATAAAGGACTTGGTCTTAGCTAGGAACACAGATAATTCACTCATAGTAACAGAAGAGAAAGTAGAATATTTGCACACAGAGTCAGATGCATGGGCAGATATAGTGGAAGGAGCTTGTGGAAGTTCTTTTTTGAAAGCTTCAGTTTTTAGACAAAACAGGAGTTAAGGTCTTCTGCTGAAACTGAGCATGTGAAAAAGTTTTATATTTGAGGAAAGAAAAGAAAAGATTTAATAATCATCTAAGATAGTAGGAAAGAGAATGAATTAGGTTTCCAGACACCATTAAAGACACTAGTTGGTATGACTGTGAGTTTTTATACAGCCACATTCAGCTATATGGATGTAGGCTCAGCCTGATTAAGAATTGCACTTAAGCTGGGTTAGAATTTTGCCAAATGAATATGATAAACTGGAAAGAGGTAAAGGAGTTGAGAGTGTATACAAGTGTAACTATGATTATCCATGAATTATAAGCTGGTTTAGGAGACAAGAAAACACATAAGGACAATGAGAGATAGAACAAAAGCAGTAGGATCAATGGGTTGATGAGTCTAATGGGGTCAAAAAACTGTTGGAGTATGGCTCTAGAGGGAATTAGTTGGAGGCATAGGAAGTGAAGTTTAGAGGGTGACCAATTGACTATGTAGCAATTGCAGTTTTTGTCAATGTCAAGATTATACCCATGGGAATGAGTGACTACAGTGTGATTGGGTGAAATCAAGATCACTTGAAAAAAAGAAATAACAAAACCGAAATGGCATTTGTTACTATTCGGACCACAATCTACTAACTATAACTTTTGGCATGTTACTTACATTTTCTGAACCGTGGCTTTTTGTTTCCACTCTTATTATCCATGGGGAGAAAAATCTTTTAATTGAAAACTTTGAGTTGTAAATAATAATAAACACTATGATTTACTGTATTCAGTGCATAAACACTATGCTCATTGTTAGGCCAACCAGGAAAAAAACTATAGAGAGCTTGAATTTGACTCAAAATAAGAAAGAACTTTCTAACAAAAGTATAATGAAAATGGAATTCAGTTCCTTAGAAGATACTGTGCTTCTGATCACTGGAAGTGTTCAAGAAAATATTTCATAATATCTAACTAAAATAGTCTATAATGCTAAGAGTGTGATACCTAGGTATGAGTCACAAAGGAAAGACATGAAGAGCAGTATTATTAGACAAGGTTGAAGAAAATTGGCACCTGGCATGCCAATTCTAGCAGAAAAAGGCAGGCAATTAGTGGATATCTAAGAAAGAGAATAACTTAACAAAGACTCAGATGGACAGGCGACATGCTTAGGTCCAGATGGGCATATGCTTCCACTTCAAGGAGATTCATCTGTTTGTTAAGTGACCCGAAACAAACTTACAAACCCAGGACATCTGAGTTCCAGAGACTGGCAGTGGGAAAATGGAGCATAAGAACAGAAATAGCCAAATGGAGGCTGGAGTTCAAGAGCAAGAATCCATCTGCTGGTAGAACATCAAAAGCAAAGCCAGAATGGCAGTGCTAGACAAGATGCTGAAATAGAGCTTCTTCTATGCATTCCCATTTAAGAACTGAGTCATTCACTCTTAGATTTAGAACAATCTGAGATAAATAGGTACTTGCAGAATAAAGATGAGTAAGCATACATTAATATCAAATAAAATCCAAGGACTTAGTTAACCTCATCAGTGACCCTAGCTATCAAGTTGTAGAAAGTATTAGCTAATTGAACTGTGGGCACAAAATGAGAAAAATGGTTTGAGACACAACCAAGCCTATCAGTAAAGATAATTATTGTTAATATTTCTGAGCCTATTACAATAGGTAAGATATTCCCTCTCTTCTCAGCATCAGTAAAGCTATTAAAAGTTTTCCTGGATATTGCTTATTAAATCAATCAGAAATTTTTACAAATAAAAATACTGGTAATTTCTTTAATGTTTACCAAGAATTGTTTTTCTTCTTTTTTTTGTTTGTTTTTGTTTGTTTGTTTTTGAATTTTATTTTATTTTATTTTTTTATACAGCAGGTTCTTATGAGTTATCTGTTTTATACATATTAGTGTATATATGTCAATCCCAATCTCCCAATTCATCGCACCACCACCACCACCACCCACCCCCCCACTTTCCCCCCTTGGTGTCCATACGTTTGTTCTGTACATCTGTGTCTCTATTAAGAATTGTTTTTCTTTACAAGCATATTGAATATAATTTTTCTTACAAAAGTACATCCTATAACTTAATTTCAAAGCTTATGTCCTTGAAGTATCAACATTTCTTTTTATCTTGCTTCTTTCAAAAAGATTATTTATAGCTATATTTTATTAATTTATATTATTATAATATATTATAATATAGAATATGTTAATATATCAATTTATATTAGGAATGTAAATATTATACACACTATGTACCTGTATAGACACATGCATATATACACAGGCATAAGCACACATACTAGAACCTCTTAATAATAGTATTCACTATACACTTTAAATTTTTTGAGACAGCATAACAAAAGAGCTGGGCTTTGCAGTTCAGATAGAAAATAGAGATGAATCCTGGCACTATTTACTAGCTGTACAACTTTTGAAAAGTTTCCTACCTTCACTAAAACTAAGTTTACTTATCTGTTGGAACTCCTACTTCACTGGATTGCTGTCAAGTTCAGTAGCTAATGCAGCATGTACAAAACGTGTGTCAATTTTAGGCGCTTTTTTTCCCCTGAAAACCTTTCTTGAGGGCTCAAGATTTGAATATATATCACCTTTCTGATCTAGGAATCTGTCTTTTTTTTTTTTTTTTTTTTTTTCTGAATTGCTCTCTGTTTCTTATCCAAGTATATGAAAATATGTTCAAGCCAGCTGTCTTCCTCTACTTCCTCTAGCTCTAGTCATTGCTGTTCTATTTTTTTTTTACCTTTTGACCCCCTTCATCCATTTTTCCCACCCCCTGCCTCTGGCAATAACCACCAATCTGTTCTCTGTATATACAAACTTCTTTTGTTTTGTTTTGTTTAGACTCCACATATAAGAAAGATCATACCATATTTGTCTTTCTCTGTGAATTATTTCACTTAGCATAATACCCTCTAAATCCATCCATGTTGTCACAAGTGGCAAGATTTCATTCTTTTTTATGGCTGAGTAATATTCCATTGGGGTGTGTGTGTGTGTGTGTGTGTGTGTGTGTGTGTGTATCATACCTTCTTTATTCATTTGTCCACTGATGGATGTCCATTTGTTGATCAATTCATCCATTAGGTTGCTTTCATATATTAACTATTGTATATAATGTGGCAATGAACATTGGAGTGCATATATTTTTTTCAAATTAGTGTTTTTGTTTCTTCAGGTAAATACCCAAAGGTAAAATTCCTGGATTGTATGATAGTTCTATTTTTAATTTTTTGAGGAACATCCATATTGTTTTCCATAGTGGCTGCACCAATTTACATTCCCATCAACAGTGCACAATTGTTCCCTTTTCTCCACATCCTTGCCAACATTATTTGTTGTCTTTTTGAAGATAGCCATTCTGACAGGTGTGAGGTGATATCTCATTGTTGTTTTGATTTGCATTTCCCTGATGACTAGTAATATTGAGCATATTTTCATCTGCCTATTGGCCATCTGTAGGTCTTCTTTGAGAAAATTTCTATTTAAATCCTCTGCCCATCTTTTTATCAGGTTGTTTTTTGTTTTGTTTTGTTTTGTTTTGATGTTGAATCATATGAGTTCTTTGTATACTTTGGATATTAACCCCTTACAGCATATATTTGTCATGATATATGATATATCATATATTTGTAATGATATAATGATATATGCTATATCATTTTTGTTTTGTTGATAGTTTCCTTCACTGTGAAAAGCTCTTTAGTTTGATGTAATCCCATTTGTTTATCTTTGTTTTTGTTTCCATTGCCTGAGGAGACATATCCAAAAGAATATTGCTAAGAATGATGTCAAAGAGTGTATTGAGCATGTTTTCTTCTAGGATTTTTAAGGTTTCAGATCTTACATTTAACTCTTTAATCCATTTTGAGTTTATTTTTGTATATGGTGTGAGAAAGTAGTCCAGTTTGATTCTTTTGCATGTAGCTGTCCAGTTTTCCCAATACCATTTATTGAAGAGGCTGTCTTTTTTCCCATTGTATATACTTGCCTCCTTTGTCATAGATTAATTGATTATATAACTGTGGGTTCAGCTCTCTATTCTGTTCCATTGTTCTATATATCTGTTTTTTTATCTGTACCATAAGCTATAGTAATTGTAGCTTTGCAGTATATTTTGAAATCAGGGAACATTGTTCTTCCAGCTTTGTTCTCCTTTCTCAAGATTGTTTTGGCTGTTTGGGGTCTTTTGTGTTTCCAACAAATTTTATAATTATTTGTTCTAGTTCTATGAAAAATGCCATTGGTATTTTGATGGGGATTGCATTGAATCTGTAGATTTGCCTTGGGGAGTATGGCCATTTTAACAATAACAATTCTTCCAATCCATGAGTATGGTATATCTTTTCATTTGTTTTGTCATCTTCAATTTCTTTCATCAATATCTTACAGTTAGATGAGTATAATTCTTTTACCTCCTTGGTTAGATTTATTCCTAAGTATTTTATACTTTTAGATTGGTTTGTTTTCTTAATTTCTATTTCTGATAGTTTGTTGTTAATGTATAGAAATGCAACAGATTTTTGCATATTAATTTTTATCCTGAAACTTTATAAACTGAATATATGAATTGAATAAATGTATTTCATTTATTGCTTCTAATAGTTTTTTTTGGTGACATCTTTAGGATTTTCTATGCATAGTATCATATCATCTGCAAACAGTGACACCTTACTTCTTTCCAATTTGTATTCCTTTTGTTTCTTTTTCTTGTCTGACTGTTGTGACTAGGACTTCCAATACTCTGTTGAATAAAAGTGACAAGACTGGGCATCCTTGTCTTGTTCCTGATCTCAGAGGAAATTCTCTCAGCTTTTCACTGTTGAGTATAATGTTGGCTGTAGTTTTGTTATGTTTGGCCATTATTATGCTGAGGTATGTTCACTTTATACCTAATTTGTTGACAGTTTCTGTCATAAGGAATGTTGAATATTGTCAAAAGAGTTTTCTGCATCTAATGAGATGACTATATGATTTTTATTCTTCATTTGTTGATGTGGCATATCACACTGATAGGTTTACAGACTTTCATCCATCCTTGCATCCATGGAATGAATCCCGCTTGATCATGGTGTATGATCCTTTTAATTAATCATTTAATTGGGTTTAATATTATTTCTATAATATAAAGAAGACTGGGGCACTAAGATTTTGGATTATTGATACTTTGAAGTCTAGATTATTTTTTAGCTAATTATACATTTATGTCCACCTATATAAATAAATACATCTTCAATATACATATAGAGATGTATACAGGCATTTATATATATATATATATATATATATATATATATATATATATATATATATATATATATATATGACAGTCTTATGTATGATATTATGGTTTCATAAAGCATAACAAAAGTTAGGTATTCATGTTAATATGAAAACAAAGTTACACTGAAAAGTTAATTATTTGTTTTAACTGCTTTAAGGCATAATTGAGGTAATTAAATCCATAGACTTTTCTGAAAAATATTTTAGAACAACATTCATGAACAGATAAATAAATTGATGTGTTATTTCCATCATAATTCTTAATTAGTTAAGCAATACACATTGTAAATCTTCCAGATAAAGAACACTTTATGAGCTCTTAATGAGCTTTGTTTTAGGCTTCAAAAATTTAGATATGGTGCTAGTCTCAAAGTAGGCTTACAATATATTTGGTAAGTTGAATAGATAAGTGATTCTACCTGGTGCTATACCAAAAATAAATAAATAAATATCAAGATATTGATATCTTGAAGTTTACGATTAAGACTGGCTCTCTTTTTTATGCTTCATATTTCCTAGATTTGAAAAAGCTAAAGTTAAATTTGAGATAAGAAGATGAGGTATTTGAGTGTGGAAAATTAGCAAACCTGTTCATTTGCTATATTTGGGAACTTTATTGTAGAATGCTTTGTTATTTACTTGTTTCTGATGTTACATTTATTTAAAGTGTAAATTAGTAATCTAGTGAATCACACTTACATATACACACATAGGACATGTTAAGTAAACATCCTAATTAATAAATTCGTATGATATTGTTACCAATCCTCAGCAGGTCAGTGACCCCTCAATGGGTCATTTGTCCTCTAGAGTCACAAATGCAAATCAAATGAAGCCAGGTTCAGTATAGCAAAGCAGAAACTTTTTCATTGACCAAGAAATGAAGAAGGGAGAGCTCATGCTCTAAAAACACCTTCTTCCCAAAGAAAAGGGAGTGAGAGAATTTTAAGGAGTAAGAAGCAGACATGTCATCAGGGCTCTAGGAAAGGGGCAGAGATTTGCCAGGGGAAGCTGGGCAGATGGGGCATGCACAGTCTTCCACATTACTTTGCACACAGCACAAATTGTGCCTAGTAGAGTACGAATCCACCCTTGTGTGGACATCGTAGTATGGTAATGACGCAGAAGTAACTTTTGGACACCTCCAGGTCTAATCTCTGCAGGCATGTTCCTGTGGTCAAGTCAGCCAGTTCATGGCTGTTGACCACTGCATATCTCTTAAAGCACAGCTGTGAAATATCTCTGTTAAATACCAGGCGCTTTTGAAACAAACACAGAGATAAATCAAGGCAAGGATCCTTTAGCTTTCAGGGGCAGGTAGGGGTGACAAAATAACTTCTTAAAATAATTTCACCTAGACTTTGAAAAATGTAAACCTGGGGGAGGGATAAATTGGGAGATTGAGATTGACATATACACACTACTGTATATAAAATAGATAACTAATAAGGACCTACTGTACAGCACAGGGAACTCTACTCAATAATCTGTAATGACCTATATGGGAAAATAATCTAAAAAAGAGTGGATATATGTATATGTATAACTGATTTTCTTTGCTGTACAGAAGAAACTAACATAAGGCTGTAAATCAACTATACTCTAATAAAAATTTGAAAAAATAAAAATATAAACCTGGTTATTAGAGTCATATTATGATTTAAAGTGATCTTTAGCTTCCCCTGATAAATAAACACAATTTTCTGAACATCAAGTATTCTTGCTTCCATTTAATTGAAACATGCACACACATCACACCACACACACCATTTTCAGGAAATGATACATGTTTTGAATTTAAAGGAAAAGACAGAATTACCTTCTAAACAGATTTTTTAAACTATGAATTGTATGAAAAAAGAGATAAAATGAATTCTGGTTGTGTACTCTTGCACAAAAAGAAAAATGACAGTAGACATGAGGAGGTTTTGATAAGGATTGTTAAAGTTGTCAAGAGGGTAACTAAGTCCTGGTTAACTGTAGTTGGTTGGAATAAGGAGAAAACTATTATAAAACTAAATAAATTTTCCATGGATGATTTCACAATTTAAAAATTCTGAGAGCATGGTAGGAGCAAGTGGTAAGTTAATGAACTTCATTTTTTTTAACCACTCTCCTTCTCTTAACGTATGAAAAGTATGCTTTACTTGAAAACTATTCCTATGTGAAAACCACTGGGGAAATGTATCAGATATGACCATTGCAAAGGTGTTTTCAATTCAATGATTGGAACACAGTAGTTTGCCTTTTTCCAAAGAGAACATTAAAATAACTCTATTTTTTAAAAATGACTTAATATGTGTGAGTACCTAGTAGAAACATACACTTTACAGGTTATCTTATCCTCATAAGTTGAAGCAACTGATTTCAAGGACTTTTCCCTTTCAGACACAGAATTCTTAAATTTAAAACAATTTTATATGGGATTGAGAATTTAGCTGCTAATATTTTAAATTAACACTTTGTTACATTGATTACTTTAAGCTGGTCTTTCCCATTCCATTTCTGCAATGCTGATATTATAAAATGAAGTTTATTTAGTAATAAGTAAGAGGGTGAACAAAGATTCAGAGTACTGTTTCATAAATAATCTGTATTACTTAATAAATATGACTCATCTGAGAACAATTGATCATGAACATAAAATAGAAAGAGTGAAGATATCATCCATGATTTAGTAAGACAGCCCACTCACCAGTAATTGATGGTTAAGAGGGGAAACAAAACAATTAAGCATAAATTGGCTTTCAAGTTAATCAAAATTTTCAAAATGTCCAAGCAGTGTAAAGCTTAATCTTTACTTAAGTGAATAGGAAGAAATTACAAAATCAAAGGAAAACAGCTATAAAAAGACAAACTCATATCGGAAGCCAAAAATTGGAATAATAGGAGCAAAACCACTAGCCAAAGTCAAAGCACTGTCATAAAATTCATGGCCTAATTAAGGTAATACAATATAAATGCCAAAACCAAAAAAATTCTAGAATGTTAAAGGTCAGCATATGTGATCAAATACACTTCCCATTTTCTTCTCAAGTGCTCATGGAACATTCTCCAGGATAGATTATATCTTGGGTCACAAATCAAGCCTTGGTAAATTTAAGAAAACTGAAATATAACAAGTATCTTTTCTGACAACAATGCTATGAGACTAGATATCAATTACAGGAAAAAAACTGTAAAAAATACAAACACATGGAGACTAAATAATACACTATTAAATAACCAAGAGATCACTGAATAAATCAAACAGGAAACCAAAAAATACCTAGAAACAAATGACAATGAAAACATGATGACCCAAAACCTCTGGGATGCAGCAAAAACAGTTCTAAGCAGGAAGTTTATAGCAATAAAATACTACCTCAAGAAACAAGAAACATCACAAATAACCAACCTAAGTTTACACCTAAAGCAATTAAAGAAAGAAGAAGAACAACAACAACAACAAAATACCCAAAGTTAGCAGAAGGAAAGAAATCATAAAGATCAGATCAGAAATAAATGAAAAAGAAAAGAAGGAGAGGAACCAAGATGGCGTAGTAGAAGGACGTGCTCTCACTCCCTCTTGCTAGAACACCAGAATCACAACTAGCTGCTGGACAATCATGAACAGGAAGACACTGGAACTCACCAAAAAAGATACCCCACATCCAAAGACAAAGGAGAAGCCACAATGAGACGGTAGGAGGGGCACAATCAGAGTAAAATCAAATCCCATAACTGGTGGGTGGGTGACTCACGGACTCGCGAACACTTATACCACAGAGGTCCGCCCACTGGAGTGAAGGTTCTGAGCCCCACATCAGGCTTCCCAACCTGGGGGTCCGGCAACGGGAGGAGGAATTCATAGAGAAGCAGACTTTGAAGCCTAGTGGAAATTGATTGCAGGACTTTGACAGGACTGAGGGAAACAGAGACCTGACTCTTGGAGGGTGCACACAAAATAGTGTGCGCATCAGGACCCAGGGGAAGGAGCAGTGACCCCAGGGGAGAATGAACGAGACCTACCTGCTAGTTTTGCAAGGTCTCCTACAGAGGCGGGGGGTGGCTCTGTTTCACCGTGGGGACAAGGACATTGGCAGCAGAAGTTCTGGGAAGTACTCCTTGGCGTGAGCACTCCCAGAGTCTGTCATTAGCCCCACCAAAGAGCCCAGGTAGGCTCCAGGGTTGGGTTGCCTCAGGCAAAACAACCAACAGGGAGGGACACAGCCCCACCCATCAACAGTCAAGTGGATTAAAGTTTTACTGAGCTCTGACCACCACAGCAACAATCAGCTCTACCTACCACCAGAGCCTCCCGTCAAGCCTCTTAGCCTCAACCACCAGAGGGCAGAGAGCAGAAGCAAGAAAAACTATAATCCTGCAGCCTGTAGAAGAAAACCACATTCACAGAAAGATAGACAAGATGAAAAGGCAGAGGGCTATATACCAGATGAAGGAACATGATAAAACACCAGAAAAACAACTAAATGAAGTGGAGATAGGCAAGCTTCTAGAAAAAGAATTCAGAATAATGATAGTGAAGATGATCCAGGACCTCGGAATAAGAATGGAGGCAAAGATCGAGAAGATGCAAGAAATGTTTAATAAAGACCTAGGAGAATTAAAGAACAAACAAACAGAGATGAACACTACAATAACTGAAATCAAAACTACACTAGAAGGAATCAATAGCAGAATAACTGAGGCAGAAGAACGGATAAGTGACCTGGAAGACAGAATGGTGGAATTCACTGCTGTGGAACAAACTAAAGAAAAAAGAATGAAAAGAAATGAAGACAGCCTAAGAGACATCTGGGACAACATTAAACACCACAACATTCACATTATAGGGGTCCCAGAAGGAGAAGAGAGAGAGAAAGGACCAGAGAAAATATTTGAAGGGATTATAGTCGAAAATTTCCCTAACATGGGAAAGGAAATAGCCACCCAAGTCCAGGAAGCACAGCGAGTCCCATACAGGATACACCCAAGGAGAAACACGCCGAGACACATAGTAATAAATCTGGCAAAAATTAAAGACAAAGAAAAATTATTGAAAGCAGCAAGGGGAAAATGACAAATAACATACAAGGGAACTCCCATAAGGTTAACAGCTGATTTCTCAGCAGAAACTCTACAAGCCAGAAGGGAGTGGCATGATATACTTAAAGTGATGAAAGGGAAGAACCTACAACGAAAATTACTCTACCCGGCAAGGATCTCATTCAGATTTGATGGAGAAATCAAAAGCTTTACAGACAAGCAAAAGCTAAGAGAATTCAGCACCGCCAAACCAGTTCTACAAAAAATGCTAAAGGAACTTCTCTAAATGGGAAACACAAGAGAAGAAAAGGACCTACAAAAACAAACCCAAAACAGTTAAAAAAATGGTAACAGGAACACACATATCGATAATTACATTAAACATGAATGGATTAAATGCTCCAACCAAAAGACACAGGCTTTCTGAATGAATACAAAAACAAGACCCATATATATGCTGTCTACAAGAGACCCACTTCAGACCTAGGGACACATACAGACTGAAAGTGACGGGATGGAAAAAGATATTTCATGCAAATGAAAATCAAAAGAAAGCTGGAGTAGCTATACTCATATCAGATAAAATAGACTTTAAAATAAAGAATGTTACAAGAGACAAGGAAGGACACTACATAATGAACAAGGGATCAATCCAAGAAGAAGATATAACAATTATAAATATATATGCACCCAACATAGGAGCATCTCAATACATAAGGCAACTGCTAAGAGCTATAAAAGAAGAAATCAACAGTAACACAATAATAGTGGGGGACTTTAACACCTCACTTACACCAATGGACCGATCATTCAAAATGAAAATAAATAAGGAAACAGAAGCTTTAAATGACACAATAGACCAGATAGATTTAATTGATATTTATAGGACATTCCATCCAAAAACAGATTACACTTTCTTCTCAAGTGTGCATGGAACATTCTCCAGGATAGATCACATCTTGGGTCACAAATCAAGCCTCAGTAAATTTAAGAAAATTGAAATCATATCAAGCATCTTTTCTGACCACAACGCTATGAGATTAGAAATCAATTACAGGGAAAAAAGCATAAAAAACACAAACACATGCAGGCTAAACAATATGTTACTAAATAACCAAGAGATCACTGAAGAAATCAAAGAGGAAATCAAAAAATACCTAGAGACAAATGACAATGAAAACACGACGATCCAAAACCTATGGGATGCAGCAAAAGCAGTTCTAAGAGGGAAGTTTATAGCTATACAAGCTTACCTAAAGATACAAGAAAAATCTCAAGTAAAAAATCTAATCTTACACCTAAAGGAACTAGAGAAAGAAGAACAAACAAAACCCAAAGATAGCAGAAGGAAAGAAATCATAAAGATCAGAGCAGAAATAAATGAAATAGAAACAAAGAAAACAATAGCAAAGATCAATAAAACTAAAAGCTGGTTCTTTGAGAAGATAAACAAAATTGATAAGCCATTAACCAGATTCATCAAGAAAAAGAGGGAGAGGACTCAAATCAATAAATTTAGAAATGAAAAAGGAGAAGTTACAACAGAAACGGCAGAAATACAAAGCATCCTAAGAGATTACTACAAGCAACTCTATGCCTATAAAATGGACAACCTGGAAGAAATGGACAAATTCTTAGAAAGGTATAACCTTCCAAGACTGAACCAGGAAGAAACAGAAAGTATGAACAGACCAATCACAAGTAATGAAATTGAAACTGTGATTAAAAATCTTCCAACAAACAAAAGTCCAGGACCAGATGGCTTCACAGGTGAAGTCTACCAAACATTAGGAGAAGAGCTAATACCCATCCTTCTCAAACTCTTACAAAAAATTGCAGAGGGAGGAACACTCCCAAACTCATTCTATGAGGCCACCATCACCCTGATACCAAAACCAGAAAAAGATACTACAAAAAAAGAAAATTACAGACCAATATCACTGATGAAAATAGATTCAAACATCCTCAACAAATGCTAGCAAACAGAATCCAACAACACATTACAAGGATCATACACCACGATCAAGTGGGATTTATCCCAGGGATGCAAGGATTCTTCAATATATGCAAATCAATCAATGCGATACACCATATTAACAATTTGAAGAATAAAAACCATATGATCATCTCAATAGATGCAGAAAAAGCTTTCAACAAAATTCAACACCCATTTATGATAAAAACACTCCAGAAAGTGGGCATAGAGGGAACCTATCTCAACATAATAAAAGCCATATACGACAAACCCACAGCAAACATCATTCTCAATGGTGTAAAACTAGAAGCTTTTCCTCTAAGATCAGGAACGAAACAAGGATGTCCACTCTCACCACTATTATTCAACATAGTTTTGGAAGTCTTAGCCATGGCAATCAGAGAAGAAAAGATATAAAAGGAATACAAATTGGAAAAGAAGAAGTAAAACTGTCACTGTTTGCAGATGACATGATACTATACATAGAGAATCCTAAAAATGCCACCAGAAAACTACTAGAGCTAATCAATGAATTTGGTAAAGCTGCAGGATACAATATTAATGCACAGAAATATCTGACATTCCTATACACTAATGATGAAAAATCTGAAAGAGAAATTATGGAAACACTCCCATTTACCATTGCAACAAAATGAATAAAATACCTAGGAATAAACCTACCTAGGGAAACAAAAGACCTGTATGCAGAAAACTATAAGACACTGATGAAAGAAATTAAAGATGATACCAAAAGATGGAGAGATATACCATGTTCTTGGGTTGGAAGAATCAATATTGTGAAAATGACTATACTACCCAAAGCAATCTACAGATTCAATGCAATCCCTATGAAATTACCAATGGCATTTTTTACGGAACTAGAACAAATCATCTTAAAATTTATGGAGACACAAAAGACCCCGAATAGCCAAAGCAGTCTTGAGGGAAAAAAATGGAGCTGCAGGAATCATACTCCCTGACTTCAGACTATACTACAAAGCTACAGTAATCAAGACAATATGGTACTGGCACAGAAACAGAAACATAGATCAATGAAACAAGATAGAAAGCCCAGAGATAAACCCACGTGCCTATGGTCAACTAATCTATGACAAAGGAGGCAAAGAGATACAATGCAGAAAAGACAGTCTCTTCAATAAGTGGTGCTGGGAAAACTGGACAGCTACCTGTAAAAGAATGAAATTAGAACACTCCCTAATACCATACACAAAAATAAACTCAAAATGGATTCAAGACTTATTGTAAGATCGGACACTATAAAACTCTTAGAGGAAAACATAGGAAGAACACTGTTTGACATAAATCACAGCAAGGTCTTTTTTGATCCACCTCCTAGAGTAATGGAAATAAAAACAAAAATAAACAAATGGGACCTAATGAAACTTCAAAGCTTTTGCACAGCAAAGGAAACCATAAACAAGATGAAAAGACAACCAGCAGAATGGGAGAAAATATTTGCAAACGAATCAATGGACAAAGGATCAATCTCCAAAATATATAAATAGCTCATTCAGCTCAATATTAAAGAAACAAACAACCCAATCCAAAAATGGGCAGAATACCTAAATAGACATTTCTCCAAAGAAGACATACAGATAGCCAAGAAGCACATGAAAAGCTGCTCAACATCACTAATTATTAGAGAAATGCAAATCAAAACTACAATGAGGTATCCCTTCACACCAGTTAGAATGGGCATCATCAGAAAATCTACCAACAACAAATGCTGGAGAGGGTGTGGAGAAAAGGGAACCCTCTTGCACTGTTGGTGGGAATGTAAATTGATACAGCCACTATGGAGAACAGTATGGAGGTTCCTTAAAAAACTAAAAATAGAATTACCATATGATCCAGCAATCCCACTACTGGGCGTATATCCAGAGAAAATGATAATTCAAAAAGACACATGCACCTCAATGTTCATTGCATCACTACTTGCAATAGCTAGGTCATGAAAGCAATCTAAATGCCCATCGACAGACCAATGGATAAAGAAGTTGTGGTACATATATTCAATGGAATATTACTCAGCCATAAAAAGGAACAAAATTGAGTCATTTGTTGACACGTAGATGGATCTAGAGACTGTCATACAGAGTGAAGTAAGTCAGAAAGAGAAAAACAAATATCATATATTAAGCATGTATGTGGAACCTAGAAAAACGGTACAGATGAGTCGCTTTGCAGGGCAGAAGTTGAGACACAGATGTAGAGAACAGACATATGGACACCAAGGGGGGAAAACTGCGGTGGGGTGGGGATGGTGGTATGCTGAATTGGGTGATTGGGATTGATATGTATACACTGATGTGTATAAAATTGATGACTAATAAGAACCTGCAGTATAAAAAAAAAAAGAAAAGAAAAGAAGGAAACGATAGCAAAGACGAATAAAACAAAAAGCTGGTCCTTTGAGGAGGTAAATAAAATTGATAAACTGTTAGCCAGACTCATCAAGAAAAAAAGGGGGGAGACTCATATCAACAAAATTAGAAATGAAAAAGGAGAAGTAACAACTGACACTGCAGAAATACAAAGGATCATGACAGATTATTACAAGAAACAATATGTCAATAAAATGGACAACCTAGAAAAAATGGACAAATTCTTAGAAAAGCATAAACTTCCAAGACTGAACCAGGAAGAAACATAAAATATAAACAGACCAATCACAAGCACTAAAATAGAAACTGTGATTAAAAATCTTCCAACAAACAAAAGCCCAGGATGAGATGGCCTCACAGGTGAATTCTATCAAACATTTAGAGAAGAGATAACACCTATCCTTCTCAAACTCTTCCAAAATATTGCAGAGGGAGGAACACTCACAAACTCATTCTACGAGGCCACCATCACCCTGACACCAAAACCAGACAAAGATGTCACAAAGAAAGAAAACTACAGGCCAATATCACTGATGAACAAAGATGCAAAAATCCTCAACAAAATACTGGGAAACAGAATCCAACAGCATATTAAAAGTATCATGAACCATGATCAAGTGGGATTTATCCAAGGAATGCAAGGATTCTTCAATAAACAGAAATCAACCAGTGTGATACATCATATTAACAAACTGAAGAATAAAAACCATATGATAATCTCAGTAGATGCAGAAAAAGCTTTTTACAAACGTCAACAGTCATTTATGAGAGAAACTCTCCAGAAAGTAGACAGAGAGGGAACTTACCTCAAATTTAAAAAGGCCATATATGACAAACCCACAGCCAACATCATTCTCAATGGTGAAAAACTGAAACCATTTCCACTAACATCAGGAACAAGACAAGGTTGCCCACTCTCACCAATATTATTCAACATAGTTTTGGAAGTTTTAGCCACAGCAATCACAGAAGAAAAAGAAATAAAAGGAATCAAAATCTGAAAAGAAAAATTAAATCTGTCACTGTTTGCAGATGACATGATACGATACATAGAGAATCATAAAGATGCTATCAGAAAACTACTAGAGTTAATCAATGAATTTGGTAAAGTAGCAGGATACAAAATTAATGCACAGAAATATCTGGCATTCCTATACACTAATGGAAAATCTGAAATAGAAATTAAGGATACATTCCAATTTACGAATGCAACAAAAAGAATAAAATACCTAAGCATAAACCTACCTAAGGAGACAAAAGACCTGTATGAAGAAAACTATAAGACAATGATGAAAGAAATTAAAGATGATACAAACAGATGGAGAGATATACCATGTTCTTGGATTGGAAGAAGCGACATTGTGAAAATGACTATACTACCCAAAACAGTCTACAGATTCACTGCAATCCCTGTCAAACTGCCAATGGCATTTTTCATAGAACTAGAAAAAAATTTCACAATTTGTATGGAAACACAAAAGACCCCGAATACCCAAAGCAATCTTGAGAAAGAAAAACGGAGCTGGAGGAATCAGGCTCCCAGACTTCAGACTATACTAAAGCTACAGTAATCAAGACAGTATGGTACTGGAACAAAAACAGAAGTATAGATGAATGGCACAGGATAGAAAGCCCAGAGATCAACCCACGCACATATGGTCACCTTATCTTTGATAAAGGAGGCAAGAATATACCATGGAGAAAAGACAGCCTCTTCAATAAATGGTGCTGGGAAAACTGGATAGCCACAGGTAAAAGAATGAAATTAGAACACTCCCTAACACCATACACAGAAATAAACTCAAAATGTATTAAAGACCTAAATGTAAGGCCAGGCACTATAAAACTCTTAGAGGGAAACATAGGCAGAACACTCTATGACATAAATCCCAGCAAGATCCTTTTTGACCCACCTCCTAGAGAAATGGAGATTAAAAACAAAAATAAACAAATGGGACCTAATGAAACCTGAAAGCTTTTGCACAGCAAAAGAATCCATAAACAAGATGCAAAGACAACCCTCAGAATGGGAGAAAATGTTTGCAAATGAAGCAACTGACAAAGGATTTATCTCCAAAATTTACAAGCAGCTCATGCAGCTCAATATCAAAAAAACAAACAACCCAGTCCAAAAATGGGCAGAAGACCTAAATAGACATTTCTCCAAAGAAGATATACAGATTGCCAACAAACACATGAAAGGATGCTCAACATCAGTAATCATCAGAGAAATGCAAGTGAAAACTGCAATGAGGTATCACCTCACACCAGTCAGAATGGCCATCATCAAAAAATGTACAAACAGTAAATGCTGGAGAGGGTGTGGAGAGAAGGGAACACTCCTGCACTGTTGGTGGGAAAGCAAAGTGATACAGCCACTATAGAGAACAGTATGGAGGTTCCTTAAAAAACGAAAAATAGAACTACCATATGATCCAGCAATCCCACTGCTGGGCATATACCCTGAGAAAACCATAATTCAAAAAGAGTCATGTACCACAGTGTTCATTGCAGCTCTATTTACAATAGCCAGGACATGGAAGCAATGTAAGTGTCCATCGACAGATGAATGGATAAGGAAGATGTGGCACATATATACAATGGAATATTACCCAGCCATAAAAAGATATGAAATTGAGTTATCTGTAATGAGGTGGATTGACCTAGAGTCTGTCATACAGACTGAAGTAAGTCAGAAAGAGATAAACAAATACTGTATGCTAACACAGGCATATGGAATCTAAAAAAAAGAAAAAATGGTTCTGAAAACCTAGGGGCAGGACAGGAATAAAGATGCAGACGTAGAGAATGGACTTGAGGACACTGGGAGGGGGAAGGGTAAGCTGGGATGAAGTGAGAGAGTGGCATGGACATATATACACTACCAAATGTAAAATAGATAGCTAATGGGAAGCAATTGCATAGCACAGGTAGGTCAGGTTAGTGCTTTGTGTCCAACTAAAGGTGTGGGATAGGGAGGGTAGGAGGGAGATGTAAGAGGGAGGAGATATGGGGATATATGTATATGTATACCTGATACACTTTGTTATACAGCAGAAAGTAACACACCATTGTAAAGCAATTATACTCCAATAAAGATGTTCAAAAATAAAAAAACAACAAAAAACCAAACCAAAACAAAACAAAATAAGACACACCCACTAATTAAAAGAAATAAAAATTATACATATAGTCAGTTTAACAAGACAACTAGTTCCAGAAGGCATGAAAAGAAAAAGATCTTTCCTTTCTAACCTCAGTTTTCAGTCCTTAGAGGTAAGCACTTGTAACTCCTGACAGTTTTAGACTAGATCCTAAATATCTAAATACATAACTTCTAAATATCATACTTAAACTGCTATTTTCTTGGTCTTTTTTCAATGTTAAATATTATGTATTGACTTCTTGCCATTAAAGATGAAGACTGAGCTATCTCCCTCCGCTTTAATACCCACCCATGTACCCTACCTCTATTCTCTTCCTTCTAATAAAATTGTTATCCTTTGAAGCAAGATCAATGTACAGTGTTATTTTATTCCCAGTTATTTGAATCAGGCCACTTTGTTACTCACTGTGGAAGGTGTTAGCACCTGTTCTTTTTTTCTCAGTGTTTTTAAATTATAGGATGAAGAAGCCTGAGTGTTTTCCCCCCATTACTTGTGCTGAACCATCTGTGGATCTCCTCAATTTGGAAATTTTTATCCTTGGAGTATATGATATTTTGAGTTTTCTCCTTTAGAAATTCCTACTCTTTGGACATTGGGTGTCATGGAATAATTATCAAATTTACTTGAATTTTTCACTCTTATTTTTCCTTTCTTTGCCTTTTGTTTGCACCTCCTAAGAGATTTTGCCAATTTTATACCTCAGTGTTGTACTTTTCTATGTTTTGGGGGGTTGTTATCTTATTTTTACTTTTCAAGAGCTTTTTGTTGTTGTTGTTCTCTGAATAGTCCTTTTTAATAGCTTCCTGCTCTTTTTTCATGCATACATAGCATTGTCTAATATATTAACAAAAGTGTTTTGACATATTCTCTGGCTTCCTTTTTGAAGTCTTTTCACCTGAAAATTATTTTCTTTGTTTTGTTTGGGTGAATAATTTTCCAGTTGGGGCATTTTTTCAAATTTCCCATGGGGTGACTGCTAATATGTATAAGTAAGGCCCTAAAAAACTGACTAGGAGGGGCTTATGATTCAATATGCAGATTTTCATTTCACAGCCTATTTTCATCATGGCACATATTCCCTAAACTCAGCTTCTTGTCCTCAAGTCTAGAATACCTTTGCTTTATTCTTTTTACAAATTATACATCTGGATTTGCATGGGTAGGAGATATGCAAATGCCAGTTACTTGACTTAGGAAAGAAGTGGGGTGTTTAAAAATTTTTTGAAGTAGACATTCAGCCAATGTACCTATTTCTAGCCCCAGAGGTATTCTCTTTTCAATGAAATTGGTGCCTCCATTCTTGAGCCTTTCTGCTGGGCTCTGTGCTTCTAATTGTCCCTCCTTAGGTTTTTCAGCTTCCTCCATTATGCTAAGTCAAATACTTAGAATCTCACTACTTTACAGATCCTCCAATTCATAGCTCCCCCATTCCCATTGCACTGAATAAAGAAGGTAGATTATTTTTATTGCATTGAAAAATTAGGGTAGTTTGGACTTGTCTTTTGCAATTACAACTTTCTTTGCTTCTGTTTTAAGCCATCTATAATCCTTAACTTTTCACCTTTACTTTTTTTTTCTTCTTGAACCACAGCACTTTTAAAAAATTTCTTAACATCTTTATTGGAGTATAATTGCTTTACAATGGTGTATTAGTTTCTGCTGTATAACAAAGTGAATCAGCAATACGTATACATATATCCACATATCTCCTCCCTCTTGCATCTCCCTCCCACCCTCCCTATCCCACCCCTCTAGTTGGACAGAAAGCACCAAGCTGATCTCCCTTTGCTATGTGGCTGCTTCCCACTAGCTATCTATTTTACATTTGGTAGTGTATATATGTCCATGCCACTCTCTTACTTCATCCCAGCTTACCCTTCCCCCTCCCAGTGTCCTCAAGTCCATTCTCTACGTCTGCATCTTTATTCCTGTCCTGCCCCTAGGTTTTCAGAACCATTTTTTCTTTTTTTTTAGATTCCATATACCTGTGTTAGCATACAGTATTTGTTTATCTCTTTCTGACTTACTTCAGTCTGTATGACAGACTCTAGGTCAATCCACCTCATTACAGATAACTCAATTTCATATCTTTTTATGGCTGGGTAATATTCCATTGTATATATGTGCCACATCTTCCTTATCCATTCATCTGTCGATGGACACTTACATTGCTTCCATGTCCTGGCTATTGTAAATAGAGCTGCAATGAACACTGTGGTACATGACTCTTTTTGAATTATGGTTTTCTCAGGGTATATGCCCAGCAGTGGGATTGCTGGATCATATGGTAGTTCTATTTTTCGTTTTTTAAGGAACCTCCATACTGTTCTCTATAGTGGCTGTATCACTTTGCTTTCCCACCAACAAGTGCAGGAGTGTTCCCTTCTCTCCACACCCTCTCCAGCATTTACTGTTTGTACATTTTTTGATGATGGCCATTCTGACTGGTGTGAGGTGATACCTCATTGCAGTTTTCACTTGCATTTCTCTGATGATTACTGATGTTGAGCATCCTTTCATGTGTTTGTTGGCAATCTGTATATCTTCTTTGGAGAAATGTCTATTTAGGTCTTCTGCCCATTTTTGGACTGGGTTGTTTGTTTTTTTGATATTGAGCTGCATGAGCTGCTTGTAAATTTTGGAGATAAATCCTTTGTCAGTTGCTTCATTTGCAAACATTTTCTCCCATTCTGAGGGTTGTCTTTGCATCTTGTTTATGGATTCTTTTGCTGTGCAAAAGCTTTCAGGTTTCATTAGGTCCCATTTGTTTATTTTTGTTTTTAATCTCCATTTCTCTAGGAGGTGGGTCAAAAAGGATCTTGCTGGGATTTATGTCATAGAGTGTTCTGCCTATGTTTCCCTCTAAGAGTTTTATAGTGCCTGGCCTTACATTTAGGTCTTTAATACATTTTGAGTTTATTTCTGTGTATGGTGTTAGGGAGTGTTCTAATTTCATTCTTTTACCTGTGGCTATCCAGTTTTCCCAGCACCATTTATTGAAGAGGCTGTCTTTTCTCCACTGTATATTCTTGCCTCCTTTATCAAAGATAAGGTGACCATATGTGCGTGGGTTGATCTCTGGGCTCTCTATCCTGTGCCATTCATCTATACTTCTGTTTTTGTTCCAGTACCATACTGTCTTGATTACTGTAGCTTTAGTATAGTCTGAAGTCTGGGAGTCTGATTCCTCCAGCTCCGTTTTTGTTTCTCAAGGTTGCTTTGGCTATTCGGGATCTTTTGTGTTTCCATACAAATTGTGAAATTTTTTTTCTAGTTCTGTGAAAAATGCCATTGGTAGTTTGATAGGGATTGCAGTTACTCTATAGATTGTTTTGGATAGTATAGTCATTTTCACAATGTCGCTTCTTCTAATCCAAGAACATGGTATATCTCTCCATCTGTTTGTATCATCTTTAATTTCTTTCATCATTGTCTTATAGTTTTCTTCATACAGGTCTTTTGTCTCCTTAGGTAGGTTTATGCTTAGGTATTTTATTCTTTTTGTTGCATTGGTAAATGGTAGTGTCTTCTTAATTTCTATTTCAGATTTTTCATCATTAGTGTATAGGAATGCCAGATATTTCTGTGCATTAATTTTGTATCCTGCTACTTTACCAAATTCATTGATTAGCTCTAGTAGTTTTCTGATAGCATCTTTATGATTCTCTATGTATTGTATCATGTCATCTGCAAACAGTGACAGATTTAATTTTTCTTTTCAGATTTTGATTCCTTTTATTTCTTTTTCTTCTGTGATTGCTGTGGCTAAAACTTCCAAAACTATGTTGAATAATATTGGTGAGAGTGGGCAACCTTGTCTTGTTCCTGATGTTAGTGCAAATGGTTTCAGTTTTTCACCATTGAAAATGATGTTTGCTGTGGGTTTGTCATATATGGCCTTTATTATGTTGATGTAAGTTCCCTCTATGCCTACTTTCTGGAGGGTTTTTATCATAAATAGGTGTTGAATTTTCTCAAAAGCTTTTTCAGTATCTGTTGAGGTAATCATATGGATTTCTCCTTCAATTTTTTAATATGGTGTACAACTTAGATTGATTTGCATATAATGAAGAATCTTTGCATTCCTGGAATAAACCCCACTTGATCATGGTGTACAACCCTCTCAGTGTGCTGCTGGTCTCTGCCTGCCAGCACCCTGCTGAGGATTTTTGCATCCATGTTCACCAGTGACACTGACCTGCAGCCTTCCCTCCCCGTGACATTTTTGTCTGGACTTGGCCCCAGGGTGATTGTGACCTTACAGAATTAGCCTGCAAATGTTCCTCCCTCTGCCATACCCTGAAAGAGTTTGAGAAGGAGAGGTGCCAGCTCCTCTCTAAATGTTTGATAGAATTCGCCTGTGAAGCCATCTGGTCCCAGGCTCTTGTTTGTTGGAAGGTTTTAATCACAGTCTCAATTTCAGTGCTTGTGATTGGTCTGTCCATATTTTCCATTCCTTCCTGGTTCAGTATCGGAAAGCCACACTTTTCTAAGAATCTGTCCATTTCTTCCAGGTTGTCCATTCCACTGGCATATAGTTGCCTGTAACAATCTCCCATGATCCTCTGTATTTCTGCAGCATCAGCTGTCACTTCTCCTTTTTCATTTCTAATTCCATTGATTTGTGTCTTCTCCCTTTTCCTCTCAATGAGTCTGGATAACTGTTCATCAATTTTGTTTATCTTCTCAAAGAACCACCTTCTAGTTTTATTGATCTCTGTCATCATTTCCTTCACTTCCCTCTCATTTATCTCTGATCTGGCCTTTATGATTTCTTACCTTCTGCCAACTTTGGGGTTCCTCTGCTCTTCCCTCTCCAGTTGCCTTAGATGTAAGGTTAGGTTGCCTACTTGAGATTTCTCTTGTTTCTTGAGGGAGGATTGCATCGCTATAAACTTCCCTCTTAGAACTGCCCCTGCTGCATCCCATAGGCTCTGGGCCATCGTGTCCTCACTGTCACCCGTTTCTAGGTATTCTTTGATTTCATGTTTGATTTCTTCACTGATCTCTGGGCTATTCAGTAGTGTATTATTTAGCCTCCATGCATTTGTATTTCCTACAATTTTTTTCATGTAATTGATATCTAGTCTCATAGCGTGTGGTCAGAAAAGAAAAAGATACTTGACGCAATTTCAATTTTCTTAAATTTACCAAGGCTTGATTTGTGATCCAAGATATGATCTATCCTGAAGAATATTCCATGAGCATTTGAGAAGTGTGTTCTTTTGTTTTTGGATGGAATGTCCTATAAATATCAATTAAGTCTATCGTGTTTAATGTGTTATTCAAAGCCTATGCCTCCCTATTCACTCTCATTTTGGATGATCTGTCCATTGGTGAAAGTAGGGTGCCAAAGTCCCCCACTATTATTGTGTTACTGTTGACCTCCCCTTTTATGGTTGCTAGCATTTGCCTTATGTATTGAGGTGCTCCTATGTTGGGTGCATAAATATTTACAATTGTTATATCTTCTTCTTGGATTGATCCCTTGATCATTATGGAGTGTCCTTCTCTGTGTCTTGCAACAGTCTATATTTTAAAATCTATTTTCTCTGATATGAGAATTGCCACTCCAGCCCCACTTTGATTTCCAACTGCATGGAATATCTTCTTCTACCCCCTCACCCCCAGTCTGTATGTGTCCCTAGGTCTGAAGTGTGTCTCCTGCAGACAGCACATACATGGGTCTTGTTTCTGCATCCACTCAGCCAGTCCATGTCTCTTGGTTGGAGCATTTAATCCATTTACATTTAAGGTAATCATCAATATGTATGTTCCTATCACGATTTTCTTAATTGTTTTGGGTCTGTTTTTGCAGGTCCCCTCCTTCTCTTGTGTTTCCTGCCTAGAGAAGTTCCTTTAGCATTTGTTGTAAAGCTGGTTTGGTGGTGCTAAATTCTTTTAGCTTTTGCTTGTCTGTAAAGTTTTTAATTTCTCCATCAATTCTGAATGAGATTCTGTCTGGGTAGAGCAGTCTTGGTTGTAGGTTTTTCCCTTTCATCACTTTAAATATGTCCTGCCACACCCTTCTGGCTGCAGAGTTTCTGCTGAAAGATCAGCTGTTAACCTTATGGGGATTCCCTTGCATATTATTTGTTACTTTTCCCTTGCTGCTTTTAATATTTTTTCTTTGTATTTAATTTTTGATAGTTTGATTAATATGTGTCTTGCCGTGTTTCTCCTTGGATATATCCTGTATGGGACTCTCTGTGCTTCCTGGACTTGATTGACTATTTCCTTTCCCATATTAGGGAAGTTTACAACTATAATCTCTTCAAATATTTTCTCAGTCCCTTTCTTTTTCTCTTCTTCCTCTGGGACCCCTATAATTCAAATGTTGGTGCATTTAATGTTGTCCCAGAGGTCTCTGAAACTGTCTTCAATTATTTTCAGTCTTTTTTCTTTATTCTGCTCTGTGGTAGTGATTTCCACTATTTTATCTTCCAGGTCACTTATCCATTCTTCTGCCTCAGTTATTCTGCTATTGATTCCTTCTGGAGAATTTTTAATTTCATTTATTGTGTTGTTCATCATTGTTTGTTTGCTCTTTAGTTCTTCTAGGTCCTTGTTAAAGGTTTCTTGTATTTTTCTCCCTTATATTTCCATGATTTTGGATCATCTTTACTATCATTACTCTGAATTATTTTTCAGGTAGGCTGTCTATTTCCTCTTCATTTGCTTGGTCTGGTTGGTCTTTACCTTGCTCCTTCATCTGCTGTGTATTTCTCTGCCTTCTCATTTTCTTTAACTTACTGTGTTTGAGGTCTCCTTTGCACAGGCTGCAGGTTTGTAGTTCCCGTTGTTTTTGGTGTCTGCCCCCAGTGGGTAATGTTGGTTCAGTGTGTTGTGTGGGCTTCCTGGTGGAGGGGACTGGTAGCTGTGTTCTGGTGGTTGAGGCTGGATCTTGTCTTTTTGGTGGGCAGGACCGCATCTGGTGGTGTGTTTTGGCGTGGCTGTGAACTTAATATGATTTTAGACATCCTCTCCGCTAATGGGTGGGATTGATTTCCTGTCTTGTTAGTTTTTTGGCATGGGGTATACAGCACTGGAGCTTGCTGGTCGTTGAGCGGAGCTGGGTCTTAGTGTTGAGACAGAGATGTCTGGGAGAGCCCTCCCCAATTGATATTACATGTGGCTGCGAGGTCTCTGTTGGACCAATGTCCTGAACTCAGCTCTCCACCTCAGAGGCCAGGCCTGACACCCAGCTGGAGCACCAAGACCCTGTCAGCCACATGGCTCAGAAGAAAAGGGAGAAAAGAAAGAAAAGAAAGAAAGAAAGAAAGAAAGAAAGAAAGAAAGAAAGAAAGAAAGAAAGAAAGAAAGAAAGGAAGGAAGAAAGGAAGAAAGGAAGGAAGAAAGAAAAGAAAGTCATTAAAATAAAAAATTTTAAAATGTTAACATTTTTTAAAAGTAATTAAAAAAAAAAAAAAAAGAAGAGAGCAACCAAACCAAAAAACAAATCCACCAATGATAATAAACTCTAAACACCAAACTAAGTCAAACACAATACCAGAAACAAATTAGATGCAGAAAGCAAACCCCAAGTCTGCAATTGCTCCCAAAGTCCATGCCCTCAGTCCTGGGATGATTCACTGTCCACTCAGGTATTCCACAGATGCAGCGCACATCAAGTTCACTGTGGAGATTCAATCCGCTGGTCCCGAGGCCTCCCAGAGAGACGTCCTCTTCTCCTCTCTGCTCGCACAGCTGCAGGGGCTCAGCTCTGGACCTGGCCCTGCCTCTGGATGCAGGCCGCCTGAGGGCATCCGTTCTTCGCCCAGACAGGAGGGGTTTAAAAGAACGGCTCATTAGTGGGCTCTGACTCACTCAGGCTGGGGGGAGGGAGAGGTAAGGAATGGGGTGGGGTGAGCCTGTGGTGGCAGAGGCCAGCATGACACTGCAACAACCTGAGGCATGCCATGTGTTCTGCCAGGGAAGTTGTCCCTGGATCATGGGACCCTGGCAGTGGAGGGCTGCAAAGGATCCTGGGAGGGTAGGTGTGGATAGTGACCTGTGCTTGCATACAGGCTTCTTGGTGGCTGCAGCAGCTGCATTAGTGTTTCATGCCCGTCTCTCTTGTCTGTGCTGACAGCCACAGAATGCCCTCCCCTCACGCACCCCAAAACAATGGTCTCTTGACTCCTAGGCAATTCCAAACTTCTTCCCAGACTCTTCCCCAGCTAGCTGCGGCACACCAGACCACCCCCAGCTGCTCCCACACAGCCAACCCCAGTCTTACCCCCAGGATCCGAACTCCAAAGCCGGAGCCTTAGCTCCCAGCCCCGACCCGACCCGGTGGGTGAGCAGACAAGCGTCTCAGGCGGGTGAGTGCTGGTTGGCACCGATCCTCTGTGCAGAATCTCTCCACTTTACCCTCTGTAGTAGTGGGTGTGTTTTGATATTAATTACTACTTATTTGCTTTTCGTAGAGTTCAGTGAGATCCATAATATCTGATTTAAGTATCTTTCTCTGGTTCTGAAAAGTTGAAGGTTTTTTTTTGTCCTACTCTATCACTAATTATATCTGTCCTTTATTTTCAGAGACTTTAGTTATTCATATAGTAGCTCTCCATACTCTATCTCCCACTCTGATTATCTTTGCTCATATTTTTCTCGATTCTTTACTTGCCTCTTTCTTTTTCTGGATATTTCTCACAATTATCTTTTGTGTAACTTCAGATAATCTCTATTGCTGTTACTTTTTACTATTTTCAATATTAATTTTATTTGGTCTATTTCAGTTTTCATATCATGGTCCATTCTTTTGATCCTGTCTTGTTCTATTTAATAAAAATGGCTATTTCTAGAATTCATTTCTTTGAAATCTATTAAATCTAATTAAGGAGATATATCCTTTTCTACATTTTCACAGTGTTGTCCATTTGTTAATGTGTGTGCTAAGAATGTTTTCCATGGATTTAATTACTATTTTCTGTTTATTTATTCCATGAGTTCAATTTGTTGATCTTTATTGTGGGCTCAATCAATCCTGAAGGGCTACTTTACATCTTACCCCCAGAATCATGGTTGAAATAGAAAATCCTACCCAGGACCAGAGGGAAAAAATAATAAAAGGGGAGGAAGCTTTTAATTATTTTTCTCATATGGCTTAGGAGCTCAGAATTCCTTCTCTCTGGATCTAAGATTAGAAGACAAACTGGGAAAAGATGAAAATAAAGATCCATTTCCACTGGAAAAACTTATGATACTAAACCCTCTCAGCGTTTGTAACAGTCCCTATCCTTTTCCATTGTTGTTGCTTGATCAAAAAAAAAGTTTTGTTTTTTTTTTTTTTTGCTATTTGATTTTTAAAAATTTTTATTGGAGTATAGTTGATTTACAATGTTGTGTTAGTTTCAGGTGTACAGCAAAGTGAATCAGTTATACATATACATATATCCATTCTTTATTTAGATTCTTTTCCCATAAAGTCCATTACAGAGTACTGAGTAGAGTTCCCTGTGCTATGCAGTAGATTCTTTTTTTTTTTTTTTTTTTTTTTTTTTAGATTCTTATTAGTTATCTATTTTATACATAGTAGTGTGTATATGTGAATCTCAATCTCCCAATTTATCTCTCCCTACCCCTTATCCCTTGGTAACCATAAGTTTGTTTTCTACATCTGTGACTCTACTTCTATTTTGTAAATAAGTTCATTTGTACCCTTTTTCTAGATTCCACATATTAGCAATATCATATGATATTTGTCTTTCTGTGTATGACTTACCTACTGCACTCAGTATGATAATGTCTAGGTCCATCCATGTTGCTGCAAATGGCATTATTTTGTTCTTTTATATGGCTGAATAATATCCCATTGTATACATGTACCACATCTTCTTTATCTATTCCTCTGTTGATGGACATTTAGGTTTCTTCCATGCCCTGGCTATTGTAAAGAGTGCTACAATGAACATTGGGGTTCATGTATATTTTCAAATTATGGTTTTCTCCAGGTATATGCCTAGGAGTGGGATTGCTGGGTCATATGATAGTTCTATTTTTAGTTTTCTAAGTAACCTCCATATTATTCTCCATAGTGGCTGTAAAAATATTTTAATTATGATAAAGAAATTCAGGAACGGCAAGATCTTTGCTCTTGCTTGTAATTCACTCCTGTCCCCAGAGGTGATAAAACAAGATCCCTGGCAAATCAACAGACAAATTTAAACTTAGTTGGCAGAGACTTTTGATCAAAAATATAGTTAAGTACATCTTTTCCCCAAATATGAATAAATGCCAGTATCTAGCCTGTCTCACAAGTAGTAAAATACAGATTCCCCTGAATCTATATCCCCTGAAATTTAAAGTAACTAAGTTAAAAGTCTGTTAACTAATAAAAACTAAAATATGAATAACAAATGGGGAACAAAAAAATCTGCAGCTAATTCATAATGTAACAGCAAATGTAGAATTGAATGAATTCCAAAGAAAAACAAATAGCTCCATAAATTTGTGGAATAAATGCATATATTTAATTTTTATTCAGATAATAATCAAATAAATGCAATGCTAAGCATCATTTTTAATAGTTTTTAAAGAGTTTTCAAAAACTTAAACTTGCTATCTGTTACAAGAAAGTGCAACTCATTGATTTCTGCTTTTTCTCAGTCTCTTCCAATGGTCCATCACTGATGACCTCTAAGGATAGGGATAGCTTTCATTTTGCTTTGCCTCACAGCTTTCATCTGTAGAGCCTGCAGTTTAACTTGAGGCTTCCATGTTAGAACATTTCGTCTTCTTTGAATCAAAACAAATAATATTTATTTTCCACCTGAAACAGTAGCAATGATAACCATGAATGTTATAGGATGGGGATAAGATTCCTAAAAAAAAGTACATAATTAAAATGAAGCACTATATGATTGTCACTAATACACTTCTTTTAAAAAAATATTAAACATAAAGACAGTTTGAGAGATACACTTATTTTTAAAACATCTTTATTGAAGTATAATTGCTTTACAATGGTGTGTTAGTTTCTTCTTTATAAGAAAGTGAATCAGTTATACATATACATATGTTCCCATATCTCTTCCCTCTTGCATCTCCCTCCCACCCACACTCCCCATCCCACCCCTCTAGGTGGTCACGAAGCACCAAGCTGATCTCCCTGTGCTATGCGGCTGCTTCCCACTAGCTATCTATTTTACATTTGGTAATGTATATATGTCCATGACACTCTCTCACCCTGTCACATCTCACCCCTCCCCCTCCCCATATCCTCAAGTCCATTCTCTAGTAGGTCTGTGTCTTTATTCCCGTCTTGCCACTAGGGTCTTCATGGCCTTTTTTTTTTTTTTTTTCCTTAGATTCCATATATATGTGTTAGCATAATGTATTTGTTTTTCTCTTTCTGACTTACTTCACTCTGTATGACAGACTCTAACTCCATCCACCTCATTACAAATACCTCCATTTCATTTCTTTTTATGGCTGAGTAATATTCCATTGTATATATGTGCCACATCTTCTTTATCCATTCATCCGATGATGGACACTTAGGTTGCTTCCATGTCCTGGCTATTGTAAATAGAGCTGCAATGAACATTTTGGTACATGACTCTTTTTGAACTATGGTTTTCTCAGGGTATATGCCCAGTAGTGGGATGGCTGGGTCGTATGGTAGTTCTTTTTGTAGTTTTTTAAGGAACCTCCATACTGTTCTCCATAGTGGCTGTATCAATTTACATTCCCACCAACAGTGCAAGAGGGTTCCCTTTTCTCCACACCCTCTCCAGCATTTATTGTTTCTAGATTTTTTGATGATGGCCATTCTGACTGGTGTGAGATGATATCTCATTGTAGTTTTGATTTGCATTTCTCTAATGATTAATGATGTTGAGCATTCTTTCATGTGTCTGTTGGCAATCTGTATATCTTCTTTGGAGAAATGTCTATTTAGGTCTTCTGCCCATTTTTGGATTGGGTTGTTCGTTTTTTTGTTATTGAGCTGCATGAGCTGCTTGTAAATCTTGGAGATTAATCCTTTGTCAGTTGCTTCATTTGCAAATATTTTCTCCCATTCTGAGGGTTGTCTTTTGGTCTTGTTTATGGTTTCCTTTGCTGTGCAAAAGCTTGTAAGTTTCATTAGGTCCCATTTGTTTATTTGTGTTTTTATTTCCATTTCTCTAGGAGGTGGGTCAAAAAGGATCTTGCTGTGATTTATGTCATAGACTGTTCTGCCTATGTTTTCCTCTAAGAGTTTGATAGTGTCTGGCCTTACACTTAGGTCTTTAATCCATTTTGAGTTTATTTTTGTGCATGGTGTCAGGGAGTATTCTAATTTCATACTTTTACATGTATCTGTCCAATTTTCCCAGCACCACTTATGGAAGAGGCTGTCTTTTCTCCACTGTATAGGCTTGCCTCCTTTATCAAAGATAAGGTGACCTTATGTGCGTGGGTTTATCTCTGGGCTTTCTATCCTGTTCCATTGATCTATATTTCTGTTTTTGTGCCAGTACCAAACTGTCTTGATTACTGTAGCTTTGTAATGTAGTCTGAAGACACGGAGCCTGATTCCCCCAGCTCCATTTTTCGTTCTCAAGATTGCTTTGGCTATTCCGGTCCTTTTGTGTTTCCATACAAACTGTGAAATTTTTTGTTCTAGTTCTGTGAAAAATGCCAGTGGTAGTTTGATAGGGATTGCATTGAATCTGTAGATTGCTTTGGGTAGTAGAGTCATTTTCACGATGTTGATTCTTCCAATCCAAGAACATGGTATATCTCTCCATCTATTTGTATCATCTTTAATTTCTTTCATCAGTGTCTTATAATTTTCTGCATACAGGCCTTTTGTCTCCTTAGGTAGGTTTATTCCTAGATATTTTATTCTTTTTGTTGCAATGGTAAAGGGAGAGTTTTCTTAATTTCACTTTCAGATTTTTCGTCGTTAGTGTATAGAAATGCAAGAGATTTCTGTGCATTAATTTTGTATCCTGCTACCTTACCAAATTCATTGATTAGCTCTAGGAGTTTTCTGGTAGCATCTTTAGGATTCTCTAGGTATAGTATCATGTCATCTGCAAACAGTGACAGCTTTACTTCTTCTTTTCCGATTTGGATTCCTTTTATTTCTTTGTCTTCTCTGATTGCTGTGGCTAACACTTCCAAAACTATGTTGAATAAGAGTGGTGAGAGTGGGCAACCTTGTCTTCTTCCTGATCTTAGAGGAAATGGTTTCAGTTTTTCACCATTGAGGACAATGTTGGCTGTGGGTTTGTCATATATGGCCTTTATTATGTTGAGGAAAGTTCCCTCTATGCCTACTTTCTGCAGGGCTTTTATCATAAATGGGTGTTGAATTTTGTCAAAAGCTTTCTCTGCATCTATTGAGATGATCATATGGTTTTTCTCCTTCAATTTGTTAATATGGTGTATCACGTTGATTGATTTGCGTATATTGAAGAATCCTTGCATTCCTGGGATAAACCCCACTTGATCATGGTGCATGTTCCTTTTAATGTGCTGTTGGATTCTGTTTGCTAGTATTTTGTTGAGGATTTTTGCATCTATGTTCATCAGTGATATTGGCCTGTAGTTTTCTTTCTTTGTGACATCTTTGTCTGGTTTTGGTATCAGGTTAATGGTGGCCTCGTAGAATGAGTTTGTGAGTGTTCCTCCCTCTGCAATATTTTGGAAGAGTTTGAGAAGGATAGGTGTTAGCTCTTCTCTAAATGTTTGATAGAATTCTCCTGTGAAGCCATCTGGTCCTGGGCTTTTGTTCGTTGGAAGATTTTTAATCACAGTTTCAATTTCAGTGCTTGTGATTGGTCTGTTCATATTTTCTGTTTCTTCCTGGTTCAGTCTCGGCAGGTTGTGCATTTCCAAGAATCTGTCCATTTCTTCCAGGTTGTCCATTTTATTGGCATAGAGTTGCTTGTAGTAATCTCTCATGATCGTTTGTATTTCTGCAGTGTCAGTGGTTATTTCTCCTTTTTCATTTCTAATTCTATTGATTTGAGTCTTCTCCCTTTCATTCTTGATGAGTCTGGCTAATGGTTTATCAATTTTGTTTATCTTCTCAAAGAACCAGCTTTAATTTTGTTGATCTTTGCTATTGTTTTCTTCATTTCTTTTTCATTTATTTCTGATCTGATCTTTATGATTTCTTTCCCTCTGCTAGCTTTGGGGTTTCTTTGTTCTTCTTTCTCTAATTGCTTCAGGTGCAAGGTTAGGTTGTTTATTCGAGAGGTTTCCTGTTTCTTGAGGTAGGCTTATATTGCTATAAACTTCCCTCTTAGCACTGCTTTTGCTGCATCCCATAGGTTTTGGGTCATCATGTCCCCATTGTCATTTGTTTCTAGGTATTTTTTGATTTCCCCTTTGATTTCTTCAGTGATCACTTCGTTATTAAGTAGTGTATTGTGTAGCCTCCATGTGTTTGTATTTTGACAGATCTTTTCCTGTAATTGATATCTAGTCTCATAGTGTTGTGGTCGGAAAAGATACTTGATACGATTTCAATTTTCTTAAATTTACCAAGGCTTGATTTGTGACCCAAGATATGATCTATCCTGGAGAAAGTTCCATGAGCACTTGAGAAAAATGTGTATTCTGTTGTTTTGGGGTGGGATGTCCTATAAATATCAATTAAGTCTGTCTTGTTTAATGTATCATTTAAAGCTTGTGTTTCCTTATTTATTTTCATTTTGGATGATCTTTCCATTGGTGAAAGTGGGGTGTTAAAGTCCCTTACTATGATTGTGTTGCTGTCGATTTCCCCTTTTATGGCTGTTAGTATTTGCCTTATGTATTGAGGTGCTCCTATGTTGGGTGCATAAATATTTACAATTGTTATACCTTCCTCTTGGATCAATCCCTTAATCATTATATAGTGTGCTTCTTTGTCTCTTGTAATAGTCTTTATTTTAAAGTCTATTTTGTCTGATATGAGAATTGCTACTCCAGCTTTCTTTTGATTTCCATTTGCATGGAATATCTTTTTCCATCCCCTCACTTTCAGTCTGTGTGTGTCCCTAGGTCTGAAGTGGGTCTCTTGTAGACAGCATATATATGGGTTTTGTTTTTGTATCCATTCAGCCAGTCTGCGTCTTTTGGTGGGCGCATTTAATCCATTTCCATTTAAGGTAATTATCGATATGTATGTTCCTATTCCCATTTTCTTAAATGTTTTGGGTTTGTTATTGTAGGTGTTTTCCTCCTCTTGTGTTTCTTGCCTAGAGAAGTTCCTTTAGCATTTGTTGTAAAGCTGGTTTGGGGGTGCTGAACTCTCTCAGCTTTTGCTTGTCTGTAAAGCTTTTAATTTCTCCATCAAATCTGAATGAGATCCTTGCTGGGTAGATTAGTCTTGGTTGTACGTTTTTCTCCTTCATCACTTTAAGTATATCCTGCCACTCCCTTCTGGCTTGCAGAGTTTCTGCTGAAAATCAGCTGTTAACTTATGGGGATTCCCTTATGTGTTATTTGTTGTTTTTCCCTTGCTGCTTTTAATATGTTTTCTTTATATTTAATTTTGGATAGTTTGATTAATATGTGTCTTGGCCTGTTTCTCCTTGGATTTATCCTGTATGGGACTCTCTGTGCTTCCAGGACTTGATTAACTACTTCCTTTCCCATATTAGGGAAGTTTTCAACTATAATCTCTTCAAATATTTTCTCAGTCCCTTTCTTTTTCTCTTCTTCTTCTGGGACCCCTATAATTCGAATGTTGGTGCGTTTAATGTTGTCCCAGAGGTCTCTGAGACTGTCCTCAGTTCTTTTCATTCTTTTTTCTTTATCCTGCTCTGCAGTAGTTATTTCCACCATTTTATCTTCCAGGTCACTTATCCGTTCTTCTGCCTCAGTTATTCTGCTATTGATCCCATCTAGAGTATATTTAATTTCATTTATTGTGTTTTTCATCATTGCTTGGTTCCTCTTTAGTTCTTCTATGTCCTTGTTAAACGTTTCTTGCATTTTGTCTATTCTATTTCCAAGATTTTGGATCATCCTTACTATCATTATTCTGAATTCTTTTTCAGGTAGACTACCTATTTCCTCTTCATTTGTTAGGTCTGGTGTGTTTTGACCCTGCTCCTTCACCTGCTGTGTGGTTTTTTGTCTTCTCATTTTGCTTATCTTACTGTGTTTGGGGTCTCCTTTTCACAGGCTGCAGGTTCGTAGTTCCTGTTGTTTTTGGTATCTGTCCCCAGTGGCTAAGGTTGGTTCAGTGGGTTGTGTAGGCTTCCTGGTGGAGGGGACTAGTGTCTGTGTTCTGGTGGATGAGTTTGGATCTTGTCTTTCTGGTGGGCAGGTCCATGTCTTGTGGTGTGTTTTGGTGTGTCTCTGGCCTTACTATGATTTTAGGCAGCCTCTCTGCTAATGGTTGGGGCTGTGTTCCTGTCTTGCTAGTTGTTTGGCATAGGGTGTCCAGCACTGTAGCTTGCTGGTCGTTGAGTGAAGCTGGGTCTTGATGTTGAGATGGAGCTCTCTGAGAGATTTTTGCTGTTTGGTATTACGTGGAGCTGGGAGGTCTCTTGTGGACCAGTGTCCTGAAGTTGGCTCTCCCACCTCAGAGGCACAGCCCTGATGCCTGGCTGGAGCACCAAGAGCCTTTCATTCACATGGCTCAGAGTAAAAGGGAGAATAAATAGAAAGAAAGAAAGAAAGAAAGAGGATAAAATAAAATAAAATAAAATAAAGCTATTTTAAATCAAAGCTATACAGACAAAATCTCACCCCGAAGCATACACATATACACTCACAAAAAAAGGAAAAGGGGAAAAATTAATATATCCTGCTCCCAAAGTCCACCTCCTGAATTTGGGATGATTCGTTGTCTATTCAGGTATTCAACAGATGCAGGCATATCAGGTTGTTTGTGGAGTTTTAATCCGGTGCTTCTGAGGCTGCTGGGAGAGATTTCCCTTTCTCTGCTTTGTTCGCACAGCTCCTGGGGTTCAGCTTTGGATTTGGACCTGCCTCTGCGTGTAGGTCGCCTGAGGGCATCTGTTCCCCGCCCAGACAGAACGGGGTTAAAGGAGCAGCTGCTTCGGGGGCTCTGGCTCACTCAGGCCAGGGGGAGGGAGGGGTACGGAGGAGGCGAGGCGAGCCTGCGGCGGCAGAGGCCAGCGTGACATTGCACCAGCCTGAGGCACGCCGTGCATTCTCCCGGGAAAATTGTCCCTGGATCACGGGACCCTGACAGTGACCCACTTTGACCCCCGACTCTGAGATACACTTTTATACAAAGGAACATATTCTATTTATTACTACACTGTTGGCTAATGAATTAACTAACAGTCACATTATAGCAGCCTTGTTGTGGGGTGGCTGTTGCAGTCATATAACTTAGTTTTAGCTCTGGGAGACAGCTTGCCAATTGTTAACCTCTTTCTTTCCTCTGAGAGGAAGGGCAAGAGTGAGGGAGCTAGACCTCCACCTGACTGAAAGCCAGGGTCTGCTGTTCTCACTAGCCATCTGGCCACCTATTGAAGGTGATTTAAAGGACCCCAGGCAATGACACTTGCCAAGCAACTCAGTTTAGTGAACCTGTCACAGTAAAAGCCTATCTTTAAAAAGATTAGGTCCTAGAGGAATCAGTCCTCAAGGGGGCTAAAATGGGTCACAACCCCTGTAAATTTTAATATAACCAAGCAGCACTTCTTGAGTATGGGTGGCCAAGGTGAGAAGGAAAAGAAATTCCCCAAGGAATTTTCCAAAATATACCTGTGTCCAAGCTTCTCCCCGAGGCCTAGCTGACTCTCTAAAGAAGAGGTTATATGTAAATGCTAAAGCTTGCCTGGATATTCGGGTAAACTTCCTTTACTATCTCCCTAGCAACTTTCAGAATTTCACCTGACACCTGAAAACAAGAGTAAGCAGACATTTTTGCGTAAGCTACAATATGAGAAAAGGCAAATGTTTGTTGGCCTCCTTCTTCAGAATTATTTTTATAAGAAAGTGCAATATTTGCAACTGTGTTTAAGCATTTTTAAAATGTTGATTACTGTTTGTTTTTTTTTTTAAGCCTGCTATTTCTAAAGCTGTCTAGCATGCACTGCAGTACTGATTGCAATGCTACAACTTTTAGCAAATTATATGCAAGATGAGATTTTGTATATTTGAGAAGAGGCGGGAGAGGGATGAGTTATTTGGAAGTGATGAGTTGCATTTTTATTAGAGTGCAATCACCTCTTCTCCCAATTATAAAATTATCCATGCAGAGAGTCTTAAGTGGTAAGAGGAGAAAGGAAGCTGCCAGTATGACCCATGGTTGAGAGAGTTGCAGGGACTGCAGAGAGTGAATGGTGAGGGAAGTACATTAAAAACAAGTTGTGACTTTCAGATTTACCTCAACAGTCTTAGACTATAAAATGAAAATTCTTACGGTAACCTATCTGGGAACCAGAGCAGGGAGACCTTTAACCTATCTCTTCAGTTCCTTTTTCTCTCACCCTATCTCCCACATTCTTTTGGTGTGTCAAGTCCCAAATGTCAAGTCCCCAAAGGCAGCTTCTGGTGTCAGCGACTTCCAAGCCTCAGCCTGGCAGTAAACAAAGGGTTGACAGGAATTTCTCAGTCTCAGGAGGAATTTGTTTAATGCCCACTTATGAATGAAACAGTGACATTATCTGTATGCTTTATTGTCTTTAAAAAATGAAACAGGCTGGACTGCCTGATGAAATACAGGATACCAAGTTAAATTTGAATTTCAGATAAACAATGAATTTTTTTTTGAAAAGCATATTCTATATGCTGCATGGGAAATACTAAAAAATGATTTGATGTTTATCTGAAATTCAAATTTAACTGAACATCATGTATTTTTACTTACTATATCTGGCAATCTTAGATCACATCACAAAGCTAGACCATGACAAAGCAAGCAAGGACATTTATAGTTTGTACTCACCCTCCTTAGTAAGTGCTTCTGCTGGGCTAGAATTCACAAAGATCAGCATCCTTGCAGTGCTCATTAGTTCCCTTCTATGCCTACCATCCTTTGCTTTACCTTTCCCTCTCTTGCTTTTCAGAAAGGAAACCTGTGGGCTCTGATTTCAGAGTAAGATGGTTCCGTTAATGTACCCAGAATGGACACTTGGACAGGTGGGAGAGTATTGAGGAGGAGAAAGGAAAGCACCTGAAGTAAACCTTGAATATCTCATTATTTTGCCAAGGATTATCTCTGTTATTTTATAATTTATTCATTTATTCACAAACGCTTTTGAGTTTCTACTGTGAACTGGCATTCCTTTCTTCTCTCCAGATTATTGCCCACTTGCTTTCTCTGCCCTTTCCCAAGTAGCATACAGGGATTCTTTCATATTTATTTGATAAGTAATTATGGATAAACCAGGCTTCATGTAAATGTTGTGAATAATTGGCATGAAGAATTATGTTAAGTTTGATTTATTGGAACTTTTGGAGACCCTTTTCCAGCCATCTCATTCTCCAGATTAGAACACTGAGACCCAGGCAAGTTCTGACTTGACTTTTCCACTACTTGGTGCCATCCTCTAGTGTGATGTGAAGGATCACACCATACCCAGACTTTGGACTCAGTCACACCACAGTTTGAATCCCATCTCTGTTACCTACTATCACCTTTGTCCTTTTAGGAAATTTATATAACCTTTACGAACCTATTTTCTCCTCTTTGAAACAGTGATAATAATAACCTAATTGGTGTTTGGAATAAATTAAATAAGAATATGAATATCAAGTAACTAATACAAAGTGAGAACTCAGTGTTCCTTTCTTTCCTCTCCTCTCCCTTATAGGACCTTGTCACAAATACATAATGTTATAACCCAAATTACAACTTCAGGCTTCTGATTCTTACCTTCTCTCCAAATCATTCTGCTCATAGACAGAGGTATGACAGAAAGATTAGGGAAAAGTGTTTTGGATCTTATTTAAAAGATGATTACAAGGAAATTAGGAATAACTAGCTGGTCTCTTCATCTAGGTTAGGAAGTGAGTACCAAAGCTACCCTGAAGAGTGAAACATGCCGTTTTTTATAAGGGTAAGGTGGAAGGGAAGAAGGAGAAGGAATCATAAAACCACAGCTTATCTATTCATATTCAGACAATAGATTAATTGGAGATTCTCAATAAGGAGGAATTTATCTATTATGTAATTTGTTTCACATTTAACAATGTTATGTAGAGCTTGAAATATTTTCAGGAATTGAACAGCTGTAATAAAATTCATAGTGTGATCCTGAGTCACTAAAGTGCCAAGAATAGTCCTCCAAAATGAAGAAAAATTCTAGAAGGAGTTGAAGGCAGAAACATTCCTGCTTTATACTTTATAAATGACTGGGAAAAAATGGTATGGAGATGCTGTTACTTAGTTCCAACTCTAATTAGGATCTAGGAAAACCCCCAAAAAATAAGGACAGCAAGTGTACAGTCTCTGGAGTCAGGTAGTAAGGCTGAATGTGAACTCTGACACTTAGTAGCTATGCAACATTTGGACACTTTACCTAATCCCACCTAACAACTCATTTCCTTATTAGTATAAACTAGGATTCTGATAGTGTCCTGTTCATAGGAGATTGTGACAATAACCTTCTCTTCAAAAAGTGTTGAGTGCCTAGTATGTGCCTGCCTGTGCTCAAAGTACTGAGGAAACATGAACAATACAAGATAGACATTTACAGGTTATAAAAGGAAGGAAACAAATAAGAGGATGTGCAAGAGAGTAAGGGGTGGGGGTGAGGGGTTGCTTTAGATAAGTGGTCCTGCAAAGCCTCTTTTTTAGGTTGCATTTCAGCTGAGACCTGAAGGATAAGAGAGAATCAGCCCTGCAGAAAACAACAAAAAAAGGGCAAAAACTTTCCATAAGATGTAATAGCAAGTGCAAATGTGCTGAACTAAGAAAGAACTCAGTGTGTTGCAAAATTAGCAAGAGGAAAAGGGGTATGATTTGAGGTTAGTGAAAGAAGCAGGGTCTTTTAACCCTTGTTAAGAAGTTTGGGTTTCCTTGTAAGAGCAAAATGAATCAATGAAGATTTTTAAACAGGTGATAGGGGATCTGATTTATTCGACTTATAGTTTAAAGAAATCATGTGGCTGCTACACAGAAAATGAATTTTAGTGTCTGATACATACCTAATGTCCAATAAATGTTAGCAATTAATATTTTATTATTACTTTATAAATAATACCTCTGCTAATCATTATTGTTGATATTACTCTAAATGTATAAGCAGAGTATTAGTGACAGTGTCATGTGCATGATGACCATTTACAGAAATTAAAATGATATGGTCTTAAGTAGGATAGATTATTTTGTACATATGTTGGTTTCTGTGTAGCCTTGAGCAAATTAATCTCGCTGGAAATTCAGTGTTTTGATTTGTAAAATGGTAACAATGGTAAGGCTGTTGGGATTCAAATGAGAAAACATAAAATGCCTAGTAGAGAGGCAAATAGTAGGCAAATAACAAAAGCTGCTCATTATTATTATTTTAAGTGTATACACAAAGGGGAAAACAAAAGTAGATACATTTTCAGTCTCATATCCTTAAGAACACATGCAATATATACAGAAATAAATGCATAACAATTCATGTGAACATCTATTGTCATGTATTCCTGGCAGCTCTTCCTGTTATTCCTTTCACTGTGGGGTATCTCTACTAATTCATGGAGAGTCCCTTGCAAGGATGGGGTAGATCTTATTTGCCATTAACCCCATTAACACATAACTCATGGTTGGCCAAATTATAATATCCTATCCCCCAGCCAGAGTGATTGGTTCAAAGATAGGCATGTGATCCAAGCTTTGCCAGTCAGGGACTTTTCTGCCACAGCAATAAGAAAAAAATTTTGTTGGAGTGAATAGGTAGATAAGTTGAGTCTGGGGCTACCAAGAGTCCTTTTTGCTCATTGAGAAATAAACTGCTGATGACAGTGTGTAAGTCTCTAAATCAAGCAATACAAAGCCAGCCTTTCCACTGGACATCTCCATTTACATGAGTCAATAAACCCCACTTTTTGCTTAAACCAGTGTCATGAATCAAAGATTCCTATCTAATAGACCAATGCAATTTAAGGTCACTTCTGGAAGTATATTCATCCATTTTGGACACAAAGCAAATCCTTTACTCGGTTTCAAAAAAGAGATTTAGAAATAGAGTCGGCTAAGACAAGAAATGTCGCTAAGATTCTTTTGCCTCACAGAGAGGTAAATGGGAATGTCCTTCCCTTCCCAGAGCCTTGCTGTTACTCCCACTCTTCATCTGTTCTCTTACCTGACTCCTGACCTTCCTCACCTGCCAGGTCACCCTCAATTCTGAGATCTCCCTGTGTCCTTTCTGTTACCTAGCCCATCTGCTATTGATGTCGCTCCAGCTGCTACTGCTGAAGGCTGAGTAAGAAACTTTTAGATACACTGACAGTTATATATTTGAGTTTATATAAACAAAAAAATGACAAAACAAAATAAAACAAAACTTGTATGAATGAGTCCTAACAGGATTTCTTCTTTCTTACTTCCAAAGCATTAGCAGAGTTGATAGAGTTTGGAAATAATTTCTGCTACATCTAAATTTTAATAAATATTTTAGGAAGTCAGATAGCTTCAGGGAGTGTATAATTTTAATAGGAAAAGGTCATAAGTTCTTATGAAATTTCTCAGTCACTTTAAGGTTGATTGAATTTACTTATGTTCCAAGATATTCATTCATTTTCTACATTTTCAGGAATTAATTAATTAAGATACAACTCCTCCTTATTGCCCAGTAGTCCACCTGATGTCATATATACCACTCTGGGTATGTGGTACATACCATGTGTGATACAACATGATGTAGCATAGCATAATGGAGAAAACATAGGCTTTAGATTTCCTATGTCTGAGGTCTCTGCTCACTCATCCTAGGTTTATAACAAGCCACTTCTCTGAGCTTTAGTTTCCTTTTCAGTAAAATAATACCTACTCTATAAGGTATTTTATGTTTTGAAATAGTACATGTATGATTTCTAATAGGGTCTTACATATTATAAGTGATAGACACTTATAAATATTATGTGACTATTTTACTTTCTGCCCCATTCCAGTTTTCTTGCAAACAAACCAAATGTCCGTCAACTAATGAATGGATAAACAAAATATGGTCTGTTTATATAATGGAGTATTACTCAGCAATAAAAGGAAATGAAGTACTGATACATGCTACAACATGGATGAACCTTGAAAACATTATGTTAAGTGAAAGAAGCCAGAGACGAAAGGCCACATGCTGTATGAGTCTATTTATAGTAAATGTTCAGAACAGGCAAATCTATAGAAACAAAAAGTAGATTAGTGGTTGGCAGGAGCTGTGAAGAAGAAGGAATTGGAGGTGACCACTAGAGTGTGCAAGGTTTCTTTATGGAGTGATGAAAATCTTCTGGAACTAGATAGTGGTGATAATTGTACAACATTGTGAATATACTAAAAACTACTAAGTTGTACACTTTAAAAGAGTAAATGTTATGGTATATGAATTACATTTTGATTCTTTTTTTTTAAAAGATGGCATATTCAAGAATAACACAACTCCAATGCTTGGATAACCAAAATCTTGTTGAATATCTATAGATTTTACTTTAAAAACATTTATCACATTCAAATCATATTTAAATACGGTGAAATAAATTTAGCTACCTCACCTCTTGGATTTTTCCACAATAACAAATAAGAAAATTTAGAAACAATCATAAAGTCCATCACTGGTGAAACTAGAAACAACAGAAACCTTAAAACAAAACAAAACAAAACAATTATTTATTTATCTATAAAAAATTTACCCAAAGCACTATCAAGCAGGGTTGTGGTAGAAGGGCAATTTAGAAAAGACATCGAAGCCACAGATTTCAGAACTGGAAAATTATGTCTTAAAGTGAGAGGCACAACCTGAGGTATAAAGCCTAAATTTCACATCTGTGACAGTGACAGATCATAGTGCCAGGAGCTTCCCTGGACTGTTTCATTCCAAGAAGTAGAGGAGATATTGCTAAGTAAGAACTAACACAGACAATCTGTATTTGCAAGGAGATGAATCCCCATAGCTGGCAGAGAAGGGAGTCTGGTAGGGAAGAAAGTGTTTACATTGCCAGCAATCTAGCATCTGTCTTTCCCCACTGGATGGGGAGAAGTAAAAGTGAAACAAACCCATTGGCAAAACCCTGGCTCTGAAAGAAAATTTGTCTCCTTAGAAAAGAGCTCCACCCATCCCTCTCCAATATATATTGTCTACAAATACATACTTAAGGAAGAAAATGACCTCCTTCAAAGGTTAATAATCAAAAAGTATGGGGGGGGGCAGGGAGGAGGGAAGGATGGAAATAAATGGAGAAAACAAACAACTAAAGAATATACACCAACAAATTGAATCCAGCAAAACTTGTGGTAAACAAGTTTTTGGAACATTTATTTTTTAATTTATTTTCTTTTCTTCTAATTGTATTGAGATATAACTGACTTAAAGCACTGTATAAGTTTAAGGTATGCAACATAATGATTTGACTTACATACATCATGAAATAATTATCACAATAAGTTTAGTTAACATCCATCATCCCACATAGATACAAAATAAAAGAAAAAGAAACAAATGTGTGTGATGAGAACCCATAGAATTTTTTGTCTTAACAACTTTCATGTATAACATACAGCAGTGTTAACTCTATGTATCATCATTTACATTATATCTCTAGTACTTATTTATCTTAAAACTGGAAATTTGTAGTACATTTTGGCTGCCTTCATCCAATATCCCCTGTCCCCACCCACTGCCTCTGGTAACCACAAATCTAGTCTCTTTTACTATGAGTTTGTTTGCCAAACATTTCAATTTAATGATGCAAGCACTTAAATGAAGAAAGAACACAAAGCAGAGATACAGATGCTCAGGAAAGTAAAGGAAAAAAAAAAAAGAAAGAAAGATGAAATTAGAAGGTCAGGAGAGAATTAACATTGCTAAAAGTACAGTATGAGTCATCAAAAGCGAGCCAAACAAAGTGGTTAGCTAAAGACTTTTAAGAGATTAGATAGCAAATTGCAGTTATGGAAGACAGGCCCAGGAAATCCACTCAATGCATAATTATAATCCCAAGAGTTGGTTAGGAAAAGGTGATGTTTGGTTTGGCATCTAATGAGTTAGAAGTGCCCGTGCCACCCTCATATGGAGATGTCCCATAGAGAGTTGGAAATACAGGTCTGTTACTCAGGAGAGAGGTGGATGCAACTTCACAACATTTTTTTCACATTAAGAGAGTGGCCTGGGTAACCTATTGCACAGCAATAACTTGCATATATGGCTGGTGATAGTTCCACCCATTATTAATCACTGATACTAATCTCCATCTTCCTTGCTTGTTATGCTATTTTTCTCCAAATATTTAGTTAATAATTTATTACACATAATAACAGTGACAGAGGTAGTTCAGATGGATGACATTCTTAGAATGGTCACAAACTTCCTCCGAGTGAAACTTCAGTCACCTTAGAGCACAAGATGCCTGCTGAGAGCAATTTTGTGACAAATGCAACATTTAAAGGCTGACCTCTTCCCTTCACGTGCATAGAAGAGAGCATAATGGGAACCAAATGGCCAAAGGGCAGCAGCAGGACAGAAAATGCAGCCAAGAAGGGCTTCTGCTTAATAGCCATACATAAGTCACCTTTATTCCTTGATGCTGACATGCCTCTGAAAATTGCTACAAGTTTGATATGGGATTTTAGAAGTCATATGTTTTAAACCTAAACACTTCCTCTGTCTTTAATCAAATTTTTATGATTGTATAAGAAAATCAAGGTATGTGAATTGTTGCATTTCATGACCATCCGTTTTAGACAAGGAAATCAGGACAATGGAAGAAAAATTTTCCTTCATCTTTCTCAGGCACATGGATTAAGGACCTAAAAAAACAGGCTTTCAAGTTTGGACACTGTCAGTTTATTTTAGTATATAATTTTTTTCCCTTGAGGCATGGTAAAACATTTTATGGTTTCAGTAAGAACTAGGGCATCAAGGGTAAAAAAGTAGAAATGGATATTTACTTATTTATCTGCATGCTATTGCTGAGAGACATATGGAGTGGAATTTGAGAACCTGTGGTCTAACCATCATATCTGGTTTTGGATCCTGGCTCTCCCTCTTACTATTTTATGTGACCTTCTGCAAGGCAGTTAATATTTCTGTACCTTACTTTTCCCATCTGTTAAAGTGAGAATGGTCATGAATTTATTTGGGTGACAATTATTTCATATAATTTCACAGCAGTGCTCAGCACATAACCTGCACTCAAGTAATTTTGTATTTTATAACATGCATACATTATCATACACTATCATATGTAAGCCTCTCAACAATACAATGAAATATGTAGACATTACAATGCCTCTAACTGGTTGAATTGTGTCCCCTTAAAAAAGATACATTGAAATCCCAACATCCAGGACCTCAGAACATGACCTTATTTGGATATAGGCTCATTGCAGATGTATTTAGTTAAGATAAGGTCATACTGGAGTGGGATGCTCTTAATCAAGTATTACTAGGGAATCCTGATAAGAAGACAACATGTGAAGCCAGAGACACAAAGGGAGAATGCCATGTGACAACTAAAGCAGAGATTGAAGGTATGCAGCTCCAAGCCGAGGATGGCAAAAATTGTAAGCAAACCATCAGAAGCTAGGAAAAGGAAAAAGAAAGATTTCCCTACAGGCTTCAGAAAGAGTATAGCCCTGCCCACACCTTGATTTTGGATTTCTAGCCTGCAGAAGTGTGAGACACTGAACTTCTGTTGTTTTAAGCTACCACATTTGTGGTATTTTGTTACAACAGCTCTAGGAAACTAATACAATCCCCATTTCACAAATAAGGACATTCAGGCCCAGAGAGTAAAAGATTTATCCAAGATCACATAATTAGTAGGTAAAGGAATCCACATGTTTTGGATTTAAGACCCAACTCCTTGTATCTTTCCATCATTCCTTTTTACACCTTCCACTCCAGCCATGCTCCTCAACTAATCCTGCCCCACTGCCAGGCATGCACTTTCTGTGTACTTGGTCATAGGGAAGAAAATGTGATTATTGACTGGTTCCTCCATGCCAGGCATCACACTGGGCAATTTGCATACACAGTGTTCTCTCATCCTGAAATATTTTCCTCCATTTTCCCTTCATGAAAATCCTTACCCTTCAAATTCTAAGTCAAACACCCCCAAATCCAAGTTTTTCATCTACCTAGTCAGAATTACTCCTTTTTTTCCTGTTTATATCCACATCCTATCATTATTAATTATTTCATTTAGCTCCCATTTCATTCAGTTGTGCTTGCAGGTGATTAGTAACATGTAGTAGGCTGTCAACCTCATGAATTTTAAGTTCCTTAGACTCAGGATCAGTAAACTAAGGCACTCACAACTTTTAAATGTAGGTTTTGCTGTGTATACTTATGCCATATGTAATCTCTGTCCAATTCTCCAATCCAGAAATTGATCAACAGGCAGTTAGGGACAGAGAGAAGACTTCCATGACAGTGTATGAAGCCTGGGTTTCCAGTAGTTTGTTGCTGATGCTGTTGTGTATTAACTGGCTCTCCATTTACACCACTATTGACCCCTTTTCCTCTATTGTGTGCCTTCTGTTAAATTTTAAACTTCACTGAATCTTTAGAAGACCCTGAACTAAGAGCTCACTTCACCTCAATACTCAAGAAAATAGTGAGATGAGAACTTAGACTGAAAAGTTGCATTTTGAAAATTGTTTTCAGAAAATAATATGTTAAAAAAAAAAGGTGAAGCTCAAACTCTGAATGATTTAATTAAAATTGTGTTGAAGTCATTTAATTTTGTCAATATCACTCCTTCTGAAGAAATTTTCGAAGGATCTTACTGATTTGAATTCTGTAGTTTTTATTTCTTGTCCATAATTTCCCCCAAAAAATTATGTTAAAAAAACTCTACACACATACACACATACACACGCACACGCAGACACCACATTAGGCCAAAGGTTGACACAAACCATGACTTATCATATTAAGCATATTAGGCTGATTTCACTGCTGCTCTTAAGTACCACATAATGCAGCAGAACTATTACATACTGCAGATGAGCTAGTCTAAGCTTTGCTAGCCATAAAGGTTCCCAGAACTGGGAAAATCCTTGTGCTGTAGAACAATTTGCATTACAAAGAGACGGTAATACCAAAAGCTTAAGTGGAACTGAAAATGCTTAGCTTGAAGCCAAGCCATTCTTTTGTGTATATAATGTTATTTTAACTCCTTTAACACATTTCATACTTCAAGGTAATAAGGCACTTGACAAATATATGGTTTCATGACTAGTATGCAATAATAACCAAGATAAAGTTTAAATGCCAGCCAGAAGACTTTGTTAGGAGTGCTGCCTGAAGCCTACCCCAAAGGAAAGCAGAAATGTTTTGAGAAAAAGAATCTGAGGTTTATTGACATTTCTGTTTTCTTTTGGTTGATTTTAGAGAATGATTTGTAAGTTTGGGAAAGTTAGATACTTACTGTAAGTGTTTATGCAGGTTGATGTCACCAAGCAGATTTTAAACTCTTAGGAAAGAAACATGTTTTAAACACTTTTGCATGTATATAACATTTAGCATAATGTTGGCAAACAGTAGGGTGTTCAGGAAATGCATTGATTTTTTTCTACCCTGATTTTACTTTTATCATATTTGCTCACATTCTTATTCTATGTCCTTGTAAGCTTACTTAAATTACTTAAATTTTACTGGGACTTAATTAGCCTTGTCGACTGAAAATAAATGCACAACCTAAAAGTTGAGAGTTATGATATATTTGGTAGACATTCTTAGGACTTCAAGCCTGGGAGACAGCATCTCAAATAACACTGAGAGACTGCTCTGAGGAGGCAAGGGGGGAGCCAGGATATAGAGGAGTTTTTGCAACAAAGGGCAGGTGGTCGGAACATCAAAAGATTATTGTTAATTTAAGAAAAACAGATATCTCAAGTTAAGGAATTTAGAGCTTTTCTATGTATGGGGCATGTGGTAGCTTGATGGCTGCAACACCCTTTGTTTACCTATATGGCTGGCAGCATTCTTAGTTCACAGCCTTGTGATATGTCTTAATTATATATCTTCTTAGCATAATAATAGTATAATGGCAGGAAAAAGAGCAAAACTATCTGAAAAAAGAAGGTGCAGTTAATATGTCACAAAGTTATATAACAAAAATGGATTTTTTTATGGGAGTGTATAATATTTGCACATTACTTTGCAAGGTCTGGATACAATATATTTTGTTGGCCAATCCCTTTCTGCTACCTTTAGTACAATTGATACTTTTGAACATCCCTAGTTTCATAATGTTCTAAGTACTCAGTTTTTTTCAGTATTTATAGGCTATTCCCAACATTTTCTGTTCTTTTAGAATGACAGTGGTACTAAGCAATATATTAACTCTCTCTCAGTTCAATCTCATTTCATGTTTTGCCATTAATTTTGTTTAGTATTTCTGTCAAGATATTCTCAAATGCATTGTGATAAAGCAGGATTCTTATCACTGCTTACAAAAATTCATTTGGAATCACAATGTTTGTTGGCAGATGTCTCCCAAAGGATTTGCCAGAGTTGGTTTTGACTTATAGAATAGAGTTTGAATTACAGAACTAATTACAAATGATAGAGGTGAATTTCTTTTTCTTCTCTTGTCTTATCCAATTTCATCTAAGAATAGGCAAGAATTCTGTGGTTAGGTTCTTGTGGAAAAAAATAAGGTACTAAGCTAAAAAAAAGAAGAGGTCAAAAAATGGGGGAAAGAGGACAAAATAAACAAATTTGAACAAACATAGGTAAGGAGCTTGAAGAACTGCTTGTGTGAACTCAAGAAAGCAGGTGATGGAAAGGGTATTTTGCAAGATTGAGTGGAAACAACTGACAAAATAATAAGGGTGGCATTCTCCCAAGATATTGTGGTTACTGCTATCTTGCTTGAAACATGATAAATGGATCTAAAATTAAATGTTACTTTTCAAGTCCTGGCATATTTTACAAAGTATATTAATACCTATGGATATTGCCGTTAGAGCTAACAATGAAGTTTGAAACTCCAGATAACTATAAAGTGCTACATGGTTTAAATCTGAAGGATGTTTCTGAGATAGGAATTTTTTTCAATTATTTTAATTAATGCATAAGTTATGGGCTGAAATTGCATTGCCCCCAAATTCATATGTTGAAGCCCTACCCCCCAGAACCTCAATGTAACTATATTTGGAGCTAAGGCCTTTAAAGAAGTGATTAAGTTAAAAGAAGACCTCTAGGATGGGCCCTAATCCATCTGACTGGTGTCCTTATAAGAAGAGGAAATTTGGACACAAAGAGAGACACCAAGGATGCACAAGGAAAAGACCATATGAGGACACAGAGACAAGGCAGCCATCTGCTAGCCAAGGAAGGAGTCCTCTGTTGACTAAAAAATATTCACAACCTAAAATTGAGAGTTATGTTTTATTCGGAGGAAATTTTTAGGACTTCAAGCCCAGGAGGCAGCATCTCAAGTAACCCTGAGAGAACTGCTCTAAGGAGGCAAGGGGGAGGGGAAGCCAGGTTATACAAGAGTTTTGCAACAAAGGGCAGGTTGTCTGAATGTCAAAAGATTATTGTTAATTGAAGAAAACCAGATATCTCAAGTTAAGGAATTTAACGCTTTTCTATGTATGGGAAGATGCTCACTGAAATTATTCCTTTGATATGTACCTCAGCTATCTGGGGCCAGTATTCTGTGTTTTCATATCCTGAGTTTTCTCAGAGGTCACCATAGGGAGTGGCTGAAGTCTGATAGCTGCTAGATGGCAGGTATTCCTTCCTTCCTGAGTTCCCTCAGGGCTCATGGTGGCTGCAATCGCTGATGACTGTGACATCCTCTGTTTACTGATATGGCAGGCAACATTCCATTTCTCACATCAGAAGAAATCAAACCTATCAGCATCTTGATCTTGGACTTCCAGCCTCCAGAAATATGAGAAGTAAATTTCTGTTGTTTAAGCCCCCCAGTACAGTATTTTGTTATGGCAACCCTAGCAATCTAATACAGCATGCGTATGGTTTTAAAAGTCAAACAGTTTAGTTAGGCTTAAAAACACCCTGTAGTTTCCTGCTCCACCCCCTGCTCCTTCCAATCCCACATCCCACTTCCCACTCCCCAAAGGCAATTGCTACCAGGCCTTTTAGTTTTTCTTCCTGGTGTTATATACCTACCTATTTTTAAATAGCACTTTACATTTTTTCTTAAATTTTTCATTAAACAATATCTAATGTCTTCCTACTAAGAAAGATGGGGATTTAGCTCTTCAGCAGCTTATTCCGCTGAAGAAACATAAAAACACATCTACATACACATTTCACTTCTCCCATCTTTACAATATAGATTCATCATAATATTTGATGTTTTCATTTCTGTGCTTATTGAAATATTATTCATAGTTGAGCCATGTAGAGCACCATGATTATAACTGGACAATATTTTGTTTTCCCTGGAGTTAATAATTGCCTCACAGATTGTACACAAATAACAAGTCATTTATCTCTCCAAGAAGATTTCCCAATAAACCAAGGATGGCCTCATTTTGAAGAGATTGCCACAGTCATCTGAAGGCTGCAAGATCTACTGCAGACATTTCCTTAAACACTTGGGGCCATTTATTTTATTCCCAGTCTGTTATGATGGATGTGTTGTCATTGCTAGGATGATGATGCATCCAGGAAGAAATGGTGGCAGTCTGAGTGGTGTAGGCTCAATCAGCCCTTGATTCCAGTCTTATCAGAGAATGGACCCATTCCCATTAGTCACTGAGGCCAGTGAATGACTCAGTATAATCAGCAGTCACAATTTTTTCCCACAGTTTGTGGTCTCAAAGAGGAGATCACTAATCTGCCAATTTATAGTTTTCCAAGTTTCAGGCCAAAAAGCTAAGGCCAGTGGCAATCACCCATGAGTCTGTAAAAACATAATGAGGTTTATGAAGGGAATCATTAGCCAGAGCTAGAATGGACTTGAGTTCTGCCCACTAAACAAAACGACCACATCCATTTTCAATTCTGTGTGTTTGGTAAAAGCTGCAGTATTTCAGTGGATATCACTAGACTTCAGCCTAGCTGAATCATCAGTAAACTAGGCCCAGGCATTTAGAGAAATTGCTGTGAACTGGAGATAGCACTGAGCCAGAGATTTGGTTTAGGCAGTGCAATTTTTTACCTAATATTGATATGCTGCTGTGTCTAGGTCAGCTATATTCTTTAATACATCACAGCTGTCTAACAGTTGAGGCTTGCTGGGCCCTTTTACCTTACTAGGCATTGAGTGAAAGTTGACTTACCCCAAAATGGGAATGTCAGGTCAAAGAGTCAAAAAGCTTCTATGCTTCAGACATTTGATTTCAGCAAGAACCTAGAAGCAAATTAATAGCTGCTTTATAAAAGGATGTACCTGGTAGCTGTGCTAAGGACACAAAGAGTCCCAAACCCCAAGGGTGTCTCTGGGTAGATATTGCCTCCTTTTGCCAGAGGTTTCAATTGGCAAAATCATCAGTCACAGAGACATTTATCTCAAAGGGTCTTTAGGGTTGTGGGCAGATACTATCACTTCTCCAGCTATAGCTCTTCTCATTTGGGAATACCCCCTCTGGCATTTATGAACATTCATAGTACAGGCATGCATGCAATACCAATTATATATTCTACAGAGGAAGCCACAAAAATAATACATCAAATTAGCACAAAAGGCCTGACTCACAAGGTCATTTCAGCTTCCGTCGCCATTGTGAACTCTGTTCAAATCCTATCAGTTAAATGTGGGTGTCTTCTCTCCTGAGCAGGACAGACTGGGATAATAGGCACCTATATCCAACAGTGCTGTAAAAGTTTGAGTCCCTTCCCTCCCTGACATACTTAGACATGTGTACATAACCTTCAGTTCCCCTTGAGGAGACCTGACCCCACCATAAAACATCTTTCTCCTTAAAGCAGCTGATGTTGGGGTAGTTGGGAGGGAGGAGATGTGGAGACAGGAGACGACTTGGAGGAAGAAAACAGCTCTGTAGCAGCTGGGAGCTGCTTTTGCTTTCCATCTCAAGCTGTGTTGCTGCTAGACTTTTAGACTTCTTTGGGTCAGTTTCTCATTCTGCAGTGTGTCAACTGCATCAGTGTTACAACCAAATCCAGGGCACTAAGAGCCCCCAAACTAGTCAATGCCTCGTCTGTAGTTTCTGATTAGAGTTTATCTTTCTCGGGGAAATCTACCCCAAAGGGCCAAAGCTCCGTTTCAACAACCAACACCCACTACAAAAACAAAAAACAACTCTTAGATATTTTGTTATTGTGTCTGAATGGATCAGAGTTTGTCAGCATAGACTGCAAGGGGGGTTAAGCCTGACGATGGCCTTGCTGTTGACATTATTCCTTAACAAGCATTATATACCCCACCCCTATTTTCTAAGCAAACCAGACAAAATTGTAACAAATTTATCTCCTTTCTCCCTCAGTGAGAGTGCACAACTCTGAAACTATTATGTGAAAGGTGGGAAAACCTTCTTCCCACACAGAATGAGCAGTAGTAATGCTCATTACAATAGGGCGGACCTGAGACTGAATACCACACTGGCAAGGAAATCCCCTATCTGGAATAGAGTTAATAATAACTAGGGCACTATTTGGGCAGCTGTCTTTGAACCTACTTCCTGTTAGTCAGCAACCACATCTTCAATTCCTTCTCATTAACAGGCTATAAAGTGGAGGATAATTTACTGCCTTGTTTGACGATATAGTTTAGTCAACATTTTTGCTACTGATTCCTATGGATTTCCTTTAAAGCCTGTCACTCAGCCTGTGAGACATGTACCCCTCCACTCTCAGAAAGCCATTATCTCTTCACATCTCATCCTCATTGCCAAAACTGTCAAGAGTTGTAATGGGTCTGAGATTTTACCCTATCTGTAGGCTAACTAGTTATCCTGATACTGTTTTATGAATGCTGGAAGAAGACAAAAGTCTCCTGGATGAAAGATGAAGGACAGTTTATTACTCATAGCAATCATAGTAGCTAGAGTATCATCATTTTTGTGTTCATTCCCCAAGCTCCAATTTTCAGAAGATGAAACAAAAAGGGACAGGTGACATCTGCATGCATAGTACATTGCATCTAAGGAAAGGAACCCTGAGCTGAGGAATACTGAATCATTTTCATGGGCAGTAAGGATGCCTAACCCTATGCTCCAGAGGAGACACTACCTTCATCTTCCAGAGCTGTAAACAAACCTACTATTTGCCACAGAAGTAAATGTTATCTCTATTTCCCAAGGCTGTTTGCTATACAAATATCTATGAAAAGATAGTCTGTAACAAAGGCAGTTCTCATAAGACATGCATAAATGTGAGAGGCCATGAAGAATTGTCTCCCAACGTAGGTGTGAGATAAGCATTTGTTCTTGAATTAATTGTTCTGAGTAAATTGTTTCAAAATTCTTGCCCTTCATTTTGGGAAACTTTCTTATTGTTTCTTTGCTAATTTCTTCTTCTCTGTGCTCTCTGTTTCCCTTTCTAAGACTCCTATTATTTAACTATAAGATTTTCTGGACTTATCTTTTAATTTTCTTATGTTTTCTCTCTTTTTTCTTTTTGTTCTACTTTATGAGAGATTTTTCTTAACTTTTTCTTCCAACTCAGTTACTAACTTTTTCATTTCTGCTGTCATTTTTTTAGTTTCCAAATTTAAGTTTTAAATTTCTTCTTTTAAGTTTCTGAATGTTTCTTTTCAAAAGCTTACACTTTTTTGTTTCATGGGTACAGTACTTTCTCTTAGTTCTCTGAGCATACTGATTATAATGTTTTTGTTTTGTTTTGTTTTGTTTTCTGAGTCTTCTTCTGCTCCCTGAATTGCTGTGTTCCCTTTAAGTTTTTTTTTTTTTTTGTTTTGATCTCTATTTTTAATCTTACAACTTTTCTTGAATGTGTGATGTTCCTTGCCTATTTACCCTTATTTAAGATTGAGAGAACAAAACAAAAAAAAACTGACTAGAAGCTCTGTAGCAATGGCTGGAGTTTGTCAAATGATTGGCCTCATTATAGGATGACTGGGGAAGAACCTAGCCATTTCAACTCTCTAGGTCTTTCTTTTAGGGCTAGTCAATATCCCCAGGAAGAATCATCAATCTCTTGCTTATTGTATGTAACCTTAGCAGCCACAATTCTTGGAAATGAGCTGGAGAAAGGGACTGAGATTCTTCACCTTTTAACATATAGACTTTCACATTATCCCCTCTGTTCAATACAGTACTCTTACCCTCATCTCTGCTGGTGTCCTCTCCAGGCAGTAAACTACTTGTTTCCTGATAGGATTGAAGAGAGAATCTGGAAGACTAACCCACTCTATTTCTGTTATTTTGCCTTACTGATTGTCCAACCTTCAGAAGTAACTGACACCTCCAAATCCTGAGACATTGGTGTTTTGCAGCATTATTTGTCTTGATCCTTGCTTCCCTCACTGCAAACAAATAGCTTTCATCTGCCTCTGCTTGTCTTAATAAGTGACCACTTGTCCATCTGCTTTTCAGCTTCCAATATTTTGTTGACATCTCAAGTGTGCTCTCTCGTATCTTCTCCAATTTTCTGTGCTTCTGTGGGTTTTTACCTGAGTTTTATCCCTTCGCAATGTCATTTTAGTTGGATTTAAGGAGGAAGAAAAAAAATATTCATTTGCATTCAGTCTGCCATATTTAACCAGAACAATGATAGATTTTTAAGGAAGGTCTATGGAGATACAAAGAAGCAAAGTAGGAAAAGACTCTCACTTCCTATAGATGAAATGGGGTTTCTTCATATGTTAATTGAACATCATTGTTTGCAAAGCTGCAAAGATGCCAAAATAGAAGTTTTTAAGCTCAGCAATTGCTTTCAAATGACCTAATAGAATATCTAGGCTTCCACTTGAAAACATGAGATAAAAATGGTTTTCAAGCTTGGGTAATTCTAGTGTCTACTTGAAATCTGAACAGATTCCAAAAATGTACATTCAAATCAAAAATTCATAAAATATTGGCATAGCAAAATAATATTTTGTTATATACAATTGTTTAAGATGATTAAAGAAGACAATTTGCAAGCAAACTTTATTTAACACTTCCTAAAGCAGGCAGTCTCTGTTCCCAAGATCAAGAGAACTGCAAAATGAGGCAGAAGGCAGGAAGCTTTTATAGGATAAAGAATAAGAAATAAGAAAGAGAAAAATAGAATATGAATAAAGAACAAGGAAATATGTATAGAGCCTATAGTTGGCTTGGTGTTTGAAGACTGGCTGACTGGATATACTAGGTTTCTGGTTAAATAGAGCATTTACAGGGACACAGAAGTATCGATGGAAAAAAGAATGCACAACTTAAAAGTTGAGAATTATGTTTTATTAGGCAGAATTGCTAAGGACTTAGGTCTGGGATGCAGCCTTTTAGATAGCTCTGAGAGACTGCTCCAAAGAGGTAAGGGAGGAGCCCAGGGTATATAGGAGTTTTTGCAGAAAAAGCAGGTAGTTGGAACATCAAAAAATTACTGTTAATTAAAGAAAACCAGACATCTCAAGTTAATGAATTTAGGGTTTTTCTATGTATGGGAAGATGCAAGAGTCTGGGCTTATTGAAATCATTCCTTTGATATGCATCTTAACTGTCTAGAGCCAGTACCCTCTATTTCTCCATCCCTAATCCCTTCAGGGTACACAGTCAGGGGCAGCTGCAGTGGCTGATGGGTTGATGGCTGCAACATCCTTTGTTTACCAATATAGCAGGTGACATTTTTTCATTCACAAAAGTTATCTAAGTTTCAGTCTGCTGACATGCCCCCCCCCTGGCAGGAGTGGCTCCATCTTGGGCCTAGTAATTTAATTCAATACAAGATACCAATGTCAGTGACATTGTATTTGCTAAATTACATTGCTAATTGATTACTATTGTCCACTTAAAAAAATACACAACTTGAGAGTTGCGGGTTAAATTTTATTTGGGGCAAAATGAGGACGACAGCCCAGGTGACAGCATTTCAGATAGCTCTGAGAAACTGCTCCAAAGAGGTTGGGGGGAAGGTCAGTATATATGTGATTTTGGTGAAGGGGGAGTACATGCAATCAAGAACATATTTTTTGTAGAAGGTTTCTGCTAGTCTCATGAAGGTTACTGCTAGGCATTAGGAGCAGACATCATCATGAAGGATTTTAGTGTTTTTCTAGGTATGAGGAGATACAAGAATTGGGCTCATAAAATTGGCTCCTGAAAATACCTAACTATCTGAAGACCTGTTCAGCCAGTTTTTCCTGGAGCACAGAGTTCCTCATTTCTGCTCTCCACCCTGAACTCTTTTCAGGGGGTGTTGAAAATCAGCATCTGCAGCAGCACATGATTTAATTCTTGTAGAGGTAGATAGCAAGTGCCAATGGCGAGTGCCAACTGAAGTTGACACTATGAAGCAAAATATAAAATATTTAGAAAAGAAACAGTAAACTGGAAAAATAACCTAAAGTTAAATTTCTATTTCAGAAAAAGTTTTCATGTTAAAGCAAATTATCTTAAAATCAATCCCTTTCATTTCATGGGTTTACTAAAATATTGTATAATTTTATTTTATAGTTAGGGGATGAGAAGAGGATGGCATAGCTATCCTGGTATCACTTTCAAAAAGTCTTCAAAAAGTAAAAGATAATGAGAGCTAAAAATTTGTTGAAATTCTCTTCCAATCATCAGTGCTACAGAGCTAGAGAGGAAATAGAGCTATATGATATCACTGCTGATTATTTTATAATTTTCATCATCAAAAGAACAGAGGAGAAACTAATGGGGAAAATATACATTTATTGTCTCCTTACATTTTATTACACTGCATAAATATTTTAAAATCAATAATTTATATTTAAACCAATGAGTATTAACTGAATTTGCTTTCTCATATATACAAGGATTAAACAATGAATCACAGATTCTGCCAAACAACTTGGTATGTTTCTGGTATAAAGAATTTTAGTACACATAATAAAAGACCATTCAGCAAACACTTCTAATATGTTGTGCTTTGTTAAGATACCATCAGTGAAACAGGGCTGCTTTTTTAGTTGGAATTTTTATTGCAACACTATTTTTAGCCATTAAAAATAGGTCCACAAGATTTTATTTCTACTTGACAATTGACATCACAAATGTGAATTAAATAAGATTAGTCATTTTAAAATATAAGTGAAGGGGAACAACTATGGATATTTCAAACATATTATTGTTTCTCCTCCACAAAATTTAATTTATTTCTTAACTGAACAAGGGCTTCTGGGCATTGTTGAGGGGAAATAAAATCTCCCAAGCTGTTTTGTTCTATTTAAGAGACACTGTATTCACGCTGAGTCTAGAAGCATTTTTAAAGTTGGACAAATGACATAGCCAAGCACGCATTTCTTACGCATGAGAAACTGATTGACACAGTAGCCACCACTGACCTTTTATGTGGTATGTACCCAGATGATTCCATATGTTGGAAATGCAGCTAAGCACTGTTGCTAGTGTCTACCTGAGGTGGCCAATACAGGGTACGGAGGCTACTAAAATAGATGAAAATCATATTTAAGAAAGCTTGTACCTCCTGATCACAATTCAAAATAAGGAGAGATTTAAACATGACATTTTGCCAGTCAGCAGACTTTCTAGAGAATGAAAGACAGGTGAGACAAATCTCAGTGTTTTCATAAAAAGAGTGTAAGGCTTTCAGATTTTCAGTTTTTGTGTACCCCATGATCTGACTTTTCATACATGGTGATACAAAATTTTCCAAGGGCCATAGAACAATTCTTGAGAAATGGTTTATCTGAAAACATCATAACCTCATATCTTTGGGGATTACCTCTTGTTCCATACAGTGTCACAAGATGTGATTTTTTTTTTTTTTTTTTTTTTTTAATGAGGATCTTGAATCAGATGCGTATGTTTTTTTTTTTTTTGATTGATTGATTGATTGATTGATTTTGGCTGTGTTGGGTCTTCGTTTCTGTGCGAGGGCTTTCTCCAGTTGTGGCAAGCGGGGGCCACTCTTCATCGCGATGCGCGGGCCTCTCACCGCCGCGGCCTCTCTCGCCGCGGAGCACAGGCTCCAGACGCGCAGGCTCAGCAGTTGTGGCTCACGGGCCCAGCCGCTCCGCGGCATGTGGGATCTTCCCAGGCCAGGGCTCGAACCCGTGTCCCCTGCATTAGCAGGCAGACTCTCAACCACTGCGCCACCAGGGAAGCCCACAAGATGTGATTTTTGACATGAGATTGCTTATATTCAGCTACTTAAAGTATTCCAAATGTATAGAGACAATTTTCAGATTTACCTCAGGGAATAGCTTGCTGACATTACAAATTAGAAACTGCTCCTCAGTGGGGAGGAAGACATAGAGTTCCCAGTATTCCCAGACAGACCTGCAACAGGGAAAAGAGTCATAGAATCACCTAATAATAATAGCTCTATTTATTGTGTGCTATGTCAGTAATGTTCACACATACACACACATGTACACACAGACTGATAATCTCTAATTCTCAGAAGATACCATTATAATCCTTTTACAGATAAGAATATTGAAACTATTTAGTAACTTATGGAAAACCATCCAGCTTGCAAGGAAGAGAGAGATTTGAACTAAGGACATGTCTAAAATGAGGAATTGAAACATCAAGACCCTTCTAAGTTGAAGTCCAAATTTCTGGCAATGCAAGAGCAATGACTAACTCTTTAGCAGGAGCTACATGGAGTCAAGAAATATGTCCTAATATTTAATGTTCTTACTCAGTGAATCTGCTACAAATTGAGAAGACTTCAGAGGATGTCTGTAGAATCATTTTAATTTACCAGTCTCATCTGCCAGTGACAAAAGTAGCAATGACTGCTGGCTTCTGGGAACAACCCCTGCAGTTGTCTTTGTGGAGAGTGAGGGGACTGTGCCAGGCAGTTTAAATTGAAACATGATCAACTACCCACAGAGAGTTAATCCTCATGCGAGAGAGACCACTTAAAATGGCCCAGTTATAAGATATATTCCCTACTTCATGTCAACCTATACTAACAGAGGTGATGATATTTGTTTGGGGAGGTGTTCAAAGGAAAGGGAAATATTTATCTGATCCATTGGGACTAGTTCCATTTTCTTTAGATGACAGAAATTGAAGGGAGAAAAGCAGAAAGCTTTTTTATCTATATGTAAATATAAACTTAAAGTTGTAGACTCAACCAGAGATAAGTATAGGGAGGTCTGAGTTAGGGAAACATGTGACTAGGAGTGTGAATTGGAGCATGAGACAAGTGCAGATTAAAATGAAAAAAGGATAAAAAAGAGACCCACAAAAAAAGAGTTGCTATGAACTAAAGCTAACAGGCTTCTTAAAATCAAGAGGAATTAATGAATTGATATTGAAAGACATTTTCAAAATACTGCTTTGATTATTTTACTCCCTCCTGAAAAATCATTATACCTATTCCCTATTGAATAAAACCCAAGATCTCCCATCCCTGTTGCTCTTAACAATTACTCCATTCTGTGTGTTGAGAAATTCAATGTCACATTTTCTAACTGGGAAGTAAAGTGACAGATTTGTGTTTTAAAAGATCACTGACAGCAGAATGGAGTATTAATGGAAGGAAATAGAAATTATAGACAGGGTAATAATTTAGGAAACTAGTGTAGTGGTTTAGTCTCAAAGATGAAAAGGCTATAAACTAAAATAGTGAAAGTGGGAATGGGAATTGCACTGGACTTGATTTTCGGAATGCTAAGACTTATCTAAGTTTTCTCAAATGCAGAATGTTTTGTCTCAAGGCTGTTTAGACAAAATCTGGAGGATCTACATTAGATAAGGACTGGGAAGAGAGAAGCAAGCTCCTCTCTGCTGGTTCCTAGTTCCCATAGAGTTGATGATGGTACTAGTCCCATAGATGACAAGCTACATCTCAGCAGGTTTTCTGGTCTTATAGACAAGTCACCAGATGGTAGGGTCTCTATGTATGGAATTTAAAGGTGGAAGAAATGTTTGAAACTCCTCAATCTTCACTTGCTTCACTTTTATTCATTTGCTTGAAGTTTTATCAACTCAGTTAGGCATAGATATGACATACAAAAGGATAACCAGAAGCTTAGATCATGAAACTCATTGTCCACATTCTCCATCCAGGATCAGCCCCTGTTCTCCTCATCACTGGGGCATTCTCTTCTTTTCTATTATTTATCCCATGGCCTTAACTGGTGATTTTACTGAATATTGCAGAGAACTCTTTTGGAAACTGTTCCCACCAAAAGTATACATACCACTTTTAGCTAATGGTCTTTTTTGCCTTTACCTTAGGCTCCTTAAAGAGATGAATTAAATACACACTCATGTGTACACACACATACATATACTATCTTTCTTATCTATTCCTGGGTAACAAACCACTCCACACTTAGTGACTTAAAAGAAACATTTATTATTCCTAATGACATTTTGTGGACATTTGCTCATTTGGGCAATCCTGTGACAATGGATAGGGCTATAGTCATTTGGGGACTTGACTGGGCGAGAACGTCCAAGATGGCTAATTGACATGACTGTCAAGTTGATACTACCTGTCACTTGGGATCTCAGCTGGGTCTATTAACCAACATGCCTCTTTGTATATTTCTCAAACATGGTAGCTAGGTTCTAAGAAGTAGTGTTTCAGAAGGACAAGGCCAAGGTTCACACACTCTGTTCAAGACTTGGCAAGTCTTCAGTTGCATCTCTTCTGTAATATCCCATAGACCAAGGGTAGTCACAAGATCAACACCAGATTCAAGAGAAGGGTAAATAAGCTCCACCTCTTGATGTGAGGAGCAGCATGTGCATACAGGGAGAGGGGATTTTTGAGGGTTATCTTTGGATACTCTCTACTAAACACATATACACACATATACACACCACACTCATCTGTATGCAGTATTAAAATTTATATGTTTAAATTAATACAAAAACCTTCCTGCATTATCATTTTCACCTATAACACTCCATACTCAGAATATTGTCCCTGACTTATCAACTAAAGATAAAACTGTGATAAAGTGTCATGAATGTTTAAGTGGGGTCCTCCGATAAATTGAGAATTGTCCACAGACTCCAATCTATTGTAGAAAATCAAGGAATAAATGACCATTGAGATAACGGAACAAGTGGTGGAGCTGTTGGGAGGACTGCCATGTTCAGTTGTGCAGGTTGTACACTGCACAACATTGGCTGCATTCACGGAGACTACTGTATGAATGGCATCCCTTCGAGTTATGCAGTACAAAACTATCCACCACACCCTTTGTTCTATAATTTCAAAATTGAGAAACTGGGTAGACAGCAATGTAACCAACTGAGATAGAAAGCCCAGCAGAATAGGTAAGTGTAGTAAGGAAGACAATGAATTCCATTTTGGACATTCTGGGTTTGAAGTGCCTATTCAACATCTATGTCTATGTGTATGATAGGAAGTGTTCATTTGGAGCAGAGTAAGGCAGGGGAATAGATGAGATCACCAAAGAACAAGAGGTTCAGATAGAAGAGGAAGAGCCTGGAATGTAGGAGACAGAATGATGGGAGCAGTGAAGCATTCTGAGAAAGAGCAGACATGATGTGACATGTATCTGCTAGTTGAGATAGATCAATAAAAGCCATTTTCTTAAAACAAATGTAAAGATCTCTACTTAAAACAGGGACAATTAACTTTCTATCACTGTCTTTACACCCACTCTCTGAGACAAGGTGTTAATTCACGGTAAAGCTGCTTTTATTTCTGACTTTCTCCCTGCTGCAGAGTATCAAAAATAACCTTAAATAATGATAAGTTTGCCTTGGGTAGTGCTTTACAGTTTACAAAGCATGTCACTTCCTTTATCTAATTTGTGATCTACCATCACCCTCAGAAGTACTCAAGGCAAGTATTAGTATCTTCATTTTACAGAGGAGCAAACTGAAGCAGAGAGAAGTGATTATTCCAAAGTGGATCTCTGTCCTCTGACACCTAATTCAGTTCTGTTCCCACTGAGCTGCTCTGTTACATTAAGGATCAAATCTTTGCTTTTCATTCATCTACGCAGGTGCCTGGATTATCCAAACTGAGAATTTCCTGCCTTAGAGTTAACAGCTCTGACAGGGAAGGTGTGGCCACAGCTGGGCCTCTAGGGTGGCTGGTTCATGTCCTTCCATGTTTTTGTGGCTGTGCATTCCACTCTTTCTCTTTCTGTGGCATGAATTTCAGAGTATATGTTACTTCTTCCACATGATGAAGAAAGTTAATTGGTTATCATTGCCTTTACGAATGCACTTGAACAAGGCTCACAACTAAGAAATCAAGCATGCCTTTTTACTGATAGAAGCATCTCTCATTATCTTTTCAGCCCCCAAATTCATGTAATTATAAAACATATTCTTAATAGTTTAACAGTACTATTTCTTTCAAATTCCCACATCTTTCACCAACCCCATTTTTAGCACTCCCCTGTCAGAACTTTATTATGAGGGTGTCCACTGCTTTACTTTGTATTTCTAAGCAGAGTTTCCTTTCTCATGACTCATGCAGCAAATATTTATTGAACCCTTACTAGGTGTTAGACACTGTATAAGAGTCTTGAGTCAGAACAGAGTTATTACCCAAAAATAACAGGTGTCAATATTTGATGAACATTATTTCAACTATTTCTAGGTAGATAGATCGATAGATAGACAGATATATCTCCATATCCCTACTTCATATTTCAATCCTTCCATCTCTGTGTAATATCTAAATTATTTAAGATAATAATTATTGATCTTGTAAATTAACCTGTGATAATATAATGGAAGATATACAAATATATGTAAAAGGTAGGATGGAAATAATTTCACATAATTGACTTTGAGCAATAATGTAATTTTTATATGTATAATAAATAATTATTCTACTTGAATTCATTAGAAGACAAGGAAAAAGCAATTGATAAATTTCAAATAAATTCCTTTATGACGGAAGATATTACTTCCCAAGAGATTATTTTAATTTTGAGAAAAAGACTGAAGAATATTAAGAGGCTGGAGTCATCATGGTCATTTTTGTTGTCTTAGAGACATGTTTTTATATTTTAAAATTTTTTTATTGAAGTATAGTTGATTTAATTATTGTGTGTTTCAGGTGTACAGCATAGTGATTCAGTTATTTTTTTCTAATTATATTCCATTATAAGTTATTACAAGATATTGAATATAATTCCCTGTGCTATATAATTCCCTGTGCAGTAAATCCTTGTTGCTTATTTATTTTATGTATAGTAGTTTGTATCTGTTAATCCTATACTCCTAATTTGTCCCTCCCTCCCTCTCTCTCTCTTTCAGTAACTGAAAGTTTGTTTTCTACATCTCTGAGTCTGTCTCTGTTTTATATATAGATTTATTTATATTATTTTTTAAATTCCACATATAAGTGATGTCATATAGTATTTGTCATTCTCTGTATGACTTACTTCACTAAATATAATATTCTCTAGGTCCATCCATGTTGCTGCAAATGGCAACATTTCATTCTTTCTTATGACTGAGTAATAATTCATTCCTCTTAAGCTGGTTTCCTGTTGATGGGCACTTTGGTTGTTTCCATATCTTGGCTATTGTAAGTAGTGCTGCTATGAACATTGAGGTGCATGTAAATTTTCTAATTAGAGTTTTCATGTTTTCTGAATATATGCCCAGGAGTGGGACTGCTGGATCATATGGTAGCTCAAGTTTTAGTTTTTTTTTTTTTTTTTTTTTTTTAAAGTTTTTTTTTTTTTAATTTTTATTTTTATTTATTTATGGCTGTGTTGGGTCTTCGTTTCTGTGCGAGGGCTTTCTGTAGTTGTGGCAAGCGGGGGCCACTCTTCATCGCGGTGTGTGGGCCTCTCACTATCGCGGCCTCTCTTGTTGCGGAGCACAGGCTCCAGACGCGCAGGCTCAGTAATTGCGGCTCACGGGCCCAGTTGCTCTGCGGCATGTGGGATCTTCCCAGACCAGGGCACGAACCCGTGTCTCCTGCATTGGCAGGCAGATTCTCAACCACTGCACCACCAGGGAAGCCCCAAGTTTTAGTTTTTTAAAGAACTTCCAGACTGTTTTCATAGTGGCTGCACCAATTTACATTCCCACCAACAGTGTAGGAGGGTTCCCTTTTCTCCACATCCTCTCCAGCATTTGTTATTTGTGTTTTTTTGATGATAGCCACTCTCACCAGTGTGAAGTGATACCTCATTGTGGTTTTGATTTGCATTTCTCTAATAATTAGCAATGTTGAGCATGTTTTCCTGTGTCTGTTGGCCATCTGCATGTCTTCTTTGGAAAAATGTCCATTTACGTTTTTTGCCCATTTTTCAATTGGGTTGTTTGTTTCTGTGATATCGAGTTACATGAGCTGTTTGTATATTTGGATATTAACCCCTTGTCAGTTACATCATTTCCAAATATTATCTTCTATTCCATAGGTTGTCTTTTCATTTTGTTGATGGTTTTCTTTGCTGTGCAAAAACTTTTAAGTTTAATTAGGTCCCATGTGTTTATTTTCACTTTTATTTCTTTTGGATTGGGATACTGATCTACGAAAATATTGCTGTGATTTAAGTCACAGAATGTTTTGCCTATGTTCTCTTCCAGGAGTTTTATGATGTCATGTCTTGTATTTAAACCATTTGGGTCTTATTTTTATATATGGTGTGAGGAAGTGTTCTAGTGTTCTAGTTTCATTGATTTGCATGTAGCTGTCCAGCTTTCCCAACACTACTTGTTGAAGAGACTGTCTTTTCTCCATTATGTATTCTTGTCTCCTTTGTTGTAGACTAATTGACTGTAGGTGCGTGGGTTTATTTCTGGGTTCTCTATTTTGTTCCATTGATCTATGTCTGTTTTTTCTGTCATACCACAAACTTTTGATTACTGTAGCTTTGTAGTATAGCCTGAAGGCTAGAAGTGTTATACCTCCAGCTTTGATCTTTTTCCTCAGGATTGCTTTGGCAAGTCTGGGTCTTTTGTTATACCATATAAATTTTAGGATTATTTGTTCTAGCTCTGTGATAGATATTTTGATAAAGTCTGTATTAATCTGTAGATTGCTTCTGGCCATTTTAACAATACAAATTCTTTTGATCCAAGAGCACGAGCTATCTTTCCATTTCTTTGAATCATCTTCAAATTCCTTTATCAATGTTTTATAGTTTTCATCGTATAGGTCTTTCACCTCCTTGGTTAACTTTATTCCTAGCTTTTTTTCTTTTTGACGTCATTTTAAATGGGATTTTTTTTCTCTTTTTACTTTCTCTTTCTGATAGTCCATTATTAGTGTAAAGAAATGCAACAGATCTCTGTATATTATTCTTATATCCTGCTAACTTGGTGAATTCATTTATTAATTCTAATAGTTTTTGTGTGGAGACTTTACAGTTTTCTATATAGAGTATCATGTCACTGCAAACAGTGACAGTTTTATCTCTTCCCTTCTAATTTGGATACATTTTATTTTTTTTCTTGTCTGGTTGCTGTGTCTAAGACTTCCATACTATGTTGAATAGAAGTGGTGAGAGTGGGTATTTTGGTTTTGTTCCCAAATTTAGTGAGAAGGCTTTCAGCTTTTCACCATTGAATATTATGTTGGCTGCAGGTTTGTCATAAATGGCCTATAGCCACTTTGGTGAGAGTTTTTATCATGAACAGATGTTACATTTTGTCAAATATTATTACTTTTTCTGTGTCTGTTGAGATGATCATGTAGTTTTGTCTTCCCTTTTGTTTATGTGGTGTATCACATTGATTGATTTGTGTATGTTGAATCATCCTTGCAACCCTGAAATGCATCCAAGTTGATCACGTGTATGATCCTTTTTATATATTGCTGGACTTAGCAAAGTTTTGCTAACATTTTGTTGAAGATTTTTGCATCTATATTCATCAAAGATATTGGCCTATAATTTTCTTTTTTTATACTGTCTTTGTCTGATTTTGGTATCAGGGTGACAGTGGCCTTATAGAATGAATTTGGGGGTGCTCCCTCCTCTTCAATTTCTTGGAATAGTTTGAGAAGGATAGGCATAAGTTCTTATTTGTATATTTGGTAGAATTCCCCAGTGAAGCCATCTGGTCCTGGACTTCTGTTTGCAAGGATTTTCTTTTATTACAGATTCTATTTCACTTCTAGTGATTTCTTTTCAAATTATCTGTTTCTTCTTGAGTCACTTTGGCAGGCTGCATGTTTCTAGAATCTTATGCATTTCTTCTAGGTTGCCCAATTTGTTGGCATATAACTGTTTATTGTATTCTCTTATGATTTTTTTCAATATTTCTGTGGTATTGTTACTATTTCTTCCTATTTCATTATTTATTTTGTTTATTTGGGTCCTCTCACTTTTCTTCTTGGTGAGCCTTGCTAGTGGTTTGTCTATTTTATCTTTTCATAAAACCATATCTTGGTTTTATTGATCCTTTTTATTATTTTTTAAGCTCTATTGTATTTGTTTCCTCTCTGACCCTAATTATTTCCTTTTGCTGACTTTAGATTTTGTTTGTTTTTCTTTTTCTAATTCTTTTAGGTGTTAAGTTAGGTTATTTCAGATTTTTCTTGTTTCTGAGGAAGGCCTGTATCACTGCGAGCCTCCCTGTTAGAACTGCTTTTGCTGCATCTCATAGATTTTTGTAAATTTATGTTTTCATATTTGTTTTTCTCGAGGTATTTTCTGATTTCTTCTTTAATTTCATTGTTGACCCATTGGATTTTTAGTAGCATGTTGTTTAGTCTCGATGTGTTCGTTCTTTTCTCATTTTTCTTTCTGTGGCTGATATCTAGTTTCATACTGTTGTAATCAGAAAAGATGCTTAAAATAATTTTCATCCTCTTAAATTTGTTGGGGCTTGTTTTGTGACCTAGTATGTGGTCTATCCTAGATAACATTCCATTTGTGCTTGAAAAGAATGTGTATCCTGTTTTGGGGAGATATAATGTCCTGTAGATGTCAATTAAGTCCAACTGGTCTATTTTGTCATTTATAACTTCTGTTGCCTTGCTGATTTTCTATCTGGATCATCTGTCCATTGAAGTCAGTGGAGTGTTAAATTCTCCTACTATTAGTGTATTATTGTCAATTTCTCCCTTTATGTCTGTTAGTATTTGTTTTATATATTTAGGTGCTCCTATATTGTGTATGTATATGTTAATGAGTGTAATATCCTCTTCTAGTATTGATTTAGTGCATTGACATTTAAAGCAATTATTGATAGGTATGTATTTATTGCCATTTTAATCCTTCTTTTCCAGTTGTTTTTGTAGTTCTTCTTTGTTCATTTTTTCTTCTTTGTTTTTCCTTTTGTGGTTTGATGATTTTCTTTTGTAGTGTGCTTGAGTTCCTTTCTTTATGGTTTTTGTGTATCTGTTGTATGTTTTTGATTTGTGGTCACCATGGAGTTCAAGTATGTTGATCCGTACTTGCTGTAAACTGATAGTCATTCAATTTCAAACATATTCTAAAAGATCTACATTTTTATACTCCCCCCACATTGTGATTTTGACGTCCTATCTTATATCTTCATGCTTATCCTGTTACTGCTTATCATAGTTATAATCACTTTTACAAATGTTTAAATGTTTTTTAATCTATGTACTGATGTATTTAAGTGATCTTCAATCTTTTCATATATTTGCCTTTCCCACTATAATTTTCCCTTTCCTACAGATTCTTGCTTCTTTTCCATTTAGAGAAGAGCCATCAGTATTACTTTTAGGGTAGGAATAATATGACTGAATTCTTTTAATTTTTGCTTTTCTGAGAAATTATTTCTCTTTTCTTCTATTCTAAATGATAATCTTTCTGGGTTGAGTATTCTATGTTGCAGAATTTTCCTTTTCATGACTTTGAAAATATCATGCCACTCCCTCCTGTCCTGCAAAGTTTCTGTGGAGAAATCAGGTGATAGCCTTATGGGAGTTTCCTTGTAACTGAGTTTTTGGTTTTCTCTTGCTGCCTTTAGAATCTTCTTTATCTTTAAATTTTGCCATTTTAATTATGGTATGTCTTGGTGTGGGTCTGTTTGGATTTATCTTTTTGGGACCCTCTGTGTTTCCTCTACCTGGATATCTGCTTTCTTCTTTAGATTTGGGAACTTTTCAGCTATAATTTCTTCAAATAGCTTTTTGATCCCCTCTTCTCCTAGAGGAACCCCTGTTATCCATAGGTTGGCATCTTTATATTATCCCATAGATTTTATATGTTGCTTTTTTTTTTTTTTCATTTGTCTTTCTGTCTGCTGCTCTGATTGAGTGATTTCCATTATTCCATCTTTCAGATTACTTATTCTTTCTTCTGTTTTATTTAATCAGCTATTCATTGCTTCTAGATTGGTTTTTATCTTGGCAACAGAATTATTTATTTTTGATTGGTTCATCTTTATAGTTTCTTGCTCCTTGTTACAGTGATCTTCATTTCTATAGATAATATTTCTTAATTCAGTTAGGATTTTTATTACCACCTCTTTGAACTTGGGGTCTTGTAGATTGGTGAGTTCTGTTTCATTATCTGTTCTTTCAGGGGATTTCTCTTGTTCTTTTCATTGAGAGTAGTTCCTCTGTCTTTTCATTTTACTTAACTTTCTCTGTCTCTGTGCATTTTGGAGAAACAGTTGTCTACTGTGGTCTTGAAGGGGTGTTTTTCTGTGGGAGCATCCCTGTGTAGACTGTGTGTGTCTAATGTCTTTGTTGTGAGTGCTGGTTTTACTATGGATGCCAGACACATCTTTCTTCAGTGTGTGCTGGCTATTATCCCTTTGACAGGGTATGTGATTGGTGATGGGGAATTTAAAGCTTGTGCAGGATGTAAGGTGAGACTTCCTCCCTGCTCCATGGCTGTTGCTGCACTGTCAGGGAAGGGGTCTGCTGAAATAAGTCAGGCTCATGCAGTCACAGAGGACCTATGCACTGCCTATGGATGTGTCCTGGTTCTACTCAGAAGTAGTGCAAAATCTCGTCTCTTTCTCTGTTGTATTTATCCCAGATCTAGTGCAAGTCTGTGGTGTGGAGTGAGTGGGGCCAGTGTGTTCACCCCATTCAGGTTGGGGGTTGTGGTGAGGTGGCAGCCACCAGTGCAAGACTCTCTCTGCCCTGATTGTTGGCAAAGCAGCTTGCAGGCACTCCTCACAAATACAGTCTTGGCTTCCCTAGACCTTTTCTCCATCCCAGTGGTTCTCCCAGCAGGCAAAGTTCTCATCTCCTCCATGCAGGATCCCAGGACTGTGATGCCCAGATTGTGGCTTGACCTGCTCACTCCCCAGGGCTCAGGTCTGCCCATACATACTACTTCTTCATTACAGATCCCTCCCAGGGGCACAGGTCCCAATCTGATGCCTTTTTTTCCCCATCCTACCTGGTTATGTGGAAATATTTCTTGCAGCTTTAGTTGTATAGGATTTCTTCTATACAGTTTTACAGTTTTAGTTTTCAGTTTGTTTTCTGTGAGAATTGTTCTATATGTAGATGCATTTTTGATGTGTTTGTGGGGGAAGGTGAATTCTATATCCTCCTACTCCACCATTTTGGTACCCCTATATGTTTTATTTAAAAGGTGCTGATTGGCTCTGTGCTATATAAGCTGTGGTATATAGTGCCCTTACATTTTCTCCTACCTATCTCTAACCATCTTCAAATTTTGTTTGTTATGTTACTATTTTTACATGATTAATATTTATTACATTCATTTTGTGTTTCTATAAACATAATTCCTGGCTGTTAAGTCTCCATTTACAAAATACTTTATTTTAATTCATATGTTGATTAATTGACTATTTCAATACAGTCAATGTAAAGAATAGTTATAATAAAGTATTGTAATTGTCCTGACTTGGGAAATACAGGATATTACGATATGCCAGTAGGAACATTTGAGCATATCATAGTCAGAAAAAATTAGAGGAGGGACAGAAGAGCTGACACTGTTCCAGAGATTGCTGTCTTTATGCTCATACACACACACACACACACACACACACACACACACTCCATCCTCCGTATCTCAATTTTTCAATCTTTTCATAATATCTAAATTATTCAAGATAATAACTATTAACATGGTAAATTAATCTGTGCAAATGTAATGGAAGATCAATGGGAAAGTATTTAAGGACAGATGAGGGCTCAGAGCCCAAATTATCCCACATATGTATGCTGCTTATACACCTGGCCCTATCCATTACAAAGCTCTGACCATTCCATGTTAAAATCAGCACGGACTTGAGTACAGAGTCTCTAAATAGAGAATGACATGGTAGCACACTGTCCCCACTAATTAAATGTGTTTGGGGAGAGCAATGCTAGTATTGTCTGTGGGAAGCACACTAGCATTTTAAGGATAAGAAGATAGAAAAGATCTTAAGTGAATCAAAGGGTTATGGAAAATATGGTTTACAACTAGAAATATGCAGTGAAACCTAAAGAATTATTTAAATAAATTTGCAGATGTAAGTATTATAGTCCTGCTACATAAAGACCTTTTTTAGCTACCATGCTGTGTGACCTTAAGGGATAAGTTCAGTTTCCTGGGGGTTCAAGCAGACATGCAGGCCTTGAGCATACCTGGAGGAAGTTGATGTTCTAACAAACAGAAAACCTATTCAGGCTGATTGTTTAAATTTCAACTTGCTGCAAATAGTCTTCAATAGATTTTAACATCATCCTAATAAATACATTAGTGTAGTGCATTTGATTCAAGAGTTTCTGATCAATATATGTATGAGATAGGGGGATAATTAAGACTTCCAATTATTTATCTTTTGTCATAAAATATAAAGTAATCCTTACTTTCTATTTCTAGAAATGTTAATATTAAACTGAAAATCCAAAGAGCTGAAATATGTTATTGTCTTTTCCATGTATTTTATAATATATTTAATTTTTTAAAAAATATTTTTAATTTTATTATTAAACATTGTATTTAATTATTTAAAAATTTGAGCAGAACAAATCAAAAAAATTCATTATGTTGACAAATTTTAAGTGGAGAATTTTCTTCATCAATTAAAATATCCTACAATCAGATTATAAAATTTGTTTTACACATGAGGGATGCATCCATTACATGATATGGTTTTTACTAATACATTAGTAAATATTTGATTTATAAATATTTACAAATTTGTATATAATATACAAATAATACAAAAACTATTATAAATTGTACAAAGTCTATTAAACACAGATGTATGTGATGTGATTTTTATTTAAATTATACTATACTATGATTTTGCATTCTCATCCTACATGTTAATAAATTAGAAATAAAGCTATGAATGCAACAGTGGGCAGAATCAAATGGTGATGAAATGTAACCAATTATGTCCAAATAATGATTGACAAATGCATGGGCTTTTATTAAATATCACACTATTACTTGTGATCAATTAACAGTTTGGCCAATGGATTCCCAGATGATACATATTAAACTCCATAATTCTTTTATAGCTTTTAATCAACATGAAAAAGAGTGAAAGTCATTTGATTTAGAAAAGCAGAGACCACTGGCGTTATTTGAGAGTGGTGTCTTTAAAGTGGGGTGCTAGAAATAAAGTGGGTTGCAAGAAAATGAGTTCAGCAGGTAAACACTAGTCATTTAAGAAGTTTGGTAATGAAAGAAAGAAGAAAAATAATACAATAATTAATCAAGGTAAGAGGGGGAAAAGATAAACAGTTTATCAAGATGGAAGGGTCTCAGTATGTTTGAGAATAGAAGGTTAGAGCTGATAAAAGGAGATTTTGAGTATCAGGGAGAAGAAGGGGATAAAAGTGATAACAAAAATATATTGTGAATTAATAGAATTTCAGCTCAATAATATTCCCTTAGCTTTTCTCAATAATAAAGAGTTAAGCTCCTAGGCTGGTAGAAAGGGAATGTAAATAGTCATCGCAACATGGGACTCTTGAAGTAGCAATTTTGTTATATTCCTCTCCCCTCCTCCTTTCCACCAGACCCAGAGCATAAAAGAGAAAGGAGAAAGTACTGGATGCTGACTTGCTCTATTTGACTTACTTATCTTGTGAGCAGTGGGGGGAGGAGCTAATATTGGGACCACCTCACTTAATTTCAGTGAGAAGACTGTCCAAAGAGAAGGAGTGGTGACTCAGAACTTTTAGCCATTGAACTGAGAGTAATCATGTGGTCATACAGTGATATCAAGAGCATGGACTAGATGATTGGTGGAGTTCCTATCCTCCCCATGAGGCCATTGCCCTATGTTTACTCTGGGTTCCTTGCTTTGGCAAATCTTCCTTCATATTATGGACACTTTTCTTCACCTTAGGTTTCAACTTCAGAGCACTCATAGCTAATATTACCTTTGCCATCATATTAAGTCAATGACTCTCAAACTTTATTTTCCATAATAATCACATGGGGAGCTTGTGAGTCCCACACCCAGAGGGTCTGATTCAGTAGGTCTGGTGTAGAGCCCAAGTATACTCTTTTTAACAAGCACACTGGGTAATTTTGATGTAGATGATCTGAAAATAACATTTTGAGAAATAGTCTTAAGTGATATACAAGGATGAATTCATTATGTGTGTGCATTACTTTTAATACTGATAACTTTGATTTTATATTTTATATGTGTGATAATCCTTACTCCAAAAATATTTGCATAGTATTCTTGAACTAACAGCAGGATGATTCAGATGACATAGTTAAAATTAGTGATTCCCACTAGTGAGGATGTTCCCAGAGACACCTTAAGACCATTTTGGATCTTCACGTGCTATATCCAAGACCACAGCTGGAGTCATTAGAGAGAAGAAGGTGCACCTTCCAGTAGTCCCTCCATTATTGAGGAAAGGGCAAGGAGCACAGTCTAGATTCACATGCTAGGGAGTGCTTAAAGGACATCCTTCCAGATGTCTTTCATATTCCAGTCAGGTAGAACAGTAAGGCTAACTGCTGAAGGTGAGATTAATACAGAACAGAAAGAGACTAAATCTACAAATCAAAAGGGAAAAGAGAAGCATTCTGCGGAACTCAATCCAGAATCAATAAGTGCATTCCATACTGCCATGGAGTAGGTTCTCATGGTATGAAGAAATGTTTTCAATCAGGAATTCCTGAATTTTGCCTGATTTTTTAAGGTCTAGTATGATATTTATTGTTACTATCATTTAATTAAGTCAAAAATATTACAAATTAGAGTGTTAGCATATTATGATTTCCAAATAAGAACTACCTATCATTGTGAATTGCAGTGCTGAGTGAGAAAACAAGACAGAGTAATTAACTCTGTTTCTATTACAATCACTTATCTTCCCAGTACACTGCAATGGGACTAGAGAGCTAAAGCCTTCTCTGTTCCTCTCATCTGACGACAATTTACTTAGATTGGTTTCAAAAATGATTGACCAATTTCTGGCAATTTTCAAAATCACACTAAGGTTTTGATCATTAAAATAAATTAAACTTTGATTACAATGCTTGATAAAAGGTAAAGGTAAAAAAATGAGTATTTAACACCAACATTATTTTCTAATAAATATAAAAATCACCTAATTAAATAATTACGGTTCTCTTTTTGTGAGTTAAAATGTTTTAAGTTTTAAATTAAAACCTGAAATTTCCATTTCTACAAATTAAGCAATAATATGAACCTTTTCTACATGATGATGTGGCATGTGTTAATAGGCACAGGCCTATTTCTTTCTGTATAAAGTAATGCAGTTTCTTCTGCTGTGGGGCTCACAGGCCCAGCCTACTACCTTATAGATACATACCTTATACTCCCCAGGTTCCCAGGTAAATGCTTGCCCGTGGAGTTCTGGTTCTGGCCATGCAGAATGATCTAAGGAGTATTGACTAAAAAGATACAGAAGAGTTGACCCTCATCTGACCCCTGAAACAGTCTCAAATCTACCTGAAGCAGAAACACTGCTTCCCAAGTCAACTCAGAGAACTACTGCATTGAAGAAAACATTGCCTCTCTCCTGGTGACAGGATAGGACTAATGACAGACCCCTGAAACATGACCATTCCATGAAATTGACATTCAGGCTCCTACTAGCACAGCTTTCTTCTTTGGGAACTTTTCTAGTTCTTGCTACTCAACTGAATTTCATCTGCTTCTTCAGTGTCTACCATGTCCCCTTACCCATTTTGAAAGACAAGGCCCTCATCCTACCCCATCCATATACAGGCTTCCTCCAGCCTGCCATCTACTGCTATAGCTTAGTTTCTTTCCTTTCTGATGCTATAAAGATATACATACGGCAGATTTTACTCACTCTAGAAAAAGAAGTTATTGTTACTGAAATTTTACAGTAGTGTATCTAGAGCTCTCAAATTATGTCTACTAATTTCAGCCTTGTAGGAAAGTTATTTATATACATGTCATCTTTCCTACTATAAAGGAGGATTCCTGCCCCTCCTGATACAGTGTGAGCTGTTCATGGGCATGGGCCAGTTTTATTTCTCTTTATTTCTCAAGTCTAAATCACTATATCTAAATATAGAAAGGTGTTCAATAAATATTTATTGAAAGAATGGGTACCGAAGAAACAAGATTCTCTCAATTCTTGTTTCTATTCCTATAATGGTTTCCTTTTTTATCTTTTTTTAGGTCATTTAATCTCTATTTCATTTTATTTGGTTATAAAATGGAAAAGATGTCATTCTTCCTTGAAAATGTATCACATGTTTGTATGGGATGCTGTGTCAAAATCTTATATAAGCACAGTCAATAATTTCTAAGAATTAATAGATGAAGGATTGAAAATAAGGATCTCAAATTACACACTTAGCCTTATCTCTAGTTTGTTAATAATGGTTGATACATAATTCCTATAATCAGCTTCTCTATTTGTGAAATGGGAATAATCATAACTCCCTCCCTCCCCCGTATTCAAAGGTGTAATGATAAATGGGTGGGTATAAGTTAATATATTATTAGTTTCTTTTTTAAAATCTATTTTAAAAATATCAAGTATTGAAAGTCTAGTAAAAATAATGGAGGTAGACTTCTTTCTGATACATTCAAACTTCAATAATATGAAATAATCATAAATCAGTGTTACAGGACATTTTAACAAAAATAAAATTTTATGTGAATCAAGCATATTCAATAGCATGCTGTTGACCAACCGTTGTGAGCAAATAGAACTCCTCAGAGGTTTTCTATAATATACATAACAATTATTTATAATTATCATAACTATTGTCTTATACAGAAATGTTTACCTAATATATTTTTAACCAGAATATTATAATTTCCATAATCATAAAGAAATTTGTCTAAAGTATGTTTTTAACCATAATCAGCTTTAATTTATTATTTTATTTTAATAATATTATTTTCTTACAAAATTTCATTAATAGCTAAGGGAAATGTAAACCTGGGCCTACCTTATCTGAACTTTTTACAAGTGCTGAATTAGCTAATGCTATATAAGTCTTTTTAGATTGTTTTGTTATTACTGCCAAAACAAAAGTTCTATGTTTTAAAACAATTTGACTAATATTCCACAGGTTATGATAGATAGATAACATTATGACATTTCAAATAATTCTTATTTACTTTGAATAGTAGATTAAAATCCCTGAAGACTTTTATTCATTTTTTTCCTTTTTTTTAATTGAAGTATAGTTGATTTACAACATTGGGTTAGTTTTGGGTATACAGCAGAGAGGTTCAGTTATATATATATTTTTCAGACTATTTTCTATTATAGGCTATTATAAGATATTGAATATAGCTCTCTATGCCATATAGTAAATCCTATTTTATGTATAATAGTTTGTATCTGTTAATCCCATACTCCTAATTTATCCCTCTCTCCTTCCTTTTCCCCTTTGGTAACCATAAGTTTCTCTGTTTCTGTTTTGTATATAGATAAATTTGTATTACTTTTTAGATTCCACATATAAGTGATAACATATAATATTTTTCTTTGTCTGACATACTCCACTTAGTATGATATTCTCTAGGTCCACCCACGTTGCTGCAAATGGCAATATTTCATTCATTTTTTATGGTTGAGAGGTATGCCATGATGGATAGATAGATAGATGATAGATAGATAGATAGATAGATAGATAGATAGATAGATAAATTATAGATATAGATAGATATCGCTATAGATAGATATCATCTTCTTAAACCAATCACCTGTTGATGGGACTAGGGTTGTTTACATGTTTTGGTTATTATAAATAATGTTGCTGTGAATATTAGGGTGCATGTATTTTTTTGAATTACACAAGTCAGAATGGCTATCATCAAAAAGTCTACAAATAATAAATATTGGAGAGGGCATGGAGAAACGAGAACCCTCCTACACTATTGGTGGGAATATACATTGGTGCAGCCCATATAGAAAACAATATGTAGGTTTCTTAAAAACTTAAAAATAGAGTTACCATGTGATCCAGTAATCCCCACTCCTGGGGATATATCTGGAAAAGATGAAAACTCTAATTTATTCATTTTAAGTCAATAGATTTTTCTTTTCATAAATTAAACTAATTTTTTTTCCATTATAAACTCTTGAACACAAGCCTTTTGTCACTGAAGCTGTTTAAAATATTTAATAACCAAATTACTACCCACAACACAGTGTGTCACCCTGTTATTGACACTAAAACATATGTATTCTTCCACAATGTATAAGCCACTAATAAGTGGTCCATAAGTACATTATTCCATTTCAAATTCCAGTACTGTCCCTCAAAATTGACAACATAACTCATGGGGGAACTTAATAAGCATAATATGATAGGTGAACTTGAAATGATTTGTTTTGATAGAAATTTCCAAATATACCTGCAGCATGTAGCCACAGCATTTAGAATGCCTTATTAATACAGCATAATGGATCCTGATGTGTTGTAGAATACTGGTGGTGATGTGCTGTGTTCACATTTATGTAGAAGGTTTGAACGACGCAGTTTCTTTACAATATTATAAGATACCCCAAAATTGCTTCAAGGAAGCTCTCAACTTTAGTATATCATCTGTAAGTTTAACTTTTGACATCAAAAAGTACAAACATCTCACAGGCTCAAAATATGTGAAAACTGTGCATTAGTTAGAAAGCCAGTCTTATAAAGAAACTGAAATCTGAACTGTTCCTCCATTTTAGTGTGCCTGTGGTTTCATACAGTGTTCATTATCATCTATTATTAATCAAGAGGTTTGACCTTTTCTTACCTTTTAGACCTTTTCATAATTAAACATCCTAAATCCTCAAAAAATATACTGTTGCCCCCTATGACTTATGGAAAGCTCTAAAAGCAAACAAAGGAGTCAGCCTGTGTAGAAATGACTGTTTATTAAGAAGCCCTAAAAATTTGAATTTTGTTTTGGGCTTCTTAAGCTTCCAATCTGCTCCAAGGCAAAATTCAGATGATTAACATTCCTCCTATATGTTTTAATGGTTTCTCTTTAACTCTCATTTCTTGATGATATGATTTCTCTTTGGTAAAGTCAAATAAGTCAACATTCAGATACTTGAACTGAAAAAAGAACGCAGAATGGGTATTCCCAAGAAAAGTTTTTAAGTCTTAAAATTTTCACTCTTGTTCCTACATACAAAGAATGAGTATTCCCAAGAAAAGTCCTTAAGTCTTAAAATTTTCACTCTTGTTTCTATATACAACATCTTAACCCCAAAACCTTTTCTTAAACCTTTAGCTTTGTCTTTTGATAAAGTGAAGACACAAGCACTGTTCTGTCTTGCAGCCTTGTGGGCAGAGGGAGCCTGCTCTGTCTGTGGATGGTTGAGACTCATTCACAGCAGGATTGCAAGTCTAGAGTTCAAAGTTCATGTTTCTTATGGACCCACCTACCATAGTGAGCACAGGAGAAAAAATCAAGAGATTGTAGAGAGTTTCTGTGAAGCTAATTTTTTTAATTTGAAGAAATGTTCCTTATTCTAAAACTGTATCTTTCGTACTCTTTTAGAATTAAAATATTTTCTCATATAAAATTGTGCAGATATAGATGGTAGTTATAAGGTTTTTGTGTATTTTTTATCATCCTGATTTGTTAAAATAAAAACAAATTCAAGTGGGTACCTGCATTTTCATTATTGCTGTTTTTCCAAAGATTGTAGTCTTGAGTCTGAAGTCACATGGAGATTTCACTCCAGTTCTGGATTTGCAGCCATCAAATCTACACATGTTATTTTATGCTCCCCAAGAGAAGCTAGAGACAAGAAGAGATGCTTAGTGCTGATAGTTGTGAATGTCACAGCTAATGGGGCACAAATGATTGTCCTTCATTCACTGAATTAATATTTACTGAGTGCCTACCACATACTAACCACTGGGGATATAGGTTTTAATTTTTAAACTTTTTTTTTAATTTAATTTTTAAATGGGATGCTCAGGGAAGGTCTCACTGAGAAGGTATTATTTGAGTGAAACTTGAAAGAGATGAGGAAGCTGTGTGGCTTTCTGAGGGAAAAGCATAGAAGGTAGAGGGAACAGCATGTGCAAAACCTTGAAGAGAGTATGCCTTGTATATTAAGGAATATAAATGAAGTCAGTTAACTAGAACAAAGTGAGCAAATTGTTGAGGAAAGGTAAAGAAGTCCAAGAAGTACAAGAGTGGGAGGAAAGTACCATTGTAAAAACTTTATTTTTTTTAAATTTCTACTTATTTTATGTATGTATGTATTTTATGTATGTACTCCCCAAGTGATATGGAAAGCTATCGGAGGATTTTGAGCAGAGATGTAGGATCATAGCAGGATCAATCTGACCACTGTGATGAGAATAGACTGAAAGGAGACTGGGGCCAAAACAGGAAAAGCTATTAGGAGGCTATTGCAATAACAGATGAGAGATTATGGTGATTTGGACCAGAGCAACAGTAGTGAATATGTTGAGAAGTGTCCACATTAATTTTGAAGGCAGAACCAAGAGAATGTAGAGAGTACAGGATCTAGCAATATTAGATCATACTTTCCTGGAATGTATGGATAAATGACTTCCTAGAGCATTTTACCAACAAATACTTTAACTGTAAGTTTGCTTAAGTAGGCCATGAGACAATCACATGATAATTTTCAACCCATACTCTCTTGATCTCTTCCAAAGATGTGGCAGCCACTCCTCTTCAAGGAGAAATGAAAGAGTGAAAGCAATGAGATACAACGGAAAGTGGAGTTTCATGTCCACAGAGTCTGGAACCAACAAATCATTGAATGATTCAAGAATTCTTGATGCAAATCTATTTCTAGAAAAATATGAAGCTGAGGAAAAAGAAAACCAAACCTTTGATAATCCTTAAGAGCCTTCTTAAAATATTTATTTTAATAGGAACTCAATAGGCACGTTATTTTGCTCTTTTTCCTCTTTTGCTTTATTCTGCCCAAAGCTAATGGAAGTCCAAATCCTTTTGAGGACTGCTGACTTCTTTTTAGCTTTGCCTCATCCAGATTTCCCCAAGGACAAGGACAATGTTCTCAGAGACATGAGAAAGTTTTTTTTCTAGATCCTTCTCTGCCACCACTGAGCTTCCCATAACTAGCCCTTTGCCTTGGGCAAGTCATATAAGCACACTGGCTCAGACTTTGTGTTCACATCAGAAGTTTGATTAAATTGCAGTATAATTCCTCCCAGCTGTAAAATGCTTTGATTCAACATAGATTAGAATTGGAAGTGAAATTTGCTTGCTGATAAGGTCACTTGATCTTCAAATTTACTAGTCTATGTTGTTTTGTTTAAAAAGATACTATTATGTTTATTTGTTAACATCTTTAAATTGGTTTGGAAAGTATAAAATATAATATGCAATAAACAAAGCTTCAATAAATAATGTATTAGGCCTATGTTTGAATTTTCTCATATGTCTAAAAGTTAACTTGGCTTTTCAGGAATAGAATCCATTGAATCCATTCTATTAACCCAAGTGCATCACCCTTTTAATATCTTTCCAAACTGAGAAAGCTTGAATTGCTTTCCATTGGGCCCAGAACTCTCTGATCTCAAACACTGGATCCTTATTCCGCATCACCAGCTCTAGACACCTCACAGAATTTCTATTATCCTAAGTTTCTGAGATTTGAAAAAAAAAAAAAGAGTGCTGATAGGTTCACATGTAAGTCCTCAGAGACATGGATTAATTAACCTTTGGCCAAATAAGAACAAGAAAAACAGTAAAGGAGACTCAGAGATTGCCTGGACAACTAAGACCACTTCACAGATAATACCTCTGGACTTTCACATGACCTCTCCCATTGATCATTTTTTTCTGTCAATGCTTTTGATCAGTTCTCAATGACAACATAAGAGAAATTCAAAAATTATGAGCTGCCTGCAATTCTTTATTTACCTCTGTTGTCCCCTGAACTTAGACTTAAAGCTGACCCCTATATTTTGGTTTTACTGCAAAGTTCTGGTTTACACCTGACACCCTAGTGTAATATTAACAGTGCCCCCTTTTACTCTTGAAAATATCTCAGTTTGCATGATAAATTGTACAATCATTCTACTTATAATAAGCAAGGTTAAATCTTGTTGGGCTAAGAAATGACCAATCCAGTCTGAATGAATTTGAGACGCAGATCACCGTCAGCCATGCTTGAAAAAATTTCCGATTATTCAATAGATGAATAGTCTATTACTAGTGATCAAGATGGCAAAGTAAGAAGATCCTGAGCTTAATCTCCTCCAAAGGACAAATCAAAACTACAACTACATATAAAATAACTATCTCTGAAAACAACCTGAAGACTAGCAGAACAGCTCCTCTATAATTAAGGATGTAAAGAAAAGAACCTCACCAGGATGGCTAGGAGAAGAAGAAAATTGATCTAATCAAGGTCCACAATGCCCAGCAGGCAACCCAAAAGAGGAAGGGGCTATCACAAACTCAGAGGTCCTCCCTAATAAGCAAGGGGTTCAAGCCCCACATTGGGCACCCCAACACCAGGGGCCATCACCGGAAAGATGAGCCCCATTAACTGGTTTTGAAAACCAGTTTACCACAGGGAGAGCCAGAGGGCTGTAGGAAACCAGACTTTGCTCCTGAAGGGCACAAACACAAATTTACTCTCTCCAAGTCCCAACACAGAGGCAGCAGACTGAAAAGCACCTGGTACTCTAGCCAGCCTGCCAAGTCCACCCTAGCACAGCCCCAGCCCATATTTGGCTCCAACACCCCCTGCCAAAGCTGCAACTCCCAGTGCACCCCAGGAGAAGGCCCATCCCATGCCAGGCTTCAGCTCTAGCCGCTCCAGCTCCAGCACCCCTACCAAGGCAGCAATCCTGGTGAGTCCCAGATAAAGCCCCAGCCCACACTCACTTCAGCTCCAGGCCTCCCACAAAAGCCACTGAGTATATGCGATAAGTAAGTAAGCACTCATGAACTATGGTTCATGCAGTTCCTTCTTAGAGGGAATGCTTTCATTTGTCAAAGCAAAGAAGAAAAATAATTGATCATTAACTAGTCATGATGTGTTTATCTGTAAAATGAATGATAAGAATTATTTAAATACTTTGGGAATCTACATATACATACTTCTTTTGTATATATAATGGTTCTTTGTTAATAATTCTAAAAATTAGGAAACTTGTATTTGGAATTTGGAAAACAAACCCCATTTTTAAATTACTGATTTTTCTAATGTCCATTACATGTAAATTGTTTTGACAACATCTGCAGTTAGTTTTGAAGAAGAGAAGAAGAAATTATTTTTACATGTATTCATATGAAATTTCAGAAAGTATTTTCATATGTATTCATAACTTGATTCTTAACGAAATGGAACTGAGATGGTTTTAAAATATAATGAAAACATATATACATAATATACTATGGAAGGCACATATATGGAATTACATATTTATGTAATTATACACATATGTATATATGCATTATATATATATCTGAATATCACACACATATATGTATATTATTTTAAAAGAAATAAAAGACAAAGGCATGAAAAACAAGGAAAGAACAACTATGGAAACACAAGGGCTAATACAGTTATAATAATTGAATATAGCATTTGTCCTGAACTGCTTGGTAATCAGTGCGGACAAAAGGAAAAGTATTGGTTGTGTAATCCCTGTTACCATAAAATATTGAGTTTACAAGTTCTCCAAGAAAGATCATCCTGATGATGAAGTCATAAAAATAGGTTAAACGTGAGACTTATTTGGAGGACATTGGGTAAAATATATTTTCTTTAGAGATAGTTTACAACAAATGCAGAAACGGTCTAAATAGTGTTTCTCAATAAAAGTTGAATATATAACATTATAGGATATTTGTGAACCCAATTCTGTAGGTGGGGCTAAGCAGGTGCCATCCAGTAACCCATTTTGACACAGGCTATATTGCAAAATGTGTAAGCAACTAAAGGGTAAAACCAATCAACCTCTTTTTCTCTATCAGCACTTAATGAAAGGATAGCAGATTATTCAAGAGTATATTTAATAAGGTCTTAAAACACTGTTTTTTGGGTTTTGTTTTTTATTACTGACTGAGACAGCATCCATATGTTTTGAGAATCAGATGATCAGGTGGCAGGATGAGATATTTTATTTTGAATGCCGAAAAGTTACAGAAAATGTATCCCCATCTCCTTGTAGCAAATAATTTGTAGACAAAGCTGGAATGTTTCCCACAAAGCATCTTTGTACCTGTCAAGTCAAACATTTGTATACTTGCTAGACTGTAACCCCAAAATTCCAAATCATAAGGGAGAAATATTTAGATTTGGAAAACTTTAATAACAAGTATTAAAACTGATCAACTTGAGTCACTGAAAATCCCTTATTGAGGTCCCTATAGACTATCTGGTTATGAATCACTTAACCATCTGGTGTGCCTGCCAGCCTGGGTGAACTAGAAAATGTACTCAATGTAATTTTAAACTTGCTGGATGAAGTTTTGTAGAATTAAACAATTTAATTTTGGATAATGTCTAACGAATATAATTTTAATTTTGACAGTTTTTTTTGGTCAAGTAAGCCAATCTTTGTGGCAGCAATTGGATGACAAAAGCCTTTGTCTTTTCAAATCATATCTGTTTCATAAAAATGATATATCACTAACATAATGGAGAATGTTTGCTTATTATTTATTATAAAATAGCCTTTGTCTAAAATGTAAAAGGAATACAAGATCATTAAGGTACAACCCCAAAATAAGGAGGGCCCAAATACAGCTCTTTTTTATACTCTTTGAAATTATAAACTGTTGCATTAGATCTTCTTAATTTTTGAAGCAATATTAAAATGTAGCATATTTGGAAGTAGTGATATCTTGGATAAAGGGTTAGTTCACAGGCTTTTCTGACCACAGAAAGAAATAATCACACAGCTAAAGTAACAAACTGTCTTATGCAGTTTTTGGAATTTATATTAAAGTGAGAGATGTAACAGGATAAGTAGAATAATCATACCTATAAATTCCTTCTACCAAACATGTATTTCTTTGGACTCAAATTACTTCAGTTAGTTGCGATCCTGGGAGGAAACAAACAGTGCACTGTAACTGGGTAATTGCTATGGTCTGAATATTTGTGTTCCACCCCCTTCCAAAATTCATATGTTGAAATCTTAACTCCCAGTGTGAAGGTATTAAGAAGTGGAACCTTTGGAAAGTGATTAGGTCATGAGGGTGGAGCCCTCATGATTGGCATTAGTGCCCTTAAAAGAGATCCCAGAGAGCTAGCTCACTCTCCTTCTCCTCCTGCCATGTGAAGTTACAGTGAGGAAACAGCTGTCAATGAATAACCTGGCCCGCACTGTGGGCCATGATCTAATCTGTCCCAGTGCCATGGTCTTAAACTTCCCAGACTCCAGAACTGTGAGAAATAAATGTTTGTTGTTTAAAAGTCACTCAGTTTATGTTATTTTTGTTATAGCAGCCAGAGCAGACTAAGACAGTAATCAAGAACTGCTTAAAAAGTTGTTGGCAGGGTTTAGGGACACCAACAAGAAAAAGGATGGTGCTATAGCCTCAAGCTAGCAACAGCAGGGAGACTTTACCTCCATAAATGTGAATGCACAAGAAAGTGGAGCATATGTTTGTATGGAGAGTGCTGAATGGCAGGTTATTTAATGGATGCAGTCACCCCACATCGACCTGGCAAGAAAGGAATCATGGAAAGAATAGCCCAACCTCACTATTCTCCAGCTCTTTGGTAATCTTGCAACTGACTTCCTTTAATCAACTCAACTGGAAGTCAAATATCATAAATTCAGACCATATTGGTCAGGCTTCTCTTCCATCAACCGAAGGCAAGACGGGGAAAAATGAAAAGTGTATCTGCTAACCCCAAACTCCCAATCCATCCCTCCCCAGCTCCCCCTCCCCCTTGGAAACCACAAGTCTATTCTCTATGTCTGTGAGTTTGTTTCTGTTTTGTAGATAGGTTCATTTGTGTCATATTTTAGATTCCATGTATAAGTGGTATCATATGGTTAGCAGATAAAAACTATTATATATAGAATGGAAAAACAACAAGGTCCTATTTTATAGCACAGGGAACAATATTCAATATGCTGTGATAAACCATAATGGAAAAGAATATAAAAAAGAATGTATACATATGTATAACTGAATCACTTTGCTGTATAAAAGAAACTAACACAGCATTGTAAGTAAACTATACTTCAATTTTTTAAAAAGCATATCCGGATGGACAATCCAGCACAATTCCCAAAGAAGCACTTAGCATAAAATCTGAGTAGAGATAACTAGCAAGATAATGTCTATAGTTTTGAATTTACAAGCTTGTCTTTTTTAAAATGAATAGCTAATTGAGTATTGGAGTGGTCAATTTGGCAATGATGCTGAACTACCTGTTTAAACAAATCAGCAGCAGCAGCACAGCCAAAGTAGTTTTAGTGTGAAGTAATGGATCAAATGAGGTAGGACCAGTGTACATGCCTCAGATAAGGAGAGTGCTAAGCTATATAAACTTGGAAGCGGTTGTTCTAGGACTAGTAAACTAAGATAAATAGAACCTCAAACAACAGTAGTGATCCCTTCCTTTCTGCAACCTCGACTACCAAAGATATGTTATGGATATAAATACCTCAAGCTTTACATTCATAATTAGCCCTAAAAACCAACCCTAGGATTTCCTACTGGAATTTATCATTCTCAAAAAAATTTTAACAAAGTTTCTAAAAGGATTTGATGCTAATAAATCAGTGTATTTTCTGTGTTCTATATGTCTTACTACCTTATTAAACTTTCCAGTTTTAGAGAGATGATAACGAATGTTTTCCCAAATAGAAAGCAAATAAAATGGTTTAACATTATGAATATCTATTGACACATAATACAGAACTACTTCTATGGAGTTGAAACAGTTGAAATGGAGCTTTAGAAGCCATATATTGATTACAATATTGTTTACAAGAACAAAAAAGAGAACAATCTTAATAAGGATACAAATGAACTTTAGAAAACCATCATTAAATAATATTAAGCAGCCTTTAAAATAGTGCTTGTTAGGTTTTTAATAGCAGAGATAAATAATTATTTTAAGAAACAAAAATATGCATACAACTTTAGCATTCATGTTGGTGAGAATATAAATGAGAAGAACTAGAAGAAATTCAATAAATATTAATAGATAGTTTGGATTGTGGATATATGGTTGACTTTTTAAATTTTTTATTGGAGTATAGTTGATTTATAATGTTCTGTTAGTTTCATGCATACAGCAAAATGAATCAGTTATACATATACATATATTCACTCTTTTTTAGATTATTTTCCCATATAGGCCATTACAGAGTATTGAGTAGATATCCTGTGCCATACATTAGGTCCTTATTAGTTGTCCATTCTATATATAATAGCGTGTATATGTCAATCCTAATCTCCCAAATTATCTCACCCCCAGCCTTACCCTCCGATAATCATAAGTTTGTTTTCTACAACTGTAACTCTATTTCTCTTTTGTAAGTTCATTTGTAGCCATTTTTTAGATTCCACATGTAAGCAATATCACATATTTATCTTTTCCTGTCTGACTTATTTCACTCAATATGACAATCTCTAGGTCCATCCATGTTGCTGCAAATGGCATTATTTTGTTCTTTTTTATAGCTGAGTAATATTCCATTATATATATATATATATGTACCACATCTTCTTAATTCATTCCTCTGTGGTTGGATATTTAGGTTGCTTCCATGTCTTGGCTATTGTAAATAGCACTGCAATGAATATTGGGGTGCATGTATCTTTTGAATTATGGTTTTCTCAGGATACATGCCCAGGAGTGGGATTGCTGGATCATATGGTAGCTCTATTTTTAGTTTTTTAAGGAATCTCCATACTGTTTTCCATAGTGGCTCTACCAGTTGGCATTCCCACCAACAGTGTATGAGGGTTCCTTTTTCTCCACATTCTCTCCAGCATTTATTGTTTATAGATTTTTTGATGACGGCCATTCTGAAGGGTGTGAGGTGATACCACATTGCAGTTTTGATTTGCTTTTATCTAATAATTAGTGATGTTGAGGATCTTTCCATGTGCTTTTTGGCCATCTGTATGTCTTCTTTGAAGAAATTTCTATGTAGATCTTCCACCCATTTTCTGATTGGGTTGTTTGTTTTATTGATATCGAGCTACATGAGCTGTTTGTATATTTGGGAGATTAATCCCTTGTCGGTTGCTTCATTTGCAAATGTTTTCCCCCATTCTGTAGGTTGTCTTTTCATTTTGTTTATGGGTTTTTGCTGTGCAAAACATTTTAAGTTTAATTAGGTCCCATTTGTTTATTTTTGTTTTTATTTTCATTACTCTAGGAGGTGGATCAAAAAAGATCTTCCTGCAATTTATGTCAGAGAGTGTTCTGCCTATGGTTTTCTCTAAGAGTTTTATAGTATCTGGCCTTACATTTAAATCTTTAACCCATTTTGAGTTGATTATTTTTTGGTGTTAGGGTGTGTTCTAATTGCATTCTTTTACATGTGGCTGTCCAGTATTCCCAGCACCACTTACTGAAGAGATGGCCTTTTCTCCACTGGATATTCTTGCCTCCTTTGTCATAGATTAGGTGATCATAGGTGTGTGGGTTTATCTCTGGGCTTTCTATCCTGTTCCATTTATCTACATTTCTATTTTTGTAACAGTATAATACTGTTTGATTACTGTAGCTCTGTAGTATAGTCTGAAGTCAGGGAGCCTGATTCCTCCAGCTGTGTTTTTCCTTCTCAATATAGCTTTGGCTATTCAGGGTCTTTTGTGTTTCCATACAAATTGTAAATTTATTTTTTCTAATTCTGTGAAAAATGCCATTGGTAATTTGATAGGGATTGCATTGAATCTGTAGATTGCTTTGGGTAGTATAGTCATTTTGACAATATTGATTCTCCAATCCAAAAACATGGTATATGTCTTCATCTGTTTGTGTCATCTGTTATTTCTTTCATCAGTATCTTATAATTTTCCGAGTACAGGTCTTTTGCCTCCTTAGGTAGGTTTATTCCTAGGTATTTTATTCTTTTTGATGCAAGGATAAATGGGATTGTTCCCTTAACTTCTCTTTCTGATCTTTCGTTGTTAGTGTGCAGGAATGCAAAAGAATTCTGTGTATTAATTTTGTATCCTGCAACTTTACCAAATTCATTGATGAGCTCTAATAGTTTTCTGGTAAGATCTTTAGGATTTTCTATGTATAGTGTCATGTCATCTGCAAACAATCACAGTTTTACTTATTTTTCCAATTTGGATTCATTTTATTTCTTATTTTTCTCTGATTGCCAAGGTTAGGACTTCCAAAAATATGTTGAATAAAAGTGGTGAGACTGGACATCCTTGACTTGTTCCTGATCTTAGAGGAAATGCTTTCAGGTTTTCACCATTGAGAATGATGTTTGCTGTGGGTTGGTTGTATATGGCCTTTATTATGTTGAGGTAAGTTCCCTCTATACCCACTTTCTGGAGAGTTTTTATCATAAATGGGGTTGAATTTTGTCAAAAGCTTTTTCTGCATCTATTGAGATGATCATATGGTTTTTATTCTTCAGTTTGGTAATGCGGTGTATCACATTGATTGATTTGCGTATATTGAAGAATGCTTACATCCCTGGGATAAATCCCACTTGATCATGGTGTACGATCCTTTTAATGTGTTGTTGGATTTGGTTTGCTAGTATTTTGCTGAGTATTTTCGTGTCTATGTTCATCAGCGATATTGTCCCATAATTTTCCTTTTTTGTGATATCTTTGTCTGGTTTTGGTATCAAGGTGATGGTGACCTCATAAAATGAGTTTGGGTGTGTTCCTTCCTCTTCAATGTTTTGCAAGAGCTTCTGAAGGGTAGGTGTTAACTCTCCACTAAATGTTTGATAGAATTTGCCTGTGAAGCCACCTGTTCCTAGACTTTTGCTTGTTGGAAGATTTTTAATCACAGTTTCAATTTCATTACTTGTGATTGGTCTGTTCATATATTTTATTTCATCCTGGTTCAGTCTTGGAAGGTTGTACCTTTCTAAGAATTTCTCCACTTCTTCTATGTTGTCCATTTTATTGGCATATAGTTGCGGGTAGTAATTTCTTATGATCCTTTGTACTTCTGTGGTGTCCATTGTAACTTCTCCTTTTTCATTTCTAATTTTATTGATTTGAATCCTTTCCCTTTTTTTCTTGATGAGTCTGACTATAGGTTTATCAATTTTGTTTATCTTTTCAAAGAACCAGCTTTTAGTTTTATTGATCTTTGCTATTGTTTTCTTTGTCTCTATTTCATTCATTTCTGCTCTGATTTTTATGGTTTCTTTCCTTCTACTAACTTGAGGTTTTGTTTGCTCTTCTTTCTCTAATTTCTTTAGGTGTAAGGATGGGTTGTTTACTTGAGATTTTTCTTGTTTCTTGAGGTAAGACTGTATTGCTATAAACTTCCCTCTTAGAACTGCTTTTGCTGTGCTCCATAGGTTTTGGATCATCGTGTTTTTGCTGTCATTTGTCTGGACGTATTTTATTTCCTCTCTGATTTCTTCAGTGATCCATTGGTTATTTAGTAATGTATTATTTAGTCTCTGTGTGTTTCTGTTTTTTACAATTTTTTTTCCTGTAATTGATTTCTAATCTCATAGCGTTGTGATCAGAAAAGATGCTTAACATGATTTCAATTTTCTTAAATTTACTGAGGCTTGCTTTGTGACCCAAGATGTGATCTATCCTGGAGAATGATCTGTGTGTACTTCAGAAGAAAGTGTATTCTGCTGCTTTCATATGGAATGTCTCATAAATATCAATTAAGTCTATCTAGTAGAATGTGTCATTTAAGGTTTGTGTTTCCTTATTAATTTTCTGTTGGGATGATCTGTCCACTGGTGTAAGTGGGGTGTTAAAGTCCCCACTGTTATTGTGTTACCATTGATTTCCCCTTTTATGGCTGTTAGCATTTGCCTTATGTGTTGAGGTGATCCTATATTGGGTGCTTTTATATTTCCAATTGTTATATCTTTTTCTTGGATTGATCCCTTGGTCATTATGTAGTGTCCTTCCTTGTCTCTTGTAACAGTGTTTATTTTAGTATATTTTGTCTGATATGAGTATTGCTACCCCAGCTTTCTTTTGATTTTGATTTGCATGGGAAAATCTTTTCCCATCTCCTCACTTTAAGTCTGTATGTGTCCCTAGGTCTGAAGTGAGTCTCTTATAGACAGTGTATACACAGGTCTTGTTTTTGTGTCCATTCAACCAGTCTATGTCTTTTGGTTGGAGAATTTAATCCTTTTACTTTTAAGGTAATTATTGATATGTATGTTCCTATTGCCGTTTCCTTAATTGTTTGGGGTTTGTTTGGGTTTTCTTGTGGTTTGATGACCATCTTTAGTGTTGTGTTTAGGTTGCCTTTTCTTTTTTGTGTGTGTATCTTTGTAGTTTTTTCATTTGCATTTCCCATGAGGTTTGATAAAGCAGTCTATATGTATACAAGGTTGTTGTCAGTTGCTGGTCCCTTAATTTCAAATGTAATTCCCATTTCCTGCATTTGTACTCTCCTCTTCTCACAGTTGCTGGTTTTGATATCATATTTGCATATGAATGACTTCCTACTTTGACATTACATTTGCCTTCACCAGTGGGCTTTCCCATTTGTGATTTTCTTTTTTCTAGTTGTGGCCTTTTTTTTTTACCCCCTGCCTAGGGAAGTTCCTAGGCATTTGTTGTAAAACTCATTTGGTGGTGCTGAGTTCTCTTAGCTTTTGTTTGTCTGTAAAACTGTTGATTTCTCTGTCGAATCTGAATGAGAGCCTTGCTGGGTAGAGTATTTTTGGTTGTTGGTTTTTCCCTTCATCACTTTAAATATATCATGGCACTCCCTTCTGGCCTTCAGAGTTTCTGCTGAAAAATCAGCTGATAACCTTATGGGGATTCCCTTGTATGTTATTTGTTGCTTTTCCCTTGTTGCTTTTAATATTTTTCTTTGTATTTAATTTTTTTTTTGTATTTAATTTTTATTAGTTTGATTAATATACATCTTGACATGTTTCTCTTTGGGTTTATCCTGTATGGGACTCTCTGCACTTCCTGAACTTGGGTGACTATTTCCTTTCCCATGTTAGGGAAGTTTTTGACTATAATCTCTTCAAGTAATTTTTCAGGCCCTTTCTCTTTCTCTTCTTCTGGGAGCCCAATAATGCTTATGTTGGTGTGTTTAATGTTGTCCCAGATGTCTCTAAGACTGTCCTCATTTCTTTTTATTGTTTTGTGTTTATTTTGTTCCATGGCAATGATTTCCACCACACTGTCTTCCAGCTCTTTTATTCTCTCTTCTGCCTCAGTTATTCTGCCACTGCTTCCTTCTAGTGTATCTTTCATTTCAGTTATTGTGTTTTCATCTCTGCTTGTTCTTCAGTTCTTCTAGGTCTTCGTTAAACACTTCTTGTATCTTGTTGATCCATGCCTCCATTCTTTTTCTGAGGTCTTGGATCATCTTTACTATCATTATTCTGAATTATTTTTCTGGTAGATTGTCTTTCTCCTTTTCATTTAGTTTTTCTTATAGGTTTTTATCTTTCTCCTAAGTCTGCAACATATTTCTCTGTCATCTCATTTTGTCTAACTTACTGTGTTTGTGGTCTCCTTTCTGCAGGCTGCAGGATCTTAGTTCTTCTTGCTTCCAGTGTCTGCCCCCTGGTGGGTGAGGTTGGCCCAGAGGTTTATGCCAGTATCCCTTTGATAGGGGGTTCAACTGGTGTTGTATTGACCAGAACCTCCCCTGGATATATAGTGGGATCTCCCCTTTGCTCTGTGGTTGTCAATGCCCTGTCAAGGGTGGGGTTTGCTCCCTAGTTGTTGAAGTAGAGGCCCCTAGATCTGTGTCTTAGCTGTGTTTCTGATCTGCAGTGTGAGGTAGGTGAGATTGGAGCACTCCAACCAGGAGAGAAGCCACTGAGTATTCCTCCTTTGGAGATGTTCACCTGTGTATGTGTTCTGTTGTGTCCCTTTTGTTGGCTTTGCTCTCAGTCCCACCTTAACTGTGGGTATGCCAGCAATTGGCCCTGCTGACCCTCAGATGTTGTTTTCACCAGGCCACTGTTGCAGATCCACTGAGGTCAGGTCCCAGGACTGCCGTAGTCATTCACCTGGACCTGCTTGGGAGCTATAGAGTCAGCTCAGACTCTGGCCTGGCCCAACCCCCAGTGTATGTGTCCACAAATCCCACAGCTGCTAAAGCCAGACCCTTCTCAGCTGCAGGAGCACTTGTTGTACTTTTGGATATTCTGCAGGTGCTGAATTTAGGAAACCATCAGCAGAGGTGTAACTCTGCAGTTCGTGCAGCTGTGAGGAGAGATTTCAGCTCTTCCTCCTTAGTCACACGAGCCGACTGCAGTAGGAGCCCTCCCTAGTGCCCATGGAGTCATGGCTCGGTGCATGGGGAGAGAGATTGCAATGGTGGCCCTGCCTCTTGCACATCACTCAACAATGGCACTTCACTACTTTGGTGATCTGGGCTTCCTCCATGAGCATTCCTGGTTGTGGACCTACTCACTCCCATCCCCTCAGGCTGTCTCCTCATAGCCAACTGCAGTCCCCTCCCCAGGTCTGCTCTCCAAACCAGTACCCAGCCCCTATGCACATCAGTGGACACCCAATCCAGGCTGTGGCACACAGAGCTGTGGCACAGACCATCTGTGTAGGTCTCACTCTGTTCTGCCTGCCACAGACTGGTTGCTGGGTTCTCCTCTGAGCCCCCAAATCTCTCCTTCTGTCCCAGCTGATATCCCCAGTGGTGAGGTCTTCCCCAGATGTGGAAACCTCTCCTCACCTTCAGCTCCCTGCCAGAGACCCAGGTCTTGTCCCATTCCTCTCCTCTTCCTTTTCCCTTCTCCTTTCTTTCATCCTAACCAGTTACATGTGGATCTTTCTTGTCCTTTTAGGTGTCTGAGTTTCTCTGCTAGTGTTCAGCAGGTGCTTTGTGAGAATTGTTCCATTTGTAGATGTATTCTTGATGTGTTTGTAAGTAGAGATGAATTCCACATCCTCCTACTCCTCTGCCATCTTGAGGATCTATATGGTTGATTTTTTTATTTTTGTTTTACTTTGTGCATATCTCTTGCTATCTCTTTCTTTCTATCTCTCTCTCACCAGATAGTTAGATAGATAGACAGTTACATAGATAGATAGAGATTTGGATGAATTACTTTTAGAAATAGGAAAACATTAAATAGCTACAGTTGATAAAAACCCATGGAAACATTTAAAATTGTCTTCCAGTATCAGAAAGTTGCAAAGGTGTACATACTTGAGCACAGTCTTTCTTCTAAATTTTGTGCTGATTTGCCATCTGAGATATTTTTGAGTGACAGCAGAAACGTTTCGATCACCTGATCAAGGCTTATATTCAAGAAAGACCCAAGACAGTTCCTGTCATGGAAGAGAAGTTAACTCATCTCACACTTTACCTGCTCTCAGCTGTAACAGTGTGTTAAAACTGAGATTAGAGCCTTTTGAGGCAAAAGAAAGACAAATACGCAAAAGCACATTTATTTTATATGATTAAATCTCTCAAATGACACATTTGGTTTATTTTCAAGTTTAAGATATTCTTTGTTCATTTACATTTACATTATTTAGGAGCCTTTAAAATTTTTAGACTGATGCTTGAATGTAAAGACCTAAGTAAATGTGTGCGTGCGCACACATACACATGCACACACCCACACACAAAGAAAAGAGAAATCAGTTTGATTTTATGTGCAGTTTTAAATGTACATGGAAGGATTTTTGCCAGAAAGAGAACACTCCAATACTATTTGGTTTCTCTTTATAAAAGCCAAAAAGCTATATTGCAATTTAGTAATTACATATTTATTGAAAACAAAAATGATTTGTAACATTTTAGCCTGCTTTTATTCCTCACCAATTTATCAATGAACATAGATTTGATCTGAATTACATTTTAAAATGAAAAATTATGTTGTTGTTTATAATAAGAAAAAAGTTGAAATAACCTAAATGTTAAATAAAATTTGACACACCATGCGATAGCATACTCTGTTACCATTAATAATCATGATATAGTCCTATGTTTTTGACCTGAAAAGATACAAATGATCTATTATTAAAGAAAAATGAGGGTTACAAAAAAAGCATGTGTATAGAAATGATATTCTTCCCTCCAGGACCATGCTGCACCAGTGATCATTTTGAATGACCAGTATTACATGATTTGTTAAATATTTTGGATATCATGCCTATATGTATAGTAAATCATTTTGTAAAGTGAAATGTAATTAGTGTAAATAATCTTAAGTGTAGTAAGATGAAATGATAGATAAAGAAGGGAAAGAGGGATAGATGGATGGGGAGAAACAGAAAGAAATAGAGGAGAAAGAAAATGAGAAGAATGGGAGAGAGAAAGAAAGAGAGACTTCTGGATCCTCATTTTATGTGTAATATTTCATAGTCTCTAGTCTTCAGCTACTGGTTTTGCCACTGACTTCTTAAGAGGTGTCTAGCATCTCCTCTACCTAAGACTCAGTTCCCTTATTTATAAAATAAGAGTTTTCTTCTCTCTTTAAATATTTATGATTGCTAAATATGAAAATAGCGCTCAGCCGCATTCAGTAACTACTCAGCCATATTCAATAATTTTAAATTATTTTCCTACAGGCCTCCAACATTTACAAACACACCTTCCCATTCCCTACCTGGGCCACTTGTGATCATTAGCTTACATTTGGTAGCATAATAATAGTTGCTTTGCATTTAGTGCAATAATATTTGAAACATGGCATCATAATACAATAAAAGTATACTCATCAGAGAAAGATATACCATGATTTTAGTGTTCAGTCTTATCTTTCTTGGATCCAAAGTAAAACAGGAGACATGTTTGGCTAAATTTTTATTCATACTGTTTTACAAAAGGATCTAGATTAGGAGGATCTAGATTCGAATCTTGATTTAGAGAGGCAAACCCTTTCTTCATTTGCATTATAAAAGGAATTTATCAAGGTTCTTTCTTCTACAAGGGCCATTATGAATGCTTTATTACCTTGCAAAATATCTGATGCTGAGGTCCAAATAAATAAGTAGAATATAAAGATTCATATCTGATAATTAGATCCTTGGTGAACAGCATATTCTTTAGATCACTTTCTTCAAATAGTGACTGCTAGCTGGAATTTTATAACAGGAATATGAGACAGTGATATGCAGGAAAGTATACTAATTTAGAAGTCAGGAGACCTCTGTTTTGGTGTCTACCATACCTAGCACTTACATCTTGGTAAGTCATTTTTTTGGGGGGTGGGGACAACTTTCTTCAAATAGTGACTGCTAGCTTGAATTTTATAACAGGAATATGAGACAGTGATATGCAGGAAAGTATACTAATTTAGAAGTCAGGAGACCTCTGTTTTGGTGTCTACCATACCTAGCACTTACATCTTGGTAAGTCATTTTTTTGGGGGGTGGGGACATTCATTCCCTCAAGTTCAAGAATTTGGACTACATTATCCCTAAAGTCTCTTTGGGTTGCAAATAGTCAATGAGATCTTAGATTTGCTAGGGGAGCAGAATTGCATTCCCAATTGCAGAGACACTCTATATACTTTATGTAAAAGATATACAGATGGCAAAAATCAACATTCTGTTACAAAATTCAGAATCCAACTTATACTCTCTTCTGGACCCAAGACCACCCCACATCTACAAAGAGGTGAGTCCCAGGATAAAATAAAAGTATTTTTTGAACTCTAGAGTTTTTCAATTTGATTAAAAAAAAAAAAAAAAAAAAAAACTTTTTTCCCAGATCGTACTGAAATAGTGCAATTTACAAAAATTGCTAGAATTATCAAGGAGGTATCATAAAATGCAACCCATGTTTAAAGAAGTCAGCATTATTTGAGGAAATATTGCATATAGACTCATTTAATTCTAAGTATCTATCTGCAAATGGGCATAATTTCAGAAATGGACTATAATATATTTTCACAAACTCCAGCACTAAAAGCTTTTTAGAACAAAGACAATAGTTGAGTTCAAGTATTATCTTTTTTTTTTTTTTTTTTTGGCTGCGTTGGGTCTTTCTTGCTGTGTGCGGGGATTCTCTAGTTGTGACAAGCAGGGGCTACTCTTTGTTGCAGTGTGCAGGCTTCTTGTTGTGGTGGCTTCTCTTGTTGTGGAGCACAGGCTCTAAGCACATGGTCTTCAGTAGTTGGAGCACACCACTCAGTAGTTGCAGCATGTGGGCCCCTAGAGTGCACGGGCTTCAGTAGTTGTGGCACTCAGGCTCAGTAGTTGTGATGCACGGGCTTAGTTGTTCTGTGGCACGTGGGTTCTTCCTGGGCCAGGGATCGAACCTGTGTCCCCTGTATTGGCAGGCGGATTCTTAACCACTGTGCCACCAGGGAAGTCCAAGTATTATAATTACATTAATAACATTATGAACCTTGAGGGAACACTTGGTGTTTAAAATAGTCAGAATATAATATAATTCAAATTTTACATTTTAAAAACACATAATGAAGAAATTTGTACCAACTTTATGAATTAATTCATCGGATGCTTTACAATAACTAAACTAATAAAAATCAAATTCACTAACAATAAATTTGATAGTGACTTATTAGTTTCATCAAAATGAACCTTGAAAACCTTGAGTTTCAGTCAAGATGTCAGTGGTACATAGACAATCTATAGATTGTTGATTCAGAAACCAAAGCAGACACTGATTTACTGACTTATTGCCATATTGCAAATAGCTGATTGAAAAAATGAATAGCTTGATCTGACTTTTCATCCTGATTATACAAACTTGGCTCAAATTTGTTACAGTAATAAAAGTGTATACAATTGTTTCTAAATCCATTACAATTTCCAGGCAACCTTATTCTAATTAAAAATAAAAGTACTTTTTGGTTTTACTATCTTAATACCTATTCAAATAAATCGCCTACATTAATCCCTCTGTCAGCAAAAGCCATCCCATACTGTGATTCAAGTATAACTTATGAAATACTGCTGTAGGGTTTTGTGACTCCTTCTAGAAGGGAAGAACTTGGGCAAGCATGTAGATCGATCTAAACAGTAATTCAAAAGCTTTTTCACCAGAGTTTACCTAATTCTATGATTTAATGTTTGATATCCTTACAGAGAGAAAGCAGTTGATGGTATGTCCTGAGCAGTGCAGGGACGACATCATTAACCAAACTTGACCACAGGACAGCATTCACAGGCTATTGTCAACGAAGAAACTTTGTGTTATTGTAATCTTTTCAGTGGTTGTAACATTTGGATCAGATCTGCCAGAAATTCTTGGGGAGCCGGTACTGAAGGGAAGGTGCTTCATTTCTCTGTGAACCTGGAATTAAAGCAGCAAGCATATCCCCAGCATGAATAGAGGACACAGCACTCCTTGGAAATATCCATGGTACCTAGGAGTGTTTCACAGTCAGGGATATTTCTGTGGCAGAAATTAATTCTTAATAGGGGAATAAAATTAACCCAAACAGAATAGAGTTAAGTGTTTGTTGTATTACAGACCATATCATAGAGGAGAATAAAAGGCAGACTTTAATATCAGACAGAATGAGGCTCTACCAATCAATAGCTAAGTAGTTTTGGTCAAGAATTTAACTTCTCTATCATCAGTTTTCTTTATACAAAATGAAGACAATAAAACCATCACCATGCCCATAAAACAATTACTACAGTCTATTATGGATTGTGTAGACCGTCAATGATTGTTAGTTATTTTTATTATTATCTTTATTATTATTAAGCTTGATCAAATGAAGGAGGGGTTATATAAAAAGGCAGGATTTTTACCCTGCCATTCAATTCAATATAACTCATACTGACCATATTCTTTCCTTTGTGTGAAAAAAAAAAAAAAAACTAGAGAAACAAAAATAAGAACTCATCTCATACTTAAAGAGAACTAGACAGGTAAACTAGAAATTGCAATTATTGTAATTCAAACCCTTGAGATAAATAACTGTGACTCATTGTATACTTAGTACTTTCAAAAGTAGCATATAGTGCTTACTTGATAAAAAATGTAATTAATTCAGTGAGACATGAGGTATAATTATTGTACAGATAGCTAGGGAAATATAAAGGAAAAAGACAACAACTCAATATAAGAAGGTCAGAGAAGTCTAAAATGGCCTAGAGCTAAAGCTGAGGCTTAAAGTAGGATTAGAAATTGCAAGTGAGGATAAAGAATACAGACTCTCTTAGCACAAGGAACTGCCATTGCAACGCATTAAGGCAAGAGAGAACCTGGTTTATTCAGCAATCTACCAATCTTTAGTATTACTTGAGTGATGCATACCTAAGAAAGATTGGTTTGGAAAGATAAGCACCCCTCCCACTGTCATCTCCAGTTATTTCTGTCCTGTTCTTCCTTCATTTTTCCTCATAGCATTTACCACCTATTGTCATTATACTATAAATGTATTTGTATATTTGTTTGTCTGGCTCAGCCACTGGAGTGTAAACTTTATGAAGATAGGCATCTTTTACTGTTTTTATTATTTCTATACCTGCAGCCTCTAGAGCAATGGCCTGACATATAGTAGACCCTCAGTAAATATTCATTGAATGAAAAATGAAAGAATAAGTAGGGATTTGCTTATTAAAGACCTTAAATATAATATTTAGGAAGAAATATCAGGATTGACTTGGTATAAGGGTAGAGAAGAGTGCCAAGTCTGAGAGTATCTCCTGGGTTTCTGACTAAAGTGACTGAGTAAATGGCTAATAACCAAATATGGATTCAAGAGTAAGAGTTAAGTGTTTGTTTTCATTTTTGTGATGGTGTGGGATGTTGAGTCATACATTATGATTCTCCCAGAGTTGTAGTGAGGAATTCCCTCACCTATCAAGAATTCACAAAGTATTTCCCTCAAATGTACAACAGCATTCTACATTCATTCTACCATAAGGAATGAAGCTGATGTTTATTAACAGCTATAGAGCAAACTATTATAACTAATAAAATCCTACATTATCATCTTCATTGCATGGAAGTCAAAAGTGGACAGCTAAGAAATTCAAATAACCTGCCTCAGAACCATATAGTTGAAATGAGAAAAACAATTTTTGCAGTTGAACGTAACTGAGTCTACCACTGAACCCATCATTTGTCACCTGGCATGCTGTGGAAGAAGTTTCTCTTTATTTAGATGATAAACTCAGCATCATTTCCCTACTAAAAAAATTTAATAGTGAGTAATTAAGTGTATTCATGCTCATGGTCCCTGCCATGAGTTTACAGTTACTTCTTGGAACTGAGCTAGCCTCAGTGGGATATAAAAATTAGGCTAATCATATGGTGAATACTTACTTCATCCTGTGCTTGTCCCTACTAGAAACAGAAATTGTCTCACTAATTGTATGCAAATCCTTTCACCAGAATCATCACAGAAAATTATGTATTGCTACTCCTTTTCTAAAGAGAAGACAAAAGTAACATTTTAAAATATCACTTTCAAATCAACAAAAATGAATTGGTTTGGCTTTGTGTGTAAAAGCCAGATCAAAATTAATATTATTTACAGTACAAAATTTGGAATTTAAATCTAATAAACTGATATTTAATATGCTGTGAAACACTTCTGTATGTTTTGTTGCTAGTGACGTTTTCATGATTAATTAAGGAGATATATTGGCCTCAAACTTCAACACAGTGTATTGATGAATAAATTAATTGCTGTTTTAAGAACCAGAATTCTATGTAGAGCATTGGCTCTCCTGCATCCTTAACCAATGAACCAACTTTTCAGGGTTAGCTGAGGATTTGTTTTTTTTTTTTGTTTTTTTTTGTTTTTGAGGATTTGTTTTTATGAACCAAAAGTATGCCTGTTTTTATCATTCAGAATATAACCCTTTCTAAAATGGATTTCACAATTCCTTTAATTCTATGTTTTTTGAGACTTATTTTAGCCTTTACTAATGACTCAAGAAGGTTGCTATGAAGACTGATCATGAAAACTTTAGAGCAATTTCCAGGGATAACCTAAGGACTTGCTGTGGTGTGCAGGGCTCTTGGCTCATACCACTCGTGATCTCCCTCTGCCCCAGTTTGGGAGTTTTGCGTTTACTTGTCACATTCTTTTGGGGTCTAACTATATAAACTAAGTCATTTTCATATCACTTTAATTCCACTGAATATTATTTATTATAGATTCAGAAATTAGATTGAACCATAAGACATTTGCCAAAATTTGAATATTTTAGACTAACAGAAATGGCAACTTCTTATGGTTCCACCTGATATAATGAAAAATCTCCTGACTCTTACATAGATAAATACAGAACGAGGGAAAATGTATAGAATTTAGAGAAAAGCAAGCAACTGACGTTCTCCTTTCAATTTATTTTTTTTTCAGAACCTATCTAGATTAAAGGAGTTATTGCATTACACCTATATTAATTTTAGTAGCCTCCTATTTGGGCTATCTTTCTCTCTTCTCTTTCTACTTATATCCTTCATTTCCTCTAATATTATAAATTCTAATATACTGAAAGCAATATTATAAATCTGTCTCCTCTCTGCTCCAAAATCTCCAGTTTCCCTGTTGACAATGGAGTAAAATTTAACTTTTAGCAGTTTATTATTCAGAAGTTTCACTGAGTGCTTTTTAGTTGCCAGGCACTCTTCTAGCACTGTGAACAAAACAAAATCTGCCTTCATGATCTTATATTCTAGTGGGGGAAATAAATAATAAACAAGGCTAACTGAAAAAAGTATATAGTATGTTAGATGGTGATGTTAGGGAAAAATAAAACAAAAAAGGGCAATAAGAAATCTCAGGACAAAAGTTTGGAGAAAGTAGCCTAGGATGGGCCCACTGAAGAGAGAGCATTTGGGTAAAGACCTAGAGGAAATGAAAGGATAATCCTTGCAGACCCACACTGGAGAGAGCACACGAGGTCAAAAGCCTGAGTTAAGAGTATCACCTGGCAGGTTATTGCAACTGCAAAGAGGCAAGTTTGCTACTGATGTCTGAGAACGAGAGTAGATGAGGTCAGAGATGTGGGGCTATGCAGGCTACTGTAAAGAATCAGTGAGAGGCTTTGGGCTGTGAGTGATATGATCTGGCTTGCTTGCTATGACTAGTCTGAAGGAGGCAAAGGCCGAGCAAGGAGACTTGTAAGGAGATAATTGTAATAACCCAGACAAGAGGTGATGTGGCTTGGACCTAGATGTTGGCAGTGGCTATAGGGAGAAATGGTCAGATTCTTGATATATTTTAAAGATAGCACTGACAGAATATGCTAAAATATGAGATGTGTTTGTGAACGAGAAGAGTTGATGATGACTGTTATTTAAAGACCTTCACAACACAGCCTCAACCTTCCTTTCTAGTTTTATCTACTGCTTTCCCTGTTCACTAAAGTGTGGTGCAAAAGTCCCTACAAGTGAAAATGGAAAGCCGGAGTTCAAACTGTGGCTCTGCCACTTATTAGGGTAATGATTTGACATAAATCACATAATCTATCTTTATCTCTATATCTTCACTTATAAGGTGGGGATAATAATACCTACTTCACAGGTCTCTTAGGTGATTCAACTGTATTGTAAAATGATAATAAAGCATAATATAGTTTATGAATCCAGTACTCCAGAAAACTAGTCTATTAACTATTAATAATTTATTAAGTATTCTTTAAGCTTCCACCGCTCTGTCTTTGCCTTATGCTGCAGTAACTCCTTCCTCTTCACCATCTCCACCCATTAAACCCTCCCTGTCCTTTAAGGACCAAATCATAGTACAGGTCATTCTCTCTGCAGTGAAATTCTCTCTGAGGGGCACTATTCCTCCTCTCAATTCAACACTTTGCTTTCCCAAAGTGTTGGTATATAACTTTAACATGAAAATTAGGTCTTAAGTACTTTAAGTGTTTAATATGAGACAAACATTATTTTGGTGACTGTTAATTCATACATCTATATTTTGATCTCCTTATGAAGATATAATGGTTGTATTTTATGCAAGTTTGAATTGTGAACTTTATATATTGTGATATTAAAAAATAAGTAAAATCAGAATTGTGAATTTTATGTAGTGTGCTATAAAAAGTAGATAAAATCTCAATTGATGAGCAAAATAGTAACTACATAAATTATGCTAGATATTTATTTCTTTAGGAAATTGGTCTTTAGTCATTTGGCTTTAAAATTACACAAATTTTTCAAGAATGCTTTTCTTGCATAAAAAGAGATTCCCTTATATTATAAAAAGATATTGATAAATATCCATAGTGCTGAGGAGATAAAAAATGCTAGAGACAAGCTTGAAAAAATATCCAATTATTCTTAGGGAATATTCAAAATCTACAGAGATGGTCTCTAGAAAAATTGATGTGTATAGCAAGAGAGAAAAGTGAGTTTCTCAAACTTGTGTCAGAATTTAGCATACTGATTTGGGTGATGAAGGAGGTGACTGCAAAGACCATATCATTAGAAGTTACTTGACATCTGAAATCCAAATAGAAAAATATTCGCTTCTTCAGGAGATCAAAAAGACCTAAGAGTTTCTTCCGAAAACAAGTAAAATGAGCACCAGAAGAACAGATTGTCATTATGCTCAAATCTTCCTTCTCCTTATTCCTTATGTTTCAACAGTAACCAAGTTGATTTATTCTGCCACTTTAATATAGAAATTACTCTCCTTCCTTATTATCTCTCACCTGGATTACTTCGATATGGCCTCCCAACTGGTTTTCCTGTTTTTTGTGTTACCTTCATCCATTGTATCCTTCACACCTTAGCTAAACGATCCCTCTAAAACACATGCAGTTCTGTCAGTCTCTTCTTAAAGTCCCTGAGGAGTAAAGGCCAAATTTTATAATATGGTAGAGAAGGCCCTTCTGAGATGTCCCTTGCTTGTTGCCTCTCCAGCCTTTGAAGGTCTTCCCACAGTCCACACCAATTTTCCACACACCCTCCTTGTTCTTCCAAACACACAACATAATCTGAAGTATTTGAAGTTCCTGAATGTGACCTGCCATGCTTCTTCTGATCCTCTTGACATCCTAATTCCTCTCTATGAAATTCCCATTAATTTATTTCTGTGTTCAGACAACTCTTTGCTGAGCATCTACTGAGAACCACTAGACTAAATACTGAGCACGGAAATACTAACTACTTTCATGGAGCCTACAGTATGGGGGTGGGGGGAGGAGAGGGAAGACACTAATCAGGTCATCATTCAAAATATATGGTTAGAAACTGGTAAAAAAAAATCTCTGAAAGAAATATACAGAAAGCTATAAGAGATTATATGAGGGAGAAGTGATCTAGTTAGAAGGTAAGTGATGTCTAAGGTGAGGTCTGAAAAATGAATAGAAGGCAAAAGTGGAAGGAAATAGTCTTTTAAAGGGAGCACTAGCATTGTGCAAAGGCAATGAGGTGGAGATGCATGCTACCTTTTAAAACATCTGAGAAGGACAATGTTGCTAGAGGTTAGAAAACAAGAATAGTAGTGGTACAAAATGAGACTAGAAAGAGAGGGAGGAGACAAGTATGACCAGATTTTGGCATGTATCATAAAAGAATAGGAAAACATTGAAAGCTTCATTCAAGGAAGTACCATAGACTTTCCAGACAGAAACAAACTAGACAAAGATTAGTCTAGTTGCCATGTAAACAAGTGAAATAAAATTCTCCAGTGGTCTAGTTCTAGAAAAGCCCAAGAGAAATAAGAAAATAACGTATGCCTGGGAGGACGAGTTTAGTGCCTTCAACCTGTGGCAAATAGTTGAAAATATTTGCTATATGCCTGTATAAATAAGGATTAGGTTCAGTTGCAACTGACAGAAAACTTTAAAGTTTTAAACTATCAAATTCCTCTGTATGATATCTCTGAATTAAATATGGACACTACAATGTAGTGGTCAAGAGACAATAAATGTTATTGTCAGAAAATACAAGAGGACTTAGGGAAAATCTAAGACCCAAAATAGCCATCTTTGAAGAAGGATTTTCTATTTTTACTGTTGATTTTTTGTAGAAAAGGGAAAACTCAAGACATTCCATCTTACCTCAGGTTTACATGTATGGCTTCAAACTGTGTAAGTTGGCAGTTCTTTGCTTATTTTCACTATGCCCTTCTTGAACTATGGCATAAATAAATGCTATAGTCACAGCTGCAGATAATTTTAACCAAGCTACAATGTTGGTTACTCCTTCTGTGTTCTGAGATCTTAAAGTTCAGACTGTAGCCTTTGAACATGTTATTTCAGTACCTAAGCTGCTTTGGAAAGAGTCCAAACCAAATGGTTACTAAATCGGCTCTGTAGTGCCATCATGATGGCGTTAAATGCCATGAGGATTACAGAATCGTATTCCTCTCTATGACTGAGATTAAAACACAGTATAAAGTAGACTTTCAGATATACACACCTTTCTCTTGGAATATGCCAGCTTTGGATGCCAGTAATTATGCCAGATGAGAGAAATTGGGTAGTAGTGGGTATCTGCATAGCAATCTATAAAATTAATGAAAGAGGCTTTAATTTGAGTAAGTACAAACTGCTGCTATATCCCTTTGTCACTTCTTTTTAAGCTCAATGATGCCACATGGGACAGACCCAGTCCTCTCCTTCCCAAATGAGTTCCCATGGCCTCAATGTTTCTCTATCTCATACTTATAAAGGCATATCCTTCATCTCATTAAATTAATTATTCTGATGATATTCCTCTTAATTTCTATATTTTCACTTCTCATTTTCTCCTCAATTTCTTACTTCTCTGAAATATGACTCCTATATTCAGCATTCCATTGATGCTACTCCTGTTGTGTGCACCAGTGACCTCCTAATTAAAAAGCACTTTTCTATCCTTATCAAAGAGAAGCGTTTTTTAATAGCATACAGATAACTCTCTCCTTTTTGAAATTATATGCACTCTGACATAAGTATTTCCTGACTCTCCTCCTGCCCCTCCATGTGCAGGTAGTTGAATCAAATAACTCTTTCAAAAGAGAACATCAAATAAATAAGCCCAGATTGTGTTGCTAGCAGCCGAATATCTGGATGGTACTACTCACCCAAAATAGGTCATTATTCATGGGTGATATAAAAAGTGTTGATGTGTAAGGATACAGTAGCTCAAGACTGCTTAAATCACTATGATTCTATTTAGCATAATTAGTAATATCATTACATAACATTTAAAAAATATTTGTATGTGTAATTGATAGTGTTCTTTAATAACCATGAAAAAGCCTTTAATCGTTTATTTTAATCCAACAATGTGATCTTGTCCATCATACATTTTCACTACCATTCTAATAAAATTATTTTGGGTCTTTTGAAGTTACTTATACAATACAGTGTAATTTGCATAATAGTTACTTAAATATCAGTTTTGCTAGATCCTTGTCAAGACAAGAATCATAACTTTGTTTATCCTGGCATACCTTAAAGAATCTTGAATGTCTTGGTTTTCAATAAATTATATTAGATTAAAATGTTAGACAGCTTTTAAATAAAAGCAAGACTTGAAAATTCTTTACAGTAGTGAACTCCCCATTACTCTTGTGATATTCACCTAAAACTGTAGCATTCATTTTCTGACCAACAATATTGCACTACAGATTTTCTAAGAACTAGGAGATACAAATCGTAGGCAGTTGTAGAATTAGTATGACTTGACTTGTGATTTTCTAGTTTATATAACAGCTAAGTTACACAATCATAGATTCAACAGCAGTATTTTCTCTGAATTACAATATATTCCCAACTATCTTGGCAAATAAATAAGACAGGCACATCTGAGTTGCAATGAATAAGATAGGATATTAAAATCAAACACAGCTTGTAAAAGAACTCAAATTTTCAACTGGGCTCTGAAACTATAACTGTGTGTCCTTTGCATTAAAAAGATGCCATTTATTTCTGACTATGATTAATGGTTCTTTTTAGGCAGCCAACTTTCTTTGCCATTTAACAAAGATTGTGTCCTAGGGTTTTGTTTTATTTTAATTCTCGTGTCACTTCTAAATCTGAAAAATCAGATAACAAAATGTTGAATTTGAATTATAATTTTGTTTTATTAGTGTGAATCGTTCAATATCTGTTATGCAACTGGGAACATATATAAATTTCATCAGAAGATGTGTGGCTCTATATTCTGTAAAATTCCTGTAGGCAGGAAAATAACAGCCTAGCACTGACATGAAGCCTGATATCCACATGACGTGATGATAACGAACAAAGGCAGTATCTAAAGAACAGTGCCAAGCTGTGAATTGTTCACAGGGATGATGTGTGTGGACATAGTTATTATTTTTACAACATGCAAGAAAATCAAACAAAAAGTTTTTAAATTATTTTGGTACTACAGTAAATAAAAGGAGAAAAGGGAAAATAAGATGTCAATTGGTATTTTTAAAAAGAACATGTTCATAGGTGTCAAAAACGAATGAAAGAACATTGATTCACTCAGAGAGCAACTCCCAGTAACAGGATAAATGAGGCATGAACGTGTACATTAATGTTGTCTAACCCAAGTTTGTGTGCTAGATGCATAGTGAGGCCAAACAAACAAAAACGTCAGAGTTTGGATCAGAGAAAGGTTTACTGATCTAGAGGGTGCTGCTCTCCAGAGAAGATGGGAGATGTAGGTTTGGGAGATGTAGGTTTGTCTCAGATCCATCTTGCTGGTTGGCCAGGGTGCAAGGGTTTTAAAAGCAAAAAGGGTAAAAGGGGAGGGGGCTTTGTAATTTCAGCTTCCCATAGATTTCAGTTGCAGACTTCCTGCCACCGTCTTATGACTTGATGTGTCATTGGTGATTTTGATTGATTGTTCCTGCAAAGCAAATTAGTAAATCATGGTCTTGTGATCCTTTAACTTCTTTCTAGGAGAGAGCAAAAACAATAGTTGAGACATTTTATTATTTACTTAGAGCATTATGTGATGGTCAAGAATTTCATTTCCCAGTTGGCCCCTGATGTTTTTTCTGTTAAGACCTTTTGGGCTTTGTGTTTTCTCCAAGACCATTTGAGTTTGCTTCACCTTTGTTTCTGTGTTCCCTCACTTCCCTAATTAGTAACTGATGCTCTTTGGAACTCAGGGAAAGCCTAGAAGACTAAAGCCTTTCTCTAAAAACAAGAAATGGGGGACACCGAGGGACTTTTGAACCCAGGAGGACCCCTCAGAGTCCTGCTTGATTTCATTAAGATAGGATGCAGACCATCATGTTACATATGCATATAATAGGAAACAAGGGAAAGAGTACTGGATTTGGGGCAGGGATAGGGGGAATCTAGGTAAGATTTGAAAAGATAATTACAGGCATACATTACAAAAAGAAAGACTAAATGAAGCAATAGATATACTAGAATAATTATATAGTAATTAACATGCCCTCTTTCTTCCTCTTTAGGGAATTTTTTTCATTTTGATAAAAATTAATCCTGACTGCCACAGTATTTCATTTGGCAGGATATCAGGTAATTTATATTTCAAATATGACCTCATCATCAGTTCCATCTGTTGATATTAAATGAACATCCATAATGTTTGAAACTCTGACTTGTAGAAAACATACCTAAAAATAAAAATCCTTGAATCTGAGAGACTCACATACCAAACAGAAAACTGAATAAAAGTGCTCTTATCTAGCAAATGCTTTGCATTCATTTTAAATCTTCATATTTAATCCACCCAGCTCTCCACTCTAAATCCAGGGACCAAGGGAGGGAGAAACTATAGGCAGCTGCTGCCATAGAATGAGCTCAAATAAGTGTTAGACCTTCTTAAAGAGGACTAGCATATTTTTTTATGCTAAGCCACAAGGGGAAAAAATAACAGGCTCTGATCCTAAACAACCTTTGTTTAAATGTTATACATAGATTCAAAGAATCTTTTTTCCTTTTTTTCACATTCCAACTCAAAACTGAGAGCTGGAAAAAGCAAGATTTCAAGACAATGTTGTCATGAAGAAATATTCTAAGTGCTGGGTTCATGAGTTTGCCCCTTCATCCTTAACCCAGATATTAAGACACATGACTTCCCTTCCACATGCAGAGAGATCTGAATGAAGAACAGGGTAAAGACCATTCCATTCCCTCTGGAAGTCTGTCTCCAGCTAATAAATGCTCCTTTTTCAGCAATCTTAAAGGCACCTTTTCAACCTTCAAGACCCAATTTAAGTTGTTTCTCCTCATGGCATTTTTCCTGGTCCCATTAAGGCAGATTTAACCAAACTTTCCCTTGGGCCAACACTTTCCCTTGAGTATGGCTATCATTACACAATTGTAAACTAAGCTGCATTTGTTTATTTGAATGTCTGTTTTCTCTACTAGATTATGAGTTTGAGTGCCCATTGCATCACCTAGTTTTCATTCAATTCACCTCCAATCCACATCATTCCCCTACCAAGACAGGAAGAGTTAAATAATGCCTTCTCCATTTACAATAATGGGTCCTCAATAAATACTGTTGCAATGTTTATTTTATGACACAGTTGAACCCAAAAATGTTGTTACTACTTTGCTCAAGGGGAAAATCAATACAGTTGTTCAAAATTAATTCTGTCTAGTGAGTAAAATTAGCAAAAAGTTTATTAAATTGTTCTTGACTACAGGTGGTACTAGATTTTGTTTTTGGTTTATCTCATCAAAAATGTGTCTAAAGCAATGTAATTGTCTTTAGTAGAGGGATTTTGAGAGCTTACTCAAGGTATGATGTTGCTACTTCATTCAAGCAATATTTTTAAGGAATGTTTTTGCCCTAAGTAAGGAAAGTAAAATTGAATGATTCAGAAATAAACACTCATGTTTTTAACCTTCTAATAATTCATTGTATAGTTTGGAATATAAAAATATTGATGTAGACTCAGTGCCTGCATGTTATTTAAGGGCATGTTTTTAGTAACCCTTCTGGATTTTTTTCCCCACTAGGATACTCGATACTTCAAGCTATCATGGAAAAAGCAGGACAAAATGGTTGGCATGTCAGCGCTATATGTGTGGAAAATTTTAATGATGTCAGCTATAGGCAACTTCTAGAAGAGCTTGATAGAAGACAAGAGAAGAAATTTGTAATAGACTGTGAGATAGAGAGGCTTCAAAACATATTAGAACAGGTAAGTACTGGACTTTATGTTATTATTAACCTGGACCTTCTACAAAATTAGCTAACCTTTTTTGTCCCATCAATATCTTCTTCTAACCATTTAGCCTGAAGTGTGGAGTTTGGGAGTTTTCATTCCATGATTTATCTATCTCCAAGACTAAATCATAATCTTTTATCACCAAAGGCCATTGTGGTTCTCAATGAAGTTAGAAGTACTTTTCCTCACACATTTTTAAGACATGCAGTAGAAAGGACTTTTTGTGACTCAAGAGCTCTTGACCTCCTATTTTCATAAGCATTAAGATTGAAGATTAATGCCATCTAAAATATTAGAAAATGTGACTCTGTACTTTTTATAACCTTTAGAGAAATAGCTCTGTGAGAAATATCAACATGAATTAATAAAGCAATGAAATAAAAGAAAATTAAGTGGCACAGTGTATATAGCATATTTTCTTCTAGATGTTGTAAGTAAATACATTACCACCACAGTGAAGATGGTTTTCAAATCTCCTCACAAGGGAGAATCCTTTAATAGCTTTCAGTAAGTATCTGTTGATTTGATTTGAAGCATACAGGAAAAGATAAAATTGAACTTTGTCAGTGTGTTATATGAAAGAAAAATATCATCAAATAATGGATAACACTTGCCTTGCCCCTAATCCTGCATATCATGATAAAGCTTTAAAGGCTGTATTTGGCCAAAATTGCAGTGAATGAATGCCATCTAGTGGTTTTATAAATGTTTGCTCATATTTATCTACAATATGTTAGGTTAGCTAGACAATAATGTAGCATGTTTTATTGGTTAGTTTGCTACATATAGTTTATTTGCATAACAATATGATTTGATTCGTAGTAATAACTTACCAATTTGGAGGTTTATTTATAAGAACAAGTTAAGTACTCAACTATACATACCAAAGCCAAGATATGTTTCAGAGATTTCTCCTTAATATCCAGGGACGCTGAACTAGATGCCATAAGTTTCCTTCTTCAACTATAATTAGCATTTGTAAATGTTAACAGTAAAAAAGCATGTAGTATTTCTTTTAAAGTTCTCGTGAAGCCAGACTATACTGTAAGGAAAAATGACAGAGTACTCTCCTTCTGTTACCCTTTTATAGAAGAAGAAAAAAAAAAAACATTTGATTGATGAATTGTGTTATTATTTTATTAGAAAATGTTAATTTTAACCTGTACATCACTCAGGTGTATTCCTCAGGGAATCCAAGAAATCATTAAGGTTGTGATTATACAAGGTATATGAAACTTTTAGTCTGCACTTATGGAATCCAAGAAAAAACTCTCCTACTTTCTTAAGCAAGACCTGGTCACTTCAGCTCAGACTCCCATTCTCCCTCCCTCCCACTCTATCCCTATGTTGAGAGTTTGAGTTGTTTGACATGAACAACTGAAGCTTTGTAAATAACTCTTCATGAATCCCACAGAACAGTCAATTCTAACATCTTCCTGTCAGTGGGTGAGTAAGGCTCAGAAAGACCCTAACATAGCCAAAAATAAATAAATAAATAAATAAATAAATAAATTTAGAAAGACCCTCTAGTTGCTAAAAGACTTGTGCTTAAAAGACCACATCTGGAGAAGGCAATTGAGTGCCTAAAGCACATTGACCCATTTCAGAGGCTTAGCAGGTTTCTAAGAAGAAAATCAGCACACCCAGGTGCTATGGATAAACTTGTTGAATAAATAAGCCTTAAATAAGCTCTCACTAAGGGAACCAAGCATCTTACTTTTGTTATGATTTCAAAGAAATTATTTTTTTTCCAGTTTTATTGAGATATGATTAATATATAACATGGTGTAAGTTTAAGGAATACAACATTATAATTTGATACACAAATATATTGTGAAATGACTACCATAGTAGGGCTAGCTAACACCTCCATCACTTCACATAATTACCGTTTCTTCTTAGGGGTGGTAACATTTAAGGTCTACTCTCTTAGCAACTTCTAAGTGTATAATACAGTACTGTTAACTATAGTCCCATGCTGCACATTAGATCCCCAGAGCTTAGAAAACTTGAGTGTTTACCATTACCATTTCTATTTTAATTTCTTCAGAATTCTAAAAGGTTTCTTTTCTATCATGACTGCATAGTAATAATGAGACTATTAATAGACTTTTGTCTCTTTAAAATGCAGCTCAAATATAAATCTCATAAATTGTAACAAAGTCTACTCTACTGTAAGAATATATTGTGTTCTTAATTGTCCTATAAAATTTCTCCCCAAGAAAAACTGTTTTCTCTTCTGAACATTTTTTAACTGTCTATATTTTAATTCCTGTAGCTCTAAGCAAAATCACTTTTAATGTTTCTTGACTCATCTAAAAACAAGAGCTAATCCAAACTTTGTCAGGAACTTGTACATTTACTTCAATAACTCTGTGTTTCAATATCCTCTTTAATAAAATGAAATAACAATAGAAAACAATTTCAGAGACTCAAACAAAGCATTTTTTAAAAAGTAAAATGCTAAGTAATCTTGATCAGAAAAATGTCTCTGATTTTTTTCTATTAAAGTATAGATGATTTTCAGGTGTACAACATAGTGAATCAATATTTTCATAGATTATATTCCATTTAGAGTTGTTATAAAATATTGGTTATATTCCCTGTATTGTACAACATGTCATTGAATCTTATTTATTCTATACATAGTAGATTGTACCTCTTAATCCCCTACTCCTGTCTTGTCCCTCCCCCCTTCCCTCTTCCTGCTGATAACCACTAGTTAGTGCTCTATATCTGTGAGTCTGTTTCTGTTTTGTTATGTTAATTACTTAATTTTTTTTTTTAAATTCCACATATAAGTGATAACAAACAGTATTTGTCTTTCTCTGCCTGACTTATTTCACTAAGCATAATACTCTCCAGGTCCATCCATGTTGTTACAAATGGCAAAATTTTATTTCTTTATGGCTGAGTAATATTTCATGCTATATATATATGTGTGTGTGTGTGTGTGTATATACATATATATATATCTCACATCTTCTTTATCCATTCATCTGTCAAAGGACACTTTAATTAGTTCCATGTCTTAGCTATTGTAAATAATGTTGCTGTGAACATTGGGGTGCATGTATCTTTCTGAATTAGTGTTTTTATTTTCTTCAGATATATATATCCAGGAGTGGAATTCCTAAATCATATGGTAGTTCTATTTTTTAATTTTTTTAAAAAACCTCCATACTATTTTCCATAGTGGCTGCACCAGTTTACATTCCCACCAAAAGTGTAGGGTTCCCTTTTCTCCATGTTCTTGCCAACATTTGTTATTTGTGGGCTTTTGACGATGATAACCATTCTGAGAAGTGTGAAGTGCTACCTTATTGTGGTTTTGATTTACATTTCTCTAACAAACAGTGATGTTGACCATCTTTTCATGTGCTTGTTGACCATCTCTGTCTTTTTTGTAAAAATATCTGTTCAGGTCTTCTGCCCATTTTTTAATCAGGTTGTTTGTTTTTTTGATCTTGTGTGGACTGTTTATATATTTTGGATATTAATCCCTTATCAGTCATATCATTTGTAAGTAATTTTTCTCATTAATTAAGTTGTCTTTCTATTTTGTCAATGGTTTCCTTTGTTGTGCAGAAGCTTTTAAGTTTAATTAGGTCTCATTTGTTTACCTTTGCTTTTGTTTCCTTTGCTTGAAGAGAATGATCCAAAATATATTGCTATGACTTATGTCAAATAATGTGTTCTGCATATGTTTTCTTCTAGGAGTTTTATGGTTTCCAGTCTTACATTTAGGTCTTTAATCCATTTTAAGTGTTTTTTTTTTTGGTATATGGTCTGACAAAATGTTCTAATTTCATTCTTTTACGTGTAACTGTCCAGTTTTCCCAGCACCACTTATTGAAGAGACTGTCTTTTCTCCATTGTATATTCTTTCCTCTTTATTGTAGATTAATTGACCATAGGTTCATGGGTTTATTTCTAGGCTCTCTATTCTGTTCCACTGATATATGTGCCTTTTTGGTGCCAGTACCATACTGTTTTGATGACTGTAGCTTTGTAGTATAGTCTGATGTCAGAGCGTGTGATACCTCCAGCTTTATTCTTTTTTTTTCTCAATCTTGCTTTGGCTATTCAGGGTCTTTTGTGGTTCCATATATATTTTCGGATTATTTGTTCTAGTTCTGTGAAAAATGTCCTTGTATTTTGATAGGGATTGCATTAAATCTGTACATTGCTTTGGGTAGTATGGACATTTTTTAAATGTTAATTCTTACAGTTCATAAACATGGGATACCTTTCAAGTCTTTGGGTCAGCTTCAAATTCCCTTCATCAGTGTCTTATAGTTTTCAAAGTATAGGTCTTTAACCTCCTTGATGCAATTTTAAATGAGATTGTTTTCTTGCTCTCTCTTTCCCATAGTTCATTATTAGTGTATAGAATAGCAACAGATTTCTCTATATAAATGTTGTATCCTGCAACTTTATTAAATTTGTTTATTAGTTCTAATGGTTTTTTAGTGGAAACTTTAGGGTTTTCTATATATAGTAATATGTCATCTGCAAGTAGTGACAGTTTTACTTCTTCCCTTCCAATGTGGATGCCTTTTATTACTTTTTCTTGTCTTATTTCTGTGGGTAGGACTTCCAATACTATGAAAATAGAAGTGACAAGGCTGGGCATCCTTGTCCTGGTCCTGATTTTAGAGGTAAAGCTTTCAGCTTTTCACTGTTGAATAATGATGTGACCCGTGAGTTTGTTATAATACTAAACCAACTCTACAAGAAGTGTTAAAATGAAAAAGAAAAGGCTACGAGAAGTGAGAATTTATAAGAAAGGAAAAATCTCAGTAGTAAAGATCAAGTGGGATCAGAGCAGACACCTGGAGCAGGCTCAGGCACACACTGTGACAGCCCTGGCCTGCCAGTTAGAGCTCCAGGTCAATCCCAAACTGCCTCTTCTGCACTCGGTACACCCTGTTCAGGTGCAGGTCTAGGTCCTAGCCAGCACCATCGTCTGCCTTCACCCTAGTGGAGAGTTGCAGCAGAGCAAGAGGGGCTGGAGCAGGCTGCCAGTGTGGGCTGGGGTGTGCTCTGGGGCAGCTACAGGAAACTGGTCAAAACCCCAGGGAGTTTTCAATCTGCTTCCTGCATCTTTTCCCAAAAGCAAGTGTGTGTGCACATTCTTCAAAAGTAAAGTGTCAATTTCTTTATTTATTTATATTTATTTTTGGCTGTGTTGGGTCTTCATTTCTGTGCTAGGGCTTTCTCTAGTTGCGGCAAGCGGGGGCCCCTCTTCATCGCGGTGCGTGGGCCTCTCACTGTCACGGTCTGTCCTGTTGTGGAGCACATGCTCCAGACGCGCAGGCTCAGTAGCCCAAAGTGTCAATTTCTTACAGCCTCTTGTTAAGTCCAACTGGTTTTCGAACCAGCTAAGGGGACTTGTCTTCTCAGTGCAGGACCCCAGGTATGGGTGCCCAATATGTGGTTCGAACCCCTCACTTTCGAGGGAGAATGTCCAACCCCATGATATCCTACTCCTTTTCTGTGTCCCCTGCTAGGGATGGGGGTTCTGACCTGATTTCTTCTCTTCCCTCTCTACCCATCTCTGTGTGGATCTTTCTTACAGTCTTGTTAGTGGAAGAGCTTTTCTGCCAGTTTTCAGTTGTTTACAGCTAGAGTTGCTCCACATATAGATATATTTTTGATGTGTTTGCAGGAGGAAGTGAGCTCGATGTCCTCCTTCTCTGCCATCTTTATCTCCCTTCAAAAAATGCCTTTGAAAAAAGGTAGCCCTTTCTCAGAAGATAGTGAAATTAATACAATGAGGGTAAGGGAATGTGTTAGTAAATTTCTAGAAGGATGGGCACACTTCATATTGTGGTGACATGCTGTCAATAATTACTTCATTGACATTTTAATTTGTATCAATTTTCAAAAACATAATGGAAATAGCTCACAATTTTCTCTCAAAATATGTTAATGAACAACTGCTTCAAGAAGCACTTTATCTTCTGTACATGTTTTCCAAATTATTTTTATGCTATGAACTAATTAGTTCTTATAAATGTATTGCTAGTTAAAATAGAAGTTAACCACATATTCATTCAAACATCTCAAAACATGAGTTTCAAAACAAGTATTTGAAAATGTGTTTTAAAGTTATATTGACTTTTCCACCATAAATTACACCATAGAAAAAAATGAAAGAATTTATGTAAATATCACCCACTGAGCTATTTAAGGCAATAGGAATATAGCAAAACTACCAAGTTAGATTTATTATATTGTTTGTTTCATGCTGCAATAAAACAAATTACATTTTGTCTCTCTAAATCCAATGGGCAATTTGGTTCACTCACCTGCAGAATAAAACTGTGAAAAGAAATTTAAAACTAAAGATACTTTTTGAGTATTTGTTGAATTTGTGATCAATTATTGATAGAAAGAGTTTCAATTTTTACTTAAAGTAATATACCATTTTGGACACTAACATTATTCATCTTACCTAGTTTTCTTCATCAATTATTTTACAGAGTAGCTCAAAATAGCTTAATATAGCTGGAAACAAATGAGTTGTTTTCATATCAAAATAAGTGCCCACTATAAAGTGGGAACCTTTTCATATATTATTTATTTTCACACATATCCTTTGATTTTAAATTTTGGACTTGATTGCTTGCAAAAAGTCCCTAATGATTTTATCTTATGCCTTATCAGTTGGACATTTAAGTGTCAGACTTTGATTCATATGTATAGCCCAGTATACAAAAATGCAGCAACAAACTTGATCGTAACTGTCTTTCAGGCATTAAAGATTATTTGAACAAAATAGCACTTAAGGCTAATGGTTGCTCACATATTTTTAATCCACCATGAAGAAAACCCAAGAGTCATGCAGCTAGATTTCTGTGTTCTATAGTCAATGAAACCTTCCTTTTCTGGAATACAGTCTGGGCAGTGGGATGGCATGTACTTTCTTCTACCTCTTCTTTTGGTCAATTGACATATTCCCAAAATAATGATGTTTCCAAAAATGATGAATGTTTTTAGTTTTTGAGAGATGGGTAAGAAATCTTCAATTGTTAATTTTTAAAAAGTAAGTGGAGTAACTTAATGCCTATGACTCTTATTCTCCTTATTTTAAATAAGGAGCATTGGGCTTATACGATATTGAAAAACCCTGCTCACTCTAAAAGTCAATAATGCTACTTCCAATGAAGACTTCCTGATAATTGCATTTGATCCTGACGCAATATATAATTTTACACATAGGCTATACGTTGAAAAGAAGCATGAAGTAAAATCTCAGTCAAGTGGCCACTTCTGTATATTCATTCATTCTACAAATATTTATTGAGTGTCCACTTTATTTAGGTCGGGCATTATGCTCTGCTGAAGATAAATTTATGAGCAATTTCTGTTCTAGTTAGTAACTCTTATCTGGTTAACTAAGGCTCAAATCAAAAGCATTTCCTAATATCCTACTAAAATATATTCTTTCTTTTAGAAATATAGTACATAGAAAATGATCAATCATCTCAGGAATTTTGCTATGAGTGCCAGTTCTTATTCAATACATGATGATATGAAAGGCATTAGATAGAGAACTAGAACTATATTGGCCCTAGGACAATTTATTTATTTGGCCGTAGGATGTATTTAAGGAGTCTAACCAAGTATTTATCAGGAGAAGATGGTATGAGCCAACCTTACAGTATGAAATAGATATTTAACAAAATAATGGGGGAAAATGGCTCTACAGTTGGCTCACAGTTATCTCAAACTGCCTCTAATCCATACCCAAAGTGGCGCCCCTTTCAATAGTATTCTCGCTTTCACTATATGAAAGGGAAATTCAGTGTCCCATTAGACACTCAGATAATTGGCAAACCCAGTGACCTTGTCATACTATTTGAAAATTAATCAAAAAAGCCTAAAAGCCATGACTGACCTCTCAGAGGTTTGTTACATCACCAAAGGAAGCCAATAATTCTATCTCAGGGCATGATCAATTAGAAAAAGGAAAATTCCTTACAAACAGAAATATGGCTGTTTGCACGTAAGTGGTGAAATGTGGACATAGCCCCCAGCTAACTTATTCTAAATCCAAGGCTACCTCCTTACCTAGTACTACCTAAATGAGATGTCAGATCCCAGACAGGATTTTTGGCAAGTTGCCAAATGTGTGGCAACAAGTAAGACTCTGTTTATTTAGAGTCTGCATTTACAAATTTTCAGAATTCTCTAACATAAAAAATTGCACTAAATCTAGAACTCTACCCAATCCACCTCCACTTCCAAAAACATCTCTGGCTCTGAATAAAGCATCAAAAACACCCAAAGGCTTCAGTAGCCTGCCTCTTATGCCATAACTGGTAGTATTATTATCTAGAAGGAAATACGCGTTTTATTTAGTTACTGGCTAATGGCCATAAAGTCATTTTTTCACACTAAAATTTTAAAAGAAAACACAAAAACAAGAGTAAGGGATAGATGAGACAAAAAGAAGCACAAAGAGAAGGGTAAAGCTACCTTCAGTTATAAGGAGTAGTCACTGAAGAAGAAATCTGATAATTGGAGATAATAGCTTTGATTATTTGAATTATCTATAGGATTAAACAGCACACATTATAACAGTAGGGATGAGTCAACAGTAGTAGACTAGACAATTTTGCCCTTGATTCCTTATATATTAATTCAACATCTATGTGCCAGACATCATTCCAGGCACTGCAGGGCTGTACAAAGATGAGCAAAACCTGGTCCCTACACTGAGAATGCTCACACTCAAGCTGGGAACTCAGAAACACGAGTAAATAATTACAAAACAATTTGATGGGTTCAGAAACAGAAGCATTACAAAATATATCAGGAACCCAGAAGATGTGGTGACTGAATATAATCAAGACAGTCAGAAATGCTTCACAGAGAAAACAGACATTTAAATTGAAAATCCATTGTATTTTTCCAGGAACAGAAAAAAGGTAAGGATATTTCAGACAGAAACAATTGCAAAAACAAGGAGGTCTGTAAAAGCTCAGAAGGCAGATACTGTTGTGGGAAAACCCAAGCAAACTTCTTGGCCAACCCATAGTTCTAGCTGATAAAAATCGGGTGGGAGCAAATGTAGAATTAGAGTGGCACAGTAATTTAAGATGAAGTGGTAAAGACCTGTAGTAACAAGAAAATGGATTCTTTGTGTTGTATTAGTTTAGCTATCTGTCTTTGCTGTTGACATATCTCCCCATCAGAACAGGGTCTATTCTTATTATTTACCAATATATTCCCAGTGATATGAAAGAGGATCAAAAACTTATTGTTAAATAAATGAAAGTCTGAATGAGCTTCACTTGAAGACACAGGCAAGAGATATTTCTTTTATATGTTCAAGGGAAGAGCACCCAGTAGCACCCAGAGTTTCTAAAGGTACGCTCTCAGTTACCTGAGAAGCTTTCTTGTCCAGAATATCTCACCCACCAAAGATGATGGGAAATTTGTGTTTTCTAGAGTTTGTTGTATAAGCTGAAAAAAGCATAAGAGTTTCATTTCCATATATTAAAGTAACAATGCATAAAGTGCAACGGGAACAAATCAGGCACTCAAATTACTACAGCAAAGAAATTATATCAGCAATTTCCTACACTACAGTACTGGCAGAGCTTGCTGCTTTTGCTTCATTATAAAGCTGTTTTTGCATATAGAGCTTTGCTCAGTCAGGAGCTGCAACAAAATAAGAGGAACTTAAAAGACATGAGGTTATGTCCAAAAAAAGGAAAATTTTACTTCTTTCATCTTACTTTTTGCCAAATTGATTTGAATGTACAAGTCCCATTACAATTCATGGGGTTTGTTGTTTTCATAGAAAATGAAAATACATTTACAGATCTCAGTCAGAGTAGTATAAATTTGTGGGAATTATAAAGGGGTCTCTAATTGTCTTTTAGCTACTGTTGCCATGGATGGAGCTATTCCTAATTTTCTTATAAAATTTTTTAAAAAGATAAATTGAAAAGTAAAGCAAGCAAAGAATATAAGTTTTTTTGAAAAAGAAAAATATAGTTTTTGTCTTAAAAGAATTGTGAATTCTAGGATTAAATTGTGTTCAACTAAATTTGTTTTAGTTGATGCTGCAAGAATACTTATTAGAATAGTTTCCATTATTATTGTTGTCAGAAACATTCAGAAGCTCAGCTTTAAAAAAAGAAAGATAAAGAAAAATATTCTTGATAATTTTAGAAATATAAAATAAATTAGTTTTACTAGCCTTAAATAGAAAGCAGCTGCATAGAAGTATCTACTATGGTTTAGGGAAAGACAAGCACTATTTCTCTTTAAATAGAAAAGAGAACTTCATAATTTATTTCAGTAGAATTTTGCATCTACTCTTCAAATGTTTAAAAGACAGTGAAATTAACAAAAAAGAAGTAAAACATTCAACAATACCTTTGAGGACACTTTTCTGAATCTTGTAAACATTATAAATATATTTACTCTTTATAACTTCTAGAGTATATTAAATAGTTCAGTGATAAAGTATACTATCTGCCAGCAAATGAAGTGATTAATCTTTTTGATCACTTTGATTCAGTCAGAAAGGTAAAGGAACAAATTCACTCCTAATTCTCCCTTTAAGATCAACTGTATAATCATTCAATACTCCCCTACTGATTTTCTGTGTTTTCTCCGAGCTCATATACAACCAATGCCAAGTTTAAAATCAGATTGTGGCAGAAAATTAAAGTGGTCTTGTTCTTACAAAAAGGAAAAAAGAAGGAAAGAAAGAAAGAAAGAAAGAGAAAGAGAGGGAGGGAGGAAGGGAGGAAGGAAGGAAGGGAGGAAGGAAGGAGGGAAGGAAGGAAGGAAGGAAGGAAGAAAATAAAGGTTCACACAATCACTGGCAAATGGAAGAAAGATCAAGATTAGATATAGGGAATTTATTTTCTATTTTTTAAGGTTTTTTTCAAGGTCACATTCCAAATGATTGTTACATTCTTCCAAAGTCCAGGCTTAAATTGTATCTGTACTTGCCCTATGTCTTTCCCTTTAAAACCTTAGAAACTATACTAAAAATATATATATTTGAATTCTATTTTTACAATTAATTCATGTCTATTTCTGCTGATTATCATAATGTAAACTTAAAAGTCGAATAGTCTGTGTAAGATAATAATATATTACAAATATCTTGAAGCTAACAGAAGAGAAACAATTTTTCTTGTCTCTGCCCACCCCAGCCTATCATTTTTCTTTCTTAACATGTATACAACACTCATCTATTTGCTTATTTATTCAGCAAACATTTATCCAATACCTACTAATTTCCAAGCATTGTATACAAAGTTAATCAATTTCAATCCAGGGACCAGGACAAGGTGGCAGAGTAGGAAGATCCTTGACTCACTTGCTCCCATGAACACACCAAAATTACAACTATATGTAGAGAAACTATCTCTGAGACCAACCTGAAGACTAATAGAAAGACTTCCACAGCTAAATATAAAAAGAAAAAGCCACATTGAGATGGATAGGAGGGGCAGAGACATGCTCTAGCCAGAACCCACACTCCATCACTGCAACTCATTGCTGGAAGGAATATCATAGGCTCGGAGGTCGTCCCTGAGGAATGAGGGCTCCAAACCCCACACTGGGCTTCCCAACCTGGGAAACCTGCATTGGGAACATGAGCCCCCATAATGTCTGACTTTGAAAACCAGCAAGGCTTATTTCCAGGAGAGTCAGAGGGCTATAGGAAACTGAGAATCCACTATTATAGGGTTCACACTTAAAAACTTACCTTCTCCCAATTCCCAGCACAGAGACAGTAGTTTGAAAAGCACCTCAATCATACATGAAGGAGATTAATCGACTAATTTTAGGGCATATGTCTGAGGGGCAGAGATCTGTTGGAACTTTCTCTGGGTACGGAGGAACTGGTGGATGCCAGTTTGGGAGTGTGGGGGGATGGAGGTTGTGGCTCACTGTCCACCTTGCTGGCCCAGCACTGTCAGGTGTCATTTCTGGTTCTCCGTATCGAATCAACACCACTCACTTTGCCTTACATTCGCCTTGCTTTGGACCAGAGCCAACCAGCAATCCCCCAAAGCAGACCTGGCAGGCTCCCTCAGTAGGCACTGGAGCCCCTCCAAAGTGGCTCCCCGCACCACCAGTCCTGTCAGGCACCCATGGATGTCACTGATGCCCCCCAAAGTGGCTCCACAGAAGGGCCCAGCCCTGCACATAAAAGCTTTTGTAACAGTTGCAGCTGGGCCTTAGAGCCAGACTCACCAAAGACCAACCCCACAGAGCAGCTCTCCCACAGTAAGCCACAACAAGAAGGCACACACACCCAACACAGAGGATACTCCTGGAATACTCCAGGGAGACCATGCTACTGAACCCCAAAGGATACCTTCTACACAAGGCCACTCTTTCAAGACAGGGAGATATAGCTGATCTACCTAATACATAGAAACAAACACAGAGAGTTAGGCAAAATGAAGAGATAAAGGAATATGTTCCAAATGAAAGAATAAAACAAAACCTCAAAAAAAGAGCTAAGCAAAATGGAGATAAGCAATCTTCCACATAAGAATTCAAAGTAATGGTCATAAAGATGCTCACTGAACTTAGAGGAAGAATGAAGAAACACAGTGTGTACTTTTTTACAAAGAGAACTATTTACGAAGCAATTATTGATGAGAAGGACCTGAAGACTAGCAGAAAAGATCTTTTACAACTAAAGATATAAAGAAGGAACCACAACAAGACTTATAGGAGGGGTGGAGACACAATATAGTCAAGTCCCATACCCCCAGTGGTTGAGCCACAAACAGGAGGATAATTATAATTGTGGCAGCAATTTTGGGAAGCTCTTTCTGCCACATGGACACTGGTGCTAGCAAATGCTATTTTGGAATCCTCCTTCTAGCTTATAGTGCCAGGACTTGGACTTGCCCACCAGCCTGTTGGCACCAATACTGGGATGTCTCAGGCCAAGCAGCTAGCAAGGCAGGGACACAGCCCAATCTATCAGCAGGCTGACTGCCATAGCTTCCCCTGAGCCCCCAGCCACCCTAGGACCTGGACCCGCCTACCAGAAAGCCCAGGACACAGATGCACCCACCAGTGTGCTGGCACTATCCCCAATATCCCTGGAGCCCTGCAGCCAGAGACCCCAGGACCTGACTCCACCCACCAGTGGGCAGGCACCAGTCCCAAGGCCCCTGGGCCCTGGCTCTACCACCAGCCAGCTGAAACCAACTCCAGGACATCCAAGGCCCTGCAGTCAGAGACCCTGGGACTCCACAGGACTCTGTTCTGCCAGCAATCACCTCTAGCCCCAGGACCACCTGGGCCCAGGCACCACCCTTCAAGGGGCCAAGACCAACCCTGAGATCCCTGGAGTCCTGAGCCAGAGACCCCGGGACCCACCCACCAGCAGGTCAATACCAGCTTTGGGACACCATGCATGCCATAGCCAGTTGTGTCTGGAACTGGCCTTGCCCATCAGTGGACAGACCAGCTCCAGGATCCCCAGGGTCCTGTAGCCAGAGACCCTGGAACCAGACTCCATCCACCAGCATGCCAGTACTAGCCCTAAGGACCTCTGGGCCCCAGCCCTGGAAATCAGCAGGACAACACCAGCTTTGTGATACCTTGGGCTCCTCAACCACCCACTCTGGGACACAGCCCCACTCACCCATAGGCCAGTGCCAACTTTGGGACATCCCAGATCCCACAGCCACCCATTTCAGGAGCTGACCTTTCCCACCAGGAGGCCAAAACCAGATCCAGAACACTTGGTCCCACAACCACCCACCCAAGGACTTGAATCCACCCACCAGCACTAACCCTGAGACATTGCCACCCCCCCAACCAGGGCTCTACAGTCAGCCAACCCATGACAAGACCCCACCCACCAGCAGCTGGCAGCCTCTAAACAAGGGCAGAGCCTGACAACCAATTGGACCAGGTGCCAGCCATGCTTACAAGATCACCCACAGTAGTTAGTCCACCACAACAGAAGAACCCATGCAGCCCACAGAGGGGGAACCTCTAAATATATAGCTTTTGTGGCCAGACAGGATTGTGCTGCTGGGATGCATAGGACATCTCCTACAAAAGGCCACTTCTCCAAGATTGGGAAATGTAATGAACCTACCAAATACGTAGAATTAAAAACAGATAATTAGGCAAAATGAGGTTACAAAGGAATGCATTCCTAAAGAAGGAACAAGATAAAACCAGGGAAGAAGAACCTAGTGAAGTGGAGATAAGCAATCTACCCAATAAAGGGTCTTAGGTAATAATCATAAGGATGCTCAAAGAACTCGGGACAAGAATGGATGAACACAGTAAGAATTTTAAAAAAGAGTTAGAAAATATGAAAAGGAACCAACCAGACTAAAGAATACAATAACTGAAATAAAAATACACTAAAAGGAGTCAACAATTAATTAGATGATACAGAAGAATGGACCAGAAAGACAGAGTAGCGGCTATCATTGAAACTGAACAGAAAAAAGAATTTTTAAAAATGAGCACAGTTTAAGAGACCTCTAGGACAACATCAGGCATACTAACATTCACATTATAGGAGTCCTAGAAGGAGAAGAGAGAAAGGGACATGGAACATATTTAAAGACAGAATAGCTGGAAATTTCCCTAACCTGGGAAAGGAAACAGACCTCCAGGTCCAGAAAGTACAGAGGGTCCCAAACATGATCAACACAAAGAGGACCACACTGAGACACACTGAAATTAAAGTGGCAAAAATTAAAGATAGAAAATATTAAAAGCAGCAAGAGAAAAGTAACAAATTATGAACAAGAGAACTCCCATAAGGCTATCAGCTGCTTTTCAGGAAAAAATCTGCAGGCCAGAAGAGAGTGGCACAATATATTTCAAGTGATGAAAGAGTAAAACATGCAACCAAGAATACTCTACTGAGCAAGGCTTTCATTCAGATTTGAAGGAGAGATCAACAGTTTTATATCACAGTTTTAGATCACAAAATAGTCCACAAAATAAGTCTCAGTAAATTTCAGAAGATTGAAATTATATCAAACATTTTCTAACATGATGCTATGAGACTAGAAGACAAGCAAAATCTAAAAGAGTTCAGCACCACAAAACCAGCTTTACAAAAAATGTTAAAGAGACTTCTCTAAGTTGAAAAGGCCACAACTAGAAATATGAAAATTGTGAAAGGCAAATCTCATTAATAAAGGTAAATACACAGTAAAGATAGTAAACCAACCATGTATAAAGCTAGTAGGAAGGCTAAATGACAAAAGTGATAATATCATCTATATCCACAGTAAACAATTAAGGAATACACAAAACAAAAAGATGTAAAATATGATGTCAAAAGTACCAAACATGGACAGGAGAGTAAAAGTGCAGGGTTGTTAAAATGCATTTGTACTTAAGAGATTAGCAACTTAAAATAATCACATGTATCTATACGAATTGCTATATACAAACCTCCTGGTAACCACAAACCAAAGATCTATAATAGATATACACATTAAAAAAACAAAAACAAAAACAGAAAAGAGTTCAAGCATTACACTAAAGATAGTCATCGATCACAATGCAAGAGAGCAAAAGAAGAAGAAAGGAACAACAACAAAAAAAAAGAACTACACAAACAACACAAAGGCTGTTCCTCCTACAGTGTAGATTAGCCACTTAGTAGCTGCTCCTATACTCTTCCAAGTAACCAGGCTATTAACTTCCTTACTATTTGTAGTAGTATATCCCCAACTTTCTGATCTAGCACTTAACCTAAACTCCTTAACTCTTCCTTGACCTGAGGAATACCATGCTAATCAGTTGTGTTACTTTGCATGTACCTGTGCTTAACAGCTACAACAGTGAACCAGTACAAAGGAGGGAGGAGGAACAGTGCCTTAGTCACTCTGGGGGCAGTTTAGGTGCTGTGAAATTAAACCTGTTCTAAGTGTACTTGTATGCATTAATTGTATTGTAATATTATTTGTTGAATGTAGTAATTACATATATATGAATTTATTGCTGTAATTTCTGACAACATCCAAAAAATAAAATCTTCCAAAATCATAAAAATACCCATAGTCAATTAACAAAATGGTAATAGGTACATACCTATTAATAATTACTTTAAATGTAAATGTACTAAATACTCCAACCTAAAGACATAAAGTGGCTGAATGGATACAAAAACAAGACCCATATATATGCTACCTATAAGAGACTCACTTCAGATCTAAAGGCACAGGCACACACAGACTGAAAGTGAAGGGACAAAAAAAGGTATTCCATGCAAATGGAAGTGAAAAGAAAGCCAGAGTAGCAGTACTTATTTCAGGCAAAATAGACAGTAAAAAAAAATTGTAACAAGAGAAAAAGAAGAACATTACATAGTGATCAAGGGATCAATCCAAGAAGAAGGTATAACAGTTGTAAATATATATGTGTCCAACATAGGAACACCTAAATACATAAAACAAATATTAACAGACATAAAGGGAGAAGTTGACAGTAATACAATAATGGTAAGGGACTTTAACACCTAACATCAATGGACAGATCATTCAGAGAGAACAGAGAGAAAATTAATAAGAAAACAGTGACCTTAAATGACACATTAAACGAACTGGACTTAATAGATATGTATAGAACATTCCATTCAAAAGCAGTATTCTATCCATTTTTTTCAAGGGCACATAGAACATTCTCCAGGATAGATCACATGCTAGGCCACAAAATAAATTTAAAATTTATTTTAAAGTAAATAAATTTAAGAAGTAAATTTAAGAAGATTGAAATTATATCAAACATATTTTCTAACACAATGCTATGAGACTAGAAGCCAATTACAAGAAAAAAACTGCAAAAAACACAGACAGGCAGAGGCTAAACAATATGCTACTAAACAAAAAATGCATCACTGAGTCAATCAAAGAAGAAATAAGAACATATCTGGAGCCAAAGAAAAATGAAAACACAATGATCCAAAACCTATGGGACAAAGCAAAAGCAGTTCTAAGAGGGAAGTTTATAGTGACAAAAGCCTACCACAAGAAACAAGAAAAACCTCAAATAAACTACCTAATCTTACACCTAAAGGAACTAGAAAAAGAAGAGCAACAAAACCCTAAGTTAGTAGAAGGGAAGAAATCATAAAGCTCAGAGTAGAAATAAATGAAATAGAAACAACAACAAAAAAAACCCACAACACAATAGGAAAGATCAATGAAATTAGAAGCTGGTTCTTTGAAAACATAAACAAAATTGATAAAACTTTAGTGAGATTCATCAAGAAAAAAGAGAGTGGGTCAAAATCAATAAAATCAGGAATGGAAAAGGAGAACTTATATTCAACACCACAGAAATACAAAGGATCATAAGAGATTACCACAAACAATTATACACCAATAAAATGAACAACCTAGCAGAAATGCACAAATTCCTAGAAATGTACAGTCTCCCAAGACTGAACCAGGAAGAAATAGAAAATATGAACAGATCAATTACCAGTAATGAAATTAAATCAGTAATTTAAAAAAACTACCAACAGCCAAACGTCCAGGAGCAGATGACTCCACCAAACATTTAGAGAAGAGTTAATACCTCTACTTCTCAAACTTTTCCAAAACAATTGCAGAGGAAGAAATGCTTCTGAACTCATTCTACAAAGCCAACATCACCCTGACACTATCCAGACAAAGATATCACACACAAAAAAGAAAATTACAGGTCAATACTCCCAATAAATATAGGTGCAAAAATCCTCAATGACAAATAATTCCATGATACATTAAAATTATTATACACCATGAAGTGGGATTTATCCCAGGGATTCAAAGGTGGCTAAATATCCCTAAATCAATCAATTTAATACACGACAATAATAAAACAAAGGATAAAAATCATATGATTAGCTCAATAGATGCAGAAAAAGCTTTTGACAAAATTCAACATCCATTTATGATTTAAAAAAAAAACTCTCAATAAAGTTGGTATAGAGGGAATATACCTCAACTTAATAGGGCCATATATGTCAAGCCATCAGCTAACATCATACTCAAGGGTGAAAAGCTGAAAGCTTTTCCTCTAAGATCAGGAACAAGTCAAGGATGCCCACTCTCACCATTTTTATTTAACATAGTATAGGAAGTCCTAGCCACACTAATCAGACAAGAAAAATAAATAAAAGGAATCCAAGTGGGAAAGGAAGAGTAAAACTGACACTGTTTGCCGATGACATGACTATACATAGAAAATCCAAAAGACACCACCAAAATATCCTAGAACTCATCAATGAATTGAGTAGAGTTACAGGATTCAAAATTAATATACAGAAATCTGTTGCATTTCTATGCACTAACAATGAACTATCAGAAAGAGAAATTAAGAAAACAATCCAATTTACATCAGAAATAATAAAATACCTAGGAATAAATCTAATAAGGAAATAAAAGACCCATACTCTGACAACTTTAAAACATTAATGAAAGAAATTGAAGACAGCACAAATAAATGGAAAGATATATGGTGCTCATGGATTGAAAGATTTCGTATTGTTAAAATGTCCATACTACCCAAAGTAATCTATAGATTTAATGCAATCCCTATCAAAATACTCATGGCATTTTTCACAGAACTAGAACAAATAATCATAAAAGTATGAAACCACAAAAGACCCTGAATAGGCAAAACAATCTTTAGAAAAAAAAGAACAAAGCTGGAGGTATCATGCCCCCATACTTCAAACTATACTACACAGCTATAGCAATCAAACTGTATGGCAGCAGTCCCCAAACTTCTTGGCACCAGGGACTGGTTTTGTGGAAGATAATTTTTCCATGGACCGGAGAGGAGAGGATGGTTTCGGGATGATTCAAACACATTACATTTATTGTGCACTTTATTTCTATTATAATATATAATGAAATAATTATACAACTCACCATAATGCAGAATCAATGTTAGCCCTGAGCTTGCTTTCCTGCAACTAGATGGTCCTATCTGGGGGTGACAGTGACACACGAAGTGTGTTGCTTATGTCCAGTCTACTCCATAATCTCTTTTGGGTTGCTGTCACTGCTGAAAACCCTGCTTCACAATGATAGGATGTAGGAAATGAAATCAGGCTTTTCAGTGCTTTTGTGGCAACCTCAAGATATTCCACCTTGACGTTAATCCAGAACGTATGGAGATTTGAAGTTGTCTCAAACATACTTTTAAAGTCACCATCATTTGCAATCTCAGGCAGTTGATCCTCTTCTAGCAAGACAAAGTTGATTCACCTGGCTTTTTCACAAATGGTCTTGGATCCATTCTTTCCCAGTTTGGGGGTCTTTTGTGGTTGGGAAGTAATGCTCAAACTCTTTGGAAAGCTGAGATAGGTGGTCATGCACCAGCTAGGAGAAAGAAGGCCCTGGCTCAGTCTCTTTCAGAATCTCTGCTAATGTTTGAAACATGTCAAAAATCCCAAAATTCACTCATCGCCCCCATAATTCTAGTTTGGCTTTGAATGCAGCCACTTGATCTGCCGACTGGAACACAGTTGTCGTTCTCCCCTGAAGTGACAGATTGAGTTCGTTGCACAGGTTGAATATGTCACACAAGTAAGCAGGTTTTGTGACCCATTCTATGTCAGTGAAATGTACTGCCAGTGGTGACTGTTTTTCTGAAAGAAATCTCTGGGGCAGCGTTGTAACTCAAAAACTCTGGCCAGTGATCTACCTTTAGAAGGCCATCTCACTTCTGTGTGTAAGAGAAGACGTGTGTGCTCTGAGTCCATCTCCTCACAGAGCTGTGTGAACAGAAGTGAGTTAAGGGCATGTACTTTTATGTGGTTGATAATTTTAATCACATCCTACAAAACGTTGTTAAGTTTAGGTGACATTTTTGGCTAACCAGCACTTCTCTATGGATGACACAGTGCATAGAATCACATTCAGAAGCAATCTCTTTGACCCGAGTAGTGAAACCAGAAAGTTGTCCAGTCATGGCAGCTGCTCTGGCTGTGCATACACCGACACAAAATGACCAATTCAATTTTCCTCATATGTAATCATTCAAAGACTTGAATAGTTCTGCAGCTGTGCTGTTGGTTAAGTGCACATAACATATCTCCATGCACATCCTCCTAAAAAATATATCACACAAAAACAAGCATTGTTGCCTTGTTGTCAACATCAGTAGACTTGTCAACCTGGATTGCGTACCACGGTGACTCATTAATCTTAACAATTGTACCTCAATATCCTCTGCTATTTCATCAGTTCATCCAGTTATGGTGTTAGCTGAAAGAGGAACACTCTTTTGAACTGCACCTTTCGAACTGCAGCCTCTCCTAAAAGTTCGCAACAAATGTCCTTAGCAGCAGGCAGGATCAACTCTTCACGAATAGTAAAGGGCTTCTTAGCTTTAGCAATGTGGTTAAGAATGCTAAGAATGATGCTCTCAGTGCAGACACATTTGATGAAGTGGTGGCCTTCAATAATTGCTTCTGTTCTTAGTGTTCATGCTTTTTTCTTTTGAAAACCTCCAAAGCCTTGTCTTTGAATGCAGGGTGCTTGGAGAATGTGAATCACCTGTTGCAATGAACCCATAATTTAAGTAGAACTCTTGGTATTTTCTTTTAAATGCAGCTTTCTTTTTGTTGGCAGTCTTAGAGTCTTCTGCTGTCTCATCATTGGGTCTTTCCCTCTTTTCAAAGAAGCTCTCCAGTGGCGTTTGTTTTTTACTCATTTTGGCTAGGGTTAGCTTGTGGGCTTACCAAAACTGTGACTGAGACAAGTGTGCAGTGAGGGAAAGAGGTGCAGACAGAAGTGGTAAAGAAAATAATGGATGGGCCACACACGGACTAAAATAAGTGTTGGATTCTGACTTAAAACCTGCCACCAGATGCAACTGTACAATTGAAGTACATCAACTCCCTTGCCACTATAAAGCCTTCCACCAGATGCAGCTTGTCACTTGCCACTCACTGATAGGGTTTTTTTTTTGGCTGCATTGGGTCTTCATTGCTGCGCATGGGCTTTCTGTAGTTGTGGCGAGAGGAGGCTACTCTTCATTGTGGTGCACAGGCTTCTCATTGCAGTGGCTCCTCTTTTTGTGGAGCATGGGCTCTAGGCATGAGGGCTTCAGTAGTGGTGGCACACAGGCTTAGTAGTTGTGGCTTGGGGGCTCTAGAGCGCAGGATCAGTAGCTGTGGAGCATGGGCTTAGTTGCTCCATGGCATGTGGGATCTTCCCAGACCAGGGATCGAACCCTCATCCCCTGCATTGGCAGGTGGATTGTTAACCACTGCACCACCAGGTAACCCTACTGATAGGGTTTTGATATGAGTCTACAAGCAATTGATTTATTATGGTCTCTGTTCAGTCAAACCTCTCTACTAATGATAATCTGTATTTGCAGCCACTCCCCAGTGCTAACATCACCACCTCAGCTCCACCTCAGATCATCAGGCATTAGATTCTCATAAGGAGTGTACAACTTAGATCCCTCACATGTGCAGTTCACAGTAGGGTTTGCACTCCTATGAGAATCTAATACTACCGCTGATCTGACAGGAGGCAGAGCTCAGGCAGTAATGCAAGTGATGGGGAGCAGCTGTAAATACAGATGAAGCTTCACTTCCTCACCCACATCTCACCTCCTGCTGCACAGCCCAGTTCCTAACAGGCCACAGACCAGTATCTATGGTCCAGAGGTTGGGGACCCCTGCTGTATGGTACTGAACAAAGAGACAAAGAGATCAATGGAACAGAATAGAGAGCCTAGAAATAAACCCACTCCATATGGTCAGTTAATCTATGACAAAGGAGCAAGAATACACAATGGGAAAGACAGTTGCTTCATTAAATTGTGTTGGAAAAACTGGACAGCTATATTCAAAAGAGTGAAACTAGATAATTTTCTCACACCAGATACAAAAGTAAATGCAAAATGGATTATAGACTTAAATGTAAGACCCAAAGCCATAAAACTTCTAGAAGAAAAATGGAACTAGGAACACCTTGCAAGTATGTTCTTATTCAATTAAGCAATATGTTCAGATAGATTATTTGAAGAAAAGGAACTGTGTCTTTGTTTCATCATGAGAAAGCAGTTTTTTTCTCATAAACAAGTTTTGCATTCATCAAATATCTAATGTGATTTAAAATGTCACTCACAAATATCTGTTGTATTCATTTTTCTCTTGTGCAAGATAAATTAATATTGGCCAAAAATATATCATTTTTCTGAATTGCTTTGGCGTAAGGAAGGCAACAGGGTGTAGTGAAAAAAATATGAAAATTCTAGTCAAAAGACCCAGGCTGGAGTCCTACCTACATCACTTAATAACTGTATTTATTCTGTGTTTTTATTTATGAAAGCAAAGAATTGCCTCCTCCACCTACATCTCATTAAAATTATTTTTTATATAGCTTCTTAAAAAAAGTCTGTTTAATTAAAGAAGAGCATGTTACTGGTTCTTTCAATCTATAATGTGCATTTCAAATTCATAAGCACAAATTCCATAGAATCTTTTGTGCCTCTTTGCAAATATTTTAAATCACTAAATTAAAATGCAGTTAAAATGGATGTCTCCTAAGAGATATTCATAGTTAACATGAATGAGAATCATTTTAGCCAAGCTTTGTGGGTATAGAATTTTAGAACCACCATAATAAGCAGAGAGAAGGATATACTCTACAATGTGCTTTTCTGAAGCTATTGGCAGTTACCATAATGAGATGGAGTGTCATGGAGTGGAAATGAAACACCCAAATATCAGCACTTGCTTTTCACTCATAGTTTTATGACCCTATTCAAATTATATTGCTTATAGGGTCCTGAATGAGGAAGAGGTGTATATAAAGTGATCTGTGATCTGAAAGGATGAAAGTGAAGAATGTTTTTTAACATTTGCAATAAAGTCAAAGAAAGAAACAAAAGCAAACCAGTACTAAGAATGGGTGTCCTTAAGGTATATAAGACAATATGAAGGAGGAAATCATGAGTCAGGAATATAAAGGTACTGGTTTGTTCCTATTTTCCCTATATAAGAGAATAAAGCTTTTTCACAAACTTTAGATATCTAAATAAAAGTATTTTATGAAACTTGAATCCTTGATTATACATACAGATTAGGGACACAGAATATATTGTAGAGGTGTTACACTACAGAGATGAAAAGTTTGGGACAATTTGCCAACAAAAAGTAAGTGTTTTTTACATTATTGATTTCACTACCATACTGGTAAGTTTTTTATTGGGAGGCTGTCTTAGTTTGGTTTCACCTAGAAACAGATCTTAAGACAAGGATGTATGTGTAATCAGTTGGTTTAGGAGGGGAAGAACACACTAGGAGCAGAGTGGAGAAATGCAGTCAATAAAAGATGCGTTTATCTAGGAGATTATCATGTGAGTGACAGGGGCGTAATCTCATTTGAAATTAGTGTAAACTAATTAATGGAAGCTAGTGTAGAACATACATGTCAGAATCTTCTCACTTGTGAGGCAAGGGAGTTGAGAGTGTTTATGCACCAGCTTCTGTCAATCGTATGAGGGCTGCTGAGGAGGAGGATATTAATTCCCTGGCACTTCTAACCTGGTCTCCCCACCACCAAGGGCAAAGTGGGCTCTAGAGACCAGAGAAGACCCTGAGTCAAGGAAATTCAGGGGCTGGCAGTTAGAAGGTAAGCAAGTATACATTGAAATAGTAAGAGGAAAAACGTAGGTGGAGCATCAGTAGTGTATATTACACTGACTAACAATACAGACATAAGAATTTAAGTTTGTACAGGATTCTAGAGCTCAAAGAAGGGTACTCAAAATCTTTTACTTGTAGTCAGTCAGTATCTACTAGGAACTTCCAGTGAGAGAGAGGTCACTACTTTAAGAGGCAACCATCTTATTGTGGACAACACTCTTCCCCTCCCTTTCCCCTAAAAAGAGTTTGTCCTAATTAGAAACTTTTATAATTTTTAACATTTCCTAGTATAGAAGAAAATGCATATGTGTGTGCACCTCTTTATCTTTAAATATATGAAGAGAGTTCTCATTCCCTATCTTCTCCCTGAATTTCTTCTCACACTAAACAGCCTTAGTCCTTTTTGGTCAGGGATTCCTTATTTTCCTCTCCCCATCTGTGCATCATACTGAGGGCCTGCTGTTATCTTACAAGCTGTAGTTTAAGTCTGCAGGTTGTTTGCAAAAGTCCTTTGCCTTATGTCTTACTTTGATGGAACTGAAGTAAACTAAACAAACTAAAGCTTTTGTTTTTATCAATAATAATATATTTTGAAGCATCTTAAAAATCAACATTCAGGGGTCATTTGGGACTTTGGAATGTCTATTAAAAAAAAGTATTAGTGACAGTGACTGCCTTCATGATAATGTTTCCAACATTTACCAAGCATCATGTCCTTATCACCACCAAATATGTTGTACTCTTTTCTCCGTGTCACTGAATTCTCTGGAACATAATAACAATTAACAATTCCTGGGAGAGGAATTTCCAGCTAACTTATGAAATCAAATTAAAAGGGAAACCAAAACCATTCATACTCGAGTGTGCCATTGCAGATCTTTAGCTTAAAAAGAGTGCTCAATATAATGATCATAGCTTTATAATAATAATTTGAGATAATATAAGCTCTTATCTAGAAAGACATCTGAGTGCTTTATAAGTCATTGAAATATAAAGAATTAACATAAAATCAGATTGTGGATTGAAGGCTGAACTATCATTCATTTGGGAGTCTTGAGTTGATCTTAATAAACTAGTGTTTGTGACATTTATATCCTCATTAATTTCTTTATATTTCAATCAATATTTATTATCTGTTCTCTCTTTAAAACTACCTATTCTCCTAACCAAGTGATACCACTTCTCCTTAAAACCCACAGCACTCCCTTTACTCTGCTCTGCATTTCAGTCATTTCTATTTAAATCTTATACCCTTACTAGAAAGTAAACACCCTTATAACAGCAGCACTGACTTACTTTATAGTCCTTGAATCTCCTTACCCTAAACTTGTACATAGGTAACAGCTATTGAATTAAATTTATCTAAAGGTGGGATCAAGATGGAACTGTCCTGGATCCATTTTCCCTAATTTTAATAAATTAATAAATACTTAGAAGTCACATTCATAAATATCAATTATGTCATAATTTGTTAATAAAACAATTGTTGGGATCTCATCTGGGGTTTACCATGGTAATATACATAGGCTTAATTTTAGAACTGACTCATTTGACCAGCACCAAAGATACTTCTAAACAACTGTTTGTTTCCTAAAAAACAAACAAGAAAAAGTAATTAAAGGAATCAATTAGTCACTTTCTGTAAGCATTTTATTCTCGTAAAGATGGACTCCTTTGAAAGAGAATAATCAATGTAACTTGTATAATCTTTCCTAATCCATTACTTAGAACTCTAAACAGACACTTGATCATTATTCTTTGTCTAGTTGCATCCTCTGTGTCTTTCAAGAAGGTGAAAAGAATGGAGATGCAGATTTTCTAGTCCTACATTTTTCTGTCTCTATGAAAGGCCATACTTAATTATTGCAACCAAGTCCTCACCCTAGGCATTGTTTTCTCTTAATGACTTGGCCAAACACACTGTATGAAGGTAATGCTATTTTTCTTTTTCTTTTTTTCTTTTTTTTTTTTTTTGCTGTTGTATTTTCTTAATGGTTTATTTTATTTATTTATTTTAATATCTTTATTGGAGTATAATTGCTTTACAATGGTGTGTTAGTTTCTGCTTTATAACAAAGTGAATCAGCTATACATATCTTTCACCTCAAGCTGTTTATTTTCCCTCTTTATAAAAGAATAACATCAGAAATACAGAGACACAATGTTTGGTCTGCATGCAAAATTAAGTCACTCAGATTTGGTTTTTTTACGGTATAGTCTTCACTTTGGTTGTGAGGATGAAAGTTACGAAAAACCATACTCATGACATTGTCAGTTTTACACAGTCATTAAAAAAAAAAAAATCCCTTAGACAAATGACCTTCTAGGTGTAGGACACTTTACTACAGAGTATAAATTAGGGTTTTTTTCACAAAGAAATTTCCATCTAGTGGTGGATGCTTAGCAGAGGGACCAAAATCTGACCTTACACCATGGCCACACTAGGTTAGGGTGGTGAGTATTTAAAGGCAATGAGGGCTTTGCCACAGTTTGTCTAGCACATTTGTTTTTTCCCAGCCAGGATCTGGCTCAGCAAAAATGGTATTCTGTATAGCATAACCAGCCAGGTAAATAAATCTTCAGATCTCTGGCCCTTGAGTTCTCAGTTTCCAGAATATTGATACATATCAAGCTGTGCAAGGTCTTTTCTGTCAGGATTTATGTCACTTTCAGTTCTTTGTGTTTTTGTTAAATCCTCACCTCTTGAAAATGTATTACGTAAGCTCTAGTTCATTATAGTTCTTTCTAGCAATCTAGAACCAAGAGTGGTTTCTTCATGGAGACACCTAGTGCAGAATTTCCATTGGTTCCATATCTTTTTAACATTTACAAGTGTTTATACTTTAAAATGAATTTAAAAGAAATCAGAGGTGATTGACTACAGCCACACAGAAAATGCAAGCTGAGAAAGTAGAGGCAGGAGGAGTAAGGGGGTTAAAGAGAGTGCATAAAAGGCTTAAATAGCCACACCAGAGAAAAGTTATAGTGAATCAGCAAGAGATAAATAATGGATTGCCAAGTGGCAACAATCCTTGCTGAGATCAAATAGCAGGAATCTCTAGTAAGATTCAACAATAGAGTATGCAGTTTCCCAAATATGTACCAACCATCCTTGATAATTATCTTTGCAAAAGCTGTAACTGAGCTTCCCAAAGAATAAGAGGGCTCCAGCCTGCTCAGCCCATGCTAGGTCACTCAGGTTTGCATTATACAATAACATGAGTAATTAAACTGCTTATTTACCAAACTTTCTTTTTTTTTTTTTTTAATTAATTAATTTATTTATTTATTTTTGGCTGTGTTGGGTCTTCGTTTCTGTGCGAGGGCTTTCTCTAGTTGCGGCAAGCGGGGGCCACTCTTCATCGCGGTGCGCGGGCCTCTCACTATCGCGGCCTCTCTTGTTGCGGAGCACAGCCTCCAGACTCGCAGGCTCAGTAGTTGTGGCTCACGGGCCCAGTTGCTCCGCGGCATGTGGGATCCTCCCAGACCAGGGCTCGAACCCATGTCCCCTGCATTGGAGGCAGACTCCCAACCACTGCGCCACCAGGGAAGCCCCCAAACTTTCTTTATACTGCAATCTATTTATTGCTTGTCCTCATCTTTAAGGTGAGATTGTCAAGGGGATTTCAGTTTTAGACAAATTATGGACTACATAAATCTGGCAATATAAAACATGTAGAAATACTATGTAGAACATTACAAATGCATAGCTGAGCTTCAAAGAAAGTAAAGAAAATCTTCAAGGGCCAAGAATGCAAGATGACTGTGCTGAGGAAGTTGTCAGATTGGGTAGCCTGACTGGGGATTTAATGCTCACTCAAGAACAGGAACTTTGTGCTCAGTCAAGGCAATAAGTTAGATCTTAGATCCCACATAAAGCCAGACTACTGAAAGGACACACCTCAATAAAGAGGAAGAGTAGAAAAAATCTACTTTTAAGTGTTTTCTGTCTTGGCCTGGGCTTAGTGTAGGGAGGGAGATATCTTCGGTGAGAATTGGTCACCACAGCCTTCATTAGGCAGATTGTAGTTTGAATTTATACCACACCCTGTGATCTGGGAATCTGGAAACTGGAAAATTATCATAAAGGTGACCCTAAAGCCAGTGGTATCAACATTGTAGTATCGGTTAGAAGCAAATAGAAAATATCTTTGAATGGATATGTTATGGGATATTGCCTGAGAACTGCCCAGAATTGTTGAAGTACAATCCTTATAGTCAGGAAGCACAAAAATACTGAACAAAGTAAACAAAAATTAAAAAGTAAAAATCCAAACTCATTGTAATGAGACTGTAGAATCTTTAATACAAAGAAAATGCCTTAGATGTAATTGAAAAGAAAAGATTAGATGAACAGAAACTCCATTTCACCAAAAGCTATGTATGCAAAACTCTGTTTTCCAACACTACTCATATGTTCTGGATTTAAAATAAAAGAGCTGAGGAGTCAAGATGGCAGAGGAGTGGCAGGATGTAGAGTTCAACTTTCCCCACAAATGCATCAAGAATACATCTACAAATGGAACAATTATCACAGAGAACCTGCTGAACATTAGCAGAGGACCTTGGACATCTAAAAAGACAAGAAAAATCCCACATAACCAGGTAAGATGAAAGAAAGAAGAAGGGAAAAAGGAGAGGAGAGGAAGCAGGACAGGACCCACACCTCTGGGGGGAAGCTGAAGGAGAGAACAGGTTCCTGCATCTGGGGAAGCCCCCTCACCAGCAGGGAGATCAGCTGGGACAGAAGGGGAGCTTTGGGATCTCAGAGGAGAGTGCAACAACCAGTCTGTGGCAGGCAGAACAGAGTGAGATCTACACAGAGGGTCCAAGTCACAGCTCTGCATATCCCAGCTTGAGACATGTGTCTGCCAGTGCAGACAGGGCCTGGGTGCTGGAACGTGGGGTTTGGAGAGCAGACCCGGGGAGAGGACTGCTGTTGGCTGTGAAGAGACAGCCTGAGGGGATGGGAAAGAGGAGCTCCACAGCCAGGAATGTTCCTGGAGGAAGCCCAGACCTCCATAGAAGTGAAGCGCCATTGTTCAGTGATGCACAAAGGGCAGGGCTGCCATTGCAGCCTCTCTCCCCATGCTCCAGCTCCTGCCTCCCCAGCACACTATGAAGAGATCCTGCTGGGACTGGCTCTCTTGCACCTGCAGCCACTGGCCACACCTCATGCCCCATCCCTGCTGTGGCCAGCTCTCTTACGCCCTTGGCATCCTGCTCCCCCACGCAGAGGTGGAGCTGAAACCAGGGGCACTGCAACTAAGGAATAAGAACTAAAATCTCTCCTCACAGATGCACAAACCACAGACTTACACCCCCATGACTGGCTTTGTAAACTCAGTGACTGCAGAATATCTGAGTGGTCAATGAGTGCTCCTGCAGCCAAGACAGGTCTAGCTTTAGCAGCTGTGGACTTTGTGAACACGTACACAGGTGATGGGCCAGGCCAGAGTCTGAGCTGCCCCTATAGAACCCACAGTAGGGCCAGATCTATGATTACTGCAATCCTGGGAGCTGACTTCAGTGGATCTATGTTGGTGGCCTGTTGAAAACAATGCCTGAGAGACACCGGGGCCAATTGCCAGCATACCCACAGTTAAGGTGGGGCTGAGAGCAGTGCCAACAACAGAATAACTGGTGAGCTCACACAATGGGTGAAAGGTGACACAATGGAACAGGCTCACAGGTGAACTGCTCCAGAGGAGGAAGACTCAGTGGCTTCTTTCCCAATGGGAGTGCTCCAATCTCACCTACCTCACTCCGTAGATCAAAAACAGCTATGAGACAAATCTGGGAGCCTCCATTCAAACAACTGGGAAGCAGACCCTGCCCTTGACAGGCATTGACAACCACAGAGTAAAGGGGAGACCCTACTTACTATCCAGGGCAGGCCTGGTCACCACAAAACCACTCAAACACCCTATCAAGGGGATAATGACCAGCATACACTGAGGAAAGAGGTGGCAGACATCGATACTAAAAACAGCCCTCACACACACACACACACAAAATTAAACCTATGGAGGTTATATCAGGATGTTCCCATATAAAAATAACCCTCCAAGACAGTCTGAGTGTCTGGCATCAGGAGGAAGAACCCCCAGAGCATTTAACCTTGAAGGTCAGCAGGGCTTGAGGACAGGAGCTCCACAGGGCTGGGGGAAACAGATACTCCACTCTTGGAGGGTGCACACAGGGTCTCACATGCACTGGGACTGAGCACAAAGCAGTACCTCCATAGGAACCTGGGTTATACCTACCTAGGGGTCTTGGAGGGCCTCCTGGGAGGGTGGGGGTTGGCTGTAGTGTACCATGGGGCAAGGACACTGGTATCAGAGGCTCCAGGGAATATTAATCTGTGTGAGATCTCCAAGAGGTCCTCATTTGGCACCAAGACCTGACCCCACCCAAAAGCCTGCAAGCTCCAGTGCTGGAATGCCTCAGGCCAAACAACCAACAAGACAGGAAAACAGCCCCACCCATCAGCAGACAGGCTGGCTAAAGTCATACTAAGCTGACAGACACCCCAAAATACACCACTTGACATGGCCCTGTCCACCAAAGGGACAAGACCCAACTCCACCCACCAGAGGGAAGGCATCAGTCCCCCCCTATCAGGAAGCCTGCACAAGCCCCAGGACCAAATTCACAAACCAGGGGGCAGACACCAGAAGCAAGAGGAACTAACACCCTGCAGCCTGCAGAAAAGAGACCACAAACACAGTAAGGCAGACAAAATGAAATGACAGATAAATATGTTGCAGATGAAGGGGCAAGATAAAAACCTACACGAAAAACTAAATGAAGAGGGATAGGCAATCTACCAGAAAAATAATTCAGAGTAATGATGGTAAAGATGACCCAAGATCTTGGAAAAAGAATGGAAGCACAGACTGAGAAGATACAAGAAATGATTAACAAAAAAAATAATAATAATAGAAGATTTAAGAAACAGACAAACAGAAATGAACAACACAACAACCAAAAAGAAAAGTACACTAGAAGGAATCAATAGCAGAATAAGTGAGGCAGAAAATGAATAAATGAGCTGGAAGACAGAGTGGTGGAAATCACTGCTGTGGAACAGAATAAAGAAAAAAGAATAAAAAGAAATGAGGACAGTCTCAGAGACCACTGGGACAACATTAAACACACAAACATTTGCATTTTATGTTTTCCAGAAAAAGGAGAGAAAGGGAAAGGGCCTGAAAAATATTTGAAGAGATTATAGTCCAAAACTTCCCTAACATGAGAAAGGAAATAGTCACTCAACTCAAGGAAGCACAGAGAGTCCCATACAGGATAAACTCAAGGAGGAACATGCCAAGACATATATTAATCAAACTAACAAAGATTAAATACAAAGAAAAAATATTAAAAGCAACAAGGGAAAAGCAACAAATAACATACAAGGGAATTCCCATAACGTTATCAGCTGATTTTTCAGCAGAAACTCTGCAGGCCAGAAGGGAGTAGCATGATATATTTAAAATGATGAAAGGGAAAAACCAACAACCAAGAATACTCTACCCAGCAAGGTACTTATTCAGATATGACATAGAAATCAACAGCTTTACAGGTAAGCAAAAGCTAAGAGAATTCAGCAGCACCAGAACAGCTTTACAACAAATCCTAAAGGAACCTCTCTATTCAGGGGAGATAAAGAGGCCACAATGAGAAACAAGAAAATTACAAATGGGAAAGCCCACTGGTAAAGGAAAACATACAGTAAAAGTAGGAAATCATCTATACACAAATAGGATATTAAAACAAGCAACCATAAGAAGAGGAGGGTACAAATGCAGGAAATGGTAATGCATTTGAAATTGAGACCAACAACCTAAAACAACCTTGTGTATATATATATATATATATATATATATATATATATATATATATATATATATATATATATAGACTGCTGTATCAAAACCAAATTGGAAATGGAAACCAAAAAAGTACAATAGGTACGCATAAAAAAAGGAAAAAGCAACCCAAACACCGCACTTATGATGGTGATCAAACCACAAGAGAAGAGAACAAAAAAGGCACGGAAGGGACAAAAACAAACCCAAACAATGAAGAAAATGACAATAGTAACATACATATTGATACATATATATTGATAATTACCCTAAATGTTAATGTATTAAGTGCTTCAACCAAAAGACATAGATTGGCTGAATGCATACAAAAACAAGACCCATAGGAACCTGCTGTATGGGACAGGGAGCTCAGCTCGGTGATGACCTACATAGGTGGGATGGAGGGTGGGAAGGAGGTCCAAGAGTGAGGGAATGTATGTATACATATACCTGATTCACAGTGTTGTACAGCAGAAACTAACACAACATTGTAAAGCAATTATACTCCAATAAAAAAAACATAAAAACCACAAGACCCATACATATGCTATCTACAAGAGACCCACTTCAGACCTAGGGATGCATACAGACTGAAACTGAGGGGTTGGAAAAGATATTTCATGCACATGGAAATCAAAAGAAAGCTGGAGTAGCAATACTCATATCAGATAAAATAGACTTAAAGACTTACAAGAGACAAGGAAAGACACTACATAATGATCAAGTGATCAATACAAGAAGATATAACAGTTGTAAATATATATGCACCCAACATAGGAGCACCTCAATATATAAGGCAAATGCTAACAGCCATAAAAGGAGAAATTGACAGAAACACAATAATAGTGGGGGACTTTAATACACCACTTTCATCAATGAACAGATCATCCAAACAGAAAATCAGTAAGGAAACAAAAGTCTTAAATGACACATTAGACCAGATAGACTTTGATATTTATAGAACACTCCATCAGAAAGCAGCAGAATACACTTTCTTCTAAACTGCACATGGAATATTCTCATGGAAAGATCACATCTTGGGTCTCAAATCAAGCCTTGGTAAGTTTAAGAAAATTGAAATAATATCAAGCATATTTTCTGACAGCCCTATGAGATTAGAAATCAATTACAGGAAAAAAAATGTAAAAAACACAAACACATGAAAGCTAAATAATATGTTAATAAACAACCAGTGGGTCACTGAAGAAATCAAAGATGAAAAAAAACAAAACAAAACAAAACCCTAGGGACATGTCAATCCAAAACCTATGTGATGCAGCAAAAGCAGTTCTAAGATGGAAGGTTATAGCACTAGAATCTTGCCTCAGAAATATCTCAAATAAACAACCTAACTTTACACCTAAATCAACTAGAGCAAGAAGAACAAACAAAACCCAGAGTTAGTGGAAAGAAAGAAATCATAAAGATCAGAACAGAAATAAATGAAATAGAAAGGAAGAAAACAATAACAAAGATCAATGAAACTAAAAGCTGATTCTTTGAGAGATAAACAAAATCGATAAACCTTTAGCCAGACTCATCAGGAAAAAAAGGGAAAAGACTCAAATCAAGAAAACTAGAAATGAAAAAGGAGAAGTTACAATTGACACTGCAGAAATACAAAGGATCATAAGAGACTACTACAAGCAACTCTATGCCAATAAAATGGACAACCTGGAAGAAATGGACAAATTCTTAGAAAGATACAACCTTCCAAGACTGAACCAGGAAGAATAAAAAATATGAACAAACAAATCACAAGTAATGAAATTGAAACTGTGATTAAAAATCTTCCAACAAACAAAAGTCCAGGACCAGATGGCATCAAAGGTGAATTATACCAAGGATTTAGAGAAGAGTTAACACCTATCCTTCTCAAACTCTTCCAAAAAATTGCAGAGGGAGGAACAGTCCCATGCTCGTTCTACAAGGCCACCATCACCCTGATACCAAAACCAGACAAAGATATCACAAGAAAAGAAAGTTGCAGGCCAATATCACTGATTAACATAGACACAAAACTCCTCAACAAAATACTATCAAACAGAATCCACAACACATTAAAAGGATCATACACTGTGATCAAGTGGGATTTATCCCAGGGAGGCAAGGGTTCTTCAATACATGCAAATCAATCAATGTGATAAACCATATTAACAAATTGAAGAATAAAAACCATATGATCATCTCAATAGATGCAGCAAAAGCTTTTGACAAAATTCAACACCCATTTATGATAAAATCTCCCCAGAAAGTGGGCATAGAGGGAGCTTACCTAACACAATAAAGGCTATATACAACAAACCCACAGCCAACATCATTCTCAATGGTGAAAAACTGAAAGCATTTCCTCTAAGATCAGGAACAATACAAGGGTGCCCACTCTCACCAATATTATTCAACATAGTTTTGGAAGTTTTAGCCATGGCAACCAGAGAAGAAAAAGAAAAGGAATCCAAATTGGAAAAGAAAAAGAAAAGTAAAAGAAAACAGTAAAATCACTGTTTTCAGATGACCTGATACTGTACATGCCACCAGAAGACTACTAGAACTCATCAATGAATTTGGTAAAGTTGCAGGATATAAAATTAATATGCAGAAATCTCTTGCATTCTTATACACTAACAATGAAAGATCAGAAACAGAAATTAAGGAAACAATCCTATTTATCCTTGCATCAAAGAGGATAAAATACTTAGGTATAAACCCACCTAAGGAGGGAAAAGACCTACACTCAGAAAACAATAAGATAATGATGAATGAAATCAAAGATGACACAAGCAGATCAGATGGAGAGATATACCATGTTCTTGGATTGGAAGAATTATTACTATCAAAGTGACTATACTACCCAAAGCAATTTACAGATTCAATGCAATCCATATCAAATTACCAATGGCATTTTTCACAGAACTAGAACAAAACATTTTACAATTTGTATGGAAATACAAAAGACCCTGAATAGTCAAAGCTATATTTAGAAAGAAAAACAGAGCTGGAGGAATCAGACTCCCAGACTTCAGACTATACTACAAAGCTACAGTAATCAAGACAGTATGGTACTGGTCCAGAAACAGAAATATAGATCAATGGAACAGGATAGAAAGTCCAGAGATAAACCCACGCACTTATGATCAACTAATCTATGACAAAGGAAGCAATAATATACAGTGGAGAAAAGACAATCTCTTCAATAACTGGTGCTAGGAAAACTGGACAGCCACATGTAAAAGAATGAAATTAGAACACTCCCTAACACCATACAAAAAAATCAACTCAAAACAGATTAAAGGCCTAATTGTAAAGCTGGATACTATAAAACTCTTGCAGGAAAACATAGACAGAACACTCTCTGACATAAATCGCAGCAAGATCTTTTCAGTCCACCTCCTACAGTAATAAAAATAAAAACAAAAATAAACAAATGGGACCTAATTAAACTTAAATCTTTTGCACAGCAAAAGAACCCATAAACAAAATGAAAAGTCAACCCACAAAATGGGAGAAAATATTTGCAAATGAAGCAATTGACAAGGGATTAAACTCCAAAATATACAAACAGCTCATGCAGCTCAATATCAAAAAAACGAACAACCCAATCAAAAAACAAACTTAGGGTTACTTGGGGGGAAAAGGGGAGAGGGACAAATTGGGAGATTGGGAATGACATATACACACTACTATATATAAAATAGATAACTAGTATGGGCTTACTGTATAGCACAGGGAATTCTTCTCAGTACTCTGTAATGACCTATATGGGAAAAGAATCTAAAAATGAGTGGATACATGTATATGTATAACTGATTCCCTTTGCTGTACAGCAGAAACTAACACAACATTTTAAATCAACTATACTCCAATGAAAAATTAAAAAAAAAAAAAAAACCCTGGATTGGACCCCTTGGGAAAAATAGATTGGTAGGAGGGGAAGAGCAGGTGGGTGTATAAAACAGAGGGGAGTTAACATGAGGCCAACTTGGCTCTGGTTAAAAACTAACCAAGGAGTGGAGTAGAAAGTAAACAGTGACAGTTAGTGCATCTGTTGGCCTCCAGCTGTTTTCCTTTTCAGCTATAAATAAGATAGGTTGTTTCTGGTACTGGGCAGCTTGCAAGGTGTCAATATTGCACAAATTAACCCCAACCTCTCAGGAATAAAATTTGCACCTGCATGAAAGTGTGGTTATGGGACATGAATAAGAATGGAAATGAGAACCCTATCATAGCTCCCTAGTTCACAAATATTGTTTGAAATAACTGTAATTCTCACAGTGAATGTCTCTGACTGAAGTTCTGTTGAAACATTTCTGGGATTATCTAAACATTTCATTAAATTGAATTGTTTTATTAATTAAACATGTAATACTCATACAGCAACTTTTAAAATACTGGCTATCACCAATGCTTTAATTGTGCAAAGCTGTGCAAGCTTCAGAATAAAGCTGCTTCTGCTATCTTGAAAAAAATAATAATAAAATAAAATGGTTTTCCTGTGTTTCATACACAAGTCACTAATTTACAAAGAATTATTTTAGAAGATATTAAAATACTAAAAACAATTCAATTTTTTTCTTTAATGAAAGAAGTATATGAAAATATTATGTTGTGTTGTTGCCTTTGAGGACACCAACGAGGCTACAAAGCTGCTCATTAGTAACTGTCATTAGAATTTCTCTAATTAAAGAAATTTTCAGTTTCACAAAATAAGAATTTTAATTTCTAGTACAGAAATAAAGTACTTTTTAAAATATCTGATTACTTTTTCCTAAAATTTCTTAGTTTCTAATTTTCTAAACATTCCTAAAAAACATTCATAGAAGAAAATTAATGTAGCAGAAGGAAAAGTCTTTTGATGTTGTTTTGTCCTTATTCTTTTTATCATAATAAAATATTGCTATATCCATAGGCAGGTGAGAATTATCTAAGTATTCTGTGGTATCAGAGGTATCTAAAAACAGAGATTTTGCCTAGAAAAATCTTACCTGCTTTTCAGGACTACGAACCAATCTACTCATAGAAAATCATTCTCACCAGTTGAGGCACCTAACAGTCTATCATGAATTCTTATAAATCATCAATAAATTAAGTACATCTAAATTCTTTGAACCAAAATAATTTTCTTTATTATGTTAAAGTATTCTTTTTTAGAAATATATGTAAACTATTAGTTTGTCTCATAACATTGTCATTCTCTTTGAGGGGATTATAGCATAGTAGTTTTCTGAATAAGATATAATGAAATGATTGGTCATTTATACAGTGGGATTGAAATTAGAGGGTTTTTTTTTTTTTTTACTTCAACCACTTAATTTTTAGTGTGGCTTATGAATTTCTTCTAATTAGGGTAAATCACTTTCATAAGAAAAGCAATATCATTTTCTCAACATGTTTCCACATGGCATTATGCTAGAATAGTTAAAATTCTATTTTTAAAAATATGATCATTCAGTAAAGTTAAATTGGTTTTCTCATATTTCCTTATATCTTCACAGATTGTGAGTGTTGGAAAGCATGTTAAAGGCTACCATTATATCATTGCAAACTTGGTAAGAACTCTTTATTTTCTATTTTTCATAAGAATTGCTCAGACATTCAAAATTATGTTAACTGTGCCTTGAAATAGTGCTCTATTATTAAACTATATTACTTACTAAGCTTTTTATAACACATAGGCTAGTACTCTTATGTGTCCACAAAAAAATTAATGGTCAATCTAAGAAAGAAATGGAAAATTTTATTTAGGCCTACCTGAGGATTATAACCCGCTAGATAGTCTTTCAGAAAGCTCTGAGGACTGTTCTGCCCATTAGAGGTCAAAGCAATGAGATTTTCTGCACAACTTAGAGGTCAAAACATAAGTTTTTGAGATAAAGGGTTATGAATCAAAGTAACATATTGACAGTTTACATAGTCCAACAGGCAATAGTGGGTCATTGTGATCCCTTACAGGACTGAGAAAGGAATGTTATCTCTTAATCTCCTAAGTAGTTACCTTGCTGGTGCCAGGAGAAAATTGCTTCTTTTTTTCTTTTTCTTTCTTTCTTTTTTTTTTTTTTTTTTTTTGTGAGTAAGCATTCCTGGGTCTTCTAAGGGGATCTAGCTAATGTATTAATGTATAATGCAGATGCACAAAAAAAGGGGAGGAGGTGGTAGCTCAAATGGTGAAAAAATTTTATGTTAAATTTTTCTTGTCTTTCCTTAAAAACAATTGTATTTCATTAATCACAGTGATCATTATATTTCTAATTCAATATATTTTGGTGCAGATCTGCCATAGTGACCTTTAAAGCTAATTATAGTGTTTGTTTTACTATGATATTACTTGGCAAATTAGATAATGGCCTTTTGTCTGTGTGAATGATAAATGTGCTACTCTATGGATGAAGACTGCCAATACTTAGGGGTATTACAAGAATGATTAAAACTGATGACCCATGTTTTTTAATTTTATGAAAAACAAGCTTGAAATGGCTATTTAAGAAAGTTTTTGTTGGAAGTAATCCAAATTATTTTAATAGTGTCAACTTTTCACATATATATAGATGTTTATTGTACAAGATACAGGCATTAGTATAAAATTCTTAAAGGTGTAAGTCAAGTCCTTTTAGATTTCTTGGCAAGGCTCAAGTATTTCTTGCTAACTTTGCAAGTGTGGGGGAAAACTGACCATACAGAGGGCCATTCTCCTTGATTTATCAGAGTACCCTGATAAATAGGGCAGTATCAGATCTGCCCTAAGGGCTTGATCTCAAAAGTGGTTTATCCTAGAGAAGTTAAGACTGTGTTCTCCTTTTTCTCTTTTCCCACCACATATTTCTTTGGTGAGGATCTTGCGCTCAAAGCAGGGAAAGAACAAAAGGCTGCAAAACGGATTCATATTCATCCACTCTTTTCATGTGGCAAGTAGGCCATCACACTTTGAGACAGGAATTTTAAGTCTTTAATGAACTAGGTTTCACTATGGAGTTGAGATACTAAAATGCAGTGTAAACTGTAAAGTCTTATTGTGTTGTGTTTCTTGCATAAAGTATAATTTTGTTACTTAATATTATCATGAAAATACTGAGAAATTTTTACTTGTTTTTTCCACTGCTTTTAGTAGGCCTGTAGTCTGGATGTTTTAACATATTTTATAAAAATATAAATCTTAAAGCAAATATATCCTGATATTAATCACCATAAGAGAAAAAGAGAGACATTCATTGATGTGACTTATAATGTCACAATGGCATTATGCAAGGAGACTCTAGCAAATAGAAGGTTTTTTTTTTTTTTTTTTTTTTTTTTTTTTTTTAAATAACTGGATTTGGTTGAACACATGAACTTGACATTTTTTTTTTTTAATTTATTTATTTATTTATTTATTTATTTATTTATGACTGTGTTGGGTCTTCGTTTCTGTGCGAGGGCTTCCTCTAGTTGTGGCAAGTGGGGGCCATCTCTTCATCGCGGTGCGCGGGCTTCTCACTATCACAGCCTCTCTTGTTGCGGAGCACAGGCTCCAGACGCGCAGGCTCAGTAATTGTGGCTCACGGGCCCAGTTGCTCCGTGGCATGTGGGATCTTCCCAGACCAGGGCTCGAACCCGTGTGCCCTGCATTGGCAGGCAGGTTCTCAACCACTGCGCCACCAGGGAAGCCCAAATAGAAGGTTTTAATACCATCTATTCTTTCCAAACAATGGAATTCAGAAGGAAAAAAAAAAAGACAATATGTTACAGATTATCATGCCAGAACGGAATTGCTGACATTGACATACCAATACAAAATTAAAAGAATTAATAGTTATAATATCCTAATGGCTATAACAGCCTGTATTAGACAGCCTTAGTAGATGGCATCACATTCAAGTTATCTACATAATGACTAAGTAACAACGTATGAAGTAGAAAAGACTGATTTAGTTGGAGGGATTACGATGGAGACAAGGGAAGCTCTTGAACTCCCTTCCTTCCACAGACACACATACAGAGCAATTCCTCTGAGAAAAATCCAGGAACTAGCTGAGCAACTCCTACACATCGGGCAGCTGAGAAAACACCCACACAGAAATGGGTTGGAAAGGGTGAGACACACTCTTTCCATAAACACTACTCCCAGCATAGTGCCATACAATCAGAAGGGAATCCCCAACTCTCAGCTTCTACATGAAGAGCAAAGGATTTGGACCACATGTTTAGCACCTCAGTTTTTAAGGCTGCCACTCAAGAGAGAGCCCCTCAAAAACACCTAGGTCCAAAAGCCAATGGGGCATGCATCCACATGACCACAATGGTGTGAAACTAGAAATTAATTACAAGAAAAAAACTGGAAAATCAACAAATATGTGGAGATTAGCCAAATGCTCCTGACAACCACTGGGTCAAAGAAGAAATCAAGAGTGAAATAAAAAAGTACCTTGAGACAACTGCAATTGGAAATGGAAACATACCATACCAGAACATATGGAATACACCTAAAGCAGTTCTAAAAGGGAAGTTTATAGAAATAGATGCCAACATTAAATCAAAATAGAGAAATCAAATAAAGAACTTTATACCTCAAGGAACTAGAAAAATGAGAACAAACTAAGTTCAAATTTAGGTGAAGGAAGGAAATAACAAAGATCAAAGTGGAGATAAATGAAATAGAGACTAAAAAGACAATAGAAAATATCAATGAAGGTAGTTTTTGGAAAAGATAAACAAAATTGACAAATCTTTAACTATACAAAGGAAAAAGAAAACTTTTAAAAATCATAAAGGTAAGAAGATCAATTGCAACTAATACCACACAAATACTAAAGATCATAAGAAACTACTATGAACAATAATGCCCACAAATTATATACCCTAGAAGAAATGAATAAATACCTAGAAACATAAAACATATCAAGCATGAATTATAATTGAAAGGAAAATCTGAACTAACCAATAACAAGAGAGGAGTTTGAATCAGTAACCAAATCACTCCCCCACAAAAAAGTCCAGGACCATATGGCTTCATGGATAATTTCTACCAAACATTTAAACAAGAATAATTACCAAATCTTTTAAAATTATTCCAATAAATAGAAGCAGAGAGAACACTTCCAAATTAATTTTCAAGGCCAACATTACACTGATACCAAAGCCAGACAATGACACTGCAAAAAAAGTAAATTTCAGACTGATTGTTGAACATAGATGCAAAAATCCTCTACAAAATATTAACAAACCAAATTAAGCAGTACATTAAAAGGACTGAATGATCATATCAAGATCAAAAGGGATTTGCCCAGAGATGCAAGGATGGTTTGATATTGGCGAATTGACCAATGTGATGCACCACATTACGAAAAGAATAAAAATCATATGATCATCTCAATAGAGGCAGAAAAAGCTTTGACATAATTCACATCATCTCATGATAAAAAAATCTCAAGAACCTGAGTATAGAAGGAACATACTGCACTATAACAAAGGTCATGTATGACAAGCCCACATCTAACATCATACCTAATGTTGAAAAGCTGGAAGCTTTTCCTTTAAGATGAGGATGTCTTCTCTCACCACTATTTTTCTTTCTTTCTTTCTTTCTTTCTTTCTTTCTTTCTTTCTTTCTTTCTCTCTACAAATGACCCAATTTCGTTCCTTTTTCTGGCTGAGCAATATTCCATTGTATATATGTACCATATCTTCTTTATCCATTCATCTGTCAATGTGCATTTAGGTTGCTTCCATGTCCTGGCTATTGTAAATAGTGCTGCAATGAACATTGGAGTATGTGTGTCTTTTTGAATTATGGTTTCTCTGGGTATATGCTCAGTAGTGGGATTGCTGGGTCATATAGTAATTCTACTTTTAGTTTTTTTAAGGAACCTCCATACAGTTCTCCATAGTGGCTGTATCAATTTACATTCCCACCAACAGTGCAAGGGGGTTCCCTTTTCTCCACACCCTCTCCAGAATTTGATGTTTGTAGATTTTCTGATGATGCCCATTCTAACCAGTGTGAGGTGATACCTCAGTGTAGTTTTGATATGCATTACTATAATAATTAGTGATGTTCAGTAGCTTTTCATGTGCCTCTTAGCCATCTATGTGTCTTCTTTGGAGAAATGTCTATTTAGGTCTTCTGCCCATTTTTGGATTGGGTTGTTTGTTTTTTTAATACTAAGCTGCACAAGATGTTTATATATTTTAGAGATTAATCCTTTGTCCATTGATTCATTGGCAAATATTTCTCCCATTCTGAGGGCAGTCTTTTCGTTTCGTTTGTACTTTCCTTTGTTGTGCAAAAGCTTTTAAGTTTCATTAGGTCCCATTTGTTTGTTTTTGTTTTCATTTCCATTGCTCTAGGAAATGGATCAAAAAAGATCTTGCTGTGATTTATGTCAAAGAGTGTTCTTCCTAAGTTTTCCTCTAAGAGTTTTATAGTGTCTGGTCTTACATTTAAGTCTCTAATCAATTTTGAGTTTATTTTTGTGTATGGTGTTAGGGAGTATTCTAATTTCATTCTTTTATATATAGCTGTCCAGTTTCCCCAGCAGCACTTTTTGAAGACACTGTCTTTTCTCCATTGTATATCCTTACCTCTTTTGTCATAGATAGGTTGACCATAGGTGTGTGGGTTTCTCTCTGGGCTTTCTATCCTGTTCCATTGATCTATATTTCTGTTTTTGTGCCAGTACCATACTGTCTTGATTACTGTAGCTTTGTAGTATAGTCTGAAGTCAGGGAGTCTGATTCCTCCAGCTCCGTTTTTTCCCATCAAGACCACTTTTGCTATTCGGGGTCTTTTGTACCTCCATACAAATTTTAAGATTTTTTGTTCTAGTTCTGTAAAAAATGCCATTGGTAATTTGACAAGGATTGCATTGAATCTGTAGATTGCTTTGGGTAGTAAAGTCATTTTCACAGTCTTGATTCTTCCAATCCAAGAACATGGTATATCTCTCCATCTGTTTGTATCATCTTTAATTTCCTTCATCCGTGTCTTATAGTTTTCTGCGTACAGGTCTTCTGTCTCCCTAGGTAAGTTTATTGCTAGGTATTTTATTCTTTTTGTTGCAGTGGTAAATGGGAGTGTTTCCTTAATTTTTCTTTCAGATTTTTCATCATTAGTAGATAGGAATGCAAGAGATTTCTGTGCTTTAATTTTGTATCCTGCAACATTACCAAATTCATTGATTAGCTCTAGTAACTTTCTGGTGGCATCTTTAGGATTCTTTATGTATAGTATCATGTAATCTGCAAACAGTGACAGTTCTACTTCTTCTTTTCCAATTTGTATTCTTTTTAATTCTTTTTCTTCTCTGATTGCCATGGCTAGGACTTCCAGAACTATGTTGAATAATAGTGGTGAGAGTGGACATCCCTGTCTCATTCCTGATCTTAGAAAAAATGCTTTCAGTTTTTCACCATTGAGAATGATGTTTGCTGTGGGTTTGTCATTTATGGCCTTTATTATGTTGAGGTAGGTTCCCCCTATGCCCACTTTCTGGAGTTTTTATAATAAATGGGTGTTAAATTTTGTCAAAAGCTTTTTCTGTATCTATTGAGATGATCATATGGTTTTTCTTCTTCAATTTGTTAATATGGTGTATCACATTGATTGATTTGCATATATTGAAGAATCCTTGCATCCCTGGGATAAATCCCACTTGATCATGGTGTATGATCCTTGTAATGTGTTGTTGGATTCTGTTTGCTAGCATTTGTTGAGGATGTTTGCATCTATATTCATCAGTGATATTGGTCTGTAATTTTCTTTTTTTGTAGTATCTTTGTCTGGTTTTGGTATCAGGGTGATGGTGGCCTCATAGAATGAGTTTGGGAGTGTTCCTCCCTCTGCAATATTTTGGGAGACTTTGAGAAGGATGGGTGTTAGCTCTTCTCTAAATGTTTGATAGAATTCACCTGTGAAGCCATCTGGTCCTGGACTTTTGTTTGTTGGAAGATATTTAATCACAGTTTCAATTTCATTACTTGTGATTGCTCTGTTCGTATTTTCTGTTCCTTCCTGGTTCAGTCTGGGAAGCTTATTCCTTTCTAAGAATGTGTCCATTTCTTCCAGATTGTCCATTTTATTGGCATTCAGTTGCTTGTAGTAGTCTCTGAGGATGCTTTGTATTTCTGCAGTGTCTGTTGTAACTTCTCCTTTTTCCTTTCTAATCTTATTGTTTTGAGTCCTCTCCCTCTTTTTCCTGATGAGTCTGGCTAATGATTTATCAATTTTGTTTTTCTTCTCAAAATATCAGCTTTTAGTTTTATTGATCTTTGCTATTGTTTTCTTTGTTTCTATTTCATTTATTTCTGCTCTGATTTTTTATTTCTTTCCTTCTACTAACTTTGGGTTTTGTTTGTTCTTCTTTCTCTAGTTCCTTTCGGTGTAAGGTTAGATTGTTTATTTGAGATGTTTGTTGTTTCTTGAAGTAGGATTGTATTGCTATAAACTTCCCTCTGAGAACTGCTTTTGCTGCACGCAATAGGTTGTGGATTGTCGTGTTTTCATTGTCATTTGTCTCTAGGTGTGTTTTGGTTTCCTCTTTGATTTCCTCAGTGATCTCTTGGTTATTTAGTAACATATTCTTTAGCCTCCATGTGTTTGTGCTTTTTACTTGTTTTTCCCTGTAAGTGATTTCTAACCACACAGCATTGTGGTCAGAAAAGATGCTTGATATGATTTCCATTTTCTTAAATTTACTGAGTCTTGATTTGTGAACCAAGATGTGATCTATCCTGGAGAATGTTCCATGCGCAGTTGAGAAGAAAGTTTAATCTGCTGTTTTTGGATGGAATGTCCTGTAAATATCGATTAAATCTCTCTGGTCTATTGTGTCATTTAACGCTTTTGTTTCCTTATTAATTTTCTGTTTGGATGATCTGTCCATTGGTGCACGTGAGGTGTTAAAGTCCCCCACTATTATTGTGTCACTGTCAATTTCCTCTTTTATAGCTGTTAACATTTGCCTTATGTATTGAGGTGCTCCTATGGTGGGTGGATATATGTTTATAATTGTTATATCTTCTTGTTGGATTGATCCCTTGATCATTATGTAGTGTCCTTCCTTGTCTCTTGTAACATTCTTTATTTTTAAGTCTATTTACCTGATATGAATATTACTACTCCAGCTTTCTTTTGATTTCCATTTGCATGGAATATCTTTTTCCATCCCCACACTTTCAGTCTGTATGTGTCCCTAGGTCTGAAGTGGGTTGCTTGTAGACAGCATATATATGGGTCTTGTTTTTGTATCCATTCAGCGAGCCTGTGTCTTTTGGTTGGAGCTTTTAATCCATTCACGTTTAAGGTATTTATCAATATGTATGTTCCTATTACCATTTTCTTATTTATTTTGAGTTGTTTTTGTAGGTTCTTTTCTTCTCTTGTATTTCCCACTTAGAAAAGTTCCTTTAGCATTCATTTTAGAGCTGGTTTGGTGGTGTTGAATTCTCTTAGCTTTTGCTTGTCTGTAAAGCTTTTGATTTCTCCATCAAATCTGAGTGAGATCCTTGCTGGGTAGAGTAATCTTGGTTGTAGGTTCTTCCCTTTCATCACTTTAAATATGTCATGCCACTTCCTCCTGGTTTGTAGAGTTTCTGCTGAGAAATCAGCTGTTAGCCTTATGGGAGTTCCACTTTATGTTATTTGTCATTTTTCCCTTGCTGCTTTTAATAATATTTCTTTGTCTTTAATTTTTGCCAATTTGATTACTATGTGTCTTGGTGTGTTTCTCCTTGGGTTTATCCTGTATGGGACTCTCTGCACTTCCTAGACTTGGGTGGCTATTTCCTTTCCCAAGTTAGGGAAGTTTTCAACTATAATCTATTCAAATATTTTCTCGGGTCATTTCTCTCTCTCTTCTCCTTCTGGGACCCCTATAATGCAAATGATGTTGCATTTAATGTTGTCGCAGAGGTCTCTTAGGCTGTCTTCATTTCTTTTCATTCTTTTTTCTTTATTCTGTTCCACAACAGTGAATTCCACCATTCTGTCTTCCAGGTCACTTATCCGTTCTTCTGCCTCAATTATTCTGCTACTGATTCCTTCTAGTGTATTTTTTCATTTCAGTTATTGTATTGTTCATCTCTGTTTGTTTGTTCTTTAATTCTTCTAGGTGTTTGTTAGACATTTCTTGCATCTTCTCAACCTTTGCCTCTATTCTTTTTCTGAGGTCCTGGATCATCTTCACTATCATTATTCTGAATTCTTTTTCTGGAAGGTTGCCTATCGCCACTTCATTTAGTTGTTTTTCTGGGGTTTTATCTTGTTCCTTCATCTGGTACATAGCCCTCTGCCTTTTCATCTTTTCTATCTTTCTGTAAATGTGGTTTTTGTTCCGCAGGCTGCAGGATTGTAGTTCTTGTTTCTCCTGTCTGCCCTCTGGTGGGTGAGGCTATCTAAGAGCCTTGTGCAAGTTTCCTGATGGGAGGGACTGGTGGTGGGTAGAGCTGGCTGTTGCTCTGGTGGGCAGAGCTCAGTAAAACCTTAATCCTCTTGTCTGCTGATGGGTGGGTCTGGGTTCCCTCCCTGTTGGTTTGTTTGGCCTGAGGCGACCCAACAATGGAGCCTACCCAGGCTCTTTGGTGGGGCTAATGGTGGACTCCGGGAGGGCTCATGCCAAGGAGTACTTCCAGAACTTCTGTTGCCAGTGTCCCTGTCCCCACAGTGAGACACAGACACCCCCTGCCTCTGCAGGAGACCCCCCAACACTAGCAGGCAGGTCTGGTTCTGTCTCCTATGGGGTCACTGCTCCTTCCCCTGGTCCCGATACTCACACCACCCTGTGTTTGTCCTCCAAGAACAGAGTCTCTGTTTCCCCCTGTCTGGTCAAGGTCCTGCAATCAAATCCCACCAACCTTCAAAATCTGACAGTCTAGGAATTCCTCCTCCCATTGCCAGACCCCCAAGCTGGGAAGCCTGACATTGGGCTCAGCACCTTCACTCCAGTGGGTAACTCCTGTGGTATAAGTGTTCTCCAGTTTGTGAGTCACCCACCCAGCAGTTATGGGATTTGATTTTATTGTGATTGCACCCCTTCTACCATCTCACTGTGGCCTCCCCTTTGTCTTTGGATGTGGGGTATCCTTTATGGTGAGTTCCAGTGTCCTCCTGTCAATGACTGCTCAGCAGTTAGTTGTGATTCTGGTGCTCTTGCAAGAGGGAGTGAGCACACGTCCTTCTACTCTGCCATCTTGATTCAATCTCTCACCACTATTTTTCAATATAGTACTGAAATCCTAGACAGAGCAATGAGCCAAAAAATAAATAAATAAAAGGAATTCAAATTAGAAAGGAAGAAGTAAAATTGTCTGTACGTAGATGACATTATAGTATTGATAGAAAAATTCACCAAAAAAGATTCCAACAAAAAATTTTAGAATAAATTACTTCAGTCAATTTGCAGGATACGAAATTAATATAGAAAACTCTGTTGTGTTTCTATAAAATAACAGCAAACTCTCAGAAAGAAAAATTAAGAACAGCTGGAGGCATTACATTTCCTGATTTCACACTCTATTACAAAGCTACAGTAATCAAATCAATATTGTATTGGAATAAAAACAGACACATAGATAAATGGAACAGAATATAGAGCTCAGGAATAAACCCTAGCATAATGGTCACTTAACTTTCAACAAAGGAGTGAAGAATATACAATGAGGAAAGGTTAGTCTCTTCAATAAATAATGTTGAGAAAACTGAATATTCACATGCAAAAGAATGAAAATGGACCTTTATACTATATAAAATGGATTATTGAAAATAAGATCTGAAACTGTAAAACTCGTAGAAGAAAAGCTAGGGGGTAATCCCCTTGACATTGGTCCTGGCAATGAGTTTTTGGATCTGATACCTAAAGCACAAGCAAAAAAAGAAAAAAGAAAACGAAATAAGTGGGACTACATCAAATGAAAAAGCTTCTACACAGCAAAGGAAACCATCAACAAAATAAAAAGACAATCTACTGAATGGGAGAAAATATTTGCAAACCACATATCAAATAAAGGGTTAATATTGAAAATATACTAGGAATTCCTACAACTGAATAGCAAAAAGCAAGTAATTTAAAAATGGGCAAATGACCTAAGACATTTTTCCAAACAAGACAAATTATCAACAGTATATGAAAAGATGCTCAACATCATTAATCATAACAGAAATGCAAATCAAAACCCCAATGAGATACCACCTCAAACCTCAAACTCGTTAGGGTGGCTATTATCTAAATGGATAAATGGATAAATATGTTATATATATATTTAAAAAAACATGGTATAACATGGTCATTATACTTCATAATATTGTATTATTGAAATTTGCTAAGACAGTAGAACTTTTGTTCTCATCAAAAAAAAAATGTGAAGTGTTGGGTGTGTTAATTAAATCGATGGTGGGTATCTTTCACAGTGTATACACATATCAAATCATCAATTGTACAGTTAGAATATATTGCAATTTTATTTGTCATGTATCCCTCAATACAGTTGAAAAAATACTGATTTAATGAGAATAGTAAGAACTAATTCTTAAAATAAAAATTCTTACTGGTTACTGAAGGTTACAAATATTCCAGAAAGTTTCAAATATTCTCTAGTCATAAAGTTGAAAATCAAAATAGAAAGTATGAAGTCCAATTCATATTTAACAAAAAGAGAAGAATGAAGCAAGGCAAACATCAATATGGGATGTTTAAAATTATATCATGAATTTACAAGCATATTATTTTTATAATTGAAGTATAGTTCATTTACAATATTGTGTTAATTTCAGGTGTACACCATAGTGATTTAGGTGTGGGGTTTTTTGCAGATATATTCCATTATAGGTTATTATGAATTATTGAATGTAATTCCCTGTGCTATACAGTAAATACTTGTTGCTTATCTATTTTACATATAGTAGTTTTGTATCCATTAATCCCATACTCCTAATTTGTTTCTTCCCCTTCCCTCTACACTTTGGTAAACATAAGTTTCTTTTCTATGTCTGTGAGTCCATTTCTGTTTTCTATATAGATTCATTTGTATTCTTTTTTAGATTCCTCATATAAGTGATATCATATAGTATATGTCTTTTTGCTGTCTGACTTACTTCACTAAGCATAATATTCTCTAGGTCCATCCATGTTGCTGCAAATGGCATTATATCATTCTTTTTAAGGCTGAGTAATATTACATTGTGTATATATATATATTCCATATATTTTAAGCCAGTTGTCTGTTGATGGTCACATGGGTTGTTTCCATGTCTTGACTATTGGAAATAGTGCTGCTATGAACATTGGGCTGTATGTATCTTCTTGAATTAGAGTTGTTTTTTTTTTTTTTTTTTCTGGATATGTGCCCAGGAGAGGGATTTCTATATCTTATGGTAGTTCTATTTTTAGTTTTTCAAGGAATATTTATTCTGCTTTCCATAGTGGCTGCACCAATTTACATCCCTACAAATAGTGTCCAAACTCTTTCCAGCAATTATTATTTGTAGATATTTTGATGATAGCCTGATGTGAGATGATACCTCAATGAGATTTTGATTTGCATCTTTCTAATAATTAGTGATGTTGAGCATGTTTTCATGTGCCTATTGGTCATCTGTATGTCTTCTTTGGAAAAAATGTCTATTTACGTCTTCTGTCCAATTTTTGATTGGGTTGTTTATTTTTCAGATATTAAGCTGTGGGTATAAACTGTGGGTATATTCTGTATATTAACCTCTTGTCAGTTGCATCATTTGAAAATATTTTCTCCCATTCCATAGGTTGTCTTTTCATTTTGCTTATGGTTTCCTTTGCTTCACAAAAGCTTTTATGTTTGATTAGGTCTAATTTGTTTATTTTTGCTTTTATATGTTTTTCCTTTGGGAGACTGATCAAGGAAAATATTACTATGATTTATGTCAAAGACTGTTTTGCCTGTGTTCTCTTCTAGGAGTTTGTAGTGTCCTGTCTTACATTTAGGTCTTTAAACCATTTTGAGTTTATTTTTGTATATGGTGTGAGAGAGTGTTCTAATTTCATTGAATTACATGTAGCTATTCAGTTTTCCCAACAGCACTTGATGAAGAGACTGTCTTTTCTCCATTGTATATTCTTCCCTTCTTTGTCATAGATTAATTGACAGTAGATGCATAGGTTTATATACGGGCTCTATATTCGGTTCTATTAACTTATATGTCTGTCTTTGTGCCAATACCACACTATTTTGTTTACTGGAACTTTGCACTATAGTCTGAAGTGTGGAAGGGTTGTACTTCCAGCTTTAATCATTTTCCTCAGGATTGCTTTGGCAACTCTGGGTCTTTTGTGGTTCCATATAAACATCTTTATTGGAGTATAATTGCTTTACAATGTTGTGTTAATTTCTGCTGTATAACAAAGTTAATCAGCTATACGTGTACATATATCCCCATATACCCTCCCTCTTGTGCCTCCCTCCCACCCTCTCTATCCCACCTCTCTAGGTGGTCACAAAGCAGTGAGCTGATCTCCCTGTGCTATGCAGCTGCTTCCCACTAGCATTTTTACATTTGGTAGTGTATATATGTCAATGCTACCGTTTCACTTCGTCCCAGCTTACCCTTCCCCCTCCCTGTGTCCTCAAGTCCATTCTCTACGTCTGTGTCTTTATCCCTGTCCTGCCCCTAGGTTCTTCAGAGCCTTTTTTTGTTTTTTGTTTTATATTCCATATATATGTGTTAACATACAGTATTTGTTTTTCTCTTTCTGACTTACTTCACTCTGTATGACAGACTAGGTCCATCCACCTCACTACAAATAACTCAATTTCATTTCTTTTTATGGCTGAGTAATATTCCATTTTATATATGTGCCACATCTCTTTATCCATTCATCTGTTGATGGACATTTTGGTTGCTTCCATGTCCTGGCTACTGTAAATAGTGCTGCAATGAACATTGTGGTGCATGTCTCTTTTTGAATTATGGTTTTCTCAGGGTATATGCCCAGTAGTGGGAACGCTGGGTCATAGTGTAGTTCTATTTTTAGTTTTTTAAGGAAATTCCATACTGTTCTCTATAGTGGCTGTATCAATTTATATTCCCACCAACAGTGAAATATGGTTCCTTTTTCTCCACATCCACTCGAACATTTATTGTTTGTAGATTTTTTGATGATGGCCATTCTGACTGGTGTGACGTGAAACCGCATTGTGGTTTTGATTTGCACTTCTCTAATGACTAGTGATGTTGAGCATCATTTCATATGTTTGTTGGCAATCTGTATATCTTCTTTGGAAATATCTATTTAGGTCTTCCCCCTATTTTTGGATTGGGTTGTTTGTTTTCTTGATATTGAGCTGCATGAACTGCTGTGTATTTTGGAGATTACTACTTAGTCAGTTGCTTCATTTGCAAATATTTTCTCCCATCCTGAGGGTTGTCTTTTCATCTTGTTTATGATTTCCCTTGCTGTGCAAAAGCTTTTAAGTTTCACTAGGTCCCATTTGTTTATTTTTGTTTTTATTTCCTTTTCTCTAGGAGGTGGGTCAAAAAAGGATCTTGCTGTGATTTATGACATAAAGTGTTCTGCCTATGTTTTCCTCTCAGAGTTTTATAGTGTCTAGCCTTACATTTAGGTCATTAATCCCTGTTGAGTTTATTTTTGTGTGTGGTGTTAGGGAGTGTTCTAATTTCATTCTTTTACATATAGCTGTCCTGTTTTCCCAGCACCACTTATTGAAGAGGCTGTCTTTTCTCTATTGTATGTTCTTGCCTTTTTGTCATAAATTAGGTGACCATATATACATGGGTCTATCTCTGGGCTTTCTACCCTGTTCCATTGATCTATGTTTCTGTTTTTGTGCAGTACCATACTGTCTTGATTTGTGTAGATTTGTAGTATAGTCTGAAGTCAGGGAGACTGATTCCTCCAGCTCCGTTTTTCTTTCTCAAGATTGCTTTGGCTATTCGGGGTCTTTTGTGTTTCCATACAAATTGTGAATTTTTTTGTACCAGCTCTGTGAAAAATGCCATTGGTAGTTTGATAGGGATTGCATTGAATCTGTAGATTGCTTTGGGTAGTAGAGTCATTTTCACAATGTTGATTCTTCCCATCCAAGAACATGGTATATGTCTCCATCTGTTTGGATCATCTTTAATTTCTTTCATCCGTGTCTTATAGTTTTCTGCATACAGGTCATTTTTCTCCTTAGGTAGGTTTATTCCTAGGTATTTTATTCTTAATGTTGCAATGGTAAATGGGAGTATTTCCTTAACCTCTCTATCATATTTTTCATCATTAGTGTATAGGAATGCAAGAGATTTCTGTGCATTAATTTTGTAACCTGCTACTTTATGAAATTCATTGATTAGCTCTACCAGTTTTCTGGTAACATCTTTAGGATACTCTATACATAGTATCATGTCATCTGCAAGCAGTGACCGTTTTATTTCTTCTTTTCCAATTTGGATTCCTTTTATTTCTATATTCTCTAATTGCTGTGGCTAAAACTTCCAAAACTATGTTGAATAATAGTGGTGCGAGTGGGCAACCTTGTCTATTTCCTGATCTTAGTGGAAATGGTTTCAGTTTTTCACCTTTGAGAACGATGTGGGCTGTGGGTTTCTCATATATGGCCTTTATTATGTTGAGGTAAGTTCGCTCTATGCCTACTTTCTGAATGGCTTTTATCATAAATGGATGTTGGATTTTGTCAAAAGTTTTTTCTGCATTGTTGGGATTATCATATGGATTTTATCTTTAATTTGATAATATGGTTTATCACATTGATTGATTTATGTATATTGAAGAATGCTTGCATTCCTGCGATAAACCACACTTGATCATGGTATATGATCCTTTTCATGTGTTGTTGGATTCTGTTTGCTAGTATTTTGTTGAGGATTATTGCATCTATATTCATTAGTAATATTGGCTTGTAGTTTTTGTTTTTTATGACATCTTTGTCTGGTTTTGGTATCAGGGTGATGTTGGCCTTGTAGAATGAGTTTGGGAGAGTTCCTTCCTCTGCAATATTTTGGAAGAGTTTGAGAGGGATAGGTATTAGCTTTTCTCTAAATGTTTAATAGAATTAACCTATGTAGCCATCTGGTCCTGGGCTTTTGTTTGTTGGAAGATATTTAGTCACAGTTTCAATTTCAGTGCTTGTGATTGCTCTGTTTTTATATTCTATTTCTTCCTGGTTCAGTCTCAGAAGGTTGTGCATTTCTAAGAATTTGTTGATTTCTTCCAGGTTGTCCGTTTTATTGGCATAGAGTTGCTTGTAGTAATCTCTCATGATCCTTTGTATTTCTGCAGTGTCAGTTGTTACTTCTCCTTTTTCATTTCTAATTCTGCTGATTTGAGTCTTCTCCCCCCCCCCTTTTTTTTTTTTTTTACATCCCTGTGGCGTATTTATTTTATAACTGGAAGTTTGCACCTCTTAATCCCCTTCACCATGGCTTCTCTTTTTGTTCTCTTTATGCTGACAAGATGAGAACAAGTTCTTAATTTTAATATAATTTACTTTGTTTACCCTTTCCTTTTTGGTTATGCTTTTCTTTTTTTTTTTTTTTTTTTTTTCCACACACACACACTGTATTTTATTTTTACAAGAGATAAATAGACTGACACCAAGCATTGTACATGGATGACCACAACAAAAGCAACAATGATTGCAATTACCAAACATGAAACACACTCATACTATGTCATAATATTGACATTCAGTCCAGTAATACTCCACTGTAACAGCTCCTTTACTTTGCAGTGAAAATTGATTTGTATATTCTTTGCCTCTGAGTGCTTGTGGGATTTTTTTTTTTTTAATTCAGACAGAAAGTCACAAAAATTATACTCATCCTCATCAGTTCACTCAGTCCCATGTAATTAATTTTTTTTTTCATCTTGATCTTTTGTTAGCACTTTTATGAGTTCATCAGTTTTTTTTTTTTGACTTTTTTTTTTTTAATTTTTATTTATTTATTTATTTATGGCTGTGTTGGGTCTTCGTTTCTGTGCGAGGGCTTTCTCTAATTGTGGCAAGTGGGGGCCACTCTTCATCGCGGTGCGCGGGCCTTTCACTATTGGCCTCTCTTGTTGTGGAGCACAGGCTCCAGACGCGCAGGCTCAGCAATTGTGGCTCACGGGCCTAGTCGCTCCGCAGCATGTGGGATCTTCCCAGACCAGGGCTCGAACCCGTGTCCCCTGCATTGGCAGGCAGATTCTCAACCACTGCGCCACCAGGGAAGCCCAGTTCATCAGTTTTTCATTAGAGTTCTGAAAATGCTTATTCATTCAGTTCAGCAGTACAGTCAGTTACCAGAAACCTGTACTTGTCAGAGTCTTTTCCATGAATTTCTTGAAGATGAAACCCTTTTATAGGAACATATTTGCAAAATCATCAGAGTACACCCAGAACTGTCTGTAAATGACAGAAGACTTAAAAATGACCATGGTTAAAGATTTGATGAAAGTTCATAATAATGCAGTTGACAAGAAAATTAGTTATTTCTGAGATATACATTTTAAAGTAATAACTAGGATTATTACTTATAACCTTATACCAGAACATATAAGATTTTTAGAAGTTTCCTGTAATGTCTGAAACATTTATATTAACATATTTCCATACATATCTCCATACAAATACAAATATAAGATTTTTAGAAATTTCATGTAATGTCTGAAACATTTATATTAACATATTTCCATACATATTTCCATACAAATACAAATATAAGATTTTTAGAAATTTCATGTAATGTCTGAAACATTTATATTAACATATTTCCATACAAATAACCCAATGAAAGTTTAGTATTAGTTGTTTTGTTTGTTTTTTTATACTGCAGGTTCTTATTAGGCATCAGTTTTCTACACATCAGTGTATACATGTCAATCCCAATCGCCCAATTCAGCACACCACCATCCCCACCTCACTGCAGTTTTCCCCCCTTGGTGTCCATATGTCCATTCTCTACATCTGTGTCTCAACTTCTGCCCTGCAAACTGGCTCATCTGTACCATTTTTCTAGGTTCCACATACATGCATTAATATACGATATTTGTTTTTCTCTTTCTGACTTACTTCACTCTGTATGACAGTCTCTAGATCCATCCACGTCTCAACAAATGACTCAATTTCGTTCCTTTTTATGGCTGAGTAATATTCCATTGTATATATGTACCACAACTTCTTTATCCATTCGTCTGTTGACGGGCATTTAGGTTGCTTCCATGACTTGGCTATTGTAAATAGTGCTGCAATGAACATTCGGGTGCATGTGTCCTTTTGAATTACGGTTTTCTCTGGGTATATGCCCAGTAGTGGGATTGCTGGGTCATATGATAATTCTATTTTTAGTTTTTTAAGGAACCTCCATATTGTTCTCCATAGTGGCTGTATCAATTTACATTCCCACCAACAGTGCAAGAGGGTTCCCTTTTCTCCACACCCTCTCCAGCATTTGTTCTTTGTAGATTTTCTGATGATGCCCATTCTAACAGGAGTGAGGTGATACCTCATTGTAGTTTTGATTTGCATTTCTCTAATAATTAGTGATGTTGAGCATCTTTTCATGTGCTTCGTGGCCGTCTGTATGTCTTCTTTGGAGAAATGTCTATTTAGGTCTTCTGCCCATTTTTGGATTGGGGTGTTTGTTTCTTTGATATTGAGCTGAATGAGCTGTTTATATATTTTGGAGATTAATCCTTTGTCCGTTGATTCATTTGCAAATATTTTCTCCCATTCTGAGGGTTGTCTTTTTGTCTTGTTTATGGTTTCCTTTGCTGTGCAAAAGCTTTGAAGTTTCATTAGGTCCCACTTGTTTATTTTTGTTTTTATTTCCATTACTCTAGGAGGTGGATCAAAAAAGATCTTTCTGTGATTTATGTCAAAGAGTGTTCTTCCTATGTTTTCCTCTAAGAGTTTTATAGTGTCCAGTCTTATATTTAGGTCTCTAATCCATTTTGAGTTTATTTTTGTGTATGGTGTTAGGGAGTATTCTAATTTCATTCTTTTACATGTAGCTGTCCAGTTTTCCCAGCACCACTTATTGAAGAGACTGTCTTTTCTCCATTGTATATCTTTGCCTCCTTTGTCATAGATTAGTTGACCATAGGTGCGTGGGTTAATCTCTGGGCTTTCTATCTTGTTCCATTGATCTATGTTTCTGTTTTTGTGCCAGTACCATATTGTCTTGATTACTGTAGCTTTGTAGTAGAGTCTGAAGTCAGGGAGTCTGATTCCTCCAGCTCCATTTTTTTGCCTCAAGACTGCTTTGGCTATTCGGGGTCTTTTGTGTCTCCATACAAATTTTAAGATGATTTGTTCTAGCTCCGTAAAAAATGCCATTGGTAATTTGATAGGGATTGCATTGAATCTGTAGATTGCTTTGGGTAGTATACTCATTTTCACAATGTTGATTCTTCCAATCCAAGAACATGGTATATCTCTCCATCTATTTGTATCATCTTTAATTTCTTTCATCAGTGTCTTATAGTTTTCTGCATACAGGTCTTTTGTCTCCCTAGGTAGGTTTATTCCTAGGTATTTTATTCTTTTTGTTGCAATGGTAAATGGGAGTGTTTCCATAATTTCTCTTTCAGATTTTTCATCATTAGTGTATAGGAACGCAAGAGATTTCTGTGCATTAATTTTGTAACCTGCAACTTTACCATATTCATTAATTAGCTCTAGCAGTTTTCTGGTGGCAGTTTTAGGATTCTCTATGTATAGTATCATGTCATCCGCAAACAGTGACAGTTTTACTTCTTCTTTTCCAATTTGTATTCCTTTTATTTCTTTTTCTTCTCTGATTGCCGTGGCTAGGACTTCCAGAACTATGTTGAATAATAGTGGTGAGAGTGGACAACCTTGTCTCGTTCCTGATCTTAGAGGAAATGCTTTCAGTTTTTCACCATTGAGAATGATGTTTGCTGTGGGTTTGTCATATATGGCCTTTATTATGTTGAGGTAGGTTCCCTCTATGCCCACTTTCTGGAGAGTTTTTATCAGAAATGGGTGTTGAATTTTGTCAAAAGCTTTTTCTGCATCTATTGAGATGATCATATGGTTTTTATTCTTCAATTTGTTAATATGGTGTATCACATTGATTGATTTGCGTATATTGAAGAATCCTTGCATCCCTGGGATAAATCCCACTTGATCGTGGTGTATGATCCTTTTAATGTGTTGTTGGATTCTGTTTGCTAGTATTTTGTTGAGGATTTTTGCATCTATATTCATCAGTGATATTGGTCTGTAATTTTCTTTTTTTGTAGTGTCTTTGTCTGGTTTTGGTATCAGGGTGATGGTGGCCTCATAGAATGAGTTTGGGAGTGTTCCTTCTTCTGCAATTTTTTGGAAGAGTTTGAGAAGGATGGGTGTTAGCTCCTCTCTAAATGTTTGATAGAATTCACCTGTGAAGCCATCTGGTCCTGGACTTTTGTTTGTTGGAAGATTTTTAATCACAGTTTCAATTTCATTACTTGTGATTGGTCTGTTCATATTTTCTGTTTCTTCCTGATTCAGTCTTGGAAGGTTATACCTTTCTAAGAATTTGTCCATTTCTTCCAGGTTGTCCATTTTATTGGCATAAAGTTGCTTGTAGTAGTCTCTTAGGATGTTTTGTATTTCTGCGGTGTCTGTTGTAACTTCTCCTTTTTCGTTTCTGATTTTATTGATTTGAGTCCTCTCCCTCTTTTTCTTGATGAGTCTGGCTAATGGCTTATCAATTTTGTTTATCTTCTCAAAGAACCAACTTTTAGTTTTATTGATCTTTGCTATTGTTTTCTTTGTTTCTATTTCATTTATTTCTGCTCTGATCTTTATGATTTCTTCCCTTCTGCTAACTTTGGGTTTTGTTTGTTCTTCTTTCTCTAGTTTCTTTAGGTGTAAGATTAGATTGTTTACTTGAGATTTTTCTTGTTTCTTTAGGTAGGCTTGTATAGCTATAAACTTCCCTCTTAGAACCGCTTTTGCTGCATCCCATAGGTTTTGGGTCGTCGTGTTTTCATTGTCATTTGTCTCTAGGTATTTTTTTTTATTTCCTGTTTGATTTCTTCAGTGATCTCTTGGTTATTTAGTAACGTATTGTTTAGCCTCCATGTGTTTGTCTTTTTTACGTTTTTTTCCCTGTAATTCATTTCTAATCTCATAGCGTTGTGGTCAGAAAAGATGCTTGATATGATTTCAATTTTCTTAAATTTACTGAGGCTTGATTTGTGACCCAAGATATGATCTATCCTGGAGAATGTTCCGTGCGCACTTGAGAAGAACGTGTAATCTGCCGTTTTTGGATGGAATGTCCTATATATATCAATTAAATCTATCTGGTCTATTGTGTCATTTAAAGCTTCTGTTTCCTTATTTATTTTCATTTTGGATGATCTGTCCATTGGTGTAAGTGAGGTGTTAAAGTCCCCCACTATTATTGTGTTACTGTCGATTTCCTCTTTTATAGCTGTTAGCAGTTGCCTTATGTATTCAGGTGCTCCTATGTTGGGTGCATATATATTTATAATTGTTATATCTTCTTCTTGGATTGATCCCTGGATCATTATGTAGTGTCCTTCCTTGTCTCTTGTAACATTGTTTATTTTAAAATCTATTTTATATGATATGAGTATAGCTACTCCAGCTTTCTTTTGATTTCCATTTGCATGGAATATCTTTTTCCATCCCCTCACTTTCAGTCTGTATGTGTCCCTAGGTCTGAAGTGGGTCTCTTGTAGACAGCATATATATGGGTCTTGTTTTTGTATCCATTCAGCCAGTCTATGTCTTTTGGTTGGGGCATTTAATCCATTCACATTTAAGGTAATTATCGATATGTATGTTCCTATGACCATTTTCTTAATTGTTTTGGGTTTGTTTTTGTAGGTCCTTTTCTTCTCTTGTGTTTCCCACTTAGAGAAGTTCCTTTAGCATTTGTTGTAGAGCTGGTTTGGTGGTGCTGAATTCTCTTAGCTTTTGCTTGTCTGTAAAGCTTTTGATTTCTCCATCGAATCTGAATGAGATCTTGCCGGGTAGAGTAATCTTGGTTGTAGGTTCTTCCCTTTCATCACTTTAAGTATATCATGCCACTCCCTTCTGGCTTGCAGAGTTTCTGCTGAGAAATCAGCTGTTAACCTTATGGGAGTTCCCTTGTATGTTATTTGTCGTTTTTCCCTTGCTGCTTTCATTAATTTTTCTTTGTCTTTAATTTTTGCCACTTTGATTACTATGTGTCTCGGCGTGTTTCTCCTTGGGTTTATTCTGTATGGGACTCTCTGCGCTTCCTGGACTTGGGTGGCTATTTCCTTTCCCATGTTAGGGAAGTTTTCGACTATAATCTCTTCAAATATTTTCTCTGGTCCTTTCTCTCTCTCTTCTCCTTCTGGGACCCCTATAATGCGAATGTTGTTGCGTTTAATGTTGTCCCAGAGGTCTCTTAGGGTGTCTTCATTTCTTTTCATTCTTTTTTCTTTAGTCTGTTCCGCAGCAGTGAATTCCACCATTCTGTCTTCCAGGTCACTTATCCGTTCTTCTGCCTCAGTTATTCTGCTATTGATTCCTTCTAGTGTAGTTTTCATTTCAGTTATTGTATTGGTCATCTCTGTTTGTTTGTTCTTTAATTCTTCTAGGTCTTTGTTAATCATTTCTTGCATCTTCTCAATCTTTGCCTCCATTCTTATTCCGAGGTCCTGGATCATCTTCACTATCATTATTCTGAATTCTTTTTCTGGAAGGTTGCCTATCTCCACTTCATTTAGTTGTTTTTCTGGGGTTTTTTCTTGTTCCTTCATCTGGTACATAGCCCTCTGCCTTTTCATCTTCTCTGTCTTTCTGTAACTGTGGTTTTTGGACCACAGGCTGCAGGATTGTAGTTTTTCTTGCTTCTGTTGTCTGCCCTCTCTTTTTTTTTTTTTTTTGATGAGTCTGGCTAATAGTTTATCAGTTTCGTTTATCTTCTCAAAGAACCAGCTTTTAGTTTTATTGATCTTTCCTATCATTTCCTTCATTTCTTTTTCATTTATTTCCTATCCGATCTTTATGATTTCTTTCCTTCTGCTAACCTTGGGGTTTTTTTAGTCCTCTTTCTCTAATTGCTTTAGGTGTAAAATTAGGATGTTTATTTGAGATTTTTCTTATTTCCTGAGGTAGCATTTTATTGCTCTAAAGTTCTCCCTTAGAACTGCTTTTGCTACATCCCATACGTTTTGGGTTGTCGTGTTTTCATTGTCATTTGTTTCTAGGTATTTACTGATTTCCTCTTTGATTTCTTCAGTGATCTCCTGGTTATTAAGTAGCATATTGTTTATCCTCCATGTGTTTTCATTTTTCACAGTTTTTTTCCTGTAATTGATATCTTGTCTCATAGCATTTTGGTTGGAAAAGATACTTGATATGATTTCAATTTTCTTAAATTTACCAAGGCTTGATTTGTGACCCAAAATATGATGTATCCTGGATAATGTTCCATGGGCACTTGAGAAGAAACTATATGCTGTTGTTTTAGGATGGAATGTCATATAAATATCAAATAAGTCCACCTTGTTTAATGTGTCATTGAAAGCTTGTGTTTCCTTATTTAGTCTCATTGTGGATGATCTTTCCATTGGTGATAGTGGGGTGTTAAAGTCCCCTACTATGATTGTTTTACTGTCGATTTCCCCTTTTATGGCTGTTAACATTTGCCTTATGTACTGAGGTGCTCCTATGTTAGGTGCACAACTATTTACAATTGTTATATCTTCTTCTTGCATTGATCCCTTGATCATTATGGACTGTCCTTCATTGTCTCTTGTAATAGTCTATTTTATAGTCTATTTTGTCTGATATGAGAATTGCTCCTCCAGCTTTCTTTTGATTTCCATTTGCATGGAATATCTTTTTCCATCCCATCACTTTCAGTCTGTATGTGTCCCTAGGTCTGAAGTAGGTCTCTTGTAGACAACATATGTATGGGTCTTTTTTTTTGTATCCATTCAGCTAGTCTATGTCTTTCGGGTGGAACATTTAATCCATTTACATTTAAGGTAGTTATCAATATGTATGTTCCTATTACCATATTTTTAATTGCTTTGGGTTTGTTATTGGAGGTCTTTTCCTCTCTTGTGTTTCCTGCCTAGAGAAGTTCCTTTAGCATTTGTTGTAAAGCTGGTTTGGTGGTGCTGAGTTCTCTTTGCTTTTGCTTGTCTGTAAAGGTTTTAATTTCTCTGTTGAATCTGAATGAGATCCTTGCTGGGTAGAGTGATCGTAGTTGTAGGTTTTTCCCTTTCATCACTTTAAATATGTCCTGCCACTCCCTTCTGGCTTGAAGAGTTTCTGATGAAAGATCAGCTGTTAAACTTATGGGGATTCCCTTGTATGTTATTTGGTTTTTTTCCTTGCTGCTTTTAATATTTTTTCTTTATATTTAATTTTTGATAGTTTGATTAATATGTGTCTTGGCATGTTTCTCCTTGGATTTATCCTTTATGGGACTCTCTGTGCTTCTAGGACTTGATTGACTCTTTCCTTTCCCATATTAGGGAAGTTTTCAACTATAATCACTTCAAATATTTTCTCAGTACCTTTCTTTTTCTCTTCTTCTCAGACCCCTATAATTCGAATGTTGGTGCTTTTAATGTTGTCCCAGAGGTCTCTGAAACTGTCCTCAATTCTTTTGTCTTTATTCTGCTCTGTGGTAGTTATTTCCACTATTTTATCTTCCAACTTACTTATCCGTTCTTCTGTCTCAGTTATTCTGCTATTGATTACTTCTAGAGAATTTTTAATTTCATTTATTTTGTTGTTCATCATTGTTTGTTTGCTCTTTAATTCTTCTAGGTCCTTGTTAAACGTTTCATTTTCTCCATTCTATTTCCAAGATTTTGGATCATCTTTACTATCGTTACTCTGAATTCTTTTTCAGGTAGACTGCCTATTTCTTCTTCATTTGTTTGGTCTGTTGGGTTTTTACCTTGTTCCTTCATCTGCTGCTTATTTCTCTGTCTTATCATTTTGCTTAACTTACTGTGTTTGGGGTCTCCTTTTCACAGGCTGCAGGTTCGTGTTTCCCATTGTTTTTTGTGTCTGCTTCCAGTGGGTAAGGTTCGTTCAGTGGGTTGTGTAGGCTTCCTCGTGGAGGGGACTGGTGCCTCTGTTCTGATGGATGAGGCAGGATCTTGTCTTTCTGGTGGGCAGAACCCCATCTGGTGATGTGTTTCGGGGTGTCTGTGAACTAATTATAATTTTAGGCAGCGTCTTTTCTAATGGGTGGCATTGTGTTCCTGTCTTGCTAATTCTTTGGCATGGGATGTCCAGCATTGGAGCTTGCTGGTTGTTGAGTGGAGCTAGGTCTTAGTGTTGAGATGGAGATCTCTGGGGGAGCTCTCACCAACTGATATTACATGGGGCTGGGAGGTCTCTCATGGTCCAATGTCCTGAACTCGGCTCTCCCACCTCAGAGGCTCAGGCCTGACACCTGGTTGGAGCACCTGGACCCTGTCAGCCACACAGCACTATTTAAGTCTTCAGTTGTTCTTAGTCCAGGTGCTAGGTCTGGATGCAGGGGCACTTTCTCCTCCTACACACATCCAAGTGTACTGCTTGCAGGTCCAGATCAAACTCCATGTGTCTCAAGGTCGCAGAACTTGCCCTCTCTATTGGCCAGACCTCCTGTAACTAGGGCCATTTGGAGATTCAGAGACCAGGCTGGGAAACACAGCAGAAAGGAGGTGATGGGGTCCCTCTTGCCACCGTCTGGGGTTGAGGCACAGTGAAGACTCAGCAGCGGGAGGCTGTTGGGAATGGGGTGGGCACAGGCAGCAGGCACATGTATGCTATTGAAGCAGTGCTTTTATTTTATATTTTTTTGTATATATATACACAGGAGTGGAATTGCTGGATAATATTGTATTTCTATTTTAGATTTTTGAGGAAATTCCATACTGTTTTCCATAGTGGCTATATCAATTTACATTCCCACCAACAGTGTTTTAGGGTTTCCTTATTTCCACGTCCTTGCCAACATTTGTCATTTGTGGTCTTTTTTACAACAGCCTTTCTGAGAGGTGTGAGGTAATATCTCCTTGTGGTTTTGATTTTCATTTCTTTGACGATTAGTGATGTTGAGCATGTTTTCATGTGCCTGTTGACCATGTCTACATCTTGTTTTAAAAATTGTCTATTCAGGTCTTCTACCCATTTTTTAAATGGTTTGTTTAGTTTTTTTAGTGTTGAGTTGTATCAGCTATCTTTATATTTTGAATATTAACCTTTTCTGGTCATAGCATTTGTAAGTATTTTCTCTCATTCAGAAGGTTGTCTTTTTATTTTATTGATGGTTTCCTTTGCTGTCAAAAGCTTTTAAGTTGAATTAGTCCCTATTTGTTTATTTTTGCTTCTGTTTACTTTGTCTTAGGAGACGGGCCCCCAAAATATTGCTGTGATTTATGTCATAGAGTGGTCTGCCTGTATTTTCTTTCAGGAGTTTTATGGTTTTCAGTCTTACCTTTATGTCTTTAATCCATTTTGAGTTTATTTTCATATACAGTGTGAGAAAATGTTCTAGTTTCATTATTTTATACATGTAACTGTGCAGTTTTCCCCAGCACCATTATTGAAGAGACTGTCTTTTTCCCATTTTATACTCTTGCCTCCTTTGTCATAGATTAATTGACCATAAGTTTGTGGAATTATTTCTGGACCTTATTCTTTTCTATTGATCTATGTGTCATTTCTGTGCCAGTACCATACTGTTTTGATTACTTCATCTTTTTATTTTAGTCTGAAGCTAGGGAGTGTGATACCTTCAGGTTTCTTCTTTTTTCTCAAGGTGGCTTTTGTTATTCAGAGTCTTTTGTGGTTCCATATAAATTTAAGGATTATTTGTTGTAGTTCTGTGAAAAATGTCATTATATTTTGATAGGGATTGCATTAAATTTGTTGATTGCATTGGGTAGTGTGTTCATTTTAACAATGTTAATTTTTCCAAGTCATGAATTTGAAATATCTTTTCATTTCTTTGTATCACCTTCCATTTCCTTCATTAGCATCTTACAGTTTTCTGAGTATAGGTCTTTCACTTCTTGGTTAAGTTTATTCCTAGGTATTCTATTCTTTTTGTTGCAATTTTAAATGGGATTATTTGCTTGCTTGCTTTCTAAAATTTAATTATTAATGTAAAGAAATGGAACAGATTTCTGTGTATTAATCTTGTATTCTACAACTTCCCTGAATTCATTTATTAGTTCTAATAGTTTTTTGGTGGGAACTTTAGGGTTTTGTATATACAGTTTCATAGCACCTGCATATAGTGACAATTTTACTTCTTCCCTTCCAATGTGGATGCCTTTTATTGATTGCTGTGTCTAGGACTTCCAACACTATGTTAAATAGAAGTTGAGAGTAGGTATCTTTGTCCTATTCTGGATATTAGAGGAAAAGCTTTTACTTTTTCACCACTGAGTATGATATTAGTTCTTGTATTATCATATATGGCCTTCATTATTTTCAGATAAGTTACCTCCATACCAAATTTATCATTAACGGATACTGAATTTCTCAAAAAAAATTTTCTGAGTCTATTTAGATGATCATGTGATTTTTATCCTTCCTTGTGTTAATATGGTAAATCATATTTATTGACCTGTGAATATTGAGCCATCCTTGCATCTCTGGAATAAATCCCACTTGGTCATGTTATATGATCCTTTTTATATATTGTTGAATTCGGTTTGCTAATATTTTGTTGAGGAATTTTGCATCTATATTCATCAAAGATATTAGCTGTAATTTTCTTTTTTTGTAGTAACTTTGTCTGATTTTGGTATCAGTGTAATGGTGGCCTTGTAGAATGAATTTGGATGTATTTCCTACTCTTCAATTTTTTGGAATAGTTTGAGAAGGAAAGGTATGAGTTCTTCTTTTCATGTTTGGTAGAATTCCCCTGTGATGCAGTTTTGTCCTGGATTTTTTTGTTTGCTGAGAGTTCTTCGATTACTATTCAATTTCACCACTAGTGATTGGTCAGTTCATATTTTCTGTTTCCTTCTGATTCACTCTTGGATTATATGTATTTAGAAATTTATCCATATCTTCTAGGTTGTCCAATGTTGACATATAAATGTTCATAGTATTATTTTATGATTCTTTTATCTTATGATATTAGTTGTAATTTCTCCTCTTTCATTTCTTTTTTGTTTATTAAGGTCCTGTCTTTAATTTTTTCTTGATAAGCCTGTCTAAATGTTTATCAATTTTTATATTTTTTTTCAAAAAAAATAGCTCTTGGTTTTATTAATCCTTTCTATTGTTTCTTGGGTCTTTATTTTATTTGTTTTCTCTCTAATCTTTATTATTATCATCCTCAGCTGACTTTGGGCTCTGTTTGTTCTTTTTCTAATTACTTTAGATAGTAGGTTAGGTTGTTCATTTGAGATTTTTCTTGAGGTAGGCCTGTATTGTTATAAGCTTCCCTCTTAGAGTAATTAAACAAGGATTTATGGAGAGAGGTCAAGATGGCGTGTTAGGAGGACCTGGCTTTCACCTCTCCCAACAAATACATCAAGAATACATCTAAAAGTGGAACAATTCACACAGGGCACCTGCTGAACACTAGCAGAGGACCTCAGACACCTTAAAGGACAAGAAAAATTCCCCACATAACTGGGTAAGATGAAGGAGAGAAAGGGAAGAAAAAGAAAAGAGGAAACGGATAGGGCCCTCATCCTTGAGGGAGAGCTGAAGGAGAGGAGAGGTTACTGCACCCAGGTAGGCCCCCTTACCAGCAGCGAGATCAGCTGAAATGGCGGGGAGGTCTTCAGAGGTTATTGGATGAAAGTGCAGCAGCCAGTCTGTGACAGGCAGGACAGAGCAAGACTTTCATGGACAGTCTGAACCACAGCCCTGCAATCCCCAGCCTGAGGCAGGGTCTGAGTGCTGAAGTGTCAGTTAGGAGAGCAGACCTGAGGAGAGGACTGCTGTTGGCTGCATGGAGTCAGCCCAAAGGGACAAGGGTTAGGAGCTCTGCTGCGTGGAGACAGCCTGAGGGGACAGGAGTGAGGAGCTCCACAAATGGGAATGCTCCTGGAGGAAACATGGACTGCCATTGAAGCAAGGCACCATTGTTGAGTTGTGTGCAAGGGGTAGGGCTGCCATCACGGCCTCTCTCCTCACATGCCAGCCCCTGCCTCCATAGGCACTGAGAGGGTCTTCCACCAGAGTGAACACTCATGCTTCAGTCATTGCTGCCTTGTCTCCCTCATGCCTGAGCTAGCATGTTTGCCCCACTCTGTAACCACCTCCTGCCAACCCCTGTGTCCACAGGCACTAGAGGGGGGTCCCAGCAGAGTGAGCACACAAGCCCTAGTCATTGCCACCTTATCCCTCTCCCCCCTAAGCAAGCATGCATGCCCCCATCAGTCACTGCCTCTTGCCCCTTCCACCTAAGCAACCAAGAGTACCTCAGTCAGCTGCTGACTTTGCCCCCTCTTGCCTGGGTGGGGAGCAGGCACCTGAGGGTGGCCCATATGCAAAGGAGGGGCCAAAACCAAAGCTGAGCCCCAGGGGCTATGTGACTAAGGAAGAAGAACTGAAATCTCTCCATGCAGCTGCACAAGCTGCAGATTAAATACCTGTGATCAGCTTGGTAAACCCAGCATCTGTGGAATATCTGAATGGAAAACAAGTGCTCCCACAACTGAGATCAGTCTAGTTTTAGCAGCTGTGGACTTTGGGAGCATGTACACGTGGGAGTTGGACCAAGTCAGAGTCTGAGCTGCCCCCACAGTACCCACAGCAGATCCAGAGACTTACCAAGAAGGCCTCATGAGGAGGTAGGGGTTGGCTGTGGCTCACAGTGGGGGAAAGGACACTGATAGTGGAGACACTAGGGAATTTGTTTTGTTTTGTTTTGTTGTTTTATTTCTTTTTTTATTTTTTATTTTTAAAAAATTTTAGTATATTTTTTATTTTTCCATTTTTATTTTATTTTTTGTTTCGATTTTTCTTTGATGTTGCTTTGGTTTTTTGTGTCTTTATTGTTTCTATTTTTTTCTATTTTCCTTTGTTGTCTTTTTATGTGTCTGGTTGTTTTTACTTTTTTGTTTCTCATTTGTTTTGTTTGTTTGGTTTTGTTTTTATTGTTTGTCTTATTTTCTGTTTGTTTGCTTTCTTTTCTTTTTTTTGCCATGTTGGGTGGCTTGTGGGGTCTTGGTTCCCCAACCAGGGGTCGAACCTGAGCCCTGTAGTGGGAGTGCCAAGTCCTGGCTGCTGGACGCCCAGAGAATTCCTGACCCCAGAGAATATTAATATGTGTGAGCTCTCCCAGGATTCCTCACCTTGGCACCAAGGCCCACCTCCATGCAATAGCCTGCAAGCTACAGTGCTGGATCCTTCAGGCCAAACAACCAGCAAGACAGGACAGAAACCCACCCATCAGCAGACAGCCTGCTTAAAGTTATACTAAGCTCACAGACACGCCAAAACACACCTCTTGACACAGCCCTGCCAAACTGAGGGACAAGACCCATCTCAACCCACCAGAGCGCAGGCACCAGTCCCTCCCAAAAGGAAGTCTACACAAGGCTCTGGATCAAACTCACCCATCAGGGGACAGAAACCAGAAGCAAGAGGAACTACAACCCTGCAAAGGAAACCACAAACACAGTAAGTTAAACAAAAAAAGACAACAAAGAAATATGTTGCAGATGACGGAGCAATCCCAAAACTTACAAGAGCAACTAAATGAAGAGGAGACAGGCAATAAACGTGGAAAAGAATTCAGAGTAATAATAGGAAAGATGACCCAAGATCTCAGAAAAAGAATGGAGGCATGGATCCAGAAGATACAAAAATGTTTAAGAAGGACATAGAAGAACTAAAGAACAAACAAACAGTGATGAACAGTACAATAACTGAAGTGAAAAATACACTAGAAGGAAGCAATGGCAGAATAACTGAGGCAGAAGAAAGAATAAGGAAGCTGGGAGACAGAATAGTGGAAATCACTGACACAAAAGACGGTAAAGAAAAAGAATAAAAAAAATGAGGACAGTATTAGAGACATCTGGCACAACATTAAATGCACAAACATTCAAATTACAAAGGTCCCAGAAGAAGAAAAGAAAGAGAAAGGGTCTGAAAAAACATTTGAAGAGATTATATTCGAAAACTTCCCTAACATGGGAAAGGAAATAATCACCCAAGTCAAGGAAGTGCAGAGAATCCCATCTATGATAAGCCAAAGGAGAAACACACTGAGATATATGTTAATCAAACTAACAAAAATTAAATACAAAGAAAAAATATCAAAAGCAACAATGGAAAAGCAACAAATAACATACAAGGGAATCCCCATAAGGTTGACAGCTGATTATCCAGCAGAAACTCCACAGACCAGAAGGAGTGGCATGCTATATTTAAAGTGATAAAAGGGAAAAACCTACAACCAGGAATACTCTAACTAGTAAGGCTATATTCAGATTTGACGGAGAAATAAAAAACTTTACAGACAAACAAAACTAAGAGAATTCAGCACCACAAAACCAGCTTTACAACAAATGCTAAAGGAAGTTCTCTAGACAGGAAACAGAAGAGAAGGAAATGACCAGCAAAAACAAATCCAAAACAATTAAGAAAATGGCAATAGGAACATACATAATGATAACTACCGTAAATGTAAATGGATTAAATGCTCCAACCAAAAGATGCACACTGGCTGAATGGATACAAAAACAAACCCGTATATATGCTGTCTACAAGAGACCCGCTTCAGACCTAGGGACAAATACAGACTGAAAGTGAGAGGATGGAAAAAGACATTTCATGCAAATCAAAAGAAAGCTGGAGTAGCAATTCTCATATCAGACAAAATAGACTTTAAAATAAAGACTGTTACAAGAGACAAGGAAAGACATCACATCAAGGGATCAATCCAAGAAGACATAACAATTGTAAATATATATGTATCCAACATAGGACCACCTCAATATAAAGGCAAATGCTAACAGTCATAAAAGGGAAAATCGACAGTAACACACTAATCGTAAGGGACTTCAGCACCCTACTTACACCCAAGGATAGATCATTCAGACAGAAAATTAATAAACGAGGAGACCTTAAAGATGGTGGAGGAGTAAGACGTGGAGATCATCTTCCTCTGCACAAATATATCAGAAATAGATCTACATGTGGAACAACTCCTATAGAACACCTACTGAATGCTGGCAGAAGACCTCAGACTTCCCAAAAGGCAAGAAGCTCGCCACGTACATGGGTAGGGCAAAAGAAAACAGAAAAAACAGAGACAAAAGAATAAGGATGGGGGGCTTCCCTGGTGGCGCAGTCGTTGAGAATCTGCCTGCCAATGCAGGGGACATGGGTTCGAGCCCTGGTCTGGGAAGATCCCACATGCTGCAGAGCAACTGGGCCCGTGAGCCACAATTACTGAACCTGTGCGTCTGGAGCCTGTGCTCCGCAACAAGAGAGGCCGCGATAATGAGAGGCCCGCGCACCACGATGAAGAGTGGCCCCCACTTGCCGCAACTAGAGAAAGCCCTCACACAGAAACGAAGACCCAACACAGCCATAAATAAATAAATAAATAAATAAAAATTGTATAACTTAAAAAAAAAAAAAAAGAATAAGGATGGGACCTGCACTTCTGGGAAAGAGCTGTGAAGGAGGAAATGTTTCCACACACTAGGAATCCCCTTCACTGGTGGAGACAGGGGGTGGGTGTGGGCAAAGCTTTGGAGCCACAGAGGAGAACACAGCAATATGGGTGCACAGGGCAAAGTGGAGAGTTTCCCGCACAGAGGATTGGTGTTGACCAGCACTCACTAGCCTGAGAGGCTTGTCTGCTCACCCACCAGGGCGGGTGGGGGCTGGGAGCTGAGGCTTGGGCATTAAGAGGTCAGATCCCAGGGAGAGGACTGGGGTTGGCTGCATGAATACAGGTTGAAGAGAGCTAGTGCACCACAGCTAGCTGGGAGGGAGCCCGTGAAAATGTCTGGAACTGCCTAAGAGGCAAGAAACCATTGTTTTGGTGTGTGCTAGGAGAGGAGATTCAGATTACCACCTAAACGAGCTCCAGAGATGGGCACGAGCCGCAGCTATCAGCACAGACACCAGAGACAGGCATGAAATACTAACTCTGCTGCTGCAGCCACCAGGAAGCCTGTGTGCAAGCACAGGTCATTATCCACAACTCCCCCCTGGGAACCTCTGCAGCCCGCCACTGCCGGGGTCCCGTGATCCAGGGACAACTTCCCCAGGAGAACACATAGTGTGCCTCAGGCTGTTGCAACATCACACCGGCCTCTGCCACCTCAAGTTCACCCAGCATTCCATACCCCTCTGTCCCCCTGGCCTAAGTAAGCCAGAGCCTCCTACTCAGCTGCTACTTTAATCCCGTCCTGTCTGAGTGAAGAACAGACGCCCTTAGGTGACCTCCATGGAGAGGTGGGGCCAAATCCAAAGCTGAACCCCAGGAGCTGTGCAAACAAAGAAGAGAAAGAGAAATTTCTCCCAGCAGCCTCAGGAGCAGCAGATTAAATCTCCACAATCAACTTGATGTACACTGCATCACTGGATACCTGAATACACAATGAATCATCCCAAAATTGAGGTGGTGGACTTTGGGAGCAACTGTAGATTTGGGGTTTGCTCTCTGCATCTAAATTGTTTCTGGTTTTATGTTTATCATACTTTAGTATTTACAGTTTATTATCATTGGTAGATTTGTTTATTGATTTGGTTGCTCTCTTCCTTTTTTTTAATATAGAGATATATATATTTTTCCTTTTCCTCTTTTTGTGAGTGTGTATTTGTATGCTTCTTTGTGTGATTTTGTCTGTATAGCTTTCCTTTTACCATTTGTCCTAGGGTTCTGTCTGTCCCTTTCCTATTTTGTTTTTTAGTATAATTTTAGGGTTTGTTATCATTGGTGGATCTGTTTATTTGTTTGGTTGCTCTCTTCTTTCTTTCTTTTTTTATCATTTTTTAATTTTTAAAATAAAAAAAATTTATTTTAATAAATTTATTTTATTTTTTTCCTTCTTTCTTTTTTTCCTCCTTTTTGTTCTGAGCCATGTGGCTGACAGGGTCTTGGTGCTCCAGCTGGGTGTCAGGTCTGTGCCACTGAGGTGGGAGAGCCACATTCAGGACATTTGTCCACCAGAGACATCCCAGCTCCACATAATAGCAAATGGAGAAAGCTCTCCCAGAGATCTCTATCTCAAGGCTAGACCCAGCTCCACTCAAGGAACAGCAAGCTACAGTGTTGGAGACCCCATGCCACACAACTAGCAAGAGAAGAACACACCCACACCCATTAGCAAAGAGGCTGCCGAAAATCATAATAAGGTCACAGACACACCAAAACACATGACTGGACATGGTCCTGTCCACTAGAAAGACAAGATCCAGTCTCATCCACCAGAAAACAGGCACCAGTCCCCTCCAGCAGGAAGCCACTGAACCAACATTAGCCACTGGAGGCAGACACCAAAAACAATGAGAATTACAAACCTGCAGACTGTGAAAAGGAGACCCCAAACACAGTAAGTTAACCAAAATGAGAAGACAGAGAAACACACAGCAGATGAAGGAGTAAGGAAAAGCCCACCAGACCATACAAATGAAGAGGAAATAGGCAGTCTACCTGAAAAAGACTTCAGAGTAATGACAGTATAGATGATCCAAAATCTTGGAAATAGAATGGAGAACATACAAGAAATGTGTAACAAGGACCTAGAAAAACTAAAGAGCAAACAAACAATGATGAATGACACAATAAATGAAATTAAAATTATCTAGAAGAAATCAATAGCAGAATAACTGAGACAGAAGAACGGATAAGGGATCTGGAAGATAAAATAGTGGAAATAACTACTGCAGAGCAGAATGAAGAAAAAAGAATGAAAAGAACTGAGGACAGTCTCAGAGACCTCTGGGACAACATTGAAAGCACCAACATTAAAATTATAGGGGTCCCAGAAGAACAAGGGAAAAAGAAAGGGACTGAGAAAATATATGAAGAGATTATAGTTGAAAACTTCCCTAATATGGGAAAGGAAATAGTTAATCAAGTCCAGGAAGCACAGAGAATCCCATACAGGATAAATCCAAGGAGAAACACGTCAAGACACATATTAATCAAACTATCAAAAATTAAATACAGAGAAAAAATATTAAAAGCAGCAAGGAAATAAAACAAATAACATAAAAGGGAATCCCCATAAGGTTAAGAGCTGATCTTTCAGCAGAAACTCTGCAAGCCAGAAGGAAGTGGCAGGACATACTTAAAGTGATGAAAGGGAAAAACCTACAACCACGATCACTCTACCCAGCAAGGATCTCATTCAGATTGGACAGAGAAATTTAAAACTTTACAGACAAGCAAAAGTGAAGAGAATTCAGCACCACCAAACCAGCTTTACAACAAATGCTAAAGGAACTTCTCTAGGCAGGAAACACAAAAGAAGGAAAAGACCTACAATAACAAACCCAAAACAATTAAGAAAATGGTAATAGGAACATACATATCGATAACTACCTTAAATGTAAAAGGATTAAATGGTCCAATGAAAAGACATAGACTGGCTGAATGGATACAAAAACAAGACCCGTATATATGCTGTCTACAAGAGACCCACTTCATACCTAGGGACACATACAGACTGAAAGTGAGGGGTTGGAAAAATATATTCCATGCAAATGGAAATCAAAAGAAAGCTGGAGGAGCAATTCTCATATCAGACAAAATAGACTTTAAAATAAAGACTATTACAAGAGACAATGAAGGACACTACATAATGATCAAGGGATCAATCCAAGAAGAAGATATAACAATTGTAAATATTTATGCACCCAATATAGGAGCACCTCAATACATAAGGCAAATGCTAAGAGCCATAAAAGGGGAAATCAATGGCAACTTAATCAGAGTAGGGGACTTTAACACCCCACTTTCACCAATGGACAGATCATCCAAATTGAAAATAGATAAGGAAACACATGCTTTAAATGACACATTAAACAAGATGGACTTAATTGATATTTATAAGACATTCCATCTACAAAAAACAGAATACACATTTTTCTCAAGTGCTCATGGAACATTCTCCAGGATAGATCATATCTTGGGTCACAAATCAAGCCTTGGTAAATTTAAGAAAATTGAAATCATACCAAGTATCTTTCCTGATACAATGCTATGAGACTAGATATCAATTACAGGAAAAAATCTGTAAAAAATACAAACACAAGGAGACTAAACAATACACTACTAAATAACCAAGAGATCACTAAGAAATCAAAGAGGAAATCAAAAATACCTAGAAACAAATAAAAATGAAAAAACAACGACCCAAAACCTATAGGATGCAGCAAAAGCAGTTCTAAGAGGGAATTTTATAGCAATATAATCCTACCTCAGAAAACAAGAAACATCTCAAATAAACAACCTAACTTTACACGTAAAGCAATTAGAGAAAGAAGAAGAACAACAACAACAAAAAACCCAAAGTTCGCAGAAGGATAGCAATCATAAAGATGAGATCAGAAATAAATGAAAAGAAATGAAGGAAACAATAACAAAGATCAATAAAACTAAAAGCTGGTTCTTTGAGAAGATAATCAAAATTGATAAACCATTAGCCAGACTAATCAAGGAAAAAGAGAGAAGACTCAAATCAATAGAATTAGAAATGAAAAAAGAGAAGTAACAACTGACACTGCAGAAATATAAAGGATCATGAGAGATTACTACAAGCAACTATATGCCAATAAAATGGACAACCTGGAAGAAATGGACAAATTCTTAGAAAAGCACAACCTTCCAAGACTGAAACAGGAAGAAATAGAAAATATAACCAGACCAATCACGAGCACTGAAATTGAGACTGTGATTAAAAATCTTCCAACAAGCAAAATCCCAGGATGAATACTATCAAACATTTAGAGAGCAGCTAACACCTATCCTTCTCAAACTCTTCCAAAATATTGCAGAGGGAGGAACACTCCCAAACTCATTCTACGAGGTCACCATCACCCTGATACCAAAATCAGACAAAGAGGTCACAAAGAAGGAATACTACAGGCCAATATCACTGATGAACATAGATACAAAAATCCTCAACAAAATTCTAACAAACAGAATCCAGCAACACATCAAAAAGATCATACACCATGATCAAGTGGGATCTATCTCAGGGATACAAGGATTTTTCAATATCCACAAATCAATCAATGTGAAACACCACATCAACAAATTGAAGAACAAAAACCATATGATCATCTCAATAGATACAGAAAAAGCTTTCAACAAAATTCAAAACCCATTTATGATAAACATTCTCCAAAAAGTAGGCAGAGATGACCATATATGACAAACCCACAGCAAACATCATTCTCAATGGTGAAACACTGAAAGCATTTCCTCTAAGATCAGGAACAAGACAAGGATGTCCACTCTCGCCACTTTTATTCAATATATTTTTGGAAGTCCTAGCCATAGCAATAAGAGAAGAAAAGAAATAAAAAGCATTCAAATTGGAAAAGAAATAGTAAAACTGTCATTGATTGCAGAAAACATGATACTATTAATAGAAACACTTAAAGATGCAACTAGAAAACTACTAAAGCTCATCAATGAATTTGGTAAAGTTGCAGGATACAAAATTAATGCACAGATATCTCTTGCATCCCTATACACTAGCAACAAAAGTTCAGAAATAGAAAGTAAGGAAACAACCCCATTTACCATAGCATAAAAAAGAATAAAATACCTAGGAATAAACCTACCTAAGGAGGCAAAAGACCTGTACTCAGAAAACTATAAGATACTGATGAAAGAAATAAGAGATGGAACAAACAGATTGAGAGATATACCATGTTCTTGAATGGAAGAATCAACATTTTCAAAATGACTATACTACCCAAAGCAATCTACAGACTCAATGCAATCCCTATCAAATTACCAATGGCATTTTTCACAGAACTAGAACAAAAAAATTTTACAATCTGTATGGAAACATGAAAGACCTGGAATAGCCAAAGCCATCTTGAGAAACAAAAACAGAGCTGAAGGAATCTGGCTCCCTGACTTCAGACTGTACTACAAACCAGAGTGATCAAGACAGTATGGTACTGGCACAAAAACAGAAATATAGATCAATGGGACAGGATAGAAAGTCCAGAGATAAACCCACACACTTATGGTCACCTAATCTATGACAAAAGAGGCAAGAATATACAGTGAAGAAAAGACAGCCTCTTCAATAAGTGGTGCTGGGAAAACTGGACAGCCACCTGTAAAAGAATGAAATTAGAACACACCTTAACACCATACAAAAAAAAATCAACTCAAAATGGATTAAAGACATATATGTTATGCGAGATACTATAAAACTCTTAGAGGAAAACATAGGCAGAACACTCTTTGCAATAAATCGCAGGGAGATTTTTTTTTTTTGATCCACCTCCTATAGTAATGAAAACAAAAACAAAATAAACATATGGGACCTAATTAAACTTAAAAGTTTTACACAGCAAAGAAACCATAAACAAAATGAAAGACAACCCTCAGAATTGGAGAAAATATTTGTAAACGAAGCACCCAACAAGGGATTAATCTCCAAAATATACAAACAGCTCATATAGCTCAATATCAAAAAGACCAACAACCCAATCAAAAAATGGTTGGAAGATCTAAATAAACATTTAGAAATGTCTATTTCTGAATAGACATTCTTCCCCAAAGAAGACATACAGATGGTTAAAAAGCACATGAAAAGATGCTCAGTATCATTAATTATTAGAGAAGGGCAAATCAAAATCACAGTGAGGTATCACCTCACACCAGTCAGAATGGCCATCATCAAAAAAATCTACAAACAATAAACGTGGAGAGGGTGTGGAGAAAAGGGAACCCTCTTACGCCATTGGTGGGAATGTAAACCGGTACAGCCACTATGGAAACAGTATGGAGGTTCCTTAAGAAACTAAAAACAGAGCTACCATATGATCCAGCAATCCCACTCCTTGGCCTATATCCAGAGAAAACAATAATTCAAAAAGTTAAATGCACCCCAGTGTTCATTGCAGTGCTATTTACAATAGCCAAGACATAGAAGCAACCTAAATGTCCACCAACAGAGGAATGGATTAAGATGATGTGGTACATATGTACAGTGGAATATTACTCAGCTATAAAAAAGAACAAAATAATGCCATTTGTAGCATGTGGATGGACCTAGAGCTTGTCATTTTGAGTGAAATAAGTCAGGCAGAGAAAGACTAATAGCATATGATATCACTTATATGTGGAATCTTAAAAAAGGCTATAAATGAACTTATCTACAAAACAGAAATAGAGTTACAGATATAGAAAATAAACTGATTTTTACCAGGGGGTAAAGGGGGGCAGGATAAATTGGAAGATTGGGATTGACACATACACACTACTATATATAAAATAGATGACTAATAAGGACCTACTGTATAGCACAGGGAACTCTACTCAATACCGTGTAATAGACTATATGGGAAAAGATTCTACAACAGAGTGGATATGTGAATGTTATAACAGATTTACTTTACTGTACACCTGAAACTAACACAACATTGTAAATCAACTATACTCCAGTAAACTTTTTAAAAAATAAAAATAAAAATAATTTTTTAGTTAAAATTTAAAAAAATAAAAATTTTTGAAAAATAAAAATTAAAAAAAATTAACAATTAAAAAAAACTTCCCTCTTAGAACTGCTTTCACTGCATCCCATTGTTTTTGGAAATTTGTATTTTTACTTTCATTTGTCTCAAGGTATTTTCTGGTTTCCTCTTTGAATTCTTCATTGACCCATTTGTTTTTAGTAACATATTATTTATTCAACATTTGTTTGTGTCTTTTCCATTTTTCTTCCTGTAATTGATTTCTAGTTTCATACTGTTATGTTCAGAAAAAATGCTTGATACAATTTCTATTCTTTTAAATTTGTTGAGGCTTGTTTTGTGGCCTAGCATGTCATCTATTCTGTAGAACATTCCGTGTACACTTGAGAAGAATGTGTATTCTTCTGTTTTGGTATGGAATGTCCTGTTGATATCGATTAAGTCCAACTGGTCTATTGTTTATTTTACAACCTCTGTTGCAGTAGTGATTTTCTGTCTGGATGACCTGTCTATTGATGTAAGTTGGGTGTTAAAGTTCCCTACTGTTTTTGTATTATTGTTGATTTCTTCCTTTATGTCTGTTAGTAGTTGCTTTATATATTTAGGTGCTTCTATTTTAGGTGTGTGTATGTTAATGACTGCTATATCCTCTTCTTGTATCAATCCCTGTATCATTATATAATACCCTTCTTTGTCTTTTGGTATAGACTTTTTTGGAAACTCTGATTTGTCTAATATGAATATTGCTACCCCAGCTTTATTTGTCATTTCATGAGTATATTTTCCATCCCCTCACTTTCAGTCTGTGTGTCTTTAGATCTGAAGTGTGTCTCTTATAGGCAGCATATAGATGGGTCTTGTTCTTTTATCAGCCATCTTAAGTCTTTTGATTGTAGTAGTTTGTCCATTGACATTCAAAGTGAGTATTGATAGGTATGTACTTATTGCCATTTTGTTACTTGTTTTCTGCTTGTTTTGTAGTTCTCTGTTCTTTTCTTTTAGTTTCTTCCCTTGTGGTTTGATGATTTTCTTTTGTGGTATGCTAGTGTTTGGTTCTCTCTAGCTTTTATGTATCTATTGTAGATTTTTGATTTTTGGTTACCATCAAGTTCATAAATGCTGACCTCTAACTATATCTACTTGTTTTGAACTGATAGTCACTTATGTTCAAACACATTATAAACCATCTACTTTTTTACTTCCCTCCCCCACATTTTGTGTTTTGGATGTCATATTTGACATCTTCATATCTATTTCTTCACTATTTGTTGTAGTTATAGTTGATTTTCCTTTTTTTCTTCTTTTAACCATTACACTAGCTTATTTAAGTGGTTAATCCACAGCATTTACTATATATTTTTCTTTACTAGTGGGATGTTTTTTCCTATAAGTTCTTCTTGTTGTAGCCTTTTCTTTTCCACTTAGATGTGCCCCTTTAACACTTCCTGTAAGATTGATTTAGTATTGATGAACTCTTTTAGTTCTTGCTTGTCTGATAACTTCTTTAGCTCTCCTTTAATTCTGAATGATAATCTTGCCAGTTCGAGTATCATAGGCTGTAGGTTGGTCCCTATTTAGCACTTTAAATATATCATGATGCTGCCTTCCTGACTGCAAAGTTTCTGCAGAAAAATCAGCTGATAGCCTTTTGGGGGTTCCCTTTTATGTGACTCTTTGTTTTTCTCTTGATACCTTTAAAGTTCTCTCTTTATCTCTAGATTTTGCCATTTTAATTATAATATGTCCTTGTGTGGTTCATCTTGTTTATGACTCTCTATGCTTCCTGTACCTGGATATCTGTTTCCTTCTTCAGATTCAGGAAGTTTTCAGCCACAATATTATAAAATATATTTGCAATCATTTTCTCTCTCTCTTCTCCTTCTGGGACCCCTATAATGCCAATATTAGTACATTTGATGTTGTCCAAGAGGTACCTAAAATATCCTCATTTTTAAAAATTTGTTTGCTGTTCTGATTGGGTGATTTCCATTATTCTATCTTCCAGATCACTTATGTGTTCTTCTGCATCACCTAATCTGCTGTTATTCCTTCTATATTTCATTTCAGTTATTGCATTCTTCAGCTCTGAATGGTTCTTTTTATATTTTTTAGTTCTTTGATTAAATTCTCATTGTGTTCATCTATTCTTTTCCCATGTTCCATTAGCATTTTTATTACTAATGCTGTGAACTCTTTATCTGGTAAATTATCTCTGTTCTATTAGTTGTTTTTTCAGGGTTTTTTCTTATTGTTCCATTTGGAACAAATTCCTCTTTCTTCTCATCTTGCTTAATTTTCCCTTTCTCTATAAAACTGGGTGACACAGTTACCTATCCTGGTTTTCAAGGGGTGTCCTTGTGTGGGAACATCTCAGTGCAGTCTACATGTGCCCAGTGGCTCTCGTGGGAGGTCTGGATCTGAAGTGATCATGTTTCATGTTTTTCCCATGCCAGAATGTACTGGCAGCTATCACTTTGACAGGAGATGGTGCTGATGATGGAGAGACTTCATCCAGAGCCAAGTGTGATCTGGAGCTTCTCTGATGCTTAGTGGTTATCACTGCCCTATCATGGGTGGTGTTGGGTCCCAAGTTGCTGGAGCAGATACCCCAAGGTTCGGGTCAGAGCTGGTTCCGTTTCCTCTAAGTGTGTGCTCTCCCCACTCCCAGTAATGGCACCTTTGCCCCAGAGGGGAGCAGTGCCAGAGAAGAGGGACCAGAATAGGTACCAGGTGGGGGCTGGCACATGTGTTGGGACAGTCTTGGCACACCAGTCAGAGTTCCATATTGCTCCTGATCTGCCACCTTCACAAACACCAGTAATGGCCACCCTTGCCCCTTTCAGATGCCATGCCAGCTCCATCCCCACCAATTGTGCACTCTCCTCAGCTATGGTAGTCTTTGCCCTAGTTGGGAGCGGCTGGAGCAAGAGGGGCTGGAGGAAGTGTTCATTGTAGGCCAGGGCACATGCTGGGGCAGTCATGGGTAACTGACCAGAGTCCCAGGCTATTTCAATTTGCTTCTTCTTCCTTGTTCCCACAAGTAAGCAAGTGTGTTTGTGTTCTTCATGAGCAGTCTATGTTTCTTACAGCCCTGCTGTTAGTGCCACTGGTTTCCAAATCAGCTAAGGGGATTCATCTTCCCAGTGTTGGACCCCAGGGCTAGGGTGCCCAAAATATGTGGGTATATGTATGTTTTATTTATGCATCTAGAGGTACTGGTGAAAGCATATGGTATCTCAGTCAATTAAGCTCTGTTCTAGAAATTTCAAAGAAACTTAGATACAGGAAAACTGTCTATCTGGTGGTTCAATGTAGTCTGTTTTACAGAGATTTAAATAAGAAAATTACTTGCCTACTTTGCCCTTGGACTTTCTCTTTTCCAGTTATTTGTTCACTTTGCTCCCTGTTATTTTTCAAAGGCAGGTATGATTATTTCATTCCCCTGCTTAAATTATTTTCATTGGCTCCAGGCTGCAAATTCAGTAAAAGAATTCATGCCCTTCAAAAAAGGGAAAGACCGCTTGGTCTTTCAAACTCTACCTGCTTCCATCTCATCCTGCCACTGACTTCTTGCATTTCTCTCAAAATGACATACTGCAATTGCACCCATTGTTACCATCTCCTATCAGAGTAAGCATTCTAAATCTAAGTACCACACTACTAAAATCCTTTAGGATAAAGTATTACACTACTTACATTAATGTACAAAGCTCTTTAAGATTTATACCTGTTTAACTCAAGAGCCTCTCTCCCACTCCACCCTATATGTGTCCCTTCCTAAAACCAAATTAATTCCCAGACCTAATGTTGCTTTTATGTTTGCAGCTTTAGCTTATGCTGTTTTCTACACCAGGAGGCACTTACCCCACCCAATCTTAATTAACAGTTACTTCTTTTAGAAAGCTGTCCTTATATACCTAATCAGATAGCCACTCTTCTGGGTTCGAAAATCACCCTGTACACTAATAGTACAGAATGCATTCATTGTTTTCCTTTATGAAATCATTATTTTATACTTCCTCTGTGCCAGGTATTGTCCAACTTCCTGTAGCCTAGTGGCAAATGAGACATTAGCACCTCACAAGATCATTAAGGGCAGGAACAATGTCTTTTTTGACCTTATAAAAAGGGCCATTATCCTTACTCTTTATGTGTTGAATGGCTTTTTATCCTCCAGCACCCAGCTTATGTCACTGTATTTATTTTGTTACTATAATTTTTCTAATTAATCCTCAAAATAGATAAACATAGATCAGAAAATGGGGTTCAGTATAATTTACCCAAGATCACACACATCCTAAGTCTCAAAATCAAGATTGAAGCTCTGTGCTATCTAGTTGCGAAGAATAAATAAATTCAAATAAATAAATAAACTCAAGATTAGTAAATAAGTTATATAGCCACAAAGCGACCATTCATTTAAGCATTTCCTATACCACCCTTAAGGGGAAATTTGGCCTTACAAACAATCTCTGTATTTATATTCAGAGCATTCTTCATCTCTCTTCCAGCAGTCAGATGATTTAAATATGGCCAACAGTAGCAATAAGGAACTGTTGACGTTTGTTCCAAGGAAATTTCCTTCAAGGCACATTCTTAAAATCTTACTATCATTTAAAAGTTACTATCACATCTAGGAAAACACCTGGCTCTGTCATGAAGTAGTATAAAATTATAGAATGTTCAGGTTATATCATTAAAAATTAACAGAATCTATTCCTTACCTATTCCACACCATCACACACAGACACACACATGCACACACCATTCATGCTTCATTTAGAAAGTAAGGAAATTAATATACAGAGAGGAAAGTGACTTGTCCACATTTAGGTGTCTGGTTAGTAAGAATGGAAACTAAAACTCAATTTTTGAAATTTGGAGTCTAGCAAGTTTTTACTCAAGTGCAATGACCCCAGTTAAAGATTCCATTAATTTGGAGACATTATTTTACTTTTTTCTTGGTGCTTCCTATATTTTTCAACTTTTCTGCATTGAGCATGTCTGACTCCACCATCTATCTACATGATCATCAAAACCACATACTTTAAGTAAATTTTTAACCTAATTTTTAAAAGGTGTTAAGACAGAATCTCTCCCATTCTATTTAAGGTTCCTTGTTTTTAACTGCACCCGAGCGGTCTCAGTATGATTTAGTCAACCTGTGAACCTGAAATGCAAAACAGCAGAAATGTTATCTTAATTAGAAAAAACATAAAGTAAGTATTTATTAAACACCTATGATGTGATGGATGTATATAAATTTACATCAGTAATCATCAGGATATCTGAAGTTCTATAATTTATTAATTTCACTTTCCCCCTTATTCCCAGAGGATGTATGAACTCTAAATGAAAATTAAAAGGAAAACCAAGTTGGAAATTAATATTTTCTTAGGATGTCACTAACCATTGTGAAATGCAAGCATTGTTGAATAGCCCATTTCAACAAGCAGAAGGCCTCTACCTTGGTTTCCCCTCTGCCTTTGGGACATTATTTACTTAGTTACTTAACCACTGACCACCTCCCCTCACTGCCCCAGGATTGTAGAGTTACAATTTTATTACAGTGTTTCTCAGAACTTTCAGTTCCAAAATATTCTCTGGGTAAAAACTGAAATCTAAATAGTCACCAAAGTAACCGTTTCCAAGAAAACTGCTTCACAATCTAGATCCTATCAATTTGCTATATAAAATTATTTTTAAATATATGAAGGAAAAAATATTGCCTGTACTCAAACAGACATAGCTAAAATTAACTGAGCCACCCACCATTCTTTCAGATCATAACTAAAAGGAGCTTATAATCAGATGTGGTAATATTTTCACCTTTACCTTCAGCATAGCAGCAGAATGGAATCAGAGAAATGTGAACTGTTATTTATCAGTTAGACTTTACATCAGATGATTTTTCTGAAGCCTGCAGTTTTGCCTGTGAGTATTGCAGCTGTGGGATAACTCTATCAAAGAAAACTTGGCAGGCCTTTTATTTCAGCCACTGCTAAAATAAAATAAAATGTCATCAATTAGAAGCTAATGCAATAGTTGAATCACTGGGTCTTTTAGAAAATTGAATTTATTTTCCTGCCTCTGGGTCTGCCTTATCTTCTCATAGAAACAAACAAATGTTCAACTGACATTTTACTAGCTAGAGATTGATAGACAGTGTTTTTCCAATTTCAAAAACATGGATTTGATTTCTGGTGTCTAGTTTCTTTCCCAGTGAAATGAGAATATTAGTGATGAACTGTCAAATTAGCTAGCATATAATAAGCATGTAATAAATATTTGTTGAATGAATGAATTAATAATATATATTATTTACTGAATTTAAACCAGATGCTAGCTGCTTTAGCATTATCATTCTTATTTTGCATTTAGGAAACCTAAGGTTAGAAAGTTACGGAATTGGGATTCAAAGCCTGGGTTTTCTTCTACAGTATCTCCCTGCCTCTCCTATGGATATTATGATAAATACCAAAATTGAAAACACATATTTGTGTAAGAATACACAAGAGCATGGGTTTAAAAAGACAAACTTAAGAGTCTTTTGGTTCTAATATGTATTTGCTGAGAGATCTTGAATAGACCTCCACTGATTCTCAGTTTCCTTATTTCTAAGATAAGGCTAATAATAAGATCTATCTCATAAGTTTGTTATGAGAACTAAACTAGATTGATGATCTGTGGAATGTGCTTAGCACAGTGCCTGGTACCTAATAAGCCCAGCAACAATATTAACTATGAATACACACTCCTGGGTCTTTCAATAGCAACCTTCCTTAGTTGCCAATAGACTGGTCTGTTTCTTTTTGGATAGCCAGAAAGTAACGTGCATATATTGGCTAGTAAGACAGTCTCCTTTGTTATTAAAATAAAACACAGAGAAGTTTCCAAAATCATGGCTGAGACATATGCAGGAGGATAAGTAATACTAGGTCTTCCTCTTCTCCCTGAATCTTACTATACTGTAGGGTCACTGCTGCATATTTTACTTTGACCAATAAATAAACAAATAAATAGACAGATAGATAGATACATAGATAGATAGATAGATAGATAGATACATAGATACATAGATAAAACACTTTCCCTTAGTCTTCTCAACATGACTGAATCAAATTCACATTTTCAAAAGAAAGTTTCCTAAATACTAAGAGGGAACAGAAAAGAAAGAAAGCACAGATCCTTCAAACTCGTGTGTGTGTGTGTGTGTGTGTGTGTGTGTGTGTGTGTGTGTGTGGTTTACTTTTCTCAGAGCTAATATATTTGGTTTTATGAATTCACTTCTGTAATACACTTTTTGCCTTCTTCCTATAATTGTTTATTTGTTTACAAAATTGGGTGTGTATTTTTGTAATGTACCTTAAATTCTTAATGGAAAAAAGAGGGCCTGGTCTAAAATAAACTATATGGAAGATAGATGATAGTGAGATAGATAGATAGATAGATGATAGAAAGATACAGTTAGAAAATAAATAACTTTCCAGAATTCTTAAAACTCAGATAACTACTTCTGGGCCAAGTGAGATGACACCCTTTCCTGCCACCTTCCTCACTCCACCTGGTGAGCTCCGTATTTTTCCCTATCACACATGAATGGCCTATTTGCTCTCTTCTTGTCCACTGCCATTTCCCAGGACTACGAGGGTTGTAGTGACTGATGTAATCAAAGCTTTCACCCTCTCTAGTTCAAGTCACCATCTCTGTCTGCTTTAAAACCACCTTGTAATTAAACTGAACCTCCCTAAAAAATGTTACCCATCACAGACTCAGAGTACCATTATATCTTGATATAAGATGCATTGTCACATAAGACACATATCTGCTTATCTACATCAGAGGGCAATTATGCCCTCAACAGAAGACTTTTTGAAGCTTTCATTCATCTCCTATATCCTCCTCCATGCTTCATAAAAGGCACTCAGAGACATTTCAGAAATACTTGTTAAATTGAGTTGAACTGAACTAGAAATATTTATATCCTTTTCTCAGGTATTAGATTTTTTATTGAAATATAGTTGATTTGTAATGTGTTAGTTTCAGGTGTAGAGCAAAGTGATTCAGTTATATACACACACACATATGTGTATATATTTATGTGTGTGTATATATATTTTTTCAGATTTTTTCCATTATAGATTATTACAAAATATTGAATAGAGTTCCCTGTGTTATATGGTAGGCTCTTGTTGTTTATCTGTTTTATATGTAATAGTGTGTATCTGTTAATCCCAAACTCTTAATCTATCCCTCACACCCCTTCCCCTTTGGTAACCATAAGTTTGTTTTCTATGTCTGTTGAGTCTGTTTTGTAAATAAGTTCATTTGTAGCATTTTTTCAGATTCCACATATAACTGATATCATATGATATTTGTCCTTCTCCATCTGACTTACTTCACTTAGTATGATAATCTCTAGTTCTATCCATGTTGCTGCATGCATTCATTCTTTTTATGGTTCAGTAATATTCCATAGTGTATATTTACCACATCTTCTTTATCCATTCATCTGTTGATGGACACTTAGGTTGCTTCCAGTCTTGGCTACTGTAAATAGTGCTACTATGAACGCTGGGGTGCAAATGTCTTCAAATTAGAATTATCTCTAGATATATGCCCAAGAGTAAAATTGCTGGATCATACGGTAACTCTATTTTTAGTTTTTAGGGAACCTCCATACTGTTCTCCATAGTGGCTACACCAATTTACATTCCCACCAACAGCGTAAGAGGGTTCCCTTTTCTCCACACCCTTTCCAGCATTTATTATTTGTAGACTTTTTGAAGATGGCCATTCTGATTTGTGTGAGGTGATACCTCATTGTGATTTTGATTTGCATTTCTCTAATAATTAGCAATGTTGAGCATTTTTTCATGTGCCTTTTGGCCATCTGTATGTCTTCTCTGGAAACATGTCTATTATGTCTGTTTAGGTCTTTTTGATTGGGTTGTTTGTGGTTTTTTTGCTATTAAGCTGTATGAGCTGTTTGTTTATTTTGGAAATTAAGTCCTTATTGGTTGCATCATCTGCAAATATTGTCTCCCATTCTGTAGGTTGTCTTTTCATCTTATTTAAGATTTCCTTTGCTGTGCAAAAGCTTTTAAGTTTGATTAGGTCCATTTGTTTATTTTTGCTTTTATTTACTTTGCCTTGGGAGACTGACCTATGAAACATTGTTCAATTTATGTCAGAGATTGTTTTGCCTATGTTCTCTTCTAGGAGTTTTATGGGATCATTTCTCATATTTAAGTCTTTAAGCCATTCTGAATTTATTTTTGTGTATGGTGTGAGGGGATATACTAACTTCATTGATTTATATGCAGTTGTCCAGCTTTTCCAAAACTACTTGCTGAAGAGACTGTCTTTTCTCCATTGTATATTCTTGCCTCTTTTGTCAAAGATTAACTGACTGTAGGTGTGTGGGTTTATTTCTGGGCTCTCTATTATGTTCCATTGATCCATATGTCTGTTTTTTGTGCCAAGACCATGCTGTTTTCATTACTGTAGCTTTGTAGTACTGTCTGAAATCTGGGAGGGTTATGCCTCCACCATTGTTCTTTTTCTTCAAGATTGGTTTTCAATTCTGGGTCTTTTGTGGTTCCGTATACATTTTAGGATTATTCATTCTAGTTCTATGAAAAATGGCATGGGTAATTTGATAAGGATCACATTAAATCTGTATATGCTTTAGATAGTATGGTCATTTTAACAATGTTAATTCTTCCAACCCAAGGGCATGGGATATCTTTCCATTTCTTTGAATCATCTTCAATTTCCTTTATCATTGTTTTATAGTTCTTAGGATATAAGTCTTTCACCTCTGAGGTCAAGTTTATGCCTAGGTATTTTAATTTTTTTTGATGTGATTTTGAAAGTTTATTTTTTACACTTTCTCTTTCAGATATGTATTGTTAGTGTAAAGAAATGCAACAGATTTCTGTATGTTAATCTTGCATCCTTCTACCTTGCTGAATCCTTTTATCAGTTCTAGTAGTTTTTATGTGGAGTTTTTAGGATTTTCTGTATATAGTATCATGTCATCTGCATATAATGGCAATTTTACCTCTTCCCTACCAATTTGGATACATTTTATTTCTTTTTCTTCTCTGATCGCTGTGGCTAGGACTTCCAATACTATGTTAAATAGAAGTGGTGAGAGTGGGTATCCTTATCTTGCTCCAGATTTTAGCAAGAAGGCTTTCAGCTTTTCACCATTGAGTATTATGTTGGCTGTGGGTTGGTCATAAATAGCTTTTATTATGTTGATATATGTATCCTTTATACCCACTTTGGTGAGAATTTTTATCATGAGTGGATGGTGAATTTTGTCAAATGCTTTCTCTGTATCTATTGAGATGATCATGTGATCTTTGCCTTTTCTTTTGTTGATGTGGTGTCATGTATTAAATTTTGAATGAGAGAATTTAACAGCTAAATTGGATCTTCCACCTGTTTCTAGCCGTCACTTTATTAGAAATCATATTGGTTACCAATTTATGTTACCATTGAAGAGACAAAATGTATAATAATAAACTAAACAAACTGTCATATTGATTTTTATAGGGATTCAAGGATATTTCTCTTGAGAGATTTATACATGGTGGAGCCAATGTTACAGGATTCCAGTTAGTAGATTTTAATACACCTATGGTAACCAAATTAATGGATCGCTGGAAGAAACTAGATCAGAGAGAATATCCAGGATCTGAGACACCTCCAAAGGTATTTGTTTGTTTTTATCTTATCTATTTTTAGAATTTTTAGTATTTTTTAAAATTTAAGGTAGAAAGCTCATTATGCAGTTTTTCTAGTAATATTTTGCCAGACACAGTGTGGCATAGGGCAGAAATATTTTGTCACTATTTGTCACACAGCCCTTAATAATTTCTAAATTTCTATATTTAAGAGAGGAGTTGTTAGACATTAGTTCAAGTAGTTTACTATATTATATTATATATTATATTATATATATTATATTATGCTATATGTTATATTATTTTATTGTTATGCTATATTATTTTATTATTACTTTGCATATAAATTTCCATGAAGAAATTGTATGCTTTTTAAAAAAATTTTGTTAGCTAAATATTTCAAATGTGAACAACCACTGGTAGCTATTCCACCCAGATAAAAATATATTTGCAAAGTGATTTACAGTGAGTAAGTAAATTGGGAAATTGGTAGAAATGTAAAATGTATAAGCTTCTGCAAAATTTCTCTTTCAAGTTAACAGTAAAATGTCAGATGATTGTTTAATTTTATGTGACAGACATTGCAAAAGTATGTTATTGGTATCTACAAAGGAAGCTGGTAAATTTCTGATCATAAGCACATTTTTTCTCTCCTGAAAAGATTGATGACTTCCTTAGATATCGTGTAAATAATGGCATAATGTTTCTTAAACGCCAACTCCTACATGGTTTTTAATTCTTACATAAAAAGGAATCATCATTTCAACAACTTTAACTAATCTCTCACTGTGTATTCTAGTAAAAAGTTTTCAAATATAATTTGGAAATTCAAGCCTAGAAAACTATGATCTAGGGGTAGAGCAAGTTGGTTCTTCCATTTCCTAATTATAAAACTTTCCCTACTATCCATGTCAATTTCTTCTCTGTAATATAGGAATTTGGCTAGTCATAACAATTTCACTACTCTATAGAAGCATGGAATTTCAAAAGAAAGCATTTATTGAGTATCCAATATGCTCAAGCACTGTAGTCCAACCCTCTGATTTTACAGATTAATAAATGCAAGATATTAAATGGTATGTTAACTGGCTGTCCCTGAGTCAAGGACCAGGTTTGTGGAATGCCCAGGACCAAGTCATGGGTTCCCTAAGTCTTAGACAAGTGCATTGTCCACTATATAACACCACTTCTCATGCTTAGATAATATATATGAAAGCATATTAAAAAGCCAAAAAATTTTCAAGATGTAAACCACCTTCAGGATTAAAAGAAACTTGAGAAGTCTTTTAGTCTTTTTGTCTTCAAGCTGGTTCAGAGAAAAATCATCCCCAAAGCTCAATTATATCAAGTATTAATACACAAGGAAAAAAGTATAAAGCTTCCTTCTAAACTCATTGGGACAGTTTGCTTTACAGCATATTCCCCTCATTCTGTCATCAGTGTATGTAGAGACTCCCTTGCCCTTCTCTTCTCTATTTGTATTTCTTCCTTCCTCACATCTTTTTCTCAGCCATTTTTTATCTCAGTATTTTTTCTGTAAACCGTCTCTTCAAGTTCTTGTTACCCTTACAGTTTTAGTATCTAGAATGGGCTTCAAACTTCTTGGCAGCGTTTTGCAGCTCCTTGTGACTTTTTTCATTTCAGTGATAATATGTAATAATATGTGTCCACTGTGGTCCTCCTGTCTGGACACACTGGTGTGGTTTGTCCTTCCCTATCTTGCCTTTAGCCTACCACAATGTTTACTATTTGATCATCTCCAACCCCAGACTTATCTATGTCAAAGCTTTGGGCACTTTGTTTTATATATAAATACATATAATTTTCTCATCTTTCACAGTTTTCTTAGCATAATAGTAGGCACCCAGTGGTCTTTTAATAAATAGATATAGCCAGTTCTCATTGTTCATGGTAGTTCCATTCTATAAATTTGCCATGAACACTGAATGAGTGAATACTGAACACTAACTCCTAGGGGAAATTACAAGGTTAGGTCACAACATTTTTATCAACCAATCAACACATAACACTTTGTTTTATGTGTGTTTCTGTTTAAAGATATCTTATTTAAGACATTGTCGATAAATTAACATTGAATTCATGGCCAATAGCAGTATAACTCAAGCCAGAACAAAGCTTATCTAACACGTATTTTTTCCATAAGACACATCACAGTTTTCTTGCACTGAGGAACCCTAGACAGCCATCTTTTGGGCCATCTTTGTAGTCTTCACCATTCCTAGCCAGTATCTAGCTCTGAGATATGATATGAAATTTAATCCTCACAAGTACCACAGAAGATAGTCATTATTTTGTATGATTTTGTTCTGCTTCATAGCTGAAAAATGTACAACATATTCCCATAAAACTATGAGCAGCAGAATTAGAATTCACCTAGTTCTCAAAACCTAAATTCTTGCCACTGCGCTGTGATTCTGCCAAACTCTATCTTTTTATATACAAATGTTGATAAACAGAATTCATCCCACCATTCTAATCACTGGTTAAAGCAGTGAATAGCTATTGGTCAAGACTTAGTTTTACTCTCCTCCAAAATGAAGAGTATGTTTAATAAGAATTTCTAGATACCATCTAGAAATGTGTGCCCATAAATATGATTTCTTGGACTTTAGCACAATAAGACACATGGAAAAGAATGAAATCCTTTAAAAAGGTAAAACCAGTTTAAACTACTGCTTCTTTCCATCTATCAGCTCTATGACCCATCAAAAGCTTTTGCCACTCTGGCTGAATGTCTGCTTTTCTCTGCTCCACTCTATACGATATCTGTTCTCTTTTCTAGTTCACTTGTTTCATAAAAATGAATGGACTTTTTAAAACACAGCAAGTGCTTTTGCTTTTTTGGAGTCATATCTCTCAGCTTCTTTCTCCCTATTAGAAAAGCAACAATAGTTTTCTTTTCTTCTCTCTTGATCCTAAAATGCTAGCGTTGCATTTTTTCTCTTGCCCTTTATATCTTTGATAAGTTCTACTTTATTTCTTGTTTTTATTTTCTTGCCATCCAGAAAGATGATTTGATGGTTTTCTCTACTCAAAGTTATGTTGCTCCAGACAGGGGAGGAGGTATGTCTATTTTTGGCTTAGTACCTTGGTTAAGTACCTTAATTTCCTTTGACCATTCCATTCCAAATATGAGGGTGTATGCTTATCATTAAGCTTATTTTGTCATGTCCTTGAAGAATATATAGCAAGGCTTATAATTTATAAGTCACATAAATCTTTCTGATGAAGCTTTAATTAGATTATCTGCCATTGAAAGGTTCTTTGTTAGAATTTATATTCTTTATCTTATCCATGTTTTAGTCCTTCTCTTCCCAGGAGTGTTTACTGCTATGCTTAGCAGATATATTGCCTAAGTTACTTTCTATGATTTAAATTTCAAATGATTTTTATTAATTTATAAGCAGCAAATCAGGATCATTTTCCACATTCCATAGCACAAAAGAACCTCTCGTATATGCTTAGAATGTGTTAATCATATAGAATTGCCCATATGGAATTCCTGAAAGAGATAATGTAGTTTTTTGTTATGATTAGCAGTTGATGCTCTGCCACACTTCAAGAAAATTGTTCCATATGTTTCATATGTTTAGGAATTTTCCAATCAAACTTTAAAACTGTTCCCTGTTCTTTTTATTTTCAGCTTAAACAAATCACATTTTCTTCTCAGTTTTTCCTCATTTCCTCTCCTAACCTTAATAATCTTTTCCTGAGGGTTTTGTCTTTTCTCAAAGAGAAGCATGGGACGATCATCAGAAAGCAGATGATCTATACTTCATTTCTCCACTTTATCCTAAGTTACGATAGAAACTTAGAGAAATGACTTAACCTTCCTGAGCACACTCAACAGGCATGGACATAACAATACTTGTGCTTATTTAGCCATGTGTATACACACTTGTTAAATAAATAGATGTTATTTCTGGCATTCTATATCTGAGTAACAGTAAACATTCCCACTCATTCTTCTGAGAAACTGGACAGAGTTATACACTCCAAGTCAATAAACATATATTAAATCTAAGGGACCCCTGATGGGCATTTGGAGGAGGAAAGAGTGAGACATTCCAGCCCTCCTGGGGTTCAAACACAGCAAGAGATTACAAGATAGATTTTGGAAATACGGCATTCATCCTTTTTCTTTAATATACTTTAGCTGTTTCACTTGGACACAACAAAAAGACGACACCTAGAGGCCTTGCTTCTCCCAGCTGATGGAAAATTGTGCATTAGAATTTCTATTTTTCAGAGTGTGTTTTCTCCTTTTAAAATCACAGTGTTAAGAATTGATATACAGTCTTTGTAATACAGCAATAATAGAAATTTCTGAAGCTAGAGGCAATTAATTATCAGTAATTTAACTGCCCTTCTGGCAGCATGGTACTTTATGTCATAAACACACAGAGGCCCCAGATTCATCCCCAATTCTGGTGATTGATAAGAATTTAACATTTACCATTATAATTACTTTCATTTTGTTAGTATACATCTGCTCTGACTTATGATGGAGTCCTTGTGATGGCTGAAACATTCCGAAGTCTTAGGAGACAGAAAATTGATATTTCCAGGAGAGGAAATGCTGGGGATTGTCTGGCAAATCCTGCTGCTCCATGGGGCCAGGGGATTGACATGGAGAGGACGCTCAAACAGGTAACTCACAGTTTTATTTACGTTCAATTTATTTCACAGTCATTTTTCAATGGAGTATTCAAGAAAACAAAATAATCTATCTGTGAATAAATACATATTACAATTGCCATTTTATTATATTGAACCATTTTCATTTCTGAGACATTTCTAAATAGGATACTGGATAGAATACTGATGTTTATATGATATGTAGATGCTTAGCCAGGATAAGTTGGTTATGCCACAGTAATAAACAACCCCAAGTCTCAGTGGCTTAAAACATCAAAAGAGTATTTCTCACTCACAAACACCAGATTAGTAGGGGCACTCTGTTTATTATAATCACTCAGGGATCCAAGCTGACATAGCAGCTACTATCTTGAATGCTACAAAGGGCAAAGAGCTGTGGGGAGGTTTCTAATTGGCAATTAAATGCTCTGGCACTCATCACATCTGTTTACAACTCACTTGTCAGAAAGAGTCACATACCTAGCTAACCAAAAAGGGTGCAAGAAGTACAAGCCTACCTTGGGCCAAGAATGAGGAAGAACCTCAAACATTTGCAAACACTATTAATCTACTAATCTACTAACTACCTCAGTAGGCCTTTATTTATTTACTTTTTTTAACATCTTTATTGGGGTATAATTGCTTTCCAATAGTGTGATAGTTTCTGCTTTATAACAAAGTGAATCAGCTATACATATACATATATCCCCATATCTCCTCCTTCTTGTGTCTCCCTCCCATCCTCCCTATCCCACCGTTCTAGGTGGTCGCAAAGCACCGAGCTGATCTCCCTGTGCTATACAGCTGCTTCCCACTAGCTATCTATTTTACATTTGGTCATGTATATATGTCCATGCCACTCTCTCACTTTGTCCCAGCTTACCCTTCCCCCTCCCCGTGTCCTCAAGTCCATTCTCTATGTCTGCATCTTTATTCCTGTCCTGCCCCTAGGTTCTTCCAAACCTTTTTTTTTTTTTTTGGATTCCATATATATGTGTTAGCATACAGTATTTGTTATTCTCTTTCTGACTTACTTCACTCTGTATGACAGAGTCTAGGTCCATCCACCTCACCACAAATAACTCAATTTCGTTTCTTTTTATGTCTTAGTAATATTCCATTGTATATAAGTGCCACATCTTCTTTACCCATTCATCTGTTGATGGACACTTAGGTTGCTTCCATGTCCTGACTGTTGTAAATAGTGCTGCAATAAACATTGTGGTACTTCACTCTTTTTCAATTATGGTTTTCTCAGGGTATATGCCCAGTAGTGGGATTGCTGGGTAGTATGGTAGTTCTATTTTTAGTTTTTAGAGGAAATTCCATACTGTTCTCCATAGTGGCTGTGTCAATTTACAGTCCCACCAACAGTGCAAGAGGGTTCCCTTTTCACCACACCTTCTTCACCATTTATTGTTTGTAGATTTTTTGATGATGGCCATTCTGACCAGTGTGACGTGATACCTCATTGTAGTTTTGATTTGCATTTCTCTAATGATTAGTGATGTTGAGCATCCTTTCATATGTTTGTTGGCAATCTGTATATCTTATTTGGAGAAATGTCTATTTAGGTCTTCTGCCCATTTTTGGATTGAGTTGTTTGTTTTTTTCATATTGAGCTGCATGAGCTGCTTGTAAATTTTGGAGATTAATCCTTTGTCAGTTGCTTCGTTTGCAAATATTTTCTCCCATTCTGAGGGTTGTCTTTTCATCTTGTTTGTGGTTTCCTTTGCTGTGCAAAAGCTTTTAAGTTTCATTAGGCCTCATCTGTTTATTTTTATTTTTATTTCCATTACTCTAGGAAATGGGTCAAAAAGGATCTTTCTGTAATTTATGTCATAGAGTGTTCTGCCTATGTAGTCCTCTAAGAGTTTTATACTGTCTGGCCTTACATTTAGGTCTTTAATCCATTTTGAGTTTCTTTTTGTGTATGGTGTTAAGGAGTGTTCTAATTTCATTCTTTTACATGTAGCTATCCAGTTTTCTCAGCACCACTTATTGAAGAGGCTGTCTTTTCTCCATTGTATATTCTTGCCTCCTTTATCAAAGATAAGGTGACCATATGTGCGTGGGTTTATCTCTGGGCTTTCTATCCTGTTCCATTGATCTATATTTCTGTTTCTGTGACATTACCATACTGTCTTGATTACTGTAGTTTTGTAGTATAGTCTGAAGTCCAGGAGCATGATACTTGCAGCTCTATTCTTCTTTCTCAAGATTGCTTTGGTTATTCAGGGTCTTTTGTGTTTCCATACAAATTGTGAAATTTTATGTTCTAGTTCTGTGAAAAATGCCATTGGTACTTTGATAGGGATTGCATTGAACCTGTAGATTGCTTTGGGTAGTATAGTCACTTTCACAATGTTGATTCTTCCAGTCCAAGAACATGGTCTATCTCTCAATCTGTTTGCATCATCTTAAATTTCTTTCATCAGTGTCACATACTTTTCTGCATAAAGGTCTTTTGTCTCCCTAGGTAGATTTATTCCTAGGTATTTTATTCTTTCTGTTGCAGTGGTAAATGGGAGTATTTCCTTAATCTCTCTTTCAGATTTTTCATCATTAGTGTATAGGAATGCAAGAGATTTCTGTGCATTAATCATTATTAATTAATTATTATTACTAGTAGTTTTCTGGTAGCATCTTTAGGATTCTCTATGTATAGTATCATGTCATCTGCAAACAGTGACAGTTTTACTTCTTCTTTTCCGATTTGAATTTATTTTATTTCTTTTTGTTCTCTGATTGCTGTGGCTAAAATTTCCAAAACTATGTTGAAAAATAATGGTGAGAGTGGACAAACTTGCCTTGTTCCTGATCTTAGAGGAAATGGTTTCAGTTTTTCACCACTGAGAACAATGTTGGCTGTGGGTTTGCCATATATGGCCGTTATTATGTTCACATAAGTTCCCTCTGTGCCTACTTTCTAGAGAGCTTTTATCATAAATGGGTATTGAATTTTGTCAAAAGCTTTTTCTGCATCTATTGAGATGATCATATGGTTTCTCTCCTTCAATTTGTTAATATGGTATATCACATTGATTGATTTGCATATATTGAAGAATCCTTGCATTCCTGAGATAAACCCCACTTGATCATGATGTATGATCCTTTTAATGTGCTGTTGGATTCTGTTTGCTAGTATTTTGTTGAGGATTTTTGCATCTATGTTCATCAGTGATATTGGCCTGTAGTTTTCTTTCTTTGTGACATCTTTGTCTGGTTTTGGTATCAGGGTGATGGTGGCCTTGTAGAATGAGTTTGGGAGTGTTCCTCCCTCTGCAATATTTTGGAAGAGTTTGAGAAGGATATGTGTTGGCTCCTCTAAATGTTTGATAGAATTTACCTGTGAAGCCATCTGGGCCTGGGCTTTTGTTTGTTGGAAGATTTTTAATCACAGTCTCAATTTCAGTACTTGTGATTGGTCTGTTTATATTTTCTATTTCTTCCTGGTTCAATCTCAGAAGATTGTGCTTTTCTAAGATTTGTCCATTTCTTCCAGGTTGTCCATTTTATTGGCATATAGTTTCTTGTAGTAATCGCTCATGATCCTTTATACTCCTGCAGTGTCAGTTGTTACTTCTCCTTTTTCATTTCTAATTCTATGGATTTGAGTCTTCTCCCTTTTTTTCTTGATGAGTCTGGCTAACGGTTTATCAATTTTGTTTATCTTCTCAAAGAGGCAGCTTTTAGTTTTATTGATCTTTGCTATCATTTCCTTCATTTCTTTTTCATTTATTTCTGATCTGTTCTTTATGATTTCTTTCCTTCTGCTAACTTTGGGTTTTGCTTTGCTCTTCTTTCTCTAATTGCTTTAGGTGTAAGGTTAGGTTGTTTATTTGAGATGTTTCTTGTTTCTTGAGGTAGGATTATATTCCTGTAAACTTCCCTCTTAGAACTGCTTTTGCTGCATCCCATAGGTTTTGGGTCATCGTGTTTTCACTGTCATTTGTTTCTAAGTATTTTTTGATTCCCTCTTGTTTTTTTCAGTTATCACTTAGTTATTTAGTAGCGTATTGTTTAACCTCCATGTATTTTTATTTTTTACAGATTTTTTCCTGTAGTTGATATCTAGTCTCATAGTGTTGTATCGGGAAAGATACTTGGTATGATTTCAATTTTCTTAAATTTATCAAGGCTTGATTTGTGACTTAAGATATGATCTATCCTGGAGAATGTTCCATGTGCACTTGAGGAGAAAATGTAATCTGCTGTTTTCAGATGGAATGACCTATAAATATCAATTAAATCTAACAGGTCTATTTTGTCATTTAAAGCTTGTATTTCCTTATTAATTTTCTGTGTGGGTGATCTGTCCATTGGTGTAAGTGAGGTGTTAAAGTCCCCCACTATTATTGTGTTACTGTCAATTTTCTCTTTTATAGCTGTTAGCATTTGCCTTATGTATTGAGGTACTCCTATGGTGGGTGCATATATATTTATAATTGTTATATCTTCTTCTTGGATTAATCCCATGCTCATTTTGTGGTGTCCTTCTTTGTCTCTTGTAACACTCTTTATTTTAAAGTCTATTTTATCTGATATGAGTATTGCTACTCCAGCTTTCTTTTGATTTCCATTTGCATGGAATATCTTTTTCCATCCCCTCACTTTCAGTCTGTATGTGTCCCTAGGTCTGAAGTGGGTCTCTTGTAAACAGCATATATATGGGTCTTGTTTTTGTATCCATTCAGCCAGGCTACGTCTTTTGGTTGGAGCTTTTAATACATTTACGTTTAAGGTAGTTATCGATATATATGTTCCTATTACCATTTTCTCAATTGTTTTGGGTTTGTTATTGTAGGTCTTTTCCTTCTTTTGTGTGTACTGCCTAGAGAAGTTCCTTTAGCATTTGTTGTAGAGCTGTTTTGGCGGTGCTAAATTCTCTTAGCTTTTGCTGGTCTGTAAAGGTTTTAATTTCTCCGTCAAACCTGAATGAGATCCTTGCTGGATAGAGTGATCTTGGTTGTAGGTTTTTCCCTTTCATCACTTTAAATATGTCTTGCCACTCCCTCTGGCTTGAAGTGTTTCTGCTGAAAGATCAGCTGTTACCTTTATGGGGATTCCCTTGTATGTTATTTGTTGTTTTGCACTTGCTGCTTGTAATATTTTTTCTTTGTATTTAATTTTTTTAGTTTGATTAATATGTGCCTTGGCTTTTTCTCCTTGGATTTATCCTGTATGTGACTCTCTTTGCTTCCTGAACTTGACTGACTATTTCCTTTCCCATATTAGGGAAGTTTTCAACTATAATCTCTTCAAATATTTTCTCAGTCCCTTTCTTTTTCTCTTCTTCTGGCACCCGTATAATTCGAATGTTGGTGCATTTAATTTTGTCCCAGAGGTCTCTGAGACAATTGTTGTCCTCAATTCTTTTCATTCTTTTTTCTTTATTGTGCTCTGCAATAGTTATTTCCACTATTTTATGTTCCAGGTCACTTATCCCTTCTTCAGCCTCAGTTATTCTGCTATTGATTCCTTCTAGAGAATTTTTAATTTCATTTATTGTTTTGTTCATTGTTTGTTTGCTCTTTAGTTCTTCTAGGTCCTTGTTAAACATTTTTTGTATTTTCTCCATTCTATTTCCAAGATATTGGATCATCTTTTCTATCATTACTCTGAATTCTTTTTCAGGTAGACTGCCTATTTCATCTTCATTTGTTTAGTCTGGTGAGTTTTTACCTTGCTCCTTCCTCTGCTGTGTATTCCTCTGTCTTCTCGTTTTGCTTAACTTATTCTGATGGGTTCTCCTTTTTGCAGGCTGCAGGTTCATAGTTCCCATTGTTTTTGGTGTCGTCTCCCAGTGGGTAAGGATGGTTCAGTGGGTTGTGTAGGCTTCCTGGTGGAGTGAACTGCTGCCTGTGTTCTGGTACATGAGGCTGGATCTTGTCTTTCAGGTGGGCAAGTCTGCTTCTGGTTGTTTGTTGTAGGGCGTCTGTGACCTTATTATGATTTGAGGCAGCCTCTCTGCTAATAGGTGGTGTTGTGTTCCTGTCTTGCTACTTGTTTGGCATAGGGTGTCCAGCACTGTAGCTTGCTGGTCATTGAGTGGAACTGTGTCTTAGCATTGAGATGGAGATCTCTGGGAGAGCTTTTGCTGTTTGATGTTACGTGGAGCTGGGAGGTCTCTGGTGGACCAGTGTCTTGAATTCGGCTCTCCCACCTCAGAGGCACAGGCCTGACACCCAGCCGGAGCACAAAGACCCTGTCAGCTATATGGCTCAGAAGAAACGGGAGAAAAAAAGAAAGAAAGAAGGAAAAATATAAAATAACTTTATTAAAATAAATTTTTAAAAAATTATTAAAAATTAAAAAATTAAAAAGTAATAATAAAAAAAGAAAGAAAGAAGAGAGCAACCGAACCAAAAAACAAATCCACTAATTATAACAAATGCTAAAAACTGTACAAAAAAAAAAAAAGGGACAGACAGAACCCTAGGACAAATGGTAAAAGCAAAGCTCTACAGACAAAATCACACACAGAACCATACACATACACACTCACAAAAAGAGAAAAAGGAAATATATATATATATTAAAAAAAAAAGAGGAAGAGAGCCAACTTTAAAAAAAAAGAGGAAGAGAGCAACCAAATCAATAAGCAAATCTACCAGTGATAATAAACTCTAAATACTAAACTAAGATAAACGTAAGACCAGAAACAAATTTGATGCAGAAAGCAAACCCCAAGTCTGCAGTTGCTCCCAAAGTCCACCACTTCAATTTTGGGATGATTCGGTGTCTATTCAGGTATTCCAGAGATGTAGGGTACATCAAGTTGATTGTGGAGATTTAATCCGCTACTCCTGAGGCTGTTGGGTGAAATTTCATTTTCTCTTCTTTGTTTGCACAGCTCCTGGGGTTCAGCTTTGTATTTGGCCCTGCCTCTGCATGTAGGTCACCAGAGGGTGTCTGTTCTTTGCTCAGACAGGATGGGGTTAAAGAAGCAGCTGACTGGGGGCTCTGGCTCACTCAGGCTGGTGGGAGGGAGGGGTACGGAATGCGGAGCCAGCCTGTGGCAGCAGAGGCCGGCGTGACATTGCAACAGCCTGAGGCTTGCCATGTGTTCTCCTGGGGAAGTTGTCCCTGGATCACGGAACCCCGGCAGTGGTGAGCTGAACAGGCTCCAGGAGGGGAGGTGTGGATAGTGACCTGTACTTGCACACAGACTTCTTGGTGGCTGCTGCAGCAGCCTTAGCATTTTATGCCCATCTCTGGTGTCTGCTCTGATAGCTGTGGCTCACTCCCGTCTCTGGAGCTTGTTTAGGCGGTGCTCTGAATCCCCTCTCCTTGCGCACCGCGAAACAATGTTTTCTTACCTCTTAGACAGTTCCAGACATTTTCCCAGGCTCCCTGTGAAACCAGCTGTGGTGCACTAGCCCTCTTCAGGCTGTGTTCACGAAACCATCCCCAGTCCTCTCCCTGGGATCTGGACTCCGAAGCCAGATCCTCAGCTCCGAGACCCCACCTGCCCTGGTGGGTGAACAGACAAGCCTCTCAGGCTGGTGAGTGCTGGTTGGCACTGATCCTCTGTGTGGGACTCTCTCCGCTTTGCCCTCTGCACCCCTGTTGCTGCGCTCTCCTCCGTGGCTCTGAAGCTTCCACCCCGCCACCCCCCCTCTCCGACAGTGAAGGGGCTTCCTAGTGTGTGGAAAGTTTTCCTCCTTCACAGCTCCCTCCCAGAGGTGCAGGTCCTGTCCCTATTCTTTTGTCTCTGTTTTTTCTTTTTTGTTTTGTCCCACTCAGTTACATGGGGGAGTTTCTTGCCTTTGGGAAGTCTGAGGTCTTCTGCCAGCATTCAGTAGGTGTTGTGTAGGAGTTTTTCCACATGTAGATGTATTTCTAATGTATTTGTGGGGAGGAAGGTGATCTCCACATCTTACTCCTCCACCATATTGAAGGTCTCTTCTCAGTAGATCTTTAAATTGCCTGTAACCTTGGATTAAGTATTTGTTTATTTTAGTCTTTTATAGTTAATACTAACACTATTTTTCAAGTGATTAATGTGATATGTGTGTATTTTTTAGTACTACATCTTAAATGTTCTGAAATGCCATGGGTTCAGAATGTAAGTTAAGTATAAATGAATTAAAAGGAAATTTGGAATAAAGTACACTCGAATATATTCAAAAATATGTTTATTTTTCTGGATTTCTTTTTTTTTTTTTAGACCCAATCATAGGTTTATTTTAAATTCTGATTCCAAGTTATAGTATTAAGTTTAGTGACTGTTTATTGAGAGCCTACTAACAGCTCGACACTGCACTCAGCATTTTTTTTTAACATCTTTATTGGAGTATAATTGCTTTACAATGGTGTGTTAGTTTCTGCTTTATAACAAAGTGAATCAGTTATACATATACATATGTTCCCATATCTCTTCCCTCTTGCGTCTCCCTCCCTCCCACCCTCCCTATCCCACCCTTCTAGGTGGTCACAAAGCACCGAGCTGATCTCCCTGTGCTATGCGGCTGCTTCCCACTAGCTATCTATTTTACATTTGGTAGTGTATATATGTCTGTGCCACTCTCTCGCCCTGTCACATCTTACCCCTCCCCCTCCCCATATCCTCAAGTCCATTCTCTAGTAGGTCTGTGTCTTTATTCCCATCTTGCCACTAGGTTCTTCATGGCCTTTATTTTCCCTTAGATTCCAAATATCTGTGTAAGCATACTGTATTTGTTTTTCTCTTTCTGACTTATTTCACTCAGTATGACAGACTCTAACTCCATCCACCTCGCTACAAATACTTCCATTTCATTTCTTTTTATGGCTGAGTAATATTCCATTGTATATATGTGCCACATCTTCTTTATCCATTCATCCGGTGATGGACACTTTGGTTGCTTCCATGTCCTGGCTATTGTAAATAGAGCTGCAATGAACACTGTGGTACATGACTCTTTTTGAATTATGGTTTTCTCAGGGTATATGCCCAGTAGTGGGATGGCTGGGTCATATGGTAGTTGTATTTTTAGGTTTTTAAAGGAACGTCCATACTGTTCTCCATAGTGGCTGTATCCATTTACATTCCCACCAACAGTGCAAGAGTGTTCCCTTTTCTCCACACCCTCTCCTGCATTTATTGTTTCTAGATTTTTTGATGATGGCCACTCTGACCAGTGTGAGATAATATCTCATTGTAGTTTTGATTTGCATTTCTCTAATGATTAATGATGTTGAGCATTCTTTCATGTGTCTGTTGGCAATCTGTATATCTTCTTTGGAGAAATGTCTATTTAGGTCTTCTGCCCATTTTTGGATTGGGTTTATTTATTTTTTTTTTTTTTTGTAATTGAGCTGCATGAGCTGCTTGTAAATCTTGGAGATTAATCCTTTGTCAGTTGCTTCATTTGCAAATAATTTCTCCCATTCTGAGGGTTGTCTTTTGGTCTTGTTTATGTTTCCTTTGCTGTGCAAAAGCTTTGAAGTTTCATTAGGTCCCATTTGTTTATTTTTGTTTTTATTTCCATTTCTCTAGGAGCTGGATCATAAAGGATCTTGCTGTGATGTATGTCATAGAGTGTTCTGCCTATGTTTTCCTCTAAGAGTTTGATAGTGTCTGGCCTTACACTTAGGTCTTTAATCCATTTTGAGTTTATTTTTGTGGATGGTGTCAGGGAGTGTTCTAATTTCATACTTTTACATGTACCTGTCCAGTTTTTCCAGCACCAATTATTGAAGAGGCTGTCTTTTCTCCACTGTATATGCTTGCCTCCTTTATCAAAGATAAGGTGACCTTATGTGCGTGGGTTTATCTCTGGGCTTTCTATCCTGTTCCATTGATCTATATTTCTGTTTTTGTGCCAGTACCAAACTGTCTTGATTACTGTAGCTTTGTAGTATAGTCTGAAATCAGGGAGCCTGATTCCTCCAGCTCCATTTTTCGTTCTCAAGATTGCTTTGGCTATTCGGGGTCTTTTGTGTTTCCATACAAATTGTGAAATTTTTTGTTCTAGTTCTGTGAAAAATGCCAGTGGTAGTTTGATAGGGATTGCATTGAATCTGTAGATTGCTTTGGGTAGTAGAGTCATTTTCACAATGTTGATTCTTCCAATCCAAGAACATGGTATATCTCTCCATCTATTTGTATCATCTTTAATTTCTTTCATCAGTGTCTTATAATTTTCTGCATACAGGTCTTCTGTCTCCTTGGGTAGGTTTATTCCTAGATATTTTATTCTTTTTGTTGCAATGATAAACGGGAGTGTTTTCTTAATTTAAGTTTCAGATTTTTCATCATTAGTGTATAGAAATGCAAGAGATTTCTGTGCATTAATTTTGTACCCTGCTACTTTACCAAATTCATTGATTAGCTCTAGTAGTTTTCTGGTAGCATCTTTAGGATTCTCTATGTATAGTATCATGTCATGTGCAAACAGTGACAGCTTTACTTCTTCTTTTCCGATTTGGATTCCTTTTATTTCTTTGTCTTCTCTGATTGCTGTGGGTAACACTTCCAAAACTATGTTGAATAATAGTGGTGAGAGTGGGCAACCTTGTCTTGTTCCTGATCTTAGTGGAAATGGTTTCAGTTTTTCACCATTGAGGACAATGTTGGCTGTGGGTTTGTCATATATGGCCTTTATTATGTTGAGGAAATTTCCCTTTATGCCTACTTTCTGCAGGGCTTTTATCATAAATGGGTGTTGAATTTTGTCGAAAGCTTTCTCTGCATCTATTGAGATTATCATATGGTTTTTCTCCTTCAATTTGTTAATATGATGTTTCACGTTGATTGATTTGCGTATATTGAAGAATCCTTGCATTCCTGGAATAAACCCCACTTGATCATGGTGTATGATCCTTTTAATGTGCTATTGGATTCTGTTTGCTAGTATTTTGTTGAGGATTTTTGCATCTATGTTCATCAGTGATATTGGCCTGTAGTTTTCTTTCTTTGTGACATCTTTGTCTGGTTTTGATATCAGGGTGACGGTGGCCTTGTAGAATGAGTTGGGGAGTGTTCCTCCCTCTACAATATTTTGGAAGAGTTTGAGAAGGATAGGTGTTAGCTCGTCTCTAAATGTTTGGTAGAATTCGCCTGTGAAGCCGTCTAGTCCTGGGCTTCTGTTTGTTGGAAGATTTTTAATCACAGTTTCAATTTCAGTGCTTGTGATTGGTCTGTTCATATTTTCTATTTCTTCCTGGTTCAGTCTCGGCAGGTTGTACATTTCCAAGAATCTGTCCATTTCTTCCAGGTTGTCCATTTTATTGGCATAGAGTTGCTTGTAGTAATCTCTCATGATCGTTTGTATTTCTGCAGTGTCAGTGGTTACTTCTCCTTTTTCATTTCTAATTCTATTGCTTTGAGTCTTCTCCCTTTTTCTCTTGATGAATCTGGCTAATGGTTTATCAATTTTGTTTATCTTCTGAAAGAGGCAGCTTTTAGTTTTTTTGATCTTTGCTATTGTCTCCATCATTTCTTTTTCATTTATTTCTGATCTGATCTTTATGATTTCTTTCCCTCTGCTAGCTTTGGGGTATTTTTTTTTCTTCTTTCTCTAATTGCTTTAGGTGCAAGGTTAGGTTGTTTATTCGAGAGGTTTCCTGTTTCTTGAGGTAGGCTTGTATTGCTATAAACTTCCCTCTTAGCACTGCTTTTGCTGCATCCCATAGGTTTTGGGTCGTTGTGTCTCCATTGTCATTTGTTTCTAGGTATTTTTTGATTTCCCCTTTGATTTCTTCAGTGATCACTTCGTTATTAAGCAGTGTATTGTGTAGCCTCCATGTGTTTGTATTTTTTGCAGATCTTTTCCTGTAATTGATATCTAGTCTCATAGCGTTGTGGTCAGAAAAGATACTTGATACGATTTCAATTTTCTTAAATTTACCAAGGCTTGATTTGTGACCCAAGATATGATCTATCCTGGAGAATGTTCCATGAGCACTTGAGAAAAATGTGTATTGTGTTGTTTTCAGGTGGAATGTCCTATAAATATCAGTTAAGTCCGTCTTGTTTAATGTATAATTTAAAGCTTGTGTTTCCTTATTTATTTTCATTTTGGATGATCTGTCCATTGGTGAAAGTGGGGTGTTAAAGTCCCCTACTATGATTGTGTTGCTGTCGATTTTGCCTTTTATGACTGTTAGTATTTGCCTTATGTATTGAGGTGCTCCTATGTTGGGTGCATAAATATTTACAATTGTTATACCTTCCTCTTGGATCAATCCCTTGATCATTATATAGTGTCCTTCTTTGTCTCTTGTAATAGTCTTTATTTTAAAGTCTATTTTGTCTGATATGAGAATTGCTACTCCAGCTTTCTTTTGATTTCCATTTGCATGGAATATCTTTTTCCATCCCCTCACTTTCAGTCTGTATGTGTCTCTAGGTCTGAAGTGGGTCTCTTGTAGACAGCATATTTATGGGTCTTGTTTTTGTATCCATTCAGCCAGCCTGTGTCTTTTGGTGGGAGCAATTAATCCATTTACATTTAAGGTAGTTATTGATATGTATGTTACTATTGCCATTTTCTTAAATGTTTTGGGTTTGTTATTGTAGATGTTTTCCTTCTCTTGTGTTTCTTGCCTAGAGAAGTTCATTTAGCATTTGTTGTAAAGCTGGTTTGGTGGTGCTGAACTCTCTCAGCTTTTGCTTGTCTGTAAAGCTTTTAATTTCTCCATCAAATCTGAATGAGATCCTTGCTGGGTAGAGTAACCTTGGTTGTAGGTTTTTCTCCTTCATCACTTTAAGTATATCCTGCCACTCCCTTCTGGCTTGCAGAGTTTCTGCTGAAAGATCAGCTCTTAACCTTATGGGGATTCCCTTGTGTGTTATTTGTTGTTTTTCCCTTGCTGCTTTTAATATGTTTTCTTTATATTTAATTTTGGATAGTTTGATTAATATGTGTCTTGGCCTGTTTCTCCTTGGATTTATCCTGTATGGGACTCTCTGTGCTTCCAGGACTTGATTAACTACTTCCTTTCCCATATTAGGGAAGTTTTCAACTATAATCTCTTCAAATATTTTCTCAGTCCCTTTCTTTTTCTCTTCTTCTTCTGGGACCCCTATAATTCGAATGTTGGTGCATTTAATGTTGTCCCAGAGGTCTCTGAGACTGTCCTCAGTTCTTTTCATTCTTTTTTCTTTATTCTGCTCTGCAGAAGTTATTTCCACCATTTTATCTTCCAGGTCACTTATCCGTTCTTCTGCCTCAGTTATTCTGCTATTGATCCCGTCTAGGGTATTTTTAATTTCATTTATTTGTTTTTCATTATTGCTTGGTTCCTCTTTAGTTCTTCTACGTCCTTGTTAAATGTTTCTTGCATTTTGTCTATTCTATTTCCCAGATTTTGGATCATCCTTACTATCATTATTCTGAATTCTTTTTCAGGTAGACTACCTATTTCCTCTTCATTTGTTAGGTCTGGTGTGTTTTGACCCTGCTCCTTCATCTGCTGTGTGTTTTTCTGTCTTCTCATTTTGCTTATCTTACTGTGTTTGGGGTATCCTTTCCACAGACTGCAGGTTCGTAGTTCCCGTTGTTTTTGGTGTCTGTCCCCAGTGGCTAAGGTTGGCTCACTGGGTTGTGTAGGCTTCCTGGTGGAGGGGACTAGTGTCTGTGTTCTGGTGGATGAGGCTGGATCTTGTCTTTCTGGTGGACACGTCCACGTCTGGTGGTGTGTTTTGGGGTGTCTGTGGCCTTATTATGATTTTAGGCAGCCTCTCTGCTAATGGATGGGGCTGTGTTCCTGTCTTGCTAGTTGTTTGGCATAGGGTGTCCAGCACTGTAGCTTGCTGGTCGTTGGGTGAAGCTGGGTCTTGATGTTGACATGGAGCTCTCTGGGAGATTTTTGCCGTTTGGTATTACGTGGAGCTGGGAGGTCTCTTGTGGACCAGTGTCCTGAAGATGGCTCTCCCACCTCAGAGGCACAGCCCTGATGCCTGGCTGGAGCACCAAGAGCCTTTCATTCACATGGCTCAGAGTAAAAGGGAGAATAAATAGAAAGAAAGAAAGAAAGAAAGAGGATAAAATAAAATAAAATAAAATAAAGCTATTTTAAATCAAAGCTATACAGACAAAATCTCACCCCGAAGCATACACATATACACTCACAAAAAAAGGAAAAGGGGAAAAATTAATATATCCTGCTCCCAAAGTCCACCTCCTGAATTTGGGATGATTCGTTGTCTATTCAGGTATTCAACAGATGCAGGCATATCAGTTGTTTGTGGAGTTTTAATCCGGTGCTTCTGAGGCTGCTGGGAGAGATTTCCCTTTCTCTGCTTTGTTCACACAGCTCCCGGGGTTCAGCTTTGGATTTGGACCCGCCTCTGCGTTTAGGTCGCCTGAGGGCGTCTGTTCCCCGCCCAGACAGAACGGGGTTAAAGGAGCAGCTGCTTCGGGGGCTCTGGCTCACTCAGGTGGCGGGGAGGGAAGGATACGTATGTGGGGCGAGCCTGCGGTGGCAGAGGCTGGCATGACGTTGCACCAGCCTGAGGCGCGCTGTGCGTTCTCCCGGGGAAGTTGTCCCCAGATCACAGGAGCCTGGCTGTGGCGGGCTGCACCGGCTCCCGGGAGGGGCGGTGTGGAGAGTGACCTGTGCTTGCACACAGGCTTTTTGGTGGCGGCGGCAGCAGCCTTAGCATCTCATGCCCGTCTCTGGGGTCCGCGCTGATAGCCGCGGCTTGCGCCCATCTCTGGAGTTCGTTTAGGCGGCGCTCTGAATCCCCTCTCCTTGCGCGCCGTGAAACAAAGAGGCAAGAAAAAGTCTCTTGTCTCTTCGGCAGCTGCAGACTTTTTCCCAGACTCCCTCCCAGCTAACTCTGGTACGCTAACCCCTTCAGGCTGTGTTCACGCCGCCAACCCCAGCCCTCTCCCTGCGATCCGACCGAAGCCCGAGCCTCAGCTCCCAGCCCCCGCCCGCCCCGGCGGGTGAGCAGACAAGCCTCTCGGGCTGGTGAGTGCTGCTCGGCACCAATCCTCTGTGCTGGAATCTCTCCGCTTTGCCCTCCGCACCGCTGTGGCTGCGCTCTCCTTCATGGCTCCAAAGCTTCCCTCCTCTACCACCCGCAGTCTCCGCCTGCGAAGGGGCTTCCTAATGTGTGGAAACCTTTCCTCCTTCACGGCTCCCTCCCACTGGTGCAGGTCCCGTCCCTATTCTTTTGTCTCTGTTATTTCTTTTTTCTTTTGCCCTACCCAAGTACCTGGGGATTTCCTTGCCTTTTGGGAGGTCTGACGTCTTCTGCCAGCGTTCAGTGGGTGTTCTGTAGGAGCAGTTCCACGTGTAGATGTATTTCTGATGCACTTGTGGGAAGGAAGGTGATCTCCACTTCTTACTCTTCTGCCATCTTGCCCCGAGTCCTTCTGGATTTCTTTTATCTTAATTTTAATATTAGAGAGTAGAAATATGATATGATGTGGTTATCAGGGCTATTTAATCTGTTATGTGGATATGCAGATAAAACAGAAAAGTAACTATAAAACAAACCATATTTCCATTCCTATAAACAATATTTCAATATCGAGGAAGTATTCTGTTAGTTACAATGGGAACTTCATAATAAAAAATCAATAAAACATGTTCATCTTCCAAATACATAACATATTATATATTACTTTGATATTCCTCTTTCAGGTTCTATCCCAGTAGCTCAAATACTCCGTGGTTTTTTAGCGAGTTGCTTATAATTTATAGTTCCATACCCATGTGTAGTCATAAGCCTAGCAGATGAAGTCAAGATTTCTGTAATTAAAATGGCAAGTGATTACATGTGTGGATTTTCTTTTTCATAGGTTCAAATTCAAGGGCTGACAGGGAATGTTCAGTTTGACCACTATGGACGTAGGGTCAATTACACAATGGATGTGTTTGAGCTAAAGAGCACAGGACCTAGAAAGGTGAGCCACACTTCAACTGTTTTCTTAGTTTTAATTTGACATTTTTAAAGCCTTATAGGTAAAAGGTAGCTGAATAGTCTACATTTTTTTAAAATTGTGAATATGGTTGACCCTTGAACAAAGTGGGAGCTAGGGTCTGTGACCCTCCACGCAGTCAAAAATCCAGGTCTAAATTTTAGTGGGCCCTCCACATATGTGGTTCCTCCATAGCTGCTGTTCCACATCCGAGGGTTCAACCAACCACAGATCGTATAGTACTGTAGTATTTACTATGAAAAGAATCCGTGTAAAAGTGGACCTGAGCAGTTCAAACATGTGTTGATTAAGGGTCAACTGTGCTTACAAATAATACTTTCTTGATAATTCATGCTGAAATAAATTCTTGTGTCCTATGACTGATATTTAGTGGTGTACCAAAGCTGAAATGAACTAATTTACATGCTGTTTATATCCTTTATCCAAAATAGAAGCAATTTTTTTAAAGGCTTAGCAAAAAAATTCCACAGAACCCATAATGTACTCTTCAGGAAAACACACAATGTAGGTAAGAGACTTACTCACTTCCATGTAGTCATTTATGAAACTATTAGAGAGAGAACAAAGAAGACTACTTCTAATGGATGGGCATATTTAGAACAGGCTAAATGCTCCTGAAGTAAGCAAGTAAACATTCAAATGAGCAAAGAAAAGAGGAGATGGAAGATAATATTGTTAAGATTATTGTTAGCTTGAAGAGGGAGAGAAACACTTAAGAACATCAACTGAGGAACCAGGGAGGTTGTTCAGGAAGCTGCTGATGAAAGACTTTTGGATTCAGAAGGTAACTCTGCGAGTCTTCCTATGATGTGACTAAGCATACTTTTCCCAATGTCCAAAAAGTACTTTATATAATAGAACAATACAATTCCACCACAGTAATTGGCTATAAACATTTTATACTTAACACATATAATCTTTTAACATTCTTTTCTCTAGCATTAGCTAGGATGCTCAAGGAAAGACATGCTCAACTTACCTTATCTAAAAACTCTATTTGTTTCAACACTTGGCTGTTTAAAAAACTTTCCCAAATATACTTTCCTTTGTTAGTATAATAATGATAGTTACAATTCATGAAATGCCTGCTATGTCCCAACCACTGGACTTGGTGTAATTTAATCCTCACAATAAGCCTGTAACGGAGTACTATTATCTCCCTTTTTCTAGTGAGAAAGTTACAGTGCAGTAGGCTATGGTTACTTGTCTAAGGCCTACAAGTGAGAAAACAAAGATTTTTATTTCAGATATGTCTGACTCCAGAACCTTTCTACCCAGTACCCTGCCTGAGTAGACTCTGCTCTAAAGGAGTTTATTTTCTAGTAGCATAGAATATAGTAGCATAGAATATAGTAAGTTCCATACGACAGTTAAAGAGAAAGCGTGTGGAAAGTCTAAAGAGGAAGAGATGACTTCCAGCTGGAGGAAATCAAAGAAGGCTGCATGGGGGAGATTTAAAGTTAGTCATGAAGTTAGTTTGGATAGGTAGAAATGGTAGAGGCAAGAACCCGAGGACAGGCTGGAGGCAGGATAATTAAAGTCCTGGAAGATGGACATGGAAGATGGCAAAGTCTTTCCAAGATGTGTTTTGCTCCAGTCTGTCATAGCATGTGCTTCTGCATATGTGTGAGGAGAGATTTGGAGCTTCCTTGCAAACCATCTCTAGCTTTTCAGCCTTTTAGTGGCATCTCATTTAGTGCAGGCTGCCAGCGAATACAGGGTAGGCAGGAGCCTATTTGATCCAGATCAGGTAAGGGCAGGAAATGGAATAACAGCTTGAAAGCCAAGCTCTATGATGGGCTCTTTTAAGGGTACTACCCGAAGAAAGGAACTGACATGCTCCCAAGAAGAAATTTAGGAGGTCCCATGTAAACACCAATTTTACCCACTCTGTCAGCACACAGCCAGCAACAAGAAAGAAAGAAGCCCATTCTAAGCAAAGTCCGTCTGCTACCTGTGGAGCAGACAGAATATTCCATAAGCCCTTAAAAACATTGGCTAACTGGTGACCAGCCTGCTACAAACCAGACTCTGCAAAATTAGCCATTTAAGTAGAACCTTTCTAAAATGCAAAAGACAATTCCATATTTCACAAAACAGTAAGTACAAAAAGTAAAATGATCTCTTTATAAAAGAAAGAATAATGGAAAAAGGAAGCTGGTGGTAACTAGTGGTAACATCAAGTGGGCTATTTACAGCACTGAATCTTTTCATGGTCTATTGAAACATGATGGTAACAAAAATTAAGGTTTTTAGAGGAGAAAGTTAAAGAATAAGTTGGAAAAGTAATGAACAGTACATCTTCACACTCAGCTGACATTTGTCTAAGACTCTTAAAAAGAAATATGAAGTGTGAAATGGTGTAGACTCATCCATCTTTGTTTTTCTTGGGCACTCTGTCAGGAATATTAAACTTAAAAATTAACTACCATGAGAAACACTCTGCTGCTGAGACTTGGCAATACGTCTGAAAAGCGAGCAACCATTCTTTTAAATTGAACACTTGCCAGTAAGAGAGCTGTCTTTGAAAATAGATCAGAGAGTTAACCCATCAGTTTGTCTGACTTCCGTAACAGGGAAACTGAGTGAGAGTCTCATTAAGCAGAAGCCACAAAGCTCTTTCTGAAGTCTCAGCTCCTAAGTATGGTGGAATCTTCTTGCCATTCCAGTGATCTCTCAAGAATGCTCTAAAACCAGGCTTGCATGGTTTCAGGAATTCTTAATCATAAAAATTGTATTTATTGAGAGCAGGTTATACACTAGACACAGTAAAGGGAAATTGATGTGCATTTTAATATTTAATCCTTACAGCAACCTGAAAATAAGATGTATTTTTCTCATTTTATAGAAGAGAAAAGTAAGGCTCAGAGAAACTAAGTAACCTGCTTAGGGATGTTAAACTAGAAAGAGATGGAGCTGGGGTGGAGACTAAGGCTCATCTAGCTTCAAAGCTACTCTCTTAACTGCTACAAAATATTATCAGTCCCAGGACCCATAACTTTTCCCTTGAGGGTTAGTATGAGAATTAAGCCATATCTTTCAGGACAGGTCTGGTCAAATCAGCTCTCCCAAGAATGAACTTTGAGTAGAATAGAGGCTTCTCATAGCCCCTCAATCTCTACACAATCCCTACATTGCAGGCAAAGTCCACCATAAATATGGAGATATTTACTCATATATTATATTATGGTTATATTTGTGCACAATTCACCTTTAGGAATCCAAAGAAGACAAATACTTCCCTGACATTTCCTGCCAGTTTAGCAATTTAAATGCTTCCATATTTTTGCTTTAACATTACAAAACTATTTTTCACCGAGTTTCTGTCTCTAGGAAAAAAGTGCCTCTTTCCCTGTCTAATTAAATGAGATCAGGCATGGGAAGTGTCCCTAGTAAATTATAAAATGTTGTGAAAAATTAGAGAGAAAAACTCTATCTCATATGAAGTTCTAGGTACAAACTTTAATATTCCTTTCTTTAAGAAGTGACCCTGGGCTTCCCTGGTGGCGCAGTGGTTGAGAATCTGCCTGCTAATGCAGGGGACACGGGTTCGAGCCCTGGTCTGGGAAGATCCCACATGCCACGGAGCAGCTGGGCCCGTGAGCCACAATTGCTGAGCCTGCGCGTCTGTAGCCTGTGCCCCGCAACGGGAGGGGCCGCGATGGAGAAAGGCCCGCGCACCGCGATGAAGAGCGGTCCCCGCACCGCGATGAAGAGTGGCCCCCGCTTGCCGCAACTGGAGAAAGCCCTCGCACGAACCGAAGACCCAATACAGACAAAAATAAATTAATTAATTAATTAAAAAGAAAATCCTTAAAAAAAAAAAAAACAAAAACAAAAAAAAAAAAAAAAAAAAAAAAAAAAAAAAACACAGGAATTACCTAATTTAAAAAAAAAAAAAAAAAAAAAAAGAAGTGACCCTTATATCACTGTTCACCCCATACTGTCCTACTTCCCAAAAAGTCCATGGCCCACATGAGATCTATGCACAAACCATGGCTCCATATCACAAACCATGGTTTTCTTTTTCACCAGAATTTCAAGTAGATATAAGGCAAATAGATACAGCTGGGTAAAATTTTGCTTATTATTTTAATTTGCCAGTACTTCTAAATCATTTATCTTTGGGTGGGGGGAGATAGTCCTGAACCCACAGGTTGTTCTTAACTGCAAAATGTGAAGGTCTTGTCAACATCCGAAGACTCTCCAGAATGTGTCCCAGATCTGTAGTTTTTCTGTTATGGGAACTCATTAATAAAGAAAAATTGCTTTCCCAGAAAATGGGCTGCTGAGATCTGGAAGGTGGCTGCATCTTAAAGGAGTAGTAAACTGTGAAACCTATTTTTATGTTGTATAACTGTCATGTGGAAAGGAAAACTAACAGGAAGCAACTATGTTTATTAAGTTATTTTTTAAGTACATGTAGGAATTGAAGAGAGGATAGGTCTCAAATTCATACTTGTTTTGTTTTAATTAAATTTTTCACTGACTTATTAAATAAATGTTAGCTATAAATAAATTCATATGGGCAATTGAAAATAATTGCTGAATTGATTTATACTCATAATTTTGGATCAAACTAAGCAATATAGCAAACCATATTAATGAAAATTCTTTTTTATGTCTATTCTGTTATTGAAATTTGTGAATAATATAGTGTCTCTTTCTGATATGCTAATGCTTACTTTATTTTTAAATGTTCACAAATACAAACATGACAGTTAAGAACTTGGAGGAAGCAAGAGAGACTTTCAAAACATATTGGGACAAATAGCGATTACAGACCAGTGAGCAATTACATATATTTTATTGGAAATATGAGTTTTATCAACTGCATCCAGAAATTCAAGAAAGAAGTTTGGCAAGCATTAAATGAACACCCATTTGGGGAGTTTACGTAGCATAATAGTAAAGTATATGGACTTGTAATTGCACCTACCTTTACATTTGCTAAACTTTATAGTGTCTGCCAGAGAGCAAGCAGGCAAGAAATGGTAGCCATTAGTATTACTTAATGGTCTGCATGATAAAAAGGACCTTAAATTTCCTTTAGGACCCCACTTAGTTACATTGTAAAGTGTTTAACTAATTACTTCATATATTTTATGGAAAGGAGTTTGTTCCACATCTAAATGAGAAGTAATATAAGGATTTAAAATGAAAAATTTTTTTAATTTCAAAAGTGAAAATATTAAGTAATCATTAATATTAACATCTGATGTATTTAGCATTTAAAAATGGTGAGACTAGTGGCTAGGTTATGTGAAACCAAAAACTATTTCTATATTGCTTTAAAAATACACAAGTCTTTTTTCTTGAAAACATCTTGTATGTATACCCTATGTAAATCTGACTATTCCCTTTACCATAAAACCTGTAACATTATTGATAAAATCATGTAAATTAATTACAGAAGGTGCCAATCAATCAATCTCACTACAAGAGGATCAACACAAATGGTATTCCATCTGTATCCACCTTCTTTTTTGAACCTATCCATTCCCAATGTCTTGGCTACTCCATGATTGTAAATTGCAAAGTTGTCAAATGTATAACTAGGCAGTATCATTAACATCAGGAAAACTGGCTCATTATCAATTAAGAAAACTTCCAAACACATTACTGTGTGCTTTATAAATTTGTTTTGTTTGCTTACTTATTAATACCTCTCATTGCTCTGATAAGAACTAAAGAAAACTCTTCTAAAATGTGTTTTCAAGAATTTTCTGTATTTGGCAGGTTGGGTACTGGAATGATATGGATAAATTAGTCTTAATTCAAGATATGCCCACTCTTGGCAATGACACAGCAGCTGTTGAGAACAGAACAGTCGTTGTAACCACTATTATGGTAAGTTTTGGTCTGTGCTTTATGATGTTCCATTTTGTCCACAGGCAATTTTAATTCCCCAGCTACAGTGAACAGCGAGGATGAAAGCTGCATCTTAGTGATGGTGGCATGGGTGTTCTGATCCACAAAAGTCTATCGAGGCTTTGAATAAGTTTGTCTTGAACTTTGAGTACATTTAGTACTTTCATTTGTATTATCTTTTGTTGCATTGTTGTTCTTGGAAAAATGCTCAGATGTGAAAAATTGAAGCTCTCTAGTTGGAAATGTATGAAATGCTAAGATTTCAAAGGACAAAAGAATAAACATGAAAAAGATCAACAACTAATCACATAAAAATATCCAGTAGTAAACATCATATCATTGTTGTTATTATGTTTTTAAAACACCAATGTAATAATAGTTAATAGTGTTGAAAATTATAATTTTCAGGTAGTTTATTCATTTAATAATGATTTGCATTGTCTGTTTATAATAGTGGAGGTATGAATGTGAAGATTTTAATTTTAATTAATTAATTTTAATTTTAATTTTACCACAACTATGCTTTAGAAATAAATTTATTTTATATTTATTTTTAATGTATAAAGGGGTTTTTATACCGATTATTTTTCTCATTCACCTGTGACAAATACACAATAAAATGTATTGGAATTCTCCTAGGAATTAAGAAAAATGATATTCATTCGGTCACATCATAAAATGAAAAATACTCTAAATTTTAAGGCGCTTTTTCAAAGAGAGTCTCGTGAACTTATCTTTTAAATAATATGATGCTTCATATTTTTCTCTTCTAAATTCAAACATGCTTTTTAGAGTGAATGCTAGTCAAAGGAGATCAACAATCGGTAACCTTTTCTATCTAATTTAAAGTTATATATCCTCAGCTCACTGTCTCGTTAGGCAGAACATATTTTTAACTACTTTTGAAGCCCTTACTCTAAATAAAGTGGAAGTATTTTATGTAATTTAGTTTTTAGCTTGTGTAATTTTAATTTTTTGCTTTTAGTAATGTCAAATTATTTCCAAAATTTTGACATGGAGGTCAAAGCATGAAAATGCCAGAGAAAAGCTTTCATAATGTTGCAGTTAATTTTATCAGTGTTGCATCACCAGCTAGCAACTTAATGTTAATCTGCCAAGACTTAGTTGGAAGTTTATAATTTTAGAATGCAAACCAACCAACAGCAGTTTTTGTGTAAGAATGCAAAATATATATTTTCTAACTTAATTGTGTAATATTTGCATGGGACTTAAATATATATATGTATGTATATATATAATATACATATATATATATATACATTCCTAAAAAAGACAGTAATGGAAAATCATACTTCAGTTCAGTCCTCCTCTTTTCAGCCTCTGATGAAGAATCCTATTTTAAGGAATTGATCAAGAAAGAAATGAGCTCCACGCTGTTCGACCATTCCTAACTAAAGCTCAAGTCTTGTTCTCCTGTGTAGTAAATTTAAGCTAATTTTTCATGTGGGATTCTTCTTGGATGACCAACTCTGGACTACCAGAAAAAAAAAGTTTTTAAGTTCTGTGACTTACCTGAGATACTAGAACAAAAGAAGAATTAATCCTCATCTTTTTCAAGAAAATAGATGTTGAAAAAGAGTCGCTTAATTCTGATGTATCCATTCCCATATCTGGAAATGAGGTCATTGTATGTAAATGATGGAATTATAATACCTCTAATTCCAAGCATAGATTTTCTAAAAGTAAATATCTGTGAATTTGTGTCCTTCTTTTCTGAATACACATAGTTGTTTTCTTTAAAGATTTTTGAAATTCTGCCTGTTATATGTGAAATAAAGTGTTTTAATGTGCATTATAGATATAATGTAGAGAATCTCCTTTTTTTTTGTTATTAAAGGAGCTGGAGATATAATTCTTAAAACCAAAATATTGAATTAGTTTTTCAAGCATGGCTATTTTTCAGGAAGCATGCTGTCAAAAAATAAGTAAAAATTACTGAAGAATCCAATTGTTTCCTATATACATAACGACTATTCTGTAAAGTTATCTGTTCTTTGACAGTGATATCACCAATATTTTTGCAATCAAAATAGTGCAATACTAGTATATGTCTTTTGTATAAAAATGTAGTCTCCATATAAATAATGCCTCTGACCTTTGCAACTTCAATAATTCAAAAAAAAAAAATGCTAGAATCCTTCCTTGTATTTGCTTTTGTTGAAAATGGTATTCCAGGACCTATGACATCTCCATCATCTCATTCATTTTGAAAGAAATATTCTTCCTTATAACTGAATGAGATATTGGCACCAGTGTATAATAACCCCTCAAATTCAGTTGAAAACTTCCAACAGCAATGGAATTGGTTAGACATTACACTATGTGCAAGACAGATATCTAGGCACAAAAGAAGGCTGAGAGTGTTGTGGCACTGGAACTCACTCATTTTGATCGAAATTGATATGGCCTTGCTGTTCTCCCATTTGTTTTTCCTTTGTGTATATTGTTATTTACATGTTGATACACTGTAATAGTATATGGTATTGTTAAATAAAGTTGATTGAGAAATTCATTTATTCATTCATAAATATTTATTAAGCGTCTGCTATTTGCTAGGCACAGTTATAAGCCCAGGGATATGATAGCCAACAAAACAGACAAAAATCCTACACTCTCAATTGAACTTTCATTCTAGTGAGAGAAAGCAGACAAGAAACATGATAAATAAGTATAGTAGATATCATTCTTAAATAAAAAGTGTCTTTAGCTTTTTGAATTTCTGAAATCTATTTGTTTTATATCTACATGTGATCTTCATTTTAATGACTAATGTATTCTTCCTGAATATAGTCATACTGAATATAACTTAACTAAATCTAAATAAAAGTAAAATCGAAAATATCATCACATGAGAATCATGACTACAAAGTTGAAAGGTCTAAAGTTTTAGATTCAGATGCTCATCATTTTTTCTCTTTAAGTCTTAGTGACTAAAAATTTTATAAAATTTGTAAAATTTACGAGATTGTGACCATACTGATTTAACATTTTACATTCAAAATAAACAACCTAAGGAAGCCAAATCTGTGCCATGTGGTTTGGGTAAGTGCAGCAATTGAGGAAAAGGCAGTTTGCAGTAGACGTCGTAGTGGTGATTTCTTCTGTAATCTCACTACTTTCTTTGGCTGAACTCTCTGGAAAAGGAGAGATGATGCAGTTATATTTCAGCCAAGCCCATTTTTCCCCAAATCTTTACCATGGAAGGTAAAAGAGACTGAAGATGCATTACTAAATTAAGAATGTATTTCTTGCCATCATAGGAACAAAACAATCCTTTTAGAAGTTTTTCCATAAAATCCAAATTTATTCACCGTAGACTCAGAATTACATTATAAACCTTAAAGCAATTTTACTTATACCACTTAGTCCTTCCAGGAATATTTTTTATACTTTTTATGAGTGGTTTGATATTTTATCTTCTCTATGTAGAATTTTGTAAATGCACTATACATAAATGAATGTGTGTATACAATATACACATGCATATTTATATATACATATATGTATATATTGATACAGAAAATACAGATATTTTTATTTTCTTCCTTGTACCAGATATTAATCTTCCCCATACATACACCTGCCTCCAAAGAGCTTATAACTCAATGTTTTTTTTTTTTTTTTTTTTTTTTTTTTTTTTAAAGGATTTTCTTATTTATTTATTTATTATTTTTGGCTGTGTTGGGTCTTCGGTTCGTGCGAGGGCTTTCTCCAGTTGCGGCAAGCGGGGGCCACTCTTCATCGCGGTGCGGGGACCGCTCTTCATCGCGGTGCGCGGGCCTTTCTCTATCGCGGCCCCTCCCGTCGCGGGGCACAGGCTCCAGACGCGCAGGCTCAGCAATTGTGGCTCACGGGCCCAGCTGCTCCGTGGCATGTGGGATCTTCCCAGACCAGGGCTCGAACCCGTGTCCCCTGCATTAGCAGGCAGATTCTCAACCACTGCGCCACCAGGGAAGCCCTAACTCAATGTTTTTAAATAAATTATTTTTAATAAGTTTAAAACTGTGCCACCATTAAATTTACTCATTTTTTATGTATTGAATAATAACATTTTAATATTCACTTTTAAGAATTTTACACATGGGATAAATTATCTACATTAAGATCTTCGGAGAAAAACAAATATCCACATAGCAAATAACTTCTGTTGATGCTACTGATTTTATTATTTTAACTGTTTGCAAGTAGCAATTTTAATGATTATATTTGTGATGTTTAGAAAATCTTAAAGCTTTTCTAATAAATATATATACTTCAACAGTTTTACTTTTGCTAAATACAAACAAGAATTTCCTCAATAGCAAAATGATACTTTATTGATTGAAAGTCATCTTAATTCATTTACACAAACATTTTCATAAGCAAGCCCTAATGTAGTAGCTTTAAACGGAGATTGATTTCTTTCCTGAAATTGCAGAGCAGATGTAGAACACTATGCATTATGGAAATTGTGGTAATATACTCATAGTCACTAAGAAGTAATGCATTTCAAATAACTTCTAAGGAATTATCCTCCCACAGAACAAAGTAGTTGATAACAAAGATGGTAGGTTATATTCCATTTTTATTCACAGTTGAACACCTGGGGCTCCATAAGGTTGCATATCAAAAACGGTCCACAAATACCCCTTAATGATTGGCTATAACTCATTTTTTATTATATTGAAAAGACTTGATATTTTCTTCACCAGTAGTAGCCCCCAAACTTTGTATTGAATCTCCTCAAGTATGCAGTGTTTGAAGGGCTACTTGTGGATAAATTATCAGATTCAGGATGGGGCAAATGAAGATGTTGGGAAAGTGTTGAGGATTTGCTGCTAATTTGGATTTGATGTGAAAGAAAAGGAAAATGAGACACAAAGAAATTGGGAAGAGCTGAGCAACTATGAGAGGTTTCATGCAAGGAATGCCTAGCAATTCTCTCTCTTTGTTCTTCCATTTTCCTGAGTGTGATCACCTTATTTCTCTTAACTTGCATGCACCCATATCTGAATTAACAATTATGCATGCCCTTGTTTGTGCAAAAAGCCTAGGTAAATTTCTAATCAACATCTTCAGTAAGCTGAAGGTTTCTCTAGCCTTTGTTGGTTCATTTGTCAGGAAAACAAAGACCTGATGGTCCCCTGCTATCCAAAAAGGAAACTGAAAAAAATGAAAACACTAAATAAATTTGTATTTATATATACATATACCTGTTTCAGAAGAGGTGACCTGGAACTTGTCAATATTTACTTTCCTTTTGAAGATCTGAATAAGAAGTTCTAATACAATTACTTTTCCATGATATTCTTATTTAGGAAGCAGTGATAGACCAGGAGATCTTTATATTTATTGAATGCCTTATATTTATTGAGTACCAGACACCATGAGGAAATATGGAGAGGTTTTATCTACATTTTTTACTCAAGATTTCATATAGAGAATTTCATTCACTAAAAATATAGAAATTCATTTATTTAATCTTGTCACCTTGCTTGTTAAATCATATGAAATCTCAAATGGCTGCATATATTTTGACAGATGCAACAATAGCTTCAAAAATGTCCAGATATTTCAAAATATAGGTTCAACTCTCACTCCTGCTAGTTCTGTGAAATTGAGCAATTTGTTGAAGCTTAAGCTTAAATTTTCCATCTGTAAAATGGGAAATGCCTACCTCAAAATGGCAGTGTGAAAAGTAAATAAAAGAGCACAATTAAAGAACAATTAAGAACTTAGAACTCTGTACCTGACACAGAGTAAGCACTAAATAAGTGAGGGCTAATATTATTTTTTACTACTATGTTTTATTATTGTCCCCCACCACTCTCACTCCTTTACCTTTATTACAAAGAATTTAACCTTAATCACAAGAGAACAAAGGGGATATTTTATTTATTTGTGTACCCCTAGATCCCAGCAAGCTGCCTGGCACACAGTGGGTGTTTAACAAATGTTTAAGTAAATACTAAAAATGCAGCTTTGAATGAAGCAAATTGTTCACTATATAATGTAGAGGGGATTTTGCAAATTAGATGATAATACTAGCTAGAGAAACTTCTGTACACAAGCTAATATGGTAGTATACATATTTGAGGGCTAAAATTCATGTGTTCAAATATTTCAGACACTTTAGAATTTATCAGCCTTAGTACCAAATGTGAACCTTAGCAATATTCCTTTTGAAAACCTCTCAAGTTTGTTATACTAACAGCCATTTCAATTAGAATGTTAAGCATTTTGCAAGTGTGTGATTCTTGCTTTTTTATACATATTCTTCCATATTTTAATTAGCTATTTCAAGAAAAAATGAAAGGATTAGTTCATTTTAACTACTAATATTCCATAGCATAGCTTAGAAATTAACAATGCATTGCAACAACTCACCAATTTTCATAACCACATTCATAATTTGCAAAATGCTTCATATTTGGAGAATGTTTTCTGTAAGTTAACAAATAATTTTCATCTATCTAAAGAGACAGTTAGCTGCCTTTATTTTGTAGGTGGAGAAACTTTCTGTACCCAAGTCCAGTGTTAGAATATTCATCAAATTCAAGGAAGAAGGGAGAGACTTCTGGGTCACTTGGCCTTGTCTACCTAAGGCAGGATTTAAGAAAACAATACAAGGAGCAATGCTATACAATTTCCCACAATAGAGTTATTTAGGCATCTCTATGAGAAAATCATATATCATGTAACATACAGTTTTAAGTTTTTAGAAATAGTTTCTACATTTACAAAGTACTTAAAAACAAAATCAGAATTAGCATAGACTGCCATGTAATACAAAGTAAATTACCTTCTAATCCAGAGTTTTAAGAGCAAGTTCAACTTTCCCAAGTACAGATTTCTGGGAGAAAAGAAAAGATTCGTATTAAAATTACTAAGTGTCACAGTACAATTTTATAAAATATAAATCATTACTTCAATGACACTGTCATCAAAAGTAGTCACTCCTTGTCTGCAAATGATTAAAAAATCTGAAGTGTGACCAAGAGTTCTGTATGTACTGCATGTTCGGCCTATCTTTGAGTTGATGGCATTAGGTTTTATTTATAAAATCAAGTGCTTTTTTGCTAACATATCTCTTTAGTTTCACAGACTTTAAATGGTTTGGTTTAGAGGTGTGTGTGTGTGTGTGTGTGTGTATGTGTACTGAAAACTGTTCAGTTATTATTAGTTAACAGTAATCTTTTTCATTTTATAAGGATTTTCACAATAATTCTTCATGCTATTTTGTCTTACTTGCTTCCAAAACTAAATGGGAATATACTTGAAGTGTGTGATTGTCACAATTGGGGAAAAATTATTAGCTTCCATTGGAAACATATTTTATAATAGAATAAAAATTCATGGAACACAGCCTTAATTAAAGCCAAAATATAGGACAATTTTAGGAAAGCCAATTTAATGTAAATTAGTATATAAAATTTTAAAAACTACTAATTCATTTCTTCTTTGAACTTGCTAATAATGCCTGCTCTGAGAAAGGCATATTGCTAAATGCTAGAGAGCAAAGAAAAATGATACAGCTCTTTTCCTAAAGAAAGTCTCAGTTGAATGTGGCTAAATAAGATGCAGAATATGGAGAACTGTGACTTTGAATGAGTCTTTTATTACACGAAGCTGACTCCTAAATAGTCTTCAGGTCATGAGATACTTTGGAAATAGTAACTTCATTGCCATAGATTTTAATTTATGCTTCTCTAGTCTATTATTAATGTATATTTTTCCTATCACAGTCACAGCGCTAGGTATGTAATAATCACTCAAGAGAAAATTATTTTAAAGATTTAATTTTTAGTATCCAATGTAAAGCAACTTAATATACTTCTAAGCACATTTATACATTCATCTGTTTTACTATCAATTTCTTGCCACACAAAATCAGTGGGTGTACTAATACTAAATATAATATTTTGTTAAATTCTGAAACTGAAAAGTTACATAAAATTTTTGAATGTTTTATAATTTCTCCCTTACAGTTCTACTTCTCTCATTATAGGAATCCCCATATGTTATGTACAAGAAAAATCATGAAATGTTTGAAGGAAATGACAAGTATGAAGGATACTGTGTAGATTTGGCATCTGAAATTGCAAAACATATTGGTATCAAGTATAAAATTGCCATTGTCCCTGATGGAAAATATGGAGCAAGGGATGCAGACACAAAAATCTGGAATGGGATGGTAGGGGAACTTGTTTATGGGGTAAGCAAATCAATCTATTGAAAATTTACTTACATAAACCTGAAGCTTTTTTTCATGTGGGCACATATCAATTTTTAAATGTCTACTGTTGTCTTTTAAATTTGCAGTTACATTCAAAGAAGCATATATGATGTCAAATGTTTCTCTATTTCATTAATAATGCAATTTCCAATGCAAACAATGGGAGAAACTAATACTTGATAACTTCAAAAAGATAAAAATTCAGAATACAATGTCCTATTTTATAAAAAAAAACACTGACTTCAGTATCTGCCATGATTATTCTCTTAAGCCTGATGCTGCTATAACATAGACATGTTGTTTTGAGAACTATTTTGAGAGTTATTTATATCCCTGTTGGTTGTATTTACTGGTAAATATCTTTTAAGTTATTGGTGAAGCGATCAGTAAACTATTTTAACATATATTAAAGTATTCACCAATAATGTGAGGCTCTTACAACTCTGCTGAACACAATAAATTTAAACTTAATGCAACAACATCATTTTTTCCTACACAACAGAACACAAAAGCTAGAATTTATTGAATAGTGGGCTTCACATGAAAGCATGTCATGTCCTTCCCTTTGAGTTCACAAGATATTGAGTGTATATATTGAAAGCCAAGGGCAAATTCAATGTAGACATTCCTGCCTAAACCAGAATGAGATCGGTCTCTTCAGGTTCCACTGCAAAGTATTAAAATCAAGCCAACAGTTATCAAATGCTAGTGAAGGTATGATATTCCCAAAGTCTAGAAACCAAACCTAGAGCTCACAGTAAGCTCTATTCATCAAGTAGCCAATAAGTCACATACACTTGAAATGTATTCTGAAATTTTCTATAAGCTAATTCATATTTCCCAAATTTCACCTTCAAAACACATTCTGTCTGATTAATTCTCACAAGACCCCTTTAAAAATACAGAATTACACAAGAGTCATCCTTCCCCAGGAAAGAATAAAGGTAGAACAAGTTAGAGCATAACTGAAATATATAGAGGGGCTCACTTTCCGAGCCAGAACTACAATTCAATAGTTTTGTGATTCTGCATCCTGCTTTTCAGACCATGAAGCAATGAACATTCTCCACACAGTCCAGTATGGTAGCTATAACCTCAGCAGCAAGAGGAAATTGTTTGGCATTAAAGAGCAATTAGTTAGTTTTATATTCATTTGAAAGAACTGCTGACTAGTTAGGTGCCTTAAGTGAGGAAAACAAAATTCTCAGTTTTAAAAAATCAAAAAGTACTTTATCACAGGGCTCATCAACAGTTTGATATTGAGTTTTAAGTCCCAAAGAGAAAGGGTTCCTAAAGCATGTGTCCGTTGGTAATATTTTAAACTTTTAGACTTTAAATGTGAACATTAACCTAATTGTTAGAACTACACTAATTCATTTCCTTCAGAAGACACTATTGAGTTTTGATCTCAAAAACTCATTCTTGGATTACCAATTAATTATGGACCGGATAACTAACCAGAGTTACTTTCTAAGACATTTGTTACATATCTCTCCTCTGGAGTCCTTACCAATTTGGCAGCCCAGGCTCACACCTTGGCAAGGGTTCTGACCACGTTTTATTGGGAGAATATTGTTTAAATAATGAAAACAGGTGATATGAAGAGAGTAACATAATTAACAACAAAAAAAATTGTATCAGTAGTACTCGTGTCACAGGCACAGAAAGTCCCAAAGTCAGGCAGTTCTCAGAGAGAGAAGATAACATAATGGTTATTAATGCTTATTCATTCATCAGCCAGTCTGCTAGGGTTTAAATAACCTGATCTTTGCCACTTGAGTTGTCCAGTTTTTTCCCAAAAGGAATCTTTTTCCATGTCTCATACACTTTCCACAGATTTGATATTTTCCATTCTGGTGTCTGCAAAGTCTTTACTTGTTTCCCAACTACTTTTTTTTTTCTTTGTACTGCTAATACTTACATGAAATCCCAGTTTGCAGGGCCCTAAATAAAACTCCATCTATATTCTTACACTCAACAAAGCCAGCAAAATGATTAACTTTGAATCCATTTTTTTTACTTTATTCTTTGCAAACTTTGTTACTGTAATTTTTAGGAATAGATTATCTGTGAGACAGGCATATGTAATCTCAGCACACCACCAGGTGGTTACCCCAAAGCTCAAAACCTCCATGACACTCTCAGGTCCTTTCTGCCTGTCACATCTGCACACTGCAGCAAGTTCATTATATGATCTTCTGTGGTACACTGCTCCAGGGCCTTCTTCTGGGCCCCGCTGTACTTGTGTGTGTATATTTTAACCCAAGGGATTGTTTTCTCAAAGCAAGTTCCATGGCCTGCCAACACCAGAATTACCTGTGGTGTGTGTTAAAATGCTGGTTCATGAGCCTTACTCCAGAGGTCTTTGAGAATCCAAATATTCTCAGTTTCTTACAGGAGATATTTCTCACAATTTTGGAAGTCACTGAGAGGTAATGGAACAAGGCAAACACAACATCCTCAATGTTAGCAGAGAAAACTCAGATGTATCCTCCGTTCACTGGCCTCTTTCAAATCACAAATTTCAGAACTTCAAATGTGTCCTCATTGAACATTGTTGTCACACTATCATCTAATGTTTGCATTCCATTGCATCTAGTTTTATGTGTTGGAGACTCCTTTATTTCTCTTCATGTTTCTCTGCTTTTAAGGCTCTTACTCTCATTAGTGGTAACTTGTATAAATAAAAATTTTCAGAAGATACTACACATAACAATGTAGTATGTGCAAGGTGGTATTTCAAATCAGTGAAAGAATGCATTATTCACTTATTCCTGTTGGGAAAGCAGGACAATTTTGTAATACATTATCATGCAAAATGCTAGATAAATTATAGAGGGAGCATAGGTACTAGAATAAAATATATGATTGAGATTAATCATGATATGAGAAGGATTTTTCTAAGCATGAAACCAATGGCTGAAAACACAAAAAGATAATTTTATATGGCTACAACAAAATTTTATAACGTATATAATGCAATAAAGTACCATGAACTAAGTAATGTAAACAAAAAATTGATGACTGGGGGAATATTAAAAACATATACGAAAAATAATATTTTTAATATTTATTTTAAAGCACATAAATTAATAACCAAAAATATGAATACCCCATATGGAAATGGGGCAGATTATGACAAGTAATACATAAAAGGAGTAAAAGTGGCTATTTGTTTTACAAAAAAAAATTCAAATCAATACAATGAGATTAGCAAATTGGTGAAGATAGATGAGAAGAAAAATACACAGGGGTTATCCAAGGTTCAAAGCCGAAGGTGCTTTCCCACAGTGCTGGTGACAATAGACATTTGCATGATCTTTCTGGAGAAAAGTTGGACAAAACATGTAATGAACATTAAAAAGATTGTTACCATTTAGACCAGCAATCCCTTTCTAGAAATTTATTTTAAGTAATAAAGATATGTGTGAAGATTTGTCTTCAAAGGTGTTCACACCACCATTATTATAAATTGTGTAAAACTGGAAACAATATAAATACCCCCAAAATAATAAATTGAGTAAATTTTGATGCTTTAACATGATAAAATATTTGCAATCATTAAAACTTATTTTTACTATATATGTTGAAATAATGTTGAAACAGCTCATCATATTCTCTTGAGAAAATGAATTATAAAATATAGTGTTCTATTTTATCCCATTTTAAAATAAGAAAAATAATATTCATAAAACAATGTCTAATAGGGCATATATAAAGAAAAAAATAAGAGTAGGTGAAGGAAATGAAGATAAATTTTCCTAAATTTCTGGTTCTGTTTTTATATACTAATTTTTCTATATCTACTTCATATATCACTGTATAATGAAAATTATACAGATAATAATAACTATGGGGAAATAACCTCTCAGCAATGATTCTCTGGCTTTTGTATTATATGTGGGCATTTGTGATGTGAACTAAGTTTATTCCCACTTGAAAGTGTATGCAGTTAATTCTCAGTCACCCAGTGGAAAACGTGACAGCCAGAGTACATTCCCCATGCTAACCCTCCAGTTGCCTTTGTATCAAGCTGCTGGCCATTGTATCAATCCAGGGACCTGAGGAGATATAGAGTGAATGTGAGAGTGGCAGCCACTATGTAAGAACATATATGTCTGTGTTTCAGATTCCATTTTAATGCCAAATATTTTCCTTTTAAAATAAATAATCAAAAAACTTTTTTCATTTGTAGATCACGTAACAATTTACAGTTTTTTCACCACACTTTATTTCATTTGATTTTAGAGATGGCATGATTTAATAGAAGAAGTACAGTCTCAAATTGCAGAGCTGCTATGATGTGTAAAACTCATTTGCATTTCAGTTTCATCATCTATAAAACAATGATAAACATAAGATTGTTTATCTCTTTAAGAAGGTTAAGTGAAAAGCCATTTCAAATATTTAAATCAGCATAGACACATAATCCCTCATTAAATGCTTACTATTGTTTTATTAAGATTTGTTTAACAGATAATTGCAATAACACAATGAGGTAAACAGGAAAGAAAATGTCTTCATTTTAGAGATATGGAAAAAGGCTCAGAAAAAGTACTCAGAATCACAAAATGAAAATGGAAGCTGGTGTCTTATTAATAATAATATATGAGAATTGAATCAACTGTTTTCCAAAATCGTTTTTAGAAATTGAAAGTAGAAATCAAAGTAGGTGAATAGGAAGAAATAAATGCCAGTTTCCAGATTTGTGTGTGTGTGCTGAGTCAAAAAATATTGTCAAACAATATTTTTTTCTTTATCTCACAAAAGCAGACTTTATGATAGGTTTTCTCATAACTGGAAAGGAATAAAAAAGAAAAGACTGTTTGAAATTCACAATTCATAATATTAAGGAATGGCCAAGTAATGAATCAGTGGCAACATTCCAAATGAAACAGAAAAGACTGCAAAATAGCAGCAATTCTGGCTAAGAAATTCAGAAATTCAGCCATATGGAAAAACTATCAAGTATCCTCCTCTGTGACATCTCAGACCCTTAAAGACTAAGGCAGTTATTTGAATTCAAGTTATTTTTGCTTATGTCTACTCCTTTTCTCTTCCTCTCATCTAATTACTAGCACCAATAAAAATATTCTGTGCAAAGTGATATAATATTTTATGAAAACAAATCTGTTCATCTTTGTATTTATCACTGGCCTTATTTATTGTTGGTATTCCCCAAAAAATGTAGAATAAATACATAACTGGTTAACTTTGAATGGATCAATCCAGTACTACTTGCTCCATGAAATCTATTAACCTACATGTTTTCATGTGTCTTTTCTTTTATAGAAAGCAGAGATTGCTATTGCCCCTCTGACAATCACTTTGGTCCGAGAGGAGGTCATTGACTTCTCTAAGCCCTTCATGAGTTTGGGCATATCTATTATGATCAAAAAGCCTCAGAAATCTAAACCAGGAGTGTTTTCCTTCTTGGATCCTCTGGCCTATGAGATTTGGATGTGCATAGTCTTTGCCTACATTGGTGTCAGCGTGGTCTTGTTCCTAGTTAGTAGATTTAGTCCATATGAGTGGCACACAGAAGAGCCAGAAGATGGAAAGGAAGGACCCAGCGACCAGCCTCCCAATGAGTTTGGCATCTTTAACAGCCTCTGGTTTTCCCTGGGTGCTTTTATGCAGCAAGGATGTGACATTTCACCCAGGTTAGTTTCAAAACCCTTAAGTTCTTCACCAATTCCACAGTAATTCTAAATATTGTGCATAACATATCTCTATATGTTCTTTTCCTGGAGGCAGAGCATTGCTTAAAACACAGAAAAACCTTGCAGTCCCAAATTAATCTAAATATACTCATAACCGATTTTTCCAAATTAGCACAAAGTATGGATACATCATAAAGATTAATTTCTCAATGGAAAAGTAACATATGGAACCCATCAGAATGCTCAAAAATAACTTAGTATTAATATTTCTTTCAGTGATTACAGGTGGAAACTAAATCTAAATTCTTAAGAATAGGAATTTATTTTCATGTTGTCTCCTTTTCAAAATCAAATGTTTTTGTTGTTTTGTTGTTCACTTTTGAAAATTAATTTTGAACTCGATTTACATCCCATGTAACTTAATGGAGATTTCTACCATGGAGTTACCTAAAATCTGAGTTAATATAGTAGGTTCCAGATATACATTGTTCTATCTAATAATCATAAACAAGCTAAGCAGTAGGCAAAGAGTCAGCAATGTAAATACTATATTTGTTTTCCTTATCAGTGGAGTCACGGCTCATATCCATAAGGATGTGTTTCAGTTATGTTTGTCAAAAATGCAGCCAACCTCCTGTTGCAAGAACAATACCAAATTTCTCTCAGAAAAATAGCTGAAGGCAGGAGAAGCTAAGAATTGAATTTAAATGGTGACTTATATTAGCATCGCAAATATATGTATTTTTAAAGAAATACTTTCTCAAAAAGAGATGTTTTAGCTACAATGCAATTTGCATTCCTTAAGGACCAGGAACACTATAAATGTGCTTAAATTCCAATAACATAGAAATTTGAATCAATAATCCTCAATTAATGAAATGAAATCAAAGCAAATCAGGTAATAGTTTTATGGTTTTTTTAAAATTTATTTATTTGGTTTTTATATAGCAGGTTCTTATTAGTTATCTGTTTTATACATATTAGTGTACATATGTCAATCCCAATCTCCCAATTCATCCTACCACCACCACCACACACCACATGCTTTCCCCCCTTGGTGTCCATATGTTTGTTGTCTACATCTGTGTCTCTATTTCTGCCTTGCAAACTGGTTCATCTGTACCATTTTTTCTAGATTCCATATATATGTGTTAGCATACAGTATTTGTTTTTCTCGTTCTGACTTACTTTACTCTGTATGACAAACTCTAGGTCCATCCACCTCACTACAAATAACTCAATTTCGTTCCTTTTTATGGCTGAGTAATATTCCACTGTATATATGTACCACTTCTTCTTTACCAATTCCTTTGTCAATGGGCATTTAGGTTGTTTCAATGACCTGGCTATTGTAAATAGTGCTGCAATGAACATTGGGGTGCATGTGTCTTTTTGAATTATGGTTTTCTCTGGGTATATGCTCAGTAGTGGGATTGCTGAGTCATATAGTAATTCTACTTTTACTTTTTTAAGGAATCTCCATACTGTTCTCCATAGTGGCTGTATCAATTTACATTCCCACCAACAGTGCAAGAGGGTTCCCTTTTCTCCACACCCTCAACAGACTTTGTTGTTTGTAGATTTTCTGATGATGCCCATTCTAATCAGTGTGAGGTGATACCTCACTGTAGTTTTGATTTTCATTTCTCTAATAGTGATGTTGAACAGCTTTTCATGTGTCTTTTGGCCATCTGTATATCTTCTTTGGAGAAATGTCTATTTAGGTCTTCTGCCCATTTTTTGATTGGATTCTTTGTTTTTTTAATATTGAGTTGCTTGAGCTGTTTATATATTTTGGAGATTAATCCTTTGTCCATTGATTTGCTTGCAAATATTTTCTCCCATTCTGAGGGTTGTGTTTTCGTCTTGTTTATGGTTTCCTTTGCTGTGCAAAAGCTTTTAAGTTTCATTCGGTCCCATTTGTTTATTTTTGTTTTTATTTCCATTACTCTAGGAGGTGGGTCAAAAAGGATCTTGCTGTGGTTTATCAAAAAGATTTTGATTTCTTCAGTGATCTCTTGGTTATTTAGTAATGTATTGTTTAGCCTCCATGTGTTTGTATTTTTACGGGTTTTTTTTTTCCTGTAATTTATTTCTACTCTCATAGCGTTGTGGTCAGAAAAGATGCTTGATATGATTTCAATTTTCTTAAATTTATCAGGGCTTGATTTGTGACCCAAGATGTGATCTATCCTGGAGAATGTTTCAGGTGCACTTGAGAAGAAAGTGTAATCTGCTGTTTTCAGATGTAATGTCCTATAATATCAATTAAATCTATCTGGTCAATTGTGTCATTTAAAACTTGTGTTTCCTTATTAATTTTCTGTCTGGATGATATGTCCATTGGTGTAAGTGAGGTGTTAAAGCCCCCTACTATTATTGTGTTACTGTTGATTTCCTCTTTTTAGCTGTTAACATTTGCCTTATGTATTGAGGTGCTCCTATGGTGGGTGCATATATGTTTATAATTATTATATCTTCTTCTTGGATTGATCCCTTGATCATTATGTAGTGTCCTTCCTTGTCTCTTGTAACATTCTTTATTTTAAAGTCTATTTTATCTGATATGAGTATAGCTACTCCAGCTTTCTTTTGATTTCCATTTGCATGGAATATCTTTTTCAATCCCCTCACCTTCAGTCTGTATGTGTCCCTAGGTCTGAAATGGGTCTCTTGTAGACAGCATATATATGGCTCTTGTTTTTGTATCCATTCAGCAAACCTGTGTCTTTTGGTTGGAGCATTTAATCCATTCACGTTTAGGTAATTATCAATATGTATGTTCCTATTCCCATTTTCTTAATTGTTTTGGGTTTGTTTTTGTAGGTCCTTTTCTTCTCTTGTGTTTCCCACTTAGAGAAGTTCCTTTAGCATCTGTTGTAGAGCTGGTTTCGTGGTGCTGAATTCTCTTAACTTTTGCTTGTCTGTAAAGCTTTTGATTTCTCCATCAAATCTGAATGAGATCCTGCCAGGTAGAGTAATCTTGGTTGTAGGTTCTTCCCTTTTATCACTTTAAATATATTGTGTCACTCCCTTCTGGCTTGTAGAGTTTTTGCTGAGAAATCAGCTGTTAACCTTCTGGGAGTTCCCTTGTATGTTATTTGTCATTTTTCCCTTGTTGCTTTAAAATTTTTTTCTTTGTCTTTAATTCTTGTCAATCTGGTTACTATGTGTCTCAGCATGTTTCTCCTTGGGTTTTTCCTGCCTGGGACTCTCTGTGCTTCCTGGACTTGGGTGGCTATTTCTTTTCCCATGTTAGGGAAGTCTTCAAATAATCTCTTCAGATATTTTCTTGGGTCTTTTCTCTCTCTCTTCTCCTTCTGGGACCACTACAATGCGAATGTTGGTGTGTTTAATGTTGTCCCAGAGTTCTCTTAGGCAGTTTTCATTTCTTTTCATTCTTTTTTCTTTATTCTGTTCTGTGGCAGTGATTTCCACCATTCTGTCTTCCAAGTCACTTATCCACTCTTCTGCCTCAGTTATTCTGCTATTGATTCCTTCTAGTGTATTTTTCTTTTCAGTTATTGTATTGTTCATCTCTGTTTTTCTGTCCTTTAATTCTTCTCGGTGTTTGTTCCTTAATTCTTCTAGTTCTTTGTTAAACATTTCTTGCCTCTTCTCAGTCTTTGCCCCCATTCTTTCTCTAAGGTCCTGGATCATCTTCACTATCATTATTCTGAATTCTTTTTCTGGAAGGTTGCCTATCGCCACTTCATTTAGTTGTTTTTCTGGGGTTTTATCTTGTTCCTTCATCTGGTACATAGTCCTCTGCCTTTTCATTTTATCTATCTTTCTGTGAATGTGGTTTTCATTCTACAGGCTGCAGGATTGTAGTTCTTCTTTCTTCTGCTGTCTGTCCTCTATTGGATGAGGCTATCTAAGAGGCTTGTGCAAGCTTTCTGATGGGAAGGACTGGTGGTGGGTAGAGCTGGGTGTTGCTCTGGTGGGCAGAGCTCAGTTAAACTTTAATCCTCTTGTCTGCTGTTGGGTGGGTCTGAGTTCCCTCCCTGTTGGTTGTTTGGCCTTAGGTGACCCAGCACTGGAGCCTACAGGCTCTTTGGTGTGGCTAATGGTGGACTCTGGGAGGGCTCAAGGAGTACTTCCCAGAACTTCTGCTGCCAGTATCCTTGTCCCCGCCGTAAGCCACAGCCATCCCCCGCCTCTGTAGGAGACCCTCCTACACTAGCAGGTAGGTCTGGTTCAGTCTCCTATGGGGTCACTGCTCTTTCCTCCTGGGTCCTGATGCACACACTACTTTGTGTGTGCCCTCCAAGAGTGGAGTCTCTGTTTTCCCCAGTCCTGTCGAAGTCCTGCAGTCAAATCCCGCTAGCCTTCAAAGTCTGATTCTCTGGGAATTCCTCCTCCCATTGCTGGACTCCCTGGTTGGGAAGACTGATGTGGGGCTCAGAACCTTCACTCCATTGGGTGGACTTCTGTGGAATAATTGTTCTCCCATTTGTGAGTCACCCACCCAGTGGTTATGGGGTTTGATTTTATTATGATTGTGCCCCTCCTACTATCTCATTGCAGCTTCTCCTTTGTCTCTGGATGTGGGGTAATTTTTTGGTGAGTTCCAGTGTCTCCTGTCGATGATTGTTCAGCAGGTAGTTGTGATTCCGGTGCTCTCGCAAGAGGGAGTGAGCGCACATCCTTCTACTCTGCAATCTTGAACAAATCACCAGTTTTATGGTTTTGAAACCAAGATTAAGCAAATGTTAAGTTAAAACCAACAGGCGTCACTTATATAATAATGGTTAAGAAGGGAGCATTTTAAGCTAGAAATGCCATTGAAAATATGAAATCTTTCCTCATATTAAGAAAATGTTTAAAAATAATCTGTCACAGGAATTTTAAATAGTCTGATGGTCCTGTTGAGTGAGATCAATTATGATTATGCTCTGAACTTTTTATTCATTTCATTCTCACTTTTCTTCTGCTCACCCACACATCCCTGATAACCAGAGAAATGGTGAAGAGAAAATGTTTTTTTGAGCTCTAGCCTCAGTTTTCAGTGCTGTTACACTGCATATTAACAAGTCACATGCTTTGGTCTCATGTTGGAAGTGGCAGAGAGAACATTTTTATACCAGTATGTAAAGCTCTTTAAGACATAGCTCATCCTCCATTCAGATAAAAAATGGAATATCATTCCAACCAACCAACAAACAAAACATTCTCAACTATGGTTACTTTGAGACCAATCCTAGATCTTCATGTGGTCCAGCCCCACCTTGGCATATGTCCCATCCACCTTGGCATAGCTCTGACTGAAGGTAAAAACAAGTTCTCTCAGAAGAGCATCTGCCATCTTATATCAAATCTAAGAGCTCACCAATTGTTAAGATGTATTGCTATTTTATGTACCACCAAGAGAGAAACAGTGCTGCCAATCAAACTATGGTACTGTGATTTATCTCTTCGAACATATGCTGCATCCTAATTTCAGAGATGCTAAAGTGCAAAAGAGATCAATGAATTTAAGTAAGCATTCCTCTTCTGGACCTGAAGGAAAGGCTTTTGGTTCTACATTTCTGCCAAGTAAACAATAAAAAGGAAAAGTATTCTAAGTGTGGCATTTATACATTCAATATAGCATAAAAGATGTCAAGTGATACAGAAATACTAGAACCATTCTGAGTAGACTATTCAGAACATAAAATGATACTTGTAATTATTATTAAACATACACAGTGAATTGATGGTATTTCTTTTCTTTCTCTATGTTGATTATAGAAAGGAAAATGTTATTATCTTATCCATGTTTAGATCCCTCTCAGGTCGAATTGTTGGAGGTGTTTGGTGGTTCTTTACACTCATCATTATATCATCTTATACTGCTAACCTCGCTGCTTTCCTGACTGTTGAGAGAATGGTCTCCCCCATAGAAAGTGCGGAAGACCTGGCCAAACAAACAGAAATTGCCTATGGAACATTGGATTCAGGGTCAACAAAAGAATTCTTCAGAGTAAGTTGAGGGGAAAACTAAAAAGGAAATGTTCATAACTTTCAAACTCAGGCAATTTTGCCAATTATTATATTATGGGCTCTAGCTATTATAAGTTTTGCAAACACAATGGTAACTGCTATGTTTAAACATAGCAATGCTATATACTTCTACTTGGATTTTATAATCACTTTAATTTGCAAAAGCTAATTGATTTATTCACATTGCAAGAGGGACCCTCACTAAGGAAAAGTAACAACAAAAAGGTAAACAAAGCAACTTTATAACATAATTTATCCTAAAGATTCCAATATTCATAATGCTATGAAGATACTTCATCTGGCAAGATTTGGATTTATCTATGCTTTGGGATTTAGAGCATAAAAATGAAAGCAAGGTTGTTGGGTTTTTTTTCAAAGAATACATTTACCTTGCTGCATTTGAATCCCAAAACCTTAATTTCATGTTATAGTACCTATATGAGGTTTATTATTCTATAATCTATTCTGTAACAATGGATTTCAAAGCAATATATTTGCTTTCTCACAAGAGAATGGGAACAAGAACTACTAAGTTCTAGCACCTTTGTAAAACATTGTATGATATTGCATTTGTGCTGATTTCTCTGCTTTTGCAGATCAAATTGTTCAAACTGATATAATTGCGTTTCACATATGGATATGATTCCTTTGGCTTGCCATCATGATGGCAGGTATTTTGGAGGTTTTGGGGGTTTTAGCTGTTTGTACCACTATAAGGATGAATTTTTTGATCTGTGAATCTCTTTTACTCTGCTTTTACTTAAATCCAGAAATTTCACAATGTCTGGTCAGAGATAAGGGTTAATTTTGTGACTTTAGAACCAAAAAACTAAAAAGTGGTCAGGGTGAAATTTTCACAAATATTTCACTAGGTAATTGTGGCATCTTATATTTAGCATCAGTTGCTTAGAGACTAAATATTTAGTAATTTAGAATACAAGATATGTTTCACTATTTCCTAAACTATTGTGTAAAATTAATGATAGCCCTTTAAAGTAAATTCACACTTATATACAGTACTTGGGAGATTACATTTTCATTTTAAATGTGTATATTTATTGTTTTCTCACTCAGCTTGGAAATTAAAAACAACAAAAAATACTACTCCTTAAGCCAGCCTTAACTTTCATGCACTTGAATTTCAATAATATTTCTTTTTAAAAAAAAATTCAATTATAGTATTCTTAGATATGACAGATGTTTTTGTAACACTAAGTCAGGAACAAATCACTCAAAAATTGTGCCAAACCCATCATTGCACATTGTTTTAAGAAAAACAGACAGTGAACATCTTTGTCAACAATTTGGAGCATTACTAATAGATATAAAATTTGTAAGTTAATTGTAAACTATTTGTAGGTTTTTCTAAAACTGTGAATAATAGTCATAATATATTTTATTAACAATATTCTATGGATAAACTTAATTAGCTAAATTTTTTTTAACTTACTGAGTGCATCCCAGTCTCTAAAGCTTAATATAGTAACACACTGCTCTAACACATTTTAGCATAATTTCAGTACTTTTCTGGAAATCTATGTTTCCACCCAAAAGAAACTAGGTAAAATTTAGTGACTTTGACTAAAAACCATTTTGTATATGCATCAAAATAGAATACAAATTTGTGCTATCACTTGCAATTTACTGAAAAATGATGACTGATTTTCATGTAAATAAAGCAGATATTTGTAGGTTCATCATTTTGCCTTGAGTGAAAAAGGGGAAAAGAAATATCATATTGATTCCCTGAAAATGTTTCAAAAATAACTCACTGTAGAGCTCTTTGGCATCACGTACATTGAGAATGTTATTTCTAATCTTTATAGAGTTTTAAAAAACTGCTCAAGTTTGAAAAACTAATGAAGTAGGTAAGAGAATATATTGATTAGAAATATAGGAATAAGGAAAGCTGCTTCCTAGATACAGAGCCTCCCATATAAGTAGGGCAGTCACCATGGCCTGTTTCCTTTCTGTCCCACCCAATTATAGTTTTAAAATTGAAAGAGTGTTATAAGTATAGATATTTATGTTGCAGAATAGTTTGAACCCTAATAGGACAAGAAAATAATTTTCCCTGGAAGCATACTTCCAGGAATGCATAAATTTGAGTTCTCTGATAAAAATCTCCTTCATTTCCTACCCTATGTTCTCCCTCCTCTCTCATACATGATGACCTGGTTTAAATAAATCATTTGTCTGATGGGTTGTTGAGGAAACAGAACGTGAAAGGTATTTTTGTCCTTGTCAAAAATGTTTTCTTATAGGAACACAGTAATGGTACATCTATCAGCTTCACTAAACTGTCTCAGGCAGTTACCTATACTCAGCATTTCAAAAAATGTCGCAGTTGTTCTGGAAAAAGAATTAGGCCATGGAGGAAAATTACATCAGAATTCAACTGTTGCCTTGGTTTTGTACCGTTATGAAACTTGATATGTTTCATGTTCTGTGCCACTTGTTAAGCATACACATAGAGTCATTTAAAGGAATTTTGTACTTGTCACTTAATGACAGGCTTTTTTAAAGGTACTTTTACATTATTATAAACCTGATTTAAACACACTGATTTTAATTTCAGTGCAGATTTTATCCTGTTCCTGTTTCAGTCATCAGTGAAATCATGAATGTATAAATGAGGTGGATTAGTATTTCAGGGCTTATAATATTATCAAATAGTACATTGATAAGCTCTTAGTGGAACATCAGTCTTGCTGCATAAGCTACTAAAAGCAGGAAATAATTCACCTGATAACAATGTAAATATCAACTATAGTGCATGACATTTTTACATATTTTCTATTAAAAGCAGAAATGGCAAAATACTTAATTTTGAGAAATTAAAAGGATGGCACATTTTTAAATCTCCAAGAATTATTATAAGTAATGAAATTGTGCTTTAAATCAAATAGTTTCCCATGCATTGTGTTTCACAATAAAGATGAAACAAGTAAATCTGAGATTAATTTTATAATTTAAAAAAAAAATGACATATTATCTTTGCTTATTACCTTGAGCATATTCATTCCCCAAACCTGATCTTTAAGTAGATATCACAGTTGAAGATGAAGATGTAAAAGTCCCATTATCACTACATTTATGAGCTTACTGGGTCTGCAAAAATCTCCTCATTTTAGCCTGTCTCATCAAATTTATAAAAATTACCTTACCCTCATTCCTTAGCAAAAACACCCTCTTACAGTCACAAGTAAGGCACAGCGATATTATTTCCAGTCCTTTACTTCCAGAATTTCCCAACCTCACCCTCTCCACCATGTGGATTTGATTTTATCTAAACCATGCCCCTTTAAATCAGAATCAGAATTTCTAAACATTAACATAGTGACACACCATATAAATTTTTTTCCCAAAAAGTTTCTTTCATCATTCCTCTATTTTCCACTGGGAGTCTGTATTTTATAATTTCTATTATACATAAGAAATTAAGCATACTTACACTACAGATTCCTCTTTCTTCTGGACTTTAAAGGAATTAATTTAACTTCTTTTGCACTTAAGGTATATGTAATTCTATATATTTAAACAAAAGCAGTAGTAATTTTCCTCACATTAATATTATGGGAATGGACGTCTATAAAATATCAATGACCTAAAGGTATTTTATTCCTTTAAAAAAATTATCTGCTTTAATATTATGTTGCATTCTATATAGTTAAATTATCTTCATAATTACCAAGCCCTAAAAATACTCTTTTTTCCATTTTGCTGCCTTAGTTTTGTTTAGCTGTTCCCTTTTCCTTTAATAAGATATAAAAAATAAGTAGAAAATTGCCAAGTAACTAGCATGATTCTCATATTCTTAAAATTTTTCAAAAAAAATTTAATTAAAATAATACTCAGATTTTATTTCTTCCGGTTTCAATGTAGTATACATAGTGAAGCAAAAAATATATAGAGAACTCTATACCTTTTGGGGTGTAACTCTGAAGTGAAGTTATCAATACATTTAAAAAAGTGATTATATGCCTAAATGATGTTGTTTAGCAACACATGTCTAAATTGAAATCATCAGGATAGATGTTTAAAGACAATCAGTATCAAGTGATCCAGAGAGTTTATAATTTTCAGAAATTGGAACTCGTTGTAAAATGGAGTAGTTCATACTCTGGAAGAGAACTTCATTATCAGAGATGGAGTGAATGAGGCCTGGCAACATGGCCTCCCTAGTGGATCTCATGGTTAAGCGTTCTGAATCCAGATACTCTTCTGTCCTGGAACAACATAGAATCTTTGCAATTGAATTATATTTGGCATAGAATTTTCCTAGTGTGAGGATTTCTGTAGCCAGAAGTAACCTGTCATTACCTGAACACACATACACAAACATATCAGAATCTCTGTATCATGAGATATTTTCAAGTGTTAATAACATAAAAACATTTCAGAGGATACAGGATACAGGATATCTATTTCCTATTTGATATTTATCACCATTTGAATATACATTAACATAAAATATCTGGGGTTTTTTGGTGTTTAGGTATGCAAATCTCTTATTGTGTGACTTATTATATAGATCTATTGATTACTAAATTTCCACCTTATGAAGCCAAAATTTTGAATACCACTTTTATCAGTTTCTTTGTTCACCTGAGTAATTTGCTTTTGCCCAAAACATGTATTATTAAATTTGCTATTTGTGTACCTTGTTGATTATTGAAGATCTGCTTCTTGTTGGATTCTATCTTCTGGTAAACAAAACAAGGTCGGTGTAAATAAGTATACATGCTACTCAGGATTTGGCCTTATGCATAGATTTAGGTTTGACTGAAGTCTCCATTACTTTTAATTTGGATCCAGATGCAAAATTTCCACATCTTGCTATTGAACAAAAGTAATTGCACCAGATAAAATTCTGTGTGTATCATTGTATTATCAAACACCAAACAGGATTTGGGCTTTTCTATTTTATTAAATATATCCTTTGGGGACATTTGAGTTTATTTGGATATATTTTCACGTGAAAAAATGTGTGGATGAAAAAATCTAATATGAATGCAGATACTGACAAAATGAATTGGATAAATTAAGTCCTGGAAATAATGTAGATACAGCCCAAATAGACAAAAATATAAGTGTAAGTTTCTTGGCTGAAGTCAAGGGATTAGAAAAACTAACTCTCCAAAATATAAAGTGGGAAAACAAGAATTACTTCTCTTTAAAGTTTAATATATGTACTATTTGGAGATTTTGTTTAAAAAGGTCTAAAAATGTTTTGGTGGACCTAGTTTGATTCTTGTTTTATGGATATTTGGTTTGTAAACTAGGGCAGATTTCTCCTCCTCTTTCGGTGTTCAAATACTGACTTGATAGGGACTGCACATTTTGTATATATTTTTTTAGAATGGCTTTCATTAAAACTTTGAGGCATGGAAAAATATGAAAATAAAACAATATAACAACTCTTCTTGTTTGTTATAATTCAGTACAACTCTCTCTATGGCTGTCTACATTTTATAATAATAGTAAGTCGTTCTTTAAGCAGTTGAGTAGGGTAGTTATTATGACATGAGGTACATTTTTCTCCAGATATCACTTTTAAATGTCTTTCATTTCAATGATTTTCTTAAACAGTTGTAAAAGGCAGTTTTCTATTTGGAAAAGAATAATGTTATTATGGCAAATTGCAATTAAAGGGTAACGTAGAAGGCTTTATTCTTATCTCGGTTCAGTCAATATTAACATCTTGTTCCCTTCTTTCCTGTATTTAATTTTATTTTAATTTCCTCCAGAGATCAAAAATAGCAGTGTATGAAAAGATGTGGACCTACATGCGATCAGCAGAGCCATCAGTGTTCACTAGGACTACAGCTGAGGGAGTAGCTCGTGTCCGAAAATCCAAGGGCAAATTTGCCTTTCTCCTGGAGTCCACTATGAATGAATACATTGAGCAGCGAAAGCCATGTGACACAATGAAAGTGGGAGGAAATCTGGATTCGAAAGGCTATGGAGTAGCAACACCCAAGGGTTCTTCATTAAGGTGGGTGGAATAGTATAACAATATAACATGTGTTGTTATAGTATTCCACCTTCCCTGATGTCCCTGAGAGAATTATTTTGTTTTGTGTGCGAACATGGTATGTTTGTTTGTTTTTCTGTTTCTCCATTTCATATTTTTTGGTCAACAATCAGGTAATTTTTTTTTTAATTTTAGAATAATTAATCTTAATTGACATATATCTTTTAAGGCCATATAAAAACCAAACTGGTTGAACACTAGCTGCTTCCAGTGGGCCTAAAACATGGGTAGCATATGCTTCTATATCTCATCAACTTTTTTTGGTCACTGAAATCTACATTCTCATTGTGTCAGTAATAATTCTACATTTTTTCATTATTTTTAAAATTATGCCTGCCTGCTAGTTTCTAAGAAGAAATCAATATCTTCTAGAAAAACACTTTTTTTTCCATTTCAATGTTTCATTTATTATGGCATCATTATATTTTAGAAAATCCTGAGTTGTATCAGTGCTAACTTTGTAAATCACATTTATTTATAAATGCAATTATGATTACAGGGAAAACTGGGCTCTGATTTTATTGTGCTTACTCAAGTCACACTCTCTACTGTTGCAAAGGGAGTATGGGGTAAGTAAGATCTGTAAAATTAGACCCAGTAACAATTCAAAATTGTTCACACATAGACCCCTAAAATGTGACTTATGACCAAAGCGTCACACATGTGGTTGATAGTCCACATGTGTTAAAAGTGGGACTTTATTTCTTAAGGAAATGTTGGTGAAATCTGCCCTTTTCACCCTTTTGGTCCTGGACATAGAAAATTCACATGTTTATGTCCAGGAGGCAGAGTTTCCTATTTTCCTTAAGTAACAAAGGCTGCTGTTGAATTGCTGGGGTTAGAGCAAAGCCGGGGTCAAAAGTGACGACTGACAAATTACTCTGGTCTCAGTGCTGCTTAGGAGAGATTCATACAAAGCACAGACTCAAGAAGAAATCAGAATCTTTGCCAAAGGAATTAACCAAGAACCTTGTCTTGAAAAATGATGTTTCTGGTAAGCCTTTGAAAAATGAAGGTAATGAGACCTGTACTGTTGCCTAGGAGGAGTGAAAACAATATAAAATTATATGATTGGTTTCAAAAAGGGAACTGCAATGTACTTTGGGTATATGTGCTGGGTGGGGGAGAAGTTGAAACAGATATAAGAAACAAATACTAGTACTGAAAAGTTTGTGTTAAAACAGTATTTTGTGTTTGCAAACAACACTGTAATAATTTGAGAGGGGTTTCATGGTATGTTCAAAAGGGACACTTTTTAAAGGAGATAGAGCAAAGTTAGCCAGCAAAGACATATTTGGGTGTAGACTTTGGCAATACTGAAGTCAGGTTTATTTGACAACACTTCGCATATGAAACTGGAGAAATGTGCACGGAGAAAGCCAAACAAATAAATTATCTATGATAAAATTCTACCAAAAAAGATTTCAGCCATTCAGAAACTAAAAGTGGCATTAGAATATTTGGTCTTTAAGGGAATATTTTGTTTGATGCAATATGAGAAATATGTAATTTCAATGAGGCCATGTGGCAAATAAATCGTTATCAAAATAGTAGTAAATAGAAAGGGAAACAGCAACGGAGGGTGATATGTAGATCACTGTTCACACTATTGATTACATTCACTGGATGTAGCATTTGCTCTTAATTAATTCTCTGTGGATGTATCTGCCTTGTTCTCTGTCTTGTGTCTACTGATAAAGTCAAGTTCCAGGGACTGAATTTGGCCCTCAGATAAGGGTGCGCCTGATTCCCATTGATAGCAAGAGTGTTCCCTCTTAAATGTGCCACTTTGTCAAGTCCACACTACAGGGATTGTTTAGGGAGAAGCTGAAGGGCTTCATCTGTCTAGAACTGTATAATAATCAGCTATTGGCCTCCCCCTCTTTTCCTGTCTTTCCCTGGATCTTGTTAATGAGGCAATTGTTAAACTCAGCTTCCTGGGTTAAGAGTTTGTTTATGTGCTTTGCTTTATACATGCCACAATTTCCTGAGCAAGCTGGCCCCTGCATGCCAAAACCACAGTCATTTTGTCCTGTCTTTGAGAATACTGGAAGTGCACTGAAGGCTAACCAGCATTCACCTTACCCACACCTCCTTACGCCCCCACACCCAGACCAACTAAGCAGGAGGCTCATTAAGCTTAAATTCTCATTCTTATTCAACTAGTAACCTTCTGCTTCAAAAGAGGCAAACTAATATAGAGATGGACCAATAGGCACCTTCTGTATAAATGATGAAATTCAAAATAATTACAGTCATCAGAACAGGATCCAGAGGGCATACCTGCATCAAGAGTATCTTTGAAAATTTTCTGCCTCATTTGTTCAGTTGAGACTAAGTCTGTTTTCCCACAAGATCTATTTTTTTAACCAAGTTTTTAAGTTAATAGTTCTGGATACATTGAGGCTGGTCTGTTTCATTGTCATTAATTATGGTTTCTTCCAAACGCTGCTGTTTTGATTCATTGGGAAATATGAGACTTTATGAAAAGGAAAACAATCTTCCTCTGATATAAGTATAACCAGAGAATGCAGACAAATGACTAGCAATCTTCTGTTGATCTAGGGAGTTTTTTTTTATTTCCAGATCTTGCTGTTTGGTCAAAATGCTTCATAATAAATGTCACAGAAAAGAGTAAGAGTAGGATATATAATCAGGATGGAAAATCAGGACTTGGGTCTTTAATGTAGGCTTTTTTTTTTTTTTTTTTTTTTTTTTTATTTATGACTGTGTTGGGTCTTCGTTTCTGTGCGAGGGCTTTCTCTTGTTGTGGCAAGTGGGGACCACTCCTCATCGCGGTGCACGGGCCTCTCACCATCGCGGCCTCTCTTGTTGCGGAGCACAGGCTCCAGACGCGCAGGCTCAGTAATTGTGGCTCACGGGCCCAGCCGCTCCGCGGCATGTGGGATCTTCCCAGACCAGGGCTGGAACCCGTGTCCCCTGCATTGGCAGGCAGATTCCCAACCACTGCGCCACCAGGGAAGCCCTAATGTAGGCTTTAAAACACAGGCAATCAGGATCATCACAGAGCATATATCTGTGACTAGGATAACAAATATTACAACAGTTATGACTGGCACCCATCTTTATGGCAGAGAATGATATGCAAAGCTCCTTAGTGTTCAAAGAGACTTTATTTCAGGCTAGCGTTTGCTGGGCATACACATACATAACGTTTCACAATGTTAAAACCATCAAGCTATCACTAACGGCTCTCAGTTACAGAAGGCCAATAAGTATGCTCAGAAATTATCGGTTTATTATGCTTTGACATAGATTCTCCAATTTGTAGGTGATAGAATGATTCCAGGTATATTGATGTTGTTAAACTTAGAATCTATAGATCTTAAAATTAAAAAGGAAAGCAATTATAGGTAAGTGCACCTACAAACTATAAATATCAGTGAGTGAAAAAACTTAAATCTTACTGGCATTACTATTTGTTTTTCTAAGTTACCTTCCAAAGAAAACTTTCAGGTCTTATTGTGAGATAAAAGGGTAAAAACTCTTATGTTTCACTATCTCCCTACTTTGATATTTCTCCTGAATCTTCTTTCCACATGCACAATGCCATTTATTCTACATGAATTTCCTTTTCATCCCTTCTCCAGTACCCTTGGCAATCCAAAACTCTTGTAAAAGCCTTCACTGGTTTAGAAATTTTTAAAGGTTGTTTTAAAATAGACGCTCTAGATGGCATAGCAATGTGATGTAAAGTTTAGATGAAAGAGTAAGTGTATTTTGACTATACTATCAATACTATCAACTTTACTATGCAACTTTAGTATAGATACGTACTATACTATAGTATTTATTATCTAGGAAAGTTGTATACTTTACTATCAAAATAGTAGATTCTTTGGTGTATTATCTATATTACACTAGTTTCTAGACTCTCAACTTTACCATGCAATAAGTAAACTGATAAAGATTGTTTAGAGTAAATCGTAATTTATTTAATACAGATTTACTGACTATTAAATAGTTGTTAAATGAGAAATATCCCTTTTAAAAATATTCATGGTATCTAGTATTTTCAAGTACTTCCAGGAAACAAAGAAGGGGATCATATCTTCAGAATTCTCCTGGCCTTTGTAAAGATTTTTATACTTGACCCTAATGTTTGAAGCACGTTAAAAAACTAGTCTCCTGGGAAATCCCTGGCAGTCCAATGTTTAGGGCTCAGCGCTTTCTCTGCTATGGTCCCGGGTTTGATCCCTGGTCAGGGAACTAAGATCCCACAAGCCACGTGGTGCAGCCAAAAATTTTAAAATAAAATTAAAAAATGAAAAAGGTACTTTCCTATACTTTTATTATTCAATAGGGATAATTCCCATTCAAATTTTGCCTTCTCTAAAGATATTTGTGGAACTGTGCCTAATATAAGACAAATGATCTGTCGTTTAAAAAAAAAAAAAAGTCTTTCAAGAGAAAGCAGTTCCAAAAGAACTTGATCAATGGTTGAAATCTGGGAAAAAATGAGGCCCAGTGGACTTGCTGATGCCCAGTTACAGGAATCTGTGGCAACAGGAGCTACTCCTTTGAAACCAAGCACATCATACTTAGTTTACAACAGGCAACTCAGACCCCCCACGGCAATATCATGGCAGGGGAGAGGAAGTACTAAGAATGGGAATTAGAATAGCACATCTTCATTGGACGTTTTATTTCAGTATTTAACACAATCGCTGGCCTCATAAGACACTTGGCTCAAGTCTAAATCTGTATCAGGGTAAGTAGAGTTCTCTGTAGGCCAAATTATGTTTCTTCAACTTGGGAGTATTTTTTAGGGCAGATGTATTAAATTTAATATTCAAATTCATGTGTGAAAAATATATTATCTGTAAGGAACCACTTTCCTACGTAAAATTTGTGAGACATATTTAGTCATCAGTTCAGGTGTACTTGGAAAGTTTAGAAAGAAGGAGTTTGCTGGATGTTGTGTGTGACAGTAAAGTTGTAGTCTGTTTTTGGTGTTAGTAACAAGTCAATTGTTAGCACTTAATGTAGACACTAGTAAAACTTAAAAGTACAGAAATTTAAAGCTAAGTACTTAATATTACTTAGCAGCACTTGGCCTCAAGTAAATATACTTTTAACTTGTTTTCTGGAAACGAGTTACAGCAGATTAGTACACAAGTATGTTTTTTTCTTTAACTATTATGGGAAGGGAGAGATATGTTTTCATTTATGAATATCCCTCATTTTATTTGGTGCCATATTAAAAGATGCTACAGATAACTTAGTTTTTGTGATCCCATTATGTTTTGGAACATAGTCTGTTGGCCTAGGGATTAGAAAACACACTCATACAAAAATCATTTGCACCTCTCAGCATAAACGCACACAAACATACACAAATCCCCCTGGTTGTGATATGCTTAAACACTTACCCAGTTTGCTATTAGAGATGTGGGTACCAAGTATTTTACATTCACAAACTGAGATGTCACATGGTAAAGGTATCAATGCTAAATGTGTCCCAGGGGAAAATAATCCCCTTTAGAATTCATACATCCCATCTTTCCCTTGCTAGATATTGAGTGCAGTAGGAAACATAAAACTTTCTATTGCCATTTGAAATTTTAGATTTTTCATTTAGCTCTTTCCTGCAGTTAAAAGATGATTAAATTTACAGCTCCCCATGAAAAGGAAAAATATCCTGCATTTTTCTTCATTTCTTTAAGACTCACCAAGCATTATACATTTTCCATTCTCCCCGCTTGTAGAAAGAACAAAATGCCAATATGATTTGCCTTCATTCATTTGCCAATTTATTCAACAGATGGTTGCTGGGTTCCACCTGAGAATTTACCAGAGAGTTTTCAAGTTGTTCATTCTGGAGATGTTTTGTGGTTGCCATAAGTAATACCACTTGAAAGTTTCTAAATTCAGTGTTTAGCTGTATACACCTCCTCTCCATTACACTTAGAAGCTATATTTTAGTAACTTACCTGAGAAAAGTGGATAATTTGTGGCTGTTTTAGTTTATACCACTTCAAAGAGGATTAAATTTAATAAGATAAAACTGCTACAAAAGAAGTTTAACAGTTTAAGCCTTCACAACCTGATTTAACAAGAGATCTAAGTTTAGATCTCAATTTTAACAGTCTATGAAAAGCCAGAATTCCAAGCTGTTGTTCTTTAGTCCCACACAATTGTCCTATAAACAAATACTTTAAGTATAAAGAATCCCCAAAAGAATATCTATATCCTATAAAATTCAAGTTAATTCAGTTGCAACACACAACTAATGTGAGTGCAGAACCTATAGCCAACCAAGTCAAGCAGCCTTGACCTACCCATGCCACGTGTATTTAGGAAACATAAAGTTGTATCTAAGGACAAAGTTCATAATCTGATATGTAATAAATGTGCTGTAGATGAACTTATCCCTATATTAGTAGTGTATTTAAGTGTTTCCTCTTGATATATGTCTAATAGCTGGACAGGTTCCATATTATGTCACTCATCTTTACACATCATCTCACTACAAGGATTGGTTTCCAGAAGTAATTGCAGTGCTAGGGCTCAGGTTATAAAGGGGACACAAAGGAACAACAAAGCAAGTGAAAAGGGGTCTGTTCGGCCAAGATAACATCAGCAAAGATGGGGCTGGTTTATTATTCATATTTAAGAGAAGGAAGATAGAATAGTTTGGCAGTCATTTGGAATGAACTGGGAAATAGTAAAGACCCTGGTTTAGAATTATATTCTGTTTTAATTTAAGTAGGGATAAGAAACTGTAGCTCATTTATTTAAATGTTTGTTTCTCCCCAAAAATCAGTCCTATAATTCTTGTTTTCAGAATGAAATAACATACATTTGAAATAGCTTTGCCACAAACATAGTATCATACACACCTGGCAACACCTGAATAGAAAGTCACCATTCAAGTCTCCAAAATACCTAGCCTGGCCACAGGTCTTCTCAGAAATGGGCATTATATTGATTATGAGAACATTTTAAAAATAATAATCATAAAAACAAAAGTTAGAAATACTGTGAATACATTGTTTATCCTCCTTAATACCAGAAATAGCTTTTTCATGATTAAAAGTAGTTTATTTTAAATGGACAGATTCCAAACTTTCTGAAAACCTAAAATTCACTGTTAGGACTCATTCACAGAAGGAAATACACTTTCAGAAACTTTGTAAAGCCATTTCAATATGTTTCTTTACTGTCACACAACTCAACAATGAAAAAAACATTAAAGGCATAAAAACATTCTTAGCATTAATTCTGCCTTTCAAAGTATACAATACCAAAATGTGGAAGAAATCTATCACTGTAAATACTATTGACCAAAGTCATGACATCATATTGAAATAATCTAGATTTTATTTATCTTAACTTTTTCTCTAGGGTACTCAATGAAGAAATTAATACACAAATATTTCTTACAGAAATGTTAAAAATTCAATCTCTTTTCTCTAAGTGTTAACTATTTGGGAGTTTGCCAAAATAAAAATCAAATTGGAGTCAATCAAACAAATGTGACACAAGCAACTCACTTTCAAAGACAACGTAAGAGTACATGGACCCTCTCCATTGTTGCTTCACTACACAAAAGATTATATAAAAACTGTCAAGAACTACCTGCAAGGCCTCTGCTATTATAGAAGCCTAGTTTTTTCATATTTGGAGCTGACAGATTTGCAACTTCTGAACATCCTTTTTGATATAGTAACAGGCCAGAATCCTGTTAGTAACTAAGAGAAGACATCATCAGACACCCGGTCCCTAGTTTCCTCTCTTTTCAGGAATTTGCAACTAGGACCACAAAAAAAGTATTATCAACAAGTACAGCTGCTCTACGTTGCTAATACCTTTAGCATGAAAAGTAAATTTAAAAAATAAAAAGAATGAGAAATAAAAAACTTAAAATTAAACCAAGTATCCAGAACCCTAAATCAATGCCCTAACTTTTGGCTTATATTTGAGGCTAGGCTAATTAGAGGTAAATAGAAGTAAATGGGATCCAAGAAAAACTGACCTGATTGTCTTCCAGAGTAAAAATGAAGGTCATAGACTAAAAAAAAAAAGAATTACTTTCTATGAAATGATATAGCAATGATAATATCATATAATGCAAAGAATCAGTTAATCTATTATTTAATTAATGTGCTTTTTAATTTGTTCACTTTTAAGACATAATGTTTAAATTTAGCTTAACATAGAGCTCTAAAAATTGCTGAGCAATGTATTTCTAAAGTGAAACGATAATAGTAGCAGTACAGCATTATAGCTTTCAAACCACTTCCACATATATATATTTTTTAGTTGCTCCTTTTAACCCTTTTATGATGTCATTTTGTTACAGAGGAAGACATTATAAATTAGAGATGTTAAGTGACTTGCCCACAGTCCCACACAGCTGAGATTGGAATGGAGATCTTCTGACTCTCTCCTCCAGTGCTCTTATAGGAAAAGAACAAAAAAAGAAAAAAAACTTATTAGTATAAATATAGTTTACTTTGAAAACTTACTGAACAAGTTCTATGATTATTCCATGCTGCAGTTTCAGCAACATTGATAATTTCAAGGCATATTGAAAATATCCATATAAGAGCTCAAGAAACTATAAAGTTTAATTCATATTAAAAACTAAATAAACTCTTGATAAGTTAAAGAAATTACACAGAGGTAGATTTCGGGTCAACACAAAGAAAGATTTTACAACAATTAAAACTGGTCCAAAACATGGGGGGAAATTGGCTATGATTCTCGACATCAGAGTTGTTCAAAGAGAAGTAGAAGGGATTCTCACATCTCTTAGAGAGTACTGTGACAGTGACATCAAAATTCCCTTCTCACTTTGAGAGTCTGAGATTCTGAGTCATGCCCTGAACTGTCTTTAGCAAAACAACCAAAGAATTCTCTTATACCTCTTTGAAGTTGTGGACACCTAATAACACTGGGGTAAAATTCATCCCCAGAACCTCCGTAGAAGCTCATCAGGTTTTGGAATTAAGTAATTCACTAATTAAGTAAATAGCTGCTTTTATCATAGTCTGTCTACATTGTGAAATGGAAAAGTATTTAAGGAAAGCACTTCTCTGAGAGAACCACAGAGCTAGAGATAGACACAGTTCTTGTATACTTATATAGAGAGAGATTTAAAATTATATACTGACATCAAATTTTTGGCAATCTACAAATCTGACAAAATTCTTTGGATTATATAAAAGTGGGAATAAAACAGCTAAAGTGATGCACATACATGTAGAAGGACTTACTTTGGTTTTTTAAGAATAAAACATATATTTCCATATCTAGATATGATAAAAATTGATCTATGAAATGTGGTATCCCGTGGTGGTTCAATATGTAATACTTGAGAGGGTTGATTTTTAAGAGCACCATAATAGCTCCAACAATATTAGTACTACTTAATTTCTTTTTTATTTTTCCCTTCGTTATAAATAGCAATCAGTTTATGCCCTGAAGCATGAAGACTGTACAGACAGAAGTATGAAGACTGTACAACCACTGTAATTGTAACCAAGCCCGGCAGTGTACCTACAGTTGTTCTTATTCATAGATTCTCAGATCATTTCAGAATATAAAGATAATTCCGTCAAAAACTCTATCGGATAAGTGGGTTCCATGGATGAAGTAGGTGTTTCATAAAATATAATTTACTCTTTTTTCCTATTTATAGCACAGCTTTATGATTTTTGAATATATCTGTTTCAGAAAAAAAGGAAAGTCTCTATATCTGTATATATTCTTTAGAATTTATAGAGTATAGTGGATAAAGCCTGGTGTGTCAAAATAGCCATTCTTAGAATATTCATTAAATATATGAAGTTAAAGTTTCCAAGGAAGAACATGAGAAAAAAACATGTATATTTGTAGTTGGAGGAGTTTTATTGTGCCATATTTATATCATGTAACATTAAGGTGATTAAAGTTCATAGGATGAATCCAACACTAAATAAATTGTAACAGTAATAGATGTGTAATATAGAATCTGCCATACAGTGTTTTTTCCCTGCACATTTTCATAATAGCCACTTGAGTAATGACTACAACATCCTTCATTTTGACGTCTCTGGGATATACTGTGACAACCTGACGTTCCAAAAGTACATCCATTTTCTCACTTGATGTCATTTTACTTGATAAAGAATCTTAATAAGTTACCCAAAGTTAAATAACAATAGCACATGATCTTGTATGGGTTCAGGCTCATTCTTGGTCTCCACTTTCCTCCATGTCTCACAGAATTCAATCAACTGTCTGGTATTTGATTTTTTTTTTTTTTTATGGGAGCTGGTCACTATCTTTGAAATTATGCCAAGGGGTATCTAGGAATTGACGCTAAGGTCAGTTAATTAGACATTGGTGTCTAAAGAGATAAGGTCATTCAAGTAAGAAAAGACCATATCATGTATAACAGACTTACTTTGCTCTACAGCAGAAACTAATGCAACATTGTAAATCAACTAAATTCCAGTAAATAAAAGACCATATCAGAGACCATATAAATAAAAAGGAAATAAAATTTAATAAGTACTCTACTACATACCAAGCACATGTATATGAATATATTTTCCCCCACAACCCCTTGACATTCGTTCTACTATCTTCATCTGGACAGATGATGTTGCTGAAATTCAAGTCAAAGAGCTGAGAAATGACAGAACTGGAATAGGAGCCCATTATTGTATAATTCCCAAATCCATGCTTGTTTCAATATGCTGCCTTGTTTCTCTCCAAAGACACTGAGAGTCCTAGTTAGATAGAGACACATTAAGAGAAAAAAAAAAAAATCCCTTCTTTATCTAACTTATGATTCCCTGTTTTGAAAAAACAAAGCACATAGCTTCTTATCATACGCATGCCCCAGACTTTTTCCGAATGTTCCCATCTAATGACCTATTAGTGTTTTTTTTTCACTTTTACAATAATTCTTGTTCATACTAGATTTAGTACTGCTTCAAACATGGTGTTGCCTGTAGCACTATCATTTTACCCTCAAAAGACATGAAGAACATCAGGGAAATGCATTGAAACATCACAGTATGCCTCTCTCTACATTGGGAACTTTAGGTACTCCCCATGGTATACACTCCAGCTGATGAAAATTACCCAATCAATGCCCTTCCATAAATTACTCTGCTCTAAGTCAGTCTTCAGCTTATTGAAGCTCTAATAAAATAGACTGACTAAAGAGCAGACAATTTTGTCTGCCTTACACAGCTAATGTTCATTCCCCTTTGGCTTAATCCTTAAATGTATTTTAAATTCAATTCAATGAATGCCCCAGTATATCAGACAGTTGGTAGTGTCTTGTGAGACCTGAGGAAGGGATCAGCCAGAACTGAACTTGACTTTAATACAAGACCATGTTCTATTATTGTTTAACTTTGGGTATTTCTCCCCTAGGAGGAGGACTGAGGAGAACTAACCAGCTCCAGGACCAAGGTAAGAGGGGAGTTTTCTTTCAAAAGAATGGGTTCCATTTATTTGAAGGAAACCCCTCCCCCACCTATTTTTAATCCCTTTTTCTTTATACATTTATATTTCTTAACCCAACAGGATTAGGAAAGCAGCTTGCCACCTGTGCATAATAGTTATTTGAATATCCACTTACAAATGTAATACCAGGAAAAAAATGAAAACCTTCACACAAGTCTTATCAGTTATATGTTAAGGTTTTCCATCATCATTAAATATCAGTGCCAGTTTTCCATTAAGGATTAGATTCTCACATAGACCTTAGGAAATTGTCATCAGTTGTTAATTTCACTACATGTAAAATATGGATAGTAACTGACAATCAAACCATAATGGATAATGAGGTTACAAAAATATTAAAAGTAAAATACAAAGTATTTCTATAGAAAATATATCATTAAGAAAAATTTTTATTAAAATAAGAAGCTGATATAATTTAAATGATACATAATTTGAAATATGGTCAGTTAGACTTTTGGTGTGAAGTAGTATAGGATTAATGAAATTTTTAAGGTACCCTATGAAAACTGTGGTTAGAAAAATAAGAGGAAAAGGAGGTAATATTGTCTTGAGCAGTACTTCTCCATGCTTATAGAAGCACTTCCCAGGCCTTTTACATTGCTTTTAATGGTTTCCAGTGTTACCTCTCACATTTTATGTTGTTGTCCATGGACATCATCAGTATTCCCTGCCTTTGGTACTCTATTTCAAATTGGTCCTTCCATAGGGGAGAAATCCAAAGTGGAAACAAGTGAGAGAATTTACAAAGCATCCAGAATTTGAGATATTTGAAGAAATCATATGGATTATGGAGGGATCAGCTTCCAGATTCTATCCAGCAATAGTTTTTTGTTATTGTCGCTCTTCAAGGAGGCTACATCTTAATGTGACTCAAACGGATTTTAGGAAAGATTTAGGATCATGTAACTGAGACAGTTGGGGATCAAGAAGAAGGAAATTTTAGGAAGGAGAAGAAATGTGCCAAAAGAATGAGAATTCAGGCAATGAGTTGACAGTAAATAATCATCATCTTACAGAAACACAGTTTTTGCTCTGTTACAAATGTGTTTAGAATCTTGGCCTTACCTTAAAATTGGATTGTTGGGGTTTTTAATGAAAGAAAATCATTTCAGAAGGATATATTTTTGTTAAAGATTGCTGTCTTCTGAGTAGGAGCCATAGTAGTCATGTGATTAGGAACTTACATGAGAGCACACATACAAACTAGAAATTTGATTTTAATGCCAACGTATACTATTTATGTAGATAATGATATTGCAATGGTCACCAAATCCAGAAACCTAATTACTGAACTTTCAGCAGATAATGCATTTTACCAGAAGTCAGATAGAACCTAACTTTGAGTTTCTCACTGACTGACTCCTTTAGTGAAAGGTATAGGCTATATTAGAGGCACATTATTCATTCCTAAGCAAAAAAAAAAAAAAGTCATAATATTTTTAGTGGGCTATTTATGTGTTAAAATTGGACATCCACACAGACATTAGTTATGTCAGGCAGATCTGTTGTGTACTTTGAATTCTTATGAAATATATCATGATAATCTCATTCTGAGAAAGAATTGTTGGTGGTTCTGCAGTGACTTCTAGTTCTTTTGGATAACCTGAAATTGAGATAAAACATCATTTTTTCTTGTTTAGTCGCTCAGTAAAGTGAAAAATATTGATCTCATATTAACTGCATTCCATTTATTAAATATATTAAAAATAATTAATGAAAGTGCCCAAACTGGTAGTTTAAAAAGTATCCAACCTGATGAGGAGCTAATAGCTAAAAGACTGTTTGATATGTTCTAGTATTAACCCCAATAAGAACAACTGTAGGCAAGACTTAATAATTTAAACTTTTTGTCATTTCTTCCTATTTAAATTTTAATAAAAATAAGTGAGAGAAGATGTTTCTGTTTGAAATATGATTATGAGCCCTGTTGCTCTCAAAGATAAGAGATTTGTGTTTCACTTAGAATGGCATAAACTTAAAATATTTATAGACACGTATTTAGAATACTTAGTCTTCAGCTATTTTCAGAGAATAACAGAAAAGTCACATGCTCTCCTAGTTATGAGCCCCCCTTTGTATGGCAAGTTCAGATAGCTTCCTTTCAAGATCCCATTAGCTTATAATCTCTATTTCTCTAAGACCTATTTTTATCAATCAATTTCCTTTTTCTGTTTGTGCCATTCTCCCACCTAACCAAAATCCAACCCAAAAGTTAAGGTAGATGAAACAAGATCAATTAAAAGACATTTTAAGTTATGTATTTTGAGTTATGTTTAAAGGTTAGTCTATTACTAATGAACCTGCAACCTTAAATGAAAGAGAAAAATTAAAACTTTAATATTTTCTCTCAAGAATTTGATAGGAAATTTAAAGTATTTGTATATAAAGGTTAAGTAGATGTATTTAGTGAATTAAATACACTATTTATATATACAATAAAATAAATCTTAAGTTAAAACAAATACAGTTGACCTTTAAAATCTGTTTAAGATAAATGAAATTTTTAATTTCTAAAATGTGCTGAATTATATTGTTCTAGGTAGTAAAAAAATATCTAAAGGTAGTATGTTTTATTTGCTACACTAAAATAGATTAGAACTGATCTATAAAATTACCAGTATCTGTGATTTTTATCTTTGGGTTTAGTTGAAAGTATCAGATTTCCCTTGATATTCACAAACAAACTTGTATTTGATTTTATCTTTTAGTATTCTTTGGCTACACAAACTGAGCTGGTGATCTCTTTAACTATCTATAATATGGAATACCTTCTTAGATTATTTTGTTTATACAATGGACAAAATTGCTTGCCATTATTCGTTAAGATGGCTAGTGTCAGTAATTTTTTATGTCCTCCTTGCCAATATTTAATAGACAGTTTTGAAGCCTTTTGCTTTATTTTGTTTTATTTTATTTTTTGTGTGTGTTTTAAAACACTCTTCATACCAGATTTTCCCAAAATTCATTAGGTTCCATGGTTGATTCTCTTTTGTTGTCTAACACACTATACTCTCACTTTAGTAGGTTGCTTGAAAAGTAGCACCTTAAGTTAACTCACTGAGATATCAATTCTGCATTTAGTTATTGAATGCCTACTATATTTCTTGCCCTGCATTAGGACTGAGAATGGTATAAAGTACCATAAGACACAGCTGCTGTCCTCCAAGAAGGAGAAAAAATGGTACAACTAACATTGTAAAGGAATGTATGACTCATAGCAAATGTGAGTGCTCCTGAAAATAAATAGATAATTTAAAGAAGCAGGAGATAATTAGAATCTAGAATATTTGGGAAAGACCTGATAAAATAGGTTCGAATGTAATAGCTGATAAATATTAATTGAATGAATAAGTCAATGAGTGATTACTGGAAAATGATAAGAATTTAGAAAAGCTAAGAGGAAAAAAAAAAAAAAAAGGAATTCCTGGTAAACTTTCTATCGTGAGACTGGAATTGATTCTGCATAAAACATATTTGGGACTATAAGGAAACAAGACTGGCTGGAGGCAGAGAAGTTCTGTTTGGGGAACTAGGGGTGTTAAGAGGCTGGGCTACTGTGTTAGACAGACCCAGGTTTTATTTCCATCTTTGCCATTTACTAGCCATGTGGATTCAATGAGGATTCAGTGAGAATACAGCAAACTTGACACAGAGTCTGGCTCAACAAAATATAATGAAATTATATTTTAAAGATATATGTAAACTGAATTGTTAGGAAGCCTTGAATACCAGAAAAACGAGAATAGAATAGTAACTTGGAGGCAATCGGGAATCACTGAAGGTTTTTGACAAAGCACTACAAACAAGCAGAGAAGCAAGGTTATTCTGACTCTGAGGATCTGAGAATAGATTGAGAGAGTCAGTGGATCTTGTCTCAGGTGATAAAGGCTTTGATAAGGCGATGACAGTGTAATAGAAATGAAAATATAAATTTAGGAGACACTTTTCAGAAAAACAGTTCTTAATGGATAATTGGTTATAGGAAAGGAGGGAAAATGAGAATTCAAAGATGAGATTGAGTTTCTGTGACCTTGTAATTCACTATACTGAAGCTTTATTATGATGTTGTTCTTGGAGATCCAAGATTAGGTATCATAAAAGATTATCACTTAAATCATTAAGAACCTTGTATGTATCAAAATAAACCTATCTAATTTTAACCATGAGAGAAAATAAATGTTACCATCTAATGAAATCAAGTCATCATTTAGGCTGTTAGTATTGCTTTTTAAAGAAAGTCATCTACTATACTTCCTTCTTGGATATTTAGGAAGGATCAGTTCAGTTGACAAGATCACTTACCTTTGAAGATTTATCTCAGCTCAAGGAGTATTTAGCCAGAGAGAACAGGAGTTGCCAACTTCCTAGTGCAGGGAATATGAGTCAAAGCTTAATCAAGGGGTAACCCCTACCAAGCCTGAAAAACTTCTCAGGAAAAAGAAAAGTTTCCTTAGAGAGCCATAGGAGGGATGAGCAAATAGTTTAACTACACAAGAAAGGAAGACAGGAACAAAGATATCATAGTACTGTGGAGAAGAGCACTGGACTAGAAGGCAGAAGACCTGTGTCCCAGCTGGGCTTTGTTGAGCAAGTCACCTAACTTTCATTAGACCCCAGTGACCACATCTGTAAAATGAGAAAGTTGGAGACAACCTCTAAACCACATTTTGACTCAAATATTGTAGGATTCTAGTTCTTCAAAGCAATCGATGGACATTTTAAAAATCAGCAAAGGATGGAAAAAGGAAACATGGTCATGGTTCATGGAATGGTTTAGAATTCTGGAAATTGTGTAAAGAGAATAAGGAGAATGGTCTAGGAGATGAAAAAATCTAAAGTCAGGGATGGGGCAGAGTGCACACAGCAAATGACAGTCCAGGCAAAGCATTTTTGTGAAAGACCTAGTATTTTTTAAATTTTATTTTAGAATGATGATAATCACAACTTAAAAAGTGAATGATATCTAGAGATAACTTGAAGCACTTCACAATCTTGGTAGTTGTGACTTCACCTTGAAATAAAGCCCTCTTTTGTACAATTTGATCACAGATAATGATAACAATTGGGTGGTTTAGGGCAGGGACTTTATCCCATATAATCTCAAATAGCACATTCAAAGGTCACCACAAATAAAATAAAATTTACATTATTTAATATGATTAATTTATATTTTCTTAATACTATGTAAGGGTAAATAAAAATATCTTTTGACAGTTTTTTTTTAAATTTTTATTGATTTAACAGACAGTCCTTTAAAAAAACCCATATATCATGTGCTTGCAGAATGATCACAAATTGAGTTAATACCTTGGAAATTCTTTCTTGCCAAATCACAGTCTTCAAACCTCTTCTCTATTAAAATTCTGGAGCCACCATGGGTCATAGAAATATTTTTACTTCTCTTACCTTTAATAGGTATACTTGAAAATCGTCATTAATTAATTTTAAAATAGATTTATTAGAATTGTCAGAGAGGGTTAGATACCCTTCCTCTACCCTGGCTGGTCTAAGAATTAAATTGATATGAGACAAATTAACAGGAGAAAAATCAAACAAAAGATTAATAACATATATACATGGGAGAGACCCAGGAAAACTGACTAACTTGCCAAAATGGCCCAAACCCTCACCTTAAATACAATCTTCAGCTAAAGACAAAAGAGGATGTTGGAAGTAGTGGTTTGGGACCTCAAAGGGGGAGGAAGACAATTCACATAGAGATGGAAAAGCAAATATTTGGCAAACAAATGCTTGGGTCATGTGGAGACCGTGGTACACTGAGTGGGCTCTGATCTCTAAGGATACCCCCACCACACCTGGTCCATATTCTTTGCAGATTTCTCTGGTGATAGCTCTATTCCTATAACAGGCCCTCTATCTAAATTCTTAAGGCAGTTAGCAAGAAGGTCAAAGTTTCTTCCTGAGTCTTTTGGGCCTTGATTGTTTTCACCTTGAAATAATTCACATGCCAGATACATTTTGGGGTGGCAGATTTTGTTCCCCTACAGTCTCACCTTTGAAACTTCTAGAAGTTTCACAGTCCAGAAGTTGAATAGATATATTGCTTTATATCTCATCCAATCAGTCTCATAGCCCTGACAGTAAGTCAGTTCATTTCTGGAGGCTGTGATGCAGGTAGGCTCTCAAAGTTAGGCCTATAGGGTGCAAGCAATCAGATATTTAATAAGAGGTATTTGTGTGGGGACAAAATAAAAACAAAGGTTAATGATTGGAGCAAATTCTAAACCCGGTGTCTGAGTCCTGAGAGCTGCCAATCAAGATTCCTAGATATCAGGGTCAAAGCATCTTTTACAGTTTGAAATGTCTTCAGTGATGTCATTGGGTGTTCAGGTAAACTTTACAAGAAGCTTACACAGCAACAGTCAAGAGGTTTGTCTAAATATAGGCAATTATGGTGATCTCTCTAAAGTGTATAACAAGTTGTTCAGCTTCAGTTTGCAGGGCTTCAGGAAAAGGGCAGCTTTAGTTCTCAATGATTCCAAGTGAAAAGGAGCAGCAGAAGAAAAATTGGAAACATTAGTTTGAAGAGCTGTAGCCAAATATTTGAGGAAACTATATGAATTCAGGATCCAGTCCAGTTTGCAGGACTTGATCTATATATATAGATTATAATTTCTGCTGAAACACACATTTTTTTCTCTAAAAATTACCCTCACTTCTATCAAAGAAAACCAAATTAAGACTAATTTGTTCGCAAAATAAGTTTAGTGTCATTAAACTTGGCCTGATTATTTACCTAAGTCCAGCAAGAATAGTAATTGACCATATCATCTCTTTTAAATCTGCTTTACTGGAATTTTTCAAAGGAATCTCCAGATTGAACTTTTAAATGCCTCTCATACCATGAAACCATGCCAAGGACTTGACATCAGATTTACCTGTAATATATATAGATTTGGGTGAATTCTTCTCTTCTTGATGTCCCAAAAATATCCTGAGGTTCTTGTGCCTGCCAGGAAATGACCTTCCTTACTCACCTGGTAAGGCTGCTGGGAACCCTGTAAGAAAGGTACCAGGCTGTTTTTCCGAAGGGCTTTATGGCTTCATAAAGTCAATCTTAGTTCCTTAAAGCTGTCTGGTCATATCTGATTCTATGCATATTCTCAAAGATGACATTCCAGTCAAAGCCTTGGTAATATAACCAATGTTTCCAATTGTGTTCTAACACAAGGAGAATAGATTCTTAGTGAACATGTGTAAATAAATATATTGCCATGAAAATAAGAATACTCACTAAGAGTTTCCAAATTCTGGAGGGATCAGGTAGGAAGAAAAAGTTGTTTCAATTCTATTTACAAAGGTATAATTTACCAAATTGCTATAAGCTATCGTTAATATAAGAGGAAATATTTATTTTTATCTGGAAAGCAAAGATTAAAAAGCCAGTAATATTTCAGACAAAAAGTCATAAAAATTATAAATCATATTCATCAGTTCATTCAGTCCCATACAATTATTCTTATTGATCTTGATCTTTTATTAGCAGTTTTATGAAGCCATTAGGTTTTTCATTAGAATTCTATAATTTCTCACTAGTTTAGTGGTATGATCTGCAAGTTATCAGAAACTTATATTTGTCCAAAAATCCTTCCTATGAATCATCTTGAAGATCTTCATTTTGTAAAAGCATTTTAGTAAAACAATAACTGTCTATAAATGACAAAAGACAAATTAAAGATCTGATTGCAATGCAATTGATGAGGAAATTTGGCTATTTCTGTGACATACAACATTTTAAGATAACTAGAAAAATGATAACATACCAGGACATATCTGAATTTTAGGAATTTCATATAACTTCTAGAACGTTTATATTAATAAAATTTACCCATACAATATAACCTAAGAAGGTTTATCATTTCTCATTTGACAATGCTTCCCATGTAATTTGACATACCATGTTTGTTAGTTTAATATCTCTCTTTGAGATTTTTCAGGGGCCCTCTGAAACATCCCAAAGTTAGCTGGAGGTCAAAAGGACTTTATTTAGAATTTTGATTTAGGAAAGTTTGTCAAAGATATCAAAAGGTTTTAAAACACTTGGTCAAATAGGATTATAGGTTACTGTGAAGCAATACTTATTCACTTAATCAAAGTGACAATAAAAGATTTCAAAAGTAAATACAGAAAGTTACAACAGGTTACTTGAAAGGTAAGAAATTTTACAATCTGTTATCAAAGTAGATGAATATTCCAAGAAAACTTTGTCTTCCTAAAAGAGAGAGAAAACCAAATTATAATTTTGCACCAGCTTACTTTTAACATTAGAATTAATTCACTCAATTAAATTTATTTTAATCTTAACCAGTCCTGACCAAGTACAAAACACTTCACATGGTTTCTTTTCCACAAATCTTCTATAACTTCCTTTTTCACCTTCAGATTTTGTCCTGTGATTTCTCTTTTACTCTCTCCCTCTTTTTTTAACCCCTCTTTAGGAAAAAATTACTTTTTTCCCTTAACAAAAAGCATTTCCACTCATACCTTTTTTCTCCTTACATATGAAGATGTTTTCCTTATTAGTTTTAGTAGTTTTAATTATATAGATTAATTAGAATTTATAACCCTTAGAAACCTTAATTTCTACTGAAAACTAAGAAGTAAGCAACTGTAAACTGTTATACCAGTATTTCCTTGAGTGATAAAATAGTTCTTTTTCTCAGCTAGTTATTAACCGACTATATACAAAGTTCTGGAATTTGTTGAAAATTCTCAGTTTTCCTGCTAATCTCCTTTAGCTGCCTTTATGTGGGGATGGGGAGGGGACGGGGGGGACATCATTAAACCACAAAAGTAAAATCCCATGTGATATTTGCTCATGTCTACCTATCTCATCTTGTATGTGGGATGGACTTCCATGTACGCAAAACTTGTTACAATACTGACAATATGGCCATCATTTAAATATCAGAATGAATAATCTATACAGAGTTGGTTATTATTTATTTTTCATGAAATTACTATTTTCTTATTAGAGTGGCCCTAGAAAAACTTCTGCATATATTTACCTGCTGCTTAACAAAATTTAAATCAAATGAGTTTTCCAGTCTGGAATTTTAGTTTGATTTCAAAAGAAAGATAGAGTGAATATGTTATATGATGGAAGATTTGTTTTAATTGCCTTTTAAAAAATTACTGCACAACATTGAAAAAGACTTTTTTCTTAGAGTGTCTAATGTTTGTTTGGAAGAGAGCAAAGCTGCCAGCCATGGAATCTCTTTTTCTAAAAACAGAGCTATATTCATATTTTTTTAATCACCCACTTAGCAGGACTCAAGTTTATTCACAATCACATTCATTTAATCCAGCCTAAGGGAAAAAACTCTCCTTGTCTATGTAAGTTCGTGTGAAACAGCAAGGCTTCTCTCTAGGCCACTGAGAGTTCCATTAACCTCCTGCCAATCCTATCTGATGGGTAGACTCATACCTCTCTTCCTGACCTGTTCACCTCAAATAAGGTAGAACCTTTGTAGAAGCCAAATGCATCACATTTTCTCCATTCAGCCTGTGACTAGAGACACAAAACAAAGTGTACCAAAGCAAACCACATTATCAGAACAGTGAATGTTTTTCTGAGATCCTTAAGAATAACTTCTAAATTCTAATTCTTCCTCAATTTTTCTTGATCCAAAATAGAATATATATTTTGATTTGCATGAAACAATTCTATTAGGCATTATATTATAAAATAATTAAGAGAGTGTTTTTGTTTGTTCTTTACTGATTATTAAAGTGTCACTTTTCATTGCAGAAAATTTGGGGTGAGTGGAGAAGCATAAAGAATAATATGCAGTCCAAATCAATCATAATCCCACTACCTACAGATAGCTATTTGTTGTATTTCTTTCCAGTATTTTTCCATTAACATTTTAATATATATATACATATAAACATTTTATATTTTTTTCTCAAATTAAGATCACAACGAATATACAAATTTGTTTCTTTTTTTTCACTCAACATTAAGCATTTCCCTGGTCATTAAAATCGTGTAATGATTGTTAAACATTCAGTTATATGGATTATTGGTGCCTACCAATACTAACACCTCGAGAGCTTTGCGAAAATGTAGATACACTGTCCCCAATTCAGAAGATTCTGCTACAGCAAGTTTAGCCCTGAGCATCTGTACTTGTAATAAGTGGTTCTGACACTCAGATCAAGCTTGAAAACCACTGCTGTACACTAAAATCTACTTACTTCTCCCTTTCTGTTGGGCATATAAATTGCTTTCAGCATTTTGCTATATAAATATACTATAACATTTATTATGTTACTCTGTCAACATCACTGATTAATTTCTTAGGATTGATTCCTCAAAGGGGAATTATTATCAATAATTTTCAATATTGTCAATAATTTTCAAGGGTAAGAATTGTTTTTTAAGTTTTTGTTGTACAAAACCATATTATTTTTTTTCCTGGTTTAAATTCTATTTTCAGTGTATTAGGACAACATTAAATCCTTGACTGTATTGAACATTATCCTTACTTTTATCTTTGCCAATATGAATAGCAAAAAAATGAATTTGCATTTCTTTAATTCACATTAGTTTAATTCCAAGTAAGGTTGAATTATTTTTATATAATTTTGTACTTCTTCCTGCATAAATTATCTACCAATGTCCTTTGCAGGTCTTAAAGGATTTTCCTATGTGTTTTACACAATTGCATGTTGATTCACATAATTTTTCAGTTTTTAAAAAATATATTAAAATTTATCAGGACTACAAAAAAACTTTCTAGCATCATTCATGTAAATATTCTGGACATTTTAACACCTGATATTTAAATTTTATAGAGAGTTTAGTATGAAGAGAACACTCAAGTTAAAAGAGTACAGGCCTAAAACTAAAGAGACTTTCTCATGTGTATATAATTAATGGATCCTTTTTTATAAGGATAATAAAGCATTAGCAAAATTACACAGTAGTTTAGACAAATAAAATCCATTAGGTCCATATATTATTGATATCAGAGACAATAATGAAGTGTTCAACCTACTAAGTGAAATGTAATTGAATTTGTTTTAACCAGACTAAATATAATATTGCAAACTATTTATTCTACAAATTATATATACCCTGAATATCTTGTGTGCAAACAATGACTAAGTCTAAGGCTTGTATATCAGTCCTTTATAATAATATTCTCAAATCCAGGAAATCATAAGAATACTTTACTAAACAAACTTTTAAAAATTTATCTGTTTATATAGGTAGACATTTTATCAGATGTAAACTTTAATATCTCACCAACAGAAAAAATTATACTATAAGAATTATGCTGTAGAAGTAAATACAATGAGTGAGGCATAAAGTAAACATAAAAGCATATCTAAATCTATAGAATTTAATGATAAATTATTTATGGAAATATAGAGAGTAAGAGATAAATATCTTAGCTTAAATTAAGCATAGTTTCAACAAGAAAATCTTAATTTGCACTAATTTACCCAAAATTAATAAATGGGAAAAGTTTAGTTCTGTTAATTCCCATTCTAAAGCTTTTGTTTAGTTAACAAAAATGGGTCCCAGATGCTAGGGCAATAAAAGATGGATTTTCATAATCTCAAACTCAGTTGAATGATTTCAGGAGTAAAAACCCCTGGAATTTTTCCAGAGGTCCTGGAATTTGTCTGGGTGAGCATTTTTGTTCCAGTCCTGAATTAAGTTCCCCATCACCTCACCACTATGAAAAAAGCCATTTGGAGAGGGGTTTTTCTTACCTAGGATTCCCCTAAGTCATAAAATGAAAAGGCAAATAAGTATGTTACCTGGGTCCTATTGCAGTCTATAAAAGGTCACTGTCAACATACCTGGGCTCTCAAATGTGGTTTACACTTCCAGCAAAAAATATGATCACTTAATTGTTGTTTCTTCCTCTCCTTCCATTTTTAAATGAAAGCAATCCATTTCAATTGAGTTTATTCCATAAAAGCTGCATTTAATAGAATGAAAGGAATAATTAATGTAAAAAATAGCCCACAATATTTTTCTTCTTTCTTTTATCTGCTTGGCAGATCACTATTATGGCTTCTCTGATGCTTAATCAGGACAAGAATATCCTTATCATCAATATGAGTTTCTGACATAGATTTCAAAATCTATGTCTGAAATGTATGAAGGGGATTCCAAAGTAATAGTAAAATGTTCTGCAGCAAGGATCTGCTTTCTATGTCCCGTATTTACCTGACTCCTTATGACTTCCTTAGGCTTACTTGTAATTATTCCTTCAGGGTTCCTTTTTCTTTTTGCCTGGATAAAAAATACTTTTTAAACTAGTCTAGAAAACTGAGTAAAGTAACTTTATGTATATTTTAAAAGTCAGTTGATGATTCTTATTAATAACATGTAAAGGTGATGCATTCTATAGAATAGAACACATGTTCAAACAGTCCTTACAGGTGTGGTTTATGCTGCATTTTAAATAGCAATCTAAGGACTCCTTTAGACCTAAACTGATTACATAGAGAAATTACATCTTTAGTCAGACAATTGTAGAAAATAGCAGGCACTTTTAATAGGCAAAGAAATCTTGAAATCCTAAAGACTGTCTCTAAATGTTAATTACAAAGTGCCTTCATTTAAGAAAAGTAAATTTTACATGTGATAGTATTATGTGAATTCTATTGAAGGACCACAGGAAAATGTGGATTGTGAACTGGGCAGTGACTTATCTACGGGTCAAGTATATTATATTAACCAAATATAGATACATACACACACATATATAAGGATAGCAGTGTGAAACTGAACTGTTTTTACATGGCCTATTAGATGTTATTAGAAAGACAATGTCTTAGAATAACTTTGTAGAAAGCTTTATTCCAAACAATTTTCTCAACATAAAGCTTTTTTTCCTTATCCATTTTTTAATTTTGCTTTTTTGTTTTCTATTGTGCTGTGAAACTGTCTTTGGATATGGCTAGTAACCATGTTAAATAACCCTCTCATGAAATGATTTTAGTTTTATCAAAGGAATGGTCTAAACCAACATATAAAATAATTGGGATACCACTTTATTGGAAAAAAATCTAATAGAAATGTTTAAGACTAAAGTGGATTATAAAACTTGTTTTCTCCAAAATAGAAAAATTTAGTTGTTAGCTTCAGTTCATTGAAAGACAAATTTATTTAGCTTCTTATGGACATAAAATAAATTAAAACAACTCTTTTCTCCCAACAGCATTTTAAAAAAATAGATGGCTCTAGCTTCATTGAATATTCGTTCATCCCTAGATTTCAGTCTGGTCCTTTTGGTGATTAAACTGACAACTTGGTATTGTTCACTTCAGGAATTATATTAATTATTTTACACCACTAACATGGGACTTACTTGGAAATGTGGGGACAGCTAATTATTTAATTAGCATTTAATAAATGGTAGTCTAACTTTTAAAAAGTGTTAATCCTCTCAAAGTGTGTGGTTTACTCATGGGAAATGTTTACTCTCCAAGTGGATCAGACCATTACAACACTGGAAAATGCACATCATTTACCTGAAATATTACAAAAACATTTTAAAAGTATAAATACATTAATAGGCTGATTTGTGGTGAAACGTGACATTTTATTAATCAACTAAATGATATTTCACTTGCAAATCAATGTTCAAATGCTACTCATTAACATGAGGTTGTTTTGTTTTATGGGAGGCAAAACCCATGACACATTTTTTTAATCCTTTTAGAGAATAATTAGAATATGCTACCCTTATTCCCCTAAAGAGATAAACATGGAGGAAATCTAATCTAGTGTTTGTTTGCAAAGTCCATATCAAATGCAGCATGACTTCCTGTGGTTTAATTACATAATTTAAACAGTCAAATTGGATATATGATCCTGGTTTCTAAATAGCATCTAGTGACTTTAAGAATCAACATGAAATTCAAATATAAGCTCCCTGAGAGCTGCTACTACATTTCTTTTGACTATTCTATGACTTCCAGCCCAGGAAACTGAACCAACACAAATAATAAAAGGAATAAAAATTAAGCCATACTCTTTGTTGTCAGGAAATCAGTACACAAAAATTAGTGGCTGATTTGCTGATTTGTTTATGCAATTATGTTTTTCCTTCTGGGAATGAATTTTCATTTGTCTCTTATGGGTCGTTGACATTCTTAGAGGCAAAGGAATTCAAGACACAATTCTTTCTCAATTACTAGTAAATTCAAGTTTATTACTGTTTTGCAAAAAAAAAAAAATCCATGTAATTGGTTGATGTTGATGTCAGTTACTTGACAAGAAATGAACTGTGAAAGTGAACCACCAAATGCCACAGGTTTAATACACTTTGAAGGAAATTACAACTGCCTGGTGGAAGGGGCTGCACGATGACAAAATGAGAGGTTTATTTAGCGTCTGGGAGAAGCTTATAAAAGAGCTTAAATCCTCATTCCTTCTAACATCTTAACAGCTGTGCAGTTTCTTACAAAATATGTTTTATCGTTTCAAGAAATGCTGTTAACCTCGCAGTTTTAAAACTGAATGAACAAGGCCTCTTGGACAAATTGAAAAACAAATGGTGGTACGACAAAGGAGAATGTGGCAGCGGGGGAGGTGACTCCAAGGTTAGCCTCAATGTCACCAAAAGCGGGTAAACAGTATGTAAAGTAATAGGTGCATCTGCTGGGAGACATAATTTAGACCTACTAATACCACCGGAGTTGCTAGTCAAGTCCCTTCGCAAACTTAGTATGCAATTACTGTCAAAGCAAAAATATTTGCCAAAAATATCAATTTGGGGACACACTAACAAACCTAACTAAAATAGTCACTGAAAATCTCTGGCTCTGAAGAAGGTATGGATCAGACATAGTCCTAGGAACCTCAGTTTTGGAAAGCAGGCTTTTGAAAGAGCAATTAGCGAAGAGGAGAGAGAACAGAGAAGTTGTCTGTCTTGTTTTCCTCACCAGAGCTGCCACGGAATGTTTTTAAGTAATAACAATAATCTGACTCCACTAAATCAGGTACCTACCAGAAAGACATTTCTCCACTTAAAACTCTCAGGCTTCCATTAAATAGCAAGTTGTATAACAAATCAAAGGTAATCATGTGAACTAGACATTTTTTGTCTTCTGTAATGGATCAAACTAAAGAAAGATCGGGCTACAAAAATAAGACCAACTCAGCTTTATCTTTACTGCATCCCTGTCATATTTCCAGGTCCATAAAATAATGTTTTACTTTTATTTCTAAGCAGTGTCTAAAGAAAAAAAAAAAAGGCATACAATCAGCAGAAATTATTAACTAGTGTTCCAGAACTCTTCTTCACTGTGGATAGACGTAAAGAAAACAATCCAAAGATGGGAATATTCTGACTGAATTGTCTTTCCTTACATATCTTAAACTGGTATGTAAGAACATTGAAAAATTTTAAATATACACTCTTTCTTTTAAATTCTAGAGAATTGCCCAAAACAAGTAGTCCTGCTCATCTTCAGGTTGTTGGTTGGGCTACAAATTCTCTCACTTGCCTGGCCACCAAACCCAGAGAATTATGCTTTGTTTAAAGGGTATATCTGTCAAGGAGGCTGTGAACCTCACCCTCTTCCAATGTTGGTAACTTCCCCCTCGATCCTGATCTGAAAAGCCTTTCAAATTCAGCTCACTTGTATATTTCCATCTTATAGACAACCTTGTTGCAGGAGGAGAAAAAATAAACTTTGCAAAATGAATATTCTGGCCACAGAAAGAGGCATGAAAAAGGAGGAGACACAGAATTGTGTGGACCCAATTCTGATCATCCATCTCCTATCCTGAGGGAGAATCTGAGTCCCTGGAGAAAAAAAGCAGAGAAAAGCTAGAGAGAGTCGTCAGGGATTCTTCTGAGATGGTTCCCCTTTAAGACACCTCCATTCAAGACAGCAACCGTATGTTTTCTTCAGAAGTATTAACTCTTTTATATTTTGGAGCCCCAACTTGCCTAGAATGTTCTGATCATTTCCATAAAAATATGAATACATAAATACATACATATATACACACATAAATAGAAAATTACTCATTTACACTAATAATCTACTCCTCTATGCAAATTAGAAACGTAAGAAAATGTACTCTAATAACACCAGAGAAAACAAAACTGAAGATATTCTATTCAATTAGAAAAACTTTGTTTGCAAATTTTTATTTTTATCACAAATATAAACAAAGTGTGACATTGCTTAACAGATAAAATTTTCCACAAAAAATTAATAATGAATTCCTGTTTTAGTGTATATTAAAGACTCTTAGACTCTTTCCAAAGAAAAATAAGCAAGCAGAAGCAGAAATTTACACATAATGGAAAAATCTACATAACAAAAGTCATTTTAATTTATTTAAATAAGGGATTGGACAACTCAATTGAATTTTAATCTGTTTGCATCCAACATTGGCACATAATGGACACCAAATAAATATTTGTTGTCCAAAGAAATAAATATGAGGCTAACCTTGTAGTTTTCAAAAATCAAAATGCTTATTCCTGTACTTTCACCTGTTACTGTCACCAAACATGAACTATAAGATGATATTCTAAAATGTTATTTCATATTTTGAGTCATTTTCTAAAATGTTATAAAAATTAACATAAAATGTATGTTAATTACATATATAATTACAGTATGTTCTATTTTCCCTCAGGAATTTTGTTTTCACACTAGAAAAATATTTCTAGTAGGTTGTATATTGATATAATATTTATCACCAATAGAATAGGTAATAATAATAATACGCTACTCTGCATTTATTTTAAAAGGTGATATTTTAAATGGCCTGACCTAACTTAGAATCAAAGTAAATTACCAGGAGACAGTTGCTGCTTTTAAATTTTTATTCTGTAGCTCCTTTGGGTGACTGATTTTCTTTTTAAACTTACCTTACCCCTTCCATTTGGCCTGATCTTTATCGAAAGAAGTGAAAGGAGGAAAAGTGCTGAATTGGAGGAAGAAGCTGGCTCCTAATCCTTTGCTAAGTATAAAGCCAAAGCAGAAGAGAAAATTAAATACTGCCAGTTTATCTACAAGGCACATTGTGTGAAATGCACACTCAGTGATCTCAGCACAAGTATACTATAATCTGGTGTGATCTGATTTTGACATACAGAACCTTAGTAGGAAAAAATTAACTTTTCTAACAGTGATTCATCTGGGGAAGGGGGAAAGCATGGAAAGCTGTACCACACATGAATATGTTCCAGTGAGGGGCTAATTGACCCACCTGTCATTTACAGGATTATAACAAGGAAAGAGATCTCCAGCCTTGCATACAGCAGCACAAAGTTCTGCTTTACCTGGGCTATGCACCAGTATCTATGGGTAAAAGAAGAAATACCCACTGTTGATTGATTGATTTAATGTAATCAACAACTGAATTATTTAGAGTCACAGTGGCAGCTTCCAGTTCACAAAATAATTAGCATCCCCACTCAACTGATAGCCATTCCCAGAGCATGACCAAGGCAGCCCTAGGCCAGAGGCTCCACAGAAGAAATAAGGAAAAAGGTCTGGTATGTTAAATGAAATAAAGTGGAAAGGCATGATTTGGTAGGGGATGAATTTGTTTGAAAAATTACTCCTTTGAATGTTATTGTGCTGTGGCCTTTTTTATGGTCATAAGAAATTCATACTCATTCTTGTGAATAACAGAAATTTACTAATTGGCAATGAACCAATTTAAAAGTTTCATTGCAAAGTCTAAAACTCATATCCCCTTTGATTAATCTGATATGATTTAGTCTGAGCACAAACGATACACAGAATTTTATGCCAATTTTTATGTGAGTTGTTTAATCCAGGTTCTAGTTGGAAATTTTGGCAATACTTGTAATCATCAATGACCCATAATGCTAATAATATCTACAAAATTATTGATCTTTTCTGTTTGTTTTATACTTTATTCTCCTCGTATATATATAAAAATAGGCATACTCATGGATGTGGATATTCATATTTAAGTCATTTTGTAAATGTGGTTACCAAATAATGAGTTCTTTAGGAATTATAGTAAATCTCACAATACCCAGTTTTTAATTTGGCATTTTGAAGAATAAAGCCCATTCCTGACTTTAAAATATGTTATACTTGCAAATGGCCTTCTCCCCAGCCATGGAAACCAATGCAATAATAAAGTTATTATTATGGAAAATATGCATTCATAAGCAGGAAAAAATGTAAACAAAGACCAGTAAGGGATGCTAACCCTTGGAGAAGGACTCTCCTAGTAATGAATTTCTTGCTCAGTGCCTGACATTCCACCAGTTGACCATTAAGCTTGGTTGTTAATAAATATCTATTATTCAAAATTCCAATCTAATCTTATCCTCTAAAACCAGACTACTGGAGTGAATAGCAGAAGGGACAAAGAGGCAAGGGGAAAATTAAGCAGGTAGGATAAATGGTCCTTAAGAAGGAAGAGAGATAAGTCAAAGGCAGTCTTCATTTAATCCAGGGGTCCCCAACCCTGTCTGCAACCTCTTAGGAACCAGGCCACACAGCAGGAGGTGAGCAGTGGGCAAGTGACAAGCTTCATCTGCCACTCCCCATTGCCTGCATTACCACCTGAACCATCCCTCCCCCGACCCCTTGGAAAAATTGTCTTCCACGAAACTGGTCCCTGGTGCCAAAAAGGTTGGGGACCGCTGAAGTAATCCATATTTTTGCCTTCAGCTCTCCCATCTATAAGAAACTTTAAGGAAACTGCTTTCATTTTCCTTCTCTTTTCAGCATTAAGTCCTCCTCCTCCCCACACAACCCATGCAAGAAGTACAATATAGACTAATATAAGGTACTTTACACACGCGTTAAAAAGGCTTTGGTGAGCTAGCCTGGGGACCTAAAAACCCTTAGTATCAGTTAAACAAAAATGCTTGTTCTGGATTCAGAATAATTTAAATGTAATAATTTTACAGAGCCCCTACCCTGAGTCAGATATCCTTGTAAATATTTTACAAGGATGAATGAGATGTGGCTTCTATTCTCAAGGAGTTCACAGTTCACCAACAAACCCTCAGGTGTGGTTTTGTAACAATCAATCACTTCATAAATGGAAGTGGGGGATGTAATGTGGGGGTGGGGAGGTTATAGACAGTAAAATCTAGATTAACTGGGGCTAACCAAGGACACCAATTAACCATAATCCTCAACCCACACCCAAACTCAGTTTTTTAGTACAAAGCGTTAAATCATGCTGACATTAGGTTTTAATCCAAAAAACAATATAATATTTTAGGAATGTGACAAGTGCATATGCTTAAATTGAACAATGAACCTTGTAAGATCTTTTGACATTGATACAAAAATTAAATTGAATTCAGAAACCAGATAAACAAAAAGAAAAACATATTTTAGAAACTTTTTTCAGAACAACAGTACCAAAAAAAATGGATTTTAGTTTAACTGTTAATCAGAAAACTCAATTAACCAGAAACCCCTATTTCCTAAGTCTTCTGTTGTTAATATTTTTAATTACACAGACCATTACAAACCCTGATTCAGGTACTTCCTAGCTGACTAGATGAGTTAACCTCTCTGTGCTTTGGTTTCCTCATTTGTAAAATACAGGTGATAATAGTAACTAAACATGTAAAATACTTTTAATAGTCCCTGGTACATAGTAAGTGCTCAGTAAATGTTAGGAATCATCATCATCACCATAATTATTAATGCATTACCTAGTTGTGTAGATAGGTTTATAGAATTAATCCCTTGGTAACCAAATAAATGTATTCTGTGTTTCTCCAAATGCACTCAACATTTCCTAGAAGAAGTGAGGCATTAAGAGATACAGCCAGACAAAATGATTGGGGCAGCCTTAAAAATGTCAAGAGGAATGCAAGGAGTCTCTCTCTGAATGTAAAAGCAAAAAGAAACAAAAACCAAACAACCACAAAAACAGTAACAACAGAAGATCCTAGGCATTACTGCTTCCCATCCATCTTCTTAGGCTTTATTCTACACACACAGAGGTTAACATGGGAATGAAAGCTAGAAGAATTCTTAGATTCCTCAGAACACTGACACTGACTGACAAGTGAACCTTTCCTCTCTGAGACTCCTTGTATAATATTTAGTATTGAAGGACTCAAAGACCATAGAAAAGAAAAATGGAATTTTATAGTATGAGGAGTTTGCCTGTTTATAAAAGTCTTGGTTACCCCTAACCTATCATGTATTTGTTCTAAGAATTTATAGAATATATTATAGTTACTGCACTTTATACTTAGAGTATATTCATATGGTAGACTCAAGATAGATGAAAATTATTTCTGGTGATATTATTTAAGTTAAATACTGCAATTCAGAAGGAAAATATCAGCATGGGGTTATACTTTAAACTAATGATTTACATATTTGTCTTATAAGGACTTTCCTCTGCATGAGGTGGCCCTTTGTCAGTAACACCTGAATCACCCTCCTCTTTCAATTAGGTCTTGGATGAGAGTGGCAAAGGAGTCAATTTAATGATGGATACTGTAGCCATACACTTAAAGCACAGAGTAAAATTCTACTAACTGAATCATAATGCCTGCAAGAAATGAAACCAGGCCTATCTAGCTTCTATTTTAAGCCTGTCAACCTATAGCCACTTCCACTAATTTTGAAAGAGAAAAAAAGGAGCTTCTGGATTTTGAATGACTCCACATTTATGGTGGGAAAACTGAAAATGCTCAAGAAACCCAATCCAGGCTAATAGTTTTGGATTCACAGTAATTGCATACATTTTATTTAAAAATCGTCCCTAGCAGTATGTGCCTGTTACCTAAAGCGATGGAGCAGGCCCCAGTTTTATGTCTGATTTGAAACCTGGGCCTACAGTACAAGACATAACACCTACTGTGGCCTCTGCTCTGTCACTTTGCCATGCGATTCTAATGTAGTTTTACTTGAATAACATAAAATAACATATATAATGTTATTTATGTTATTTTCCACGTGAAGAACTCCTGTAAACCTTGCCGTTTTGAAACTCAGTGAGGCAGGCGTCTTAGACAAGCTGAAAAACAAATGGTGGTACGATAAAGGTGAATGTGGACCCAAGGACTCTGGAAGCAAGGTCAGTCGCTGCAGTTCGGGGCCTCCTCTTGTGTTCACAAAACAGTAAATGGGAGCAATTGTCAAGAGTATATGGAAACAGCAAAAACTAAATGTTTCTCTATACACTGCCTAAACTAGAAGCTAATGTCATAGATTTAAGCCAAAGGGAGTATCTTTTCAGAAAATTGCAAACTGCTCCTCAATATAAGGCTTTTAAATAAACTTAATTGTAAAAATATATAAAATAATAAAATTCCTATATTATTCTCAAATATACGTACCACTAATAAAAATAGTGCTTTTGGATTTGGTTTTTGTTTGTTTTGGAGGCAAAGACCATGAAATGTATTATTTCAAGAAGTGATGTATTCTCAAAACAGGAAATGGGGAATTGATCAGCAGTCATCTACAGAAAGAATATTTTAAATATTAAATATATTTTATTCAGAAGTTCAGTCTTTTGTCACTATTTTGCCAAGCATTCCACTTTAGTTTGAAGATGACCTGTTATATTTTTATTCTGATAAACAGAGTAAACCTTCCAATTCTGTTCTATCGAAATTATTTTAATAAATCAATGTTTATGAACAATATCTTCAGCTTCTAAGATCTCATTCATGAATTTTTTTTTAGAACAATGCAGGAACCTATAGGCCTGATCATGTTGAGTACAAATGAAAATAGTGTTACAAACAGTTATATTTTCATTTAAAGAAAAAAATGTAGTAATTTATCAGTGAATCTAAATACCTGCACAAATTAATAGGACATAATGCCTGAAAGCCATTGTTGAGGATTCTTGAAATCTTCATTTATTTTTTCCTGTATCTTCTTTTAGAAAGAAAAAAATTATTGGTTATTCTACGACATTAAATAAGTGACTTACATATATAAGAGAACCTCAGTTAATTTAAGAAAGAGACAGTAGTGTTAACTGATCTCTATTCAGGCTTCTCCCTGTGTTTTAATCACTTTTGTCTGCCTTCGAACCAGAGTGGAATGAGAAAAGCTTGGCCAAATAATGAAATAGCTATTTCAAACACTTATGTAAAGTTAGAGAAGCAAAAGTACTTAATGAGTGATTATTTTTAAAATGACCCTAAATTTTTGGTCCAATCAGTTGATGTTATGGCTAAGAGGACAGTGTACATAGTAATTTTTAAAATTAAACCTTCTCCTAATAAAACTATTTAAGCTTGCACAAAACACACTGCTGACCATGGGGCATCCTTCAGGTAGTCTACCCAAAATGCTTATTCAAATAATGTTATATAATATATATTTACAATTTATGAAAAATTATGAATTCTTGTTACAATTTTAATATCTTCCAATAATATGCTTAACTATTTCTGAATTTATTATGAAATAATATGTATTCTAAATCTCTGGAGAATAGTATGTCTAAAATATTAACTGATCAAGCATTTTTAAGTGAAATGGAATCATATTTTAAAGTCAATAAAAATAGTTGTAAATCTGTCCGTAAATAATTTAGTTCTCAACTGACCATGGAAAAATTTGTATATTTTTAAAGTATCTTTTTAAAAAGTTTCCAATGTGTTGCATATATAGTTATTCCTAAATAGTATATAATATGTTAAAGTGACACTTTCCAGGAGATTTCTTAAACAGATGTGACTAAAAGAACAAATAACATGTACCTTAGCACACTATTTGCATATATTTGGTAAAGTCATGATGAACAAAATGTGAAACTGCTAGCTTAAAGTCCCTTAGTTCTTTAAGTAGGAAGCATGAAGTTAAATTTATTCAAAAGAAATATTAAACATTAAAAATGTTTTAATGGAGGGAAAGCCAAAAGAGGTTTCCTTCGCATGTAATTGGGTTTTTAAAATGTCATTTTCAAGCTTAACAATAATAAGCCCACTTCTGCCTATGCTTATATATGGCTAAGTATAGTGGTTTTCATTGTATATTTAGCAATGATAAAATGTTATATATTTTATTGAATGTAATCACACACAATTTATTGGTAATCATCATAACTTCACTTCTGCCAAGACCTATAAGCTTTATGTTTAAATCCATAAAGCTACACCAGTGACTTATACATGTTAAATAATTTCAGGTTAAATTAAGCATTTACTTTAATTAGCTGTTTGGATTTCATGTGTTCTTCCATCTTCTGGATGTGACTTTCCACAGTTAACTCAAGTGTCTTTATCCCCCCTAGGACAAGACGAGTGCCTTGAGCCTGAGCAACGTAGCAGGCGTCTTCTACATTCTGGTTGGCGGCTTGGGCTTGGCAATGCTGGTGGCTTTGATAGAGTTCTGTTACAAGTCCAGGGCAGAAGCGAAGAGAATGAAGGTGGCAAAGAGTGCACAGACTTTTAACCCAACTTCCTCGCAGAATACCCAGAATTTAGCAACCTATAGAGAAGGTTACAACGTATATGGAACCGAAAGTATTAAAATTTAGGGGTAGGACTTAGGGCCTACTACAGTGAGTGGGTGATGCATTCTGTAAATGCAGTGTTGTGACCTGTCTGTGGTGGTATTGCTTGCTTCTAATTTAGAGCTTTACATTTTTGAAAACTTCAGTGCACTGTTCAGTTTTCTCTGGCTGCAGATGTACTGTTCGAAACTTTATGTTGCCAATAGATATCTGCATTGAAAGGGTTCAAAAGACAAAAACAAACTTCCAGAATTGCTCTGTAAAATGTTTTAAACAGTATATTCTACCTGAAAATTGGGAGAAATTTGAAATTAGATCTGGGTTTCCTTGTACACAGAACAGGCTAATCTTCTCTGGAACAAACTAATTTTAAGGTAAATGCTAACAAAATAAGCATAAAACCTGTTTCAAATTATCAAAGCCTAGACAGTTGCCTATTTTTAATAAGGTTGTGCTGTTTTCTGAGAAAATATATGTAAAATCTCCAAGACACATAGTAAGCACTCAATGAATTTTAGCTCCTATTCTAATTTGTTTTATATACATTAGCCATCTTTCTGTATTTTTAAAGAGTGAAACCCTGCTGTTTGTTCATCTGGCAGTAGTCCTTGAGTCAGACCTTTAGGCAGGAGTGATCATCAGAATATTGACTACAATTCACATTTATTAGATGAAATTCAACTTTTATTTTCACAGTATCACTAAGGTGAACAGGCATTTTAGGCAATTTCTCCATCAAAGATGTCAGCAATATATGTTCATTAGGAAAGACACAGTAAAAATAAAAATTGCAGTGAGTATTTATTGACTTTTGTTTTCATTTCAATTGCTTTTAAGTAAGCCAGATCAGTCCCACTTACATCCTCTCATCATGTGACAATAAAAAATTATAAGCATTCAGTGAAATATAGGATGGAGGTCATTTTTTTTAAGACTCTAAATGTCTAGTACTTTTTCCCTCTGATAATAGAAAATGGTTTTAAAATAAGATCTGGAAGCATTTGTTGTTGCTTTCCTTAAAGTCAGGTCTCTAAAACCCATTTTCTGAAATTATATATAATGGCCATTCTATTACAATGATAAATGAAACTTTGAACTCCCAAGAGACACTTAGTGCTTGATGTACCCTAGAGTCAAACCCAATATAATTTTTATAAGAATAAGATGTATACCTGAGGTTATGCCAGGTAAACATGCTTGATTTTGATATTTATTTATAAAAAAAACTATTGAGGGAGTTCCCTGGTGGCCTAGTGGTTAGGATTCCGGGCCCAGGTTCAGTCCCTGGTCAGGGAACTGAGATCTCACAAGCCTGGTGGCATGGCCAAAAAAAAAAGCTATTGAAATACTTGTTAGTATCTTAAAGCAAAGAGCAAAAGCCATCCCTTTTTAACCAAGATCTAATTGCTTTTATCCATAATCTAGAAATCAGTGACTGAGTACAACTGTACATAGATAAGCCCAAAGTGGTTCTTTCCAAATTTTGTGAAAAAGAATTGAGAACAAAATCCTCAATTCACTCAGATCAGAATGTTTAGAGTATGTCTTCTAATAGCAGAACAACAAATTATGATGATGTCAAGGTTTCTTAGCCATTATAGTAATGCTTTCAACTTAATATTTACAGAATTGTGGAGAGATTTTTCCCAAACTGCGAAAAACAATATCTGAGAAGTTTTCAGAGCCAATTATTTGGACTTCATTCTGTGATGAATTTCATAAGATATCGTTTAAAAGTTTTCTTTAGCATAGCAAATGCATTCTAGAAAAATTCTAGAAATACTCATGGATTCTAGTTCAATACGAAGTTCTGGGAAATTGCTAGAAAGAGATATGAATTCCCAGGTTATGTACATAAAATTCACATGTAATAAATGTTTTTGGAGTCAGAACCTAGTACTGCAGTTCATCACATGAATTGCCTTTAGAGCTGAACTTTTAAGACAATAAATTTCAAAAAAATAAAGCATTCATATCCATATGACTTTTTAAAAGACTTAATGGCATTCAGAGCAAATGAAATGATCTGATTCTGTAGAGAAGACTTGAGAGCAAGCATTTTCCATTGTACTCCCATATTAAATGGCTTTTTCCTTTCAAAAATTCTATTGACCATAATTATGAAAATGACTGATAATTTAGATAATATTGTACCAGAATTTCAAAAACAAAACCTGAATGTCTACTTTAAAAGTGATCATCCCTCAAGGGGACCCATAATTAAGGTCACAGCCATTGGCCATAACATCCAACCAGAACCAGAACCAGACTATATGGTAAATTTATAAGAAAGTTTTCCAGTTTGAGTAGTCTCAACAGGGTCACACAAAGATGAATAGAAATGGCATTTTATGTAAGAAGCAGGAGATATAAGTATAGGAAATAAGAATGCAGAGAACTAAGAATACTAAGATTTAAAGAGAGAATAAGCAGTTGTCAAAGACTTATTAACACTCAGTTGCATTAATCTGTAGAGAAGGAGAGATTACTTGAGGGTACATGGAATACTCCCTGTTTTGATATTTTCTTTTCCTCATAAAGGCAATCAAGAAAATAAAGGGAAAAAAATAGATTTTATGGCAAAAGCTTTCTGAAAAAATCACAATGCTCTTAATTAATTATATTTTAATATTTCCTCTTCAAAAAAACTTTAAACTAATAGATTTTTTAAAATAATTATTTTACTTAATATTAAATGTTGAAAGGGAATCTGAAGAAACAAATTCAGACTGTCGTCTTGGTTTGTTTTAATTTAGTGATGAGTAATTTCTGTAGAGGTTGTCTCCTGACTCCTGATTATAAAGATAAGTAAAATTTAATTTTTGAGACTGTTCACTAAAGGTGAACTATAATAATGACCTCGGTGTTTATCATACATACATCAGTAGCAAGTTGACTTCAACTTTCTGAAGTTATCAGGGTAACTGATCTCAAAACCTTCTCATTATAACAGTTTCTAATCCAGTTTTTATTTCATATTTAATACATCATTATTCTAATATTTAAGTTACAGGGCAGAATAAATATAGGGATGGAATTTCCTAAAGAATTAGATAAACTTAAATTCACAACAGGGAATTAAGACACAATATGAGTTATGAGAAAGTTATGATAAGGCACAACAAACTAAGGGAATATCTCCTTTACCTTATTTCTTCTTGAGTTAACATTAAATTTCAGCTACTAGAAAGAATTTAAAGGCAATGAATGAACAGCAAGTAGATTTTCATAATAACACTGCCTGTTTCTCCTCAGTGTAGTATTATTACCTGCTACCTAATATGACAGAACAAGAATATAATGAGGATTTCAGAGACCTGACCCCATAACATCAATCCGGGAACTTCCCCAGTGATGACCGTTCAATGAGGCATTGAAACATGCCCCCTTTCAGTGCACTTCCCTTTAAGCACTTAAAGCTTTTTAAAATATGAGCTTTAACTTCCATAGTGGGCATAGAATGAACATTATGTCACTAATTGTCCTATTCTGGGTCAATATCTATAGCTGCTGTGAATGAATGAAAGTATCTGTGGATAGATCTGTGTTCTGAAAACAGGAAGATCTGTCGTAAATAGTCTATATATATATAGTTTGGTTAGACAATTCATCACAATATTAAGAGTACAATCATTTAACTGTTAAGACATTTTATAACAAGAAAAAAAGATCCAAATAAAGAATGTTGTCAAACCTAAAGAAGCGTTTAAGTTGGACTAGAAATACCAGGGTGTAGAGTGCAGCAAGTTAAAAGATGTGTCCTGCCTCGATTTGCCAAACAAAATCTTGTTTTATGATTTTAGAATTAGTTCTTAAACAGATAGGACCACAAACTCTAGAGTGATTTATTCTTCCAGGTAGTTGAACTTTTCTTTCCTGTGATAAGCAGTTTTCATATGACCAGAAGAATATGAAAAAAATGCAGATGTCTAATTATTGATATTTTGGTGTTTGTTGTGTCATATTTTGTTGAAAAGACAGAAATATTGTAACACTCCACATTCTTTCTGTTTCCTTTCCATGCAACCCAGCTGACCTTTTCTGAAGCCATAAGAAACAAAGCCAGATTATCCATCACTGGGAGTGTAGGTGAAAATGGCCGCGTCTTGACACCCGACTGCCCAAAGGCTGTACACACTGGAACTGCAATTAGACAAAGTTCGGGATTGGCTGTCATTGCATCAGACCTACCATGAAAACCAAAAAAATAATTGAGTGCCTTAATTAAACTGTGTTGGTGACTGATGGAAACGCAGCCCTGAGGGACACGCTAAGTGCAGGTCTTCGCAAACCAATCCTTTGGCTGAGAGTGGGAAGTACGTCCTAAGGCGCCGAACATCAGCAGCAGCAACATGTGCATGAGCTCAGCTCGGAAACCCAAACTCAGATTTTATATCAGGAAAACTCAAAATTTAGAATTTTTTTCGGGGAGTGGGTGGGGGGAGCTGGGATGGGTGTATCAACAGCAACAGATTTCACTTGAGTGGACCTTAAAACTTTAAATCAGACATGCGAGTTAGCACATTAAACTGTGAAGTTCTTGCTCAGAAAGGCCTCAGTCTTCACTCCAAGGGATAAAATAGTTACAGAAGTCAATGAATATGCTAACCTGTGTCTCCAGAACACCCGTATATTCAATGGAAGACTATCCAGCCAAGAAAACAAAATCACTAAACTCTGATAAGAAAATAATAAACAAACATGTAAATCCTGTGAAAAAAATTTAAAGGAAGTATTTACACTTACTTTGGAGAAAACAAATACTGAAACATGCTTGCTTTTTAACTGACGTAAATTCGGTAGAGGACAACACAATTCTTTTTTCTAACCATCTTAGGGAACAATACATTGCAATAATTGAAATAAATGCCATCACTGTAAGAAACTTTAGAGACTTTTTTAAAATAAAAGTTGTTGGTCATCTTCTTGTTTGCTGTAACCTTCACTCTGTCACATGAGTCAGTGTCCACAGATTACATTTGTCTCACTACCAGGAACAAAAACAAAATGAAGACAACATTAACGTAAAATCATCAGTCCACAATGTAGACTCAGAAGAGACTACGGGTCACTTATGTTATCTATATTATTTGTAATCTTGTTCTGTGTACAAAATTGTGGTTTTTGTACCCACCAAAAAGAATAAACAACAGACATTCTTAAAATATTTACAGAGCTTAAAGTTTTTTCTTATCATTATAAAAGTTATTTGAGAAATTGTAAGACTATAGGTGGGATTGTAGAAGTAAACTGTGGGCCATATTTAAAAATGTAGCAAGCCCGTATTATTTTTGCATAGTGAGCTACTCTTTTTAACAGATCTTTGCTTCATTAGCAGTTAAATTGTCAAAGATGGAGTGTTTAAATTGGGGAATGAATCATTGTCATAACAGCAACATACCCGGTAATTATGTACTGAAATTTTACTTGCCTGTATTTTGCTGCATAAAATAATGTGTCTCTTGGGCTTCTCTCCCCATTCCCATTGTTCCATTTAAATCATTTGAAGCCACTAATAATATTTTGTGGTAGACAACAAGAATTAGTCTGAAGAATTAGTATGAAGAATTAGTCTTTGCTGGAAATTATACATGTTTATTTACAAAAATCACCTTAGTTACGTAGGGATTAAATTAACTTGGTTCAAAAGGAGGTTTAGATCATTTGAAATAATAAGCACCATAACACAGATAAACATCACAATACTTAGAGATCTGGGTAGAAAGCACAAGACAGGATGATTTTAGAAGTCTGGCCTTGAAGGATGAGTTGAGTTTTCATAGGTGGAGTTTTTGTAGGTGTTAAAAACCTTATAGGTGAGCAGTGACCCAAAGTTTGGTTTGTCAGTGGATTGTTTAAGGAGTATATGCAATTGGATGAGCTGGAGAGAAATGGGTGTGATATCATGGAAGATAAAATTGGAAAAGGTGAAAGACTGATCACCTTGCTTCAACTCTCAAGATTCTCATCGCCCATTCAATTTCTGTACTGCAGTAAGAGCAATCTTAAAAAGTGCAAATCTGATAGCTTACACACACACACACACAAACACACACACAGAGTTCCCTCAGGAAAAATTGCAAGCTCTTGAGCAAAGCAAATGAATTACTTTATAATCTGGCCCTTACTTATTTCTTCCATGAATTCTCTCCCCCCTACCCAACTTCTGCTGCCTATAAATGAACCTCAAAAGCAGGGACACTGCATTTACTATTTCCTCAATCTATAACACTTCCCTATTTCCTCTTTACCTGACTAACTGGTACTCATCCTTCAGTACTCAAATCATATTTTACCTGCCCCAGGAAGATTTCCATGACTATCTACCAGCCCCTGCCCATGAGACTGAGTTAGGTGTCCTTTTGATGTTTTGTCCCCATCACAGCACTTACCATACTGCATTGTAATTGCCTGTGTACTTGTCTGTTTAACTACTAGACTGTAAGCTCTTTGAGGGCAGGGACTGTCTATCTTGTTCACAGTTGTATCCCCAGCACCCAGCACAGTGCCTGGCATATTGTAGGTGCTTAATAAATATTTGTTGAATGAATGAATGAATTGAATTGAATTGAATTAATTTAATAGAAGCAAGAAAAGACAACATCATTCATTATTAACAGTCTTTTCCTCATTAACAGTGTGTGTTAAGTATATAGTGAGTCAAAGTGAAGAGCGAAAGTTGGCTGATTTCATGGCATTGTCTACAGCACTAAAAAAAAAAATATGATCTGATTAATTTTCTGATCAGATAAGAAGGTATTCCATGTAATTGTATCTAGCTGTGAAGTAATTTGTTTAGCTAGAGAAACTGTCATTAGGTAATTAAGGTTTTAGCCATGCTTCTAAAAATAGCTTTCATTTAAGTCACAGAGTGGATTAGTGATGTAAATTTAAGAAGTTATATTTCTTATAGTTTTATTTCTATATTAGTAATACTATTATATGTTTAAATTTCTGTGTTCCTTATAGAATAATTTTGCCAAAAACAAAATTTTAAATTTGACTTTAGTAAAAAGTGGTATCTATCTAGACTCTAATCTGAAGAAATGCTATAAAGCTAGGAAATGTGATTTTAAAACATGTATGTCTAAGTTAAAAACATTTAAGCTAAAAACCTTAGTTCCATAACGTAAAGAACTCAATTATCAAGCAGGCATGATTAACACCTAGGGCAGAATTTCCTGAACATTTTAGGAAAAGCCAATTTTGAAACTACGTGAGCTGGTACATGATGACCACATTTGAAAGACATAAAGAGCCCTCAGGAGAACCACTTTGCTACACTCAATTCAATAGCTACTAATTGAAAATGCCGCACTGTTACTACACTTGTTTCAGGCTTGCTTCAGGTTGCTCCCTGGTCTCCCACCGATCAACTGTCAACTCATGCCATTTCCCTAAGGCATAGCACATAGTGGGTGTTCAATATATTTGTCAGTGCATAAACACAACTTTATATAGTCAGTATCAGTGAAAAAAATGGTCTAATAGTTTTCCCAGAAAATAGACTATCCCAATTTGCAAAATCAATAAAGTGTTAATAAGAATAAGAACTAAATGAAAAGTAACATGTAGGAGAGTTTCTGAAAAGACAAATTGAAATTGCACAGATTCATTTGCCTTATATTTATCAATATGATGCTGCATGAAAAGTGTGCTTTTTCATGCACATTCATAAACAGTTTTTAATTTCAGATAGTCCAGCAGGCTAGAGTACTTAGCATTTGTAAAACCAAATGCAAACGTAATCAGTAGTATGTTTATATATTTTCTAAACAGCTAGTACCAGTAATATTTTCAAAAGAGAGCTGTTCTTTAAGAAAAGATTTTGATAAATTATGAAGAGCAAGAGATGAGATTTGGAAATTGTATCTCAAAAAACAACAGAGAACTAAATTACTTTCCATGAAATAAGAAAAACCTGTTTATTTATCTTGCTTTGATTTTATTTTCTTTGGGTGAAAAAGTGGACGAAGAATGAGGAAAAATAAAAGATAAGGGAAAAAAGAGACATTAAGGGAGCAGAAATTGGGTAAAAGGCCAATAGGATTGGGTGGCCAAAAGAGCTTACGGGAACAGGAATGTTTGGCATATGATTTTTCCATTGTAAGTATGCAATGTTTGATGTATTCCTTTTCCCATGACCTGCAGATTAAAATTTCCTACATGCCACAGACTGGTATTTGTGGTTGGATTAAAGGAGGGAGTCAAGGAGAAAATTCTAAATCCCATGTTTGGGTTGATGCCAGAAATAACCCTAATAATATGTCTCTTTCCCACAAAAATGTACAGAAATCTAGATTGAGACTTGTCCTTCCACATGGCAAAGAATGAAGGTTCATTTTATTTTTTTCTGGATCTGAAGAAGATGGCAGGTTAAGAAGACCTCCAGAATACATAAACTGTTTTTTAGCCACTTGTGCTGACTGCAAAGTGTCATGAACAACAAAATAAAGCATAAAACATAGGTCATTATTTAATTATATAATAAGATCATTAAGTAAATAATCTGTTAAATTATAATGTCTAATTCATGGCTTGAATGAAGTTATTTATGAGATTTGTAATCCTGTAATCCCAAACACAAAGAGAATCTGCTTAAGTAGGAGATTATTATAACTTCCCCCTCAGAGTTCGTACATTTGACCAACACTTCTAAAGTTCCTAAACATTTAGTAATGGCTGAAAACTGTCTTTAGCAATCAGTATTCCAATATATGATTGAATGAGCTGATTGACTAAATGAATAAAGGAACTAATGAGTGAAAACCAACTAAAGACGTTCATGATCATTGCCTGTATAGAAATTTCTGCCAGCTCCCTGAGCTAATTTTCTGCATAAATGTGAATGCTTTCAACATTTTCTAACAAAGAAGGTATCTGAAACAATTTAGGCCATATTTGTATCCATCTAGAGACTGACCTTAGTCACTGAAAACTGGTGCAGTTTAAAACTTCTAAAATGTGGGAGTTGATTAATTCTACCTGCCTGAGACTTTCTCAGAGCCATACTTTCCAACAATATTCTGTTTATAACTCTAAACACAATCAAAGTCTATTAGCATCATGAATCTTCTAAGACCACCATCAGAGCAGGTCAGAGCTTCCAGATCTTTGGACCTCAGACCTGTACAGGAAATTCTGATACTTTGACTTGAGTTTCACTTGAAACTTTCAACCGATTAGGCCTACCTCCATGTCATCCTTGGTCACAGCCACACTTTGAAATTATCCCAATAATCTCTCTCTCTCATCCCACATTCTCCTCCCAACATTCTTCTGCACTTCTCATCTTTCTCCCCATTCATCTTCTCACTGCTTCCCTCTCTCCCTGACTTTGCCACCATTCTTCCTAGTGTCTTCATTATAAAGTTAGGAAACTCCTGATAGCCTCAGTCTCTCCCCAGAGCACTGTCCAATCTCCTAACAATATCACTCCACATACAGTAGTGGAATTTAGAAGGAAAAGGAATGGCAATCCTTACAATTATACATCTTCTCCCATGCATTAAAAAACCTCTCCTCTTTGAAGTGTATGTCATGTAAGCACACTGTCAAATGGACTGCCTACTTGTCCATTTTGTCTGCTGACTTCTCTGTCATTGCCTCACATTCATCAAGGACTATGGCATGTGGCTTATTCATTCTTTCCAAGTTCTCTTATCATATTGAACAACTTCAAGGTCAATGTAGGTGCTTCATGTAAGCCCTAACCTTGCAGTTCTTTTACTCTATGTTATTTAAGTCACCCATACCAATAGACATGTAGCAGACCTTATGATCATTTATCTTCTTATCTTCCTCCAGATGATAACTCAGTTCTCACCTTCCTTTCATACCCTAGTCACTGAAAAGAGTGGCCGTTTATCCCTTATTTAACCCCTCTATTTGGCTCCATCACTTTACCAAAATGTCCATCCCAAGGTCACAAGTAAACATCCTATAGCTGTATTAACTAAAAATTTTTAATGTGGATCTAAACCAATTGATCTCTTTACTTTTCAGTTTTCCCCCTAATCTCCCGTTTATTCCTTCTCAGTCTATTTTATGTTCATAATTCCCTCCAACCAAACCTTACCTGTTGATATACCCAGGGTTGTATCCTCTTCCCCTTTCTCTTCTCAGGACATAAACCACCTTGTTGATCTCACCATCATTAAGATATCTACAATCACCTATACATTATTAGCTCAGAAATCTTTATCTTCCATTCTAGTCTCACATATCCAGTTTTCTAGTGGTTATCTCTTTTTGACTTAATTACAACTTGTCAAAGTTTCACTATACATTCCTACCTCCTTTTATATTCCCTGTCTCAATGAGTGGCACTAACATTTACCTAATCTCCCAAATTAGAAACATGAGAATCATTCCAGAACCACTTTTCTTCATCATTCTCACATATAATTAATCAACATCTTAAATTTCTTGTATGTCCTAAATATCTCCTTATTCTGTCCCATGCTCTTCATCCATACAATGACTGACTTAATCAAGGACTCAATCTCTCACTGTAACTACTACAGTTGTATCCTAATAGGTTTCCTTGCTTCTTTTCTCACTTATATCCCCCTCTAGTCCATTTCTACATGGCTGCCAGAGAGATTTTTCTAAAATACAAATATGATCCTGTCACCTTCCTGATTAAAATAACTCAACATCCATTATATGAGGCCTATCAACATCTCCAGTATGTTCCCTCACCCACTTTTCATTCCATTAATGCCAAATTACTATCACAGCTCTAGTTTTCAGAATGCTTCATGTTCTTTCCCTTCTAAGTCTTGCCAAATATTACCTCTACCTGAAATGTGTCTGTTTCAAAAACAATTCCTATCTATAACCAACAGAACCACTTTTGTCCAGTTAAGCAAAAAGTGAATTTATTAATGAATACTAGAGAATTCACAGACTCTCTGGAAAACACAGAGAGTCAGACATGAAGGCAAAGCAGCCAAGAACAATGCCTAAGTTATATCACTGATCTGTCCCTAACTACCAGTGGACACATATATCAGAGCAAGGACACTGAACAAGGGGCACTGCTGTTAGGACTTCTGTTTTCTACTGCCTCTGAAGGTGGGGTGCCTCCCAGCATACTCTGTCACCTTCTCAGGAAATGAGCTCCATGCATGGCCTCTTTCCAATCAAAACTGCAGGCATGAATTCTAACTGGTGGTTTTAGATGATAACTCAGTTCTCTCCTTCCTTTTGCACAAGGGAGACAGGGAAACCAAATACTGGCTTCCACTTTAGGGAAGCATACTGTGGAAAATAAATGTAAGAAGATATTCAAAAGAAGCTGAGTGGGCACAAAGTGTGGCATATATCATGTGTCCCTTTGTGCCCAATTCCTACTCATCCAACAAGAAGCATTCTGGAAATCATATCTTTGGGTAGACATTCCTGATTCTCTCAGTTTGGAGATCCCTCTTTTTTGTTTCTCTATGTACTGTGTGTGCCTCTATAACAGCATTTATACCACTGTTACATGGTTATTTTTATAAACTTCTTCACTTTATCTTTCTAGACTCTTTGGTTCCAGAGGCAACAATGAGTACCGGAATTAGCTTTAGAGTCAGACAGAACTAAGTATAAATCCTTGTTTTGGGCATTTACTCTCTAACCTCTGGAAAAAAGCCAGTTGTTTCATATGTAAGATAGAAACAAGAATACCTAGCATTTGATGTTGCTGTAGAGAATGAATGTTCATAAATTGCTTATCACAGCATCTATTAACAGGATCTCAATAAACAAAACTATATTTATTTTATCTCTATATCCTTGGACTTCTGCTTCTACCTAGGATAGAAAGCTGCAAAAATGTCACTTTCACCCTAACAAGAAAAAGCCAAATAATCAAAAAAATAAAATTATAACTTTTTTTGTGCAAGTCAGAGAACTTCTCAAGGCATCCAAGTAAACTGAATTTGGAAAAAGGACAAATCCCTTCAGGGAGTGATGGGATACAGAAACAGTTTCACACTTAGTACAGCAGAGAGGAGGTAACACTGTTCTTACCACCACAAGTGGGTAAGAAGAATTCAGTTTAAATGTCAAGACATTCTTAAAGGCCAAGTGTTGGCTAGTATGTCAGTTTGAAATAGCTGAGGACCCTGAACCATGAGAATTCAAACTTACTTGCAATCTCTTTCTCATGACCCTTCACTGAGTGCTCAGAAGAAAGATTGGGGCCAGGGTGGGAGACTCCTTTGGTGGAGCAGGTATGCATGAGGTGAATAACACCTACTGCGGGACACTTAACATGTCCCACATGACTTCCCAGACCCTTTTGTTCTACAAATCAAAAGTCTCAAGCTACTGGAAGAGGAGCAGCAAATCCTTTTGTCTCCATCAAACAAAGAATTATTGCTTTTGGAGAAATAACTGAATAACTGAACTAACTGAAGCCCCCCTGAGGAGGCATAGGAAACTGTCATGGGCCCAAGATTCTACACCAACACTCTGCAGACATCTACTGCTACTGGCAAGAGGCAGGAATTTCTCACCCAAAATAGACTGCAGCTTTGATTCTAAGAGATGGAAGGGTAGGGATACTGAGAAAGTCTCACTCTCAATGCCAAAGTAAAAACTGCCTGCCTATGACTGATGCTAGACAAGCATAACAGAAACTCCTAGTTTGCTCCCATGACAAGCCTAGTACTGATTAACAAGCAACAGCTGTCTGCTACTGAGCGGAGGGATAAGAATGTGGAGAGAGGTCTCTACAGTGGTAAAAGTGTGAAGGAATGGCTGCAAGCTTATGGGAGGAACAGGAACACTGAGAAAAACCCTCTTGCACCTCAGTCTCCACATTAAGCATAGGGTAACAGCAGCCCACAACTAGACGACTTTGAAACCTATGGTATACTGAAGGTAATGCTAAAGACAACAAAATCCAGCACAACTCCTTACTAGATTTACTCAACACCCCCAAAACAAAGTCCTGAACAAAACAAAGAAGTGCCATTTACACATGTAAATACTACTCACTTCAGTCTCTCCTGTTCTTCTGCCTACAGCTTCCAGTATTTAATCAAAAATTACAAGGCACACACACACAAAAAGCCCATCATCAAGAAATAAACTAATAAACAGAAACATACCCAGCTGCTGGAACTATAACACAGGGTCTTTAAATAAATGAATTAGGTAAAATTCTAAGATGGCCCCTAATGAGGCAAGCTCTTGTATAATCTCTTCTTAAGTGCTGGCCTTTGAATATGATACATTATATGGGAAAATGGATTTTTTTCAGGTGTCATTAAGGTCCCTAACCAGTTGATTTCATCAAAAGGGAGTTTATTATGGGTGGGCCTGACCTAATAAAGTGAGTTCTTAAAAGGAGGTCTAGAGGTAAAAAAGAAGAAAGAGAGATGCACTGCTGCTGGCCTGAAAGAATGCCATCTTGTGAACAGCCATATGGCAAGGAAATGAAGGGGCTTAAAATACACAAAAATGTAAATTTAATGACAATAATGACAAAGGAAGGGAGGGCAAAATTGAAAGTATGCTATGTGAAGTTTCTTACACTGCACATGAAATACTATAATAGTATTTGAATGTAGATTTGATAAATTGAAGGCATATATTGTAAATCCTAGGTGAAACACTATGAGAAAAATTTACTTTTTTAAAAAATGTATAACTAATAAGCCATTACTGGAGCTGAAATTAAATTATAAAATATAATACAACAGAAGGTAGGAAAGGAAAATAAAAAGGAACAAAGAACCAATCAACAAATAGAAAACAGCTAGCAAGATGATAAATTTAAATATGACCATGCTGATATTTATAGCCAATGTGAATGGTCTAAATACATCCATTAAAGGTAGAGAGAGATTGAGGATCAGAGGAAAAAGCAATACTCAGCATTATACTATCTATACACCGCTATATACAAGAAAACCACTTAAAATATAACCATAACCACAAATACAGTAATTGACACATTAAAAATGCTGATTCAAATTACTGAGTGAATGAATGGAATTTATAATTACCAGAAAAGTATAGCTTATGAAAAATAAATTAAAATGGAGAGTGAGTACAGAATCAGATCAACATCATGGACATGTACATATCTAAAAAAGTTTGCCTAAAATTTAAGGTGGTTCACAAACACCCCTTGAAATCTATCCACATAAGCCCTTAGCTTTCCATGGATTTACAAGCTCATCAACAGTAATTTCAAAGTATACTTCTTAGTTACAATAAATGAGATAAAGAACAAAGGCTCTCAATTCATTCATATAGTTTACTCCCTGTACTTGTGCTATGGATCAAAAATTCTAAGACTCTGTGATTCTCTGTTATACAATAAACAGTAGAAAAATTATTTAAGCCTAATTTTTTATGTTTTAACTTTTTTTAAAAAATTGAGGTATAGTTAATATACAATACTGCATAAGTTTCAAGTGTACAACAAAGTGATTCACAATTTTTAAAAATTGTATTCCATAGTTCGTATAAACTGTTGGCTATATTCCTGTGATATACAATATATCCTTCTGTTCTTTTTGATGACAGCCATTCTAACAGATATGAGGTGATAGCTTATCATGGTTTTTATTTGCATTTCTCTGATGATTGATGATGTTGAGGATCTTTTCATGTGCCTTTTGGCCGTCTGTGTGTCTTCTTTGGAAAAATGTCTACTCAGGTCTTCTACCCATCTTGTAATCAGGTTGTTTGGGGGTTTTTGATGTTGACTTTAAGACCTTTTATATATTTTGGATATTAACCTCTTATTGGTCATTTCATTTGCAAATATTTTCTCCCATTCAGTAGGGTGTCTTTTTGTTTTGTCAATGGTTTCCTTTGCTGTGCAACAACTTTTAAGTTTCATAAGGTCCCATTTGTTTATTTTTGTTTTTATTTCCTTTGCTTTAGGGGACAGATCCAAAAAAAATATTACTACAATTTATGTCAAAGACCATTCTGCCTATGATTTCTTCTAGGAATTTTATGTTTTCTGATCTTACACTTAGGTCATTAATCCATTTTCAGTTTATTTTTATGTATGGTACTAGAGAATGTTCTAATTTCATTATGTTACATGTAGCTGTCCAGTTTTCCCAGTACCACTTATTGAAGAGACTGTCTTTCTCCATTGTATATTCTTGCCTCCATTGTCATAGATTAATTGACCATAACTGTGTGGGTTTATTTCTGGGCTTTCTATCTTGTTCCATTGATCTTTGTGTCTTTCTTTGTGCCAGTACCATACTATCTTGATTACTGTAGCTTTGTTGTTTAATCTGAAGTCAGGGAGCATGATTCCTTCACCTCTGTTGTTCTTTCTCAAGATTGTTTTGGCTATCCGGGGTCTTTTGTGTTTCCACACAAATTTCAAAATTATTTGTTCTAGTTCTGTGAAAAATGCCATTGGTAACTTGATTGGGATTGCATTGAATCTGTAGATTGCCTTGGGTAGTATGGCTATTTTAACAATATTTATTCTTTCAACCCATGAACATATCTCCAATTTCTTCCATCAGTGTCTTATAGTTTTCAGAATACAGGTCTTCTACCTCCTGAGGCAAGTTTATTTCTAGGAATTTTATGCTGCTTGATGTGATTGTAAATGGGATTGTTTCCTTAATTTCTCTTTCTGAGAGTTTGTTATTAGCATATAGAAATGCAACAGATTTCTGTATATTAATTTTGTGTCCTGCAACTTTACTGATTTCATTGATGAGCTCTAATAGTTTCCTGATGGTGTCTTCAGGATTTTCTATGTATAGAATCATGTCATATGCAAAGAGTGACAGTTTCATATCTTTCTTTTTAATTTGAATTTTTTTAATATCTTTTTCTTGTCTGATTGCTATGGCTAAGACTCCCAAATCTATATTCAGTAAAAGTGTCAAGTGGGCATCCTTGTCTTGTTCCTGATCTTAGAGGAAATCCTTTCAGTTTTTACCCATTGAGTATGATATTAGTTGTGAGCTTGTCATATATGACCTTTATTATGTTGAGGTATGTTCCCTCTATGCCCACTTTCTGGAGAGTTTTTAATCATAAACGGATGTTGAATTTTGTCAAAAGCTTTTTCTGAATCTCTTGATATGATCATATGGTTTTTATTCTTCAATTTCTTAATGTGGTGTGTCACATTGATTTGCAGATATTAAGTCATTCTTGCATCTCTGGGTTAAATCTCCCTTAAGCATGGTGTATGATCCTTTAAATGTATTGTTGGATTCTGTTTGCTATATTTTGTTGAGGATTTTTGCATCTATGTTCATCAGTGAATTAGCCTGTAATTTTCTTTCTGTGTGTGTGACATCTTTGGTTTTGGTATCAAGGTGATGCTGGCCTCGTAGAATGAGTTGGGAAACATTTTGGGGTAACAGTTTGAGAAGAATATGTGTTATCACTTCTCTAAATGTTTGGTAGAATTCACCTCTGAAGCTATCTGGTCCTGGACTTTTGTTTGTTAGGATTTTTTTTTTTTTTTTTATTGCTGATTCAATTTCATTACTGGTAATTGGTCTTTGGAGTTTGTACATTTCTAGGAATTTTTCCATTTCTTCTATGGTTATTCATCTTATTGATATATAGTTGTTCATTGTAACCTCTTATGATCTGTTGTATTTCTTTGGTGTCTGTTGTAACTACACCTTTCTCATTCCTAATTTTATTGATTTGGGCCCTCTCTTTTCTTGATGAGTCTGGCTTAAGGTTTATCAATTTTGTTTATCTTTTCAAAGAACCAGTTCTTAGCTTCATTGATCTTTTCTAATTTTTTTTTTTTTTTTAGTCTCTATTTCATTTACTTTTGCTCTGATCTTTATGATTCCTTTCCTTTCACCAACTTTGGGCCTTATTTTTTTCTAGTTCCTTTAGGTGTAAGGTTAAGTTGTTTATTTGAGTTTTTCTTGTTTCCTGAGGTAAGCTTGTATCACTATAGATTTCCCTCTTAGAACTGCTTTTGCTGCATCCCATGGATTTTGGATCATGTTTTTGTTTTCATTTATACTTAGATTTTTAAAATTTCCTCTTTGATGTCTTCAGTGATCTGTTGGTTGTTTTGTAGAATATTATTTAGCCTCCAAGTGTTTTGTGTTTTTTTTGCAGTTTTTTTCTTGTAGTTGATCTCTAGTTTGATATGATTTCAATTCTCTTAAATTTATCAAGGCTTGTTTTGTGATCTATACTGGAGAATGTTCCATGTGCACTTGAGAAGAATGTGTATTCTGCTCCTTTTGTATGCAATGTTCTATATGTATCTATTAAGTCTATTTGTCTAATGTGCCATTTAAAGCCAGTGTTTCCTTATTGATTTTCTCTCTGAATGATTTGTCCATTAATGTAAGTGGGGTGTTAAAGTCCCTTATTATTATTGTGTTACTGTCAATTTCTCCCTTTATGTCCATTAATATTTGCTTTATGTATTGAAGTGCTCATATGTTGGGTGCATATATATTTACAATTGTTATATCTTCTTATATTGATCCCGTGATCATTATGTAATGTTCTTCTTTGTCTCTTATAACAGTCTTATTTTAACATCTATTTTGTCTGAGACAAGTATTGCTACTCCAGCATTCTTTTGATTTCCATTTGCATGGAATATCTTTTTCCACCTCCTTACTTTCAGTCTGTGTGTGTCTTTAGATCTGAAGTGAGTCTCTTGTAGGCAACACATATATGGGTCTTGTTTTTATATCCATTCAATCACTCTGTCTTTTGATTGGAGCATTAAGTCCATTTACATTTAAAGTAGTTATTGATATGTATGTTCTTATTGCCATTTTCTTAATTGTTTTGGGGGTTTTATAGGTCTTTTTTGTTTCTTCTTCTTGTAGTCTCTTCTCTTGTGATTTCATGACTATCTTTAGTGTTATGTCTGGATTCCTTTTTCTTTTCTGTGTAGTATCTATTATAGATTTTTGGTTTGTGGTTACCATGAGGTTTTTGTATAACAAACTGTATATATATGGGATTGTTTTAAGTTGCTTATCTCTTAATTTCAAAAGCATTTTTAACAACCCTGCCTTTGTACTCTTCTCCCCTCACATTTACTTTTTTTGATAGTGTGATTTACATCTAATTGTTTTGTATATCACTTAACTGCTTATTGTGAATACAGATGGTTTTACTACTTTTAACCTTCCTACTAGATTTGTGCATGGATGATTTCTTACCTTTACTGTATATTTGCTTTTACTGATGAGATTTTTCCTTTCATAATTTTCATGTTTCTAGTTGTGGTCTTTTCTTTTTCACTTAGACAAGTTCCTTTAACTTTTCTTGTAAAGCTGGTTGTAGTGCTGAACTCTTTTAGCTTTTGCTTGCCTGTAAAGCTTTTGATTTCTCCATGAAATCTGAAGGAGAGCCTTGCTGGGTAGAGTATTCTTGATTATAGGTTTTTCCCTTTCATCACTTTAAATATATCATGCCATTCTCTTCAGGCCTGCACTTTCTGCTGAAAAATCAGCTGATAGCCTTATGGGAGTTCCCTTGTATGCTATTTGTTTCTTTTCCCTTGCTGCTTTTAATATTCTGTTTATCTTTAATTTTTGTCATTTTGATTACAACGTGTCTTGGTGTAGTTCTCTTTGGGTTAGTCCTATATGGAACTCTCTGTGCTTCCTGGACTTGTATGACTGTTTCCTTTCCCAGGTTAGGGAAGTTTTCAGCTATTAAATATGTTCTCAGCGCCTTTCTCTCTCTCTTCTCCTACTGGGACACCTATAATTCAAATATTAGTGTGTTTGATGTTGTCCTAGAGGTATCTTAAACTGTCTTCATTTCTTTTCATTCTTTTTTATTGTTTCTGTCTAGCATCAGTGGTTTCCACTACTCTGTCTTCCATCTTGCGGATCTGCTCCTCTGTATCATTTAGTCTACTGTCAATTCCTTTCAGTGTATTTTTCATTTCAGTTATTGTATTCTTCATCTCTGTTTTATTGTTATTTATATTTTCTAACTCTTTGTTAAAAACTTCCAACTTCTCACTCTGTGCATCCATTCTCCTCCCAAGTTATTTGATCATCTTTTATAATCACTACTCTGAACTCTTTCTTTGGTAGATTGCCTATCTCCATTTCACTTAGTTCTTCTGGGGTTTTATCTTTTTCCTTCATTTGGAGCATGTTCCTCTGCCACCTCATTTTGCCTAAAAGTTGCTGTTTTTCTTTTTATGTATCTGGTAGGTTGTTTACATTTCCCAACCTTGGAAAAGTGGCTTTTTGTAGGAGACGTCCTATGCATCCTTATGCATCCTTCCACTCTCATCACTTGAGCTATATGCTCTAGGGATTCCTCCTGTGAGAGCTGCATGTGTTCTTCTGCTGGTTGTGGGGGGGAGCAGGTCCACAGGCTGTGGAGCTGTTGTTTTCTTATGACTGGTGTCTGCCCCCTGGTAGTCAAGTCTTGTCTAGAAGCTAGAGACTCTAGGGCTGTTGCTCACCCACTAATCGGAAAGCCATTTCCTGGGGCTAGTGCTGGCCTACTAGCAGGCAGAGCTGGGTTCTGGAGTCTGATTGCAGAACCCAGGGATCCCTGAGTTGGTGTTAGATCACTGGTGAGTAGGGCGTGTTTCTGACACAGTTGGGTGTGGGTTCTGGGGTGTCCTGAAGCTTGTGGTGGCCTGCTAGTGTGTAGTGCCAGGGCCCAAACCATCTCAGTGCAGGATCTGGCCTGCTGGTTGAAGGGGAGACAGGCCCAGAGACTGTGGAGATGTTGTTTTCTCACAACTGGTGTCTGCCCCCTGGTAGGTGAGGCTTGTCTAGAAGCTAGTGCAGGCTCTCTGGAGGGCAGGGCTATGTATATAAGCCTGATTTTTACATAATGGTATGATATTGTGGTTTATAATAAATATATATTTTGTCATCATCCCCATTTCTGGCATGGGGTTCCTGAAACCCTTGTAATTTCCTGAGTGATAGGGGTGTCTTTTATTTTAATGAGGAGACTCTGTGTGGGCTCCTGGATAGCTCCTGGATGAATGGCCATTCACCAGAAAGACCAAACCATTATTTGAAGCTTAGAATTTTCAGCCCCACCTCTTATTTTCTTGAGAAGGGAGAAGAGCTGAAAATGGAGTTAAGAGTCCATCATGCCTGTGTGATAACTCCTCCATAAAAATCCCAAAAGTATGGGGTTTGGAAAGCTTCCAGTTCTGTGAACATCCATACACTGAGAGGGTGATGCACCTTCCACAGGGGCAGAAGCTTTTGTACTCAGGACCCTCCCAGACCTTGTCCTTTGTATCTCTTTATCTGGTTGTTCATCTGTATTCTTTATCATATCCTTTAATAAACTGTTAAAGGTAAAGTGTTTCCCTGAGGTCTGTGAGCTGCTCAGCAAATTATGAAATCCAACGAGGAGCAGGTAATGGGAAGCTCTCATTTGTAGCCAAGTCTGACAGAAGTTGTGGGTAACTTGGGACTTCCTTGGTGACACAGTGGTTAAGAATCCGCCTGCCAATGTAGGGGACATGGGTTCGAGCCCTGGTCTGGGAAGATCTCACATGCCACAGAGCAACTAAGCCCATGCACCACAACTACGGAGCCTGCGCTCTAGAGCCTGTGAGCCACAACTACTGAGCCCATGTGCCACAACTACTGAAGCCTGCATACCTAGAGCCCATGCTCCACAACAAGAGAAGCCACCCCAATGAGAAGCCTGTACACTGCAACGAAGAGTAGCCCCCACTCGCTGCAACTAGAAAAAGCCCACGTGCAGCAATGAAGACCCAATGGAGCCAAAAAAAAAAAAAAAAAGTTGTGAATAACTTGGGAATCTACTATTTACCATTGGCATCTGAAGTGGGGTGGGAACAGTCTTATGGGACTGAGCCATTAAATTAAAATTTTGAGTTAAATTATAGGACACCAGCTGGTGTTGTGGAGAATTGCTTGGTGTTGGGAAAAGAAGACCCACATAGTTGGTGACCAGAAGTGTCAGAAGTGAAGTGTTCTGTGTGAGGAGTAAGAGGGACACATAGAAGGAAGACTGCTAAGTTTTTCTAACGCAATGGTTGTAAGTTTCAGTTAAGTATTACCAGTTTAAATTCACTCATCAAAAAGCAATTTGTAGTGGGTATGAACAGTAAGAATGTGTTATGTCTTTAAATGAATCTAACTCCTTTTGCAAGGCCAATATTAGAGTGAGACCAGTGAGACAATTGCTTTAAGAGCAAAAATTAAGCGGAAATCAAATAACTCGGTAATCAAGTTAAATAATATTTTATTGCAATATTCTTTTAAAAATCAAAATTGCTACAAAACATTTTGATAAAACATCAAAATTTTAAACCAAGATAATATTCAGAGAGTTCCATGTCAAGCCACATGAGACTGTGAAGTAAAAGAAAAAATGTCCTTATATACGTGTTTTTTGTTTGTAATGGTTAGCTTTTATTATAGAATATTAAGGTAGTTGAAAAAATATTGAAAATTTAAAAAATAGATGTATTAAACCAACAATATTATTTTAGATTTAAATATTTTATTTATACCAAAACAAAATGTATTGCCTTTTTACTTTCTTGGCTTTAATGAAAGCAAACTCATAGTACTTTCAAAATTAACTTCTTTATCTTCTTTTCAATTGACAGAATTGACATTTTTGACACTTTTTTAAAATAAATAAACATCTTCAGTAATTTTTAATTAACTTCAGCTTACTGAAACTTCTTTTGCAGGGTAGCAAGGTACCATTTGTTTTACTATGTCAATTTTTAAGTTTTCAAATTTTCATATTTTGTTTATCAAGAGTTTTGCATGAATCTTTTAAAATTATTTTTTTAATTTATTTAATTTATTTTATTTTTGACTGTGTTGGGTCTTCATCACTGTGCGCAGGCTTTCTCTAGTTGCGGTGAGCAGGGGCTACTCTTCGTTGTGGTGCGTGGGCTTCACATTGCGGTGGCTTCTCTTGTTGTGGAGCACAGGTTCTAGGCACGTGGGCTTCAGTAGTTGCAGCACACGGGCTCAGTAGTTGTGACTCTCAGGCTCTAGAGCACAGGCTCAGTAGTTGGGGCACATGGGCTTAGTTGCTCCACGGCATGTGGGATCTTCCTGAACCAGAGCTCAAACCTGTGTCTCCTGCATTGGCAGGTGGATTCTTAGCCACTGTGCAACCAGGGAAGCCCTGCACGAATTTAAAAAAAAAAAAAATGCATTAAAATAAATTTATCTATTACTTAGTTTTTGGTGTGCCATTAAATTTTGCACCATACCAAGTGTCACATCCTATGCTCCAGCCATAGAAAATCATTTGTCCACACCTAAGCATGACAAGAGTTAAGCTTCTGAGTCTTTGTCCATGCAGTATCCTCTGACTGAAAACTCTTCTCTGCTCTGTTTTTGCCTTTGGTAACAAATTCTACCTAGTACCCACTCCTTTTAGGAAACTTCCTGAACACCACTCTTAAGAAAAACTGATCACTCCCTTCCTCAGGCCCCACTAACTCTTGTACATGCTTCTATCAGATTACTTATCATCTGTCTACTCCAAATGTATTCATTGCTACACACTCAAGGGTAGGAACTGTCTCATACAATTTTGTAACATTTGTGCCAGCACAGGCACTCAGGAACACTTCATAAATAATGAATGAAGGGAGGGAAAGAAAAAGGGGGAGGAAATGAGGGAGAGAAGGGTATAAGAGAACAAAGTTGTCTAATAAATATGGGGATATATGTATACATATAGCTGATTCACTTTGTTGTACAGTAGAAACTAACACAACATTGTAAAGCATTTATACTCCAATAAAGATGTGAAAAAAAAAATGTTGCATACCTGGTCCTGGGTTGATTTAAGGCTGAGGAAATATTGGTTTGTTATATTATAGTTTGATAAAGGGAGTGGCTGGGGCATGTAGACTCAAGATTGGTTGGTTTGCATATGAAATGCATGCTGCAGGCTATCTCTAAGAATTGGTTATTCCTGAGAGGAGCAGTCTCTACCTAGCCAGAGAGGCCACAAATTGACCCTGCAATGAATGTATGCCAAATAGACAAATGCAGAGTCTAGGAAAGCACAGAACAGGGAGAAATTTGCTGATTCATAAAATTGAAAATTCAGAATTTGCCTCAATATCAGGTGAGGTTTGATTCAACAGTTCAAGTGATCTCATCAAGGGCTCAACTTTACCCTCTCATTTCTATCTTCCCTGATAAGCTCTATACAGAGACTTCCCAACTGTGCCACTCAATATAGCAAAATGGCGTTATACATCTCCAGATCTCTCATCTCCATGGGAAGCTAAGATGTCAAGGGGAAGAGTGAAAGTTTCTTTCTTAGAAGTTTCAACAAATACCTTCTTCTGTTTCGTTGGCTCTGAATGAGTTATGTGCCTGTCTCTGAACCAAACTTGTAGCAAGAGAATGGAATATAGGGATAGGCTTGCACATATCATACCCCACTCCTAGAGCTTGTGGTCAAGTCAACCTTACTTGGACTGTGAAGATGGGAAACGTAGTGATTTCTAGAAGAAAATCTATAAACCCAGGAAGAGGACATGAATTCTGGCATACAAAAAGAAAATGCCTGTTAGTCAGAGTTTTTCCTATTTCTGGTACCAGTACGTATATCACAGTAGCAAAAGATGCCAGATTCCCCTTTCTTTCAGGACAGAAAAGCATGGCTTTACCTGGCAGTACCTCAAACAATCTGGGAATGTTTAGAAAACACACACACAATTTATTAATGTATATTTTAACAACTAGAGAAGACAGATATTACCAATACCATTTTGGTTAAAATGAAGCGTTACTCTTACTAAAGCAGTCTTTCACATCTTGGCCCACATCAAAAGTGCTAAAATTTTATCAAATTATGGTTTTCTCCAGATATATGCCCAGGAATGGGACTGCAGGATCATATGGTAGTTCTATTTTTTTTTTTAAGGGACCTCCATACTGTTCTCCATAATGGCTGTACCAGTTTACATTCCCAACAATGGGAATGTTTCCTTTTTCTCCACACCCTCTCCAGCATTTATTATTTGTAGACTTTTTGATGATGGCCATTCTGACCGGTGTGAGGTGATACCTCACTGTAGTTTTGATTTGTATTTCTCTAATAATTAGTGATGTTGAGCATGTTTTCATGTACTTTTTGGTCATCTGTATGTCTTCTTTGAAGAAATGTCTATTTAGATCTTCTGCTCATTTTTTGATTGAGTTGTTTGTTTTTTCAATATTGAGCTGTATAAGCTGTTTGTATATTTTGGAGATTAATCCCTTGTCGGTCTCATTGTTTTAAATATTTTTTCCCATTCTGTAGCTTGTCTTTTCATTTTGTTTATGGTTACCTTTGCTGTGCAAAAGCTTTTAAGTTTAATTAGGTCCCATTTGTTTATTTTTGTTTTTATTTCCATTATTCTAGGAGACAAATCCAAAAGAATATTGCTGCGATTTATGTCAAGGAGTATTCTGCCTATGTTTTCCTCTAGGAGTTTTATAGTATCTGGCTTTACATTTAGGTCGTTAATCCATTTTGACTTTAGTTTTGTGCATGATGCTAGAGAATGTTCTAATTTTATTCTTTTACACGTAGCTGTCCAGTTTTCTCAACACCACTTATTGAAGAGACTGTCTTTTCTCCATTGTATATTCTTGCCTCCTTTGTCATAGATTAGTTGACCATAGGTGTGTGGGTTTATTTCTGGGCTTTCTACCCTGTTGCGTTTTTGTGCACCCAATGTTCATAGCAGCACTATTTACAATAGCCAAGACATGGAAGCAACATAAGTGTCTATCAACAGATGAATGGATAAAGAAGATGTTGTATATACACAATGGAATATTACTCAGCCATAAAAAAGTGAAATAATGCTATATGTATCGACATGGATGGACCAAGAAATTATCATACTAAGTAAGCCAGAGAAAGATAATTATCATATGATATTGTTTATATGTGGAATCTAAAAAAAATGATACAAATGAACTTATTTACAAAACAGAAATAGACCCACAGACATAGAAAACAAACTGATGGTTACCAAAGGGGAAAGGGAGGGAAGGATAAATTAGGAGTTTATGATTAAAATATAAACACTACTATATATAAAATAGATAACCAACAAGGACCAATTGCATACACAGGGAACTATACTTAGTATCTTATAATAACTTATAATGAAAGGGACTGTAAAAAGGGAATATATATATATATATTCAATTTTATGTATATATATAATTGAATCACTTTGCTGTACACCTGAAACTAACACAACATAGTAAATCAACAATAGTTCAATAAAAAATTTTTTAAGCACTAACATTTTAGCAGCCCACTTGGAGTAAACTGGAAGATATTTAGAGGCATTTATGTGGGACTTGGTGAAAAACCTTAACTCTATTTTTTTCTATATTACATAATTGATAAGAAATAAGAATACAAAGCATTAGTGAATAAATCTGTCCATGCTTTCAAATCAGATATTTTCCAAATAACTTTACTGTGAAACATGAGCTTAGTTCTGTAGCCATAACTTTTGTTTTAAATCAGGTTGTATATGTAAATGCCTACCCACAATTCTCAACAAAGGAGAGACAACCTCTTTAAATCCTTAATGGTTGACATCAACCAGAAATGCTATTTGTACTAGTGACTTTTTTTTTAATTTAAACCATTTTTTACAACCATTCAAAATTTTACAACAAATAAGATTATATTTAAAGGATATAACAAATCTTCCCTTTCTTTTGTCAACAAATATAATGTTGAAAGTTCTTGATAAATGTGAATAGATTTGAATCCAATCAAACTTTTTATATGAATTATTTTAAAATAATGATGAAATTTTGATGAATGCACACGCTTTATTGGAGCAGTCACCCTGAAGCTCACTTGGATGTCATTAAAGAGTATACGTGACACAAAGGGATGGAAGAATCTGACAAATATATATAAGGACAGAGATTCTTTGCTGCTACAGCCAAGAGCTCTGCTTTGTAGAGTCTCTCTCCCTTCTCCACTTCCCACCCATAGATACCATGGCAAAACCTTGGGTGAGGTACAGTGACCCTTGAGCATGCCTCCAGCAGATTTAGGTGTCCCTTGTCCATAATGGGCAGTGGGACATTCTTCAGTTGACTACTAAAATGGATATCCAGAGGACCATCCTCCTTGGCCTTGCACTAGGGGCAGAGCAACAGGTGCCAAGTAAATCAGAGGAAACTATAGGACTTGCTCTCAGAAGTGTCCCTGACAAGACAACCACTAGTTTGAGGCCATTCATCACCATGCCTAGGGCTGAGGTACACCTGGAATCCATTCATGAATACCTATTAGGGACCTTTGCCCTAAAAGTACAATTACAATGCCAAATGCTAAGAACAACCTACATTATATCTTCCTAAATCCTGCTAACAAATAAAATAGTAACACTGGGGGAGATGGTACTTATGGCAAAGATTGCTAGTGTTCCACATCATCTATTTTCTCCTTTAAGAATAATTGAACCTGAATCCTTGATTTTTATCTGGGCACAAAACTCATTTTCCAACTTCCCTCTGTGGCTATGATTTTGTCCCTTAACGTTCACTTAAAAAACTGGATGTCTCCTAAGGTCATAGTTTCCTCTGAAGCCCTCTCAAAAGAAGTCTCTTTCTTTTCTCCTATTGGATCTGAAGGTGATACATGCCATCCTTGCTCCTTATTGCTGCTGCCAGATCATTATTCCTCTCTTCTTTCTAAAAATCCAGCTCCATTGAAGGACTTGTCTTACATCTATTATTTCCATTTATTGCAGTCATTTACCATATTCCTGGTCATTTCTCATTCATTAGAGATTTTAGCCCCTGACTTTCTGCCCATCTCTTTACCTACATTCTTATCACTATTTTTGGTGATTTCAGTATGCACATAGAGAATTAATCTAAACCTTGGCCTCACTGGTCCTTGCACACATTGTCTCCATGGTCCTGTTTCCAACACATGAGGCAGCCACTAACAGTCATGCAGTCTGTGAAATACACATTAGTGAGGCTACAATAAACACTACATCCTACAATGAAACTACAGTAGTCCTCCAAGAGACAGACAGAAGCTGGTCCTTCATAATGCTGATGAACTGCCAAACTAAACAACTCTAGAATCATCTAACCTTGGACTTTGCTTTGTAAAATCATAAATTTCCTTATAGTTTGAGCCATTTAGAGTTGGTCTTTTCCTTAATTGTACCCAAAGATATCCTAAATAGTACAAGCACAGGTGTAACAGATGTATATCACCTATTATTAAGTAATGTCCAGATTTGCATCAAAACAGATCAAAACATCTACAAGGAGAATGAAGGATTGGAAGGAGAAGTAGTGCATTAGTCCAAGTGAAACAGTGATGGGTTTGGGGTAGTATGGTGACAGCAGAAATGGAAAGAAGGGAACAGAATGAAAAATTATTTACAGGTAAAATCTATAAGACAACTGTGATTGATTGGACTTCTGTGTGAAAAACAGGGTTTACTCAAAGATGAATGCCAAGTTTCTAGCTTGAACTCCTAGGAGGAGGATGTTATTATTTGTTGACCTCTTGAACAGTTGAGGAAGACCAGGTTTGCAGTAGATCAAGAGTTCAATTTTAGATGCACTGAATTTGAGGTGTCTGTGAAACATTTGAACAGAACAGAGGAGAAATCTGGGCAAGAGATTGAACTTTGAGAGTCAGTATATATTCAATAGATAGTAATTGAAGACGTTGAAACGTCTGAGCATCTGGGTAGAAAGTATAGACCTGTAGCTTCCAAACTTTACTGCGCATGAGAATCACCTGAAGAACGTATTTAAAACACAGATTGCTGGACCCCACCCCAGAGGTACTGATTCAGTGGGTGTGATGATTAGTTTTATATGTCAACTTGGCTAGGCTCTAGTACCTGTTATTTAATCAAACACTAACTTAGGGGTTTCTGTGAAGGTATTTTCTGGATGTTGTCAACATCTATAATCAGTTGACTTTAAGTAAGGGAAATAACCCTCAATAAAAGGAGTGGGCCTCATCCAATCAGTTGAAAGACCTTAAGGGCAAAAACTGAGATTCCCCAGAGAAGAAATTCTATCTCAAGACTGAAGCATCAATTCCTGCCTGAGTTTCTCACCTGCCTCTGCACTAGAAATTCTGGACTTGCCAGTCTCCACAATTGCATGAGCGAATTCTTTAAGAAAATACATACCCTGTTGGTCTTGGTTTTCTGGAGAACCCTGATAAGTATGGTAGGTCTGAGGCAGGGCCCCAGAATTTGTAAATATTTCTAACAGTTTCACAAGTAATATTGATGCTGCTGGCTCAGGGGCTACACTTTGAGAACTACTGATGTAGAATAAAAAGATCACAGTGCTGAGTCTTAAAAAAAATTTGACATTTAAAAGATGGGAAAAGATGCCAGGAACTGGCAAAAGAGAGAGAAAAGCAATGGTCAGATATAGGACAGTGAATCAAGAGTGTGACCAGAGAAGCCAAATGAAGAATGTAAGAAAGGGGACTTCCCTGGTGGCACAGTGGTTAAGGATCTGCCTGCCAATGCAGGGGACGTGGGTTCTATCCCTGGTCTGGGAAGATCCCACATGCCACGGAGCAACTAAGCCCATGCTCCACAACTACTGAGCCTGTTCTCTAGAGCCCACGAGCCACAACTACTGAGGTGCACGTGCTTAGACGCCATGCTCCACAACAAGAGAAGCCACTGCAATGACAAGCCCGTGCACCGCAACTAGAGAAAGCCTGTGCACAGCAACAAGGACCAAATGCAGCCAAAAATAAATAAGTAAATACATAAATTTATATTAAAAACAAAAAGAATGTAAGAAAGGAGTGGTCACCTGGTTTGGATAATATTGAAAGCTCAAGTGTGATAAAGAATGGGGAGTTGAGTCAGGCAGAGTCAGAGAGGAAAAAGTCAGAAAGCTTTGGCTGTGAAAGGCATTGAGGGGAGATGGACATCTAGAAATTATTCATTTATTCAGTCACTTTTATGTATCAATTTTAAATGGTAGAGAGTAGAGCACATTTATGTAATGATGCAAAGCAGCATATATAAAGACTGTGGCTGAAAATACAGGAAAAGATATAGCTTGTGTGTGTCTGAAAAAGCAGAAGGAATGAGATCAACACCAAGAAGATACAGGAAAATATTCTCTTTTAATAAAAGTTTGGACTACCTCTGGACTGTTTATTGAAATGATATGCTGAACTATACAGAATTGCCAATATTTAAGCACTTTTTACTTTTAAGTAAAACAATTTCATAGGTTCAAGTAATAATTAAATATAATAACTGGCCTTTATTGAGTACTATATGACAGTTAATTCTGATATTTAGTATTTAATCTTTACAACAACCCTGTGAAGTATTATCCATTCTACATAAAAGGAATATGAGTCAATGAGAAATTAGATATTTTATCCAAAATTATAGAGTTGGCAACTGGAGAATCTAAATTTAAAATCAAATATTCTTATTACAGACCCTGGACCCTTAATCACTGCTCGATATATGATCATACTGTCCTTGTTCTAAAAGGAAGAAAATAGGAAAAGAATAAGTGTAGATATGTAAATCTGGTGTCCAGAAGTTCAATAAGTTACTGTCTGTTGGCTTCTAATTCCTTAAAGTTAAGGTTATCCACTGAACATAAAGGGAGAGGCAAAGGAAGGTCAGAGCTTTCCTGTGGGAAACCTCCTGAAATCATGTGTATTAGTTTTCTAGGGCTGCTTTAACAAGTAATCACAAGCTGAGTGACTGCATACAACAAAAATTTATTCTCTCACAATTCAGGAATCCAGAAGTCTTACATCAGGGTGTCAACAGGGCTAGTTCTTTCTGGAGGTTGAAAGAGAATCTGTTCCATGCCTTTCTCCTAGCTTCTGATAGTTACCAACAAGGGTGTTCCTTGGTTTATAGCTGCATCACTCCACTCTCTGCCTCCATCGTCACATGTTTTTCCTTATGTGTATTCTCATCTCCAAATCTCACACTCTCATAAAGACACCAGTCATTGGATTTAGGGTCCACCTTAATCCAGTATAACTTCATCTTAACTTGATTAAATCTGCAAACACTCTATTTCCAAAAAATGTTACATTCGCAAGTACCTGTCAGGACTTCAACATATCTTTTTGAGAGACACAGTTCAACCCACAGCACATGGTTTTGAAGAATGGAAGAGTGTGCAGGCTAAAGAACCAAAGTAATATTGTCAAGTGCTGTTGAGAGCCAAGATGGGGCTGTGAATTTAAAGTAACACCAATCTGCCTGGGAACAAGAGTGAAATGGTGGTCATAGAATATGAGCTGGGAAAGAACAGATGAGAGAGGAGAAATTGGAAAGGGCACTGGACTACAAGTCCTGAGAATGAAAAAGAACTTGCAGCAAGCTAGGAAGTTTTGGAATTGTAGTCACTGAGTTGGTGTTTGAATTCATTATCATGGAGGAACAGGGTGGCTTAGCCCAGAAGAATATTGTGGGACAGAATGGGTGTTTGAGGTGAAGTGGAAGAGGGTAACTGGTTATGAGGACACAAAACTAAGTGGTCAAAGCTTTCAGGGATTCTCCACCTAGACACCAAAGTTACCTGGAAAGTTCCTAGAACAATCAAGTGTAGAGAGAAAATGAGCCAGTGAATGTGACAGAGAAGAGTAATGAAAAGTAATGAAAAACAACACTGGGTTTTGGTCAGTGGATTAGTTTCAAAGATGCAGTTGTTGTTTTTGTGTTTGTTTGTTTGTTTTAATAAAAGAATGAAGAAGCAACGATCTGGAAACAGCATGGGGAGCAAAGAGGACTCTAAACGAAACAACTGATCCCAACTCCCATGGGAGGGCACCAGAATACATAGCAAATATGTATGAATTGAAACATTTGTCATTCTGATTATTTGCAGAATCATTAAAAGAAACATTAGATCTGTGTCAGGATGCAAATCATCTTTAATGGGAAAGAGAATCAGCCAAATGGTATGGTTACCTCAGGGAATGCAAGGCCAAGCCAAGTCCACTCCTACTGCAGTGTGTACTGTGCAGCCAAAGGAAAAGAATCACAGAACACACACTTGGCTACCAGGGCCCACACCTATGGTTTGGGAACAGTGCTCAAATAAGTGGGGAATGAATTATAAGCTGGGCAGATTGATGTTCATTTTATCTTAACATTTTTATTCAAAAGGTACCCAGGAAGACTTTGGAAGATATAAAGATACTGATTTTCAATATCAATCAAGATGGCAGAGTAGGAAGACCCTAAGCTCACCTTCCTCTACAAACTCATCAAAACTACAATTACATATAGAGTAATTCCCTTTGAGAACGACCAGAGGACTAGCAGAATGGCTCTTCTACAACCAAGGTTATAAAGAAAGAACCACACAGAGTATGGAAGGAGGGGAGGAGGAGAAATCTAGTCAGGACCCACACTAATGTTTGGTGACCCAGAAGAAGAGGGGGATATAATGGGCTCAGGGATCCTCCCTAGGTAGGATGAGCCTCCTTGGCTGGTTTGAAAACCAGTGGGGCTTACCAGATGGTTGTAGGAAACCAAGACTCTGCTCTTGAAGAACATGCATACAGACTTGCTTGCTCTGAGTCCCAGCACAAAGGCAGCAGATTGGTGCTCTAGCCAGCCTGCCAGGACCACCCCAGCATGCCCCCGGCCCACACCAACCTCCTACTACAGGCTGTCCTGATGTGGCACTGCTTCCTGCCAAGGTGTAGATCACCATCACCCTGGGGAGAAGTGGAACTAGCTCAGAACTATGGCTCCAGCCTCTTGGGCCCTGGCCTGCTCCCAGCCAAGTCAGAGACCACCACTGACCCTGAGAGAAGCCCCTGCTTGCACCAGACTCGAGCTCTAGGCCCCTCAAACTCCAGCCCTACCCTCCACCAAACCACTGGTTGCCAGTACACCCTGGGAAAGACAATCCATGCTTCAGATCCAAGTCTCTAACCAAAACCACTGGGCAGCTACAAACCGCATGAGGATGCTCTCACACAAGGACACACCTTCTGGACCAGGATAGGTAACTGTTCTGACTAATTTCATAGATAAAAATAGAGAAAGTCAAACAAAATGAGAGACAGAGGAATATGTTCCAAAGGAAAGAACAAGATAAAACCCCAGGGGTGGGAGGGAACATAATGAAATGGAGATAGGTAATTTACCTGATAAAGACTTCTTAGCAGTAGTAACAAAAATGCTTACTGAATTTGGGAAAACAATAGAGGAACACAGTGAGAACTTCATCAAAGAACTAGAAAATATAAAAAAGAACCAATCATAACTGAAAAATACAATAACTGAAAGTAAAAGTACACTAGAAGGAATTAACAGCAGATTAGGTGAAACAGAAGAACACGTAAGAAACCTGGAGGACAGAATAGTGGAAATCACCCAATCAGAATGGCATAGAGAAGACAAAGTAATTAGGATAGTTTAAGGAACCTCTAGGACAGAATCAAGTTATAAATATTTGCATTATAGGGGACGCAGAAGGAGAAGAGAGAGAGAAAGGGGCAGAAAATGTATTTGATGACATCATGGCTGAAAACTTTTCTAACCTGAAGAAGAAAACAGATATCCAAGGCCAGGAAGCACAGAGAGTCCCAAACAACATGAATTCAAAGAGATCCACAAAAAGACATATCATAATTAAAAAGGCAAAAGTTATAAATAAAGACAGAATTTTAATGGCAGCAAGAGAAAAACAAAGAGTCACATAAAAGGGAATCCCCATAAGGTTATCAGTTGATTTCTCAGCAGAAACTTTGCAGGCCAGAAGGGAGGGGCATGACATATTTAAAGTGCTGAAAGGAAAAAACCCACAACCAAGGATACTCTACCAGGCAAGGTTATCATTCAGAATTGAAGGAGAGATAAAGAGTTCCCAGAAAAGCAAAAAATAAAAGAGTTTATTATTACTAAGTCATCCCTACAAGAATGTTAAAGGGTCTTATTTAAGTGAAAAAGAAAAGGCTATGAAACAAAAAAATAAGAAAATATATGAAGAAAAAAATCTCACTGATAAATGTCAATATATAGGAAATTCAACGGATAAACCACTTAAGTTAGTATCAAGGTTAAAAGACAAAAATTGTAAAATCAACTATAACTGCAATCAGCAGCTAAAGGATACACATAAAATGTAAAATATTACAACAAAACCTAAAACATGGAGGGGAAAGCAAAAAATATAGAGCTTTTAGAATGTGTTTGAACTTAAATGACTATTTATTTAAAACAAGTAGTTATATTTATAGGTCAGAATATATGAACCCATGGTAACCACAAATCAAAAACCTACAATAGATACACAAAAACAAAGAGAAAGGAATCCAAACATAAAACCAAAAAAAAATCATCAAACCACAGGGAAAACACTAAAAGAAGAAGAAAAGAGAACTACAAAAACAACAAGAACACAAGTAACAATATAGCAATAAGTACATACCTATCAATAATCACTTTAAATGTCAATGGACTAAATGCTCGAATCAAAAGACATAGGGTGACTGAATGGATAAAAAAAACAAGACCCATCTACATGCTGGCTACAAGCGAGTCACTTCAAACTAAAGACACATACAGACTGAAAGTGAAAGGATAGAAAAAAATATTTCATGCAAAAGGAAATGAAAAGAAATCTGGGTAGTAATACACATATTGGACAAAACAGACTTTTTTAAAAGTCTTAAAACAAAAGACAAAGAAGGGCATTATATAATGATAAAGGGGTCAATTCAAGAAGAGGATATAACATTCATAAACATATGCACCTAATATAGGAGCACCTAAATATAAAGAAAATATTAACAGACATAAATGGAGAAATTGACAGTAATACAAATATCCACCTACATCAATGGATAGATCATCCAGACAGAAAATCAATATGGAAAGAATGGCTTTAAATGATATTTTAGACTAGATGGACTTAATACATATCCATTGAACATTCCATCTGAAAACAGCAGAATACACATTCTTTTCAAATGCACATGGAACTTTCTCCAGAATAGATAATATGCTAGGCTACAAAACAGTGGTCAATAAATTTAAGATGATTGAAATTTATACCAAGCATTTTTTCCAACTACAATAATTAGAAACTAAAAATCAATAACAGGAAGAAACCTGGGGAAAAGACACAAACACATGGAGACTAAGCAACATGCTACTAAAAGACCAATGGGGCAACAAAGGAAAAAAACAAAATAAAACTTTAAAAAAATACCTTGAGAAAAATGAAAATAGAAACAAAACTTTACAAAATCTATGGGATGCAGCAAAAGCAGTTCTAAGAGGGAAGTTTATACAGATACAGGCTCACTTCAACAAACAAGAAATATCTCAAATCCTTTCCATCTAATGGAATTAGAAAAAGAAGAACAAAGAAAGCCCAAAGTCAGCAGAAGAAAGGAAATATTAATAAAAAGATAAGAATAAACAAATGGGACATAATGAAACTTAAAAGCTTTTGCACAGCAAAGGAAACCATAAACAAGATGAAAAGACAACCCTCAGAATGGGAGAAAATATTTGCAAATGAAGCAACTGACAAAGTATTAATCTCCAAAATATACAAGCAGCTCATGCAGCTCAATCATCAAAAAAGCAAACAACACAATCAAAAGTCCAAGTCTCTGGACTAACAGAGAACTTCAGGTCCCAGGGAATATTAATCAGTATGCAGACTCCCAAAAGTCCTCATCTCAATACCAAGACCCAGCTCCACCCAACTGCCTGCAAACTCCAGTGCTGGATGCCTCAGGCCAAGCATCCAGCAAGACAGGAACACATCCCAACTCAACAACAACAACAAAAAATGAGACCACAGAAAAACATGTTACAAAGGAGCAAAGTACAAACCTACAACACAAAATAAATGAAGAGAAAATAGGCAACATACCTGAAAAAGAATTCAGAGTAGTGATACTAAAGATGATCCAGGATATGGGAAATAGAATGGAGGCACAGATCGAGAAAATACAAGAAATGTTTAACAAGGACGTAGAAAAACTAAAGAACAAACAAACAGTGATGAACAACACAATAACTGAAATGAAAAATACACTAGAAGAAATCAATAAAGGAATAACTGAGACAGAAGAACAAATAATGAGCCAGAAGACAGAATGATGGAAATAACTGCATAAAGCAGAATAATGAAAAAAGAATGAAAAGATATGAGGAAGGTCTTAGAGACCTCTGTGACAACATTAAATGCATCAACATTTGAATTATAGGGGTCTGAGAAGAAGAGGAGAAAGAGAAAGGGTCTGAGAAAATATTTGAAGAGATTATAATTGTAAACTTCACTAACATGGGAAAGGAAATAGTCACCCAAGTCCAGGAAGTGCAGAGTCCCATACAGGATAAACCTAAGGAGAAAAACAGCAAGACACATACTAATCAAACTAACAAAAATTAAATTCAAATAAAAAACCTTAAAAGCAGCAAGGGAAAAGCAAAAAATAACATACAAGGGAATCCCAATAAGTTATCAGCTGTTTTTTCAGCAGAAAGTCTGCAGGCCAGAAGGGAGGGGCAGGATATATTTAAAGTAATAAAAGGGAAGAACCTACAACAAAGATTACTCTACCCATCAAGGATCTCACTTGGATTTGACAGAGAAATCAAAAGCTTTACAGACAAGCAAAAGCTAAGAGAATTCAGCACCACCAAATCAGCTTTACAACAAATGCTAAAGGAACTTCTCTAGGCAGGACACATAAGAGAAGAAGAAGAAAAGGACCTACAAAAACAGACCCAAAACAATAAAGAAAATGGTTATAGGAACGCACATATCGATAATTACCTTAAATATAAATGGATTAAATGCTCCAACCAATAGACACAGACTGGCTGAATGGATACAAAAACAAGACCTGTATATATGCTGTCTACAAGAGACCCACCTTCAGACCCATAGACACATACATACTGAAAGTGAGGAGAGGGAAAAAGATATTCCATGCAAATGGAAATCAAAAGAAAGCTGGAGTAGCAGTATTCATATCAGATAAACTAGACTTTAAAATAAAGACTATTACAAGAGATAAGGAAGGACACTATATAATGATCAAGGCATCAATCCAAGAAGAATTCACAGGTGAATTCTATCAAAGATTTAGAGAAGAGCTAACACCCATCCTCCTCATACCCTTCCAAAATATTGCAGAGGAATATCCTTTGCAATATCCTCTGCTTCACCTGTGAAGCCATCTGGTCCAGGACTTTTGTTTGTTGGAAGATTTTTAATTGCAGTTTCAATTTCATTACTTGTGATTGGTCTATTTATATTTTCTATTTCTTCCTGGTTCAGTCTTGGAAGGTTGTACTTTCCTAAGAATTTGTCCATTTTTTTCCAGGTTGTCCATTTTATTGGCATATAGTTGCTTGTAGTAGTCTCTTATCATCTTTTGTATTTCTGTGGTGTCAGCTGTAACTTCTTTTTCATTTCTAATTTTATTGATTTGAGTGCTCTCCCTTTTTTTCTTGATGAGTCTGGCTAAAGGTTTACAGATACCACAAAAAAAGAAAATTACAGACCATTATCACTGATGAATATATATGCAAAATTCCTCAACAAAATACTAGGAAACAGACTCCAACAACACATTAAAAGGATCATACACCTTGATCAAGTGGGATTTATCCCAGGGATGCAAGCATTCTTCGATATATGCAAATCAATGTGATACACCATATTAACAAATTAAATAAAAACCATATGATTTCGATAGATGCAGAAAAAGCTTTTGACAAAATTCAACACTCATTTATGATAAAAAGAACTCTCCAGAAAGTAGACATAGAGGGAACCTACCTCAACATAATAAAGGCCATATATGACAAACCCACAGCAAACATCATTCTCAGTGTTGAAAAACTGAAAGCATTTCCTCTAAAATCAGGAACAAGACAAGGATGTCCGCTCTCGCAACTGTTAGTCAACATAGTTTTGGAAGTCCTAGCTATGGCAAACAGAGAAGAAAAAGAAAAGGAATCCAAAGAAGTAAAACTTCTTCTTTTCTTTGCAGATGACACGGTACTATACATAGAAAATTCTAAAGATGCCATCCAGAAACTACTAGAGCTAATCAACAAATTTGGTAAAGTTGAAGGATACAAAATTAATGCAAAGAAGTAGACTGCATTCCTATACACTAACAGTGAAATATCAGAAAGAGAAATTAAGGAAACAATTCCATTTCCATTGCAACAGAAAGAATAAAATACCTAGGAATAAACCCACCTAAGGAGGTAAAAGATCTGTACTCAGAAAACTATAAGACACTGATGAAAGAACTCAAAGACAACACAAACAGATGGAGAGATATACCATGTTCTTGGACTGGAAGAATCAATATTGTGAAAATGACTATATTACCCAAAGCAATCTGCAGATTCAATGCAATCCCTATCAAATTACCAATGACATTTTTCACAGAATTAGAACAAAAAATTCTACAACATGTACGGAAACACAAAAGACCCTGAATAGCCAAAGCAATCTTGAGAAAGAAAAACAGAGCTGCAGGAAATCAGGTTCCCTGACTTCAGACTATACTACAAAGCTACAGTAATCAAGAGAGTATGCTACTGCCACAAAAACAGAAATATAAATCAATGGAACAGGATGGAAAGCCCAGAGATAAACCCATACACCGATGATCACCTAATCTATGACAAAGGAGGCAAGAATATACAATGAAGAAAAGTCAGTCTCTTCAATAAGCGGTGCTGGGAAGACTGGACAGCTACATGTAAAAGAATTAAATTAGAACATTCCCTAACATCATACACAAAAATAAACTCAAAATGGTTTAAAGACCTAAATGTAAGACTGGACACTATAAAACTATTAGAGGAAAACATAGGAAGAACACTCTTTGACATAAATCACAGCAAGTTCTTTTTTGACCCACCACCTAGAGTAATGAAAATAAAAACAAAAATAAACAAATGGGATCTATTCAACTTAAAAGCTTTTGCACAGCAAAGAAAAGCATAAATGAGATGAAAAGACAACCCTCAGAATGGGAGAAAATATTTGCAAACGAAGCAACTGACAAAGGATTAATCTCCAAAATATACAAACAGCTCATGCAGCTCAATAATCAAAAAACCAAACAACACAATAAAAAAATGGGTGGAAGACCTAAACAGACATTTCTCCAATGAAGACATACAGATGGCTAAAGGTACATGAAAAGATGATGAACATCACTAATTATTAAAGAAATGCAGATCAAAACTACAATGAGGTATCACCTCACACCAGTCAGAATGGCCATCATCAAAAACTCTACAAACAATAAGCACTGGAGAGGGTGTGGAGAAAAGGGAACCCTCTTGCACTGTTGGTGGGAATGTAAATTTATACAGCCATTATGGAGAACAGTATGGAGGTTCCTTAAAATATTAAAAATAGAACTTCCATATGACCCAGCAATCCCACTACTGGGCATATACCCTGAGAAAACCATAATTCAAAAAGAGACATGTACCAAAATGTTCATTGCAGCTCTATTTACAATAGCCAGGACATGGAACCAACTTAAATGTCCATCGACAGGTGACTGGATAAAGAAGATGTGGCCCATATATACAGTGGAATATTAGCCATAAAAAGGATCAAAATTGAGTTATTTGTAGTGAGGTGGATGGACCTAGAGTCTGTCATACAGAATGAAGTAAGTCAGGAAGAGAAAAACAAATGTCGTATATTAACGCATGTATGTGGAATCTAGAAAAATGGTACAGATGAACCTATTTGCAGGGCAGATGTAGGGAATGGATGTGTGGACATGGGGGGAGGGGAGGATGAATTGGGAGATTGGGATTGACATATGTGCACTGCCATGTGTAAAACATATAGCTAGCGGGGACCTGCTGTACAGCGCAGGGAGCTCAGCTCGGTGCTCTGTGTTGACCTAGATGGATGGGATGGGATGGGGTTGGGAGGGAGTCCCAGGAGGGTGGGGATATATGTATACATATAGCTGCTTCACTTCGTTGTACAACAGAAACTAACACAACACTGTAAAGCAACTATACCCCAATTAAAAAGAGAAAAAAATAAAACAAATAAATAAACAGAAACAGACTCACAGATATAGAAAACAAACTAGTGGTTACCAGAGGGGAGAGGGATGGGTGGAGGGGCCAAATAGGTGAGGGGCTTTAAGAGGTGCAAACTACTAGGTATAAAATAAATAAGTTACAAGGATGTAACATACAGAGCAAGGAATATAGTCAATATGTTATAATAACTCTGTATGGAGTATAGCCTATAAAAACATCAAATTATTATGTTGTATACCCTAAGATAATGTTGTAAGTCAACTATACATCAACTTGTTAAAATGATACCAAATTTATATGATAAAATATTTCAATTTTATTCAGGGAAATTCATTTTTATATTTTTAATTATGGTAGAGAATGGCAGAAATGACAAAGTCCCCAGATCGGAAAAAGCTTTTCTCTGCTGATTGTCACTGTAGGATAAAAACTGAAAAGTTCAAGTGCAAAAGCAACATGATCAAAGGAAAAGGGAAGAAAAATTCATGGAGTATTTGGAAAGAACATTGACAAACCTATTTATGTTGGTATGAGACAATCTTAGGGTAGGCAAAGAACATCTGAGGACATTACACTTGATTCAGAAGGAATCCTTGTTACAGGGAAGAAAAATGTGTAATGTCTTTAAGCTGATTTCTAAATTCTAACTGCATTCTCACATATTAATTTTATTATTATAAAGTGAGAGTTAGGGCATGATATTCAATGTAATAGAGATGAAGAACCATGACTAAGAAACACCAACTGCCCCACATCACCCAAATGATAAAGTGGAGCTGAGACTGGACCTGTGGTCTTTCCAGAGCTCTGCTCTTCTTCCACTAGTTCATGTCCTGTTAACTCTCAGGGCATAATGAATGCAGTACTTTATGAAATCTATTCTGGAAGTATCATACAGGGAGCATTAAATAGAAGCAAACTGAGAATCAGAAGACTGCTGAGATACAGACTGCAAATGCCATGATGCCAAGGACTACATGTGAGATTGAAGGAGGTTGGAATGAGCCATCAAAAGAAGAAAATACAGGACTTGATCAACAACATTAGTGGATTGAAGAAGGCAAAGGATTAGAGGACACCACTAAAATTTCCAACCAAACAATCTGGTACAAATAATACCAACTGCATAGGGAAGATAATTTACAGATATGAGAGAAGGGAGTTAATGAATTTGATTCTGGCATATACCATGTATTTCAGAAAACAGCAAAATATACATGGTGAAATGCCATATAACAATTGAAAATATAGGTTTATAGTTCAATTCAAATGTTGGAACTGGAAATTTAGATTTGAAAGGAACTGACACCAGGGTAGATGGATTTTATATTTCAACTGATTAAAATTTTTTAAAGATGAATGGGTCACATCAGAAATATAAATGGTAAATAATAAAGGGTTTTCCCTGATAAAATTCATCAAGAAAGTTCTTCTCAGAATATATTTATCAAAATTCATATTTTATAATCATTGTCAATTTCTAATTTCTTCTGGTCTCAGTTCAATTCAGCATGGTCTCAATGCTTCTATCTACAATGGTAAATTAATCTCCTGAGATTTAATCAACAAATCTTTTCTTTTCCCCAAGAAGATATGTTCTTTGGTTGTCTTCCCACTATGTTTAAGCTAAATCCTTTTTGATACGCATTGGGAAGAAATTTCAAAGTGATACCTTTGACAATTCTCATCTGGGTTTTAATTAAGGCCCTGCACAAAATGCCACCTGATATGTATGTTGTAAAGTCTCAGCATGTGTCAAAAAGAAGTTAGAGGTCAAAAAACGAAACAGGTGTTTAATATTCTGGGAGCTTTAGAAGTTACAACTTCAGGTCTAAGAATAGCAACTAGAAAGCCTTGACAAAAGTTATATACAGTTGAACCTTCGAACTGCATAGGTTTGAGCTGTCCACTTATGTGCAAATTTTTTCAATAAATATACTGGAAAACTTTTTGGAGACTTGTGACAATTTGAAAAAACTCACAGATGAACTGCATAGCCTAGAAATATCAAAAAAATTAAAAAATACATGTCATGAATGCATAAAATATATGTACGTACTAGTCTATTTCATTATTTACTATCAAAATATACAAAAATCTATTATAAAAAATTACAATTTATCAAAACTTACACACACACAGACCACACATGGCACCATTCATAGTCCAGAGAAATGTAAACAAATGTAAAAATCCAGTATTAAATAACTGCATAAATTAACTGTAGTGCTTATTGTAATACTATAATAATTTCATAGCCACCTCTTGTTGCTATTGTGGTGAGCTCGTGTTGTGTCAGCTTAAAATGCCATGTGATGCTAATCATCTCTGTGTGAGCAGTTTATCTCTCCAGTAAATTGCATACCACAGTAAAAAGTGATCTCTTACAGTTCCTGTGTATTTTTTTTTTTTAATTTTTTTTTTCTTTTTTTTTTTTAATTAATTAATTTATTTATTTTTGTCTGTATTGGGTCTTCGGTTCGTGCGAGGGCTTTCTCCAGTTGCGGCAAGCGGGGGCCACTCTTCATCGCGGTGCGGGGACCGCTCTTCATCGCGGTGCGCGGGCCTTTCTCCATCGCGGCCCCTCCCGTTGCGGGGCACAGGCTCCAGACGCGCAGGCTCAGCAATTGTGGCTCACGGGCCCAGCTGCTCCGTGGCATGTGGGATCTTCCCAGACCAGGGCTCGAACCCGTGTCCCCTGCATTAGCAGGCAGATTCTCAACCACTGCGCCACCAGGGAAGCCCTCCTGTGTATTTTTTATCATGTTTAGTGCAATACCATAAACTTTGAATAACACCATGGGACCCATACAAAATGCCACTAGTGATGCTGGAAGTGCTCCCAAGAAGCAGAAAAAAGTCATAAGTTTACAAGGAAAAGTTGAATTGCCTGATGTGTAGAGTAGATTAAGGTCTGCAGCTGCGATTGCCCACCATTTCAAGATAAATGGATTCAGCATAAGGACCACTGTAAAAAAGGAAAAGGGAATTCATGAAGCTGTCACTGCAGCTCCACCAGCAGGTGTGAAAACCTTGCACTTTTTGCAGAATACCTTTTTATCTCATATTGAAAATGCAGCTTTTATATGGGTTCAGGGTTGCTGTAAGAAAGGCATACCTATAGACTCTAATTTGATTCAAGAAAAAGCAAAGTCATTATATGATAATTTAAAACAAAAGGAAGGTGAAAGATCTAAAGCTGGAGAATGTAATGCCAGCACAGTTTGGTAATTTTAGAAAGAGGTTTGGCTTTTTAAAAATGCCAATGTAATAGAAGCAGCAGCTTCTGCTAACCAAGAGGCAGCAGACAAGTTCCCAGACACCATTAAGAAAATCATTGAGGAGAATGGATATCTGCCCGAACAGGTTTTTTATGCAGACAAAAGTGCCCTATTCTGGAAAAAATTTCCATGCAGGACACTTATTAGTAAGGAAGAGAAGTGAGCACCAGGATTTAAGGCAGGGAGGGACAGGGTAACTCTACTTTTTATGCAAATACAATTAAATTAGGTTTATAATCAGGACTGCTCTTATCTATAAAGCTGCTAACACCTGAGCCTTGAAGGGAAAAGATAAACACCAGCTGCCAGGCTTTTAGTTGTACAACAAGAAGGTCTGAACAATGAGAACACTTTTTCTGGATTGGTTCCATACATGCTTTGTCCCTGAAGTTAGAAAGTATCTTGTCAGGAAGGGACTGTCTTTTAAAGTTATTTTGCTATTGGACAATGCCCCTGGCCACCCAGAACCCCATAAGTTCAACATCAAAGGCATCAAAGTGACCTACTTCCCCCAAAACAACATCTCTAATTCAGCCTCTAGATCAGGGGGTCATACAGACTTTTAAGGCTCATTACACATGGTACTCTATGGAAAGGACTATCAACGCAATGGAAGAGAACCCTGACAGAACATCATGAAAGTCTGGAAGGATTACACCATTGAAGATGTCATGGTTATTTTAGAAAAAGCCGTGAAAGCCATTAAGCCTGAAACTGTAAATTCCTGTTGGAGAAAACTGTGTCCAGATGTGTTACGTGACGTCACAGGACTGATGATAGAGCCAATCGAGGAAATCATAAAAGAGATTGTGGACATGACCAAAAAAGGTGGGGGGGTGAGGGAAGGGTTTCAAGATATGGATCTTGGAGAGACTCAAGAGCTGATAGACACCACAACCAGAGGAATTAACAGAAGACCACTTGATGAAGATGAGTGCTTTCAAACCAGATGATGAGGAAGAGATGTAGCAGAAGCAGTGCCAGAAAACCAATTGACATTAGATAATCTGGTAGAAGGGTTCCAGTTATGCAAGACTGCATTTGACTTCTTTACAACATGGACCCTTCTATGATATGGACACCAAAACTAAAGCAAATAGTGGAAGGTTTGGTACCATGTTAAAACATTTCTAGAGAAATTAAAAAGCAAAAAGGACAGAAATTACAATGTATTTCCATGAAGTTACACTGAATGTGCCTGCCTCTCCTGCCTCCCCTTCCACCTCCTCCACCTCTTCTGCCTCTGCCACGCTGACACAGCAAGATCAACCCCTCCTCTTCCTCCTCCTCCTCAGCCTACTCAAGGTGAAGACTATGAGGATGAAGATCTTTATGATGATCCACTTCCACTTAATGAATAGTAAATAATCACTATGCTGTACTGTTAAACTTATCTGTTGTGTTTATGTGTATCTGCATGTGAAAATCTAATAACTGTACAGCAAGAACTGTATGAGACGTTTGTGTCACGATCATTATCACCTAAGTATTCACTGTGTAGAACATCATGTGCAAGACTTGTATATAAGTGGAAAGCCTATCCTTATATAGGCATAAGGTGAGTGATATTTAATATAAGATTAGTAATGTGTTAGTCTTCTTGCTATTTTATAACTTGTTTTCACATTACTGTACAGTACGTCTCTCTCTCTCTCATAATTGGAGAAACAGTATCAGCCTATCATCACAATGATTTTTTTAAATGTAACAATGTTTCCAATACTCTATCATGAATATGACTGTATACTATATTTCATAAAAATTTTATAACGATTCATTCATTAGTCTATAGGCTAGGCTACCATGAATTAATTATATTGATTACACTAGGCTACCATAAAGCAATCATGCTGCTGCTCCTTTATTATCAATGCATGAAGCGTTATACCTGTAAATAAATGAATTTTTCACTTTTCATTTTTGATGTCTAGTGTAATACATATAACATCTACAGTGTTTTGTATCATATAAGACAATATTGATGTAGATACTGCTAAGACAGACGATTTATCTTGTAAATAGATGATATAAACTTATGGTATAGATAAATACAATATGGTACTGTAAATGTGTTTTCTCTTTCTCATGATTTTCTTAATAACATTTCCTTTTCTCTAGCTTACTCCATTGTAAGAATACAGAATGTAATACATATGCAAAATATGTGTTAACTAACTGTTTATGTTATCAGTAAGGCTTCCAGTCAAGAGTAGGTTATTAGTAGTTAAGTTTTCAGGGAGTCAAAAGTTACATGCAGATTTTCAACTGCATGGGGGGGTCAGTGCCCCTAACCCCCACATTGTTCAATGGGTCACCTGTATTTAAAAAATTAATTTATTTGGGGGGGAAGTATAATGTTAAAACAAATGTAGAGCAACCCAGTGAAAATAATTTTGATTTCAAAACAAAAAAAAAGTTAAGGAGAGGTAGGAAAGGTAGCTACCAATTTAAAACAAAATATTCTGGAAGCACTATGATCTGTTTTTATTTTCAGGATAGAAGAGACAAAGCATGAAGAGGTAGAAAAATGAAAAGAGAGAAGCAAAGTAATAACAAATGGACAAACTAGGTAGAAAACAAAAGAAGTTAAGCAAGAATTCTCTTCAATTACAAAGACTATAGTGTTTATAAGCAAATTTATGGCCCCTTCCTTCTTCTAATCAGCATCCTTACAAAAGGGATGGTGTTCCTCATGATCAGGATGACAATATAATTTAATGCCCATATTAGGGTATTTCTACCTAGGACAAATGCTAAACCAGATAAGCTCCTGGTATAATCAGGAGTATCCCAGGCAAACCAAAATGACTGTGTAGTAGATTATGAGAATGAACACAATTCCTCACCCCTCTCTGTATCCCCATTTTTTGCAGAAAGACTTTACAGCTCCTCATATCAAGAGGTGGACTCTATTCCCCACCTCTCAACTCTGGTCTGACCCAATGATTTGTTGTGGCCAGTATCGTGCAGCAGAAGTGAAGTGCCAGTCCTGAGCCTTGACCTCAAGACACTTTGAGAATCACTTCTTTCGCTCTTGAACTCCTGCCATCCCCATTAAAACAAATCCTGTTAGAGGATTAAACACCATCAGGAGAGCTAAGACAACCCCCCACCCCAAACCAATATCCAGTTAACACCCCCAGAACCTGAACAGCCTAGCTAACCTGCAGCTGACCATGAGAACCCAGCCAAGATCAGAACCACCCAACTGAGCTCAGCCTAATTGCCTCTATAATCATAAGCAACATGAGCCACTCAGTTTTGGAGTGGTTTGTTACACAGAAATAACCAAAATGACTCACTCCCAGTGTGCCTACCACTTCAGAAATGCAGCAATGAAGTTTCCTACTATAGTGATCCAACCCAATCCATCTATACCTGGGGCAGGGTTAAGAAACCCAAGGCTCCTCAACCAAAGCCCTGGAAGATATTAAGCTGATGCTTCTTTTTTTTTAAGTCTCTTACTTATAGGAACCAAGAATGTTCCATCCATAAATAATATTGGCTATCTTCAATGCTTACTTCTAGGAAGTTAACATCTATTGATCTTAAATGTAACACTAATATCAAGTTGCCTTTAAAATAGCATATAGTTTCAATACCATTTTATTAACAAAAAAAGAACTATGAAGCATAGGCAGAGCAGATATCATTACGCTCATTTTATACATGAGGAAATCAAATCACAGAGTAAGTTAAATGACTTTCACAAGTAGCAAGTGACCAAGCTACCATACTTATAACTACACCTACAAACTTTCAATACTCCTTCTCCTTAGAGCTCTTATGCTAAAATCTTGGGTCAGTATTGGCATATCATTTTTCAAGTATTCTGAGGCACTATTTCCTTTCTTATAAAAGTAGGGCTAGAGCGGAGGGAGAAGATGGCGGAAGAGTAAGACACGGAGATCACCTTCCTTCCCACATATACAGTAGAAATACATCTACACGTGCAACTGCTCCTACAGAACACCCACTGAACGCTGGCAGAAAACGTCCGACCTCCAAAAAGGCAAGAAACTCCCCCCGTACTTGGGTAGGGCAAAAGAAAAAAGAAATAACAGAGACAAAAGAATAGGGACGGCACCTGCACCAGTGGGAGGGAGCTGTGAAGGAGGAAAGGTTTCCACGCACTAGGAAGCCCCTTCGCGGGCGGAGACTGCGGGTGGCAGAGGGGGGAAGCTTCAGAGCCACGGAGGAGAGTGCAGCCACAGGGGTGCGGAGGGCAAAGCGGAGAGGTTCCCGCACAGAGGCTTGGCGACGAGCAGCACTCACCAGCCCAAGAGGCTTGTCTGCTTCCCCGCCGGGGCGGGCGGGGCTGGGAGCTGAGGCTCGGGCTTCGGTTGGATTGCAGGAAGAGGACTGGGGCTGGCGGCGTGAACACAGCCTGAAGGGGTTAGCGCACCACAGCTAGCCGGTAGGGAGTCCGGGGAAAATGTCTGCAGCTGCCGAAGAGGCAAGAGACTTTTTCTTCCCTCTGTGTTTCCTGGTGCGCGAGGAGAGGGGATTCAGAGCGCCGCCTAAACGAACTCCAGAGAAGGGCGCGAGCCGCGGCGATCAGCGCGGACCCCAGAGACGGGCGTGAGACGCTGGGGCTGCTGCTGCCGCCTCCAAAAAGCCTGTGTGTGAGCACAGGTCACTCTCCACACCGCCCCTCCCGGTAGCCTGTGCAGCCCGCCACTGCCAGGGTCCCGGGATCCGGGGACAACATCCCCGGGAGAACGCACTGCGCGCCTCAGGCTGGTGCAACGTCACGCCGGCCTCAGCCGCCGCAGGCTCGCCCCGCCTCCTCTGTACCCCTCCCTCCCCGCGGCCTGGGTGAGCCAGAGCCCCCGAAGCAGCTGCTCCTTTAACCCCGTCCTGTCTGGGCGGGGAACAGACGCCCTCAGGCGACCTACACGCAGAGGAGGGTCCAAATCCAAAGCTGAACCCCAGGAGCTGTGCGAACAGGGAAGAGAAGGGGAAATCTCTCCCAGCAGCCTCAGAAGCAGCGGATTAAAGCTCCACAAACAACTTGATGTGCCTGTATCTGTTGAATACCTGAATAGACAACGAATCATCCCAAATTCAGGAGGTGGACTTTGGGAGCAGGAGATATTAATTTTCCCCCTTTTCCTTTTTTTTGTGAGTGTATATGTATATGCTTCTGGGTGAGATTTTGTCTGTATAGCTTTGCTTTACAATAGCTTTATTTTACTTCACTATATTATAGCCTCTTTCTTTCTATTTTTTCTCCCTTTTACTCTGAGCTGTGTGGACGAAAGGCTCTTGGTGCTCCAGCCAGGCATCAGAGCCGTGCCTCTGAGGTGGGAGAGCCAACTTCAGAACACTGGTCCACAAGAGACCTCCCAGCTCCACGTAATACCAAACGGCAAAAATCTCCCAGAGATCTCCATCTCAACATCAAGACCCAGCTTCACCCAACGACCAGCAAGCTACAGTGCTGGACACCCTATGCCAAACAACTAGCTAGACAGGAACACAACCCCATCCATTAGCAGAGAGGCTGCCTAAAATCATAATAAGGCCACAGACACCCCAAAATACACCACCAGACGTGGACGTGCCCACCAGAAAGACAAGATCTAGCCTCATCCACCAGAACTCAGGCACTAGTTCCCTCCACCAGGAAGCCTACACAACCCACTGAACCAACCTTAGCCACTGGGGACAGATACCAAAAACAACGGGAACTACGAACCTGCAGCCTGTGAAAAGGAGACCCCAAACACAGTAAGATAGGCAAAATGAGATGACAGAAAAACACACAGCAGATGAAGGAGCAGGCTCAAAACACACTGGACTTAACAAATGAAGAGGAAATAGGTAGTCTACCTGAAAAAGAATTCAGAATAATGATAGTAAGGATGATCCAAAATCTTGGAAATAGAATAGACAAAATGCAAGAAACATTTAACAAGGATGTAGAAGAACTAAAGAGGAACCAAGCAATGATGAAGAACACAATAAATGAAATTAAAAATACTTTAGATGGGATCAATAGTAGAATAACTGAGGCAGAAGAAAGGATAAGTGACCTGGAAGATAAAATGGTGGAAATAACTACTACAGAGCAGGATAAAGAAAAAAGAATGAAAAGAACTGAGGACAGTCTCAGGGACCTCTGGGACAACATTAAACACTCCAACATTCGAATTATAAGGGTACCAGAAGAAGAAGAGAAAAAGAAAGGGACTGAGAAAATTTTTGAAGAGATTATAGTTGAAAACTTCCCTAATATGGGAAAGGAAATAGTTAATCAAGTCCTGGAAGCACAGAGAGTCCCATACAGGATAAACCCAAGGAGGAACACGCCAAGACACATATTAATCAAACTGTCAAAAATTAAATATAAGGAAAACATATTAAAGGCAGCAAGGGAAAAAAAACAAATAACACACAAGGGAATCCCCATAAGGTTAACATCTGATCTCTCAGCAGAAACTCTGCAAGCCAGAAGGGAGTGGCAGGATATACTTAAAGTGATGAAGGAGAAAAACCTACAACCAAGATTACTCTACCCAGCAAGGATCTCATTCAGATTTGATGGAGAAATTAAAACCTTTACAGACAAGCAAAAGCTGAGAGAGTTCAGCACCACCAAACCAGCTTTACAACAAATGCTAAAGGAACTTCTCTAGGCAAGAAACACAAGAGAAGGAAAACACCTACAATAACAAACCCAATACATTTAAGAAAATGGGAATAGGAACATACATATCGATAATTACCTTGAATGTAAATGGATTAAATGCTCCCACCAAAAGACACAGGCTGGCTGAATGGATACAAAAACAAGACCCATATATATGCTGTCTACAAGAGACCCACTTCAGACCTAGAGACACATACAGATTGAAAGTGAGGGGATGGAAAAAGATATCCCATGCAAATGGAAATCAAAAGAAAGCTGGAGTAGCAATTCTCATATCAGACAAAATAGACTTTAAAATAAAGACTATTACAAGAGACAAAGAAGGACACTATATAATGATCAAGGGATCGATCCAAGAGGAAGGTATAACAATTGTAAATATTTATGCACCCAACATAGGAGCACCTCAATACATAAGGCAAATACTAACAGCCATAAAAGGGGGAACTGACAGCAACACAATCATAGTAGGGGACTTTAACACCCCACTTTCACCAATGGACAGATCATCCAAAATGAAAATAAATAAGGAAACACAAGCTTTAAATGATACATTAAACAAGATGGACTTAATTGATATTTATAGGACATTCCACCCAAAAACAACAGAATACACATTTTTCTCAAGTGCTCATGGAACATTCTCCAGGATAGATCATATCTTGGGTCACAAATCAAGCCTTGGTAAATTTAAGAAAATTGAAATCGTATCAAGTATCTTTTCCGACCACAACGCTATGAGACTAGATATCAATTACAGGAAAAGATCTGTAAAAAATACAAACACATGGAGGCTACACAATACATTACTTAATAACGAAGTGATTACTGAAGAAATCAAAGGGGAAATCAAAAAATACCTAGAAACAAATGACAACGGAGATACGACGACCCAAAACCTATGGGATGCAGCAAAAGCAGTGCTAAGAGGGAAGTTTATAGCAATACAAGCCTACCTCAAGAAACAGGAAACATCTCGAATAAACAACCTAACCTTGCACCTAAAGCAATTAGAGAAAGAAGAACAAAAAAACCCCAAAGCCAGCAGAAGGAAAGAAATTATAAAGATCAGGTCAGAAATAAATGAAAAAGAAATGAAGGAAACAATAGCAAAAATCAATGAAACTAAAAGCTGGTTCTTTGAGAAGATAAACAAAATTGATAAACCATTAGCCAGACTCATCAAGAAAAAAAGGGAGAAGACCCAGATCAATAGAATTAGAAATGAAAAAGGAGAAGTAACCACTGACACTGCAGAAATACAAAAGATCATGAGAGATTACTACAAGCAACTCTATGCCAATAAAATGGACAACCTGGAAGAAATGGACAGATTCTCAGAAATGCACAAACTGCCAAGACTGAACCAGGAAGAAATAGAAAATATGAATACACCAATCACAAGCACTGAAATTGAAACTGTGATTAAAAACCTTCCAACAAACAAAAGCCCAGGACCAGATGGCTTCACAGGTGAATTCTATCAAACATTTAGAGAAGAGCTAACACCTCTCCTTCTCAAACTCTTCCAAAATATTGCAGAGGGAGGAACACTCCCAAACTCATTCTATGAGGCCACCATCACCCTGATACCAAAACCAGACAAAGATGTCACAAAGAAAGAAAACTACAGGCCAATATCACTGATGAACATAGATGCAAAAATCCTCAACAAAATACTAGCAAACAGAATCCAACAGCACATTAAAAGGATCATACACCATGATCAAGGGGGGTTTATCCCAGGAATGCAAGGATTCTTCAATATACGCAAATCAATCAATGTGATACACCATATTAACAAATTGAAGGAGAAAAACCATATGATCATCTCAATAGATGCAGAGAAAGCTTTCGACAAAATTCAACACCCATTTATGATAAAAGCCCTGCAGAAAGTAGGCATAGAGGGAACTTTCCTCAACATAATAAAGACCATATATGACAAACCCACAGCCAACATTGTCCTCAATGGTGAAAAACTGAAACCATTTCCACTAAGATCAGGAACAAGACAAGGTTGCCCACTCTCACCACTATTATTCAACATAGTTTTGGAAGTCCTAGCCACAGCAATCAGAGAAGACAAAGAAATAAAAGGAATCCAAATCGGAAAAGAAGAAGTAAAGCTGTCACTATTTGCAGATGACATGATACTATACATAGAGAATCCTAAAGATGCTACCAGAAAACTCCTAGAGCTAATCAATGAATTTGGTAAAGTAGCAGGATACAAAATTAATGCACAGAAATCTCTTGCATTTCTATACACTAATGACGAAAAATCTGAAAGTGAAATTAAGAAAACACTCCCATTTACCATTGCAACAAAAAGAATAAAATATCTAGGAATAAACCTACCTAAGGAGACAAAAGACCTGTATGCAGAAAATTATAAGACACTGATGAAAGAAATTAAAGATGATACAAATAGATGGAGAGATATACCATGTTCCTGGATTGGAAGAATCAACATTGTGAAAATGACTCTACTTCCCAAAGCAATCTACAGATTCAATGCAATCCCTATCAAACTACCACTGGCATTTTTCACAGAACTAGAACAAAAAATTTCACAATTTGTATGGAAACACAAAAGACCCCGAATAGCCAAAGCCATCTTGAGAACGAAAAATGGACCTGGGGGAATCAGGCTCCCTGACTTCAGACTATATTACAAAGCTTCAGTAATCAAGACAGTTTGGTACTGGCACAAAAACAGAAATATCGATCAATGGAACAGGATAGAAAGCCCAGAGATAAACCCACACACATATGGTCAACTTATCTTTGATAAAGGAGGCAAGCATATACAGTGGAGAAAAGACAGCCTCTTCAATAAGTGGTGCTGGGAAAATTGGACAGGAACATGTAAAAGTATGAAATTAGAACACTCCCTGACACCATGCACAAAAATAAACTCAAAATGGATTAAAGACCTAAGTGTAAGGGCAGACACTATCAAACTCTTAGAGGAAAACATAGGCAGAACACTCTATGACATACATCACAGCAAGATTCTTTTTGACCCAGCTCCCAGAGAAATGGAAATAAGAACACAAATAAACAAATGGGACCTAATGAAACTTAAAAGCTTTTGCACAGCAAAGAAAACCATAAACAAGACCAAAAGACAACCCTCAGAATGGGAGAAAATATTTGCAAATGAAGCAACTGACAAAGGATTAATCTCCAAGATTTACAAGCAGCTCATGCAGCTCAATAACAAAAAAACGAACAACCCAATCCAAAAATGGGCAGAAGATCTAAATAGACATTTCTCCAAAGAAGATATACAGATGGCCTACAGACACATGAAAGAATGCTCAACATCATTAATCATTAGAGAAATGCAAATCAAAACTACAATGAGATATCATCTCACACCGGTCAGAATGGCCATCATCAAAAAATCTAGAAACAATAAATGCTGGAGAGGGTGTGGAGGAAAGGGAACACTCTTGCACTGTTGGTGGGAATGTAAATTGATACAGCCACTATGGAGAACAGTATGGAGGTTCCTTAAAAAAGTACAAATAGAACTACCATACGACCCAGCAATCCCACTACTGGGCATATACCCTGAGAAAACCATAGGTCAAAAAGAGTCATGTACCAAAATGTTCATTGCAGCTCTATTTACAATAGCCAGGACATGGAAGCAACCTAAATGTCCATCGACAGATGAATGGATGAAGAAGATGTGGCACATATATACAATGGAATATTACTCAGCCATAAAAAGAAATGAAATGGAGCTATTTGTAATGAGGTGGATGGAGTTAGAGTCTGTCATACAGAGTGAACTAAGTCAGAAAGAGAAAAACAAATACAGTATGCTAACACATATATACGGAATCTAAGGGAAAAAAAAAAAAAAAAAAGGCCATGAAGAACCTAGTGGCAAGACGGGAATAAAGACACAGACCTACTAGAGAATGGACTTGAGGATATGGGGAGGGGGTGGGGTGAGATGTGACAGGGTAAGAGAGTGTCATGGACATATATACACTACCAAATGTAAAATAGATAACTAGTGGGAAGCAGCCGCACAGCACAGGGAGATCAGCTCGGTGCTTTGTGACCACCTAGAGGGGTGGGATGGGGAGGGTGGGAGGGAGGGAGATGCAAGAGGGAAGAGAAATGGGAACATATTGTATATGTATAACTGATTCACTTTGTTATAAAGCAGAAGCTAACACACTATTGTAAGGCAATTATACTTCAATAAAGATGTTTAAAAAAAAAAAAAAAAGTAGGGCTAACATGACTTAGCTCAGGATTATTTTGAGAAACAAATAAAATAACGTATGAAAAAGCACATAGCACAATGTCTAACACAAATGTTTAGGACCCTTTCCCCAACTCACCATGATAAAGCTCTTTTCCAGGCTTGACAACCTCAACCCTCATAGCATCACTTGAAATGATAAACGTTCACATAGTTAGTATAGGCAAATTTTATTTCTATGGTAGAAGCATTTATTTCACTTATAGAAAAATAACACTATTTCAAAGTCAAGGTAACTAAGAAGAAGTATATTTTTTCCTTACATACCCATATTCAAATGTCACATATGGTTTCAAGACATTCTTAAATTAACAAGGACCAAATGCAGAATCAAGGTAGTACCTGTCAATAGAAGAGATATACTAAGGCTACATATCAGCCCTGGAAATGGGAAAATACAAAGTGATCTCGTGCAGTGATTCTCAACTTTAGTGTGCATTAGAATCACCTGGATTGTGGAAGAAGTACCTTCAGGGGATTGAAGGCAAATCACCAGATTAAAGCAAGCCCTTGGTCTCAGAATAAATACCAAAGGGACTAAAGATACATACTTTGTTGCACAGGGAGGGGCAAAGACAAAATACATCATGATATACGAAATTAGCCATTTACACACTGTATGACTTCTAAGCCTCAGATTCAGGAATAATAATAGATACTACTCTCAATTTTCTACAGATTAGGTCAGGCAGTGTGCAGTAAGTGATTTCCTAATTCAAAACACACAGCTACTATCATTATTTCATCACCATCATCATTACTATTGGATACAAGGACATTCTCCCCCCACCCCAACTCCCAGTTCCAAATAGCTATTATCTATTTTAAAAATCAAATTACCACTTACTGAGTTCAAGCTCATTGACTACTGGTACCATTTTTAAACTGGTAACATGTTTACTAGATTCAACCACTTACATTAAGATTTCAGTACATGGTTGAAATGAAAATTTTTGTCTAAACTAAGACAATGGAATCAAAGAAGAAAGGGTAACTAACTAAAGCTTAAAAAGTGTGTGTGGTTTCTAAAGCATCAATAGCTAGACGAATGAACTGCTTTTCAAAGTGACCCCCTTTAGACAATCTCTGATGTTCCCTGCAGTTTTCTGACTCTCACGTTATTTACAGATGGAAACATATGAATAAAATACCTATAATCTTCGTTACTTTCTATATTCAATATACTACACAGTAATGTTTCATAGTTAAAGTTTTGGGCCATTTAAGTAACTCCCACATAAATATCTGAGGTTTTAATATTCTGAAACTGAAACAAAGCTGAAGAGGTGCTCAGTCAGGCTAGGACAGGGTTTCTCAACCTCAGCAATGTTGACATTTTGGGTTGGATCATTCTTTTTTGTGGGGGGCTGTCCTGTGCATTGCAGGATGTAGGCATCCCTGGCCTCTCCCTACTACATGCCAGTAGCAGCGTGCCCCACTGCCCAGTTTTGACAACCAAAAATGTCTCCAGACATTGCCAAATGTCTTTTGGGAGCCAAAGTCACCCCCAGTTGAGAACTATTGAGCTAGAATTTTACAGACATAATTGTAAACTCTGAGTGCACAGATTAGACAAGACTCTATGTAATTTTACTAATTTAAAGAGCATAGCACAATAGTTTTTGCTATACTGTTTATGCAAGGGCACATAGTTTTTATACAATATACTACTTAAGCATATAATTACCCACAAATAACTATCTTTTTCCTACTGAAAACACTAATATTAAACAGGAAAAAAAAATAATACAGCTAATCCTGCAACCATTTTTATATTATCTAAGCCTATGGTTTACAAACAACTGATAAATGGAGACCTAAATAAATCACTGCAAGTGTCCTTCCTTCTGCATTCGTAGTCTCTCTTTCTCTACTTGTAAGCGCTCCTTTTCAATCTGCAGCTTCTCTGATTCAAATTTTAAAAACTGCAGCCTATCTTTTTCCAGTTGCAAGCGTTCTCTCTCAAGTTTTAACTTCTCTGTTTCTGTATCCTGTGGTTGATATATGGACTTTTCTCCTTGACCAAGTTCATTTTCCAAAGATGGTTTCTCTGAGTTGACTATCTGTAACCTCAACTTCTCTCTTTCAATCTGCAGCCGCTCCTTCTCCAGCTGAAGCCGCTCATGCTCCATGTCTAACTGTCGCAGCCTCTCTTTCTCAATCTGTAGGCGTTCCTTCTCTACCTGCAGTCTTTCAGCCTCAATATCGAGCCGTCGTTTTTCCAATTCTAGTTTCTGTTTCTCTATGTTTACGAGCAAATGGGGCTCATCATATGCAGACCTAGATGGTGTTGAATTCAGAGTAAAAAACTCATCAATGTGGGGGAAATCAGGAAGTTCACTTTCCCTCCTGGAATCTGGTATGACTGATGACAACATTTCTTCTTCCTCTTCAATCTCAAACTAAAAGAGAAAAGTAGTTCTCAGTATTTATTTATACTTCATGGTTGTTAATTTGTCTAAGAGGGCTTCCCTGGTGGCGCAGTGGTTGAGAATCTGCCTGCTAATGCAGGGGAAACGGGTTCGTGCCCTGGTCTGGGAGGATCTCACGTGCCGCGGAGCAACTGGGCCCGTGAGCCACAGCTGCTGAGCCTGCGCGTCTGGAGCCTGTGCCCCGCAACGGGGGGGGGCCGCGGTAGTGAGAGGCCCGCGCACCGCGATGAAGAGTGGCCCCCACACCACGATGAAGAGTGGCCCCCGCTTGCCACAGCTAGAGAAAGCCCTTGCACGAAACAAAGACCCAACACAGCTAAATAAATAAATAAATAAATAAAGTAGCTATTAATTAAAAAAAAAAACATTAAAACATGTTATTTAAAAAAAAAAAAAAAAAAAATTTTGTCTAAGAATTTCTTAAAAGCTTTCTGTATTGTTTGAGCACACAAAACCATTTACTTTGAATTTTGAAAAATCTTTACTATTACCTGACATCATTAATATATATAATTAAGAGAAGTATATTTAGATGAGAAGAAAGAGATTGATGATATTAAGATGGAAAAAAATGGGATGACTTTGTTATGTACTATTTTTAAGTTAGCTTGAAAATCTGGGAATTTCTTAACTGTTCCTGGTCTATAATAAACTTTCATATCAGAAATGGAGAAATAAAAAGAGGGTTCACACAGGCTAATACTTACTTCAGGACTCTGGGGATCTCTTTCTTCCTCTTCCACTTTGACCTCAGTTAAGGATCCACCTGCATCCCTGAAATCTGCCACATTTTGCCAATCAAAATTTGTATCATTTCGGAATCCAATCTTTTCATCTATCTCTTCAGTGAGAGAGTCATCTAAATCGGATGTGGGAAGGGGAAACCCCGAACCAACTAGCTTAATGTTCGCCTTCATCCTCTTTCTCTTCATAAGTGCTCGCCAGTCAAGGTACCTCCTTTTCACTTCTGTCCCTGTTCTCTGTTCTCCTTCTCCTACAGCATTCACACACTGTGCAATCTCCTCCCAAGCCATTCGCTTCATCACATTAATTGTTGTATTGAGCTGCTTGGAAAAAATGACTTCTTTCCTTTTTGTAATTTCTTTCAAAAGGGTCTGAGTTTCTTGTACACTGAAATTGCTTTTCCTTTTCCTTTTCAATTGCTTCATTTTCTAACTTAAATGCAGTTTTTACAGTAAGAGAAAATGTAAAAAAATGCTGAGGAATTGCTACGAAGTACAAAAATCAAGGACAATTCCTTGTTAGTACTTGGTTTAAATCAGTTTTCCATTCATCCAGTAGCACAGGCAGGATGGATGATTCCTAAAGAGAAAAAAGTAAAAATCAATCAACCTGCAACTTCTGCAATGTACTTCAACCCAATAAGCTATATAATTAAAAAAACAAAAACAAAAAACCTCTAAATATGGCTCAAAACTGACTATATTTTTGTCTCTGCCAGCATTACCACAGTCCAAGCTACCATTTTCTCTCACCTAGGCTGCTGTAATGGTTCCTAACTAATTGCTAGTATTCACTCTTGACTTGCTCCCTACTTCTACTCTACTCTCCCAAATTCATCCTTTCTACTCTAACTACAAAGGCCTTCTTTCAGTCACCCATTCTTGTCAATCCCTTTCCCTGTTCAGGGCTTCTGCACACGCTGTTCCCTCTGCGTAGGAAATGGATTGTTCCCTGCCTAGCCTACTTAATTCCTCCTCATCTTTCAGCTTGCAGATTAGACATCTGCTCCTCAGTGAAGCCTTTGCTGACAAGTCAAATTACTCCTTTTCTTCATCTAAATGTTACACCTGTGCTAACATACAACTAAGACAGTCTCTTTCCCATTTCACTAGAAGTTTCATGAGGACAACAACATTTCTACTCACCATCATGTCCCCAGAGTCTAGCAGAGATCCTGGCATATGGCAGGCATACCATAAACTTTTCGAATGAATAAATGAGTCAACCTGCCAAAATGACCATTAGTTTGGGATGTCAAAAAGCAAAAAAATTTAGACTCTGAAAGAGGGTGTACCTGAAACTTGCTAGAAAGGTAAACTTTTCAGGCCCCACCCCAGACCATTTGAATAAGGAACTCTGGGGGCAAGATCCAGCAATGTGTGTTTCAATAAGCCTTCCAGATGATTCTAATACATGCTAAAGTTTGAAAACCATGGGGTGACCCACACCAGTGAAACAAATGCTTCACACACCTGATTTTCTTACACACTTTGATTTCGAGTCTTATAAATAGTGCATCTGTTTGGTGGAATCCAAAGCACATCCAAATCCTCAATACAATAGCTGGGAAATGTAGTTTTTCTGCTATCTAGCCCCTTTGCATTATGGGAAGGCACACTAGCAAACTGGAAAAGATGTTGAATGGGTCTTTTCCTTGGAAAAGAGATTTTAAAAGTATGTAATGGGGACAAGGGCTCAGAAAGAGTAAGGGATATATAAACAAACCATGGTTTATGACTTCAAATTCACATACTGATCACTGCTACAGAGCTGATTTTTTTCCCTTGCTTGCAAAATGAGAGGGTGGGATGAGGCTGTTAAGGTCCACATTTCCTGCCAATACAAAGAAAAAAATACCAAATATCCATTAAGTTCCATGTCCTGTCATTTAATCCCTACCACAGCACTGAATGCGAGATACCATCATTTGCATTTATATTTATACGACAAGATTCAGGCAAGTTGAATAACTTGCACATTACGTGGCTAGTTAAATGACCGAACTTCGATATAAATTCAGGCTCCCTTAGGCCACGTCTCCTTCCACTTTATTAGCAGCTTGCGATAGCTAAATCTTAGAAATGTGTTGCTAAGGTAAGTTTTGAGATGCCTTTTAGTAGAAAATTTTCAAAAAGAACAGATCCTTATCTATGTGGAAGGTTTGGATAAAGTTCTGTATATAGGCAGAAAAACTCTCCAAAGTTTCAACCAGTTATGTTTCACTCTACCATGGTTTCTTCTCTTAAAAACTTTAATATCTGCCAGTTTAAAATTTTTATTAGAGTGAAAAAATTTTCCCTGGTAATTAACAATATAAATAGTATTTTCTACTGAAGCAAAAATACAGCAACTGAGTAAGGCTAACTAAATTTAATCAGAAAATGCACAAATCTTTTCTATCACTGTTTGAGCCTCTTCTCTCTAGGACTTAAAAGTGGATGCAAATCCCTTATTTCTAAACTTTAATAAAAAGGTATTTTTTATTAAGATTTCACTACACTTTTATGCATTTTTTCCTTTTCAAGTTTCCAGTAATCTTTTTCAACTGACTTTGTATCTATTAACATCACCAGAAACATACCCACCACTACGTCTGTTTCTAACCTCTGATGTAGAATAACCATCTCCTGAACTGCTACTTGCTGCTGAAATGGAGACTAGAGAGAACTAAAAGTTCAAAAGAGTAGAAAATAAATTCTCAAGAAATCATTGTCAATTTCATAGACCCACAAAAAGGGCAAAGCATGCAAAAACAAAAAAAGATTGCAGCAAACTATGCCTAAAGCAGACTTCCAAAATTTCTTGAGACATTTAATAATAAAATTGAAATCCACTAAATGAGAATGTATAATCAGTGGCAGCACTTTTGATCTTGCCCTAGGCAAATCCTGCCTTTATAGTCAAATATAAGCCTCTTGTCACTAGAATATAAGCAAACATATTCATACAAAAACCATAATTCAAAAAGAGACATGTACCACAATGTTCACTGCAGCATTATTTACAATAACCAGGACATGGAAGCAACGTAAGCGTGCATCAACAGATAAATGGTAAAGAAGATGTGGCACATATATACAATAGCATTACTCAGCCATAAAAAGAAATGAAATTGAGTTATTTGTAGTGAGGTCGATGGACCTAAAGTCCGTCATAGAGTGAAGTAAGTCAGAAAGAGAAAAACAAATACCGTATGCTAACACATATCTGTGGAATCTAAAAAAAAAAAAAAAAAATAGTACTGATGAACCTAGTGGCAGGGCAGGAATAAAGACGCAGACATAGAGAATGGACTTGAGGACATGGGGCGGGAGGGGGAAGCTGGGGTGAAGTGAGAGTAGCATCGACATATATACATTACCGAATGTAAAATAGTTAGCTAGTGGGAAGCGGCAGCATAGCACAGGGAGATCAGCTCAGTGCTTTGCGATGACCTAGAGGGGTGGGATAGGGAGGATGGGAGGGAGACTCAAGAGGGAGGGGATATGGGGACATATGTATGCATATGGATGATTCACTTTGTTGTACAACAGAAACTAACACAGTATTGTGAAGCAATTATACTCCAATAAAGATCTATTAAAAAAATATATCATCAAAAGAGGTAGTGTAGTGTAATGGTTATGAGCACACGTTCTGCAGTCAGACTGCCTGGGTTAGAATCCTGACTCTGCCACTTCCTAGCTGTGTGGCCTTATTTAAATTCCCTATGTGCAATTCCACTTGTAAAATAATATTACTTCATAGAGATACTGTAAGGATTAAAGGTTTTAGTAAAATATGGAATAGTTCCTGGAACACAGTTAGCAAATTAGGTTCACTATTATTGCACGAAAGGCAAATCTTTAAATAATTTTGACATAGGAAACAGAAAGGCCACAATAATATTGGTATTGTTCTAGTTCGTAGGTCAAGTGGTAGGTCTGTGGGTCTTTATCATTATGCTTTATAACATTAGCGGTACATTGGAGCCTGCTGATGTGAGCTGGCAAAGGTCACTGTGCACATCTCTTCCCAACTCCACATTCAGTAATGTCATATTGGGAACTAGAAACTGGCCAAGATGGCAGTATTTACAACATAGAAATGGATAAATGTTACAAACTAGAACATTTTTCTTTTGAGTGGTCAGGGAGTTAGTTTACTAGCACACTTAAAGCTACATGATTTTTTGCATATTTCAAATATTACCTAATAAAAATTAAGAAAATGGAATGTTTTTAACATCTGATCCCACAACAGTTTAGTGAACATTCTCGAAGACTTGTAATTTTAGAGGATCACATTTAATTAGCACTGACCTAACATTCCTTATGTAATTCAAGTTATCAATTGGGCTGAGCAAGTATTCTGCTTTTCTCTAGAGGCGACTGAAGAATACTCATGAAATACTATATTTATAAGCAACACAAAAAAGGAACTGAAGCAAACTGATTTACACATTATTAAACCAGTCCAAATATACTTCTTTTTAGTAGCTATGTTGCGGTTGTGGCATATTTCAAGGAATTACTGCAGTCAAACTTGGCTTTCTCCTTCCTCTACCATTTGCTCCACCCCTATGAGGATCTGGAAGATGGTAGCCCACCTGCTCCAAAGGCAGTATCCTGAACACATAACACTGTGCCTAACAAACAGAAGGAGGTAAAAATACAACTTAAAATAAGATGGTGATTGAGGGATGGGAAAGAGAGCAGAAAATGAAATGGAAAATAACTCAAGTAAGGTCAGCTAGCAAAACTGAAACTGCTATGGGCAAAGCATATGTTTAAGGAAAAGGCAGCTCAAGTCAATATAGGCAAGAAGCAGTTTATGAGATTAACTGAAGACTTTAGATAAACTACTTACCCTATAACTATGCCAAAGAACATAACAGTTAACAAGTTATACAAAATTCTGAGAGGAAATTTTAAATAAATAGGCTATGTTACTACTTAGGCAGTATGAACCAATGATGAGGTTATCAAAGACATATTTAAAAAATGAAATCATCAGGTTAGATGTCCTTAAAAATAGAACAGATTGCTAAAGTTACATCAAATCCCATATCAAATTAAATACTTACAATGCATTAAGGATGACTTTTTGCTTCCAAAAGATACAGAATGTTTCAGACCATTTAAATAGCTTCTTGAACCATTTAAAAAGCACTATCATATTTAAAAGGTAGAAGCATGGTAAAAATATAAATATTCATCAGTAAGGGATTGGATGAATAAACTATACTACAGCTACATAATAGAATATGATGCCCAATTAGAGTATGAATATGGCTTAGCACAACATTTTACTATGTTAATGCAAGACAACAAAACCAGAAAAGGAATGTGTACATATGTCTATGTGTGTGTACACACTCACAGAAGCTCAGTTTTCAACTTAGGAACATTTATAGACAGAATATGCTATGCTCTACAACAGGTTCACTCACTCTGTCCACCACCAACCACCAGTTCTAGGGATCATGTATACAGTCGTTTGTCTCAGTCATATAACTGTTTGTTTGCCTAGAGCACATCTGTTTCATTTTACTTTGAGGTGATTAACATTATATTAAAAATATATTTATGAGGAATTTTTATTACAGAAAAATACACTTTTTAAAGTTCCATAAACCCAATACCCACGAATCTGTTGACTTAAAAAAAAAAAAAAAAAAGTAAAATGCACAGATATGGTTAGAGAACCTAAACAAAGGAACAAAATTAAGTGAAAATCTCTCTCCACCACCAGTGTAACTGATATTAATAATTTCTTGAGATGTTTTCCAGAAAATCATATATGAATATAAAAGTACATATGTATTTATGAACACATTATATATTACACATATTACATGAATGCATATTAATTCCATTCATTAATTTAAAAAGCAGTGACTGTTGAAGATGCTGAGATGTAAAATTATAAAAAAATGAAAGAAAAAAAAAATGAAAGGAAAATTGAAAACAGAAAAATGAGATGTATATGAATGATTCTAAAGGACATATGAAGAGACAAAGAGGGAATCATGAATGTAAAAACTTACCACCCTCTACAATGAAAAATAATCAACAAAAAATGAAGAAAAATTATGAAATTGAAAAAATTCTAAAGATGTTGTCTCTCAAACCTTATGTATTTGAATCATCTGGAGCGCTTATTAAAATGAGATTCTGATTCAGTAGGTCTGGAGTGGGACCAGTGATTCTACATTTCTGACAGATTCCCAAATGATGCCGATGTTGCTGGTCCTTGGACTACACCAACAGAAATAGGGATCCACACATGTAATTTAAAATCTTCTAGTAGCCTCAGAAAAGCAAAAGTGAAACAAAACCAAAAAAATGTAGAATTAATTTTAACATAATTTAACCCCATAAATTCAATATATTATCTTTCCAATATATGGTCGATGTAAAAATGATTAATGAGGGAGTTTCCATTCTTGTTTTGCTACGAAGTCTTTGAATCCAGTGTATATTTTACAGTTAGAGCACATCTCATTTTGTACTAAACACATTCCAAGAACTCAATAGCATATATTAGTACAGATCTACAGCACATCAAAATCACCTAGGAAGCTTTTAAAAAATACTTATAACCAGTCCCTATCTCTGAGCAATTAAAACAATCTTAAAATACTGCTAGGCATTGGGAGTTTAAAAAGTGCTCTAGCAGATATTAAGCATTCTCAACACATACACACACACAGAGTTAACTATGTGAGATGAGGGATGTGTTAATTATCTCTATCTTGGTAATCATTCCATAATGTATTATGTATATCGATCATCATGCTGTATACTTTAAACATATACAATTATATTTATCAATTATTCTTCAATAAAGTTAAAAAAAATCTTCTCCAGGTGATTCTCATTTGCAGCCAGGATTGAGAAGCACCCCGCTAGAGAATCAGTGTTAAAAGTCTACTTGCTCAAATGTGTACAGAGAGGCAAGATGGAGTGCAAATGTTGTAGCTGCTAAGAAATTTCCCTTCAGAGATCATTAAGGCTTCATCTGCCACAAGACTTACAACACAGACAAAGCTGGACTCTTTTCGGAAAAATATGCCCAGCAGAAAGTCATGTCAGGTGGAAGAAGAATATGTCTAATTGTAAGAACCAATTCACACTCCTATGTGTTGGAAATACATCAAAGGAATACAAGCTAAGTCAATTTAGACTTAAGTAGAAATGGACTGCTCTCTTTAGAGAACCAAACTTTCTTATAAGTCTTTAGACAGCTACCCATATCTTTATTAGAATTAGGATTGAACTAGGACTATACATTGGAAACATCCATTAAGATTGAGTGATTAAGACACAATGCTTCATTCAACAAATATGTATTGAGTGCTTAATACCTTTCAAAGGTTTTGTACACATTTCGGAGGTAAATTCACTCTCCCTAGTCTTACTCTCTCCCTATTACACACCCTGAGTCCTACCTATATATCTTCATATCTACCTTTGCCAATTTTATCTGTCACCTCCAATACTAACCCCAAACATACTTTCCCAACCCACCCTCTCCAATACACGTCAGTATGGGCACACACAGTTTGTCATTCTGAAATTCCTCTAAATTCTAGATCAGTGCTGTCCCATACAAATATAATGAGAGTCACATATATAATTTTAAATCCTCTAGTAGCCACATTAAAAAAAGTAAAGAGAAACAGGTAAAAATTAATTACGATATATTTTATTTAAACTAATATACCAAGATATTATTACTTCAATATTTAAACGATATAAAAAGCAATCGAGATATTTTACACTCTTTTTTTCTAAGTCTTCAAAATCCAGTGAGTATTTTGGACTAGCCACACTTCAAGTGCTCAATAGCAATATATGCCTATTGGCTACTGTATTGGACAGCCCAGTTCTAGCTTTCATGACCCCTACCTTAGGACTATCATACATGTATTCCTTTGTCACATGCTCCCAATTCCCATGGTCTCTGCTCTTTTGTCTGGCCAGTGACTATTCATCCTCAGCACCTTCACTGTTCCCATTAATCTAAATCTAATGTCCCTGCTACATGATTCCACTATCAGGCTATATTATAATCACTTACTTTACATTAGGAGCAATAAGGGATCAAAGATGAATATATTATTTCTAACAAATAATTTATAATTTAGTAAAACATATATGCATAAAATTTACATGAAAAAATTTTAATGGAGACTGTAAATGTCAAGTTTGAATACGGACTACCCAGGCTTATATATTAATTCCACCACTTAGAAGCTCTGTGATCTTAAGCAAATTACTTAACCTTTTAAACTTATTTCCTAATTTATAAATGGGAAAAATAATAGAATAATACTCACGATGTTTTGAGGATTAAATGAGATAATCCAGTCAAGAAGCTTATAATACGTAGGATATAATAAGCCCTTAACAAACACCAGCTATTATCCATTTCCTAGTATAGTCTGGACATAGTAAGTGAATATTTCTTTACTCGATGAATAATGTGAATGTAAGAAAAGTGCAACAAGAGAAGTTATTAACAAAATACCCTGGGTGTTCAGAAGGAGAAATCTTTGGTGGGATCAAGGGAGGTTGTGACAAGGAATTAGCACTTGATTTGGGTCTTAAAAAACAAATAGAATAATGAGGGACAGTAATAAATGGCAGAAGTAACAGGAATCAAAGTTGGATAGCTAGGTTGGGGCCAAATGTCAGCAAATCTTTAATGTTGGCTTGTAAGAACTTATTCTTTGCTAGAAAACTTACTATAAGAGACAAATATATCTGTGAAAATTCACATATTTTTGAAATTCAAGCAATATACCTTTTATATGGGGGCAATGTTACTGTAATAATATACAAACTATAACATGCAAAATACAAGTGCATAATAATAAACAATGATTGCAGTTGTCAAGAGAATCCTAATTTAGGCAGAAATCCATAATCAGATTTTGCTACTCTTAGAATCTGAGATCAATTTTGTAATGATAAAAATAACAATCCTTTTAAAACTATGCTTGAGTCAATACACTCTTAAAATTTTGGCAGCAGTTGCTGTTATGTGCATATCCTGTTTCCACCCCCCAACAATTTGTAACTCCATATCGCCATCCTACAAAAGTGGTATCCCTTTGTCCCTGACTGTTCTATGCTAAACTGATTAACTATTTCATTGACAAAATGCACTTTATTTATTTTTTAATTTTTTTAAATGTCTGGCCGGGAGGCACGGCTTGCAAAGTTCCCTGACCAGGGAATCTTGGGTCGCAGCAGTAAAAGCGCGGGACCCTAACCACTAGACTACCAGGGAACTCTCAACAAAATGCACTTTAACACACATTTTTTACCTCACTGAAATTGACATCAAAATGTATCTTAGATTTCCAGTCAGTCATGGCTTAAGTGTGTGAAAATCTTTGACATCTTCTGATTAGTTAGTACCCAAATCAAAGCCAACTTGAGTTGAAATTTGGTAGCTATGCTTTCATGAATATAAACTAAGCTATGTTTCCAGGAATTTCTTTTTTCTCTCTTCCCCTTTACATTTTGGTACTCACGTAACAGCTTAGATTTTCATCACCCATTACCCAATAATTTACTCAAACATTTATCAAACTCCTACTATGTGCCAGGCACGTATTCTTGGTCCTGGGGCTAAACACCTCACAAAATATGAAAAGATGCCATTTTAGATGTCAAACACTATCCCTTTCATATTGCTTTTCTTCCCTATCTTTACAGAAGGGAATTTAGTAGTTGCAACCTCTAAAAAATTCATAGTTCTTCCATGCCCAATCACAGAGAACAGCCATTTTCCTGAAATCCCATTTCACAATAATTCTTTCCTGGTTGGAAATAGGTATAAGTAGTTCACTGAGGTAATCCTTGTGAAGATGGTGTACCACCAATGGCATATTATACCTGGGCAATTTTTTTCAAGGACTAACACTTGAGAATGAAGCTCCTAAATACTGCATGATAAGACAAAAGTAAGAGGTCTGAGTCAAATCAGGCAGTAAATTCTGGGTCCAAAATTTTTTTTAGGTAAACTCATTAGGCTGTTCAAGAAGAAAAACATTACAAAATCTACAAACTTCCCCCAACCCCCACCCCAATCCTCTTGGAAGTGTGCTCCCCACCTCCCACCAACCCCGCACCCTACCGTCGCCACTTAGAGGAAATTCACCTTCCTGCCGAATAGGACGCTCTTCTCTATAAGTTGTGGTAGGTAAATGATTAAAGTTTCCTTAAGTGTCGCCGGTTACATGTAATAAAGTACCTCTCACTCCCCACCTCTTCCTTTGGAGCAGCCCCTTGGGAGAATCCAGGAAGGCTGAATTCCTGGAAGGCCAACCAGGAGTAGGGGGCGCGCCCATGACTCGGCCACAGAGCAACGGCTGCACCTGGTAGGATGTGGGGCAACCTGGAAGAGTCCCCGCTCCGCAAATTAAGTTAGAGTCCCGACTGGGCGGCCAGAAAACTTTCGCAGCCTTGTTTCAGCGGCTTGGGCCCTCCCTACCCTCCCAGGTCAGGCGGCAGCTGCGACTGGTATTTCTCCTGAACGTCGTAGTCGGCTACGCCGCAGGGCCAGGTCCAGAGACGGCAGCGGGGGGACAGCTACCTGACGCTGCCACGCTAGCACCCACCGGCCGCAGAGCCTCCACTTCCCTAGCAGCCTCCTCCGCGACGCAACAGCTTACCTACGACGCTGGCAGCACCTCCCCACGCTCGCCTCTGGGGTGTGTGGGGGTGGGGTGGCAAAAAGACGCTTCATTAATTCCCCGCCCACTGACTTCGCCCGCCTCCTGCCGCTAAACCATTGGCTGGTGCGGCTGCCGCTCGTTTAACGAGATTCGTCCATTGGCCCGGAGGATACTGCCATTCCGGCAGAGGGCCCGCCCTAGGTCTTCCTCACAATGGAAATTGAGTCCCAAGCCGTTCCGGGTTAGTGCCCTGGAATTCCGCCCCCTTGTGAGTCATGGCCTCCCGTTCAAGCTCAGTCTTTGGCGCGCGGCTCTGTCAATCAAGAGCTCTAGGAAAGGATTGGCCCCTAGCGATCAGCCCGCTGCCTGTTCCGCCAGATTGGGACACAGGTCGCTCCGTCCCCAAGCTCTACACCTATCCTGACCCTTACCTGTTAAAAGGGCAAAGAGAAAGTGGGATCCTTGCGTTGCCCCAGCTGGTTCCTAGTCCAGCAGCACCTTCTGCTCAGCCAACTGTGACCTAGTTTGGCCTCAAAATCATACCTCTGAGACTGCCCCTGCCAAAGCTTACTGGTGATTTCCTTACGGCTAAATCTAGGCATCACTTCTCTGTCCTTATCTTACCTCCTCTAAAAATATTTGACTTGTTGACCTTTCTTCATTTGATTTCCATAATGCTTCTCCTGGTTTTCCTCACTCTCAGTCCTCTTCTCTATCCCGTTTGCAGTTGCCTCTTTCGCTGCCATCTCAAGTTACGGTGTTACTAATGGGTCTGTCTTTCCATTGCCTTTGTTCAGGCCTCTATTGAAATCCTGAATTACATCAGTAGCATCCTTACTGGTCTGTCAGTTATCCTGCCAGTACGACTGTAGTCCATTGTTCACACTGTAGCCAAGACAGGCTGCTTAAAGTTCTTTAGTGGAACCACACTCATCTTATGATAAAGTATAAACTCTTTACAAGAGTTTCTTCTGTTTTTCTCTCAGGCATATCTTTCATCAACATTCCTCCTCTTTCGTTTTCCTTCTTCCTTACCCCAATTACTTTGCTTCTTTCAGTTCTTAGATTTGACAGTGGCCTTGGGACTTAGTTTGCATTGCATTGTTTCCACCTGGAATATTTCTCCCTGCTGTGCCCAGAATTTGTTTTAAAAGTTACTTTCTGAAGGAAGCCTTCCTTTCGCTCCATTCACACTATCTCCATTTCTAAGTTGTCCCTCTAATGTAGGTTTGCCAGATAAAAGACAGGATACTCAACTAAGTTTGAAGTTCAGATAAATAACAAATATTTTTTTAGTATAACTATGTCCCATTCAATATTTGACATCCTGTATTTTCATTTGCTAAATCTGGCAACCTACTCCATTATGCTCCCATCATAGTACCCTTTCCTCTGACAGCTCTTATCACACGTTCCGTGTGGGCAGGTGTTTCTTGTTCACTGCTGAAATTTCTTTGCCTAGCACAGTGTCTAAAATATAATAGTCATTCAAAAGAGATTTGGTAAATAAATAATGGAATATTCTGGGTGAATCGTGAATACTTGCTCAATATTCCTGGAGGAACTCTCTTCCATAAAATAGAAGTACTTATGAAATAATGCTCTTTGAAATGTAACAATTAGTTTAGTCTTTCATATTTTTACCTATGACTTTGTGAAAGAAGCATGTCTATAACTTTGCCTAAGTAGAACAAAAAAATTTTTTTCTTTTGGAAAAATATAAGAACTTGTATTTTTTTTTTTAATTTCTATTTATTTATTTATTTATCTATGGCTGTGTTGGGTCTTCGTTTCTGTGCGAGGGCTTTCTCTAGTTGCGGCAAGTGGGGGGCACTCCTCATCGCGGTGCGCAGGCCTCTCATTACCGCGGCCTCTCTTGTTGCGGAGCACAGGCTCTAGACGCGCAGGCTCAGTAATTGTGGCTCACGGGCCCAGCCGCTCCGCGGCATGTGGGATCCTCCCAGACCAGGGCTCAAACCCGTGTGCCCTGCATTGGCAGGCAGATTCTCAACCACTGCGCCACCAGGGAAGCCCAAGAACTTGTATTTTATATTTTGGGGTTTCGTTTATAGTGGATGTTTTTGGGTGAGTGTAGTGAGAAGGCAAGAGAACTATCCATCCTTATTATGACCAAACTCTTTCTCTCTGATCCTTTCAGAGTCTGTCTGCTACTTGAATCTATTTATTTACTTCAGTAACAGGGTTAAGGCCTAGTAAGTCAGTAAGTATTAGGAACGTTCTGCTTTTATATCATGAACTCTTAACCTTCCTCCAATTAACCTCAGTCTCCTTGCTGATTGCAAGATCTTTTCCAGATACCCTCACTATTTTTTCTCATCTGTATTTTGTCTAGGTAGACATGGACCAACAAGGGAGAGATGAAAGGTAATCCAAAATGCCTAATATTTGTACCTCATTACCAACCTGATAGTCTGCTTACTGATTTGATTTTTGTAATAGTAATTTCAGGCTAGAGATTTGACCTAACATTTATTCTAGAACTGGGTTGTTCAACTGCAGTAGCCACTTGAACAAGCCTGATGAGCCCTTGAAATGTGGCTACTACAACTGAATAACTGAATTTTAGTTGTGTTTAATTTTAAATTTAAAGACTGATACTCAATTCAGTTACTGAATTATAATGTCTGTATATGTTTGGGAAACTTGAGTTATGTGAATCCACTTTTTCAACTATAAATTTTTTGAAATCTAAGTACAGATTGAATATTTCTGATAAAAAATTAGCATGTGTATTGACATGTGCTGTAAGTGTACAGTATATACAGGATTTCAAAGATTTAATATAAAAATGTAAAATGCCTCATTGATCATTTGCATACTGATTATATTGATAAGCTGAAATTATAATATTTTGCATAATTGGATTAAGGAAAATATATTATTAAAATTAATTTTACCTGTGAATTTTTTACTTTTTAAAATGAGACTAATAGGAAATTTAAACTTATATATGTGGTTGGCATTATATTTCTTTTTTTTTTTTTTTTTGGCATTATATTTCTATTAGACAATGCTGTTCTAGACTGTGCCTGGCCACAATAAGAATATAATTGTTAACTAAACTCTATTTCATTGCTTATTATTTAACCAAAGGGAAAGAAAAAAATCACTTTTTCTTTCTTTCAGACACAGTTTAGTTAAGAAAAAAATAACCCAGTGAACATGTTATAACCTTTATTATATACCAACAGTTGCACTTAACTGTATCAATGCTGTTTTCAGTCTCCATTTTTGCCTTTGCACATGCTGTTTCTTCTTCCTTGGCACAGGTACTGCTTCCTCCTTGTCCTTATGACACACTCTTATTCCCCTTTAAAACCAACTCTTCCTTGACAATGTTAGAACAGATCTTTTCCTTTTTCATATGAGTTTTACACCTATACATGTTCTATTTAGATATCATTCAATATTGCTATTACCTTTTACCTTTTTATCTTCAGCATGTAGCACATTACCTGGCACTTAGTCTGACAAAATTATATTTGATGAATTGACCCTGAAATCCATTGGGGTGTTCAGATCTTTTGAGTATGAGCATCCCATACTCCTTGCTTTGTCCTTGCAATATACCTTTCTGCTCCAAACATTTCAGTTTGTTTGGCGTCACTGTGTGTTGGGCATAGGAACTTGGATTTGACAACAAAATGGATAGAATTTAAGTCCTTGCTGTTGGATAGGATTGCCCAGGGAGTTCGTGTAGATGGAAAAGAAAAGAAGTCTTAAGAGCTGATCTCTGGGGCACTCTAACATTAGGAGATGTGGGAGAAGAGAAGGAAGAAGCATAGGAGACTGAGGTGGGGTTAGGCAAAAAGAAAGCCAGAACAGGGTGGAATTCTGGAAGTCCCATGAGCAAAGTATATCGAGGAGGAGGGAGTGATGAACTGGATAAAAAGCTGCTGATAAGTCAGGTATCAAGAAGTATCATGAGGCCACTGATGGCCTTAACAAAAGCAGCTTTGGAGAAATGATTGGCAAAAACCTCAGAGAAGAAAGATTTTTAAATGGATGCAGTTGAAATGGGGCAGTTGCTGGAAGGTATATGGAATCAACATGTTTGTATGCTGGTGGAAATGATACATAAAAATGGGGATGCTGAAGGAGAAAGGGGGAAGAATTGTTGAAGTGAGAGGGGATTTGACCTACTCACAAGCAGGGAGTGTCCACAAGAACAGTTCATCTATTGTAAAGAGGGGGAATGCTGAGTATATGAACAAAGATGCCAGGAGGTGGGTAGATGTGGTTGGTGGTGGGAATTTATAGAAGTTCTCATCAGATCACTTCAGTTTTGATTTTGTGAAGTAAGTATGACAAAGCAAGAGAGGGGCAAAGGATTTGAGCATGCCATGTAAGCATGGCAGTGATCATAAACTTTAACAATGGAATTTAAGCAATTTTTACCTTATGATGTAATTTATCTTGCAATGGTAAGGGAGAAAGAGAGGATATAGAAGCAGAGGTCTGAGGGAATACGGCTACCAAAAATAGTGCAGAGAATGTGAGTAAAGAGAGAAGAGGCTCAAAAGAGTCCAGATTCTGACCTGTGAGTACTTCCTAGAGAGAACTCAGAATTGGATTTGATATGTTGGTAGATTGTTAGAAATGACACGCAATAAATCATACCTCTTTGTTTCTGTATCCTTTACAATATGTCTTTGCTATGTGCTATGGAGTCTATTTCCCACCCCTTAAATCTGTGTTGTTTTGTGAATTGCTCTGACCAGTAGAATGTAGAAGTGGTGTCTGGGACGTCTGAGCCCAGGTCTTGAGGCTCTGTAGCTATGCTGTCATAGCTAGGTTAGAGAGAAGCCAGGTACCATGGAAAGAAGTTCAGGCTATCCTGCTGGAGCCACATGGAGAGAAAGGCCCTAGAGCAGTGCTTTCTAACAGAAATTTCTGCTATGATGGAAATACTCTATATTGTCCAATGTGGCATCCACTAGCCACACATAACTACTGAGTACTTGAAGTGTGACTTGTAATTCAGAAACTACATTTTTAATTTTAAAACATTTTGATTAATATAATTTTTGATGTAAACAGCCACATGTGGATAGTGCTTACCATATCGGACAGTGCAGCCCTAGAGGAAAGAGACTACACGAAGAGAGAAGCCACATGGAAGAGAACTGAGCTGTCCCATTGACTGCTAGCACAAAGGCACCAGATGTGTGAGGCCTCCATCCCTATGTGAATCTATCCAGCCCATGTAGAACAAAGGTAAGATGTCCCTTCTGAGCCCTGCCCAAATTCCTGACCTATAGAATCATGAGCAATAGGATTGTTTAAGCCATTAGATTTGAGGTAGTTTGTTATGTAGCAATAGGTAACTGATACAGACATGGTGGCAAAAAAGTCCTGCCATCCTATGAGGACCTGTCTGGGGTAGCCGGCTGGCCTTTTTTATGCGACACCTTAATGCCATGTGCTTCTCCATTCAAACTATGACACTGTTATTCTGCAGAAGTGTGGACTTCACCTAGGCCCAGCTAAATAAATTGAGGCACTTGAAGTAGAAAGAACCATTTTCATTTATTAAGCATTAGGGTCTTCATGTGCAAGCTTCTCACCCTTGTTCAGAGAGATCTCTATGATACAATGGAAGTTTATAACAAGGAAATCTGGGCCCCAGCCACTGGATTTGAGTGTCTATTCTTTGGACTCAACAAAACTTGCAAGTCCAGATCCCTCCTACTTCCCATAAGATATCCTTCTGCCTTTCCCCCCTCCCCTCAAAGACATAGATTGTCATAACTCCTGGCCATATGTAAGTGTAGCCCACTTAAGGCTAGAGATGTTGGCTGAGCAGAACAGGGTCGAGGAATAACAACTTACAGCAGCTGCTGATCTAACTCTTCTTATACAATCACTAGTTTCTATCCTTCAGCCCTCCCCTTACTACTGAGGTCCTGACTGCATTTTATCATCAGTATTCCTGGTCACATGGAATTTATACTACTTGCCTCTGCTTTCGTTTACTCTCCTGATGCTGCATTAATTACATTTGCAAGATCTAGGTGGACTCAAATTATTAATGAGAGGGATCGTTATACATAAGTGGAATTTTTCATGACTGACCATCCTCATTTTGTATTTCTAAATATCATTAAGCTGACCTCTGCACATTTTCTTAAGTCTGTGTTATTTCAGTGAGGGGGAAACTGAATGCTTGGGGAACTGGTGAGAAATGGTAATCTTAATTTACCAGGTGAAAAAATATTAAAATAGTACTCTGCATGATACATGAGAGTTTGTCAACATGACATATTATATAGGGCTGAATACATATACCAGGGTGGGAAATGAATGAGAAAAAAGTTTTTGAATTGTGTTCAAAGATTTATATGTTCTTCTACATTACAGTTTGTGAAAATAAAACGTTCAATAGATTTGAAATTCCTTGTAGACTTCTAAGAGCTCTCACCCATTTTATGACTGCTTTAGGTTCTGTAATCTAGTTGTCTGACCCTCTGTTCATGTGTATACAGGAGATCTGGGCTTCATTCTCCATCTGGCATCAGCCACAGGAGCCACTGTTGAACTTGAGAGATGTGGGTCAAGGAGAAAAAGGGAATTCTCATCTGGGCAGAGCAGATGTGGAAGCCAAAGAACTTACTAAGGCACAAGGCCCTGAAAGAGAGAGTGGAAAACAAAAATGGGGCCAAATTGAAAGTGTTTGTTATCAATAGAGACCAGGCAAAAATCAAATCTGGAGGGACTTGCAGAAGAAGCAGAATACTTAGTGAGTTCAAGGAGAATAGGGAACACATCTGATTTTCTTGCTATTGTACCCTCAAGCCTAGTATACTGATGACACACATTAGGAACTCAAGGAATGGTTGTTAAATGAATAAATTAATAAATGAGATACCCATGGTTGAGCCTAAGAGGGAATGGTTAGGGCCAAGTCAAAGCTAAACTGTGTATTAGGCAAAGTTTTACTTTGTCCCATCAATTCCCTCTGCCAAGGTAGATTTGGGTACTTTTCAGATTTAAAATTTTATCTCTAATTGTAGAATGTAAGGCTGTGGTAGTGTTTTGGAGAGTTAGGGGAAGATGGCTTCTGCTGAAATCAAACAAGAAAAAAGAGAGGAGACAAAAGACATTTATCGAACATCTCCCATTGCCAAGCATGTCACCTGCATTATTTGATCTAATTCTCACAACAACATTTTGTGGGAGGTACAACTATTATCTCAATTTTGCCAATAAAAAACCTGGGGCACAGAATGTTTAAGTAACTTGCTCAAGCTTATACAGCTTTTAAACCACTCTGTGGTGGAACTGAGATATAAACCCAGACCTTCCTGACTTGAGAGCTGGGTTCTCAATCTCTACCCCAGTATGTTTCCAGGCCTGCTTACTGATAAGAATATTTTGCAGTGCTTGTTAAAAATATTAGTTCCTAGGATCCGAATCTATTAGACTTACTAACTGAAAATCCCTATGAGTAAGGTCCTGGATTCGGTATTTTTAACAGACTCCCAGATATGTTTTTTGAAGCAAGTTTAAGCAATACTGCCTGACACATATATTCCTGGGTAGACATCCCATAAAAATAATTATTGGTTAGAGCTTCAATATTTCATTTATCAAGGGAGGAAATTTAGATGCTTTGAACTACTGAATAATTCTCTTTGTGAAAATTCCTAGAAACAAGAGTGCTCATTAATTTGTGCTTGTAAGAGAAGTGTGAATTGTATTTAAATGGAAGAATATTGTGGTATATTTTACTCCTTCAGGAATAGATACAAGGTGAATACTATTTTTAAAAGAAAAAATTTACTGATTTGTTGAAAGTTTGTTTAAAAAAGAGCTATAGCTTGAATTCCAATTAATGTTTCATAACATAAAAGGGTGGTTAATCTCTAAAAGGAAAAAATTAAGCTAATTGGATTTTAAAATCTGAAAAGGCCACAGAGAAAGGTTTTTCTTGATAGAAAATTTTAAACTAATTTTGCACCATATGTTTTGGTCAAGGTTAGGTAAGGGTAAATAACTTCCCATGGAAGATTCACTAATGACTACTAGAGCAAAATCAGTTTAAACAAGCCCTGAACTTGGAAGAAATGCAAAAATATTTATCAGGTCCAGTGATATCTAACACTGTAAATACTAGGATGATCTGTTCAATATTTATGCTTAAATTCTATTTTAAGATAGGTCCCAAAAATTTCTTAAGTTTTTCATGAATTTTAAGTTTGCTATCTTGGGTTTAGTTTCATTAAGCTTTATAGAAGTCTTTAGAATTGCAAAATTTAGTAAGTGCAAAAAAACTTTATCCTGGAAACATGGGTTTTATAAACATAAATAAAAATAATTAAAATAACCTGAAGTTTTGATTAATTAATGTTCATTAGGTAGATTGGTTTAGTGCCACATTGCCTAAAAATTCAATATTTTGTAGTTTCAAAAACCTCAAAACACTTTATAAACATTATTTTGAAACTCCATATTCATAGTGAAAAGAATAATTACTTTTTAGGATTATTATTTTCTTTGAAATATATACATATAAATCTATTAAAATCTGTATATTGGCTAAATTGCTACAAATAGTTTTTGACAAAACATATTTGTAACATACTGTAACTGCATAAGAGCCTGTAGCACAATATTAACTCTTAGTTACTTAGTGGTTGGAAAGGGGACAAACTGCTGGTTTAAATGGGTTTTGCAACTTATTTTCTGTGAATATGGAGATTAAATTTTGTCATTAAGGGGCTTTTCTCCTGTAGTGGGGAGAAAGGGACAAATTCAGGCAGTTCAGAATTTAGGGAAAGAACTTCAAATGCCAATGCATCAGACCGAGATTATTAACATTTCTGTTTAATGACTTGAGAGGAAAGCTTGCAAGTACTAAAATGTTCACCAAGAGAGGAGACCTCTCCTTTGAGGGGAGCATCCCCAACAACCTGGTAACAGGTAAATTCCCTACAATATCCTTACATTTTAGATTAACTTTGTTAAAGGCTTCTGTCAAGGGGGATTAAAGAGAAGGTGATGAGTCAATATTTGATGGCAAAGTAAACTACAAAAATCTGGAAGCACATGGAGAATTGGAGGTAATAAAGGAATAAGTCTGGAGCAATAAGGTTGGACCAAGGATTTGCTAAGAGAGCCTAAGAAATTCAGAGAAAGTAACTAGCCTTATGCAAGCATGGGGGATAGGGACAGTTGATTTTTTAAGGGTTGGGTTTTCAAAGATGAACTCTGTTTCAACCTGAGCAGTAGTCCAGAAGAGGGCTTGCGCGCCAAGGTTGTTTAGTAAATCACAACTCATTGCATGGGAAAACCAGAAACATGATAGCTAATGGGCCTGTCCAGAAAGAGGAAAAATTATACGAACTGGAATTAAGAGAGCAAATGTCCAACGTAAACATTTTAAAAGTCTTTTTATGGTACAGCTTAGTCTCTCAGACTCTGGACCCCTTCACTAGCTTCCCCCCGAGCATTTGGACACGAGGTAGGAAGAAGGCTTATACCCTGGTAGCTCGCTGATTCTTGTGAGGCTGATGTCCAGTGAAGCAGGGTTGGACAGTGCCTGGCCCTGTACCTTCAGCTAGCTTCTACTGCTTTCATTTGTGGCTCATGGACATTTAGTCTGTTCTTTGTTAGTTCAGTCAGAGCCTCGAGGTCTCTCCCCACCTATGACTCATTTGAGATCTAGCTGTATTCTATTCGTTCAGACCAGGATGTCCACCTTGAAGTCTATGTTGCTGGATATGTCATCATAGCTGCAGAGCCCCTTCTGACAGTAACCCCCCACCACCACTACTCTCTCAGGAATTCTGAGACTCATTAGAGCTACTCAGAGCATCCGGGGAAGGGGGCGGCAAGAAAATGAGAGCTTTAGCATCCACTTTTTTCTACCTTTTTTATTTCTAATAACAATAAATACAAACAGAATATATATATATTCTTTTCTGAGATACACTTTAATACATTAATAATTATTTTATATAATTGAAATGTTTTACTACATGTTAATATGGTTAACATGGACCTGCAAAAATGCTGATTTTATGTCTCATAGCATATGGCAAAAGCCCATATTCTACTAATAGGAGATGAAGTAAATCACTTATGTATGCAACGTAAGTAGCTTTGAACAGTCTCCCCAAGTGGGAAAAAAGTCACTAGAGCTATTATGCTCTTGTAGGAGAAATGGGTGTTGCATGTTTACTAATGAAACTTTCAGTCATTGTCTTATCTATTATTGCATTTGAAAGGAAACACAGAATTAAATATTATAATTAAAATTCAAAGAGGACAAATCATCTCAATCACTAAAAAATTAAGGAAATAAATTATTTTAAAGTATAATTTCACTTTCAAGAACCAAATATACATATACTATACAACTATACAACCAACTATACATGTTCTCCAAACGAGGGCAATGTACTGTGTAATGCAATTTCATTCTCAAAGAATACTTCATTAGTAACTTTTCCATATACTAACAAAAATTTATATACAACATATACTAACAAAAAGTTGTATAAATTACCTAGCTCAGACTTTGAACATGAGAAAGATATCAAATATTACAAAAAGAATTAACACATACATTAGTAGATAACTAAAGTACAATGTGAAGAATTCTTAAATGTAAAATCCTAATGTAAATTAATTTCTTTTGTACATGAAAATAAATTGCAAAATGTACATCTATATCTAACCCATTCAATAACAATATAACTATAATAAATTTTGCTTCTTATATTGGCTTAATAGAATGTTAGTTTATTAAATGCCTTATTATATGCAAGCACTGTGCTCATTGCTAGGTCCAGAAATGATAAATATATGTCCCTATTCCTAAGAGTTTACAATTAAATAAGGAAGTCAGACATGTAAATAAATATTTACACCACAATGTGATACTCAGAGAATGTACTCTGAGTTATTCCAGCAACCTTGTTACCCTTGGAACCAACAGCATAATTTGTTGAGCTAGTTAGATATGACTGAGAATGTTGTCAAAGTTAATGAGATGAATAAAGCTACCTGACCTATAGAGTTATTTAATAATGGCATTGTTTTATGGAATTATCATGCTCTATCCAACTGAACAATCAGCACAGATGAATCTCCAAACTTAGATTGTTACCATAAGGCTGGTTTTTATTCATTTGTGAGCAAATTGTGCCTTCATTAACTACCAAGGATGTCACTGCTTTGGTTTCTATTTTTGTATACTTTTTAGGGTCTCTTTTAGAAGCGTTTTTAAAATTCTGAAAACCATATCCAATGACAAATGATCAAAAGACATTAAAATTTGATTTTAGAATTCCTCTCTCAGAAAATGTTTGTGATTATGTTGATAGGGGGTAGAAGGAGAGAGATATAGCAAGGTTCTAGCCGATACTGGATTTATAAAAGCTAGAGAACTGGTTAAGGGAATGAGATGATTGCATTTTCAAGAGATTCTGCAATGCTGGTTATGCTCAACACACCAAAAAAGCAATAGAGCTAGGATAGATTCTCTGAGGCAACTCTACAAGGAGAAGGCATGTAATCCTGGCCATTGTGGCAAGTTTTAAAGTGTTAAGCATTTGAACAAGAAGGAAAGTGAGGACTTGATTTTAGAGGAATGGAAGACATGCTGTTTCCAATACTTGGAGAAAGTTTTGGATTGAAAGGGATTGAAAGTTATTACAGGGAGGCAGAGTTGCTTTCAATGTTAGGAAGAACTTTCTAATAGAACTGTTCAAAAGTGGAGGTAGTGAGCTCTTACCCTGAAAGAACTGAATTAGATTTTGAAAAAAAATCATCTGTCAAGGGTATTTTAGAATTTAGAGGGGCTTTCTATACAAGGTTGGAAACTGTATTAGATTCTGAGGTTATTTTCAAGTTTGAATATGAATCTATGATTTAGAAAAGTTATCTTTTGATTAGTGTGTAATATGCTGTGATTAAATTCCCTATTTATAGATTAAATTTGATTAAGCATCATAGTGTCATCAAATATAATTTATAAACATATAGATTTTTAAGATATAAAGATATTCTTTCAATCACATAATCTTTAATTAGAATCATTACATTTAGCTATATAGCTACATTTGCAGTGAAATAACAATTCAGGAGAAATTTAGGTACTGGTCTTTCAGCTTCTAGTCACTATAAAACAAATGTGCACTTATGGTAGACAGAAGGAAAAATCCCTATTAGCAGCTCACTATAAATGTCAGCACCCTTTACAGACTTCTTCCTGAGTGATTAAAAAAAAAAAGAAAAAAGAACAAGTTTCCTTCAACAAGAATGCTCCTAAAATGATGTAATTTTAAGATTCATGTCTTATTGAAATCTTGAGTATGCAGAATCATTGAAATCAAGTTACTCAGAATGCCTAAACGCTAAATAAACTGAAGGAGGAAGAAATTAGTCAAGAGTCAGAAAACTATTAAGATCAAAATGTGTAAATAGAATGTAGAAATCTTTGGTTGTGTACTCCTGTGTAGGAATTTATTTGGGCTAATCATCTATCTGTCATATGCCACAGTCTTTGATAACTAGTCTTATTCTAAATATGGCTTTATAAAGTGGAGTAAAATTGTTTCTTATGTTGAACAGAAATCTCCTTCCTTATAAATTTCAGCCTTTGTCTTTAGGTTGCTCTCAAGAGCTGCCCATTGGAAGACATTTTTGAGTCTTACACATTCAATTCTAGACATACGAGTTTCCAAACATTGGATCCAATTAAACTGAGAATGATGATCTAAAAGTAACACCATGTATTCAACAATATGTTTAATCATTACATTTATTGCTTCCAAATCTCAAAAGGTAAACAGATGTCTCCCTCTATACTTGACTCTGATTTTCAAATCATATGCCTTGAGCTAGGTACCCTGTACATGTATTCAATTGCTCTTCTTGGTATCTGGGAAAAATAGAATCATGTTGCAGGATGTGGTTGCTCTCAAATAATATTCTAGCTTTCAAGGGTAACATATACTGAATACTGCTGTGATAAAGACCTCTTTCCCTCCCCAACCAGAGTTTGAGTGTTATGGGAATGCAGTTAATTTTGATTAGGCAAATATTCTTCATACTGCTTAGTCTCACAGGCAATAGATGAACAAAAGGTGCTCCACATTGTAAATCAAGTTTGAAGATCACTCTAAAAATTTTCATTAACTTTGATCTCATATAAATGTTGAATTTAATCTTTTTTATATTTAATAGTGACACATACCTACTTTCAATTTTAGAAGACATTACAATATTGGAAATTTTCTGCATGCATAAGCCAAATGTAGTGGACCCGGACAAATGATAAAGGATTTAGAAATGTTAATTAGAATTTTTCCACAAGAATGAAAGCAATCTGGATAATGAGCATAATTATTTTGTATCTTACACTGCAGCACTGGCTGAAGGATGATAATGAAAGGAAAGCAGACTTTAAAGAAAAAAAAAAAAGACTAAGGGAAGAAGTCATAGATAAAAGGATATTATTTCCTAACCTTACAGACAGGAAAGACGGCTCCTTCTGGGTACTGAGAATAGACTTGAGAGATCACTGAGATTTGCATGTCAGAAATCCAGAATGGAGGGTAAGGCCAGAATAACATATATGGTTCTTAGTGAAGCCACAGTGATTGGCAAGATCGGAAAGATATCAATAATCACAGTTCAGTCACTGACCATGTGTGTATGTGATTCCGTTCCTTGAGGATTTTGAACACCCAGAACCATTTTTCAACAACCATTTGATAGATCAAATGAAACTGTTACCTTTACCAGATGATGCAAAATTAGAGAGAACAAGATCAATTATTAACAGAGTCAAGCCCAGCACAGATTGCTATGGTGCCAAGGAAAAAGAACAGTAAGTAAAGGAAGAGTTTGGGGTTTAATGACTAGACAGACTACTTTTCTTGCAGTTATAACTGATGAAGAGCACTCAGGTACAGATGTAAAGGGATGGCAATAAGTGAAAATGATTAACAAGTAACCCGCAGCAATTGTAGAAACTAAAGCAGAAAGCCTTGTGCATTACAAAGTGTATTAAATCAAATGCACAGGGAGCCACCTAGGCCTTGATAACAAGGATATTTCTAGTAACATCAGAAATCAATGGCCAATGAGAAGAATGGTAGAAATCAAGATAATGAAACAAGATCAGGAAGGGATTCTATTTTGCTTTAGTTCTTCCTTTCTGGAAATATTTGTTTATATATGCTTAAGTTAACAATTTAGTCCCCACTGTGTTATGGTCTTTCTCAAATAGCTTGTTTCCAGAATGCCACGTAACACATAAAAGAAAGCCTCCATTGAATTTTCTTTTTTTCTTACTCATACAGTACACACACAGAGGAAAGGGCAGAGCCAACTAAGGTAGGTAGCCACCAATTCTACAGAATACTTTTTATGCAACTGTCATCTGATTACAGACAATCCCTGATTTTGGAATTGCACGATAATTCAGTCTAATATTCTGTTCTATTTTTAAAAATATATTTGAAACTTATGATTGCAAAAATGTATATGGTAAAATAAAAGGACCTTCATTAAAGTATATTTCCACTTCTAAAGAATATGTACATTTACAACAGATTAACATTTACTACAGTGTGTGGGAAACTACATTTGATTCCACAGAAATACAATCTGCACATTACCTGAGATATAAGTCAGGTATCTTAAAACCTAAAATACCTATATCTGTAAAACTGATAAAGAAACATATCTTCTTACAAGGCAGAATCATCTTAGCTGAAAACAAGGATGATTAACACTCTTTCATTGTTTGGGTTAAAGATGATTAAACATCTAACAAGATGCAAGTTTCAAATACTACTATCAATACCAAAAGCCTAGTCATATTTTTAAATTTAGAAAATAATTCACTGTGAATAATTTACTGAAGTAGTAAACATACACAGCACTTTACAGCTGGTATATATCATCACAGAAAACTGATATGGTACTAATTTAAACGCTGAAATTTCTTATTGTAACTCAAATTTGGACATGTAAAAGTTTAAGAAATGCCAACAAGAGTGGTCCACTAATCTAGAGGTCAGATTTTCTACATCCTCACTTACATTGGAAACTGGCAATGATACAGAAAAAGTATTTTAGGACTACGATCCCAGAAACCAAGAACTTCACTAAATGGGTTACATGTCAAGATAAACTCAGGTCAGGTATAACTTAGAACTGATTAATTAAATCAAAAATGTTAATTTACTGAGCTTGAGCCAGAAAATAAGGTAAAATACTGCTAAAAACTGAAACCAACTAACACTGAAAACTAATGGAATCAGCAAATTTTCAGACATTTCAGGAACTGCCAATGGCATTATGGCATTACAGCACAGTACATTATGCTCTTAACGAAGAGTCGAATCATGAAAAGAGTTAAACCATGTTTAGTGTACAGTTTAGAAGGCTGGGGAAATACACTGCATTTCAGAAAATGTTCTGACTAAAAAATGGTGAAAGACAAGAAAGGGCTTAAAAGCAGCTAACCAGTGATCAGAATAAATAGGAATTCGACAACTCTTATACCTGTAGTAACAAGATAGGATTCTCACCTCTAATTTATTTTTCACTTCATATAATACAGAGTGTAAATAAATCATTTTTACCTAGAGAGATTTCTCCCGTCTTAACTGTATAATTCTGTGAAGTTTGATTTGTTTTTAACTAGTGTTTCATGGATAAAGTACTTTAAAAATCAAAACATCAAAGCCTGAGTTTTATTTACATATGAAAATAGTAATATTCTAGACTCTCCAAGATTAAATTAAATACAATATAATTTTTGGTAAAATTTATTTTGCATTTTAAGTTTCTGGGAACTGCTAATTCATATATGGTATATATTCATAGTAATTATCTCATAGAAGGTGCATTTTATGTTATTAAGCTGTAAAGACCATCTTACCAATAATTAAGGTTAATAAATTTACTGCAGGTTTCTAGAACTGCAATAGTTTTAGAATGTCTAATCACACACTATTTTTAGAAATGATTAGAAAACCATGGGTCCCTGTATTTATTAAACTGAATCACCTGGCAGTAAAATTCAGTTAAGGCTCTTGGCATTGGTGAAACTTCTTCCCACTCAGACCTGCTGCTGTGGTAGACCTGCACTTCATCTGTGATTTCATCTGGTGCATAATCACCACCTAATATATAAATTTTATCTTCAATTCCAACTGCACCTGCGTTGAAGCCTGCACATTCAAAAGACCCTTCACCCTTCCAAACACAAGTATCTGGACAAAAACTATAAACCTTATAAGTGGAAAGGTCACATATATACAGTGTGCAGTTTACTGGGACAGCTTTAATTAGTGTTGCATGAAAAAACTGCCCAAACTCTGCTACTAGTTCAGACCACTGATCAGTTGTAGCATTGTATTTAAAAAAGCAATCAAGTGATGGGTTAAAAGCATCTGTAATCTCTACCTCAGATCCAAGAACATAAATTACATTTTGGCATGCACTTGCTTCAGGATAGTATATGCCCCTGGGTAATGGGCTAACAGATATCCATTCTTTGGAAAGAGGGTTGTAAGATTCAACATCTAAGAGACTTCTAATGTCCTGGGATCCTCTAGTCTTTCCACCTATGACAAATAATCTGTTGAGAGCCATAACTGATGTATGCATGGTTCTTGGTGTTTTCATAGTTGATACCAGGAAAAAATCATTTTTGACCGGACAGTAGCACCAGGTTTGATCAGTGGCATCATGATATGACTCTGCAATATGAAGCCGAACTGTTCTACAACATGGCCCTTTGCAACCGCCTGTCAAGAATATTTTCTCCCCATAACTAGACAGACTAGATCCTGGCAAATCAATCAGGTGTGATTGTGGCAGTATCTTCCATGAATCACTTTTAATATTATAGCAAAATGTATATTGATCTTCTCCATTTTCCTCAGTTTTGTGAACAAATATGTATTTTTCAGTTGTGGATGGTCGAGCATCAGGGAAAAGTCCACCAGAACCTTGCACACACTTAATTGCATCTATGATTATGTCAAAACAGTTTGTGCTTTTGAGTAAACACTCTTCATTGAGTAGACAACCTTGAAGTGTCTCCTCAGATAACTGATATAATCTTACTTTTTTAATCAAATAAGGCAGATGCTTTTGCCTTGATTCTAAGTTATGTTTAGTCCAACTAAGGACAACTTTCAGTACAGTTTCTTCTTCAGGAACATTTAATTCATCTGATTCCAGACATTTTTGCAGTACTCCAAAATTCATCTCTAAGAAATCACTGGATTTAAATAATAAAGAAAAGTGATGCTGTACAAAGTATAAAGCATGATCAAACAAACGGGCAGAGCCATAGCTATCTGATATAGATAATAACTGTAAACAATTGACAAGATTAATACTTTTTATTAAAAAGTCACTGCAAGCTTTGGATAGGAAGGAAACTTGAAGAAATGATGACAACTGGAAGAACATTTCCACATTATCATCTGTTATCTTTGTTTTTCCAGTATAGGCATAATCAAGAAATGCTTTTACTGCTTTGGAGGACAAATTAGTAATGGTAACACTTCCACCATCTCTTTCTTTCATGTTTACTTCAAACATAGCCCTGCAAAAATGAAGAACACAGGAGAACAAATAAACAGGAATATTTTATTCCACGATAATTTTCAATATTACCTTAAAGAGGTTTCCTTTACTCTTAGGTTGATGTAAAATACATTTACAAAATATATTTTTAAAGCATCCTAATAAATTAATTTAATATCTATAATAGAGACCATATTATTTATCTGTAAAATATACATATTACATAACTCCCATATTGCAGAATATATACATTATAGCTGACCCACAGCAATGGATCCAAAGGCTACAAAAAGATTCAAATTTTGCATCTGATTTGATGTTCTTATATATTATTCATAAAATTAGGGTAAAATCTCTCTAATGGCTGAATTTATTTACTTATGGGTTAATTTAGTATCAACTCTGCAGGTGATAACTAAAATTACTTAAAATATATAAAAGCTTCTGGGTTTAGGATTTAAAAGTCTTTTTCAAAATAATTTTCAATTTGGCAGCAGTGAAATATGTAAAAGATGGAATACAGTGAGATATCAGATGTTTCCAATGACTCTGTCTGTGTGGGGAAATCCACCAAATAAGATAAACTTGAATACATGTCTAAAAACACATTTCATACAGCACTTTAGGATAAAGGGAATATGATTTTATAAAACTAAACAACAGTGTACCACACCAAACTAAAAAGGCTAAAAATAAGCTTTTTGTAGAAATAGCCACTGAGAGATGGAGATGGGTCTCCAGATTTGAATAATTAGACCAGCTTGAAAGTTCTTCATAATAAGTTCTAATTTATCCCCATCTGGTAAAGCTGATAGACTCTAAGGAAATAGGAAATTTTTTGGCTCAGTTTAAGCAAAAACATAAATTATTTGGAAATATTTAGGCAGGAGACTAAGATATATTTTACATTTGGCTTTGGTAAGAGCAATATTGCTGTCAATCCTTATATTAACTTCATATCCAGAGTTATTCATTTTTACACTTTAAACAAACCCATTATGATGGTTTTCAGTAGAACTGCAAATAAAGATAAAGATTAAAGAGGAAAGAGCTACAACAAAGAACTAAAGACTGCCAGTTGAACATTCATTAAGACTAAAGATCATCTGATTTTGGTCCTGGTTTAATACTGGTTTGTATTTGTTCCAGTATTGTCCAGGACACCTTTGTGAGCAGTGCCCAGGTGCCCAAGTACTCTGGGGGAAAACCAAGCTTCATTATTAAAGTCTACTATAGAGAGTAACTAAAGCTACTACAGCACAAGTGTCCAACTGAAAAATATGAGGAGCATTCCAAATACAGAATACCCCTTAGGAAAAGGATGCTAACGCCCCTTTCTACTAGGGGTATTCAATACTTCTTAACACAATAACGAATAAATACAGTTACAAAAATTTATACATGTTACATATTATGCAGGATATTTCAATAATGTATATAAACTTAGAAACATTAACCTGTGGTGATAATTAGATTATTAAGATATCTATAGTCAGTTTAGGGTAATAATAAGAGCCTGGCCTCTAGAACAGGGCTGCCTGGGTGGGTATCTAGCCTATACCACTTATTAACTGTGTGACCTTGGGGAGGTTAACAACTTGATTGTGCTTCAAATTCTTCATCTGAAAATGGGGATACTAGTAGTACCTACTTCACTGAGTTGTGAGAGGAATAACTAAGTTAATTGATGCAAACTATTATTAATATCATTTTAAGAAAAAAAGTTTTCTAAAATCGTATGTATTTCTAATTTACCACCAGCTTCCACATTTTCTTTGAGAAGACACATGTAATATATTTCTATACTTCATCCTACTCACCTTTAAAGTATCCAGTTAACTTCTATCTCAAATTTACCATGTTATCATAAAGTGGTTACACAATATGTGTGATTCCTTTTGAATCTTGTCTCCAGTGACTTTATATTCAATCATAGTTTTCATTTTCCAAAAATATTATAAAGGGCATTTACCATGCACTATGTAATTTTCTATTTTAATTTTATATACCCCAATATTCCTGTGAGTTTATATCCCAATACTCCAGTAAGTTTGATCATAACACAAAATGATGAATTAGTGGCCTTATCATACAACAGTGTAAATAACGTAGACTATCTACATTTGTACATATTTTTATGTGAACTATATACTGATTTAGTAAAATACTATATATAATAAAGGATCTAGGTCATTATAAAACTGTCATTTGTTTTACTTCAAAACAGATGCGAATTTTGAAAAACATGTTGTTTTAACAATAATTTTTAAAAATTGAAAGTAGATCCCTAAAAAGCTAGGAGTAGGCTGAACAAAAGTACTATGGACAAATATTATGTGCAAATACATTTAATTAATAAATAACTTCAACATAAAGAGTAGAGGACTGCCAGTTCAAATGCTTACATGAACTTCTTATTTTGTTAACATGAAAACTTTATGGGGAAATAAGACTGTGTGTTCATACCAAATTATTTCCATTTTTTGGCTAGGTTTGGAAATAATAATAATTGCAGCTAACATTAATTGAATGTAGTGGGCACTGACCTAATCATTAATATACATTATTTCATTCAACACTCATAATGACTCTATGAGTTAGGTCCTATTTTTATTATCTTAATTTTTTACAAATAAGGAAACTGAAGCCTGAAGAGGTTGTGTAACTTACCTAAGGTCACAAGCCTAGTTAAGTGGTGGAGCTGGGATTTAGATTTAGGGCATGTGCATTAAGAGGCCAAGTACTTAACCATTATACTGTACAGCTTCCTCTGATGAAGAGGTGATGTGAAAGATAAGGGAGCAAGAAAGTTACTTGGAAGAAAAAGTGGATTAGAAGAGAGGTGGGAAAAAACTGGCGGAACCTGAGAGTGGGAGAGCATAAGAACAGTTAGGGCCCCAGTAGAGTCTGAAGAAGAATAACTTAGGATACATGAGAGAAGAAATGAAAAGAATACATGAAGACATATAGTCTAGATAGGCAAAAGGCTAGTAAAAGTTGTAGCCCCCCTTGTCCCCAGTAAACTGTGATGCAGCACTGAGCCACTGCTCCCAAATTCAAAGCAGGAAACCCTACAGAAACAGGTGTTTTGTTAGAGATTTAAACCCTGCTTACTTAGAATAAAAATTGTTTCTAAAACTGAACATAATGCAAAATACTGCAATTAGGATTTGAGTTTATTGCAGTATGACTAGGAGGGCTGAAGGTCAGGATGTCAGCAAGAGAGGTTTGTCTGTCTGATGAATAGGCCTCACAGGTATTACCTTGATACAGTTACCACAGTACTAAGGTCATGACCCTTAACCACTGTTAAGAATCAGAAACCCACTGTCATCACAGTGGATTCTTACAGTGTCATGACTAGGACATTCCTTGTAGGACGATCTACATGGGGAACCAAATTATATTCAGAATTAGAATCAGAACAAGCTGGGTGCTCTCCAGAAATGGTTCTGGAAGTACTTTTCCCTACTGTAGGACTATCTTGGCTAAAGAGAAGAGAAATTCTCTGCATTAGAGTATCTCTCTCCTGGACAATCCATGGGATATAATACATGACTGAAATGTATTTTCTTCTCAGTCTCCTCATTTTCTTTGAACTTGGCTTCCATTTTTGCTCAATCTGTCCTTTCCTCTTTTCCTAAATTATACAGTGCAGGGATCCCCCAAACAAAACTGATCCCAGATCAAAACAATTTTTTTCCAGAAAAATTCAAGGGACTAATGTTCCATAGAACTTCCCAATTCTAGCCTGGGAGGACCTGAGCTTTAAAAAAGGTACTCTTATATTTTCATATTAAAAAATCATTAGTTAATCTAGGTTCTAATTATCTTTTTTTAAGTATTAAGGATTACTGTTCCATGTTCTGTGGGGGGAAAATTGAGTACAGCCGTAAAAAATAACTTAATTAGTGGCATCATAAAATCTGAGGGATAAATAGACAAGGTAAAGTACCTGAAAAAGTCACTGCATGCTGCTAACACACAACGATGACATGGGATTATTTCATCTTTCATGATTATTTTGAAATCATAAAAGACATTCTGTTCTCGAAAATTCTGTAGTATACTTAAGATTTTCTGTCCATGATCTTCTGACACGAGGAAGTTGTTTTTCTTCTCAGATGGAATTCCATTACATGAGCCTTGTTGATTGAAATCATATGAATTATCCATAGCCACTTCCACCTGTTCTTCGAACTGGAATGAAAAAAACAAATCACTGATGTAACAGAGTCCTAATGAAATTTTCAGATCCAAAATTTGCCCTCTTAGTGTCAATCACAAAAAAATGCTCACTAAGAACAATCATAATAGTAAATCGTGTCCTAAACACTTGTTTTCCTGACATTTAGCAATAAATTCTTCTTAAATTTTTATAAATATTGAGCTCACTGGAATAAAAAGTATATTATTAAGGGATAAAGTTCAAGGCTATATAACTGTGTTAAATAGCACAATTTATAAGTTGTATAAATAATTATATAGGATCTGAGTACATGACTAGTCTTGTTATATGTAAGAGGTATTGCTTATATAGCAGTTATCATTTGAATATTTACCCAACACATCCCTCTCCCTCCCATCCATTTTCTTCTGGCAGCAAAGCAGATGTTTAAATGTTGATATTGAAGCATAGGTATATGTCTTCTGGGATTAGACTTTTAAAAGACAATTGACTGAAAAAGATCAGGGTATTAGATTGTATTAACTGGCTATGGCCTTTAGTAAGGAAGTAAAAGGCAAACATTGGTCTAAGTTGGCCTATTTGAAAGCAGGAAAAAATATGAGGTCAGAAATCCAAGATGCTTGAAGGCCAGATAACTGTGACTTTCCCAAACTGCTAATTTAGTTCTAAGCATAAAAGTTAACACCACAAAAAACAAGAAAGTAGGAAACAGAAAGAAAAGGAGATTGGGATCTAGGGGAGTCAGAAAAATAGGAAACCTTGATTCCTTAGCATACTTCTGTTCTGGTTATTTATTGCCTTGCAAATCACCCCAAAACTGAGTGGCTTAAGACAACAGTTTATTATCTCTCATGGTTCTACAGGTTTAGATGGAACTTCTTGCTTGTGGGTTTTCATATGGTTAGAGTCAGGTGGCAGCTCTGGCTGAAGTCACCTGAAGGCCTGATTGGGTTAGAGGTCCAATACAGCGTCTTCATTCACATTTCCTTCAAATGCGATGGATGGCTAGAACAGATACGGCTTTCTCTCCCTCTCTTGATATACTCTCTCCATGTGACTAGCTTTATACTTCCTCATAGCACGGCAGTCTCAGGGTAGTTAGATTTCTTACATGGTGGCTGTGTTCTCCCAGAGGAGGTGTTTCAAGCCCAGGTGGAAGCCAGACACTGGAGAAGTAGTCTGAATGGTCCTACAGCATCAGTCAAAGCTTCATTCTAGGACTGAGACAATCTACTACTGTGTTGTCTAAAACAGTAACTGTGAGCCATGTATACCTATTTATATTTAAATTACTTAAAATTAAATAAAAATTAAAAATTTAGTTTCTTGGTTGGTCTAGCCATATTTTAAGCAGTGAGTAGCCATATGTAATATGATAGTTACTTTTATGTGTCAACTTGCTGGGTGACAGGTTACCCAGACACTTGGCTAAACATTATTTCTGGGTGTGTCTGTGAGGGTGTTTTTGGATGAGCTTAACATTTGAATCAGTAGACTGAGGAAAGCAGATTGTTTTCCTTAATGTGAGTGGGACTCATTGAATCCACTGAAGGCCTGAATAGGACAAAAGGCCCAGTAAGATAGAATTCTTTCTCTCTGCCACTGTCTTTGAGATGGAATATCAGACTTCTTCTGCCTTTGGACTAAAACTTGGATTGCAACTCTATTATTGGCTTTCCTGGACCAGTTTTCCGACTGCGGATCTTAGGACTGCTTAGCTTCCATAATAACATAAGCCAACTCCACACAGTAAATCAATCTCCCTATCTATCTATCTATCTATCTATCTATCTATCCTTCCAATTGGCTCTGTTTCTCTGGAGAACCCTAATACATGTGGCTGATGGCTATTATATTGTACACCACAAACATAGAATATTTTCATTATCACAGAAAGTTACTGACTAGCTGATGTACTATATGAAGAATAATGTGCCTGTATAAGAGTGTGTGTGCATGCACGCACAGGGGCCATTAATAGGATGTAATTCACAGTAGTATTGGAAAAATAAGTTACCTGCAGTAATTTTGTGAGCAGTGTTCTGAGTAACTGTAAGTAAATAGACATATTAAGAATGAGAGTGGGTGTCGTGGAGGGAAAAAAGGTAATGAGAGGCTTGGGAGCAGTTCTGAAGAAAAGTAAGGCAGAAAACAGTTGTATTAGTCAGAGTTCTTTAGAGAAATAGAACCAATGAACCAATAGGCTATATATTTGGCTATAAGCCTATTTGTTATATATATAACTACTAGTATATGTGTGATGTGTGTGTGGTGTGTGTGTACGTATGTATATGTGTGCATATATAAATATATATGTATATACATATAAATAATTGGCTCACAAAATTATGGAGGTCCCAAGATTTGTGGCTGGCAAGTCGGAGACTCAGAACAACCAACGATGTAGTTTCAGTCTGAATCCAAAGGCCTGAGAACCAGGACAGCTGATGGTATAAGTTCTAGTCTGAAATCTGGCAGGCTGGAGACCTAGGAAGAGATGATTTTTCAGTTCAAGTCCAAAGGCAGGAAATGATAATGTTCCAGCTCCATCAGTCAGGTAGGTGAAGTTTCTCCTTACTCAGCTTTTTTGTTCTCTTCAGGTCTTCAATTGATTGGATAAGATCCACTCACATTAGAGTGGGCAATAATTTACTCAGTCTATCTACTCAAATGTTAATCTCATCCAGAAACAGCCTCACAGACACACCCAGAACAATGTTTGACCAAATGTCTGGGCACCCTGTGGCCTAGTCATCACAACAGTGCAAATCTTACTTAAGAATGTTAATAACATCTGATCTAGGATGAAAAAGAATATTTCAAGTTAGAGTGGGGTACAAAGATAATCATCACAACGTGCAAATCTTTACTTAAGAATGTTGAGGGAATTCCCTGGTGCTCCAGTGGTTAGGACTCTGCCCTTTCACTGCTGGGGCCTGGGTTTGATTCCTGGTAGGGGAACTAAGATCCTGCAAGATGTGTGGCATGGCCAAACAAAACAACAACAACAACAACAAAGAATGTTGATAACATCTGATCTAGGATGAAAAAGAATACCCCAGTAACTCCTCACCTCACAAGGCATACTTCTTAAGTCACCTGTAAAACTGTGTTTATAAAATTACATGTTTTTCCTCCTTTTCTAATAACTATAAAATCATATATCTTCCCAGGGGTATGATGTAATATGAATCAGAAGGAGGAGTAGGGCTTTAGAAGAGGATAGACTTGAGTTCCAATGCTGGCTCAGCAATATACTTGAGATATATTTGAGGCAAGTAACTTCTGATCTTTGATTCTCATTTTCTTCATTTGTAAAATAAGGATAAACTTTACCTATCTAGTTGTGTTGTTGAGAAGATTAAAAATAAAAAATAATTTAGCATTTACTATGTGCTAAATAAATGAAAGTTAGTACGAATTTTCTATTAGAAAGTTAACATAAAAGCCAAAGAAATCATTTAAATGACATTAATCAAAATGTTTACATTTAAAAGGTGGTAGGGGGAGGGACAGCAGAAACAGTTCTCTAATAATTCATAGGGCTTAAGAGAAAAGCTGAACATAAGAGCTATCATTGCAAAGTAGTTTTATATGGAGTATCAGGATCAATGAAAAGAAGAGAGACAACTGGTGGAGACTTGAGCCAGCCTCCTCTTTCTGACTCCATAATGATAGAAAGGAATACTTAAAGGGACTAGCCAGGGAGTATTTATACTACACAAAGGGTAGCATAACAGAGCAGGTAACCAGCGTGATCTACACTAGATAGACATGAGTTAGTGCTGTGCAAAGGATCAAAGCATCTTCTCAACAACACAATGAGGCCAGGGTGTTACGCCTGGTCTATTTCTCAAGTCTAGCAATGGGCTAGAGCATCAATAATCTGTAACAGCAATATAGAGTTTCTCCATGGCCTGCCTCAAAGAATCACAGAACTGGTTGAAAGACTCAGTCCTTATCACTTATACACTCACTGGAACTGCTCTGAATTCTCATCCATTTAAAGATATGTATTTAAATCCTTCTTTATTAGAGGAAGTTGGATGCTGAAGATGGAAAAATAAGTTTATCTCCTATAAGCTTAGATTCTTTTGGGTTTTTAAAAGTTTCCTCAAAGTTTAGGATTATAGGTGTTGGCAAGGATATTTGATCCACATGGGACAATCTACAGCAGCAATTACTACCCTGACTTCCAAGCCATCTAATCAGGGAGAGATGAAGGAAACGATTTGGGTAGATACTGAATACTTGTTTCATAATACTTTCATTCTGTATGTGATTGATTATGTATGTGTGTGTATACATAAAATTTTTTTCTACAACTCAATTTTAAAATACATTTTTATTGGACATTTAAGGGTATCTCTACTTTCCAATTTTAATGTGGTCATAATTACCACTGGAAACTACCAAAATTTAAGTAGTATCATGTTGGTTTTCCCCCCCATAACTCTATTATTTTTCTATTTCTCATCTAGATGAACAGCCGCTACACTTCCCAAGCTAGACACTTGGAAGCCGTCTTTCACCAACTATATACATCCATTTTAAAACCGCTTCTCTCCATCCCTACTGCCATTCTTTTAGTTTAAGCTCTCATCATTCTCACTTGAATTGCCCAACAGCCTCAACACTGATCTTTTTTATTCTATAAACTTTTATTTAAAATCTTCTGGGTTTCAAACATGTGCATACATTTGGGAATATAAAGATAAATGAGGCACAGAATCCCTGCTCTTACAGGTTTATAGGCTAGTGTGGAAAGAAATAAGTAAACTGTATAAGGGTCATAATAGAGATATGAGCAGTGTTACGGAAGCATAGAGGAAGGACAACATTCAGACTTGCTTTCAGGGGTGGAAAGGACAAAACAGAGAGGGGAAGAGGATTGGGGAAGCCATCCTGATGAGTACAGTACTTGAGCTGTTAAAAAAAAAAAAGAAAAAAAAGGAAAATGGTTACCAAAGGTGAGAAAGACATTTCCAAGAGAAAAAATTAAGTTATAAATGCAAAGGCATGGATAAGAGTTATTATGGCCCCTTTGGAGAAATACAAAGTTGAGGACAGGGGATAGGGTAAAAAAAGCTTAAGTAGTAAATAGGGAATGGCTCATGCAAAGTCTTACATACCATGCAAGGGGACTTCGGTTTCATTCTATAGGTAATGAGTAATATTTAGAAAACTTTTAAGGAGTGGCATTATACCACTGGATTTACATTTTAGAAAGATCATTCTGCTAAGAATATAGCAGTGAGTAACAAAGATGTGGCTCCTATTCTCATGGAGCTTACTATCTAATGGGACAGATATGCATGTTCACTGGCATTGGTAATGAGAATATCAATTTTAAAAAATCCAAACACTTTAATGAAAAACAAATTTAATTTTGTTAAGCCACTGAGATGTAGTTATTACAACAAATAGGATTATCTTAATTGATGCATATTAATTTTAATCCCAGCAACTCAATAAGCACATTTATTAATCTAAATATTTATCTGTTGATTCTCTAGTGTTTTCTGCACAAAAAATTACATTATTTGTAAATATTAAGGTTGCTTTTCTTTCCTATTTTTTACCAATTTTATTTCTTTTTTTGTACTACAGTAGTAGCAAAGACCTCCTGTACAATGTTGAATAAAAGCAACATGGTTTGCAATACATTTAAATATCACTGTATGTGTATATATAATTTATACCTAATTATTTATACCAAGTTATAATACATGTGTAATTTGGAACTTGAATTAAGTCAGTTACTGAGGCTCATAGTTCACAGATAAGAAGTGAACCCAATGATATATGTATATTGTAATTTTTATTTCTATAACTAGTAATGTAAGTAAAATGGCTTTATTTGAAATTTTCAAGCATCAGCTAATACATCAGCATTACACACAGGCATTCACTTTTGTAAAGTGGTTAAAAGTTAAAGCCCTCCATGTTTACTCTATGTAGAATGGTCAAGCAGAGAAGCTGAAATGTCCTATTTTGTCAATTTGGCTTGAGTGAATTTCTACATGGAGACTTTACTTAATCAACGATTATAAGCACTATCAAAGAGAAAGGGCACTGGAAAATATATGAAAGGGAAAGAGGGAACTGATCCACAAGACAACTAAAGCCATTGAAATTAATAAAAATCAATCAAGGAAAATAAGTAGAATTAGTAGAGAAGAGGGCCAAGGATGGAACACCAAGGATAACTAATCTTAAGGGATAGACAATTTAAGTTGAAGAATTATTTATGCAGCATCTGCTACATACCAGGTGATGGTCTACAAAAACTGAAAACATAATGGAAAATACAATTTGTAGTAGATACAGGTGAAAAAGTTCTACAGCTGAGAAAAAACACAAAGAACAGGGAAAGAAATGGAAGAAAATTAGAAAAGATGGTGGAAGCCAAAGGAAGAGAATTTCAAGAACGAAGTAGTTCCCATATTATCAAAAGCTGAGAGAGATTAGGTAAGGTAAGGACTGAAGTCATTGATGATTTGAGGGTGGGGTGGGGAGAGGCCAGATTACAGTGGTTTTAAGAGGGAATAAAAGAAAAATTTATACAAAATTTGTTCGTTAAGTTCAGTGAGGTTGGGACTAGAGGGGTAATTCTAAGAAATATTGTTTTGCTTTAGATGGGAGAAATTTGAGCATGTTAATACACTGACAAAAAAGGGGAGATATGGAGGGAAATTTTTGATAATGATTACAACAATCTAAATTAAGCACTTACATCCCTATCAAAGCAAATCATTTTGGACCTTTAAAGCAATAAATCAAAGAACAATACTATATGGCAAAACTTTCATTTCTGTTAACAGGTAAACACTGATAAGCAAATGAATGGTTAGAGACTCAATTTTCATAGTTTATTTGTGATATAACAAACTTGAAAATATTAGAATTTATAATAAGTAATTTATACAGCTATTTCATTCAATGCTCATAATCCTTTAAGATTAGTATTAATAATGACTTTTTCAAAATGGGAAATTGAGGCTGAGATTAAACAATAAGGTGTAAGACACAAAACTAACAGAAACATGCTTGTTTCACTCAAAGTCCATGCTCTTTTCAATACTATTCTGACCCTGGATTTTAATATCAAATGAAAGCTCAGAAAGTAATTTTAGTGTTCAAAAGATCCAACCATAAATGTACTGGTCAAAACTTACCATGACAATTTAAGATCATTCTGAATAAGAAAGACATATATGACAAAAATAAGAGCTAACGTTTATAGAGCCAGTACCATGTGTCAGGTACCGGGCCATGGGTCTCACACAGCATTTAATTTAATTCTTATAAATATTACTCCTATAAAAAATGAGACCTCTGCTTTAGTATAGTAGACATACTTTTCCCTGTTTCTCCTGCTAAGCACAACTAAAAACCCTGGACGTATATAAAAATATATATCACAAACATACAGAGTCTGTAAGAAGTGGAGAGAAACAGGCAGGCTGGCTAGTGAACTTCAGACCCAAGGAACAAGACAGTGATGAGTTCCTTGGGTTTTATTTTTGCCTAATATATCATAGATAGTGAAGAAGCTGACAACACTGAACACCAATGGGCACACACATAAAGAAATCCAAGAAAAACATGATCTCTTTAGGCAAAGGACCAGGAAAGAGAGCAACCTAGCAAGACAGAAAAGTTTTGACAAACACCACAAAAAAACTGGGGCTCTATCCCACCAAGGTCAGCAAAAGTGGAATGGAGAGCCAATAATTCCACCCTTGCTAGACTGTAATGAGGTGCCTCAGCTCTCCTCCTCCCACTTCCCCAAAGGAATGGTGTCGGTGAAGGCTGAGTGGGGAGTCAGGACTGCGTGGTAACAAGTGGCCACCAACAACCCCCCCCCCAATCAGTGGCAATCATGTGGCATGTGGGGAGCCTGAACTTCTACCCCCACCTGGCAGTAACATGGCATTCCAGCCCCTCCTGGCTGGAGTAGAGTCAGAGGCCGAGTAAAGAATCAGGACTTCCACTACCGATTAGCAGCAACAAGGCCATCCCCAATGATGTCACTGGAGACCACGTGAGGAGCAATAACAAGGTGCCTCTTGTTATCAGAGGATAATCTGAGGCTGAGATTGGTATCAGAGGATGCAGAGAGGGGAGCCTAAACTTCTAATTCTGTCCAGCAGTAGAAAGTAGCCCTTCCTCTCCTAGGTATCAACAGAGGTATAGTGGAAAGTCTGGACTTCCACCTCAACCTGGCAGCAATGAGGTGGTAACCTAAACCGAAAAGAGCAGTGTCAAAAAAGACCCACTAAAATACAAGATTTAAATAAGATCTAGAGTCTTACATAGTACTCAATAGAACCAAGAACCAGGAATATATCAAATTAAATAAGAAAAAACAATCAACAGACATCAACAGTGAGATGACACTGATGTCAGAATTATGTGCCAAGAATTTTAAGGCAGCCATCATAGAAAAACCTCAGTGAGCAATTACAAAGTATATATTATATACATGCACATATATATATTATATACAGTTGTCCCTTGGTAACCACAGGGGATTGGTTCCAGGACACTCCTCCCCATCCAATACCAAACTCCTCAGATGCTTAACTCCCTTATATTAAATGGCTGGCATAGTACGCTCAGTCCTCTGAATGTGCAGATGTGGAACCTACAGATATGGAGGGCTGAATGTATACAGGTATATATGTAAATGATGTAATTCCTAGAACAACCTCTAAAGTGTCTATACAAAGAGATACACCCAGAATCATTATAGCAGAATGAAAACGGAAAATGGAATACTAAAAAAGTTTCAAGTAACCCAAAGGAGGCAGAAAAAAGAAAAAAGAGAAATTAAAAACAGAATAAACAGAAAACAAACAACCAAAAACCAAACTTAAGTACTTATTCAATAACTGTACTAAATGTAAATGGTACACACACACACATACCAATTAAAAGACAGAGATCAGCAGAGTAGATTTAAAAAAAAAATAACCCCAACTTTATACTTCTTAAAAGTAACTCACTTCAAACAGAATGATATAAGTAGGTTGGAAGTCAAAAGATAGAGAAAGATATACTATATAAGCATGAATTAAAAGAAAACAGGTGTGGCTATATTAATATCAGGTGAAGTAGACATCAACAAGGAAAAGTATCAGGGACAAAGAGGTATATCACATAATGTCAATCCAGCAAGAAGACATAGCAAACCTAAATGTGTACATATCAAACAAAAGAGCTGCAGTAATGGGAAGTAAAAACTGATAGACCTGAAAAGAAAAACAGACAAATGCATTTATTATAGCTATAATGCTAGAGACCTGAATGTCCTTCTCTCTAAAATTAATAGAACAAGAACACAATAAATCAGCAATGATACACAAGAACTCAATAACACCAGCAACCAACAGAATCTAATCAACAGAATACACATGATTTTCAAGTGCCTATGAAACATATAGCAAAGGTGACCATATCTTGACCTACCCTTAAATGATTTAAAAGAATTTAAGGCACACAGATTATGTTATGTGGCCGCAATGAAATGAGACTAGAAATCAATTAAGAGAAAGGTTAACACTAAAATCTGAGGGGGCGGAGTCAAGATGGCAAAATAGGAGGACACAGAGTTCACATCTCCTTACAACTAGGGCACCTACCAGGCACTTGTGAGGGGCCATGGACACCAAAGGGGATGGGAAGAACCCTCAAGAAACCAGGTAGGACGTGGTGTGGGGGAGGAGAAATGGAGGCAGGATGGGATGGATGCCCCTGAGGGGTGGCTGGGGGAGGGGAGGGGTTCCCACACCTAGAGTGGCCCACCCACAGTGAGGGGAGCAACGGGGATGCAGAGAGACCCTTGGGAGATTGGAGGATCAGAAAGGAACAAAGCCAGTGTTTCCCCCACCCACCTGGGCCATATGGAGCCTGCTGAGGTCTTGGGCCTGATCCTCTGCACTCCAAGGCCACCACTGGCTGTGCTGAGCCCAAACCCTGCCCCTGCACTCTAATCCACGCTCTGAGGCCCCCTCCAGCCATGTTGTCCTTTACAGCTGTGCAGGTCCTGAGCCTAGGGCCCACCCCTGCCCTAAACTCCACCATCACCTAAGGTCCGTGGCCCAAGCCAAGGCATTTTCCAGCCCATTTTTCTTTTCTTCATTTTTTTCTTTTTTTTTTTAAATGTTGTGGTTCTGTTTTACTTTGTGGTGGTATCATTTATATCTTTATTTTTTTTATAAAGTCTTTTATTTTTCTAATTTTATTTCATCTTTTACTCTTTGTGATTGTTCTGCTCCTTTTGGTTTGTTCCTGCCTCTTTTTTTTTTTTTTTTTTTGCTTAAACATACAACATTCGAATTATAGTGGTTCCAGAAGAAAAAGAGAAAGAGAAAGAGTCTGAGAAAATATGTGAAGAGATCATAGTTGAAAACTTCCCTAACATGGGAAAGGAAATAGCCACCAAAGTGCAGAAACTGCAGAGAGTCCATACAAGATAAACCCTAGGAGAAACCACCAAGACACATATTAATCAAACTAACAAAAATTAAACACACAAAAAAATATTAAAAGCAGCAAGGGAAAAGCAACAAATAACATACAAGGGAAGCCCCATAAAGTTATCAGCTGTTTCTTCAGCAGAAACTCTGCAGGCCAGAAGGGAGGGGCAGGATATATTTAAAGTAATAAAAGAAAAAAACCTACAACAAAGATTACTCTAACCATCAAGGATCTCATTCGGATTTGATGGAGAAATCAAAAGCTTTACAGATAAGCAAAAGCTAAGAGAATTCAGCACCACCAAATCAGCTTTACAACAAACGCTAAAAGAACTTCTCTAGACAGGAAACACAAGAGAAGAAGAAGAAAAGGACCTACAAAAACAAACCCAAAACAATAAAGAAAAAGGTAATAGGAACATATATATCTATAATTACCTTGAATGAAAATGGATCAAATGCTCCAACCAAAAGACACAGACTGTCTGAATGGATACAAAAGTATTCCATGCAAATGGAAATCAAAAGAAAGCTAAAGGAGCAATACTTATATAGACAAAATAGGCTTAAAAATAAAGAATGTTCCAAGAGAAAAGAAAGAACACTATGTCATGATCAAAGGATCAATCCAAGAAGAAGATGGAACAATTATAAATGTTTATGCACCCAACATAGGAGCACCTCAATACATAAGGCAAATACTAACAGCCAAAAAAGGGGAAATCGACAGTAATGCAATAAGAGTGGGAGACCTCAACACTCCACTTACACCAATGGACAGATCATCCAGACAGAAAATAAGGAAACGCAAGCTTTAAATGACACAATAGACCAGATAGATTCAATTGATACTTGTAGGACATTCCAGTTGAAAGCAACAGAATACACTTTCTTCTTAAGTGCACACATTGAGAACACCTTCCAGGGTAGATCATATCTTGGGTCACAAATCAAGCCTTGGAAAATTTAAGAAAATTGAAATCGTATCAAGCATCTTTTCTGACAACAATACTATGAGATTAGAATCAATTATAGGAAAACAACTGTAAAAAACACAAACTCATGGAGGCTAAACACTGCACTGCTAAATAACCAAGAGATCACTGAAGAAATCAAAGAAGAAATAAAAAAATACCTAGAAACAAATAATAATGAAAGCACGATGACCCAAAACCTATGGGATGCAGCAAAAGAAGTTCTAAGAGGGAAATTTATAGCAATTCAATCTCACCTCAAGAAACAAGAAAAATCTCAAATAAACAATCTAACTTTACACGTAAAGCAACTAGAGAAAGAAGAACAAAGAAAACCCAAAGTTAGTAGAAAGAAATCATAAAGATGAGAGCAGAAATAAAAGAAATAGAAACGAAAAAAACAACAGCAAAGATCAATAAAACTAAAAGCTGGTGCTTTGAGAAGATAAACAAAATGGATAAACCTTCAACCAGACTCATCAAGAAAAAAAGAAAGAGGACTCAAGTCAATAAAATTGAAAAAGGAGAAGTTACAAATGACACCACAGGAATACAAAGGATGATACGAGACTACTATAAGCAACTATATGCCAATAAAATGGACAACCTGGAAGAAATGGACAAATTCTTGGAAAAGTACAACTTTCCAAGACTGAACCAGGAAGAAACAGAAAATATGACCAGAACAATCACAAGTAATGAAATTGAAACTGTGATTAAAAATCTTCCAACAAACAGAAGTCCAGGACCAGATGGCTTCACAGGCGAATTCTACCAAATATTTAGAGAACACCTAACACCAATCCTTCTCAAACTATTCCAAAAGATTGCAAAGTGAGGAACACTCTCAAACTCGTTCTACAAGGCCACCATCACCCTAACACCAAAACTAAAGATATCACAAACACAAAAAAATTACAGGCCAATATCACTGATAAACATAGAAGCAAAAATCCTGAACAAATAAATACTAGCAAACAGAATTCAACAGCACATAAGAGACATTTGGGACAACATTAAACACAACAACATTCGCATTATAGGGATCCCAGAAGGAGAAGAGAGAGAGAAAGGACCAGAGAAAATATTTGAAGAGATTATAGTCAAAAACTTCCCTAACATGGGAAAGGAAATAGCCACCCAAGTCCAGGAAGTGCAGAGACTCCCATACAGGATAAACCCAAGGAGAAGCACGTCGAGACACATAGTAATCAAAGTGGCAAAAATTAAAGACAAAGAAAAATTATTGAAAGCAGCAAGGGAAAAATGACAAATAACATACAAGGGAACTCCCATAAGGTTAACAGCTGATTTCTCAGCAGAAACTCTACAAGCCAGAAGGGAGTGGCATGATATACTTAAAGTGATGAAAGGGAAGAACCTACAACCAAGACTACTCTACCCAGCAAGGATCTCATTCAGATTCGATGGAGAAATCAAAACCTTTACAGAGAAGCAAAGCTAAGAGAATTCAGCACCACCAAACCAGCTCTACAACAAATGCTAAAGGAACTTCTGTAAGTGGGAAACACAAGAGAAGAAAAGGACCAACAAAAACAAACCCAAAACAATTTAGAAAATGGTCATAGGAACATACATATTGATAATTACCTTAAACGTGAATGGATTAAATGCTTCAACCAAAAGACACAGGCTTGCTGAATGGATACTAAAACAAGACCCATATATGTGCTGTCTACAAGAGACCCACTTCAGACCTAGGGACACATACAGACTGAAAGTGAGGGGATGGAAAAAGATATTGCATGCAAATGGAAATCAAAGGAAACCTGGAGTAGCAATACTCATATCAGATAAAATAGACTTTGAAATAAAGAATGTTAGAAGAGACAAGGAAGGACATTACATAATGATCAAGGGATCAATCCAAAATGAATATATAACAATTATAAATATATATGCACCCAACATAGGAGCACCTCAATACATAAGGCAACTGCTAACAGCTATAAAAGAGGAAATCGACAGTAACACAATAATAGTGGGGCACTTTAACACCTCACTTACACCAATGGACAGATCATCCAAAATGAAAATAAATAAGAAAACAGAAGCTTTAAATGACACAATAGACCAGATAGATTTAATTGATATTTATAGGACATTCCATCCAAAAACAGCAGATTACACTTTCTTCTCAAGTGCACACGGAACATTCTCCAGGATAGATCACATCTTGAGTCACAAATCAAGCCTCAGTAAATTTAAGAAAATTGAAATCCTATAAAACATCTTTTCTGACCACAACGCTATGAGATTAGAAATGAACTACAGGGAAAAAAACGTGAAAAGCACAAACACATGGAGGCTAAACAATACGGTACTAAATAACAAAGAGATCACTGAAGAAACCAAAGAGGAAATAAAAAAATACCTAGAGACAAATGACAATGAAAACACGATGATCCAAAACCTATGGGATGCAGCAAAAGCAGTTCTAAGTGGGAACTTTATAGCTATACAAGCCTACCTAAAGAAACAAGAAAAATCTCAAATAAACAATCTAACCTTACACCTAAAGGAACTAGAGAAAGAAGAACAAACAAAACCAAAAGTTAGCAGAAGGAAGGAAATCATAAAGATCAGAGCAGAAATAAATGAAATAGAAACAAAGAAAACAATAGCAAAGATCAATAAAACTAAAAGCTGGTTCTTTGAGAAGATAAAATTGATAAACCATTAGCCAGACTCATCAAGAAAAATAGGAAAAGGACTCAAATCAATTAGATTAGAAATGAAAAAGGAGAAGTTACAACAGACACCGCAGAAATACAAAGCATCCTAAGAGACTACTACAAGCAACTCTATGCCAATAAAATGGACAACCTGGAAGAAATGGACATATTCTTAGAAAGGTATAACCTTCCAAGACGGAACCAGGAAGAAATAGAAAATATGAACAGACCAATCACAAGTAATGAAATTGAAACTGTGATTAAAAATCTTCCAACAAACAGAAGTCCAGGACCAGACAGCTTCATAGGTGAATTCTATCAAACATTTAGAGAAGAGCTAACACGCATCCTTCTCAAACTCTTCCAAAAAATTGCGGAGGAAGGAACACTCCCAAACTCATTCTACAAGGCCACCATCACCCTTATACGAAAACCAGACAAAGATACTACAAAAAAAGAAAATTATAGACCAATATCACTGATGAATATAGATGCAAAAATCCTTAACAAAATACTAGCAAACTGAATCCAACAACACATTAAAAGGATCATACACCATGATCAAGTGGGATTTATCCCAGGGATGCAAGGATTCTTCAATATATGCAAATCAATCAATATGATACATCATATTAACAAACTGAAGAATAAAAACCATATGATCATCTCAACAGATGCAGAAAAAGCTTTTGACAAAATTCAACACCCATTTCTGATAAAAACTCTCCAGAAAGTGGGCATAGAGGGAACCTACCTCAACATAATAAAGGCCATATACGACAAACCCACAGCAAACATCATTCTCAATGGTGAAAAACTGAAAGCATTTCCTCTAAGATCAGGAGCAAGACAAGGATGTCCACTCTCGCCACTATTATTCAACATAGTTTTGGAAGTCCTAGCCATGGCAATCGGAGAAGAAAAAGAAATAAAAGAAATCAAAATTGGGAAAGAAGTAAAACTGTCACTGTTTGCAGATGACATGATACTATACATAGGAAATCCTAAAGATGCCACCAGAAAACTACTAGCATTCATCAATGAATTTGGTAAGGTTGCAGGATACAAAATTAATGTACAGAAATCTCTTGCATTCCTATATACTAACAACAAAAGATCAGAAAGAGAAATTAAAGAAACAATCCCATTTACCATTGCAACCAAAAGAATAAAATACCTAGGAATAAACCTACCTAAAGAGACAAAAGACCTGCACTCAAAAAGCTATAAAACACTGATGAAAGCAATCAAAGATGACAAAAACAGATGGAGAGATATACCATGTTCTTGGACTGGAAAAATCAATATTGTGAAAATGACTATACTACACAAAGCAATCTACAGATTCAATGCAATCCCTATCAATCACCAATGGCATTTTTCACAGAATTAGAGCAAAAAATTTTACGATTTGTATGGAAACACAAAAGACTCCAAATAGCCAAAGCAATCTTGAGAAAGAAAAGTGGAGCTGCAGAAATCAGGCTGTCTGACTTCAGACTATACTAAAAGCTACAGTAATCAAGACAGTATAGCACTGGCACAAAAACAGAAACATACATCAAAGGTACAGGATAGAAATCCCAGAGATGAACCCACGCACCTATGGTCACCTAATCTATGACAAAGGAGGCAAGAGTATACAATGAAGAAAGACAATCTGTTCAATAAGTGGTGCTGGGGAAACTGTACAGCTACATGTAAAAGAATGAAATTAGAACACTCCCTAACACCATACACAAAAATAAACTCAAAATGTATTAAAGACTTAAAGGTAAGACCAGACGTTATAAAACTCTTAGAGGAAAACATAGGAAAAACACTCTTTGACCTAAATCACAGCAAGATCTTTTCTGACCCACCTCCTGGAGTAATGAAAATAATAACAAAAATAAACAAATGGGACCTAATGAAACTTAAAAGCTTTCGCACAATAAAGGAAACCATCAACAAAATGAAAAGACAACCCTCACAATGTCAGAAGATATTTGCAAAGAAAGCAACGGACAAAGGATCAATCTCCAAAATATATGAACAGCTCATGCAGCTCAATAACAGAAAAACAAACAACCCACTCAATAAATGAGAGGAAGACCTAAATAGACATTTCCCCAAAGAAGACATACAGATGGCCAACAAACACCTGAAAAGCTGCTCCGCATCACTAATTATTAGAGAAATGCAGAACAAAACTACAGTGAAGTATCACCTCAGACCAGTCAGAATGGCCATCATCAAAAAATCTACAAACAATAAATGCTGGAGAGGATATGGAGAAAAGGGAATCCTTTTGCACTGCTGGTGGGAATGAAAATTGATACAGCCACTGCGGAGAACAGTACGGAGGTTCCTCAGAAAACTAAAAATAGAACTACCATATGACCCAGCAATCCCACTACTGGGCATATACCCTGAGAAAACCATAATTCAAAAAGTTACATGTACCCCAATGGTCACTGCAGCTCTATTTACAATAGCCAGGACATGGAAACAACCTAAATGTTAATCAACAGATGAATGGATAAAGAAGATGTGGGACATATACATATAATGGAATATTACTCAGCCATAAAAGGGAACGAAATTGGGCCATTTGTAGAGATGTGGATAGACCCAGAGTCTGTCATACAGAGTGAAGTAAGTCAGAGTAAAACAAATATCGTATATTAATGCATATATGTGGAATCTAGAAAAATGGTACACACGAACCTATTTGAAGGGCAGGAATAGAGATGCAGACATAGAGAATGGAAACGCGGATGGGGGAGAAGGGGAGTGTGGGATGAACTGGGAGATTAGGTGTGACATAAAAACACTATGATGTGTAAAATAGATAGCTGGTGGAAACCTGCTGCATAGCACAGGGAGCTCAGCCTAGTGCTCTGTGATGACCTAGACAGGTGGGACTGGGGAAGGGGGAGGGCGTCCAAGAGGAAGGGGATATATTTATACACACAGCTGATTCACTTTATTGTACAGCAGAAACTAACACAACATTGTAAAGCAATTATACTCCAACCAAAAGAAAATTTTAAAAAATAAAAATAAAAATAAAAATTAAAATCTCCACACACCTGGAAATGAAGTAACACATTTGTTAACAATTCATGAGGCAAAGAGAAAGTCTCAAGGGAAATTATTTTAAAATACATTGAATTTAATGAAAACAAAAGCACAACATATTTAAACGTGTGGGATGTAGCTAAAACAATGCTGAGAGAAAACTTTATCTCAGGAAATGATTACATTATGAAAGTATAAAGGTCTCAAATCAATCACCTAAGCTCCCGCCTCAAGAAAACTAGAAAAAGAAGAGCAAAATAAACTCAATGTAGGCAAGAGAGAGAAAATGATACATAGCAAATTATCTATGAAATTAAAATTTTAAAAATGCAGAGAAAATCAATGAAACAGAGCTTATTCTTTGAAAAGTTCAATAAAGTAGACAAACCTCTAGCAAAAATGACAAAGAAAGAATAATAGAAAACACAAATTATTAATATCAGGAGTGAAACAAGAGAATTACTACAGACCTTAAAAACATCAAAAGGATAAAGGAATACTATAAACAACTCTATACATAACAATTTGATAGTTCAGATGAAATAGACTAATTCCTCAAAAAATACATTACCACAACTCACTCAAGATGAAATATAAAATTTGAATAGTCATGTTACTATTAAATAAATTAAATTTACCAAATGTTTAAAGTATGAATACCAAATCTATAAATTTCATCCACAATATAAAAGAGGAGGGAATACTTCCCAACTAATTTTATTAAGTCAGTTTTACTGTAGCATCCCAAAGACACTACTACAAAAATAAAAAAGACAAATATGATGTAAAAATTATTTTAAAAATTATCAAAAATAGTTCAGCAATAAATAAACGAAATTATATACTACAACCATATCCAGGGATGTAAGAGTAGTTCAATATTCAAATATCAATATAATCCACCATTGAAGGATGCTATGAAAGAAAAAATCATATGATCATATCAACACAGTAAAAGCATTTAAAAATCCAACACCTATTAACAAGAAAAACTCTCAGCCAACAATGAATAGAGAAGAACTTCCTCAACTTGATAAGGAACATCTACAATAAAACATATTGCTAACATTACACTAAATGGTAAGAGACTGAATACCTTCACTGTAAGATGAGAAAAATGACAAGGATATCCACTCTTACCACTGCTTTTCATCACAGTACTGGAAGCTCTAGCCAGCACACCAAGGCAAGAAAATCCTATACAAAGCATACATATTGGAAAGAAAGAAATAAACTGTCTCTATTTATAGGTTATAAAATTGTCTATGAAAAATCCCAGGTAATCTATAAATATATATATATAGTAAGTTCAACAATGCCACAGGATATAATATTAACATACAAAAATCAATTGTTTTTCTATAAAATAGCCGTGAACACATGGAAACCACAATTTAAACAATAATACCACTTACAATAGTGAGGGAGGGAGAGAGAGAAAGAGAGACAGAGAAATTCACAGGTATAAACCTAACAAAACACGTACAGGACTCATACACTGCAAACTACAAAATGCTGATATAAGAAATCAAAGAAACCTAAATACATGGAGAGATATGCTACATTCATGAATTAGAAAAATCAACATAGTAAGTATGTCAATTCTCCCCATATTGATTATACTAGTTTAATACAATTCCTATGAAAATCCCATAAAAAATTTTTTTTGAGATAGAGATAAGTTTACTCTAAAACATATATGGGATGACAAGGAAAATAAAATAGCTGACACAATTTTGAAAAATAATAATAATGTGAGAAGAATCAGTCTACCTGATTTAAAGGTCTACATAGCTACAGTAATCAAGACTACCTGATACTGGTGAAAAGACTAATACATAGATCTGTGGAACAGAGAATATAACTAAGAAGTAGCCCCACTCAAGTAAAGTCAACTGATTTTTGACCAAAGTTCAAAAGCAATTCAATGAATAGTACTGAAGCAAATGATATTGAAGCAAATGGACATCCACAGGCAAAAAAATGAAAAAAGAGCCTTGATCTAATCATCACACTTCATAAAAAAATTAACTCAAAATACATCATAAATTTAAATATAAAATTTAAAACTATAAAACTTTTAGAAGGAAGAAATTATAGGAGAAAATCTTTGTGACTAGGAGTTATTCAATGAGTTCTTAGATATGACAGGAAAAGTATAAGAAATAAAATAGAGAAAAAAATTGGTAGGTTGAATTTTACCAAAACTAAAAACAGTTCCTTTGTGAAAGACCATGTTAAGATAATGAAAAGACAAGATATGGGCTGGGAGAAAATATCTGTAAATGAAATCTGATAAAAGATTCATATCTAGAATATATAAAGAACTCTCAAAACTCAACAGTACAAAAACCCAAACAATCTAATTAAGAAATAGGCAAAGGGCATGAAGGAATATTTCACCAATGAGAACATACAGATGGCAAATAAGCACATTAAGAGATGTTCAATATCATTAGTCATTAAAGGCATATTTCATTTTATTGCACCTCACAGATATTGTAGTTTTGATGATTTGTGGCAACCCTGTGCTGTCAGATGAGGGTTAGTATTTTTTAGAAATAAAGTATTTTAAAATTAAGGTATGTACATTGTTTTTTTAGACATAGTGCTATTGCATATTTAATAGACAATAGTACAGTATAAACATAACTTTTATATGCACTGGAAAAACAAAAACTCCATATAACTTGCTGTACTGCAATATTTGCTTTATTGCACAGGTCTGGACCAAACCCCCTATATCTCAGAGGATTCCACTATGAAAATGTAAAATTAAGACCACAGGGAAATATTACTATTAGAATTGCTAATATAATATTAAAAATAATAACACCAAAAGCTTAAAAGGATTCAAAGACACTGGACCATTCATACATTGCTAACGTAAATTATTTGGCAGTTTCTTAAAAAGCTGTTTAGTTTGTGTTTTCAAGACAGTGATCTCATTTGGCCAGGGAACTCAATGTGCAATTCTGCCTGATGCAAGACCCAAACAATGAGCCTTGCTGGCTTTTTAAAAAATATCTTTATTGGAGTATAATTGTTTTACAATGTTGTGTTAGTTTCTGTTGTACAACAAAGTGAATCAGCTATAAGTATACATATATTCCCATATCCCCTCCCTCTGGGCCTCCCTCCTATCCTCCCTGTCCTACCTCTCTAGGTCATCACAAAGCATCAAACTATCTCCCTGTGCTATGAATCAGCTTCCCACTAGCCTTCCATTTTACATTTGGTAGTGTATATAAGTCAAAGCTACTATCTCACTTCGTCCCAGCTTCCCCTTCATCCCTCTGTGTCCTCAAGTCCGTTCTCTACGTCTGTGTCTTTATTCCTGCCATGTCACTAGGTTCACCAGTACCGTTTTTTTAGGTTCCACATATGTGTGTTAGCATATGGTATTTGCTTCTCTCTTTATGACTTACTTCACTCTGTATGACAGTCTCTAGGTCCATCCACCTCATTACAAATAACTCAGTATCGTTCATTTTTATGGCTCAGCAATATTCCATTGTACATATGTGCCACATCTTCTTTATCCATTCATCTGTTGAAGGACATTTAGGCTGCTTCCATGTCCTAGCTACTGTAAATAGTGCTGCAATGAACATTCTGGTACATGTATCTTTCTGAATTAAGGTTTTCTCAGGGTATATGCCCAGTAGTTGGGCATGGTGGGTCCAACACATGATTGCTGGGTCATGTGGTAGTTCTATTTTTTAGCTTTCTAAGGAACCTCCACACTGTTCTCCACAGTGGCTTTATCAATTTACATTCCCACCAACAGTGCAAGATGGTTCTCTTTTCTCCACACCCTGTCCAGCATTTATTGTTTGCAGATTTTCTGATGATGCCCATTCTAACTGGTGTGAGGTGATACCTCATTGTAGTTTTGATTTGCATTTCTCTAATAATTAGTGATGTTGAGCAGCTTTTCATGAGTTTGTTGGTCATCTGTATGTCTTCTTTGGAGAAATGTCTATTTAGGTCTTCTGCCCATTTTTGGATTGGGTTGTTTGTTTTCTTGATATTGAGCTGCATGAGCTGCTTGTATATTTTGGAGATTAATCCTTTGTCAGTTGCTGTGTTTGCAAATATTTTCTCCCATTCTGAGGGTTGTCTTTTCATTTTGTTTATGGTTTCCTTTGCTGTACAAAAGCTTTTAAGTTTCATTAGGTCCCATATGTTTATTTTTCTTTTTATTTTCAATACTCTAGGAGGTGGGTCAAAATAGATCTTGCTGTGATTTATGTCAGAGTGTTCTGCCTACGCTTTCCTTTAAGAGTTTTATAGTGTCTGGCCTTACATTTAGATCTTTAATCCATTTTGAGTTTATTTTTGTGTATAGTGATAAGAAGTGTTCTAATTTCATCCTTTTAAACATAGCTTTCCAGTTTTCCCAGCTCCACTTACTGAAGAGGCTGTCTTTTCTCCATTGTCTGTTCTTGCCTCCTTTGTCAAAGAAAAGGTGACCATATGTGTGTGAGTTTATCTCTGGTCTTTCTATCCTGTTCCATTGATCTATATTTGTTCTTGTGCCAGTACCATACTGTCTTGATTACTGTAGCTTTCTAGTATAGTCTGAAGTCAGGGAGCCTGATTCCTCCAGCTCTGTTTTTCTTTCTCAAGGTTGTTTTAGCTATTCTGGGTCTTTTGTGCTTCCATACAAATTGTAAAATTTTTTGTTCTCGTTTTGTGAAAAATGCCATTGGTAATTTGATAGGGATTGCATTGAATCCGTAGATTGCTTTGGGTAGTACAGTCATTTTCACAATGTTGATTCTTCCAATCTAGAAACATGGATATATCTTTCCATCTGTTTGTATCATTTTTGTTTTCTTTCATCAGTGTTTTATAGTTTTCTGCATATAAATCTTTTGCCTCCTTAGGTAGGTTTATTCCTAGGTATACTATTCTTTTTGTTGCAGTGGTAAATGGAAGTATTTCCTTGACTTCTCCTTCTGAATTTTCGTTGTTAGTGTATAGGAATGCAAGAGATTTCTGTGCATTAATTTTGTATCCTGCTACTTTACCAAATTCATTGATTAGCTCTAGTAGTTTTCTGGTAGCATCTTTAGGATTTCCTATGTGTAATATCATGTCATCTGCAAACAGTGACAGTTTTACTTCTTCTTTTCCAATTTGGATTCCTTTTATTTCTTTTTCTTCTCTGATTGCCATGGCTAAAACTTCCAAAACTATGTTGAATAATAGTGGTGAGAGTGGGCACCCTTGCCTTGTGCCTGATCTTAGAGGAAATGCTTTCAGTTTTTCACCACTGAGAAAGATCTTGGCTGTGAGTTTTGTCATATATGGCTTTTATTAAGTTGAGGTAGGTTCCCTCCATGCCCACTTTCTGGAGAGTTTTAATCATAAATGGGTGTTGAATTTTGTCAAGCTTTTTCTGCATCTATTGAGAATATCATATGGTTTTTATCCTTCAGTTTGTTAATATGGTGTATCACATTGATTGAGTTGCATATACTGAAGAATCCTTCCATTCCTGGGATAAACCCCACTTGATAATGGTGTATGATCCTTTTAATGTGCTGTTGGATTCTGTTTGCTTGTACTTTGATGAGAATATTTGCATCTATGTTCATTAGTGATACTGGCCTGTAATTTTCTCTTTTTTGTGAACATCTTGTCTGGTTTTGGTATCAGGGTGAGGGTGGCCTCATAGAATAAGTTTGGGAGTGTTCCTCCCTCTGCTACGTTTTGGAAGAGTTTGAGAAGGATGGGTGTTAGCTCTTCTCTAAATGTCTGATAGAATTCGCCTGTGAAGCCATCTGCCCCTGGGCGTTTTTTTTGTTGGTAGATTTTTAATCACAGTTTCAATTTCAGTGCTTGTGATTGGTCTGTTCATGTTTTCTATTTCTTCCTCGTTCAGTCTTGGAAGGTTGTACCTGTCAAAGAATTTGTCCATTTCTTCCAGGTTGTCCATTTTATTGGCATATAGTTGCTTGTAGTAGTCTCTCATGATCCTCTGTATTTCTGTGGTGTCAGTTGTTACTTCTCCTTTTTCATTTCTCATTCTGTTGATATGTCTTCTCCCTTTTTTCCTGATGAGTCTGGCTAAAGGTTTATCAATTTTGTTTATCTTCTCAAAGAACCAGCTTTTAGTTTTATTGATCTTTGCTATTGTTTCCTTCCTTTTTCATTTATTTCTTACCTGATCTTTACAATTCCTTTCCTTCTGCTAACTTTGGGTTTTTCTTATTCTTCTTTCTCTAATTGCTTTAGGTTTATGGTTAGGTTGTTTATTTGAGATTTTTCTGGTTTCTTGAGGTAGGATTGTATTGCTACAAACTTCCATATTAGAACTGCTTTTGCTGCACCATATAGGTTTTGGGTTGTTGTGTTTTCATTGTCATTTGTTCCTAGGTATTTTTTGATTTCCTCTTTGATTTCTTCAGTGATCTCTTGGTTGTTTAGTAGCATATTGTTTAGCCTCATTTGTTTGTATTATTTACATTTTTTCCTTTAATCGATATCTAGTCTCATAGCATTGTGGTCAGAAAAGATGCTTGATACAATTTCAGTTTGCTCAATGCTTGATACGATTTCAATTTTCTCAAATTTACCGATGTTTGAATTGTGACTCAAGATGTGATCTATCCTGGAGAATGTTCTGTGTGCACTTGAGAAGGAAGTGTATTCTGTTGTTTCTGGATGGAATGTCTTATAAATATCAATTAAGTCCATCTGCTCTAATGTGTCATTTAAAGCCTGTGTTTCCTTATTTATTTTGTTTGGATGATCTGTCCATTGGTGTAAGTGGGGTGGTTAAAGTCCCCTAGTATTACTGTGTTACTGTCAATTTTCCCTTTTATGGCTGTTAGCATTTGTCTTATGTATTGAGGTGCACCTATGTTAGGTACATAAACGTTTATAATTGTTACATCTTCTTCTTGGATTGATCCCTTGATCACTACATAGTGTCCTTACTTGTCTCTTGTAACAGTCTTTATTTTAAAGTCTGTTTGTCTGACATGAGTGTTTTTACTTCAGCTTTCTGTTGATTTCCATTTGCATGGAATATCTTTTACCATCCCCTTACTTTCAGTCTGTATGTGTCCCTAGGTCTGAAGTGGCTCTCTTGTAGAAAGCATATATACAGGTCTTGTTTTTGTATCCACTCAGCCAGTCTGTGTCTTTTGGTTGGCGCATTTAATCCATTTACATTCAGGGTAATTATAAATATGTATGTTCCTATTAACATTTTAATTGTTTTGGGTTTGTTTCTGTAAGTCCTTTCCTTCTCTTGTGTTTCCTGCCTACAGAAGTTCTTTTATCAATTGTTGTAAAGCTGGTTTGGTGGTGCTGAATTCTCTTAAGTTTTGCTTGTCTGTAAAGCTGTTGATTTCTCCATCAAATCTGAATGAGATCCTTGATGGGTAATCTTGGTTGTAGGTTTTTCCCTTTCATCACTTTAAATATATCTTGCCACTCCCTTCTTGCCTGCAGAGTTTCTGCTGAAAGATCAGCTGTTAACCTTATGGGGATTCCATTGTATGTTATTTGATGGTTTTCCCTTGCTGCTTTTAATGTTTTTTCTTTGTGTTTAATTTTTGTTAGTTTGATTAATATGTGTCTTGGCATGTTTCTCCTCGGGTTTATCTTGTATGGGACTCTCTGCACTTCCTGGACTTGACTATTTCCTTTCTCATGTTGGGGAAGTTTTCAACTATAATCTCTTCAAATATTTTCTCGGACCCTTTCTTTTTTTTTTCTTCTGGGACGCCTATAATTCGAATGCTTGTGCACTTAATGTTGTCCCAGACATCTCTGAGACTGTCCTCCATTCTTTTCATTCTTTTTTCTTTATTCTGCTCTGTGGCAGTTATTTCCACCATTCTATCTTCCAGCTGTCTTATCTGCTCTTCTGCCTCATTCTGCTATTGATTCCTTCTAGAGTATTTTTCATTTCAGTCATTGTGTTCTTCATTACTGTTTGTTTGCTCTTTAGTTCTTGTAGGTCCTTGTTAAACATTTCTTGTATTTTCTCTATTCTATTTCCACGTTTTTGGATATCTTCACTATCATTACTCTGATTTCTTTTTCAGGTATTCTGCCTATTTCCTCTTCATTTATTTGGTCCTGTGGGGTTTTACCTTGCTCTTTTGCCTGTAAGATATTTCTGTCTTCTCATTTTGTTTAATTTACAGTATTTGAAGTCTCCTTTCCCTAGGCTGCAGGGTCATAGTTCCTCTTGCTTCTGTTCTCTGTGCCTTGGTAGGGTTGGTCCATTTTCTTGTGTAGGGTTTCTGATGGGAGGGACTGGTGCTTGCGTTCTGGTGGGTGGAGCTGAGTCTTTTCCCTCTGATGAGTAGGGCCGTGTTGGTGTGTTTTGGGGTGTCTGTGAGCTTAGTATGACTTTAGATCATCTGTGTGCTGATGGGTGGGTTTGTGTTCCTGTCTTGTTTGTTGTTTGGTATGAGGCATCCAGCACTGGGAGCTGCTGGCAGTTGGGTGGAGCTGGGTCTTGGATTCAGATAGAGCCCTTTGTGAGAGCTCTTGGCGGTGAATCTTCCCTGGGGCTGGGAATTCTCTAGTGGTCCAGCATCCTGGAGTCGGTTCTCCCACTCCAAAGCCTCAGGACCGACTTCTGGTCAAGGGATCAAGACCCCGCAAGTGGCTCGTCCCAGCAATAAACTGGATTAAAAAAAAAACTAACAAAATCCCAGACAAACGGTAGAAAATAAAATTAAAGAAGCATAAACAGAAACAAAGAAACACACACACACAGAAAAGAAACAAAAACAGAACCAAATGAATCAAATAGCAAGAGAACATCCAGACAAACAAAAGAACCCAAGAACGAAATCAAACAATTAAGAAGAAAGCTGACAAAAACCCAAATCCAAAAATCAAAACCAAAGCAGAGTGCCAACTGAACAATGAGGCAGAAAAACAATACAAACTGACCAAAACGGTATTAAAAAAAAAGAGAGAGAAAGGGGAAAGACGACAGAACAACAAAAAAAGCAATGTAGAAACAGAAATATAAAAAAAAATAGAAAATATATTAAAGAAAAGATAAAAGACACACAAAACCCTGAAGAAATGGTAAAAACAAAACCAAAAAAAAAAAAACAGAACAAGGAAACAAACACGTAAAAGAAACGAAAACAGAGCCAAATAAAACAAAGAGCAAGAGATCAATGAAACAAATAGAAGAACTCAAAAATGAAATCAAATTAGGATTGAAACTAAAAGAAACACATAACTGAAAAACAAAACCAAAGCAGTGTGCCAAGTGAAGAATAAAGCAAGGAAACAGAAAAAAACGATAAATATGATTTAAAATAATAATAATAAAATAAAATAAAAAGGGAAACAACCCAGGACAACAGAAAGACAAAGTATAAATAGAAATATTAAAAATATATATTAAAGAAAAAGAGAAAGAAAAAATAAGGGAAAAGAACACAGAACAACAGAAAAGTAAAAACAAAAATGTATAAAAAAAAATATAAAGATATGTTATAGAACACAGAGATCCCAAAACACTAAGAAAACTAAAACAAAAGAAAAGAAAAAGAAACAAACAAAAAAAAGCTAAAACCAACAACAGAATGAATCAAGACAATAAAATTAATAGTAATAATTATGTTTCCCTGGGGTCTCCAGTGTAAGTGTCCTTGCACACACCGTGAGCCACAGCCCACCTTTGCCTCCCCAAGAGGCTCTCCCTTGCTTCTGGGCTGGCCTCTGAACCTGCTGTAGGCCCTGTGGGGACCACTCAAACTCTGATCTGGCCCAATTCCTGCGTGTGCTTGCCCCCAGAAGCCACAGCTGCCAGAGCTAGACCGTTTTCATTTGTGGGAACACTCATTGTCTACTCAGATACTCCATAGATGCAAGGTCTACATAACTGATCCTAGGGATTTAATTTGTAGCTTATATAGCTGATAGAAAGATTTTCGATATTCTTCCTTAGTCACCCTGTCCCTGGGATTCAGCTTTGGTTTTATCCTCACCTCGGCATGTGTTCCACCCACAGGAGTCTGGTCCTGAGGCTGCCTTGGAATTCTTGGGTCTGCCCCTGTGAGGACCGGGTGCAGAGGTGGTATGACTGCTTGGACTGCAGGAATCCCGGCGGGACCAAATGCACAGGGAAGCTGGCAGCCAAGGGCACAAGAGATATGGCCCTAGTGAGGGCCTTTTCTGGCATCTGGCGTAAGGCACATGGGGGCCAGCCGTGACCAGGGTTTTTCTGGCACCTGGCAGCAGGCGTGTGATGGCCAGCCCTGAGAGGGCTTTTTATTATTGTCCTGCAGGCGGCACCTGAGGGCCAGCTCTAAGGGGGCTTTTTTTATTGCTTGGCAGCTGGAAAACAAGAGGTAGCCTTAAGCAAGCTTCTTTTATTGTCCGTTGGCAGGCACCAGCGTGTGGGGAGAGAGAGGTTACAATAGTGGCTCTTCCCCGTGTGTGACTCAGCAATAGCGCCCTGCATCCATGGCAGTCCAGTCTTCCTCCATAGTCATTCCCTGCTGCAGATTTCCTCTCTCTTGTTCCCTCAGTCCATCTCCCCACAGACAACAGCAGTTCTCGCTCTGGGCCTGTTCTCCAATCCCCACGCACCAGCTCCCAGCCCCCTTGCACACCTGTGAACACAAGTTCCAGTCCAGGGCATGTAGGGCTGAGATACGGACCGCCAGTGTATTTCTCACTCTGTCCCATCTGCCGCAGATTGGCTGCTTCACCCTCTTCCAACAGCCTCAAAGGCTTCCCTTCCATCCCAATCAATTTCCCCATCGGAGAGGGGGTTTCCCCAAATTCGGGACTCTCTCCTCTGCTTCAGCTCCCCCACCCCGGGGTTCAGGTCCTGTCCACTTCCTCTCCTCCTTCTCTCTACTTTTTTTCCATCCTACCCAGTTATGCAGGAATCTTTATAGTCGTTTCTGGTGTCCAAGGTCTTCTGCTAGTTTTCAGCCAGTGTCCTGAGAATTACTGCACCTATAGATGTATTCCTGATGCATCCTGTGGAGAGAGATGAACTCCAGGTCCACCTACTCCTCCACCACCTTAAATCTCCACCTTGCTGGCTTTGATGCCTGCTTTGCTGCTGCTGCTGGCCCAAGCGGGGAAGCTAATTCCTAGCTCTACCTATTACTGAGCACAATCCCAGCCCCACTTACCTGGAAACCTGGCCAGAGCATCCAGGAAACAGAGCAGTTCAGCAGCACCTGAAGAGCACCAAGCCAGTGACTCTGTTCATCTGCAGAGCCCAGCTAGTGAACCTGTCTGACCAAGGAACTTTGTGCACAGTTTTGTCTGATTCAGGTCCTTGGCCAGCAAGCCATACCAGCTGTGAATGCTGTTACACAGCCCCCAAGTTGGGAAGCAAATTGAGAGCCTGGCCTAGGGCTGAATACAGCTTCCATGCCTGCCCAACCAGAAAAACTAATCAGAACACTCAGGACGCTGCGTAGCCCAACCTACCGCCCTGCTTACAACAGCAATGGAGCAGAGAGCTGAGCCAACATGGCACCATCAAATGAAAGTAATAAAGCTCCAATAACTGACCCTAAAGAAATGGAGATCTCTGAATTGTGTGCAAAGATTTCAGAATAATCCCTTCAAAGAAGTTTAGTGAGCTTTACAGACAATTAAACAAAATGAGAAAAATAGTGCATGAGCAAAATAAGAAGTTCAACCAAAAAATAAATGCCATTAAAGAAAACCCAGAAATCCTAGAGTTGAAGAACACGATGACTGATCTGAAGAATTCAATGGAGAGCTTTAACATCAGACTTGGTCAAGCAGAAGAAGGAATCAATGAACTAGAAGATAAGGCATTTAAAATTATCCAGTTGGAGGAGGAAAAAAAATGCAAAAGAGTGAAAAAAGCCTATGAGAGCCACAGGACACCATCAAAAGAATAATATTTGCATTATGAGAATCCTAGAAGAAGAAAAAAGGACAGAAAATATTTTTAAAGCAAGAATGGCTGAAAACTGTGCAAACCTGGGGAGAGAAATGGACATCCACAGTTGCAAGACCCAAAGGAGACCAAACAGATTGTACCCCAAAAGAGCTACAGAGACACATTGTAATTACATTGTCAAAAGTCAGACAAGAAAGAATTTTAACAGGAGCAGAAGAGCAACACATCATATACAAGGGACCACCCCCATAGACTACAGGCAGATTTCTCAACAGAAACTTTGTAGCCCTGGAGAGAATGGGGTGATGTATTCAAAATATTGAAAGAAAAAAAGCCTGTCAATTAAGAATACTGTAACTGGCAAAGCAGTCTTTCAGAAATGAATGAGATAAAGACTTTCCCGAACAAAAACTGAGGGAGTTCATCACCACTATATCTGCCTTAAAAGAAATACTAAAGGGAGTTCTTCAAGCAGAAATGAAAGGACGCTAATTCACATCATAAAAAAACATGAATGTAAGTGTAAAACTAACTAGCAATGGTAAACATACAAAGTGAGATTCTCTAATATTGTAATGGTGATACATAATTCACTTATAACTCTAAAAGTTAAAAAATAAACATAAAGAAGTAATCATAACTACAATAATGTATTTGATGCACAATATAAAATATATTAACTAAAACATTAATAACTTAAAATGGAAAAGGGGGAGAAGTAAAAATGTAAAGTTTATGTATGCTATCAAAATGATGTTATCAGATTAAAATAGAATGTTAAAAACATGAGAAATTTTATGTAAGCCTCATGGTAAACAGAAAGAAAAAAACCTATAGCAGTTATACAAACAATTATGATAAAGGAGTCAAAGAATACCACTACAAAAAGTCATCAAGTCACAGAGAAGACAGAAAGGTAAAAAATGAAGTCTGAACACTATTAACAAAATGGTAATAAAAGTCTTTACTATTAATAATTACTTTAAATGTGAATGGATTAAATTCATCAATCAAAAGACACAGAATGAATGAATGGATTAAAAAAAAATCCAACCTAAGCTGACTACAAAAGATTCACTTTAGTTTTAAAGACACACATAGACTGAGAGTGAAGGAATGGGTAAAGCTATTTTAAGCAAATGGTATTCAAAGAAAGCAGGGATAGCTATATTTGTATCAGACAAAAGAGACGTTTAGCTAAAAATGGTCAAAAGAGACAAAGGGCTTTATATAATGAAAATGGGGTCAATCCATCAAGAAGATATAACAGTTGTAAATATTTATGCAACCAACATCAGAGTATCTAAATATATATTTAAAAAAATACTAACAGAATTAACAGGAGAAATAAATAGGAATACAGTAATAGTTGGGGACCTTAACACCCACTCTCAACAATGGACAGATCACCCAGAAAATCAATAAAGAAACAGCATATTTGAACAACATTATAGACCAAATGAACCTAATAGACATATACAAACATTTCATCCAGCAACAGCAGAATACTCATTCTTACCAAGTGCCCACAGAACATTTTCTAGGCTAGAATATATGTTAGGCCACAAAATAAGTCTCAGCAAATTTAAGAAGACTGAAATCACACCAAGTATGTTTCCTGGCCACAATCATATGAAACTATAAATCAGTATCAGGAGGAAACCTTGATAATTGGCAAATACATGGAAATTAAACAACACACTCCTGAACAACCAATGTATCAGAGAAAAAATTAAAAAGAAAATTTAAAAAGTATCTTGAGACAAGTGAAAATGGAAATACAACATACCAAACCTTATGAGGTGGAGCAAAAACAGTTCTAAGAGGTAAGTTTATAGCAATATATACATATATCAAGAAAAAAGAAAGACTTCAAATAAACAACCTAATTTTATACTTCAAGGAACTAGAAAAATAAAATAAGCCCAAACTTAGCAGAAGTAAGGAAATAATAAAGATTAGAACAGAAATGAATAAATAGAAAACAGGATGACAAAACTAAGAGTTGGTTCTTTGAAAAAAATATACAAAATTGACAAGCCTTTACCTTGACTAACCCAGTGGGAGGGGAGAGAGACAGAGGGAGAGACAGAGACAGAAGGAGACAAAGAGATTAAGAACCTAAATAAATAAAAGTATAAGTAAAAGAAGAGACATTACAATTGATGCCACAGAAATACAAAGGATCCTAAGAAATTACCATGAATAATTATATGCCAACTAACTGGACAACCCAGAAGAAATGGATAAATTCCTGGAAACATACACCCACCAAGTCTGAATCATGAAAAAATAGAAAATCTGAATAGTCCAATTTCTCTAAGATTAAATCAGTAATCAAAAGAAAATTCCCAATGAAGAAAAGTCCAGAACCAGATGGATTCATGGGTGAAAGTTACCAAACACTTGAAGAAGAATTAAAGCCAATTTTTCTCAAACTCTTCCAAAAAAAATGAAGAGGAGGGAATACTCCTGAACACACTTCACGAGACCAACATGACTGTGGTAACAAAGCCAAATAAGGCCACTACAAAAAAAAAAAACCAAAAACTATAGACCAACATCCCTGATGAATACAGATGCAAAAATTCTCAACAAAATACTAACAAACCAAATTCAACAGCACAATAAAAAGATCATATCCCATGATTCATCCCTGGGATGCAAGAATGGTTCAACATATGCAAACCAATAAATGTGATTCATCACATTAATAGTCAGATTAAAATCATATGATCGTCTCAGTAGATGCAGAAAACGCATTTGAAAAATTAACACCCATTCACGGTAAAAATTCTCAATGAACTGGGCATAGAAGGAAAGTACCTCATCATAATAAAGGCCATATATGACAAGCCCACAGCTAACAATATACTCAGTGGTGAAAGGCTGAAAAGCTTTTCCTCTAATGTCACTACCAGGATAAGGGTACCCACTCTCACATAGTACTGGAAGTTCTGGCCAGAGTAATCAGGTAAGAAAAACAAATAAAAGGCATCAGATTCAGAAAGGAAGAAGTAAAATTGTCTTTGTTTGCAGATGACATGACTTTATATATAGAAAATTCTAAAGACTCCACCAAGAAATGTTAGCACTAATCAATTCAGTAAAGTTACAGGACACAACATCAACATACAAAAATCAGCAGATTTCTACATGCTAACAACAAATTAAGAAGTAAATAAAGAAAACAACCCATTTCCAACAGCATCAATAACAATAAAATACTTCGGAGTCAATTTAACCAAGTAGGTGAAAGACTTACACACTGAAAACTACGAGACACTAATGAAAGAAACTGAAGAAGCACAAATAAATGGAAAGACAACCCACGTTCATGGATTAGAAGAATTAATATTATTAAAATGTCTGTTCTACACAAAGCCATCTATAGATTCAATACAATCCCTATCAAGATTCCCAAGGCATTTCTCACAAAAATAGAAAAAAAAAATCCTACAGTTCATATGGAACTACCATAGATGCCAAATAGCCAAAACAATCCTGAGAAAGAGCAAAGCTTCCTGATTTTAAACTCTATTACAAAGCTATAGTAATCAAAACAGTTTTGTACTGGCACAAAAACAGACACATAGACTAGTGGGAAAGAAACAAGAGCCCAAAAGTAGACTCACAAACATATACGTTCAACTAATGTTTGACAAGGAAGCTACAAACTCAATGGTAAAAAGACAGTTTCTTCAATAAATGGTGTTGGGAAAAATGTATATTCATGCGCAAAAGAATGAGACTAGATCCCTATTTCACAATATCCACAAAAATTAACTCAAAATTGATTAAAGACTTAAATGTAAAACCTGATACCATAAAACTCTCAAAAGAAAAATAGAGAATAAGCTCCTTGACATTGGTAATAGCAATGATTTTTTGGACATGACACCTAAAACATAAGCAACAAAAACAAAAATAAACAAGTGGGACTACAGCAAACTTATAAGCTTCTGTACAGTAAATGAAACAATCAACAAAATGAAAAGGCAACCTATAGAATGGGAGAAAATACTCTGAAACCACACATCTGATAAAGTGTCAATTTCCAAAATGTATAACAAACTCAATAGCAAAAAAACTCCAAATAATACAACTAAAAGTGGGCAAAGGACTCAAACAGACATATTTTCAAAAAAGATATTCAAATGGCCAACAGGTACATGAAAAGGTACTCAACATCACTAATCAACAGGGAAATGCTAATCAAAACCCCAATATATCACCTCACAATTGTCACCATGGCTACTATCAAAAAGACAAGCAATAACAAGTGCTGTTGGGGATGTGGAGAAAAGAAACCTTTGTATACATTTGTTGTGAATGTAAATTGGTATAGACAATATAGAAAATAGTATGCAGGTTCCTCAAAAACTTAAAGATAGAAGTACCATATGATCCAGCAATTCAACTTCTGGGTATACATCCAACAGAAATCAAATCATTATCCTGAACAGATATCTGTACCCCCATTTCACTGCAGCATTATTTACAATAGCCAAGACACGGAAACAACTTAAACGTCCATGGGTAAATGAATGGATAAAGAAAATATGATACACACACACACACACACACACACACACACACAGAGGAAAATTATTCAGTCATAAAAAAGAAGGAATCTTGCCAGTTGTGACAACATGTATTGACCTTGAGGGCATTATGCTAAGTCAGACAGAGAAAGACAAATACTGTAAGATGTCAACTTATATGTGGGATCTAAAAACCCAAAGTCATAGAAACATAGAACAAATTGGTGTTAGCCAGAGGTGCGGGTGTGTGTGTGGAGGGAGAACTGGGTAAATGGGGTCAAAATGTACAAATTTCCAGTTATAAGATAAATAAGTTCTGTAAATGTAACATTCAGCATGATGACTATAGTTAACAATATTGTATTGAATATTTGAAAGTTGCTAAGAGAGTAGACCTTACAAGTTCAAATCAGAAAAAAACTGTAACTGTAGGTGATGGATGTTAACTAAACTTATTGTGGTAATCATTTAGCAATACATACATATATCAAATCATGTACACCAAAAATACAATGTTATATATCAATTATATCTCAATAAAACTGGAGGGTGGGGAGCTAAACATATAACATACTACCCAACAATCATAGACCTGGGCATTTATCCTAGAGAAACAAAAACTTATGTGGGCTTAAAAACCTGTACATAACTTTTCATAGCAGTTTTATTTATATAGTCAAAAACTGGAAACAACCAAAATGTTGCTCAATAAATGAATGAGTATACACACTGTGGTACATCCTTACCATGAAGTATAACTCACCATTAAAAAGGAACAAACTACTATATACACAACAGCTTAGATGGATTACAAGGACATTATCATGAGTGAAAAAACTCAATCTCAAAAGGTCACATATTGTTTGATTCCATTTCTATAATATTCTTGAAATGACAAAATTATAGACATGAAAAAGAAAGTAGTGGTTTCCAGGGATTGAGAACTTTGTTGTGGGGAGTTGGGGGAGGTGGATATGCACAAAGGAGACTTGACTATGGCAACAGTTACAGGACTCTACACAGGTGATAAAACGACATGGAATTATATACACACTGTATCAATGTTAAATTCCTGGTTTTGAATTTGGACAAAAATTATGTAAGATAGAACCACTGGGGACATTGGGTGGGGACATTTCTCTCTGTACTATTTTTGTAACTTCCTGTATATCTGTAATTATTTCAAAAGAAAAATTAAAAGAAAAAGACAAAGATATATAAATTCAAGTCAGAAACTACTTTGACACTACAGTTTTGTTCTTGTTCAAAACACTTAGAACATTCAAAGAAAATTTCCTTTTATTTTTGGTGGTTCCTCAGTTTTTAAAAATAAGTTGAATGTAAAACAAAACAGCTAAAAGGTATCCAAACCTGAGACTTTCAAAAGGATAAAAACTATATTTCTTCATAGTGGCATAGGTCTTGAGAACATCAACTAAAAAAACTCAACCACAAATTTTTTATATTAAGTTCATTGTCATTAAAAATATGAATGTAATTTGGATCTGTGTTGGATTAAGTCAATTATTCAGTCTCACTGTTCATGAATAAGAATTAAACGCAATGATATAAAGTATAAAGAAATTCTTACTTCTACAAAGATAGTCACAAAAAGCAAACTTTACTAGAAATTTTCAAGTATTCTCAAATATACTAGGATCATACACAGCTATTCACTTTTATAAAAGTTGTTAAAAGATAAAGCCTGCCGTGTATACTCTACACAGAATGACAAATCCAAGAAGCTGAAACTTTCATTTCTTAAATTGGGTTTGAGTAAGTCTGTACTTTTATATTTTGCAAATGGCAAAGAACCTGAGATTGAGAGCTGAAGGAACAGGGTCTTAGATGATCCAGCACTTAGTAGTGACCCCTATTGAGGCTCTTTAAGGCTTTGGCGTCCTCATCTGCAAAGTGGACACGTCAATTACATCGCACTGTTGTGATGCTTAAATGATATTGATGTTAAATTAACGTTGCCAAATGGTATATAAAATATTAATGGTAAAAATCAGTAATAACATATATTTTGCCAATAACATTATTAATTGTTAAACAATTCTTAAATCTTGGTAAAAGATCTGTAAGGCAATTTTTTTCCTCCAGAATATTCTGTAAATTCAACATTATATTTCATTAATTTTAAGACACATTCTTTCACACTTAACATATCTGAAATTGATAGATAGGTATCTTATAATCACTTTAGTTAAATAACACTCATAACATATTTGTCATTACATGTGTATGTGCATCAAAATATGAAGGATGTATATCAGTGTCTTTGAAGAAAACCCTATAGATAAAAATGGACACTCATTTAAGAAATGATACATCATTAATGTTCCTGATAACAGAGAACAATATTATGTAGAAAAACATGGACACTGAGATGCTGAGTTGAAGGTGAATTAGAAGAGTTGGACTCTGAATGTGAGCATCTCAGCTAATTGATTTTACTTACTTTTTTTTAATGTGTGTACAAGGTTGATATGATTTTTTTTTAAAAAGGGCTTTCCATAAGTACGAAAAATTCCAAGTCATGAAAAGCTGTGTCATTTTATAAGAATGCATCTCAGCTTCAACAAAATACCTTCCTGCCGAAAACACTGAACCAATTTTCAAAACTATTCTCTTGTTTTTTCTTTTAATGTGTTCCATTAAAATTTGATTTTAAAAAATTATTCAATAAAAGTACAAGAATCAAGTCTGAGAACCAAGTCTTTGATACTAAGTAATGACAAAAGAGCATATGCAACTTGATAGAAGTGGAATATTAAACTAAAGCTGTGCTGTGACTGATGTGGGCTTTGATTTCATTGGGTCTTCCACTGATATTAGTTTGGTCACTGATGTTTCAATATAGAGCATGTTTTCTGGCCTATTCTATTCAATATTTATTACAGAGTGCTAACTATATGCCAGGTACTGAATTAGGCACTAGAGAGAGCATGGATAATAAAGGCAGACACGATCCCTCCTTTCCTGATGTTTAGTATCTAGAAAAGAAGACTGTCAAATTATAAACTGCAATAAATACTGTGAAGAAACAACTGGGAAATAGATATAAAAATGAACAGTGGGTGGTATTCAACTTCAGATACTGACCATGTTAACAGTGAACACTTACGTAGTGCTTACTCTGTGCCAGGCTCTGTACCACATGCTTTACACACTCTTTAATTTTCAAAACAACTACTATAAAATAGATAATACTATTGTCCCTATTTTATAGACAGGGAAAATGAGGCTTAAGATATCTGAAATTGATAGATAGATACCTTACAATCACTTTTGACAGCAGCAATCATGACATATTTGCCCTTACATGTGTATGTGAATTAAAATGTGAAGAATGGGTTTTCAGTATCTTGGAACAAAACACTAAAGATAATAATGGATAGCAAGTAAGCAAGGAGATGGGATGTAAACCCAGACACTCTGGCTCCAGAGCCCATGCTCTCATCCACTACAATATTAGGAAGAGCCTTTCTGAGAAGGTGTCATTTAAGCTGACACCCGAATGATGACAAGGTGAGGGGCTGGTGAGAGAAATCATGTATAAAGCCCAAAAGTGGGAAAGGGTCCTTCAGTTTTAGGATATGAGAGAAGGCCAGCATTGCTGGAGTATAGTTAATGAGAGCAAGAATCTTGGGGAAATAGGGTTACAGAAGGTTGGTGCTACCTCATGCAGGATCCTATAGGCCACAAGGAACTGGAATTTTGTTCTAAGTGCAACTGGAATTATGGAAGACTGAACTAGACAGTGACATGATTTGATTTATTTTTTTAAATAATCTTTCTGGTTGATGTGTGAATAATGAATTGACAGAAAGTTAAGATAAATAGAGTCCAAGTCATTCATTTATTCAACAAATAATAGAAAATTTATGAAGTAACTATTATTGTAGTAAGCACTATTCCAGATATTGGGCATACAGTCAAAAACAATAGAGACAAGGTCCTCCACTCTGGAGTACACTTTAGAGTGGTGAACACAACTACAAACTCCTACATCCACAATTTCTCCCACTCCATTGAACATTTTCGATCAGTGTACAAATTTTAGTATCTCCCATCTTTAAACAAATATCAAACAAAAATCTATCCTTTGACCTTTTACTCTCCTCTAGCTACCATCCTATTTTTTCACTCCCAGAAAAACTTCTTTAAAGAACTGTCTGCAGTAACTTTGCCACCAGTTATCATCGCAACCTACTACAATCAAGTTCGTCTTTTTCACTCTATTAAAATTGTTCATATCACTGGAACAAAAATTTTTTTAACTTGCATGGAATACAAAAGACCCCAAATAGCCAAAACAATCTTGAGAAAGAAGAATGGAGCTGGAGGAATCACACGCCCTGACTTCAGACTGTATTACAAAGCTACAGTAATCAAAGCAGTATGGTACTGGCACAAAAACAGACACATAGATAAATGGGACAGGTTTGAAAGACCAGAAATAAACCCATACACTCAAAGTCAATCAATCTACGATGAAGGAGGCAAGAATACACAGTGGAGAAAAGACAGTCTCTTCAATAAGTGGTGCTAAGAAAACTGTACAGCTATATGTAGAAGAATAAAATTAGAACATTCTCTGACACCATATGCAAAAATAAAGTCAAAATGGATTAAAGACCTAAATGCAAAACTCCGAGAGGAAAACATAGGCAGAACACTCTTTGACATAAATCACAGAAATATTTTTTTGGATCTCTCCCCTAGAGTAATGGAAACAAAAGCAAAAATAAACAAATGGGATCTAATTAAACTTAAAAGCTTTTGCACAGCAAAAGAAACCATAAAAAAAACAAAAAGACAACCTACAGAATGGGAGAAAATATTTGTAAACAATGCAAACAAACAAGTGCTTAATTTCCAAAATATACAAACAGCTTATACAACACAATACCAAAAAAACCAAACATAAAATAGGCAGAAAACCTAAATAGACATTTCTCCAAAGAAGACATACAGATGGCCAATAGGCACATGAAAAGATGTTCAACATCGCTAGTTATTAGAGAAATGCAAATCAAAACACCTGTCAGAATGGCCATCATCAAAAAATCTACAAATAATAAATGCTAGAGAGGGTGTGGAGAAAAGGGAATCCTTCTACACTGTTGGTGGCAATATAAACTGGTGCAGCCACTATGGAGAACAGTGTGACGGTTCCTTCAAAAACTATAAATAGAATCACCATATGATCTAGCAATCCCACTCCTGGGCATATATCCAGGAAAGACAAAAACCCTAATTAGAAGAGATACATGCACCCTTATGTTCACAGCAGCACTATTTATAATAGCTAAGACATGGAAGCAACCTAACTGTCCATTGGCAGATGAATGGATAAAGAAGATGTAGTGTGTGTGTGTGTGTGTGTGTGTGTGTGTGTGTGTGTGTGTATATATATACATATACATATATACATATATATATATATACATATATATAAAATGGAATATTACTGAGCCATAAAAAAGAATGAAATAATACCATTTGGAGAAACATGGATGGACCTAGAGATTATCATCTAAGTGAAGTAAGTCAGACACAGAAAGATAAATATCATATGATACCACTTATACATGGAATCTAAAAAATGATACAAATGAACTTATTTAAAAAACAGAAATAGGCTCACAGACATGGAAAACAAACTGATGGTTACCAAAAGGGAAAGGGGGGGAGAGATAAATTGAGAATTTGGGATTAAAATATACACACTGCTATATATACAATAAACAACAAGGGCTTACCGTATAGCACAGGGAGTTGTATTCAATGTCTTGTTTGAAAAAGAATATATATATATATATATATATAAAACTGAATCACTTTGCTGTAACCTGAAACTTTATAAATCAACTATACTTCAATAAAATAAATGAATAAATAAAATAATTAATCTAAGAAAAATGAAAATAAAATAAATAAAATTGCTCATGTCAATGTCACCACACTACCATCTTATAGTCAAATGCTAACTTCACTCCCCTCATCTTTATTAACCTCTCAGAAGTATTCACACTGTTAACTAGTTCCCCATTCTTTTCTGTGCCACAACACTTTTCAAGTTTCTTATCTCCTTCTCAGTCTAATTAAGGAGGCCTATAGCACTATGATTAAGAGAATGGACTTCTAGACTTAGCTCTGAAGACAGGTTGTTTCACAAGTGCTTATGGCATGGAGGACAGACATAGCAAGAGAATGTTTCCCTTTCTTGAGCAAGATAGAAAACTAATTAGTATTTCAGGTGAGAAATATGGTGGTTTAGACTAGAGACTGGAGATGGAGAGAAATAGATTTTAGCTCTATTTTAGTAGTAGAACCAATAGAACTTTGGGATAGAAGGGATACAGAAATTAAAGGAAAAGGGGAAATCAAGGTTTTGCAATAGAATAAAAAGCTAATGAACATTACCTTAAAAAATCACCAAATCTTAGAGATAATCTCACTTGATGCTTTTCCATTGAAACTGATACCTGGAAGAGGTTATGTGATTTACCCAAAGTCACATAGATAATTGGTGATAGAACTGAAACTAGAGCACAAGTCCCTCAGAATCCTAAGAAGCCACAGATCAGGATCTGGAAAGATGACTACTACAAGCTTGCTGAGCTATCACTTTAGTGCTTTTTCCCCCTAACCAATGCAATAAAAAATACTATAATACATTTTTGGGTTTATTGAATATAGTTAGGCAAGCTATTAACTGCACACTTTATACTGCCTTAAGAAAAAAGGGAAGGAAGTAGACAGAATATAAATATCAGTATTAGCTCATGAAGAGTAAAATCTATTCTAAAAGTTCATCAAAAACATTTGCTGAAGTATACTATTTGTAAAAGACAAGGTACACATGAACTCCCCCTTGAGCAGTTACATTCTAATTTGCAAGATAACACACATATAAATAATTCAGGCCAATAAGGCAGTACTAGAATAATTGCCAAATGAATTATATAGACAATATATATATTTTTACGTACTCTGTGGTAGTCCTTTAGAAAAAGTAAGGCTTGAGCTAAGCCCTGATGGACAAGTAAGAATTTAAAAAGTAGATAGGGAAGAGGATTAAACAAACCTATAAAGAGTGTCCACTAGGGTACTAGGCTCAGGGCTGGGGGATAAGGAGTGGGAAGAGTGAGATTTTTATACATGTTCTGTGGAGACATTCTCTTTGGTATGACATTTGAGCTGAGACCTGAATGACAAAGAGGAACAAGGAATGTGCTGATGGGAGGAGAAGAGAACATTCTGAGTAGAGAAAACAAGTACAAATAACCACTACATTACCTACCTTTATTAGGTTCTATAGATTGAATACACAGAGCTTAGCTGAAAGGTAAAAGAGTGGACCATAAGTTCCTAAACCTGAGTTTAAATAATTCCACAAGTTCTCTTTCTCATCTGTTTCTCCATCAGTAAAAATTACTGCATAGAAGAGCATGGGATATAATGGACATAGAAGTGTTTTTAGAAATAGAAAAGTAAATATACCAAAATTGTAAAAGTCAGTTCAAAGAGACAAGAATGGAAAAGTGTTAATATGGTGCTTACATACATAAAGTTAAAAGTGGACAAATGACTTACAATCATTGCTGGTATGGGTAATAGTACTTTATACTTTATATATCTTTACATTTTCTCTTACTGTAGTTTTTTGTACATGTTTTATCTTCTTTGCCAGATTGTAAGCAGATACAGCACCTGACACATAGTATTAGCTAAACTGATGTATGAAGCTAGTACTTCATTTTACAGCCCTTTGAGGATTTGTGTTTGTGTGTGTTCAAGATCCCATTTACTTGCAAATGATTGGAGGGGAATGATGATATCACGAAAAGTTAACAGAAACAAATATATATGAAAACAGAACAAAACCTATCTTAAAGATGATGGAAATAAGAAGCAGGTAACTGTGTTAATTACTACTGCCGGCTTTTAGTTAACGTTCCCTGGCAGCCAAAGGAAGAAGGGAATTGGCTGAATCCCAGTGTCGCATTTAATCTACCACAAAGTTAGGCATTTAAATTCATCTACAGAGATGAACTTTTCCCTGGACTAAAACCCGCAAGGATCTTTGATCACAAGCAAATAACTGAGCAAAGGCACAGAGTTAATTATGAAGGGCTCCTGAAATTATGCAACTTGGTTCTGTTGCTTTCAGAGCAAAGACCTCTGATAACAATGGGACCACCGGTACCTCAACAACAGAATCCTCAGTTTTCTCCCTAGGGCTCTGGCCCAGGCTTGGCAGCCACAAAAACCGCACCTGGGTCACTTTATGGCCTCAACACAGTTAGCTGCTTGGTAGCAGCCTTGGAGTCAGGCAGCGTCCGCGCCCTGCACTGGAGGCAATGCAGAGTCTTTGCCCCAGCCTTAGAAGGCAGGTTTCAGGGTGGGCTGCTTAGGGTTGGAGTGTCTAGATGAGTTTCGACCTAAGGGGACGCGGGAGGAAGGCAACTCAGGGCCGCGGGAAACACAACTCTTAAGGGCACCATGCAGTCCCCTTCCTGCCTCAGAAACCTCTCCCGCCCTGGAACACGAAGGAGCGGCATTGATAGCCGAAGCCAAGAAAATTCTCTTCTCTGTGGATAATAGGGGCCGATTCTGGTCCCCAGGAATAAGACGCTACCATCCCACTCCTCCCTCACAGCTTAGAAATCACCCACCTGGAACTGCAGTCTCCGAAGTCTCCACCCCAGTCTCTGCCTCCACAGGCCTGATTGCGATTGGCTTGCACCTCTGTCCCGTTATCTCTTCTCCAAGTGTGAGTGGCGTTCTATACGCTCCTGGCCTTTGTCCCTCCCTTCGCTCGCCTCCGAAGCCCCGCCCCACGTGACGGTCACGCGTTGCCGCAAAGCGCAGAGGAGGGTCTCCACTTCCGCTCCGGGAGGAGGTGGCAGAGTCGGTGGCGGGGAAGTGAGGGCTCTCGGTGAGCAACGTGCAGTTGACGTAGCGCGACGCTCCGCCCCCTCCGCACGGGCGCCGGGAGGAAGTGGGTGGGGCACCTTTAGCGTCCGCGCCATCAAGCCCGAGGTGGCGGTGAGGTTTTCAGTGTATGGTTTTCCCCGCTAAGCGTTTCTGCTTGGTGCCAGCAATGGAGGGCGTGCGCTGGGCCTTTTCCTGTGGCGCTTGGCTGCCGAGCCGAGCCGAATGGCTGCTCGCGGTGCGATCGATCCAGCCCGAGGAGAAGGAGCGCATTGGCCAGTTCGTCTTTGCACGCGACGCTAAGGCAGCTTTGGTACTACAGGTCTTTCGTATTGAGGGCCGAGGAAGCAGATGTTGGGGATGGTGGGCAGGGCTGTAGAGACTCCCCCCTCCCACGTTAGCGTCGGCGCCAGCTTGTGGCCGCCCCAGGGCGAGAGTGGTAGGTGCTGCTGACTCTCCGGTGTGTGCGCGCGGCCTGGTCTCCACCGTCTTTGTAGTCTCCTCGGAGGCCTCATCCGCTGTAAAAATTAGCCCCTCCCCCGTTGTAATTGAAAATAGAGGTCGTGCTAAACCCTAAAATAGGTGTTGAGAAGGCCTACAAAGTAGTTTTTTTCCCCACAATGGTTTTTTTCTTATTTTTAAGTTATCAAAATTTATTTTTCCTTGCTTGGGCCCATAGCACATTCTTAGCCTGTTAAGTATCCCACCATTCTCCATTCTCCTGCACGTGATAGGCCCTAAGAAATATTGACAGTATGACTTACTTTAGTCTTGCACGCCGTGGAACTGGAAGAGTCCAGCCTCCTTTTACCAGTGAAACTGAAGTCAAGGAAGGATGCAGTCCTAGGCATACCTTTCTGACTAAATAGCTTGGGAAACAGTACTTTAGATATAATTGTTTATTTTACTTACGTATTTTTAGCAACAAATGGAAACGGGTTTCAAAACGACTTCTGTGTATATAGCGCAGTTTGAAACAGCTGCTAACTACCATCAAAGACTGTTACCTTGAAAATGTTCCTCTATCAAAGCACTTTTTCGTTTGAAATGTGGGCTGATTGACTTTTGAAGGCATATTGGTGAATATTTTTATACTTTCTGTAATTTGTAAGAAATTGTGAAATTCAAAGTCTTGCCGTATTTAAGTCATTGTTTAGAACTGAAGGGGAAAAAACTTGAAAGGTTTTGCAAAGTATTATCTGCCTTGTTATATCCTTAAGTATTTTTGTGTGATTTTAGTCATTTCTTTCTTTTTTTTTAATATATATATATATATATTTAATTAATTTATTTAATTTATTTATTTTTGGCCGCGTTGGGTCTTCGTTGCTGCACGCGGGCTTTCTCTAGTTGCGGCGAGGGGGTCTACTCTTCGTTGCCGTGTGCGGGCTTCTCATTGCAGTGGCTTCTGTTGTTGCAGAGCATGGGCTCTAGTTGCGCGGGCTTCAGTAGTTGTGGCACGTGGGTTCAGTAGTAGTGGCTCGTGGGCTCTAGAGCGCCGGCTCAGTATTTGTGGCACACAGGCTTAGTTGCTCCACGGCATGTGGGATCTTCCCGAACCAGGGCTCGAACCCATGTCCCCTGCGTTGGCAGGTGGATTCTCAACCACTGTGCTACCAGGGAAGCCCCATTTCTTTCTTAATAATTAATGGAGGGAGAGAGTGGATGGGGTATATGTGAAAAAAGATAGGTCATGCATTGCTAATTGTCGAGCTCAGTGATAAGTATATATAATCTAGAAATACATGCACATATGCACAAAGATGTAAGTATAACAGGGTTGCTCACTGGGGAATTTTTTTATAATAGTAAAACTAGAGCCAGCCTAAAATATCCAACAACAGGGGAATAGTCAAGTTGTGGTACCTTGATAGTATGAAATGCACAGGCCAGATGGTTATATACAAACATGAAATAATCCCCAACACTTAGGAATTTAAAAGATTATACATGGTAGAATAGTACATATAGTAGGATTTCATATAAATAGATGGATAGATAGTAAAAGCAAATGAACATATTTTGGGTACTTAGAGAAAAGACTGAAGGGATGAATACTTGATAACATTGGTTACTTGTTAAGGGGAGGGAGGGAATTGCTAAAGAGGGACTTTAACTTGTCTGTCTTCATAAGCATTTCTTAAATCTTAAAGCAGGGTATTTAATACTTACGTACTTTTAAAAACTTTAAGAAATGAATATTTTAGAAACCACAAAAATAGACTTTGTATGTTATAGGCAGTGTTACCTAAATCTTTAGTATAGACATCAATACTTACCAAATGTTTTATTAACAGGCTGGTCGTCTGATGATAAGGAAATTAGTTGCAGAGAAATTGAATATACCTTGGAATAATATTCGTTTGCAAAGAACTGCAAAAGGAAAACCAGTTCTTGCGAAAGACTCATTGAATCCTTACCCCAATTTCAACTTTAACATCTCTCATCAAGGAGACTATGCTGTACTTGCTGCGGAATCTGAGCTACAAGTTGGAATTGATATAATGAAGACTAGTTTTCCAGGTAATGTTGCATTTTTGTAGTACAGGAGTTATTAAGTGTCTTGTCTTAGTTCTTACCTGTTGAATAATATCAGACAAGGAGATGTAGATATTTAAGTTTAGGAAAAATGTGCTCAGTACTCAAGGGTAGTATATCTGAGAGAGCAGGGTATTGTCAACTGAAAAAAATGCACAACCCAAAACTTGAGAATTATTCTGCAGACTTTCTGAGGACTCAAGTCCGGGAAGCAGCCTCTCAAATAGCTCTGAGAGACTGCTTCAAAGAGATAAGGGAGGAACCAGGATATATAGGAGTTTTTTGCAACAAAGCCCGGTAGTCAGAACATAAAAAGATTACTGTTAATTAAAGAAAACCAGACATTTCATTAATGAATTTAGCACTTTTCTGTGTATGGGAAGATGCAAGAGTTTGGGCTTACTGAAATTATTCCTTTGATATGCACCTTAATTGTCTAGGGCCAGTGTCCTGCTTTTCTCCATCCTGAATCCCCTCAGGGAACACAGTTGGGGGTGGCTGTTGGCTTGAGGGCCCCAACATCCTTTGTTTACTATATATTTTCTTGAATGTTAACAGACTTCTACATAAAAGATAGATTCTCCATTACTGGGGATTCATATAATACTTTGCGTAGAGGCAAAGTGAAAACAAAGGTTTTCTTTTTGAATTATACCTCAGCTTGTTAAGTAAGACTAAATTTGAAACTATTCTCAAAGACTGTTAAATTTTCTAAAGAACAGTTTTTCTATAGCTCAGTTTTTTTTATTTAAGTAATAAATGTTCAATCAAATTGAGCTCAACAGAGAGTCAATTTTGAGTATCATTCTATTAAAAAAATAGTAATTATATGTATTGTAAGAACTTGGTTTCATTTAAGTCTTTCCCAAAATTAACCAATTAGTTGTTGGTTTGTTTAAAAAATAATAATCTCAGTGGTAAAGTATATTGTAGTCCTTAAGTAGAGATAACATGTATTTGTACTGTATCTAAATATAGCTCTTTGTAGCACATTTATATAAATGAAAATGAAGAGCAAGCAATTATTAAAATATTTTAAGTTGTTTATATTTTGCCTTAGAAATTTGTAATTGGTGGCTATAGGAACTGCTAACATTTATTGTGGGGTTGACTATACCTAGGTAATTTTACTAGAACACAGGTTCTCTCAACTACTCTATAATTTTCATCATCACTAACATTAGTGTGCACTTACTGTGTGCCAAGGCATTTTCCTAAGTGCCTTACGTATATTAATGGGGTGGGTGGGGTGGGACACAGCATACTATCATTTTTACTAAAAGATAAGTAACAGGATAAGAAGAAAGCTGTTAAAATAAGAGAACCAACATTTTCCTAATTTCATAGTGCAGTTTCCTAATCTCCACACTGTGTCTACCACAGGATCTTTGCTTATGTTTCCCTTGGACTAGAATATTTGTAATAACTTTATCCCCCACCCCCATTTCTGCATAGGTAACTTATTTACTGGTTAGCTTTCACTTTAGTCTTACTTTAGGGAAGCCTTTGTGGACCTTCAATCTAAGCCAGGTTCTTTTGTTCTAGGCTCTCATAAAGTATATTTCCTTCATTCCAATTATATATTTCATTTTATAATTATTTTTCAGGATGTTGATTGTCTTCCCAGTGGTCCTTATAAGCTGTATGAGAGCAGGAACTGTTAGCTAGTAGCTGTATCTACTAGCACGTCTGGCACCCTACCTAGTTCAAAATAATGTGCAATAAATATTTGTCAAATGAATGAATAAGCACTCTGTGCTGCAGTAGTTAGGCCTCAGAGTATTGCTGTGAATCTCCTCTCTCATCTTTATTGTCAGTGTCTTTACTCTGAATTTTCCCACCAGCAGCTTTTTCTCTGACCTGATCATAAATCTATTAAAACTCTATTCTTAACTTTGTTCAGAAGGAGGCTATGCTAATGATAACAGGGGTTCTTGACCCTGGATAAGCATCAAGTCATTTTTTTTTAACCTCCTGAAATTGTTTGCTACATTTTGTATGCACAGGTACATTTTTCTCAAAGAGAGGGTCTGGTTTTTGGCAGGGTCATAGAAGGCTTATTGTGAACCACTGTTACAGAGGATTCAGAGTGGGCATGCAAATGAGCCCATAAACTTCATAGCTTTCTGTGGTCCTTATGTGACCTTTCCCTAAAAATCAGAAATTATTGGAGAGACCATTACTCCTTAGAATGCAGTCAGCACAATTACACAGTAATGGTTGGCTCATCAGGTTGATATCTGCTTGGAAATTATGCCTGTGAGACACAGGTTTAATTACAATTGGCTTAATGGGCAATGTTGGCTTATGGTCAATACCAGATAAACAAGTAATTACTAACTGAAACTTAATAAATGATAGGAAGGTAATTGAGCAAAAAATGAAGGTTCTGTTAATTATATTTTATTAGACTTTGTTTATCCACCATCTTTTTTCATTGCTCTTGTTTGACTAATCACAGTATCCAGGCCTTTTCCTATTTGGCTGTTTCATTGCCAAAAAGCTATTGATATATCCAGTAATGCATTGCGGAAGAGCTATTTTCCAGTTGTCATTAGTATTGTTACTGTGTCACTAGTGTCTGAAAGATTAATGCACACAGCATCATTTCTCAGGAAAGTAGACACTGGTTTACTTCACTGGCGATTCATTTGAAATGCTCTGCTTATCAGAGTAAGTGAGGACATTGAGCAGGGGAAGTTTCCAAGAGTTGCTAAATGATGGAGGGTAAAACAGTATAGGAGCAAGGGAAGTATTGTACTTTGTTCCGGGCGTTATTATTAGATTATCAACTCTCAACATGGAGTTAGACTTTGGGGGCATCGTGAGTATATTGTAAGACTCAGTTCCGTTACTCCCATTTTGTCTGCAGGTAAACATCATGTAGGAACTTGTGGAGTCTTTCCTTATCACATTAGACATTTCTGCTAGGTGCAGATCATTTCCTGCCATCTCCCAGTTCTCCCATTGCTGCTATGGCAAGGCAGGAGAGAATATATTAATGGATGTAAGAAGTTTTGGGTTTCTCCCTTCTAGCCAGATGCCCACAATTAAGGACCCTGTTGTAACCACCACATTATTCTCTGCTTAATGGAGAGAGGAAACTTATACAAAAATAACTGGTGCATACTTGGCACTCAGTAAGTAATTGTTTAATGGATATCCAGAGAAGAGGGATTATAAGATATTGGGGGCCCTAGTATAGATAAATTGCCAGTGCAATACAATCCCAACCCTGGGGTCAGGGGTGGGGTGAGGTGTTTTGTAGGTCATCTTTATAATTTGCTGTACCCAATTGAGAAATATTGGTTGTTTTTCCTTCATTTTCTAATTTTTATCTACCACTAAAGGCTTTTGCAGTTAGAAGTATAAAAGTAAGGATTGTATACAGTATAAAAGTATGAATTGTTCAGTTTTGTTCCCATGTTTACAAGGTAAGATAAGACATACAGTATGAAAATTATTAAAATTTGGGAAAAGACCGAAAATATTTTTCCCCACGGGTTTATACTTTCAAGTTCACATTTTTGTTATAAACTTTGCTGGATATTAATTGGCAGGACAAAATGACTCAATATTTTGAGATTTAATACTAATTTAATAGCTTTGAAATGACTGTATCTTAGAACTGCTCCTCTTGAACAGTTGTTATATAAATTAAGTACAGTAAGTATGAAGTAAGTGGTGATATTATATGGTAGCTATGGTAGAGCCTATTTGTTGTCTCTTTCCACCATACTATTTATAGCACTATTTTAATAGCTTCCTATTTGGTTCCCCCTCTTCACTTCTGTTCTCTTTCAGTACATTTTCGGTACAGAGTTAAGAGTGGTCTTTAAAAATTTCCTTAAGGCAATTTTCTTAAAACTTTTAGGTTGGTTCATAATAAAATTCAGTCCCTTTAACATGACTGTATCGTCTTATTCTCATTTATCTCTCTACTTGCATTTTTAGCCGCTCTCTGCTCACTATTTTCTGTCCATACTCATCTTTTATTACCTTGAATGTAGCAAACTTTTTCCTCTTCAGGTCATTTCTGAAAAGCTGATCCCTCTGCCTGTTCTTCTCTTTCGAGAGTACCTTAGACCGGAAGGATGAGAAGTAGCCAGTACCAGTACCTCCTCAGAAAGGACTTTCCTGACCACCTGATCTTGTTTTCCTTCATGGCCTTTCTCATTTGTAATTAAACTTAGTTATTTGATTATTATCTGTTCTCCTTCATTAAATAAGTTCAGGAGCTATGCTTGTTTTGTTTTTGCCACAGTATACCTAGTACTTAGCAGGGTGTCTAGCACATAGCAGGTGCTCAGTAAATATTTACTGAATGTACAAATGATAGGAGTTCTCAATTTCACATAAAATATTCCTAAAATTTGTTGAAAAATTAAAAAGTGCAACTACAGTGAAAAATGATATTCATATCAGATTCTAGTTGGAATATAAACTGTCCTCATCAGTGAGTTGTGATTAAAAATAGTTCTTCCTTCAAGTCTTCTTCCTCACCCTGCATTTATCTCCCTAGCTTCTTCTCTCCTCCATTTGCATCCATCAGATTCGGTTTCCAACTTTGTTGCTGCTACAGTCTGTAGTGTCCAACTTAAAATTTTTCAACTTTATGATGGTTTAAAAGCAATTCAGTAGAAGCAATACTTTGAATTTTGACATTTTCCTGTGCTAGCCATATGCCATTCCATACTCATAATGCTGGGCAGCAGCAGTAAGCCATAGCTCCCAGTCAGCCACACAATCACGAGGGTAAAACAACTAGTACAACCATTCTGTTTTTCACTTTCAGTACAGTATTCAGTACATTTCATGAGGTATTCAACACGTTATTATAAAATAGTCTTTGTGTTAGATTATTTTGCCCACCTGTAGGCTAATATAAGTGTTCTGAGCACGTTTAAGGTAAGCTAGCCTAAGCTGTGATGTTCCTTAGGTTAGGGGTATTAAATGCATTTTTGACCTAAACTATTTTCAACTTAACAATGCATTTATCGGGACGTAACCTTATCATAAGTCAAGGAAGATCTGTATTCCACTATTGTTTGTGATCTACATTCTAAGCTGACCTACATTCTTTTTGGATCTGCATTTTGCAGGATGTGCAAAATGTTGTTTTTTGTTTTTTGGGGTTTTTTTAACTTGGAGATTTACAGCCAGCAAGCAGCTTAAATAAGTCACACTTCTCTTTGTGCTCTGAACTTACTGGAAAACCAGGTCTTTACTGGCAGGTAGTTTTCCCCTTTTCCAAGTTACAGGATGGGTCTTTTCCACTGTGCGGAGGATTTGAGTGGGATCACAACATAGAACTAGTATTTATTGAGCAACTTTTGTGTGTTAAATGCCTTCTATGCATTATCTTATTTCACCCTCTTAAGCCTAAGTTGTAAGTTATTGTTATTTTATAGAGTAAGTTAAGACATTTGCCCAAGGCAACTAAGCTGAAAAGTAGAATATCATGGATTTGAACCCATACCTCAAAGCCTATATTTTTAGACACTGCATTCTATAATATATGACCTCTCAATACTAGATTTTATTGATATCTGTTTAAGGATTTGCAAGTACAAAATCTGAAAAATTCCATGGAACAGGGTTAAATGAATTTAAAGTTTTTATGAAGGAACTGATGTCTAAGAAGAGTATACAAAGTTTAGTGAGTGGGAACTTGCCTTACCATTTTTTAAACTTATATTAGGCATTGTAAACAAAAGAGCGTGGTGTTAGCAAAAGAATAGACAGCTAGGAGGGTTAAGAGTTAGTGCCCAGTATTTCTACATAATATTTCAATTCAGCGGTTAAAGATTAGTTTATTTATTAAATGGTGCATTACTCTAATTACTAGGGTAGCTTGTTGGCTACTTGAATTTGCTCTTCTGTGAACTGCTTATTAATCTTTTCTAATCCATGTATAAAAGCTCTTTATGTATTATGGATATTGACACTTCATTGACCAAATCTGTTACAACTATTTTCCCACTCTATTATTTATCTTTTGAATTTGGTTGTATTTTTTGCCGTATGAATTTTGTCTTTTATTTAATTAATATATCTAACTTTTCCTTGATAAATTCTGAACTCTGTCTCATTTAAAAAAAAATAATTAAATTGGTAAAAGATTTACTCCAACCGTAGGTTATAGAGTCTCCTAGATTTTGTTCTAAAATTGCATTTTTTTTTTTAACATTTAAATCTTTAATTACCCTAGAACTTGTGTGTATATGTTTTACATACTGATGGCTCAACAGTTATACCACCACCAGCATTGGCTAGATTGGGAATAAACATGTAAAGTGCCTGGAATTATTAAGTACTTAATAAGTAAATGTTAGCTCTAAGTTTGTTGTGATAATTGTTACTGTTATATGTATAGAATGGTGTTTCTGAAATGGTGGTCAGGATATTAAAATCAGCCAGGATGCCTGTTAAAAATGCAGGTTCCTTGAAACCCTCCCAGACCTCTTCAACTAGAATTTCTTAGATACAACCAAGGATTCTATATTCAGACAATTTCTCAGGTGATTGTTAGACATATTAGTGTTTGGGAAACACTGTATTAGATGTAGTTTATAGAGCCAACAAAAAGAAAGATTGTAACCCATCAACTTTTTTTTTCATGAGTAAAATCATCTGCAAGCCGTTAGATCCTTGTTACCCAGTGTACAACAGAATTAATTAGAATTAAATTTTAATAACAATTACTAGAACACAATAGAATTGTATATTTGGCCAGATTTCTGAAAGAAGGATGCCTTTTAAACTTAGAAAGATAAGAAGAACCCGCAAAGTTAGCATATGTGATTGATTTCATATTAAATCTCTTCTCTCTCACAAACTGGGGCAAATAAGACAGACAGAGGTTAATATTGTTAATAATTAAAATACTTGTAAGTATTGATAGAAAAGCCACTTAAGACTAACCTAATGGGCACAGTGGTTAAAAATCCACCTGCCAGTGCAGGGGACATGGGTTCAAGCCCTGGTCCAGGAAGATCCCACATGCCACAGAGCAACTAAGCCCATGCGCCACAACTACTGAGCCTGTGCTCTAGAGCCCACATGCCACAGCTACTAAAGCCTGTGTGCCTAGAGCCCGTGCTCCACAACAAGAGAAGCCACTGCAATGAGAAGCCTGCGCACGTCAACTAGAGAAAGCCAGCACGTAGCAACGAAGACCCAACACAGCCAAAAATTAATTAATTAATTAATTTTAAAAAAATACATTAAAAAAAAAGACTTATCTAATGAATGGACAAAGACTTGATAAAACATTTCACAAAAGAGGATATATATATAAAACAACTACCACAATAGCCTTAGAGCTAACATTTATTAGGTACTTAATAGCTCCAGGCCCTTTATATGTTTATTTCTTAAACTACCCAGCTCTTTTTCCCTGTTTTATAGCTTAAGAAACAGCCATAGTGAAGTTAAATAAATAATAGTAAAGAAGTGTTAGAGCCAGGATTTGAACATTTGACTCCAGGGGCATAACACTAAAGCTAAGAGTATATGAGTGTGTCTGTATAAATGAATTAAATTGTGTGCATGTATGTATTAGTTTCCTAGGGCTCCTAACAAAGTACCAAAAACTTGGTGTCTTAAAAAAACAGAAATTTATTCTCTGACAGTTCTGAAGGCCAGAAGTCAAAGTGTTCACAGGGCCATGTTACCTCTGCAGATTCCAGGGAAGAATTCTTTGCTTCTTCCTAGTTTCCTGGCAATCTTTGGCATTCCTTGGGTTGTAGCTATATCACTTTACTTTCTACCTTCATTGTTATGTTGCCTTTTTCCCTGTATTCTCTCTTCGTGTCTAAATGTTTCTCCTTATAAGGACACCAGTCATTGGATATAGGACCCACCTTAATCCATCCTAATTTGATTGCACCTGCAAAGACTCTATTTCCAAATAAGGTCACATTTTTAGTTTCTATGTGGGCATGAGTTTTGGAAGACATGGACCCTCACAGTTCAAACCTGCCTTGTTCAAGGCTCAACTGTATAAATTATTTTGTTGTAGGTTACTATTGTAGGTTACTACTCTGTTTAATAAACTTTCTAGTTGCTCTGCGACCTTGGTTAGTTGATCATTGCAGGACACTTAGTTAATATCTAGTGCTGCTTTCCCTAAAGATTAAGCTCTAAGATGAGGAATCTGGCTTTTCTAAACCTGGTTAGTGGTTCTATATAAGTTTTTCAGTTATTTTATCTTTTTTTTACTTAAGTTCTTATATGTCTATTAAATCGAAGATTGTAATAGACATGAATATGTGTTGGTATTATTAGGAGGCTTTGCCAACTTATGTGTCTAATAATTGTGCTGTCTCAGCTAGTTTGAGGGGCAAACATACTATTCTGGTATTTCCTACTGATTTTTTTTTAATTCCAATTTCCTAGATAAACTAAGTCCTTAAGAGTACTCATTCACTGTGTATTTTCATCATAATGCCACAATGTGGCGCTGTTGTCTTTGGCTGAATATTTACAAAGTCATCTTTTTCTGTTGCTGTCAATCTCTTATTTTGTGGGATATGATGCTCTCAAAAGTATATGAAAACACACTCATATCGGATATTTTTTTAGCTGTACATGATCAGTTATGATTGCTTTCCAGTGGTTGTGCTAGATTGCTTTTTATATTAAATGAGTTTTTTTTTTATTAGCGTGAATATTTAAATTTTTTCCTCAATTGCCCCATCATATTTAGGTAAAAATCAGGGGGTTTCTTGAAGGTTATGGAATTATAATTTGAAGAAACCAACAGACATAATGACACTATAGATGACAACAGGCATGTCTTTTTAAATTTTAGGCTTTTTGGATAGTATTCTGTTAAAACTACAATTCCACTCAAAATATATAATGCTGTCTTCCAAATCCAAGGTAGCTGTTCTTCTCATTGTTATTATTTACACTATTTGTACCCGAATCTATTCAAGAGGAAACAGTTTACGATTTATGTAGGTATAGTGCTCCCAGTGTTTAAAATCTCCAGATTTACTTTTGTAACTTTTGCAGGCTTGCTTTCTTTACTTTCTTTAGTGTTTTATCTGTCAAGCCAGTATGTACTAGTGATGCTTGCATTTTAATAAGACAGTCTTTATTTAAGGGGCTTGAGGAATAAGCACCAGACTATCAAAGGGGGTTCATAGACCCAAAAGGGTAAGAATCTCCTGCCCTGGGACTCCTAAGGTCCCAGTTTAATATTTCAGTGCTGTTGCATGAAATGACTTTACAGCTTTGCAGGGCTGCTTTTAGGAAATAATAGCCTTTTAACATTAATATGAACAGATACAAACAGTAAACAGTTGATTAATAAAAATGGATTGTAAAGTTATCTTTCTTAAGAATAGTAGAGGGCTAAGGAGTAGACAGATTAATTAAATGAGTCTGTTGAACTTGAAAACAAACGAGGATCTTTGCCTTGAAGTGAAGAACCACATATCACTGGAAGGTCATTAGAAGTATTTCCTAGGTAAACAAGAGGAGACTGTTTTGAAGTAGGGATGGTGGGGGAATTGTAGACAATTTTGTGGGAGAGCTCGTTTTTAATATTTTCTACCCTTGAGGTAACTATGGGAAAGGTACTTGGTTACTGTAGGAGAAACTGTAAACTCTCTATGAACATAAGGACCCATGTCTGTTTTGGTTACCGTCATATTCCTGGCGTCTAGCACTTGGGTATTTTTAGAGTGAATGATATAGTCGTCGTTCTAAGTGTTGAATTCTCATGGGGTTAGTTAGTGGTTAAATGCCAGTAAAGCATTAAGTAGGGGGATTTGACATATTTCTTCTTTGCAGACATGCTATGGTTGCAGCCACTTGGGAATGTCAGATTTTGGAGTTGAGTATTTTAGAAATGGGAGTTGCGGAGTAGACAAGCTATGTTAACAGAATCTGCAGAGGGACTACTTTCAAGAGGCTTGCTGGAAGTAATGTAATCATGAACTAAGGATACAGGGCAATAGAGCATTTAGGAATAATTTACCACATAATAGTTAACGTACATTTATTCATATAGTAAACATTTGTGATTCACCTACCTTGTTGCCAGACTTTCTGATTGACAAATTCGGCTGTAATTGTGTAAGGCTAAGAACCACGACTGATTTTTTTTTAACCATTAGTTCAATTCATATTGGTATAGTATTTGTACACATTCTACATACTTGTAGAATAAGTAAATGAATGATGATAGAAGGTTTCTGCTTAGTCGTAAAGATAGACAAACACATAATTACAATATTTTGAAAAAATATAATATGAAAGGCATACCATATATTTTAATTTGTGTCTTAGCTCTTAGTTCTGGGAGTCAGATCCTTTGAGTTCTATTTATTTTTAGGATGCTATGTAAAATTTTATTGTCTATGGAACAGTGGAGCTAAGGATATACTTGAGATTTTTTTTAAAATGAGCCAATAGAACAGAAATTAAAATCTGTTTTTATTTGGAAAAGTCATATTAGAAAGCATGTTTAAAAAGAGTTATTGTGAAGGAAGTAAGTGTATATTAACTTTCCAGTCATGTTAATAACTTAGGATAAAAGAACACTCCTTAGCTTTCTACCAATTCCCCCAAAATTATAGTAAAGAAATTGTTGCCTGATTTTCCTGTGAAATAGCAAAGCAAAATTTTAAACCCCAGCATACTATTGCTCTATTTTAAGAGTACTTGTTTTGGATTTCTGATATTCTATCATATATAGGAAATTTCCTCTAGTTATTTAAGATTTATAATAGGTTGGCTGCTAAATTTTATCAAATTTTTGGTGAGCATCTACTTATATAACCATATGTTTTTTCTCCTTAATTATTTAAGAATTCACAGAATTTCACTGTTCTCTTAAGCTACCCTTCTCTCAACTTATTTTGATTTGCTGATACTTTGTTTAGGCTTATTGTGACTGTATTCAAAAGTAAAGTTGGACTATAGTTTTCTTTTATGCGCTGTCTAATAGTTCTGGTAATTCTCTGTTTCCTCAATTGACAGGTCGTGGTTCAATTCCAGAATTTTTTCATATTATGAAAAGAAAGTTTACCAACAAAGAATGGGAAACAATCAGAAGCTTTAAGGATGAATGGACTCAGCTGGATATGTTTTATAGGAATTGGGTATAATTTCTTTCTAGTTTTGAGAGTAAGCCCCTGTGTTGATTCCATTATCTTTGCTAAAAACAGGAGCAAAAGTCCTGTGGTAAACCTGAAGTTCATACAGTGTTTGAAGTAAATAAGTCATTACTTGGGAACTTCATGATTTTTATGTACACATTATTATATTTAAGAAAATTTAACATATATTTAATGCTCAACTAGAAGATACTCTTAAAGCTAAAAACAAGACAGTGTATCATTATTTATAAATATTTCTGTCTTAAAGGATCTCATACACGAGACCTTATTTAACAAACACTTATATAATATTATGTGCCAGAAAACATTATTGTAAGCCCTTCATAAGTTAGTTAATTATCATAACAACCCCACTAAGAAGGTACTACTATTATTACATGTTATACATGAGGGAATGGAGGCAAAGGGAGCTTAAATGATTTGTCTTAAGTTCTCACAACTGGTTTGTTTCCATGCTACTATAAGGGTAAAATAAATAGCTTATAGCTGTAAAGTAGTAAAGAATTAAAAATCCATATGTTTTGGGGACAGTAGATTTTATGAACAATTTTGTCTACTAAAGCTCTAAGAGAAAATGTCTGTCTGTATCTTAGGCACTGAAAGAAAGCTTCATAAAAGCAATAGGTGTTGGATTAGGATTTGAATTGCAGCGGCTTGAATTTGATATATCCCCATTAAACCTGGATATAGGCCAAGTTTATAAAGAAACACGTTTGTTTCTGGATGGGGAAGAAGAAAAAGAATGGGCATTTGAGGTAAGAAATGTATCAGAATTGCTATAACTATAAGAATTTTCTTATTTTGTGCATGTGAGTATATGCTTAACTTGGGGAGGCTAGTCATTGAAACTAGACGCATTTGGAATCCAGTCTGTGTGCTCTGAAGGTAAAGTCAGGGATACTATGAGTGCAATAACATTTAAGCTGATACTTGAAAGATAAGTCATATTGCATTAAGTAAAAGAGAAGGGAAAAGAGGCCCTGGAATAAAACAACTTTGTGTGTATGAACAACTAAAGGATGCAATTTTGTCAGTGTACTGTGTTGAGGGGATTTGAGAGAGATGCTATGTTAGGCTGATGAGATCATGTAGGGCATTATGGGTTGGTTAATATTTTGGTCTCTTTCTTTATTTGGTTTCTGTCACTAGCAGTTCTTGATTGCTAGTGAGAAAAACCTAACACAAATTCATTTTAGCCAAAAAGACATTATTGTAGGTTACTAGAGTAAGTCTGTAAGTCGTTCAGTCTTTTCCTTTCTCACTCATACACACTAAATTCACCCACACTAGAAGAACTAGAGGTGGCAGCATAGTGAATGAGGGAGCATCTGCATTTAGCAAGAGAGGTGAAATCAATTCCTTTCCCTATTGGAGACTTCCAACCCTGAATTAGGTTTGAGCTAGGATAGTGGGAGGAAGAATTTCTTATGAAATGAGAATAAAATTTAATTTGGGTCAAACATTTTTCAGAGAAAATTCGATACTGAGAATGACCAGAAATGTCATTTATGAGATCTGATCAAGATTTCATCCAGGGAAAGAGAAAAATGAATTGTCAGAACTTGTTTAAAGGGAAATGGTGAAAGAGAATAAGTTGCCTTCTGTTCCTACTCTATAGAATCCAGCTCCTTTAGTAAACTGAAAACAAGGTAGGAAGAAGTTTCAACCCTTCCCTACTTTTCATGGGTAACTCCAAATGAAACCTCTGCACAGGACAACTTTGTAGCCATCTTGCTCTTCTCTCCTTTCTGTACTGTGTAGAGACAACTTCCTGAAAGAGAGTCATAGCCAAACATGATTAGCCCCATGGCTTGGTTTTTCCTCCATAAGTATTTGATGACTAAATTTAAGCACACAGGGTATTTTAGAAAGTACCTTTAAAGGTATTTTAGAAAGTACTGTTACCTGGGTTGGAGACGGGACAAATCCCTAGAAATAGTACATGTCAGAGACTGTAGTTTTCATTAATTAATGCATATAGCCAATGAATAACTGAACTACTTCAGACTCATAGATTCTCTTCCTAGTGTGAGAACTGATAAGCTAAGCGGAAAAAATAGTCCTGTTCCTGTAGGCAGCATTAAAAGAGTGCCTGCAGGATACCAGAAATAGGGTCTAGGCTGCACGTGTGGATATGGAAGGTATCTATTGGCACACAAATTAATGGTGCAGAAGGCTAAGGATACTATCCTCATTTAAGCAGAACTAAAGGACAGAGCCATCATAGGACATACGGTAAAATTCTGCATCCCGGGAGAAAAATGAGCGTTTATTTACTTGGAGACTCAAAAGAAGAATATGAAATGAAAATTATAAAGCAAATGAGGATTTAAAAAAAATTCTGCTTAGTGTTTTGAATAACATTCAAGACGAGAGTTTAGCTATGAAATAGAAGCTGAGAGCTTTAAGGAAAGAATAGGCTTGTCATTAAACGAGAGCTGTTAGTGGAAGATAGTCTGTGAAACCATCTAGAAGTGTATAGAAAAGAAGACAACAGACTGAACCCTAAAACTCTTATATTTAAGAAGTACATTTCATTGCCACCTTCTAAGTATAGACATTTTCCCAGGCATCTACTGTTTTCATGGATCCACTCTCACATTTAGCAGTTTCAAGCACACTACCTTTCTGCGTATGACTACCAAACCTTTAACTCAGTTTCTTTCACTCTTCAGACTCCTATTTCTCACTGCTATGTATTTCTCCTTGAAAACTACACAGACACCACAAATTCTGCAGATAAGTCAAAATAATAATTGCCCTTCAAGTTATTTTCTTTTTCTAACTTTACTTTTTTTGATGGTACCACCATCCAGTCATCCAGGATTAAGAAAACCCAGACCCATTTTCAGTTCCCCTCCTCCTCCCCTTGTTATACCAATCCCTCTAATTAACAGTGATGTGCTGCCCTCTGAAAACTCTTAGTGTGGGCACTGTTTACATCCAACTGAGACTAATGCAGTAGCCTCCTAACTGGGTTCCTCTTCCATTATTTTGCTTCATCCTTCTTCATTTTTGGCCATTGTTTCCCTATATACACTCCACATTGCAGCCAAATCACAACCTGCTATCTGCTATGCTTTAAATATCTCCAACCCTCTTGTATTTATATTTGTTTTAATTCTTCTGTGACCTCACCACCACCCACCCATCCACCCTGCCCCAATCTCCTCCTTGCCTTCTCCTTTAACAATTTAAATCCATTTCAGGTGCCTTTTCTTTATTTCATTTAAGACCAAGCTTTTTTTTTCTTTCTTACAACATACCACATTTTGCCTCATAATTTTTGTACTTGTCTACTTGCTTTACTTTCCCAGGGCTCCCTGAAGGCAGGGGCACTATCTTACTTAGCATTGTATCTGTTACAGACCTAAAATGCTAGCGTGGACATAATCAAGAATCCATTATTTATTACAACAAATCCTCCAAAGAATTTTCCACTTACCTGAGTATTGTATCTCACACCTGGAAATTAATACTCTAGAAGAAATATGAATTCTTATGCCAAGAGGAATGTCATGTTTTCATAGGCTCTCAATTTTCATAACCGGTTTCTGTTAGGAAAGTTAAATTTACCACCAAAAAGTTTCAAGTGATGAGATTAGTTGAAACAGAAATTCTTTGCTTTTGAAAGGAAGTGCTTTAAAAAGTAGAAATATTAACATTTATGACAGATTTCTTCAGTACTTTACCATTGGGAAAACATTGTAAAACTTGAATGATTTAAGTTATACCTTAAACTTTTATTTTACTTTGTTTATAAGGTGAAAATACATACTAAGAAAATGACATACAATTTGACTAAAGCAGGTTCATCTTTGTAATCTAATGCTAAACTATCTCCTGAAAAAGTAAAATATTCTTGCTCCCTTTGGGTTTGTTGGAGATTTTAAGGAAATTTTGGTATTCACAATAATTTTATGGGTAAAAAACTATAAGTTTAGGAAATTTTTGAAAATTTATAAAGTCTTAAAATTAAGTCTTAAGTTCAGTAGCATTGAATGTACTGGCTTAACTAGCTAGCTAGCTTGCTGGTTTCATTTCTTTTTTCAACTAATATTTATTATAGATGTACTAGGCAGAAAGGATTTAGGGCAAAGGTGATCACCTCATAGAACTTTTATTCTAGTGAGACATCAAATATTAATGTTTGATAAACTGGAGTCATTGTAAAATAACTTCTCTAGTTTTGCTGTTTTCAAATTTCATATTTATGTGATGTTGATGAGGTCTGAGTAGATATGGTGAATATTTTGAAATCAGTCTCATTGAATTTTGGCTTATAATGAGGTAAGTAAAAAAATTGAGCATTTTAGTGGCATTTTAGTGGACAGGCTGGATGAAAACTAGTTATTGCCCACGGTTACCTCTTGATATTCCACCTTACAGACACTACAAAACTGCTGATCTAAGTTGTTTTCCAAAAATAATTATAGCCAAAACATCTCTGTATGTTACAGTGTTTATATTATTGATACATTCAGTGTAAAGAATGGGAGAACCATGTTCAAAAAGAATAGTTTTGTTTACAATAACAAACTTTGACCTATTAAATGTTTTCTCATACTTAGCTAGTTATTTTTTCTTCTCTTGGAGTGTTTTCCTAAATTTATCTCTTTTGAATTTCTTTTATTTATGTATTTATTTTTTGCTAATTTGGATATCTTAGCGTATGAAGATATGAGGAAGAGGATGAAGGATGAAAAGTCCCTAAGTAATACTATTTCTGATTGTAGTTTCCTGTTTCAACTCATGTCTTATGGAAGACTGCCTTAGTAAAGTGGCTTTTTGGTGAAACTTTGTTTAGTTTTTAATAGTTGTTCATACTTTTCTCTGTTAACTGCCTCAATGTCTATTATATTTTAAAGCCCCCTCCCCCTTTGTCTCATACATAGGGGAAAATAGGAAATTACATATTTTTTAAGTCTTACCTATGAATTTCCACCATGATTTTCCATAGGCTGTAGTATGTAGTTAACTAAATGCTTATAAACCAGTGTTGCAATCTAATTTTTTTAAATGTACACTTTAAGCATATACAAAACTAACATCACCAGTGAGGGCAGATGGCTACCTAGATGTGCCTCTAGATAGGATACTTTATCTATGTAGTATTCTTGTTAAGAATGTATAATATAAATGTAATCATTAAGAACCATCAGACTGAAAATAGCCAACATTTATTAATAAAAAGTGGGGGATGAGGCTTGTGTTTTAAAATACTAACATCATAAAAGACAAAAGCTAGCAAGACAATGACAACTGAATGTAATACTTGACCCTAGACTGCCTCCTATACTGGAGGGGGGGAAATGGTATAAAGGACATTACTGGATTAATTCACAAAAGTTGGAGTACAAAGAGTAGATTTAAGTATTATTTTAATGTTAAATTTACCGAAGTTATTAACTACTGTGGTTATGTGAGAGAATGTCCCTATTAGGAAATATATATTGAAATATTACAGAGTAAAGGGCCGAAATATATGTGACTGTTCCTTCAAGTCAGGGGGAGTGTAGATATATATGTATGTATGTGTGTATATGGTTGGGGGGAGTGAAATTTTTTAAATGTAAATAGAAATATATCTAAGTTTCTATATTTAGTATTCTCTATTTACTTGTGTTTTATTTTTCAGGAAAGCAAAATAGATGAGCACCATTTTGTTGCAGTAGCTCTTAGGAAACCAAATGGATCTAGACATCAGAATGTAAGATTTTAAGATTTCTCTGAGTTTTTTCTAAAAAACATGTATTAAAGTTGAATTTGTTATTTATTGATGGAAATAATCATTTGGTTTATATCAGGTTAGAGGTTTTGGCTTTTTTTTTTTTTTAATTATAGACTTTAGAAGTGTTCATTATCTAATCCTTAAGATCATCTGGGATTTCACAGAAATGTTTTAAAAGTATGTTACCTGCTTCTTCACATTCAAATACACTTAAATATGACAAAGAAAAAATTTTGGTGGTACTGTCCTAGTATTCATATATTCAGTAGATATTCAAGATAATCACTGTCTTGGTTATCTTAACAGTGGTTTATTTCCTGGTGAATTGGGGCTGTCTTTGAATATTAAGGGTACCAAGTTGAGGGATAGTGAATAATGGAATTATCTGTCAAATTGAACTCCTTCCCCTTTTTATAATACTCTCCTAAATTATTTCCAAAGTATCAAAAATGTGAGAGATCTTGTGATATATTCTAGCATAACATCAATTCTTCCAATCAAAATCGATTTTTACTTTCTTCTGCTATTAATTGGTAAGTTGAGAAATTTTTTAAAAAAGAAACCTTAGGGTCTTGACTCAGCCTACATATAGTTGTGATTCTGTGGAAATATTTATTTAAGGAATACTGATAATGTCACAATAATTGAAACTATATGCTTATTATTATTTTCAGGGAATCTGCGTGAGAGAATGTAGTGTGATCAATATGTATGCATCATTACTTTTAGAAAAAAAGCTCAGTCTACAGATCATGCCTTTGACAGATAAAAAAGATTAAAATTCTTCATAGATTATTTTCTTTTAAAAGGGATGACATGTTAAAATTGACCCCTGTAATCTGAAGATGTTCCAACCCAGGTTACCTGTCCTTGTGTGCTGAAGTCTCAGCATTACCCTTTCTGCAAATACCTTATGATTCCATAGAGCTTTATATTTTTTGTAATGTCTGCACATGGCAGTACTTTCTTTTATTTCCCTGGAGACAGCCTATTTAGGCAGCAGTGGCATAGTGAGAAAAGGGTGAGGGTACTATTCAGAAGACCTGGCTGAGTTTCAGGCTCAGGTCTACCATTTAACCTGTGTTGTAAGCTTGTATAAATTGATTGATCTTACTGAGCCTCAATTTCCCCATCTATAGAGTTGGGGTAACAACCATATCAGCATAGTTATGAGAATTACATCATATAAAATAGATATTAACCTTGTAAAAGCACTGTAGAAGACCCAAGTACTATCTTTAGTAGAATGTATAGAATGTTAAAGACAGTCCACACTGGGCTGAGTTGTGAACAAAGGCTCTATCACAGAGTATAAGATATAGTTTAAATTTAGTGTTGAATGAGTCATTTCCTAATGAAGTGTTGCATCTCTGTGTGGTTATGGGTATTTTATCAGATGCACCCTCTAGAGTATTTCTCAAAAGTTTGCCTGGTGGTCCCTCTCTATCAGAATAACCCACCTGCTTGTTAAAGTTATATATTTTGGGATCCTTTTTGACTCGTCTACTAGATCAGAATTGTTGGATGTGTGGCTCAGTAAATCTACATTTTAAACAAATACCACAGGTTATTGTTATCTACAAAAAGTTTGAGAATCAAGTTATTTCATATTTTTCTTGATTTGTTATATTGGCAACACTAATATAAGGAGTAGAAGCAATTATCTAGAAATGCTACTGTGTTGTAATTTAATGTTATTGAAGTATAATTTAATATTGCTGAAATGTGATTACTGATCTCTTATTTTCCTAATTCTAAAATTGACCATAAGATTATTATGCAGTATAACATTGAGGTAATCTAATTTTTTACCCTTTTAGGTTTCATTTCAAGATGATTCTAAACCAACCCAGAGGCAGTTTACTATTCTCACCTTTAATGATTTAATATCATCTGCTGTTCCTATGACCCCTGAAGATCCTTCATTCTGGGACTGTTTTTGCTTCACAGAAGAAATTTCAATACGAAATGGTACAAAGTCATGATATGATTTTCTAAGTAACAAAGGGAAATGAAAACTGTAATCTTCTGTATTCACTAAAAATAAATGCCTGAGAGTATCAAATTTTATTTCACAAAACAGTTTAAAAAAGAAGAAACAACTTTTCCTATTAAAAAGGCAGACTCCCAGTTCAGGATAGCTCACTAGAATACATGTTTACCTCTTCTTCCTCCCCAAAATCGCATTGGGTTTACTGAAGAAATAGAAACTGGTGGGAGAATCTTAAAGTGATATATGTTCATTTTAGAAAACAACAGAAAATGTGAATTCACAAGAAGGGAACATTCGAATTCCTATCTTTCAGAGATAACTATTTCAGAGGTAACTATCCCTAAAACGTGGAGTATCTTCCCAGTCCTTTTTCTTGGCAAACGATTCCATATTAACATAGTTACTCTTTTTTTAAACGGGAACATACTATTTTTAATTTTTTTTCTCTGAACTGTACATCTACTGTTCATAAATATACTGCTGTAGCATAACTTTTAGTGACTCTAAAGTATTGTGTTGTACGGCTTCTATCAGGATGCTATTGACCAGAGGTAATAATGTTCAAATATAATCAGCTTAAGTAACCAAGGACATTTATTGTCTCACATAAACAGTTCAGAGGTGTCATTAAGGACACTTTTTTTTGCCTCAGCCTCAGCTTATTGGTTTTGCCTTAGGCTTGTCTCCCTCGTGGTTGTAAGAGCTGCTGCTGTAACTTCCAGCTTCACATCTTCATAAAAATTTCATCTAAAAGGCAGGAAAGGCTGTTTTTCCTCTCACATCTCAGTTTTGTCAGTGAGGAAGATTTTTTCCTCTTAAGAGCCCCCAGAAAATTTCCCCAAAGTTTCTCTTGACTCAGATCAGCTCACTGAGAAAGTTGAACTCTGACACTTTGGGGTAAGGAAGAAGCTAAGGCAAAGTCTGGGGGAATGACATCTAGGGGAAGCCAACTGTCTGCCATAACGGAGGTGTGCCACAATTTACTCATTCTTTCTTCTGTGTTAGACATTTTGAACGTCTGCAGTTTTTACTATAAGCAGTGATCGTTGAATATCCTTGTAACCACATTTTGAGGTATGTGTTTAATTATGTCCTTAAGAAAGTAAATTTCTAGAAATGGAATGATTGGTTCAAAGGAATTAAATAAACATTTTTAGAGCCTCTGTAAGTATTGCCAAATCGTTCTCTAAAAAGGCTGTACAATTTATACTTCTAGTTATTGTTATATGTGTGACCACTCTCTCACCCCCCACCTACATACTCTCTGGTCATCTGTAGATAGGATCTTTTTTTAAAAAAATTAATCTATGCCAAAATAGGTGAAAAATGGTACCTTATTTTTTAAATTTGTGTTTGTTTCATTACAAATGAGGTTGGTATGTCAGTGTTGTTGTTCACTGTTTGTATTCTTTTTTTATAAACTGCCTGTTCATTATCTTAGCCTGTTTCTATTTTGGTAAATAGGACTTAATTTAAAGTGGAAACATTATATATAAGATGCCAAGACCATCATATTGATGACAGAATCTATTCTGTGGTTGTAGTGCATGTCTTGGGGAGTTAAAAGTCTTATAATTGTTGAATGTCAAGAAGTGAAATAGTTTCATTGGTTAAAAGTTGTGTGTAAATTGTATAAAATTAGATACTTTGCTTAAGTAAAAAAAAAATTTGGAATGTTTTATAATTTTTTATTTCATTAAGCATGCCCAGATATTCCAAGCATAGTAAATAACATGTTTTAAAAAGATCAAATAGCATTTATAGTAGAGGAAGCATTGTTATCCCTAGCATGAGTGTAATGGTGATATGAAAAATTGTCATCTTTCTTGTCATTATAATAATAAAATAATTAATATTATTGAATTTTTATGAGCCAGGTACCGTGCTAGATTTCTGGGGGGGCGGGGGTGGGGGGTTCTGTTATTTCTTAAAGTTTCACATAGAATCAAATGGATTTACATAGTTTAGGATCAAATAGATCTATAAAAAATTCTTTTGCTAAATGAAAAATACCACTCCCTTGACCTTCCTCTCCTATTTCCTGTCCCCAGAGCAAGCTGTTTCACTGGTTTTATTTTGTTGTTATTTATTACCATATCTTCAGGTAACATGCTTATATTGCTTTTACTTGTTTTCAGTTTGAGATATTTCTTTAATTCCTGATATAAAGCTTTGCTCTTCTGCTTCCCAACCATTGCACTTTCCCTTCCTGCTCCCCTTTTCCCAGCATATGTAATTCAGTGTTTACATTATTGACTGTGATTAAGAATGTTTACATCATTAAGATTATGTAACACTGTACAGCTAAGTGATGTGTTATTCTTACCCTGTACTGCATTTTTATTTCCTTGACTTAATAATTTATTTTGTTTACATGGGTTTCTATATACTTATTGCTAATTAAATCCAAAACTCTACGTTCAGACATACCAGTTGTTTTATCAGTTTCATCCATCTTGAAGAAATTGCTCCTGGAGCAATAATCTGTTTTGTCCAGTCTGGACTTTTTGCCTTCTGTGGCTGGGGCACAGCTGTCATCCTGCAATCTCTTTTCACCATCATCCTAGGAATTGCTTGTGTCTCCCCTATATTGGATTCCCTGATTTCCCATTTCCTATATCTCATGTCTGTCTTAGATTTACTCCTTCATTTGTGTGGATCATATCCTCAAGTAGCTTCCTGAGAACAAAAGGGGCACAGGAGATAACATTTTTTTGCAGAGTGGTATAGGAGATCCAGCTATAGATGCATTCACCATGTCAACACTGCCGTTTGCTGCCGTCCACACTCGCACTATTCCTGAGCTCATTTTGGACAGTTTTAGTTTCTTTGTACAGTAAACATAATTCAGCTCTGGCAAAAAAAAATGGTTTCTGTTAATAGTTTCCTGCATGGGAACTCTGATGGATTGATTTTTTAAAATGGATCTATGTGTGTACGTGTGCACATACACATATTCACATACCCCTTGCTATTCAAACTCAGGAATTGAATGGATTTGGATATATTTTTCAATTAAAATATTCACCATCCTTACTACTAAGTATCTGAACCTCAGAAACTAATTAGATTTGGGTAACTAAATATCCCCTCACTGGCTGAAGGACTGCCATCTGAACTTGAACAAATAAACAGATTTATACATACATGTATATACATACATCTTTGATCAAAAATATTCCTGAAAACAATTCCATCTCCTAGTACTAGATCATATTAAAAGAGATGTGAAGAGAGCTAATAATTATTTCATTTTATGGGGAAAATATGCCATCAGTGTTTGTGAATTTGGGATTGGCAGAAGTCTTTGGACATATCTCCAGTTAATATTCTTTGTCTGTCTGAGAATGTTTATAGTAGAATACCTGTCTTCCTTTGTAAGTGCTTCACATGTATCAATCTCTTCAATCCTCATAACCTTTTAGGGTAAGTCCTATTATCCCCAGTATACTGGTGGGAAAAATAAGGTACTGAGATGTTAAGCAACTTACTAAATAAAGATCATACCACCATTATACAGTGGACTCCATATTTGAACCAGATAGCCTAGATCCAGAGTCTGAACTGTGCTGTACTAAATTCAGTGATATGCTGTAAATGAATATAAGCAATCCTGGGGCAGGGATGATTGGGCCTGGGAGCCTTTATTTGTAGTTTTTGCTGATTTCATGAAATAATGCCAGGTGTGTCACCAACAACTAGTTTAACACTATTTTGCCATATTTGCCTCAAATTTTTTATCCCAAAGATATTGCTAAATAGCTCTCACCCCTGAAACCAAGCAGGATTCTGTGGGGCTCTTGGGCATGGAAGCCTTTCTGTGTTCCCTGTTTCTTGTTTGTAGGGAATAGGCTTCAGTCTCCATGGCCTTCCCTGAGTTGCAAAGGGCAGATTCAAACAGCTGCTAATCAGGGAAGGGAGGGGATGCAGAGACAAGGGAGGAGCAGTCAAACAATAGTGCAGGGTCCTAGTTCTGCCTCAAGGGATACACATAACAATATGTTTGAGCTCTTCTGCAGAACTAAAACCCCCAACAAATGGAAGATATTAACTACTTGATGAAGCATTCATTATTCAGAGAGAAGGTCACAGTTGGATAACATCCAGAACCACAAGAAACTCATCAGGAGAACATCTGAGGCCAGATTAAAGGAATGTAGGCCCTGCACACACCCTGATCCTTATCAGCAACCTCACCCTTGAACCATTGCTGTAAAACTCCTCACCAAATCCTCCCAGGTTGAGACACACAGTTTTGAGGGCATTAGCCCACTGTGTCCCCCTTTGCCCAGCAAAGCAATAAAGTTCTTTTTTACTTCACACAAAACTCTGTCTCCAAGATTCAATTCAGCACCGGTGCACAAAGACTAAGTTTCGGCATCACCCCCAGTCCTATTCCTTTTTCCCTCTCCAGAGATAACTTGTATCACTTGTAGTTTCATGCACTTAACTACTTGTGTATGCATCCATAGTCTGTGCATAGTGTTATGTACTTATATCCTGTATTTTCCTATTAGAATCGAAACATCAGGATTGGATGTCTTAAAAGTGGCAACAGTGTAAGAATAATCAGCTCACTTAAGCAGAAATTTAAAGGACATTATACATACCCTTAGGGGTTAGCAGTCACCCTTAGGAGTTACAATAGGACACCTGGAGGCATTTATTTTTATCTAAATTTTCGGAAAGAATCTTTATGATGAAAGCAATACAGATAATAGTAAATTAGAATGCAAACTTGCTCAAGTTTTAAGACAAGATGCAGGGGACTGCAAAGGAATTTTCCTGCCTAGGAATATGCAGTCACTGTTCTTTTAGAATCATTCTTCAGTGGAAAAGTTAGAAAGGAACCAACATTAGGGGGACGAAAAGTGCAATTTGTTGAATACTTAATCAGAAGTAGAGCCTAATGCTTGGCATAGTGCACACCTTTGCAGGTCACCTCCGAGAAAGCACCATGTGCTAGGTGTAAGGCCACTCTTCCACTGGCCTAGACCTTAAGCAGTAGACTAGTGGAAGCCCAGAAGTTTGGTGGTCCTAACAGTACCATGTTATTTCTGTTGATACTTAGCACTCTTTCTGTGCTCTTCCAAGTACTGCCTTAGCAGGAAGCCTGCTAAACTGGCTCTCCCCCCCCCTAAATCTACTCTACCCTTCACCCTGCTCAGTACCCCGGGAAGTTGACTTCTATGCACAATATTAACCAGAATCCCTTTTCCTTGGTTGAGTGTTGCAAATGGGAGAAACCATTAGGAGAAGACTGGGTGGGAAGGGAAAGAGGTCAGGGAGTGTATTTTCTTGCCTTCCTCCCATGCAGTGGTTTGGAAACAGCTGTATTCCTCTACATCACAGCTCCTGACATAGCCCAGAAGTAGATCTCATAGGTTCAGCAACCAGTTTTCCTTGCCTTTTCTTCTTTTGAGTAGAAACATCTTGCTCCTGCTTAACCCAGGCTGCTTCACCATCTCTTGTAATCTCCTTTATCCTTGCCTACACTCTTTGCTCACTCCATTTGGGTGTGCCATCTGTTTCCTGCTGCAGTCCTGTATAATATAGTCATTTGTACCATGAGTAGCTCCTAGAAACACAGCCTCAAAGTAGGATTCTGGAATTGCATTGCATGCATTTGGTGGATATACAAATACCTTCCTTGTCAGGGGAAATGGATACTTGTGGCAAGAGGTGATTTCACATTTACTCACATTATCACTAGTGGTGGTGTGAGGTGTTGGAGGACAGTGAGTTAGGAAGATCAAGTGGATGTGGCATTTTGTCACTATGGCCATGATGGGGATTACAGAGGTTGTTGTGAGGGCTGGTCGTTCTGTTTTGTTTCTTTTTTGATTTTTGGCCACACGACGCAGCATGTGGGATCTTAGTTCCCCAACCAGGGATCGAACCCGTGCCTCCTAGACTGCCAAGGAAGTCACAGGCTAGTCATTTTGGATGTCCAGGGTATACACACAGGAAAAAGGATAAATTGAAAGCAAGTGTGAAACATCAGAAAACTTATTATGGCAGCTTTAGGGGAATATCTTGTCCTTTGTAGCTGACAGAAGCAACCCCTTCTCTCTGAGGGAAACAGTCTTACCCCAACTGCATACACCCAAGAAAAAAAGCTTTCAGTGACTTTGCCTAAGAAAATTATCTCATACGGGGATATCAGGATCCACACCTACTATATCCATCTTTAAACTCTGGAAAATAATCAATTAGATGCCAGCATATCCCAGATGAGTACAAGATTAGGCCCAAGGGAAGGCACCTGTACAGGATATTATCACTTTGCACTGGTAGGAGTCTGGGGAACAAGTATGGGAGTAGATTCTAAGGGTATTAAACCAAAACGGATGACATGAGATAGGCCAGGCATATTGATATTGGTGTATTCACACAGGAAACGTGATTTAACGTATTGGCTTGAGAACCTGGAAATGATGGTAACATTGACACAATAGCTGCCTACTGTCAACTAGGTGGAAATGTCAGAACTTTCCCAGAGTACTATAAAGGGAAGAGTCCAGAGTCTTAGGGAGATGGGAATGTGGATCTGTTCTGTGTGAACTTGCTCATTACCACAAACATGGTTGCTTACAAGAATGGAAATGTATTGTCTCACAGTTCTGGAGGCTAGAAGTCTAAAATTAATTTCACTGGGCTGAGATTAAGGTGTCAGCAGGGCCATACTCCCTCTGGAGGCTCTAGAGCTCCAGGGGAGAATCTATTCCTTGCCTCTTAGCTTCTGGTGGCTGCCAACATCCCTAGGTTTGTGTTCACATCACTCAATTCTTTGTCTCCATGAACACATGGCCTCCTCTTCGGCATGTGTCAAATCTCCCTCTGTCTCTCTCTTATAAGGATGGTTGTGATTGAATTTAGGGCCATTCAGATAATCCAGGATTCAAGTTTCCTAACCAAATCACATTTATTTCCCATATAAATAATATTCGCAGGTTCCTGGGATTAGGACTTGATATCTTTGGGGACCATTATCCAGTCTACTATTATGTAATAAATTGTTAAATTATGGTAGATCTATACTGTGGGATACTAACTCAGCAATAAAAAGGAATGAACTATTGATACACTTTACAACCTGGATGAGTGGCCAGAGAATTATGCTGAGTGAAAAAAAAAGCCAATTATGAAAGCATACATAGTGTATGATTCTATTTATACAACATTCTTTAAATGATAAAATTATAGAAATGGAGAGCTGATTAGTGACTGCCAGGGTTTAAAGAGGTGGTGGGGGCAGGAAGGAGGTAGGTATGGCTGTAGTAGGACATGAGGGATCCTTGTTGAGATGTTAATGTTATGTATCTTGATTGTATCAATATCAAAATGCTGATTGTAATATTGTTCTATAGTTTTTCATGCAAAGAGTACACAGGATATCTCTAGTATTTTACAGCTACATGTGAATTTACAATTATGTCAAAATAAAATGCTTAATTTAAAAAGTGCTACTCAACAAGAAAAAACACAACCCAATCAAAAAATGGGCAGAAGACCTTAAAACAAGGGTACAGGGGCTTACCTGGTGGTGCAGTGGTTAAGAATCTGCCTGCCAGACGGAGGAACACTCCCCAACTCATTCTACGAGGCCACCATCACCCTGATACCAAAACCAGACAAAGATGTCACAAAGAAAGAAAACTACAGGCCAATATCACTGATGAACATAGATGCAAAAATCCTCAACAAAATACTAGCAAACAGAATCCAACAGCACATTAAAAGGATCATGCACCATGATCAAGTGGGGTTTATCCCAGGAATGCAAGGTTTCTTCAATATACACAAATCAATCAACGTGATACATCATATTAACAAATTGAAGGAGAAAAACCATATGATCATCTCAATAGATGCAGAGAAAGCTTTCAACAAAATTCAAAACCGATTTATGATAAAAGCCCTGCAGAAAGTAGGCATAAAGGGAACTTTCCTCAACATAATAAAGGCCATATATGACAAACCCACAGCCAACATTGTCCTCAATGGTGAAAAACTGAAACCATTTGCACTAAGATCAGGAACAAGACAAGGTTGCCCACTCTCACCACTATTATTCAACATAGTTTTGGAAGTGTTAGCCACAGCAATCAGAGAAGACAAAGAAATAAAACGAATCCAAATCGGAAAAGAAGAAGTAAAGCTGTCACTGTTTGCAGATGACATGATACTACACATAGAGAATCCTAAAACTGCCACCAGAAAACTACTAGAGCTAATCAATGAATTTGGTAAAGTAGCAGGATACAAAATTAATGCACAGAAATCTCTTGCATTCCTATATACTAATGATGAAAAATCTGAAAGTGAAATTAAGAAAACACTCCCGTTTACCATTGCACCGAAAAGAATAAAATATCTAGGAATAAACCTACCTAAGGAGACAAAAGACCTGTATGCAGAAAATTATAGGACACTGATGAAAGAAATTAAAGATGATACAAATAGATGGAGAGATATACCATGTTCTTGGATTGGAAGAACCAACATTGTGAAAATGACTCTACTACCCAAAGCAATCTACAGATTCAATGCAATCCCTATCAAACTACCCCAGGCATTTTTCACAGAACTAGAACAAAAAATTTCACAATTTGTATGGAGACACAAAAGACCCCGAATAGCCAAAGCAATCTTGAGAACGAAAAATGGAGCTGGAGGAATCAGGCTCCCTGACTTCAGACTATATTACAAAGCTACAGTAATCAAGACAGTGTGGTACTGGCACAAACACAGAAATATAGATCAATAGAACAGGATAGAAAGCCCAGAGATAAACCCACACACATATGGTCACCTTATCTTTGATAAAGGAGGCAAGTATATACAGTGGAGAAAAGACAGCCTCTTCCATAAGTGGTGCTGGGAAAATTGGACAGCTACATGTAAAAGTATGAAATTAGAACACTCCCTGACACCATGCACAAAAATAAACTCAAAATGGATTAAAGACCTAAGTGTAAGGCCAGACACTGTCAAACTCTTAGAGGAAAACATAGGCAGAACACTCTATGACATACATCACAGCAAGATCCTTTTTGATCCACCTCCTAGAGAAATGGAAATAAAAACACAAATAAACAAATGGGACCTAATGAAACTTAAAAGCTTTTGCACAGCAAAGAAAACCATAAACAAGACGAAAAGACAACCCTCAGAATGGGAGAAAATATTTGCAAATGAAGCAACTGACAAAGGATTAATCTCCAAGATTTACAAGCAGCTCATGCAGCTCAATAACAAAAAAACGAACAACCCAATCCAAAAATGGGCAGAAGACCTAAATAGACATTTCTCTAAAGAAGATATACAGATGGCCAACAGACACATGAAAGAATGCTCAACATCATTAATCATTAGAGAAATGCAAATCAAAACTACAATGAGGTATCATCTCACACCGGTCAGAATGGCCATCATCAAAAAATCTAGAAACAATAAATGCTGGAGATGGTGTGGAGAAAAGGGAACCCTCTTGCACTGTTGGTGGGAATGTAAATTGATACAGCCACTATAGAGAACAGTATGGAGGTTCCTTAAAAAACTAAAAATAGAACTACCATACGACCCAGCAATCCCACTACTGGGCATATACCCTGAGAAAACCATCATTCAAAAAGAGTCATGTACCAAAATGTTCATTGCAGCTCTATTTACAATAGCCAGGACATGGAAGCAACCTAAGTGTCCATCATCGGATGAATGGATAAAGAAGATGTGGCACATATATACAATGGAATATTACTCAGCCATAAAAAGAAGTGAAATGGAGGTATTTGTAATGAGGTGGATGGAGTTAGAGTCTGTCATACAGAGTGAAGTAAGTCAGAAAGAGAAAAACAAATACAGTATGCTAACACATATATATGGAATCTAAGGGAAAAAAAAAAAAAGGTCTTGAAGAACCTAGTGGCAAGATGGGAATAAAGACACAGACCTACTAAAGAATGGTCTTGAGGATATGGGGAGGGGGAGAGGTGAGATGTGACAGGGTGAGAGAGTGTCATGGAGATATATACACTACCAAATGTAAAATAGATAGCTAGTGGGAAGCAGCCACATAGCACAGGGAGATCAGCTCGGTGCTTTGTGACCGCCTGGGGCTGTGGGATGGGGAGGGTGGGAGGGAGGGAGATGTGGGAGGAAGGAGATATGGGAACGTGTGTATATGTGTAGCTGATTCACTTTGTTATAAAGCAGAAACTAACACAACATTGTGAAGCAATTATACTTCAATAAAGATGTTTAAAAAAAAAAGAAAAAGAAAAAAAGAATCTGCCTGCCAAAATGCAGGGGACACGGATTCGAGCCCTGGTCCAGGAAGATCCCACATGCCCTGTAGAAATTAAACCTGTGCACCACAGCTACTGAGCCTGCGCTCTAGAGCCCATGAGCCACAACTACTGAGCCCATGCGCCTAGAGCCCGTGCGCCACAGCAAGGGAAGCCACTGCAATGAGAAGCCCATGCACTGCAACGAAGACCCAACACAGCCAAAAATAAAATTAATTAATTAATTTTAAAAAAATTTTTAAAAAGGGTACCAATGAACTTAATAACTTTTGTTATTTACAAAACAGAAATAGAGTCACAGATGTCAAAAACAATCTATGGTTACCAGGGGTGGGGGGGGTAGGGGGGAGGGATAAATTGGGAGATTGGGATTGACATATACACACTATTATATAAAAAATAGATTAATAAGGACCTATTGTATAGCACAGGGAACTTTACTCAACACTCTGTAATGTCCTATATGGGAAAAGAATCTAAAAAGGAGTAGATATATGTATATGTATAACTGATTCACTTCACTGACAGCAGAAAGTAACACAACATGTAAATCAACTATACTCCAATAAAAATTTTAAAAAACTCTTTGGGAAAGCAAAATAAATAAATAAATAAGAGGGGAGGGGAAAGATATGTCAATGGCAAAGAGAGAGGCAGTAGTTACTAAAAAACCTAGCCTAGGATCCCTGGCAGCAAAGAAAAAGAAAGATTTTTGGTACTTTGAGATAAAGCTCTCTCATCTAGCATTTATATAGAGGACACTGAATGCTAACAGCACTTTCTATGTTCTAACTCATTTAGGAGTACTCTGTAAATTATAAAACACTATAAGAAATGAAATGATAATAAACTATTATGTATATATTCCAGACATGGGAATAAATCTACAATCCTCCCGCCAAAAAATAACCATGAATAATTTCTGCATAATCATCAGCTGTATATAGAGTATATAGAGTTTGAGCTTCCTCTCTTACCCTGATATTTCTAGTCTCTCATTAATAGTGTCAACTGTCATTAAGCCAATAAACTCGAACTTTATAGCTAGTTAATTTATACTTGTTCTTCCATTTCAGGTCATTTATTCATTTAATCATTAGTCAAATATTTGAGTGAAGTTTTGTATTTGATAATATTTTAGGGAGCATTGCCACCTGCCAAAGAGTTGCTAATCATGCCCATGATGTCTTTGGATTATCAAATAAATACTTTATTCAATAAGAGTTCTGTCTATTACTCTTACCACCATAAAACCAGAACTGTACTTAACTTCTCAAATCATTTCCTCCTCAGCCATGGAAGGTACTCAAGGCTCAGCCCCAGGAGCATGCTCAGAGTTATCTTCTTTGCACAGGACTTAGTCTGGGAGCCATCATTTGGACTTCTCAGGTTTATTTTTATATCCTCCTGTTTTGCATTTTATATAAGAATTTCATTTTGAAGCTACATTTTGATAAGTAGTTTCAGCTATGCTTGGCATTATGAGCAAAGAGTCCAGCATAGGAGAAATGCCTTTTGAATTGTTTCTCACAGAATTTCTGTATATGGAGACAATGAACACTAGACAAAGAAAACACTCTCAAACTCATTTTACTAGCTTTTAAAAAAATGTTGTATAAAAATAAACCAAATAAATGCATATAATACAAATCAGATGAAACATCAATACACTTGGTTGTATCTAATTTTACAGGATCTTAATAGTTCATATCGGGTTTTTCAATGCTCAAGAAAAAATAAATAAATAAAAAATAAAAAGCCCTGCAGGGGTGACTCACAGACTGGCGAACACTTATACCACAGAAGTCCACCCACTGGAGTGAAGGTTCTGAGCCCCATGTCAGGCTTTCCAACCTGGGGGCCCGGCAACGGGAGGAGGAATTCATAGAGAATCAGACTTTGAAGGCTAGTGGGAATTGATTGTAGGACTTTGACAGGACTGGGGGAAACAGAGACCCCACTCTTGGAGGGCGCACACAAAATAGTGTGTGTATCAGGACCCAGGGGAAGGAGCAGTGACCCCAGGGGAGACTGAGCCAGACCTACCTGCTAGTGTTGGAGGGTCTCCTGCAGAGGCAGAGGGTGGCTCAGTTTCATTTCACTGTGGGGACAAAACACTGGCAGCAGAAGTTCTGGGAAGTGCTCCTTGGTGTGAGCCCTCCCAGAGTCTATCATTAGCCCCAACAAAGAACCCAGGTAAGCACCAGTGTTGGGTTCCCTCAGGCAAAACAACCAACAGGGAGGGAACCCAGCCACACCCATCAACAGTCAAGTGGATTAAAGTTTTATGGAGCTCTGACCACCACAGCAACAGTCAACTCTACCCACCACCAGAGCCTCCCATCAAGCTTCTTAGATAGCCTCAACCACCAGAGGGCAGACAGCAGAAGCAAGAAAAACTGTAATCCTGCAGCCTGTGGAACAAAAACCACATTCACAGAAAGATAGGCAAGATGAAAAGGCAGAGGACTATATACCAGAAGAAGGAACAAGATAAAACCCCAGAAAAACAACTAAATGAAGTGGAGATAGGCAACCTTCCAGAAAAAGAATTCAGAATAATGATAGTGAAGATGATCCAGGACCTCGGAAAAAGAATGGAGGCAAAGATCCAGAAGATGCAAGAAATGTTTCACAAAGACCTAGAAGCATTAAAGAACAAACAAACAGAGATGAACAATACAATAACTGAAATGAAAACTACACTAGAAGGAATCAATAGCAGAATAACTGAGGCAGAAGAACGGATAAGTGACCTGGAAGACAGAATGGTGGAATTCACTGCTGCGGAACAGACTAAAGAAAAAAGAATGAAAAGAAATGAAGACAGCCTAAGAGACCTCTGGGACAACATTAAATGCAACAACATTCGCATTATAAGTGTCCCAGAAGGAGAAGAGAGAGAGAAAGGACCAGAGAAAATATTTGAAGAGATTACAGTCGAAAATTTCTCTAACATGGGAAAGGAAATAGCCATCCAAGTCCAGGAAGTGCAGAGAGTCCCATACAGGAAAAACCCAAGGAGAAACACGCCGAGACACATAGTAATCAAAGTGGCAAAAATTTTAGACAAAGCAAAATTATTGAAAGCAGCAAGGGAAAAATGACAAATAACATACAAGGGAACTCCCATAAGGTTAACAGCTGATTTCTCAGCAGAAACTCTACAAGCCAGAAGGGAGTGGCATGACATACTTAAAGTGATGAAAGGGAAGAACTTACAACCAAGATTACTCTACCTGGCAAGGATCTCATTTAGATTTGATGGAGAAATCAAAAGCTTTACAGACAAGCAAAAGCTAAGAGAATTCAGCACCACCAAAGCAGCTCTACAACAAATGCTAAAGGAACTTCTCTAAGTGGGAAACACAAGAGAAGAAAAGGACCTACAAAAACAAACCCAAAACAATTGAGAAAATGGTCATAGGAACATACATATCGATAATTACCTTAAACATGAATGGATTAAATGCTCCAACCAAAAGACACAGTCTTGCTGAATGGATACAAAAACAAGACCCATATATATGCTGTCTACAAGAGACCCACTTCAGACCTAAGAACACATACAGGCTGAAAGTGAGGGGATGGAAAAAGATATTCCATGCAAATGGAAATCAAAAGAAAGCTGGAGTAGCTATACTCATATCAGATAAAATAAACTTTAAAATAAAGAATGTTACAAGAGACAAGGAAGGACATTACATAATGATCAAGGGATCAACCCAAAAAGAAGATATAACAATTATAAATATATATGCACCCAACATAGGAGCACCTCAATACATAAGGCAACTGCTAACAGCTATAAAAGAGGAAATTGACAGTAACAAAATAATAGTGGGGGACTTTAACACCTCACTTACACCAATGGACAGATCATCCAAAATGAAAATAAATAAGGAAACAGAAGCTTTAAATGACACAATAGACCAGATAGATTTAATTGATATATATAGGACATTCCATCCAAAAACAGCAGATTACACGTTCTTCTCAAGTGTGCACGGAACATTCTCCAGGATAGATCACATCTTGGGTCACAAATCAAGCCTCAGTAAACTTAAGAAAATTGAAATCCTATCAAGCATCTTTTCTGATCACAACGCTATGAGATTAGAAATGAATTACAGGGAAAAAAACGTAAAAAAGACAAACACATGGAGGCTAAACAATACGTTACTAAAGAACCAAGAGATCACTGAAGAAATCAAAGAGGAAATAAAAAAATACCTAGAGACAAATGACAATGAAAACACGATGACCCAAAACCTATGGGATGCAGCAGAAGCATTTCTAAGAGGGAAGTTTATAGTTACACAAGCCTACCTAAAGAAACAAGAAAAATCTCAAGAAAACAATTTAACTTTACATCTAAAGGAACTAGAGAAAGAAGAACAAACAAAACACAAAGTTAGCAAAAGGAAAGAAATCATAAAGATCAGAGCAGAAATAAATGAAATAGAAACAAAGAAAACAATAGCAAAGATCAATAAAACTAAAAGCTGGTTCTTTGAGAAGATAAACAAAATTGATAAGCCATTAGTCAGACTTATCAAGAAAAAGAGGGAGAGGACTCAAATCAATAAAATTAGAAATGAAAAAGGAGAAGTTACAACAGACACCACAGAAATACAAATCATCCTAAGAGACTACTACAAGCAACTCTATACCAATAAAATGGACAACCTGGAAGAAATGGACAAATTCTTAGAAAGGTATAACCTTCCAAGGCTGAGCCAGGAAGAAACAGAAAATATGAACAGAACAAACACAAGTAATGAAATTGAAACTGTGATTAAAAATCTTCCAGCAAACAAAAGTCCAGGACCAGATGGCTTCACAGGCGAATTCTATCAAACATTTAGAGAAGAGCTAACACCCATCCTTCTCAAACTCTTCCAAAAAATTGCAGAGGAAGGAACACTCCCAAACTCATTCTATGAGGCCACCATCACCCTGATACCAAAACCAGACAAAGATACTACAAAAAAAGAAAATTACAGACGAATATCACTGATGAATATAGATGCAAAAATCCTCAGCAAAATACGAGCAAACAGAATCAAACAACACATTAAAAGGATCATACACCATGATCAAGTGGGATTTATCCCAGGGATGCAAGGATTCTTCAATATACGCAAATCAGTCAATGTGATACACCATATTCACAAATTGAAGAATAAAAACCATACGATCATCTCAATAGATGCAGAAAAAGCTTTTGACAAAATTCAACACCCATTTATGATAAAAACTCTCCAGAAAGTGGGCATAGAGGGAACCTACCTCAACATAATAAAGGCCATATATGACAAACCCACAGCAAACATCATTCTCAATGGTGAAAAACTGAAAGCATTTCCTCTAAGATCAGGAACGAGACAAGGATGTCCACTCTCACCACTATTATTCAACATAGTTCTGGAAGTCCTAGCCACGGCAATCAGAGAAGAAAAAGAAATAAAAGGAATACAAATTGGAAAAGAAGAAGTAAAACTGTCACTGTTTGTGGATGACATGATACTATACATAGAGAATCCTAAAACTGCCACCAGAAAGCTACTAGAGCTAATCAATGAATTCGGTAAAGTTGCAGGATACAAAATTAATGCACAGAAATGTCTTTCATTCCTATACACTAATGATGAAAACTCTGAAAGAGAAATTATGGAAACACTCCCATTTACCATTGCAACAAAAAGAATAAAATACCTAGGAATAAACCTACCTAGGGAGACAAAAGACCTTTATGCAGAAAACTATAAGACACTGATGAAAGAAATTAAAGATGATACCAACAGATGGAGAGATATACCATGTTCTTGGATTGGAAGAATCAACATTGTGAAAATGACTATACTACCCAAAGCAATCTGTAGATTCAATGCAATCCCTATCAAATTACCAATGGCATTTTTTACGGAACTAAAACAAATCATCTTAAAATTTGTATGGAGACACAAAAGACCCCGAATAGCCAAAGCAGTCTTGACGGAAAAAAACCGAGCTGGAAGGATCAGACTCCCTGACTTCAGACTCTACTACAAAGCTACAGTAATCAAGACAATACGGTACTGGCACAAAAACAGAAACATAGATCAATGGAACAAGATAGAAAGCCTAGAGGTAAACCCACGCACCTATGGTCAACTAATCTATGACAAAGGAGGCAAAGATTTACAATGGAGAAAAGACAGTCTCTTCAATAAGTGGTCCTGGGAAAACTGGACAGCTACATGTAAAAGAATGAAATTAGAACACTTCCTAACACCATACACAAAAATAAACTCAAAATGGATTAGAGACCTAAATATAAGACTGGACACTATAAAAGTCTTAGAGGAAAACATAGGAAGAACACTCATTGACATAAATCACAGCAAGATCTTTTTTGATCCACCTCCTAGAGTAATGGAAATAAAAACAAAAATAAACAAGTGGGACCTAATGAAACCATGTCCTGGTTATTGTAAATAGTGCTTCAATGAACATTGGGGTGCATGTAGCCTTTTGAATTATTTTCTCTTGGTATAGCCCAGGAGTGGGATTGCTGGGTCATATGGTAGTTCTATTTTTAGTTTTTTGAGGAACCTCCATACTGCTCTCCATAGTGGCTGCACCAATTTACATTCCCATCAACAGTGTAGGAGCGTTCCCTTTTCTCCACACCCTCTCCAGCATTGATTATTTCTAGATTTTTTGATGATGGCCATTCTGACTGGTGTGAAGTGATACCAAAACTGTAGTTTTGATTTGCATTTCTCTAAAAATTAGCTCTCTTGAGCATCTTTTCATGTGCTTTTTGGCCATCTGTATGTCTTCTTTGGAGAAATGTCTATTTAGATCTTTTGCCCATTTTTGGATTGGGTTGTTTGTTTTTTTAATATTGAGCTGCATGTGCTGTTTGTATCTTTTGGAGATTAATCCCTTGTCAGTCGCTTCATTTACAAATATTTTCTCCCGTTCTGAGGGTTGTCTTTTCATTTTGTTTATGGTTTCCTTTGCTCTGCAAAAGCTTTTAAGTTTAACTAGGTCCCATTTGCTTATTTTTGTTTTTATTTTCATCATTCTAGGAGGTGGGTCAAAAAAGATCTTGCTGTGATTTATGTCAAAGAGTGTTTTTCCTATGTTTTCCTCTAAGAGTTTTATAGTGTGCGATCTTACATTTAGGTCTTTGATCCATTTTGAGTTTATTTTTGTGTATGGTGTTAGGAAGTGTTCTAATTTCATTCTTTTACATGTAACTGTCCAGTTTTCCCAGCACCACTTATTGAAGAGGCTGTCTTTTCTCCATGGTATATTCTTGTCTCCTTTGTCATAGATTAGGTGACCATCGGTGTGTGGGTTTATCTCTGCACTTTCTATCCTGTTCCATTGATCTATATTTTTGTTTTGTGTCAGTACCATACTGTCTTGATTACTGTAGCTTTGTAGTATAGTTTGAAGTCAGGGAGCCTGATTCCTCCAACTTTGTTTTTCTTTCTCAAGATTGCTTTGGTTATTAGGGGTTTTTTGTGTTACTATACAAACTGTAAAATTTTGTGTTCTAACTCTGTGAAAAATGTCATTGGTAATTTTATAAGGATTGCACTGAATCTATATAGTCATTTTCACAATATTGATTTTTCCAATCCAAGAACATATTATATCTCTCCATCTGTTTGTGTCATCTTTGATTTCTTTCATCAGTATCTTACAGTTTTCTGAGTACAGGTCTTATGCCTCCTTAGGTAGGTTTATTCCTAGGTATTTTATTCTTCTTGATGCAAGGGTAAATGGGATTGTTTCCTTAATTTCTCTTTCTGATCTTTCATTGTTAGTGCATAGGAATGAAAGAGATTTCTGTGCATTAATTTTGTATCCTGCTACTTTACCAAATTCATTGATGAGCTCTAGAAGTTTTACGGTAGCATCCTTAGGATTTTCTATGTATAGTATCATGTCATCTGCAAACAGTGATGGTTTTACTTCTTCTTTTCCAATCTGGATTCCTTTCATTTTTTTTTTTTCTTCTCTGTTTGTTGTGGCTAGGACTTCCAAAACTATGTTGAATAAAACTGGTGAGAGTGGACCTCCGTGTCTTGTTCCTGATCTTAGAGCAAATGCTCTCAGTTTTTCATGAATGAGAATCATATTTACTATGGGTTTGTTATATATGGCCTTTATTACTTTGAGGCAGGTTTCCTCTACACTCACTTTCTGGAGAGTTATTATCATAAATCACTGTTGAATTTTGTCAAAAGCTTTTTCTGCATCTATTGAGATGATCATATGGTTTTTATTCTTCAGTTTTTAATACGGTGTATAACACTGATTGATTTGTGGATATTGGAGAATCCTTGCATCCCTGGGATAAATCACACTTGGTCATGGTGTACGATCCTTTTAATGTGTTGTTGGATTCTGTTTGCTAGTATTTTGTTGAGGATTTTTGCATCTATGTTCATCAGTAATATTGGCCTGTAATTTTCTTTTTTTGTGGTATCTTTGGTTTTGGTATCAGGGTGATAGTGGCCTTATAGAATGAGCTTGGGGGTGTTCCTGCCTCAACAATTTTCTGGAAGAAATTCAGAAGGATAGGTGTTAAATCTTCTCTAAATGTTTGATAGAATTCGCCTATGGAGTCATCTGGTCCTGGACTTTTGTTTGTTGGGAGTTCTTTAATCACAGTTTCAATTTCAGTACTTGTGATTGATCTGTTCATATTTTCTATTTCTTCCTGGTTCAATCTTGGAAGGTTGTACCTTTCTAAGAATTTGTCCATTTCTTCTAGGTTGTCCATTTTATTGGCATATAGTTCCTTGTAGTACTCTCTTATGATCCCTTGTATTTTTATCATGTCAGTTCTAACTTCTTTTTCATTTCTAATTTTATTGACTTGAGATGTCTCCCTTTTTTTCTTGATTAGTCTGGCTATGTTTTTGAGTGTTTTCTTAGAGAATATAATTGAGTAATATACCTTTGTTAAGCTTTCTATCTTTGTTCCATTAAACAAAATGTTTTGCATGTATTTATAAGTGACAAGTTTTGCATGAAAAGTTTGATTGGTTGGTATTCAGAGACTCTCCTGTGCCTCCCTAATAGCCACCAAAGGTGAAGCCAACCAGTTGGCAGATGTATTAAGATTTTTTCAGTATTAGGTGTCAGAAACCTAACTCTATATAGCTTATGCAAAGAGGGGAAAATTGCCTCATATATCTGGAAGACGTGGGAAAAATCAGCTCATATATCTGGGAATATGGTTTGTTTTGTACCAACTGTGTGTCAAGCAAGAGCCTCTCTAAAATCAGATGGCCTGGGTGCCAGTCCAGGATTGTGACTTCCTATCTTTAGGACTTTGGTTAAGTTACTGTCATTTTATGTCTCAATTTTCTTATTTATGAAAGGAAGATAATCATAGTACATACCTCATAATGTTGTTGCAAGGATTAGTGAAGTAATAAGTGTAAAGTGCTTAGAACAATATTATAATTTCATCATCTTGACAACACTCCAATGAGGAAGGTATCATTTTACAAAGGAATAAACAGGCTGAGAAAGCATAAGTGATTTGCCCAGCGTCACACATCTAGTTGAGTTGGGGCTGTCTTTCTACCTCTCTATGTTGGCTTCTGATCAGTGACAACTGTGCTTTGAGGAGGTTAATCTGGTGAAGGATTGTAAAATGAGTTAGAGGGCTTCCCTGGTGGAATAGTGGTTAAGAATCTGCCTGCCAATGCAGGGGACAAGGGTTCGAACCCTGGTCTGGGAAGATCCCACATGCCATGGAACAAATAAGCCTGTGTGCCACAACTACTGAGCTTGCACTCTAGAGCCTGCAAACCACGACTACTGAGCCCGTGTGCCACAACTACTGAAGCCTGCATGCCTAGAGGCCATGCTCCACAGCAAAGAGAAGCCACCACAATGAGAAGCCTGTGCACCGCAACGAAGAGTAGCCCCCCTTTGCCGCAACTAGAGAAAGCCGGCACGCAGCAAAGAAGACCCAACACAGCCAAAAATAAATAATAAATAAATAAATAAATCTGTGACTCTGTTTAAAAAATAAAATAAAATAAAGAGAAAGGATAGAGAAAAGTAGCCTATTAAGGGAGTGATCAGAGAAAAGCTTTGGGGACAACAGATATGTTCCTAACTTTGATTGTGGGGATGATTTTGTGTGTATGTGTATATATCTCTCACACTGTCCTCTTCAAATATATATAGTTTATTGTATGTCAATTATACCTCAATAAAACTGCTAAATATTGAAGAAAAGAAAAAAAAAGGGTATAGCAATGATCCATCTGAGATATCATGAAGGTCTGAATTTAAATAGTGGAAGCTGGAATACATAGGACAGGATAAATTTTAAAGATATTACAAAGAGTTGTTAAAACTTAGCAGTGGATTGTATGATAAAGGAAAAAGGACTTAAAGGCGACTGTGGCAAAAATGCATACCCAGCAGCTGACACATATGCCTGGTTTATAACAGATATTCAATTAGTATTTTTTTTTTCTGATGAATGAATGAATAACAACTATACCATGAGTATGAGTGTTTAAGAGCATTGTGTTGAAGGGAAATTTAGGAGAAGAGCAAGTTTGGGAGAGAGTCTGCTGAGTTTCATTTTGGGTGCACTCATTTGGAGAAACCCGCAAAGTATCAGGAGATTTCTAAATAGTTGAAAATGTAAACTGGAGATTAGGTGAGATTTCAGAAATAGAGCTAGAGATTTAGGAGTCTTCTGGATAAATCTGAATGTTGAGCCATATAAAGAACTGAGATTTCTAATGGAGAAAATATCTGAAAGAGAAGAGAGATCAAGTGGACAAGATTGAGGAGGAGGAAAAGCTTGAGATGTGGGGGGTGCAGGAATGGCCAGAGAGAGTGGAAGCAAGCCACACACCATCCAGAGGGCAAAGAAGCAAGAATATCCAGCAGCCATTTGTGAGAGCCAGGCAGCATGAGGCAGAGAGAGTCCACAGGAACTGAAGATGAGAAGCCATTTCTCCAGAGCTGTTTCAATAAAGTAATGAGAATGGAAGCTAGATTTCACTTGGTAGAGGCATGAATAGATGAGGTTTCTCAGCTGTTGGGATTCTCTCCTTCTAACTGTGCCAGATGTTAAGAATGGCCTAGTCTTTGTCAGACTGCATTTACTCAAAGATAAGATTAAGCACTGCTCCAGCCAAATGCACACTGTTTTTGAGGAAGGCTTAGCTCAAATTTTTGTTTTCTCTTTCACTCAGATGAGCTGGGTGGGGTTGAACTGGTCCAAGCTTGTCCCCTGGGTCTACCCTGGCCCAAATTCCAGAGGTAAAATCCCCCCCCCCAAAACAATCACCTTATCTCTCATCTTACTATCTGAAAGGGGTCAGAGAGAAAAGAGAGAAGCCCACAAGGCAGGCAGGGAGATGTTATAATCTCTTTTTCAAAAAATTGAAATATAGTTGACATAAAATATTATGTTAGTCTCAGGTGTACTATGTAACGATTTGACAATCTCTTCACCTTTCCCATCAAAGGTTCATTCTGCTATGTTGTCCTTGACCAAATGCAGAAAAATCAAATAAAGAGACCCCAAGTTTACCAAAGAAGCAGTATTAAAGAAAGTTTATTAGGAGGGGCAATTTTAACATAGCCATAAACTGTGTGGAAGAACCGAGTAGGAAAAATGGTAAGTTCAGGGGGACCATAAGGATTTTGAGTTTCTGTAAGGTGTCCATGTGGGTTAAGTGCTCAAATGAAAGTCTGTGGTTCAGGAGATAGGGTAGGCAATAATACCTGTTTGATTGTCAATCTTGTTGTTCATCCTTTCTTAATCAATATCTGCTGACCACATCCCCATCTCCTTTTGCCTTTGCCATGACCCCATTCCATACCCTTATTACTCTTACTGAGACAATTACAGGACAGATGCCATCCTTCTCAGTCTCTCCCTTCCCCTCTATTTTTTACATACTGCTCTCAGATTAACCTTCTGGAAACTCAGCTCCATATCACTTCCTATATCAGTGGCAGTGGAGCACAGTTATAGGTATCAGAAAAACCCATATACCCAACAGAAAAGTATTTTTCTATTTTCCTACCCCCTCGTGACCTGCTAAACTTTTATATAATGATAAAGTTCTACTTTCCATCTTCCCGCATCCAATCCTGCAATCCATAACATTTGGAGCACCAGGGGAAACAAGGAAACATCTCTCTTCCCTTTAGTTCTAGTGGAATCCATTTTTCTTTATACATTAAAAAAAATGCTATGCATGAGGAAATTTCACTCAGAATGTTATTGAGGTCATCATAATATATATTCATTTTTGTGGAGATGTATACATATATTTCTATGCATCAGAGTTCAATGTAACAAAACCAGAAAGAAAGAAAAAACAACCCACTATCCTCAATGTTATTTTAACAAAATGTTTTAAATTATGTTTCTTCCAATTAATGGTTTAGAAAGAAAAATGGAGAAAGTACATGCATTTTACTAGAATGAGCCATCAGAGATCTAAATAAATGGACCAAATAAGTTTGTTTGAATGTTCACATTACATAGGATTACATATTCAAATATAACTGTGTACACTTGTTTGAATATGTATTCAAGGAGCTGAACATAAGTGGCATTTATTTCCAAGTGTAGCATTCCCAGTTTACACATGTGAGTACCTCAATGTTTTGTACATAGCAAAAGTAGTTCTTTCTATATGTACTTTATGCAAATTTCACAACTATTGCTACTGTTCATCAACTTCATTGCTCTCATGTACAGGGCACCTGCACATATTAGCAGTAATTCTGTTACCAAAAGGAAGACTATATTCAAGTTTCTCCTGTTGACCAAGCCTTTGAGAAAGTTCAGGTTCAACTCATTCATTCCTTCATTTTTCATTCAACAAATATTTGCCAGTCACTGTGCTAGGTGCTGGGTTACAAAGGTGTTTGAATGAATCATCTAGCCTGTCCCTACTGGTCTCAGTACTGTTTGTTGGGGTAAACCTGTTTTGGTCCATGATCCAAATCCTTTTAAACCTTTTAGGACACCACTTGGTTCTTAAAGAATTGAGGTAGAGGATGCTCCAGGCAAATGCTCATGCATGATGTGATATGAGAGTACAAATGAGGACCCACAGTGTAAATATTTTTAAGTTATTTTTTAAAGTGTTAAAAAAATAAGTTCTATCCTCCTACTTTGTTCCTATCTTCACAGTGGCTGGAAAGCTAAGTCTCAATTGAGAATTCTTGGATTCCTCAGAGTTCCATGCTGAAATGTGGCAGCATGAGGGAGGTAGACACTAGACCTTGGCCAAGCCTGCAGGCTGCTCCATTCTTTGGTGTATGGCCCTGTCATGCACCACAAGGGGTTTTACAATCACATGGGTGGATACTGTGGCCCACAAGTCCAAGCTCTGTCCATGCAGCATAAATAGTCATCTTGGACCTAGTAAAGAGATCTAAGCAGGCCCTGGAAGCAGTTTTGCCCACTTGGGAAGAGAATTTTGGGGTCCCATATACGTGGAATATGGTCTAGAAGAGGGAATGTGTGAGCTCTGGCCTTCCTGTTGGAGAAGGGTGGGAGCATCTCCCAAGTGGATCTCCAGACTGGAAGCACTAAGCTAGACAAATTGTTAACATCATGTATTTCCCTTGCTTCTTAATCACATGAGTATTCATGCCTTCCCTATGAGTGCCTCCCTATTCCTGCTTGAACGTATTTTTGCACAACCATAACTTTAGGTGGAAGCAGGAGAAAACAGGAAACTATATAGATGAAAAGGATTCTAACCTTCCTTCCCCCTTCTGTCCAACTCCATCCACATCATGGAGATCTAGAATGAGTGAACCATGTTTGAAGGGGAGGGGTTTTGTTGGCCTGAGTGCTGTGAGTGTGTTTGTGCACACACAGCTCTTTTGGGGACCCAAGGATTTTGATGACATCTGCCTAATCTGCTCTATTTATTTTGAACAAAGTGTGGGAAAGGAAGGTGGAAGGAGACAGGAGCAGCAAAAGATGGAAAGATACTGCTAGAAAAGTACAGCTACTGAGGGTTTTTCAGGGTTAAAAAAAGTAGTTTCGTTTGTAAATTATTTTAAATTGATCTAAATTATCAAGAAAGGAATTAAGTTGGCTAAGACCTTGATATTGAATAACTGAATGATAGTAAGTAATGCATATACCAAGTGACACGAAGCTATGCAAATATGTCTACATGACAAAAATTTGTGATACAAATTAGCAAGATGATTATGATGATGATGATGATGGTGATGATGATGATGATTAACATTTATTGGGTGCTTACTTTGTGTCAGACTCTTGTAAGGGTCTTACCCATTAAATCTTTACAATATAGTTTGCAAATGAAAAATAAAGCACAGAGATGTCCAGTGATTTGGACAAGTAATATAGATTGTAAATGGCAGAGCCAGGACCTGACTCCAGATCCTGCACTTCTAACAACTACACATAAAGACTAAACTGTCATCATCACTGAATTAAGCTAGAGTGACTTTTACTGTTTTGCTTTGATCTATTGTTATTTTTTCATGTTATATAATAAATAAATAAATAAAACCATAATGACAGTTGATTTCTTTTTCTAACATATGTCTAATAGTAAATTATTTTCTCTGAGAAGTTTGGGGAACCATGACCTGTGTCTTCCTCATTCATTCTTCTCCTACCTCTATGATTCCATGGATGTTAATTTTGTCCCCATTGGATATCCTTGAGGCCTCCATTTTGTCCTTGACCCTTATTAGATCTTGGGCTAGAGTGAGTGACTGAGACCCTTGAGCTCATCTTAGTGGTTATAGTGTATGATCAGTGTATAATCACTGGGAAGAGTAGTTTGAATAAAGAGAATGCCTATTTGAGAGAAGATTAAAATCCAGTACTGAGATGGGAAAAAAGGGATTGGCTTATAAGAAAGCATGACATTGCTTATTTGGTATATCATATAAAGCCTGACAAAGACATTTGTGGTATTTCTCCTCACTGAAGCAGATGACAGTGATTTAGGGGTCTAAGTTTTCCTCTAATCCAGATTAATCTTCCTGAAATAAAGCTTTTGGTGTGTCATTCTCTAGCTCAAATTATATCAATAGGTCACTATTGCTTATGGAATTAATTCTGGGCATTTGCAACTTTCAGCAAAAAATTTCTCAAATGCCCTTTGTCGTGGGAGTTTTACTACCTCCCTTCATTACTTTTATATTTAACCAGACAAAACTTGTTTCTTCTCATTCATTATGATCCCACTATTCCCTCACCTTGGAATACCCCCTTTTAATCCCACTCTTATCTTTACATGTCATAATCTTAGTCACTTTCCAGTATGGATATTTTCATGCAAATGTTTCGAATTCTCCAAATGGAAATAACTTCTCCCATCTCTGAATTCCCTACATGTATTTATCCCTCTTATTACAAATGTCATTTTCAACCTTACTTGATTATTAGGTCATTATCATCTCCATATTGACCTCTTGATACAGGACATATATCTAAATCATCTTCATATTTTTTATGGCACTCAGCAAAGCACCTTGTTCATATTCAGTACTGAAATGTGTGTCACATTGAAGTGAATGGATGACTATTGGTTCTCAGATCATATTTGAAATAGATCTAAGGCCTTTTGATATCTTCTTATTAGTAAACACATCAGAGTATAGGCCCTAGTGAAAACTGGAGACCCCTGCAGAACCAAGGCATTCATTCCTCCAGTTGGAAGGGTTAGCTCACAGTGATGGCTCATAGCTGAGCCCCTTCCCAGAAGCTGCTTCACCCAAGGTTATGGCCCATCTCTAGGGACAATTGGCACTCACCTACTGATTGAGATGGGGTTCAAAAACTCTTCCTCCTTGCCTCAATTTGAGAGATCTCTGAAGGGCTATTTCTGCTTCAAAACTTCCCATGGGATTGACTGAGGCCTCTTGCAACTGAATCACAGTTCAACCTTTCCTTCTGTTCAGCACTCATAGATGTGATTCTTGAGAGAATTCCCAAATAAATTTTTTTCTATGCAAACTTTCAACTTCCAACTCAAGAGTCTGTCCCTTGGAGAATGAAGTTGAAAACACATTTCTTCACTGGATTATTTTCTAGAGCACTTGTACTTTGGTATCATATAAACCTGCATTTGGAACAGGTTTGAATCCTGGCTTTATCACTTACTCGTTCTATGAACTTGGAATGTAAGTTATGTTCTTGTACCAGTTAGGATCAGATTCAGGTGCATATAAGGAAAACCCCAAATCAATGCTGGCTAAATTATATTTTTTTAAAAATATTTCTCTCTCTTACAGGAGAAGGTAAGAGGTATGGCATAGAATTCTCATGACATGGATAGGGACTAGCTTTGTGATCCTCAATTCTAAGGTGTGATCCTTGTTTTCATGATCCAGAATGGCTTCTGGAGTTCCTGCCACGACAAGTATTAACAGAACGGAGGAAACAAAAAATTGCACGACCCCTTCCTTTTAAGGGGGCTTCACAGACTTTTCATACGACACTTTGGTATATATATCGTTGGCCAGAACATAGTCTCATGGCCATATCTAGAACTGAAAAATGTATCTGAAAAAAGTAATCTTTCAAAAATGTGTATGGAAAAGTTTTGTTCTCTATAGATTCTTTGCTATAAAGTTTAGAGAAATAGCATATATGAATTGCTTAGACATAGGGTGGTCAATAAATGGTCCAAAATCCCTTCTTTTGTATCACAGCTATTCTTTTCTTATACACACTTAATGTTTTAATATGGTTGCATTATAGAAAAGTCAGGAGTACTAGAAGCATAACAAAGAGTAAGCACTCTTTGTTAAAACCTAATGAAGTAGAGTGACTTTGAGATCTTTCAAATATGTTGTCATAAATGGGATTACAATATGATTAATGGAAAAATGCTTATAAATATTGATAAAGAAAACAAGTTCCTTTAACGTAGGCAAAGAATATAACTAAGAACATGCAGATGATACTTAGAGCAGGAGAGACAGAAGCAACTAGAACCAGAGGACCAACTGTCAGTGGTCTTCAGGTCCCCACCAAAGTGTTGCCAATGGTACCATTATCTGGGACAAGAATCTTATCTGGTGCCTTGAGTAGCAGCCCCCTGCCTTTCTCTCAGCTTTTTGTTTGCTTTTAGAATCCTGCCTCACTTGAGTATTCTATAGATTCCCAGCTTCTTTCCTGCTTGCCAACAAAGTGCAATTAGTAACAACCCCAACATATTCCTGAGTGTTTACTCAGATGGTAAATCAAAGGTCGATTTCCCAGGACCAATATTCCAGGTGTTCCTGTCCCCCAAATTTCCTTTTTTAGTTCCTGAGACCACTTCTGCTGGTTTTGGCAAGCTGAGCTGGTACGATTATATACAACAAGAGTTCCTGACACTCTTCTATAGATTTTTACTCTGATGTTCCTACCTTGGCTGCCAACTGCCCCCATTTTTTTATTTATTTATTTATTTATTTATTTATTTATTTATTTTATGACTGTGTTGAGTCTTCGTTTCTGTGCGAGGGCTTTCTCTAGTTGCGGCAAGTGGGGACCACTCTTCATCGCGGTGCGCGGGCCTCTCACCATCGCGGCCTCTCTTGTTGCGGAGCACAGGCTCCAGACGCGCAGGCTCAGTAATTGTGGCTCACGGGCCCAGTTGCTCCGTGGCATGTGGGATCTTCCCAGACCAGGGCTCGAACCCGTGTCCCCTGCATTGGCAGGCAGATTCTCAACCACTGCGCCACCAGGGAAGCCCCCCCATTTAACATCAGTCAGGAAAATCATATCCCTTAGTCTTTTGCTCTAGGCAAAGGTTTACATTCATAATAATTAAGTTGTGATCAACACTGCTGTTCTGTAAATTACACTGAATTTTATTGCTATTTATGAGTAGAATGTTTGTTCTCTCACTCTTTCTGAAATCAGTGTTCTACACTTCAGCATGCTCTTGATCACACCAAGATTATGGGCCTTTCTATCTGAAGAATCCACATCTGCTTTACCACATGAAGACCCACTGGGATCAAATTCAGTGTTTTCTCTGTAGCCTTTTAAATTTATCTTTGGGTGAGGTTATTTGCATCTCAGGGCTGTTTATAATTCTTCCAATACAAAATACAGACACAAGGATTGAAAATTATGAGCATTGACCCCTACTCAGGGTAAAATGACTCACTATACAGTAGTTCTAGGTCTTGATGGAGACCAATAAAGTAGGTTTTGTTCTTGTACCAGAATCAGTGTGGAGTTACAGAAATATCATTTGGCTTTGTCATTGGATAGCCCTGGATCTGAATCTATCCCTTGCTACCTTTTAGCTTATGATCTTAATCAAATAAATTAATCTCTATAAGTGTACTCCATGGTATTAATAGTGTTTCTGTGAGGATTTAATGAGATTTATAAAGCCCACTGCATGGTGTCTGACACAGTAACCATGCACTAAAAATTAACTTTTATAATAACTTTATTATTTATTCATTACTTATAAAAGAGGATTTTCTTCTATTCACAGCTTGCTTTTTTGGACAAAAATTATGAAGTATAGTTCATTTTCAATGTTGTGTTTAATTTCTGCTGTACAACAAAGTGACTCAGTTATACATATATATTCTTTTTCATATTTTTTTCCATTATGGTTTACCACAGGATTTTGAATATAGTTCCCTGTGCTATACAGTATGACCTTGTTGTTTATCCATCCTATATATAATAGTTTGCATCTGCCAATCCCAAATTCCCAATCCTTCCCTCCCTCACCTCTCCTCCCCCTTGGCAACCACAAGTCCTTTCTCTATATTTGTGAGTCTGTTTTTGTTTCATAGATATGTTCATTTGGGTCCTATTTTAGATTCCCCATAAAAGTGATATCATAAGGTATTTGTCTTTTTCTTTCTGACTTACTTCACCTAGTATGATAATCTCTAGGTCCATCCATGTTGCTGCAATGACATGATTTCATTCTTTTTAATGGCTGAGTAATATTCCATTATATATATATATATATATATATATATATATATATATATATATATATATATATATATATATATATATACCACATCTTCTTTATCCATTCAGCTGTCAATGGACATTTAAGGTTGTTTCCATGTCTTGGCTATTGTAAGTAGTGCTGCTATGAACATAAGGGTGCATGTACCTTTTCTTTTTTTTTAAAATAAATTTATTTATTTATTTTTATTTACTTATTTTTGGCTGCCCTGGGTCTTCGTTGCTGCACGTGGGCTTTCTCTAGTTGTGGTGAGCAGGGGCTACTCTTCTTTGCGGTGCACGGGCTTCTCATTGTGGCATCTTCTCTTGTTGCGGAGCACAGGCTCTAGGCATACAGGCTTAAGTAGTTGAAGCACGCAGGCTCAGTAGTTGTGGCACACGGGTTTAGTCGCTCCTTGGCATGTGGGATCTTTGCAGACCAGGGCTCGAACCCATGTCCCCTGCATTGGCAGGCAGATTCTTAGCCACTGCACCACCAGGGAAGCCCGCATGTACCTTTTCGAACTATAGTTTTGTAGGTGTATATGCCCAGGAGTGGGATTGCTGGGTAATATGGCAACTCTATGTTTCGTTTTTTGAGCAACCTCCATACTGTTTTCCATAGCGGCTGCACCAGTTTACATTCCCACCAATGGTATAACAGAGCTCTGCTTTCTCCACACCTTCTCTAGCACTTATTGGTAGACTTTAAAATGATGGCCATTCTGATTGGTGTGAGGTGGTACCTCATTGTGATTTTGATTTGCATTTCTCTAATAATTAGCGATGTTGAGCATCTTTTCATGTGCCTATTGGCCATGTGTATGTCTTCTTTGGAGAAATGTTTATTTAGGTCTTCTGCCCACTTTTTATTGGGTTGTTTGGGTTTTTGTTATTGAATTGTAGGAGCTGTTTGCATATTTTGGAAATTAAGCCCTTGTTGGTCACACCATTTGCAAATATTTTCTCCCAGTCCATAGGTTGGCTTCTCATTTGTTTATGGTTTCTTTTGCTGTGCAAAAGGTTGTAAGTTTGATTAGGCTCCATTTGTTTATTTTTGCTTTCATTTCTATTGCCTTGGGAGATTGACCTAAGAAAACATTGGTACAATTTATGTCAGAGAATGTTTTGCCTATGTTATCTTCTAGGAGTTTTATGGTGTCTTGTATTATATTTAAGTCTTTAAGCCATTTTGAGTTTATCTTTGTGTATGGTGTGAGGGTGTGTTCTAGCTTCATTGATTTACATGTGGCTGTCTAACTTTCCCAACACCACTTGCTGAAGAGACTGTCTTTCCCCCATCATATATTCTTGGCTTCTTTGTTGAAGTTTAATTGTCCATAGGTGTGTGGGTTTATTTCTTGGCTCTCTATTCTGTTCCATTGATCAGCATGTCTGTTTTTGTGCCAATACTATGCTGTTTTGACTGCTGTAGCTTTGTAGTACTGTCTGAAGTATGGGAAGGTTATGTCTCCAGCATTGTTCTTTTTCCTCAGGATTGCTTTGGAAATTCTGGATCTTTCCATATAAATTTGAATTATGAATTTGGATTATTTGAAAAATGCCATGGGTATTTTGATAGGTATTGCATTAAATCTGTAGATTGCTTTGGGTAGTATGGCCATTTTAACAATATTAATTCTTCCAATCCAAGAGCATGGGATATCTTTCCATTTCTTTGAGTCATCTTCAGTTTCCTTTATTAATGTTTTGTAGTTCCCAGTGTATAAGTCTTTCACTTCCTTGGTCAGGTTTATTCCTAGTTTGTTTTTTGGTTTTTTTGGTGCGATTTTAAAAGGTATTGTTTTTTTACATTCCCTTTCTGATATTTCATTGTTAGTGTAAAGAAATGCAACCGTTTTCTGTATGTTACTCTTGTATCCTGCTACCTTGAATTTGTTAATTAGTTCTAGTAGTTTTTGTGTGGAGTTTTCAATGCTCTGTAGTTGTGGCACATGGGTTCCAGAGTGCATGGGCTCTGTAGTTTGCGGCATGCAGGTTCTCTAGTTGAGGCACACAGGCTTAGTTGCCCCATGGCATGTGGGGTCTTAGTTCCCTGATCAGGGATCAAACCTGCATCCCCTGCATTGTAAGGTGAATTCTTTATCATTGGACCACCAGGGAAGTCCCTGTAGGGAGTTTTTAAAATTACAGATTCTATTTCATTTCTAGTGATCAGTCTATTAAAGTTATCTGTTTGTTCTAGATTCAGTTTTGGTGGGCTGAATGTTTCTAGAAATTTGTCCATTTTTTATAGGTTATTGAATTTGTTGTCATACAATTGTTCATAGTATTTTCTCTCTCTCTTTTTTTTTTTTGTATTTCTGCAGTATACTGATAAACTGTGATTTCTCCCCTTTCATTTCTTATTTTGCTTATTTAGGTCTCCTCTTTTATCTTCTTGGTGAACCTGGCCAGAGGTTTGTCAGTTTTGTTTACCCTTTCAAAGAATCAGCTCTTGGTTTTATTAAATTTTTCAATTATTTTCTTAATCTCTATTTTATTTATTTCCTCTCTGATCTTTTTTTATTTCCTTCCTTCTGCTGATCTTAGGTTTTGTTTTTCCTTTTTCTAATTATTTTGGGTTGTGGGTTAGATTGTTTATTTCAGCTTTGTGTTTATTTGTTTCTTTTTTTTTTTTTTACCAGCAACAATCATTTTTTTATTTTTCTTTTTTTTTCACACACACACACTGTATTTTATTTTTACAAGAGATAAATAGACTGACACCAAGCATTGTACATGGATGACCACAACAAAAGCAACAATGATTGCAATTACCAAACATGAAACACACTCATACTATGTCATAATATTGACATTCAGTCCAGTAATCCTCCACTGTAACAGCTCCTTTACTTTGCAGTGAAAATTGATTTGTATATTCTTTGCCTCTGAGTCCTTGTGGGATTTTTTTTTTAATTCAGACAGAAAGTCACAAAAATTATACTCATCCTCATCAGTTCACTCAATCCCATGTAATTAATTTTTTTTTCATCTTGATCTTTTGTTAGCACTTTTATGAGTTCATCAGTTTTTCATTAGAGTTCTGAAAATGCTTATTCATTCAGTTCAGCAGTACAGTCAGTTACCAGAAACCTGTACTTGTCAGAGTCTTTTCCATGAATTTCTTGAAGATGAAAGCCTTTTATAGGAACATATTTGCAAAAGCATCAGAGTACACCCAGAACTGTCTGTAAATGACAAAAGACTTAAAAATGACCACTGTTAAAGATTTGATGAAAGTTCATAATAATGCAGTTGACAAGAAAATTAGTTATTTCTGAGATATACTTTTTAAAGTAATAACTAGGATTATTACTTATAACATTATACCAGAACATATAAGATTTTTAGAAATTTCATGTAATGTCTGAAACATTTATATTAATATATTTCCATACATATTTCCATACAAATACAAATATAAGATTTTTAGAAATTTCATATAATGTCTGAAACATTTATATTAACATATTTCCATACATATTTCCATACAAATACAAATATAAGATTTTTAGAAATTTCATGTAATGTCTGAAACATTTATATTAACATATTTCCATACAAATAACCCAATGAAAGTTTAGTATTAGTTGTTTTGTTTGTTTGTTTTTTTATACTGCCGGTTCTTATTAGGCATCAATTTTATACACATCAGTGTATACATGTCAATCCCAATCGCCCAATTCAGCACACCACCATCCCCACCCCACCGCAGTTTTCCCCCCTTGGTGTCCATATGTCCATTCTCTACATCTGTGTCTCAACTTCTGCCCTGCAAACCGGCTCATCTGTACCATTTTTCTAGGTTCCACATACATGCATTAATATACGATATTTGTTTTTCTCTTTCTGACTTACTTCACTCTGTATGACAGTCTCTAGATCCATCCACGTCTCAACAAATGACTCAATTTCGTTCCTTTTTATGGCTGAGTAATATTCCATTGTATATATGTACCACATCTTCTTTATCCATTCGTCTGTTGACGGGCATTTAGGTTGCTTCCATGACCTGGCTATTGTAAATAGTGCTGCAATGAACATTCGGGTGCATGTGTCTTTTTGAATTACGGTTTTCTCTGGGTATATGCCCAGTAGTGGGATTGCTGGATCATATGGTAATTCTATTTTTAGTTTTTTAAGGAAACTCCATATTGTTCTCCATAGTGGCTGTATCAATTTACATTCCCACCAACAGTGCAAGAGGGTTCCCTTTTCTCCACACCCTCTCCAGCATTTGTTCTTTGTAGATTTTCTGATGATGCCCATTCTAACAGGAGTGAGGTGATACCTCATTGTAGTTTTGATTTGCATTTCTCTAATAATTAGTGATGTTGAGCACCTTTTCATGTGCTTCGTGGCCGTCTTTATGTCTTCTTTGGAGAAATGTCTATTTAGGTCTTCTGCCCATTTTTGGATAGGGGTGTTTGTTTCTTTAATATTGAGCTGAATGAGCTGTTTATATATTTTGGAGATTAATCCTTTGTCCGTTGATTCGTTTGCAAATATTTTCTCCCATTCTGAGGGTTGTCTTTTGGTCTTGTTTATGGTTTCCTTTGTTGTGCAAAAGCTTTGAAGTTTCATTAGGTCCCATTTGTTTATTTTTGTTTTTATTTCCATTACTCTAGGAGGTGGATCAAAAAAGATCTTGCTGGGATTTATGTCAAAGAGTGTTCTTCCTATGTTTTCCTCTAAGAGTTTTAAAGTGTCCAGTCTTATATTTAGGTCTCTAATCCATTTTGAGTTTATTTTTGTGTATGGTGTTAGGGAGTATTCTAACTTCATTCTTTTACATGTAGCTGTCCAGTTTTCCCAGCACCACTTATTGAAGAGACTGTCTTTTCTCCTTTGTATATCTTTGCCTCCATGTCATAGATTAGTTGACCATAGGTGCGTGGGTTAATCTCTGGGCTTTCTATCTTGTTCCATTGATCTATGTTTCTGTTTTTGTGCCAGTACCATATTGTCTTGATTACTGTAGCTTTGTAGTAGAGTCTGAAGTCAGGGAGTCTGATTCCTCCAGCTCCATTTTTTTGGCTCAAGACTGCTTTGGCTATTCGGGGTCTTTTGTATCTCCATACAAATTTTAAGATGATTTGTTCTAGCTCTGTAAAAAATGCCATTGGTAATTTGATAGGGATTGCATTGAATCTGTAGATTGCTTTGGGTAGTATACTCATTTTCACAATGTTGATTCTTCCAATCCAAGAACATGGTATATCTCTCCATCTGTTGGTATCAACTTTAATTTCTTTCATCAGTGTCTTATAGTTTTCTGCATACAGGGTTTTGTCTCCCTAGGTAGGTTTATTCCTAGGTATTTTATTCTTTTTGTTGCAATGGTAAATGGGAGTGTTTCCATAATTTCTCTTTCAGATTTTTCATCATTAGTGTATAAGAATGCAAGAGATTTCTGTGCATTAATTTTGTATCCTGCAACTTTACCATATTCATTAATTAGCTCTAGCAGTTTTCTGGTGGCAGTTTTAGGATTCTCTATGTATAGTATCATGTCATCCACAAACAATGACAGTTTTATTTCTTCTTTTCCAATTTGTATTCCTTTTATTTCTTTTTCTTCTCTGATTGCCGTGGCTAGGACTTCCAGAACTATGTTGAATAATAGTGGTGAGAGTGGACATCCTTGTCTCCTTCCTGATCTTAGAGGAAATGCTTTCAGTTTTTCACCATTGAGAATGATGTTTGCTGTGGGTTTGTCATATATGGCCTTTATTATGTTGAGGTAGGTTCCCTCTATGCCCCCTTTCTGGAGAGTTTTTATCATAAATGGGTGTTGAATTTTGTCAAAAGCTTTTTCTGCATCTATTGAGATGATCGTATGGTTTTTATTCTTCAATTTGTTAATATAGTGTATCACATTGATTGATTTGCATATATTGAAGAATCCTTGCATTCCTGGGATAAATCCCACTTGATCGTGGTGTATGATCCTTTTAATGTGTTGTTCGATTATGTTTGATAGTATTTTGTTGAGGATTTTTGCATCTATATTCATCAGTGATATTGGTCTGTAATTTTCTTTTTTTGTAGTGTCTTTGTCTGGTTTTGGTATCAGGGTGATAGTGGCCTCATAGAATGAGTTTGGGAGTGTTCCTTCCTCTGCAATTTTTTGGAAGAGTTTGAGAAGGATAGGTGTTAGCTCTTCTTAAATGTTTGATAGAATTCACCTGTGAAGCCATCTGGTCCTGGACTTTTGTTTGTTGGAAGATTTTTAATCACAGTTTCAATTTCATTACTTGTGTTTGGTCTGTTCATATTTTCTGTTTCTTCCTGGTTCAGTCTTGGAAGGTTATACCTTTCTAAAAATTTGTCCATTTCTTCCAGGTTGTCCATTTTATTGGCCTAAAGTTGCTTGTAGTAGTCTCTTAGGATGCTTTGTATTTCTGCGGTGTCTGTTGTAACTTCTCCTTTTTCATTTCTGATTTTATTGATCTGAGTCCTCTCCCTCTTTTTCTTGATGAGTGTGGCTAACAGCTTATCAATTTTGTTTATCTTCTCAAAGAACCAGCTTTTAGTTTTATTGATCTTTGCTATTGTTTTCTTTGTTTCTATTTCATTTATTTCTGCTCTGATCTTTATGATTTCTTTCCTTCTGCTAACTTTGGGTTTTGTTTGTTCTTCTTTCTCTAGTTTCTTTAGGTGTAAGGTTAGATTGTTTACTTGAGATTTTTCTTGTTTCTTTAGGTAGGCTTGTATAGCTATAAACTTCCCTTTTAGAACTGCTTTCGCTGTATCCCATAGGTTTTGGGTCGTCGTGTTTTCATTGTCATTTGTCTCTAGGTATTTTTTTATTTCCTCTTTGATTTCTTCAGTGATCTCTTGGTTCTTTAGTAACGTATTGTTTAGCCTCCATGTGTTTGTCTTTTTTACGTTTTTTTCCCTGTAATTCATTTCTAATCTCATAGCGTTGTGGTCAGAAAAGATGCTTGATAGGATTTCAATTTTCTTAAATTTACTGCGGCTTGATTTGTGACCCAAGATGTGATCTATCCTGAAGAATGTTCCGTGCACACTTGAGAAGAACGTGTAATCTGCTGTTTTTTGGATGGAATATCCTATATATATCAATTAAATCTATCTGGTCTATTGTGTCATTTAAAGCTTCTGTTTCCTTATTTATTTTCATTTTGGATGATCTGTCCATTGGTGTAAGTGAGGTGTTAAAGTCCCCCACTATTATTTTGTTACTGTCAATTTCCTCTTTTATAGCTGTTAGCAGTTGCCTTATGTATTGAGGTGCTCCTATGTTGGGTGCATATATATTTATAATTGTTATATCTTCTTCTTGGATTGATCCCTTGATCATTATGTAGTGTCCTTCCTTGTCTCTTGTAACATTCTTTATTTTAAAGTTTATTTTATCGGATATGAGTATAGCTACTCCAGCTTTCTTTTGATTTCCATTTGCATGGAATATCTTTTTCCATCCCCTCACTTTCAGTCTGTATGTGTCCCTAGGTGTAAAGTGGGTCTCTTGTAGACAGCATATATATGGGTCTTGTTTTTGTATCCATTCAGCCAGTCTATGTCTTTTGGTTGGGGCATTTAATCCATTCACGTTTAAGGTAATTATCAATATGTATGTTCCTATGACCATTTTCTTAATTCTTTTGGGTTTGTTTTTGTAGGTCCTTTTCTTCTCTTGTGTTTCCCACTTAGAGAAGTTCCTTTAGCATTTGTTGTAGAGCTGCTTTGGTGGTGCTGAATTCTCTTAGCTTTTGCTTGTCTGTAAAGCTTTTGATTTCTCCATCAAATCTAAATGAGATCCTTGCCAGGTAGAGTAGTCTTGGTTGTAGGTTCTTCCCTTTCATCATTTTAAGTATATCATGCCACTCCTTCTGGCTTGCAGAGTTTCTGCTGAGAAATCAGCTGTTAACCTTATGGGAATTCCCTTGTGTGTTATTTGTCGTTTTTCCCTTGCTGCTTTTAATAATTTTTCTTTGTCTTTAATTTTTGCCACTTTGATTACTATGTGTCTCGGCGTGTTTCTCCTTGGGTTTATCCTGTATGGGACTCTCTGCGCTTCCTGGACTTGGGTGGCTATTTCCTTTCCCATGTTAGGGAAGTTTTCGACTATAATCACTTCAAATATTTTCTCTGTTCCTTTCTCTGTCTCGTCACCTTCTGGGACCCCTATAATGCAAATGTAGTTGCGTTTAATGTTGTCCCAGAGGTCTCTTAGGCTGTCTTCATTTCTTTTCATTCTTTTTTCTTTAGTCTGTTCCGCAGCAGTGAATTCCACCATTCTGTCTTCCAGGTCACTTATCCGTTCTTCTGCCTCAGTTATTCTGCTATTGATTCCTTCTAGAGTAGTTTTCCTTTCAGTTATTGTATTGGTCATCTCTGTTTGTTTGTTCTTTAATTCTTCTAGGTCTTTGTTAATCATTTCTTGCATCTTCTCAATCTTTGCCTCCATTCTTATTCCAAGGTCCTGGATCATCTTCACTATCATTATTCTGAATTTTTTTTCTGGATGGTTGCCTATCTCCACTTCATTTAGTTGTTTTTCTGGGGTTTTTTCTTGTTCCTTCATCTGGTACATAGCCCTCTGACTTTTCATCTTGTCTATCTTTCTGTAACTGTGGTTTTTGGTCCACGGGCTGCAGGATTGTAGTTTTTCTTGCTTCTGCTGTCTGCCCTCTGGTGGTTGAGGCTATCTAAGAAGCTTGATGGGAGGCTCTGGTGGTGGGTAGAGCTGACTGTTGCTGTGGCGGTCAGAGCTCAGTAAAACTTTAATCCACTTGACTGTTGATGGGTGTGGCTAGGTTCCCTCCCTGCTGGTTGTTTTGCCTGAGGCAACCCAACACTGGAGCCTACCTGGGCTCTTTGGTGGGGTTAATGGCAGACTCTGGGAGGGCTCACGCCAAGGAGCACTTCCCAGAACCTCTGCGGCCAGAGTCCTTGTCCCCACAGTGAAACAGAGCCACCCCCGCCTCTGCAGGAGACCCCCCAACACCAGCAGGTAGGTCTGGTTCAGTCTCCCCCGGGGTCACTGCTCCTTCCCCTGGGTCCCGATGCGCACACTACTTTGTGTGTGCCCTCCAAGAGTGGGGTCTCTGTTTCCCCCAGTCCTGTAGAAGTCCTGCAATCAATTCCCACTAGGCTTCAAAGTCTGATTCTCTAGGAATTCCTCCTCCCATTGCCGGACCCCCAGGTTGGGTAGCCTGACGTGGGGCTCAGAACCTTCACTCCAGTGGGTGGATTTCTTTGGTATAAGTGTTCGCCAGTCTGTGAGTCACCCACCCAGCAGTTATGGGATTAGATTTTACTCTGATTGCGCCCCTCCTACCGTCTCACTGTGGCTTCTCCTCTGTCCTCGGACATGGGGTATCCTCCTTGGTGAAGTCCAGGGTCTTCATGTCAAAGATTGTCCAGCAGCCAGTTGTGATTCTGGTGCTCTCGCAAGAGGGAGTGAGAGCACGTCATTCTACTCCGCCATCTTGGTTAATCCTCCTGTTTATTTGTTTCTTAAAGAAGAAGGCCTGAATCTCTATGAACTTCCCACTAAGAACTGCTTTTGCTGCATCCCATAGATTTTGTATGGTTGTGTTTTCATCATCACTTGCCTCAAGGTATTTTTAAATTTCTTCTTTGATTTCATCATTGACCCATTGGTTTGTTTGTTTGTTTGTTTTTAACATCCTTATTGAAGTATAATTGGTTTACAATGGTATGTTACTTTCTGCTTTAAAACAAAGTGAATCAGTTATACATATACATATGTTCCCATAGCTCTTCCCTCTTGCATCTCCCTCCCTCCCAACCTCCTTATCCCACCCCTCTAGGTGGTCACAAAACACCGAGCTGATCTCCCTGTGCTATGCGGCTGCTTCCCACTAGCTATCTATTTTACATTTCGTAGTGTATATATGTCCATGACACTCTCTCACCTTGTCACATCTCACCCCTCCCCCTCCCCATATCCTCAAGTCCATTCTCTAGTAGGTCTGTGTCTTTATTCCCGTCTTGCCACTAGGTTCTTCATGACCTTTTTTTTTTTTTTTGATGATACATAATCTTTATTCTGAAAAGTATATATAATGTATTGATAACATCTGGTCAGTGGTATCATTGATTGTCAAATAAAAATTCCTCAGTTGGGGCTTCCCTGGTGGCGCAGTGGTTGGGAGTCCGCCTGCTAATGCGGGGGGCGCGTGTTCGGGCCCTGGTCTGGGAGGATCCCGCATGCTGCGGAGCGGCTGGGCCCGTGAGCCACAATTGCTGAGCCTGCGCGTCAGGAGCCTGTGCTCCGCAACAAGAGAGGCCGCGATGGTGAGAGGCCCACGCACCGCGATGAGGAGTGGACCCCGCTTGCCACAACTGGAGAGGGCCCTAGCGCAGGGGCGAGGACCCAACGCAGCCATAAATAAATAAATAAATTAAAAAAAAATTCCTCAGTTAAGCAGCTCTTCCTTTTTTTTAAATCCTTGGTGCTGATACCAGACCAGCCCTTCATCTCTACTGCTTTTCATACTGACATGATCTGGCTCTACACTCTGACTTCTCAAGAACAAGATATAGGGACTTGTTCTGGATGCTCTTGGGGAAGTGCAGCTGGGATACTCAATAGGCTGGGCCTCAATTTAAAGAGCTTGTTTCATCATTATTTTTTTTTCTTTTAAATTTAGACTATTAGAGCTGGATTATTAATCCAAGATTTGTGTTTGCTTCAGTGGCTGATATACCACACAGCCCAAGGATCAGCTCAGCTAAGACAGACAAGGCTTTGTCATGACAGGACTACTGTGCAGAGGTCTGTCTCAGACTTTCCTTCCACAAAGGAAGGGGTCAGCCAGCCAGGAGATAAAGTCCTTTCCAACGCAGATAGCATCACATGCCCTGCTGGCTCTTGGATCTACATACATAGAGCCAAAGCCTTGCTCTCAATTCTTAGGGAAGCTGTCTGGGCCATCTTCTCTCTCCTTCCTAGCTGACGGGGCAGCAGGGGACTGCGTAGGCCTCAGGCTCCTCGTGATCATCATAGCACGTTCTGCGTTCTAGTTCATGATGCCCAGGGAACGTGCTGGCCTCCATGCTGCCTGTGTCATGGGACCTTTCCTAATCTGGAACATCCTCGCCAAAGAAACCCCAACTCTGGGTTCATCCTACACATATTTTTCTGTTATTTGTGCTGATGCTTCAGTTGGTTGTTCTTCCACAGTGGACTCTGGCTCCAGAGGAAGAGATGGTGGCTTTGTGAGCTGGGATGTTCCTCCGGCACCTGAGGGGAGCTTCCTATGTGCAGCTGCTGAAGACATTGCCTGTCCTAGAGCTTGATTAGAACCCAGAGGCTGCTGGAAACTGGCGGCTTTACTGGTTGAAGTGGTCCACTGCTTTGATTTGGGATCTTTAACTGGTTTAGTCCAGACCAGTGCCTCCCCGACCTGGAGAGCAGCTCCCAACTTCTGGGCCATCTCCACCATCTCTGGGTCAAATTCCAGAGAGCTACTGTCCTTGAGTAGGTTGACTTTCTTCTCCATCTCCTGGTACTGGGCCAGGGCGCCCCTCTCCTCTCCCTGGTTGTACAGCAGCACAGCATAGTTCAGGTTTACCAAAGGGTTACACTTATCCAGGCGGACTGCTTCTGCGTAGGCTCTCCTGGCTTTCTCTTATCTTCCAGATTGGAAAGAGCCACAGCCAAGAGCATGTAGAGCTCCCCCATCTTTGGCTGGAAGTTGATGGCTGCACTGAGAAAATGGAAGGCTGATGCATACTGCTGCATAGTCAAGTGGACAAGGCCCAAATTATACAGAATCTTCCAATCGAAGGGTGCCAAGTAGTTGGCTCGTTTCAGGCAGCTGATAGCTGCCACGTATTTCTTCTTGCCAAAGAAACACATTCCAATGTTATTCCAGAGTGGAGGACTTTCTGGAACAGCACAGGCTACAACTCTGTATTTGGTGAGGGCAACATCAAAGTCCCCATGGGTCTGCATCATGCTGCCTGCTGCCAAGATGACCTTGTAGTTGGTGGGGTCGTAAGTCAGTGCATTTCCAAGATGTTCAAATGCCTTCTGGTAAATGCCGAGCTGGAGGTAGAGTAATCCTAAAGTTGTGAGAAGTTCTGTATTTTCTGGTGAGAACTCCACTGCTTTCTTGTAGATTTCGATGGCCTTGTCCAAGTCTCCCTCCAGCAAGTGGATCTTGCCCAGCATTATGTAAGTCAGGTCATGCCTGTTAAGATGTAGGGCATTGTGCAACTGGTCTTGTGCCTTGTCCAACTGTTTCAGGTAAATGTAGCAAACTCCTAGGTTATGACAGATCTCCCAATCTTTCTGGTTAAGTTTAGCTGCTTCATTATATACTTCAGTGGCAGCTTTATGTTTTCCCCAAAGAAATAAAGATCTGGCCACCTGCTTGAGGTTATCAGCAGACTGAGGGCTGAGAACAGCACATGTCTGAAAGAGTTCTAGGGATTCCTGGATATTTCCTTCCAGGCGAAATATAAATGCTTGGACATAGATAGCATATTCACGTAACCCCTGGGTCTCCTGAAGCTGTTCTTTGATAACATCCTTGCATGCTTCATAATCCTTCCGGATATAGTGGAGATGTATCAACCAGTTCTGCTTCTCCAAAATAGGAAACTCTGTTTTCAGCTGGGGTTTTAGAGATTCAGCAGATGCAGGAAACTGAGTTCTCATCGTGAGTCTCTGCTCAGCCATCTTAGCTCCATGACCCTTTTTTTTTTCTCCTTAGATTCCATATATATGTGTTAGCATACTGTATTTGTTTTTCTTTTTCTGACTTACTTCACTCTGTATGACAGACTCTAACTCCATCCACCTCATTACAAATACCTCCATTTCATTTCTTTTTATGGCTGAGTAATATTCCATTGTATATATGTGCCACATCTTCTTTATCCATTCATCCGATGATGGACACATTGGTTGCTTCCATGTCCTGGCTATTGTAAATAGAGCTGCAATGAACATTTAGGTACATGACTCTTTTTGAATTATGGTTTTCTCAGGGTATATGCCCAGTAGTGGGATGGCTGGGTCGTATGGTAGTTCTATTTTTAGTTTTTTAAGGACCCTCCATACTGTTCTCCATAGTGACTGTATCAATTTACATTCCCACCAACAGTGCAAGAGTGTTCCCTTTTCTCCACAACCTCTCCTGCATTTATTGTTTCTAGATTTTTTGATGATGGCCATTCTGACCGGTGTGAGATGATACCTCATTGTAGTTTTGATTTGCAATTCTCTAATGATTAAGGATGTTGAACATTCTTTCATGTGTCTGTTGGCCATCTGTATATCTTCTTTGGAGAAATGTCTATTTAGGTCTTCTACCCATTTTTGGATTGGGTTGTTCGTTTTTTTCTTATTGAGCTGCATGAGCTGCTTGTAAATCTTGGAGATTAATCCTTTGTCAGTTGCTTCATTTGCAAATATATGCTCTCATTCTGAGGGTTGTCTTTTGGTCTTGTTTATGGTTTCCTTTGCTGTGCAAAAGCTTTTAAGTTTCATTAGGTTCCATTTGTTTATTTGTGTTTTTATTTCCATTTCTCTAGGAGCTGGGTCAAAAAGGATCTTGCTGTGATGTATGTCATAGAGTGTTCTGCCTATGTTTTCCTCTAAGAGTTTGATAGTGTCCGGCCATACACTTAGGTCTTTAATCCATTTTGAGTTTATTTTTGTGTATGGTGTCAGGGAGTGTTCTAATTTCAAACTTTTACATGTACCTGTCCAATTTTCCCAGCACCACTTATGGAAGAGACTGTCTTTTCTCGACTGTATATGCTTACCTCCTTTATCAAAGATAAGGTGATGATATGTGCGTGGGTTTCTCTCTGGGCTTTCTATCCTGTTCTATTGATCTATATTTCTGTGTTTGTGCCAGTACCAAACTGTCTTGATTACTGTAGCTTTGTAATATAGTCTGAAGTCAGGGAGCCTGATTCCTCCAGCTCCATTTTTTGTTCTCAAGAATGCTTTGGCTATTCGGGGTCTTTTGTGTTTCCATACAAATTGTGAAATCTTTCGTTCTAGTTCTGTGAAAAATGCCAGTGGTAGTTTGATAGGGATTGCATTGAATCTGTAGATTGCTTTGGGAAGTAGAGTCATTTTCACAATGTTGATTCTTCCAATCCAGGAACATGGTATATCTCTCCATCTATTTGTATCATCTTTAATTTCTTTCATCAGTGTCCTATAATTTTCTGCATACAGGTCTTTTGTCTCCTTAGGTAGGTTTATTCCTAGATATTTTATTCTTTTTGTTGCAATGGTAAACGGGAGTGTTTTCTTAATTTCAATTTCAGATGTTTCATCATTAGTATATAGGAATGCAAGAGATTTCTGTGCATTAATTTTGTATCCTGCTACTTTACCAAATTCATTGATTAGCTCTAGCAGTTTTCTGGTGGCAGTTTTAGGATTCTCTATGTATGGTATCATGTCATCTGCAAACAGTGACAGCTTTACTTCTTCTTTTCCGATTTGGATTCCTTTTATTTCTTTGTCTTCTCTGATTGCTGTGGCTAACACTTCCAAAATTATGTTGAATAAGAGTGGTGAGAGTGGGCAACCTTGTCTTGTTCCTGATCTTAGTGCAAATGGTTTCAGTTTTTCACCATTGAGGACAATGTTGGCTGTGGATTTGTCATATATGGCCTTTATTATGTTGAGGAAAGTTCCCTCTATGCCTACTTTCTGAAGGGCTTTTATCATAAATGGGTGTTGAATTTTGTTGAAAGCTTTCTCTGCATCTATTGAGATGATCATATGGTTTTTCTCCTTCAATTTGTTAATATGGTGTATCACGTTGATTGATTTGTGTATATTGAAGAATCCTTGCATTCCTGGAATAAACCCCACTTGATCATGGTGTATAATCCTTTTAATGTGCTGTTGGATTCTGTTTGCTAGTATTTTGTTGAGGATTTTCGCATCTATGTTCATCAGTGATATTGGCCTGTAGTTTTCTTTCTTTGTGACATCTTTGTCTGGTTTTGGTATCAGGGTGATGGTGGCCTCGAAGAATGAGTTGGGGAGTGTTCCTCCCTCTGCAATATTATGGAAGAGTTTGAGAAGGATAGGTGTTAGCTCTTCTCGAAATGTTTGATCAAATTCTCCTGTGAAGCCATCTGGTCCTGGGCTTTTGTTTGTTGGAAGATTTTTAATCACAGTTTCAATTTCAGTGCTTGTGATTGGTCTGTTCATATTTTCTATTTCTTCCTGGTTCAGTCTCGGTAGGTTGTGCATTTCTAAGAATCTGTCCATTTTTTCCAAGTGGTCCATTTTATTGGCATAGAGTTGCTTGTAGTAATCTCTCATGATCGTTTGTATTTCTGCAGTGTCAGTGGTTACTTCTCCTTTTTCATTTCTAATTCTATTGATTTGAGTCTTCTTTCTTTTTCTCTTGATGAGTCTGGCTAATGGTTTATCAATTTTGTTTAACTTCTCGAAGAACCACCTTTTAGTTTCATTGATTTTTGCTATTGTTTCCTTCATTTCTTTTTCATTTATTTCTGATTTGACCATTATGATTTCTTTCCTTCTGCTAGCTTTGGGTTTTTTTTTGCTATTCTTTCTCTAATTGCTTTAGGTGCAACGTTAGGTTGTTTATTCGAGATGTTTCCTGTTTCTTGAGGTAGGCTTTTATTGCTATAAACGTCCCTCTTAGCACTGCTTTTGCTGCATCCCATAGGTTTTGGGTCGTCGTGTCTCCATTGTCATTTGTTTCTAGGTATTTTTTGATATCCCCTTTGATTTCTTCAGTGATCACTTCGTTATTAAGTAGTGTAGTGTGTAGCCTCCATGTGTTTGTATTTTTTACAGATCTTTTCCTGTAATTGATATCTAGTCTCATAGCGTTGTGGTCGGAAAAGATACTTGATACGATTTCAATTTTCTTAAATTTACCAAGGCTTGATTTGTGACCCAAGATATGACCTATCCTGGAGAATATTCCATGAGCACTTCAGAAAAATGTGTATTCTGTTGTTTTTGGGTGGAATGTCCTATAAATATCAATTATGTCCATCTTGTTTAATGTATCATTTAAAGCTTGTGTTTCCTTGTTTATTTTCATTTTGGATGATCTGTCCATTAGTGAAAGTGGGGTGTTAAAAGTCCCCTACTATGATTGTGTAACTGTCGATTTCCCCTTTTATGGCTGTTAGTATTTGCCTTATGTATTGAGGTGCTCCTATGTTGGGTGCATAAATATTTACAATTGTTATACCTTCCTCTTGGATCGATCCCTTGATCATTATATAGTGTCCTTCTTTGTCTCTTGTAATAGTCTTTATTTTAAAGTCTGATTTGTCTGATATGAGAATTGCTACTCCAGCTTTCTTTTGATTTCCATTTGCATGGAAGATATTTTTCCATCCCTTCACTTTCAGTCTGTATGTGTCTCTAGGTCTGAAGTGGGTCTCTTGTAGACAGCATATTTATGGTTCTTGTTTTTGTGTCCATTCAGCTAGTCTGTGTCTTTTGGTGGGAGCATTCAGTCCATTTACATTTAAGGTAATTATTGATATGTATGTTCCTATTCCCATTTTCTTAAATGTTTTGGGTTTGTTATTGTAGGTGTTTTCCTTCTCTTGTGTTTCTTGCCTAGAGACGTTCCTTTAGCATTTGTTGTAAAGCTGGTTTGGTGGTGTTGAACTCTTTCAGCTTTTGCTTGTCTGTAAAGGTTTTAATTTTTCCATCAAATCTGAATGAGATCCTTGCTGGGTAGAGTAACCTTGGTTGTAGGTTTTTCTCCTTCATGACTTTAAGTATATCCTGCCACTCCCTTCTGGCTTGCAGAGTTTCTGCTGAAAGATCAGCTCTTAACCTTATGGGGATTCCCTTGTGTGTTATTTGTTGTTTTTCCCTTGCTGCTTTTAATATGTTTTCTTTATATTTAATTTTTGATAGTTTGATTCATATGTGTCTTAGCGTGTTTCTCCTTGGATTTATCCTGTATGGGACTCTCTGTGCTTCCAGGACTTGATTAACTATTTCCTTTCCCATATTAGGGAAGTTTTCAACTATAATCTCTTCAAATATTTTCTCAGTCCCTTTCTTTTTCTCTTCTTCTTCTGGGACCCCTATAATTCGAATGTTGGTGCGTTTAATGTTGTCCCAGAGGTCTCTTAGACTGTCCTCAGTTCTTTTTATTCTTTTTTCTTTATTCTGCTCTGCAGTAGTTATTTCCACTATTTTATCTTCCAGGTCACTTATCCGTTCTTCTGCCTCAGTTATTCTGCTATTGATCCCGTCTAGAATATTTTTTATTTCATTTATTGTGTTTTTCATCGTTGCTTGGTTCCTCTTTAGTTCTTCTACATCCTTGTTAAATGTTTCTTGCATTTTGTCTATTCTATTTCTAAGATTTTGGATCATCTTTACTATCATGATTCTGAATTCTTTTTCAGGTAGACTGCCTATTTCGTCTTCATTTGTTAGGTCTGGTGTGTTTTGACCCTGCTCCTTCACCTGCTGTGTGTTTTTTTGTCTTCTCATTTTGCTTATCTTACTGTGTTTGGGGTCTCCTTTTCACAGGCTGCAGGTTCGTAGTTCCCGTTGTTTTTTGGTATCTTTCCCCAGTGGCTAAGGTTGGTTCAGTGGGTTGTGTAGGCTTCCTGGTGGAGGGGACTAGTGTCTGTGTTCTGGTGGATGAGTTTGGATCTTGTCTTTCTGGTGGGCACGTCCACGTCTGGTGGTGTATTTTGGGGTGTCTGTGGCCTTATTATAATTTTAGGCAGCCTCTCTGCTAATGGATGGGGCTGTGTTCCTGTCTTGCTAGTTGTTTGGCATAGGGTGTCCAGCACTGTAGCTTGCTGGTCGTTGAGTGAAGCTGGGTCTTGATGTTGAGATGGAAATCTCTGAGTGATTTTCGCCATTTGGTATTACGTGGAGCTGGGAGGTCTCTTGTGGACCAGTGTCCTGAAGTTGGCTCTCCCACCTCAGAGGCACAGCTTTGATGCCTGGCTGGAGCACAAAGAGCCTTTCATCCACACAGCTCAGAATATAAGGGAGAAAAAAATAGAAAGAAAGAAAGAAAGAGGATAAAATAAAATAAAATAAAGCTATTATAATAAAAAATAAGAAAAAAATTATTAAGAGTAAATGTATTCAAAAAAATTTTTTTATTTTTTAAAAATATATTTATTAATTTTTTATAATAAAAAATAAGAAAAAAATTAACAAAAAAATTTATTAAGAAAAAAATTTTTAATTTTTTAAAATAAAAAATATGAAAAAACTTACTAAACAATTTTTTTAATTTCTAAAAATAGAAAATAAGGAAAAAATTATTAAGAAAACATTTATTAGGGAAAAAAATTTTTTTAAGTAAAAAAAAAACAAAAAAAGGGACAGACCTAACCCTAGGACTAATGGTGAAAGCAAAGCTATACAGACAAAATCTCACCCAGAAGCATACACATATACACTCACAAAAAAAGGAAAAGGGGAAAAATTAATATATCCTGCTCCCAAAGTCCACCTCTTGAATTTGGGATGATTCGTTGTCTATTCAGGTATTCAACAGATGCAGGCACATCAAGTTGTTTGTGGAGCTTTAATCCGCTGCTTCTGAGGCTGCTGGGAGAGATTTCCCTTTCTCTTCTTGTTCGTACAGCTCCCGGGTTCAGCTTTGGATTTGGACCCGCCTCTGCATGTAGGTCGCCTGAGGGCATCCGTTCCCTGCCCAGACAGAACGGAGTTAAAGGAGCAGCTGCATCAGGGGCTCTGGCTCACTCAGGCCGGGGGGAGGGAGGGGTACGGATGCGGGATGAGCCTGTGGCGGCAGAGGCCGGCGTGACATTGCAGCAGCCTGAGGCCCGCCGTGCGTTCTCCCAGGGAAGTTGTCCCCGGATCATGGGAGCCTGGCAGTGGCGAGCTGCACTGGCTCCCAGGAGGGGCGGTGTGGAGAGTGACCTGTGCTCGCACACAGGCTTCTTGGTGGCGGCAGCAGCAGCCTTAGCGTCTCCTGCCCGTCTCTGGGGTCCACGCTGATAAACATGGCTAGCGCCTGTCTCTGGGGTCCGCGCTGTTAGCCACAGCTCGCACCCGCCTCTGGGGTCCGCGCTGATAGCCGCGGCTCGCGCCCATCTCTGGAGTTCATTTAGGCGGCGCTCTGAATCCCCTCTCCTTGCGCGCCGCGAGACAAAGAGGCAAGAAAAAGTCTCTTGCCTCTTCGGCAGCTGCAGACTTTTTTCCCGGACTCCCTCCCAGCTAGCACCGAAGCCCGAGCCTCAGCTCCCAGCCCCCGCCCGCCCCGGCGGCTGAGCAGTCAAGCCTCTCGGGCTGGTGAGTTCTACTCAGCACCGATCCTCCGTGTGGGAATCTCTCAGCTTTGCCCTCCGCACCCCAGTTGCTGCACTCTCCTCCGTGGCTCCGAAGCTACCTCCCTCCGCCACCCGCAGTCTCTGCCCACGAAGGGCCTTCCTAGTGTGTGGAAACCTTTCCTCCTTCACACCTCCCTCCCACTGGTGCAGGTCCCGTCCCTATTCTTTTGTCTCTGTTATTTCTTTTTTCTTTTGCCCTACCCAAGTATGTTGGGAGTTTCTTGCCTTTTGGGAGGTCTGAGGTCTTCTGCCAGCGTTCAGTGGGTGTTCTGTAGGAGCAGTTCCACGTGTAGATGTATTTCTACTGTATCTGTGGGAAGGAAGGTGATCTCTGTGTCTTACTCTTCCACCATCTTGCCCCTACCCTTGACCCATTGGTTTTTTAGTAGCATGCTGTTTAGTCTCTATGTCACTGCTTTTTCTTGTTTCTTTTTCTGAGGTTAATTTCTAGTTTCATGCTGTTGTGGTCAGAAAAGATGCTTGAAATAATTTCTGTACTCTGAAATTTGTTGAGGTTTGTTTTGTGCCCTAGTATGTGATCAGTCTTAGAGAATGTTCCCTGTACACTTGAAAAGAATGTTTATTCTGCTTTTTGTGGATGCAGTGTCCTGAAAATATCAATTAAGTCTAACTGTCCTATTTTATCATTTAGCATCTCTGTTGCCTTATTGATGTTCTGTCTCAAACTTCTGTCCATTGATGTGAATGGGGTGTTATATTTTCCTAATATTATTGTAATCCTGCAAATTTCTCCCTTTATGTCTGTTAGTATTTTTTTTAATGTATTTGGATGTTCTTGTATTGGATACATATACGTTGACGAGTGTAAGATCCTCTCCTTGTATTGATCATTTTATCATTATATAGTGTCCTTTATCTTTCTTTATAGTCTTAGTTTTAAAGTCTATTTTGTCTGATATGAGTATTGCAAGCCCCACTTTCTTGTCATTCCGTTTGTGTGAAATATCTTTTTCCACCCCTCATTTTCAATCTATGTGTGTCCTTTGCCCTAAAGTAGGTCTCTTGTAGGCAACATATCTTGTAGGCTTTTGGTTTTTTAATCCAATCTGTGTCTCTAACGACTAAAGACTAATCTAAAGACGCTGTGTCTATTTTTTTTAACATTTTTTAAAAAATTTATTTTTATTTTTTTGGCTGTGTTGGGTCTTTGTTTCTGTGTGAGGGCTTTCTCTAGTTGTGGCAAGCGGGGGCCACTCTTCATCGTGGTGCGCGGACCTCTCACTATCGCAGCCTATCTTGTTGTGGAGCACAGGCTCCAGATGCGCAGGCTCAGTAGCTGTGGCTCATGGGCCCAGTTGCTCCACGGCATGTGGGATCCTCCCAGACCAGGGCTCAAAACCGTGTCCCCTGCATTAGCAGGCAGATTCTCAACCACTGCGCCACCAGGGAAGCCAAGACTCTGTGTCTTTTAATTGGAGCATTTAGTCCACTGACATTTAAGGTAATTATTATTTGTTACGTATTTATTGCCATTTTAAACTTTGTTTTCCTATTGATTTTATATTTCTTCTTAGTGCCTTTCTTTTTCTTTTTTTTTTCCTTTTGTGGTTTCATGATTTTCTTTTGTATTATGTGTATGTTCTTTTCTTTTTGGTTTGTGAATCTACTGTGTATTTTTGATTTGTGGTTACCCTATTTTTCAGGTATATTAACCCCTTCCTATATCTATTTGCCTTAGACTGGTAGTCATATAGGATCAAACACATTCTAGAAAAAATAATCTACATTTTTTTACTCTCTTCCCCACATTTTATGATTTTGATGCTCTCTTTTACATCTTCACATTCATCATTTTTCTGTTCATTGTGGTTATCATTGCTTTCACAGAAATTTTTTGATTTTTAAAAAAATCTGAGTACTGGCTTACGTAAGTGATTTACTTTCCAATTCTGATTTTCTTTTTCCTATAGATTCTTACTTCTTTTCTATTTAGAGAAGACCTTTCAATATTTCATTTAGGATAGGTTTAGTATTGCTGTATTCTTTTAGTTTTTGCTTGTCTGAAAAAATCTTTATCCCTCCTTTTATTCTAAATGATAATCTTGCTAGGTAGAGTATCCTAGGTTGCAGATTTTTCCCTTTCAGGACTTTGAATATATCTTACCATTCCCTTCTGCAATGTTTCTGTAGAGAAATCAGCTGATAGGCTTATGTGGGTTCCCTTGTAATTAACTCTTTGTTGTTGTCTTGCTGCCTTTAGAATTCTCTCTTTAACTTTAGCCATTTTTATTATAATATGTCTTGGTGTAGGTCTGTTTGGGTTTATCTTGTTTGGCACCCTCTGTGCTTCCTGTACCTGGATATCTGATTCCTTTTTTAGGTTTGAGAAGTTTTCAGCCATAACTTCTTCAAATACATTTTCAATACCTTTTTTTCTTTCTTCTCCTTCTGGAATCCCTATCATACATAAGATTAGCACTCTTTATAGTATCCCATAGGTCTCTTATATTGCTTTCTTCTTTTTTTTTTTTTTTCATTTGGCTTTCTGTCTGCTGTTCTGATTGGGTTATATACATTATTCTATCTTCCACATCACTTATTTTTTTTCTACATTATTTGTTCTGCTATTCATTGATTTTAGTTCAGCTTTTGTCTCTGCAAATGAATTTTCTAGTTTTATTGGTTCCTCCTTATAGTTTCTAGTTCCTTTTTACAGTAATCTGCATTTCTGTGGATAGCCTTTCTTAATTCCTTCAGCATTTTCATTATCTCCTTTTTGAACTTGGTGTCCATTAGACTGAAGAGGTCTGTTTCCTTGTTTGCTCTTTCAGGGGAATTCTCTTGATCTTTTAATTGGGAGTGGTTCCTCTGCATCTTCATTTTACTTATATTTCTCTTGCTCTATGAGTTTAAGAGAAACTGTTATCTACTGTGGTCTTAGAGGGCTATTTTTATGTGGGAGTGTCCTTGTGTAGCCTGTGTGGGTTTAATATTTTTGGTGTGAGGGCTGTTTTCAGTATGGATGTCTGCCACTTCTTTCCTCAGTGTATGCTGGCCATTATCCCCTTGATAGGAGGTGTGACTCGTGTTGTGGTAACCAGAGACTGAACTGGATGTTGTGCAGGGCCTCCTCTTTGCTCTGTGGTTGTCACTACCCTGTCAGGGGCAGGGTTTGCTCCCTAGTTGTTAGAGTAGAATAGCTTGTTTTTGTTAAAAAATCAACTTATAAGCACATGTTAAATCTGATCAGTCTTTTGGGCATAAATTGAGATAATTATGATTTTTTCTCATTTAGTCTATTGACATGAGGAATTTAACATTTTATATGTGAACCATTCTTATATTACTTGGATAAACCCTGTGCAGATAAGTATTATTATTTTTTGAAGGCACTTTTAGATTTAACTAAGCTAACATATTATTTAGCAATAACTTCATGTGCATATATAAATGAAATAAATCTATAATTTTCTTTTCTTGAAGTATTCTTATCTGACATTAGAATCAAGATTAAACTAGCCTAAGAGCCAGGGACTTTTCCTACATTTCAAAAATAATTTATAAAAGACAGTAAAAAATTATTCCTTGAAAATTTGGTAGAATTCTCCTGTAAAGCCAAGATAGAGTGGGTTGAGGCTAGAACAGTCTTGATCACCATTTCAATTCCTTTAACACACTACTCTATTGAGTTCTCTTTCTTGCACCAATTTTGTATTTTATACATTTCCAGGACTACTTTCATTTCACCTATATTTATTAGCGTATATTTGTTTATAATATCTTATTTGTTATTGTTTTTCCAGGGTATTGATATACTAGAAAGCGTAGGTTTGCAGATGTCTCCGAAACATTGCACTAGTTACTCCAAATCCTGAGTACAAGTTCCATACACTGAAAAGAACATTCTGCATAAAACTTCATTGACTTAGCTTAAAAGAAACACATACTTTTTCTAATGGGAAACAAGACTTTTCCTACAGTGTGAAAGGCCTTAATTCTTATTCAACTTTAGAAGACAGAGCTTTGTGAAGTTTTAAAGTACCTCAAGAAAAGGCAGAACTACAGATCCCTTAAACAATATACTACATACATCACACTCCAACCATATCTTCCACTCAATGAAAAACGTAGTGTACATTAGTTCCTCCTTATGTTAAGAAACAATTGGCTACATTCCTTATATGAGAATCTTGTTTAAGTATGCCCTCTGAAATGTTTTCCCTTCCAATTGTATTGAGCACATGTAGTCTCAATGTCACATAAAAATGACAAATGCTGTATTTACAAGTTTATGGAACATATCACTACATATATTACACACAAGTTATAATTTCCCTTCACAGAATGAGCACTGTTAGCAAAACTTTGTGCTGGTAGCTTGTTAAAAAGGTCTTTTGGTTACTATGGTAAACTCTTCCTTATAGGCAGGTTGAAGAGGCCTTTGCTTATATCCTCAGTTAGGTATTTATTTTAAGGAAAGATTTAAGGTGGCCTATAGAAACACTAGTATTACAAGTCTCTGAAATGAAACACTACCTGCTTTAACCACTTGGGTTAGGTTCCATACACTGAAAGAATGCTGTGCATAAAAGTTCTTTCGCCTAGGTCATGAGAAACACATACATTTAATAAATGGGAAGTAAGTCTTTCCATGTAGTCTGTAAGGCTTTCACTCTTATTTGGCCTTTGAACACAGAGCCTCATGCAGGTTTCAATGCATCTTTCCAAGTGTAGGTTTGCAGGTCTCTCAAATGTTTCACTAGCTACTCCAAATCCTGGGTACAAATTCCCTGCAGTGAAAGAACAGTCTGTGTAAAACCTGGTTCATCTAGCTTGGAAGAAATACATGCACATTTTCTATCTGAGAAACAAGTCTTTTCCTGCAGAGTGAAAGACCTTGACTCTTTTTTTTTTCTTTAATTGAAGTATAGTTGAATTACAATGTTGTGTTACTTATTGCTCTACAGCAAAGTGACTCAGTTGTACATATATATATTGTATATATACATTCTTTTTCATATTCTTTTCCATTATGGTTTATTACAAGATATTGAATATAGTTCCCTGTGCTATACAGTAGGACCTTGTTGTTTATCCATTCTATATATACCAGTTTACATCTGCTAATCCCAAACTTCCAATCCAACCCTCTCCCACCACCCACTCCCTTGGCAACCACCAACCTATTCTCTATGTCCCTGATTCTATTTCTGTTTAATAGATAGGTTCATTTGTATCATATTTTAGATTCCACATATAAGTGATATCATATGGTATTTGTCTGAAAAGCCTTGACTCTTACCTTTAGGATAAAGAGCTTAACAGCACCTCTAGAAAGAGCAGTATTACAGATCACTTAAACAATATACTAAATGCAGCACACTTCAAATATATCTTACATTCAATGAAACATATAGTGCACAGTAGTTCTTCCTTAGGTTAAGAAATAATTGGCTACATTTCTTATATGAGAATCATGTTTACCTATGCCATCTAAAGACTTTCCATTCCAATTCCATTGAGCACATTTAGTTTAGCCAAACATCATTTAAGCATTACAAATGCTAGATTTATAAGTTTCTGGAACAAATCTCTACATATATTACATACAAGTTATAACTTCCATTCACAGAAAACACTGTTATAAAATCTTTGCTCTGAAAGCTTGGTAAATACGTCTTCTGGTTAATATGGGGAAATGACTTCTTGCATGTAGATTGAAGAGGCCTGGATATATTCTCACTTAGGTACCTGTTTTGAGGAAAGACTCAAGGGATCCTATAGAAACACTATTTTTACAAGTTTGTGAAAGGAAACAATAACTGCTTTAGCCACTTGGGTTAAGTTCCATACACTGAAATAACACTGTGCAAAAAAAGTTCTTTCATTAAGTTTGTCAGAAACACATACATTTACTATTGGGAAATAAGCTTTACATGCAGTCTATTAAATAAAAGGCTATGACTTATTTAGACATTGAACATAGAGCTTCACTCAGCTTTCAGTGAAATGTTAGAAAGGGTAGTTTTGTGGATCTCTAAATCATTTCACTAGCTACTCTAAGTCCTAGATACAAGTCCATACACTGAAAGAACAACGTGTATAAAATTTCATTCACCTAACTTGACAGAAACACATGCATTTTCTATAAGGAAGCAGGACTTTGCCTACAGTGTGAAAAGTCTTCAATCTAATTCAACTTTAGAAGACAGAGCTTTGCGCAGCTTTAAAGTACCTCTGGGAAGGGCAGCATTACAGATACGTTAAACATAATACGACATACACCACATGTCAAATATATCGTCCACTCAATGAAAAACATGGTGCACATTAGTTTTTCCTTAGGTTAAGAAACAATTGGCTACCTTCCTTATATGAAAATCTTGTTTAAGTATGCCTTTTGAAATGTTTATGCTTCCAATAGCTTTGAGCAGACACAAATTAGCTTAATATCACATAAGAATGACAAATGCTAGATTTACAAGTTTAATGAAACACAACACTACATATATTACACACAAGTTAATATTTCCCTTCACAGAATGAGCACTGTTCGAAAAACTTTGTGCACGTAGCTTGGAAAAGGGTCTCTGGTTACTGTGGTAAACTCTTCCTTGTATGCGGGTTGAAGAAGCCTTGGCTATTATTCTCAGTTAGGTACCTGCTTTGAAGAAAGACTTAAGGTAGTCGATTGAAACACTCAGGTTACAAGTCTGTGAACTGAAGCACTACCTGCGTTAGCCACTTGGGAGATGTTCCATACACTGAAAGAACACTGTGCATAAAAGTTCTTTCATCTAGCTTGCAAGGAACACATACATTTACTGTTGGGAAATAATCCCTTTCATGCCTTCTAAAAGGCTATCACTCTTTTCTGGCCTTTGAATGCAGAACTTCTGACACCTTTCAGTGAAATATAGGAAAGGGTAGTTTTGCAGATATCTCAAACATTTCACTAGTTACACCAAGTCCAAGGCAAGTTTCATACACAGAAAGAACCATGTGTATAAAACTTCATTCACCTAGCTTAGAAGGAACACATACCATTTCTTCTGGGAAAACTAGTTTTTTCCTATAGTCTTAAAGGCTTTGACTCCTATTTTCCTTTAGAACACAGAGATTTGCACAGTTTTACATTAATGCTAGAAAGAACAGTATTACAGATTTCTTAAACAAGTTACTAAATGCATCACACTGAAATATATCTTCCCCACTCAATGAAGAACATAGTGCACAGTAGTTATTCCTTAGGTTAAGAAACAATTGGCTACCTTCCTTATATAAGTACCTTAAGCATGCCCTCTGAAATGCTCTCCCTTCCAATCACATTGAACCCACTTAGTAGCTCAACATCACGTAAGAATGAGAAATGCTAGATTTACAAGGTTATGGACCACACCATGCTATATATACACACTAGTTATAATTTCTTTTCCCAGAATGAGCACTGTTCCAAAAACTTTGTGGTATTAGTTTGGTAAAAAGCTCTTATTTTTAGTATGGTAAACTCTTCCTTCTATGTGGGTTGAAGAGGCCTTTTCTTATTTGCTCAGTTAGGGTCCTCTTTTGAGGAAAAAGTAAAGAAACACTGGTGTTATAAGTCTGTGAAATAGTCCTTCACCTAGATTGCAAGATACACATACGTTTTCTATTGGGGAATAATCCTTTCCATGCAGACTAAAAGTCTATCACTCTTATTTGGCCTTTGAACACAGACTTCATGTACCTTTAAATGAAATGCAGGCAAAGGTAGTTTTGCATGTCTTTCAAACTTTTCACTAGCTACTCAAAGTCCTAGGGACACCAAATTATATACATGGAAAGATCAATGTCTACAAAATTTCCTTCACCTAGTTTGGAAGAAACACATACATTTTCTTCTAGGAAACCAGTTTTTTCCTATAATGTTAAAGGCCTTGACTCCTATTTGCATTTAGAACACAGAGCTTTGCACCGCTTTATATTAACGTTAGAAAGAGCAGTGTTACAGATCTGTTAAACAATGTGCTAAATGCAACACACTGAAAATATATCTTCTCCACTCAATGAAAAACAGTGCACAGTAGTTCTTCCTTAGGTTAAGAAACAATTGGCTAACCGCCGCTGTCAGTGTCAGAGACAGCTTCTTCACCCAGGGGCCCCCACGCCTTTGCTCCCTGGCCAGCCCGCTTGCCTGCCCATCCACCGGGACTGTCTCCCACCTCCTGACACTGCTGCAGCAAGATCAGCAACACCTCTGCTCACCTTCCAGCTTTTGCTCCTCCCTGCAAAAGAGCAAGAGAAGGAAATCAAGGAGTCACTCCTATAATTTACCAAATGACCCCAGCAAGCTTAATAGACAGACCAAGTTCCCAGAAAAAAAGCTGCTGGCACCTGAGGATAAACTGCTTCAAACAGCTTTTACCTTAATGCTGACCTGGAAGACTTTGACTCCCAAGGTCCGGTAAGTTTGGTCTTCTCAGTTTGGACACATCCCTTCCTATTATATGAAGATTTCGAATATCTGAATGGGAGTATTCCTTTTTTCCTGAAGATTATTGTAAATTCATGGATTTTAAAAATATTTCTTGGGGGGGAAGAGGAGGCTGGGATGAAGTGAGAGAGTAGCATTGACATATATACACTACCAAATGTAAAATAGATAGCTAGTGGGAAGCAGCTGCATAGCACAGGGAGATCAGCTCTGTGTTTTGTGACAACCTAGAGGGGTGGGATAGGGAGGGTGGGAGGGAGGCTCAAGAAGGAAGGGATATGGGGATATATGTATACGTATAGCTGATTCACTTTGTTGTACAGCAGAAACTAACACAACATTGTAAAGCAATTATACTCCAATAAAGATGTAAAAAATTTTTTTACGTTTTTGATTAGTTGTAGTGACTTTTTTTTTTAATGGATTCTCAAATAAAACCTTCTTTGTTCCTTGGGAACCTCTTCAGATTGGCTCCTTTATATACATACATAAAAGAAAAGTGAATCACAATGAATTTTCACAAACTTAACATTCTCATATAATCAACACACAGATCAAGATACAGAACATCTCAGAGGCACCCACATCTCACTAGTTTCTTTAACCCTGCTTTTTGGTAAACAGGATACTTCAAGCACCTCTTGTTCATCTTATAGTCTAATCTAACAGTCAGTCATTACAAGAAGCTCTGGTTCCTTTTAGTAGAAAATGGAATTTAGAAACTACAGACTGGGCATTAAAGGGACACAGAGTTTGGTTGTCAGAGTTTCCAGGCTTTTTCAGGGAACAGAGTTGGAAATATATCTATATTTAAAAATAAAAAAATTAGGTTCCTAGACAAGATGGCAGACTAGGAGGACCTTGAGCACACCTCCTTTCACAAGCACAGCAAAATCACAACTAACTGCTGAAAAACCATCGATAAAAAAGACTGGAATCTACCAAAAAAAAGATATTCTTCATCTAAAGATATAAAGAAGAACCCACAAGATGGTAGGAGGGGTGCACTTGCAAGATAATCAAATCCCACACACCCTGGGTGGGCAACCTACTAATTGGAGAATAATTATATCACAGGAGTTCTCCCACAGGAGTGAGAGCTCTGAGGTCCACACCAGGCTCCCCAGCCTAGAGGTCCAACATCAGGAGGAGAAGCCCCCAGAGTATTTGGCTTTGAAAGCCTGTGGAGCTTGATTGCAGGAGTTCCACAGGACTGGGGGAAAAAGAGACTCCACTCTTGGAGGGTGAACACAAGGTCCCTCACACACCAGGTCCCAGGGCAAAAGTAGTGACACCATAAGAGCCTGGGCCAGACCTACCTGCTGGTCTTGGAGGATCTTCTGGGAGGTGGGGAGGAGCTGTGGCTCTCTCCAGGGTCATAAAATCTGGCGGTGTACAAAGTGGGGACCTACATAAACCCTGACTGGAGGCAGACATTTTAGGTCCTTGGCACAGAGACGTGGCCCCACGCAACAGCCTGTAAGCTCCAGTGCTAGGACACCTCAGGCCAAGCAGCCAACAGGGAGGGAACACAGCCCCACCCATCAGTAGAAAGGCTGCCTAAAATCTTGTTGAACACACAGCCACCTCTAGACACACCTCTTGACACAACCCTGCCCACCAGAGGGCCAAGACCCTCTTCCACCCACCAGTGGGCAGTCACAAGCCCCTCCCACCAAGAAGCCTGCACAAAACTCTAGACCAGCCTCATCTACCAGGGAGCAGACAACAGAAGCAAGGAAACTGAGATTCTGCAACCTGCACAAATAAGTCCACAAACACAGGTCAGAACATACTCTGGGACCTTGGGTGACAAGAGGGAAGTGTACTGCTGGGACACTTAGGACATCCCCTACAGAGAGACACTTCTCCAAGGTCAAGAAAGATAGTTAAGCCACTACACACATAAAAATACAAATAGAAATTTAAACAAAAGGAGATGGCAAAGGTATATATTTCAGATGAAAAAACAAAATAAAACCCCAGAAGAACAAATAAGTGAAGTGGAGATAACCAATCTACCTAAGAAAGAGTTCAGAGTAATGATCACAAAGATGATCCAAGAACTTGGGAAAAGAATGGATGCACAGAATGAGAAGTTACAAGAAGTTCATAGTAAAGAGTTAGAAAATGTAAAGAAAACCCAGAGTTGAAGAATACAAGAGCTGAAATGAAAAACACACTGGAAGGAATCAATAGCAGAATAAATGAGGCAGAAGAACAAATCAGTGATCTGGAAGACAGAGTGGTGGAAATCTTTGCTGCAGAACAAAGAAAAAAGGATAAAAAGAAATGAGGATGCCTTAAAAGACCTCTAGGACAATGTCAAACACAATATTTGCCAAAAGAATAAGAGGGAGAGAAAGGGCTTAAGAAAATATTTGAAGAGGTAATAGCTGAAACCTTCTCTAACATGGGAAAGGAAACAGTCACCCAACTCCTGGAAGCACAGAAAGTCTCATACAGGAAAACCCAAGGAGGAACACGCCAAGACAGTAATCTGACAAAAATTAAAGACAAAGAGAAAATATTAGAAGCAACAAGGGAAAAGAAACAAATAACATACAAGGAAATCCCCATAAGACAATCAGCTGATTTTTCAGTAGAAAATCTACAGGACAGAAGGGAGTGGCTCAATATATTTAAAGGGAAAAATCTACAACCAAGAATACTCCACCCAGCAAGGCTCTCATGTATATTTGATGGAGAAATCAAAAGCTTTACAGACAAGCAAAAGCTAAAAGAATTCAACACCATCAAACCAGCTTTACAACAAATGCTAAATGAACTTCTGTAAGTGGAAAACAAAAGACCACAATTAGAAACAAGAAAATTCGGAAATGGGTAAGCTCACCAGTAAAGGCAAACATACAGTAAAAATAGGAAATCATCTACACGCAAATGTAATATCAAAACTACTAAACATGAGAGGAGGAGAGTACATGTGCAGGATATTTGAAATTCATTTGAAATTAAGAGACCAGCAAATTAAAACAACCGTGTATATATATAGACTGCTATATCAAAACCTCATGGTCACCACAAATGAAAAATCTATAATAGATATACACACAAAAAAGAAAAAGGAACCCAAACACAACACTAAAGAGTCATCAAATCACAGGAGAAGAGAACTAAAATAAAAAAGGAAGAAAAAAGACCTACAAGGATGAATCCAAAACAATTAACAAAATGGCAATAAGGACATACATATAGATAATTACCTTAAATGTAGACAGATTAAATGCTGCAAACAAAAGACATAGACTGGCAGAATAAATTAAAAAAAACAAGACCCATATATATATTGTCTACAAGACAACTCAGAGTGAGTTTTCAACTTGTAGTGAGTCTACAAGACTCACTTCAGACCTAGAGACACATACACACTGAAAGTGAGGGACTTGGAAAAAATTATTCCACACAAAGGGAAACTGAAAGAAAGCAAAGTAGCAACACTTAGACAACATAGACATAAAATAAAGACTGTGGCAAGAGTCAAAGGACACTACATAATGATTAAAGGATCAATCCAAAAGAAGATATAACAGTTGTAAATATATATGCACCCAACACAAAAGACTTACCTTAGGAAACAAGAAAAGTCCCAAATAAACAACCTAATCTTACACCTAAAGCAACTAGAGAAAGAAGAACAAATAACACCCAAAGTTAGTAGAAGAAAAAAATCATAAAAATCAGAGCAGAAATAAATGAAATAGAGGTGATAACAACAATAGAAAATATCAATGAAACTAAAAGCTGTTTCCTTGAAAAGAAAAACAACATTGATAAACCTTTAGCCAGACTCATCAAGAAAAAAATGGGAGAGGGCCCAAATCAATAAAATCAGAAATAAAAAGGAGAAGTTACAACCGACATCACAGAAATATAAAGGACCATGAGAGACTTCTAAAAGCAGCTATATGCCAATAAAATGGACAACCTCAAAGAAATGGACAAATTCTTAGAAAGGTACAATCTCCCAAGACTGAACCAGGAAGAAATAGGAAATATGAACAGACTGATTACAAGTACTGAAATTGAAACTGTGTTTAAAAAATTCCCAACAAAAAAATGTCCAGGACCAGATGGCTTCACGGTGAATTCTATCAAACATTATGGAAGAGCTAACACTTATCCTTCTGAAATAATTCCAAAAAAATTGCAGGGGAACTTTCAAACTCATTTTCTGAGGCCACTATCAGCCTGAAACCAAAACCAGAAAAAGATACTACAAAAAAAGAAAATTACAGGCCAGTATCAGTGATGAAATTAGATGAAAAAATCCTCAACAAAATACTAGCAAAACAAATCCAACAATACATTAAAAGGATCATACACCATAACCAAGTGGGATTTATTCTGTGGATGCAAAGATTTTTCCATATCTGCAAATCAATCAGTGTTATACATCACATTAATAAATTGAAGAATAAAAACCATATGATTATCTCAAAAGGTGCAGAAGTTTTGATAAAATTCAACATCCATTTATGATAAAAACTCTCCAGAAAGTGGGCATAGAGGGAACCTACCTCAACATAATAAAGGCCATATATGACAAACTCACAGGCCGTATATGACAAACTCACAAACTCATATACAACTGTGAAAGCTGAAAACATTTCCTCTAAGATAAGGAAAAAAGACAAGGATGTCCATTTTCACTACTTTTATTCAACATAGTTTTGGAAGTCCTAGCCACAGAAATCAGAGAAGAAAAAGAAATAAAAGGAATCAAAATTGACATAGAAGTAAAGCTGTCACTGTTTGCAGATGACATGATACTATTCATAGAAAATCCTAAAGATGCTAGCAGAAAACTACTAGAGCTCATCAATGAATTCAGTAAAGTTGCAGGATAGAAAATTAATACACAGAAATCTGTTGCATTTTTATACATTAACAAGGAAGGATCAGAATGAGAAGTTAAGGAAACAATCCCATTTATAATCTCATCAAAAAGTATAAAATTCCTAAGAATAAACCTACCTAAGGAAGGAAAAGACCTGGACTCCAAAAACTATTAGACACTGATGAAAGAAACTGAAGATGACACAGATGGAAAGATGTACAGTGCTTTTGATTGGAAGAATGGATATATTCAAATGTCAATCTACAGATTCAATGCAATAATTGTCAAATTACCAGGGTCATTTTCCACACAACTAGAACAAAAAATTTTTAATTTGTGTAGAAACACAAAAGACCCTGAATAGCCAAAGCAATCTTGAGAAAGAAAAACAGAGCTGGAAGAATCAGGATCTCTGACTTCAGACTACACAAAAAAGCTACAGTAATCAAAACAGTATGGTACTGGAACAAAAACAGAAATGGAACAAGATAAAAAGCCCTGAAATAAACACATGTACCTATGGTCAATTAATCTATGACAAAGGAGGCAAGAATATACAATGGGAAAAGACAGTCTCTTCAATAAGTGGTGCTGGGAAAACTGGACAGATACATATAAAGGAATGAAATTAGAACATTCTCTAACACCATACACAAGAAGTGTAAGACTGGATAATGTAAAAATTCTACAGGAAAACATAGGCAGGGCACACATTGACATAAATCGCAGCAATATCTTTTTGGATTCATCTTTTAGAGTAAAGGAAATAAAAACACAAAGAAATGGGACCTAACTAAACTTAAAAGCTTTTGCACAGCAAAGGAAACCCTACACAAAATGAAAAGACAACCCTCAGAATGGGAGAAAATATTTGCAAACAAAGCAATGGACAAAGGATTAATCTCCAAAATATACAAGCAGCTCATGCAGCTCAATATCAAAAAAAACAAACAACCCAATCCAAAAATGGGCAGAAGACCTAAATAGACATTTCTCCAAAGAAGATAAACAGATGGCCAAAAAACACATGATAAGCTGCTCAACATCACTAATTATTAGAGAAATGCAAATCAAAACTACAATGAGGTATCACCTCACACCAGTTAGAATGGGCATCATTAGAAAATCTACAAACAATAAATGTTGGACAGGGTGTGGAGAAAAGGGAACCCTCTTGCACTGCTGGTGGGAATGTAAATTGATACAGACACTGTGGAGAACAGTATGGAGGTTCCTTAGAAAGCTAAAAATAGAACTACCATATGACCCAGCAACCCCACTACTGGGCATATACCCTGAGAAAACCGTAATTCAAAAAGATACATGTACCACAATGTTCACTGCTGCACTATTTACAATAGCCAGGGGATGGAAGAAACCTAAATGTCCATCTACAGATGAATGGATAAAGATGTGGCACATATATACATATATACAATGGAACATTACTCAGCCAGAAAAAGAAACGAAATTGAGTTATTTATGATAGCTGATTCACTTTGTTATACAGCAGAAACTAACACAACACTGTAAAGCAATTATACTCCAATAAAGATGTTAAAAAAAAAACAACTAAAAGGCAAACTATAGATAGCAAACTATATTTGCAAACAACGCCACAGACAAGGGACTAATCTCCAAGATATATAAACAGCTCATAGAGCTCAATACGGGTAAAAACAAAAAACCCAATCAAGAAATGGGTAAAATCTAAATAGATAGTTCTCCAAAGAAGACATACAGAGGGCCAACAGGCACATGAAAAGGTGCTCAACATTGCTAATTATTAGAGAAATGCAAATGAAAACAATAATCATGTATCACCTCACAACCAGTCAGAATGGCCTTCATGAAACAGTCTACAAATAATAAATGCTGGAGAGGGTGTGGAGATAAGAGAACCCTCCTACACTGTTGCTGGGACTGTAAATTGGTACAGGCCCTATGGAGAACAGTATAGAGGTTCCTTATAAAACTAAAAAGAGAAGTACCATATGATCCAGCAATCCAATTCCTGGGCATATATTGAGAAAACCATAATTCGAAGAGATACATGCACCCCAAATTTCATTGCATCACTATTTACAATAGTCAAGACATGGAAGGAACTTAAATGTCCATCAACAGATGAATGGATAAATGACATGTAGAATACATATGCGTATACATATACAACAGACTGTTACTCAGCCATATAAAGGAATGAAATAATGTCATTTGCAGTAACATCGATAGACCTAGAGATAGTCATACTAAGTGAAGTAAGCCAGACAGAGAAAGAGAAATATACATATATCGCATGTCAAATATAACTTCCAATCAATGCAAAACATAGTGCTCAGTAGTTCTACCACAAGGCCAGGAACCAGTGGCTACATTCCCTGTATGAGAATCTTTTTAAGTACATCCCCTAAAATGAGTTCCCTTCTAATTGCATGGAGCACACATTGTCACCACATCACCTAGGAATGAGAAATGCCAGATGTTACAAGATTTTGGAAGCCTCACTGCATACATTACACTTCACGGAATGAGTACTGTTAGAAAAAGTTTGTGCAGGTAGCTCAGTATAAAGGTCTTCTTTGTTAGTATGGTAAACACTTCCCTGTATGCAAGTGAAGGAGTCCTTGCTTATATACCCAGGTTGGTACCAGTTGTGAGCAAAATCTTAAGGTAGCCTAGAGAAAGACTGATGTTTCAGGTCTGTGACTTGAAATACTGCCTGATTCTGCCACTGAGCTTAATTAAGTTCCATACAATGAAAAAACACTGGGCACAAAAGTTCTCTTTCATCCAGCATGTGAGAAACACAAGCAGTTTTACTAACTGGCAAACAAGCTATTCTATGCCATGTAAAAGTCTTGCTCCCTTATGTGGCCTTTGAACACAGAGCTTCACGCAGCTTGTAATGCAACTGTGCCAAGTGTAGCTTTGCAGGTCTCTCATGCAAGTAATCTAGCTTCTGCAAATCTAGGAACCTGTTCCATAAATCTAAAGGCCAATCTGTGTCAAAAATCATTTATCTAGCATTGAAGGAGGTACCCATGTGTTTTCGGTCAGGGAAACAAGTGTATTCCCCTAGTGTAAAATTTAGGCCTGGATTCCTATTGGCTTTTTGAACACAGAGCTTTGCACAGCTTTCCATGAATGCTAGAAAGAGCAGTTTTATGGATCACTGAAACACCAGATTTCAAATTTATCTTCCACTCAGTGAAAAACAGAGTGCACAGTAGCTCTTCCTTAGCATAAGAAACAAGTGGTTACAACATTGCTTATGAGAAAGTGGTTTAGTATGCCCTCTGAACCTTTTCCGCTTCTGGTCAAATGTGGGCACACGTAGTCTAGCTCCATGTCACCAGAATAACCAACGCTAGACTACAAATACATTGAAAACATCATGTCATATATTGCACACTAGTTGTCAATAGTTTTTTCACTAAAGGAGCACTGTTCCAAGACGTTTGTGTGGGTAGCTTGGTAAAAGAGGCTGTTGGGTTAATATGGCAAACTCTTCTTTGGACGTGGGTTGAAGAGGTCTTTACTTATGTGCTCAGTTAGAAACCTCTTTTGAAGAAAGCCATAAGGTTCCCTCTAGGAACATGGGTGATCTGAGTCAGTTGAAAAAAACACTACCTGCTTTAGCCACTTGCATTAACTTCCACACCCCAAAAGAACGCTATGCATAATACGTCTTCCATCTGGCTTGCAAGGAACACATACATTTACTGTTGGGAAATAAGCCATATCCATGCAGCCTGAGAGGCTATCACACTTTTTGGGCATTTGACTGCAGTCTTCAGGCAGCTTTTAAGGAACTTTACTCAGTATATGTTTCACAGGTCTCTCATGCATTTCAGTAGCTACTCCATATCCCAGGAACAAGTTTGGCAGATGGAAAGAACAATCTGTGTAAAACTTTGTTCATCTAGCCTGGCAGAATAACATACAGTATCTATATGGGATAGATGTCTTTTCCTGCAGTGTGAATGGCTTTTCATTTTTATGGAGGAAATTATTTCATATATAACACATAAGGTAAATCATCCGATGAGAAAAATAATACTGTCAGAAAAAAAAACTTTGTGCTAGCTGCTTGGTAAGAAGTTCTTCTGGTTATTTTGGGCATAGCTTCCCTTTTATGTGGGATGAAGTCTTGTTTGCATTCTCAGTGAGTTACTTGTTTGAGAAGACTCAATGTAGCCTGTAGAATTACGAGAGTTACAAGTCTAAGAAATAAAACAGTACCTGCTTCAAACTACTGGGTTGAGTTGTAGCCACTAAAAAAACACTGGGCATAAAAGTTCTTTCATCTAGCTTGTGAGAAACACATATATTTACTAAATGGGAAACAAGCCTCTCCATAGAGTCTGAAAGCCTCCCCGCCCTTTCACTCCCATTTGTTTTGAGAGCACAGAGATTTGTGCAGCTTTGTAGGGTACCTATAGCAAAGGCAGTATGATGGATCTCTTAACCAGTATACTTCATGCATCCACCCATCGAGTAGACGACATTTCCTACACGAGACTCGTGCATTACTATGCCGTCTGAAAGGCTTTTCCTTCGAATCCTGTTGAGACCGGGTAGCTTAAGTATGACATGATGTAAGAGACACAAAGACTAGATTTACAAGTTTTTGAAACAAACGTATATATTAAACACAGAAAAAAATGATTTCCCTTGAGAAAGAACACGGTCACACCCACAAAAAAATTCTGCTGTTTGCTTCGTTAAAAAAAAAAAAAAAAGCTTCTGGGGACTATGGGAGACTACGTTGTATGCGGAGTGAAGAGGCCTTTGCTTATATTTTCATTTAGGTTCCTGTTTTGAGAAACGACTCAAGATAGCCTACAGAAACACCGGTGTTACGTGTCTTTGAAAGGAAGCACTACTTTCTTTTGCCACCTGGGTTAAGTTCCATCCACTGAAAGAACACTGTGCATAAAAGTTCTTTCTTTCATCCAGGTTGTGAGAAACACATAATTTACTGCATGGGAACCAAGGCTTTCCATGCAGTCTAAGAGGCATTCATCCTTACTTGGCCGTTGGACACGGAACTTCACGCAGCTTTCGATGAAATGTTGGAAAATATGTTTTGCAGGCCTCTGGACTTTCCACTAGCTCCTGCAAATCCTGAGCACAGGTTCCACACACGGAAAGGACAATCTGTATATATACAACTTCGTTCATCTAACTTATAAGAAACGCATCCATTTTCTCTACGGGAAACAAGAAGTCTTATCCAGCAGTGGGGAAGGTCTTGCTTCCGGTTGCCCCTGAAAAGCTTTGCCCCCAAAGCTCCATGCGCCAAGCCAGCCCTGTGCATAATACTTCTTTCAGCTAGCGTGTGAGAAACACATACATTTGCTATCTGGGAAATAAGCCTTTCCAAGTCTGTCTAAAAGGCCATCACACTTATTTGGCCAATGGACACAGAGCTCCACGCAGCTTTCAAGGGAAACGTGAGAGAAGGCAGGTGAGGTATGCAGCTCTCCCAAACATTTCACTGGCCAGTCTGAATCCATACTCTGAAGAAGCAACCTGCTCAAAAATTCGTCCATCTAGCGTGTAAGAAACGCACCCATTTTCTTGAAGGGGAACAAGTCTTTTCCTGCACTGAGAAAGGCCTCGTCTCCTATTTCCCTTTAAGCACAGGGCTTTGTGCAGGTTTCAAGTACCTCTAACAAAAGCCGTTTCACAGCGCTCTGCAACGAGATACTGCAACAGATCTCACATCACGCATATCGCTTCCATGCAAGGCAAGAACATTAGTTCCAGGTAGGATTGGCTCCAATATCCTTCTATGAGAAGCCTGTATGCTGTCTGAGAGGCGCTTTCCTTCCAATTGCATTGAGTGCACTTTTAGTTGAGCTCAACATCACATGAGAATGACAGAGACCAGAGTTACAAGTTTTTGGAACACATAGCTATGTATATTCCACACAAGCGATCAATCACATCCCTTCACAAAAAAAAACATTTTTAGAAAAACGTGGTGCTGGGAGTTTGGTAAGAAGATCTTCCGGTTAATATGGGAAACCCTTCCTTGCATGCCGGTTGAACAGGCCCATACCTATAGGCTCAGTGAGGCACCTTTTTGAGGGAAGACATCAGGTAGCCTAGAGGAACATTCGTATTACTCATCTGTGAACTGAACCACTACCTTCCTCAGCCGCTTGGGTTAAGTTCTGAACCCTCAAAGAACAGTGTTTGTAAAAGTTCTTTCACTCTAGCTCATGAGACATACCATAACATACCCTTATGAAAAGAGGGAAACAAGCCTTTCCCTGTCATCTAAGAGGTTAGCATTCCTACTAGGCCATTGAACACAGAGCTCCATGCAGCTTCCAGTGGAAGTTTAGAAAGGTAGGTTTGCAAGTCTCTCAGTCATTTCACCCACTGCTCCAGGTCCCAGCTATAAGGTCCATTTGGTCAAGGAACCATGGTCTATAAAACTTCACTCATCTAGCTCATAAGGAACACGTACATTTTCTCTGTGGGAAAGAAGTCTTTTCCTGCAGTCTGCCAGGCTTGGACTCCTATTCCTTTTTAGAGCACAGAGCTTGGCACAGCATTCAAAGAACCCCTACCCAAAGCAGCAATACAGATCTCTTCAGGAATATACTACATGTGTCCCACTTCACCTATATTGTACCCTCCATGAAAGCACAAGAGTTTTGTCTTTATGGTAAGAAACAATTGGGTTCCTTCTCCTTATATGAAAAATCACATTTACCTATGCTCCGTGAAAGGCTTTTCTTTTCAATTGTATTGGACACACTGAGGGGAGCTCAATGTCACTTAAGAATGATAAATTCTACATATACAACGTTATGGAAGCAATCCCTGCACACATACATAATGCACAGGGTATAACTTCCTTCAACAGGAGTAGAAAACTGTTAGAATATCGGTTAGAAAAACAGAGTGAAGTAAGTCAGAAAGAGAAAACCAAATACCATATGCTAATGCATATATATGGAATCTAAAAAAAAATGGTATTGATGAACCTAGTTGCAGGGCAGGAGTAAAGATGTAGACATAGAGAATGGACATGAGGACATGGGGTGGGAGGGGGAAGCTGGGGCGAAGTGAGAGTAGCACTGACATATATACACTACCGAATGTAAAATGGATGACTAGTGGGAAGCAGCAGCATAGCACAGGGAGATCAACTTGGTGCTTTGCAATGACCTAGAGGGGTGGGATAGGGAGGATGGGAGGGAGGCTCAAGAGGGAGGGGATATGGGGACATAGTTATGCATATGGCTGATTCACTTTGGTGTACAACAGAAACTAACACAGTATTGTGAAGCAATTATATTCCAATAAAGATCTATTTAAAAAAGACAAAAACAAAAACAAAAAAACTTTGTGCTAGTATCTTTCTAATAAGTTCTTCTGGTTACTATGGGGAATGTAGGTTAAAGGAGCCGTGCTCTTACTTGCCTTTAGAGGAAGACACATTGTAGCCTTTAGAATCACAAGTTACAAGTCTATGAAATCAAATGCTACCTGCTTTAGCCACCTGGGTTGAGTTCCATCCCCTGTGCATTAAAAGTTCTTTCATCTAGCTTGTGAGAAATATTTACTGACTCCTCTCTGTAGAGTCTGAAAGCCTCCCCGCCCCCACACACCCCCACCTCCCCACTGCTTATTTGGCCAGCTCCACTGCAGCTTTCAAGGACACATGGGAAAAGTAGTTTTGCAGGTCTCGCAAACATTTCACCAGCTACTCCAAATCCTGGGTCCAAGTTCCATACCCTACAAGAACAATCTGCATAAAACTTAGTTCACCTAGCGTGTCAGTGACGCATCCATTTTCTACATAGGAAACAAGTGTTTTCCTTTGGTGTGAAAGGTCTTCACTCCTGTTTGTTTTGACAGCACAGAGCTTTGTGCAGCTTTGTCAGGTACCTATAGAAAAAGCAGTACAACAGATCTCTCAACCAGTATATTTCATGCATCTATACTTCGAGTGTATTTTACACTCAATGAAAGAACACTGCTCAGTACTTTCTTCTTACGATAAGAAACAACTGGCTGACGTTTCTTATATGAGTCTCATGCACAACTGTGCTGTCTGAAAGGCTTTTCCTCCCAATCCCTTTGAGGCCACTTAGTTTTAAGTGCGACTTGGCATAAGAAACATAAATGCTAGATTGAGGAGTCAAGATGGCAGAATAGGAGTACACGGAGTTCGCCTATCTTCACAGGTAGATCAAGAATACATCTACAAATGGAACAGTTCTCACAGAGCACCTACTGAACACTAGCAGAGGACCTCAGACATCTAAAAGGACGAGAAAAATCCCCAGGCAACTGGGTAGGATGAAAGAAAAAACAAAGGAAAGAGGAAGTGGGACGGGACCAGCACCCCTGGGAGGGAGCTGAAGGAGAGGAGGGGTTCCCACACTCAGGAGAGCCCCCTATGGCCAGGGAATCAGTTGGGACAGAGAGGGACCCTTGGGGGACTGGGAGATCGAAGGGGAATGCAGCAGCCAGTCTTTGGAAGGCAGGACAGAGTAAGACCTATGCACAAGGTCCGTGCTGTGCACCCCAACCTGAGTCGTGTCTCTTGGTGCCAAGGAGGGCTGGGTGCTGGGAGGTGGGGTTTGGAGAGTGAACCCAGGAGGGGTCGGATGTTGATGATGAGGAGACAGCCTGAGGGAATGGGAGCTTCACAGCCAGGATATTTGCGGAGGAAGCCTGGGCCACAATAGAAGCAAGGTATGCAAGGGGTGGGGCTGCCATTGCAATGCCCTTCCCCACCCGTTGTCCCCGGCCTCCATGAGAAGCAGCTGGGGTGCATGACCGAGTAGGCTCACCTGCCCCTCAAGCCAAAGCCTGCCCGAATTGTGCAGGCCCCAGTGGGCCCTAGAACCACGCAAACCAAAGCCCCCTCCAGCCCTGTGGACCCTGACGGGTCTGAGCACCACCCCTGGCAAAGCCCCCTCTGGCCATGTGCGTCCCAGTTGGCCCAAGCACCAGCCCTCCAAAGCCTCCTCCAGCTGCGCAAGCCCTGACAGCCACAACCATCAACACCTGCACCCTTGCTGGCCTCTGCAGGCATGGTTGGTTCAGGGAAGATTCAGGAGCAGACGCTGGTGGGAGGAACACACGCAGAAGTGGGGCTGACACAGCAGGTCCAGAGACCTACCTAGAGGTCTTGAAGGGCCTCCTGGGGAGGTGGGGGTGGTCCGTGGCTCACCATGGGGGCAAGGACACTGATAGTGGAGGACGCAGGGAATTTTGTGTGTGTGTGTGTGTGTGTTTTGTTTTATTGTTTTACTTATATTTCTGTTTTTATTTTTTAATATTTTTTTATTTTTCTATTTTTATTTTATTTTTTGTTGTTTTTTTTTTATTTAAAAAATTCTTTATTGGAGTATAATTGCTTTACAATGGTGTGTTAGTTTCTGCTTTATAACAAAGTGAATCAGTTATACATATACATATGTTCCCATATATCTTCCTTCTTGTGTCTCCCTCCCTCCCACCCTCCCTATCCCACCCCTCTAGGTGGTCACAAAGCACAGAGCTGATCTCCCTGTGCTATGCAGTTGCTTCCCACTAGCTATCTATTTTACGTTTGGTAGTGTATATATGTCCATGACACTCTCTCACTTTGTCACAGCTTACCCTTCCCCCTCCCCATATCCTCAAGTCCATTCTCTAGTAGGTCTGTGTCTTTAATCCAATCTTGCCACTAGGTTCTTCATGGCCTTTTTTTTCCCCCTTACATTCCATATATATGTGTTAGCATACTGTATTTGTTTTTCTCTTTCTGACTTACTTCACTCTGTATGATGGACTCTAACTGCATCCACCTCATTACAAATACCTCCATTTCATTTCTTTTTATGGCTGAGTAATATTCCATTGTATATATGTGCCACATCTTCTTTATCCAATCATCTGATGATGGACACTTCAGTTGCTTCCACGTCCTGGCTATTGTAAATAGAGCTGCAATGAACATTTTGGTACATGACCCTTTTTGAATTATGCTTTTCTCAGGGTATATGCCCAGTAGTGGGATTGCTGGGTCATATGGTAGTTCTATTTTTAGTTTTTTAAGGAACCTCCATACTGTTCTCCATAGTGGCTGTATCAATTTACATTCCCACCAACAGTGCAAGAGTGTTCCCTTTTCTCCACACCCTCTCCAGCATTTATTGTTTCTAGATTTTTTGATGATGGCCATTCTGACCGGTGTGAGATGATATCTCATTGTAGTTTTGATTTGCATTTCTTTAATGATTAATGATGTTGAGCATTCTTTCATGTGTTTGTTGGCAATCTGTATATCTTCTTTGGAGTAATGTCTATTTAGGTCTTCTACCCATTTTTGGATTGGGTTGTTTGTTTTTTTGTTATTGAGCTGCATGAGCTGCTTGTAAATCTTGCAGATTAATCCTTTTTAAGTTGCTTCATTTGCAAATAATTTCTCCCATTCTGAGGGTTGTCTTTTTGTCTTGTTTATGGTTTCCTTTGCTGTGCAAAAGCTTTTAAGTTTCATTAGGTCCCATTTGTTTATTTGTGTTTTTATTTCCATTTCTCTAGGAGCTGGGTCAAAAAGGATCTTGCTGTGATTTATGTCACAGAGTGTTCTGCCTATTTTTTCCTCTAAGAGTTTGATAGTGTCTGGCCTTACATTTAGGTCTTTAATCCACTTTGAGTTTGTTTTTGTGTATGGTGTTAGGGAGTGTTCTAATTTCATACTTTTACGTGTAACTGTCCAGATTTCCCAGCACCACTTATTGAAGAGGCTGTCTTTTCTCCACTCTATATGCTTGCTTCCTTTACCAAAGATAAGGTGACCATACGTGCATGGGTATATCTCTGGGCTTTCTATCCTGTTCTATTGATCTATATTTCTGTTTTTGTGCCAGTACCATACTGTCTTGATTACTGTAGCTTTGTAGTAGAGTCTGAAGTCAGGGACCCTGATTCCTCCAGCTCTATTTTTCGTTCTCAATATTGCTTTGGCTATTCGGGGTCTTTTGTGTCTCCATACAAATTGTGAAATTTTTTGTTCTAGTTCTGTGAAAAATGCCAGGGGTAGTTTGATAGGGATTGCATTGAATCTGTAGATTGCTTTGGGTAGTAGAGTCATTTTCACAATGTTGATTCTTCCAATCCAAGAACATGGTATATCTCTCCATCTATTTGTGTCATCTTTAATTTCTTTCATCAGTGTCATAATTTTCTGCATACAGGTCTCTTGTCTCCTTAGGTAGGTTTATTCCTAGATATTTTATTCTTTTTGTTGCAATGGTAAATGGGAGTGTTTTCTTAATTTCACTTTCAGATATTTCATCATTAGTGTATAGGGATGCAAGGGATTTCTGTGCATTAATTGTGTATGCTGCAACTTTACCAAATTCATTGATTAGCTCTAGTAGTTTTCTGGTAGAATCTTTAGGATTCTCTATGTATAGTATCATGTCATGTGCAAACAGTGACAGCTTTACTTCTTCTTTTCCGATTTGGATTCCTTTTATTTCTTTTTCTTCCCTGATTGCTTTGGCTAAAACTTCCAAAACTCTGTTGAATAATAGTGGTGAGAGTGGGCAACCTTGTCTTGTTCTTGATCTTAGTGGAAATGGTTTCAGTTTTTCACCATTGAGGACGATGTTGGCTGTGGGTTTGTCATATATGGCCTTTATTATGTTGAGGAAAGTTCCCTCTACGCCTACTTTCTTCAGGGCTTTTATCATAAATGGGTGTTGAATTTTGACGAAACCTTTTCTGCATCTATTGAAATGATCATATGGTTTTTCTCCTTCAATTTGTTAATATGGTATATCACGTTGATTGATTTTCATATATTGAAGAATCCTTGCATTCCTGGAATAAACCCCACTTGATCATGGTGTATGATCCTTTTAACGTGCTGCTGGATTCTGTTTGCTAGTATTTTGTTGAGGATTTTTGCATCTATGTTCATCACTGATATTCACCTGTAGTTTTCTTTCTTTGTGACATCTTTGTCTGGTTTTGGTATCAGGGTAATGGTGGCCTCATAGAATGAATTGGGGAGTGTTCTTCCCTCTGCAATATTTTGGAAGAGTTTGAGAAGGATAGGTGTTATCTCTTCTCTAAATGTTTGATAGAATTCACCTATGAAGCCATCTGGTCCTGGCCTTTTGTTTGTTGGAAGATTTTTAATCACAGTTTCACTTTCAGTGCTTGTGATTGGTCTGTTAATATTTTCTATTTCTTCCTGGTTCAGTCTCGGCAGGTTGTGCTTTTCTAAGAATTTGTCCATTTCTTCCAGGTTGTCCATTTTATTGGCATAGAGTTGTTTGTAGCAATCTCTCACGATCCTTTGTATTTCTGCAGTGTCAGTTCTTACTTCTCCTTTTTCATTTCTCATTCTATTGATTTGAGTCTTCTCCCCTTTTTTCTTGATAAGCCCAGCTAATGGTTTATCAATTTTGTTTATCTTCTCAAAGAACCACCTTTTATTTCCATTGATCTTTGCTATCGTTTCCTTGATTTCTTTTTCATTTATTTCTGAACTGATCTTTATGATTTCTTTCCTTCTGCTCACTTTGGGGTTTTTTGTTCTTCTTTCTCTAATTGCTTTAGGTGTCAGGTTAGGTTATTTATTTGAGATGTTTCTTGTTTCTTGAGGTAGGATTGTATTGCTATAAACTTCCCTCTTAGAACTGCTTTTGCTGCATCCCTTAGGTTTTGGGTCATCTTGTTTTCATTGTCATTTGTTTCTAGGTATTTTTTGATTTCCCCTTTGATTTCTTCAGGGATCTCTTGGTTATTAAGTAGTGTATTGTTTAGCCTCCATGTGCTTGTATTTTTTACAGATTTTTTCGTGTAATTGATGTCTAGTCTCACAGCATTGTTGTCAGAAAAGATACTTGATATGATTTCAATTTTCTTAAATTTACCAAGGCTTGATTTGTGACCCAAGATATGATCTATCCTGGAGAATGTTCCATGAACACTTGAGAAGAATGTGTATCCTGTTGATTTTGGATGGAATGTCCTATAAATATTAATTAAGTCCATCTTGTTTAATGTATCATTTAAAGCTTGTGTTTCCTTATTTATTTTCATTTTGGAAGATCTGTCCGTTGGTGAGAGTGGGGTGTTAAAGTCCCCTACTATGATTGTGTTACTCTCGATTTCCCCTTTTATGGCTGTTAGTATTTTCCTTATGTATTGAGGTGCTCCAATGTTGGGTGCATAAATATTTACAATTGTTATATCTTCTTCTTGGATCGATCCTTTGTTCATTATGTAGTGTCCTTCTTTGTCTCTTATAATAGTCTTCATTTTAAAGTCTATTTTGTCCAATATGAGAATTGCTACTTCACCTTTCTTTTGATTTCCATTTGCATGGAATTTTTTTTCCATCCCCTCAATTTCAGTCTGTGTGTGTCCCTAGGTCTGAAGTGGGTCTCTTGTAGACAGCATATATACGGGTCTTGTTTTTGTATCCATTCAGCCAGTCTATGTCTTTTGGTTGGAGCATTTAATCCATTTACATTTAAGGTAATTATCGATATGTATGTTCCTATTCCCATTTTCTTAATTGTTTTGGGTTTGTTATTGTAGGTCTTTTCCTTCTCTTGTTTTTCCTGCCTAGAGAAGTTCCTTTAGCATTTGTTGTAAAGCTGGTTTGGTGATGCTGAATTCTCTTAGTTTTGCTTGTCTGTAAAGCTTTTAATTTCTCCATCAAATCTGATTGAGATCCTTGCTGGGTAGAGTAATCTTAGTTGTAGGCTTTTCTCCTTCATCACTTTAAATATGTCCTGACACTCCCTTCTGGCTTGCAGAGTTTCTGCTGAAAGATCAGCTGTTAACCTTATGGGGATTCCCTTGTGTGTTATTTGTTGTTTTTCCCTTGCTGCTTTTAATATGTTTTCTTTGTATTTAATTTTTGATAGTTTGATTAATATGTGTCTTGGCGTGTTTCTCCTTGGATTTATCATGTATGGGACTCTCTGTGCTTCCAGAACTTGATTAACTATTTCCTTTCCCATATTAGGGAAGTTTTCAACTATCATCTCTTCAAATATTTTCTCAGTCCCTTTCTTTTTCTCTTCTTCTTCTGGGACCCCTATAATTCGAATGTTGGTGCATTTAATGTTGTCCCAGAGGTCTCTGAGACTGTCCTCAGTTCTTTTCATTCTTTTTTCTTTATTCTGCTCTTCAGTAGTTATTTTCAGTATTTTATCTTCCAGGTCACTTATCTGTTCTTCTGCCTCAGTTATTCTGCTATTGATCCCTTCTAGAGAATTTTAAATTTCATTTATTGTGTTGTTCATCGTTGTTTGTTTGCTCTTTAGTTCTTCTAGGTCCTTGTTAAACGTTTCTTGTATTTTCTCCATTCTATTTCCAAGATTTTGTATCATCTTTACTATCATTATTCTGGTAGACTTGCTATTTCCTCTTCATTTGTTAGGTTTCGTGGGTTTTTAACGTGCTCCTTCATCTGCTGTGTGTTTTTCTGTCTTCTTATTTTGCTTAACTTACTGTGTTTCGGGTGTCCTTTTCCCAGGCTGCAGGTTCGTAGTTCTCGTTGTTTTTTGTGTCTGTCCCCAGTGGCTAAGGTTGGTTCAGTGGGTTGTATAGACTTCCTGGTGGAGGGAACTAGTGCCTGTGTTCTGGTGGATGAGGCTGGATCTTGTCTTTCTGGTGGGCAGGTCCACGTCTGGTGGTGTGTTTTGGGGTGTCTGTGGCCTTATTATGATTTTAGGCAGCCTCTCTGCTAATGGATGGGGTTGTGTTCCTGTCTTGCTAGTTGTTTGGCACAGGGTGTCCAGCACTGTAGCTTGCTGGTCGTTGAATGAAGCTGGCTCTTGGTGTTGAGATGGAGATCTCTGGGAGATTTTCACTGTTTGATATTATGTGGAGCTGAGAGGTCTCTTGTGGACCCATCCTGAAGTTGGTTCTCCCACCTCAGGGGCACAGCCCTGACGCCTGGCTGGAGCACCAGGAGCCTTTCGTCCACAAGGCTCAGAATAAAAGGGAGAAAAACTAGAAAGAAAGAAAGAAAGAAAGAAAAGATAAAATAAAATAAAAAATAAAGTAAAATAAAATAAAGTTATTAAAATAAAAAATAATTATTAAGAAAAAAAAATTTTAAGTAAAAAAACAAAAACAAAACAAAAAACCCGGATGGACAGAACCCTAGGACAAATGGTAAAAGCAAACTATACAGACAAAATCACACACAGAAGCATACACATACACACTCACAAAAAGAGAAAAATATATATATCTTTGCTCCCAAAGTCCACCTCCTCAATTTAGGATGATTCGTTGTTTTTTCAGGTATTCCACAGATGCAGGGTATATCAAGTTGATTGTGGAGATTTAATCTGTTGCTCCTGAGGCTGCTGGGAGAAATTTCCCTTTCTCTTCTTTGTTCACACAGCTTCCGGGGCTCAGCTTTGGATTTGGACCCGCCTCTGCATGTAGGTCGCCTGAGGGCATCTGTTCTTTGCTCAGACAGGACAGGGTTAAAGGAGCAGCTGATTCGGGGGCTCTGGCTCACTCAGGCCGCGGGGAGGGAGGGGTACGGATGCGGGGTGATCCTGTGGCGGCAGAGGCCGGCGTGACGTTGCACCAGCCTGAGGCACGCCGTGTGTTCTTCCGGGGAAGTTGTCCCTGGATCACGGGACCCTGGCTGTGGCAGACTGCACAGGCTCCCGGAAGGGGAGGTGTGGAGAGTGACCTGTGCTTGCACACAGGCTTCTTGGTGGCTGCAGCAGCAGCCTTAGCATCTCATGCCTGTCTCTGGGGTCCGTGCTGATAGCCGCAGCTCGCGCCCATCTCTGGAACTCCTTTAAGTGTCGCTCTTAATCCCCCTCTCCTTACGCACCAGGGAACAAAGAGGGAAGAAAAAGTCTCTTGCCTCTTCAGCAGGTCCAGGCATTTTCCCGGACTCTCTCCCAGCTAGCTGTGGCGCACTAGTCCCTTCAGGCTGTGTTCAAGCTGCCAACCCCATTCCTCTCCCTGGGATCCAACCAAAGCCCGAGCCTCAGCTCCCAGCCCCCGCCCGCCCCGGTGGGTGAGCAAACAAGCCTCTCGGGCTGGTGAGTGCTGGTCGGCACCGTTCCTCTGTGCCGGAATCTCTCCGCTTTGCCCTCCACACCCCTGTTGCTGCGTTCTCCATCGTGGGTCTGAAGCTCCCCCCCTCCACCACCCGCAGTCTCCGCCCGTGAAGGGGCTTCCTAGTGTGTGGAAACCTTTCCTCCTTCACAGCTCCCTCCCACTGGTGCAGGGCCCGTCCCTATTCTTTTGTCTCTGTTTTTTCGTTTTTCTTTTGCCCTACCCAGGTATGTGGGGAGTTTCGTGCCTTTTGGGAGGTCTGAGGTCTCCTCCCAGCGTTCAGTAAGTGTCCTGTAGGAACTGTTCCACATGTAGATGTATTTCTGATGTATTTGTGGAGAGGAAGGTGATCTCCATGTCTTACTCTTCCGCCATCTTGAAGCTCCTCCCAGGGCTTTGCTTTTATTTTGAGTTATGAACGTGTATTGAAGAAAGACAAAGTAGCCTTTAGTAACACTAGTTTTGCAATGTATGGAATAATAACTTACTGGCTTTGGTCATTTTGCTTAAGCTCCATATACTTGAAAGAACACTGGGCAGAAATAATTTTTTTCATTTAGCTTGTAAAAGACCCATTCATTTCCTATATGGGAAACAAGGCTTTCTATGCAGTCTGAAAGTCTTTCTCTCTTATTGGCCTATAGAACAGAGAGCTTAACATAGCTTTAGAGTAAACTTTAGAAAGTGTAGTTTCACAAAGTGTATTTAGGTCCCATTTGTTCATTTTTGGTTTTATTTCCTTTGACTTAGGAGACCAAATGATCATTGCTGTGATTTATTTCAAAGAGTGTTCTGCCTATATTTTCCCCTAGGAGTTTTGTGGTTTCCAGTCTTACATTTAGGTCTTTAATCCATTTTGAGTGTATTTTTGTATATGTTTTGATTAAATGTTTTAATTTCATTCTTTTACACATGGGTGTCCAGTTTTCCCACCACCACTCATTGAAGAGCCTGTCTTTTCTCCATTGTATATTCTTGCCCCTTTTTCGTAGAATAATTGACAGTAAGTGTGTGGGGTTTAATCTGTGCTTTCTATTCTGTTCCATTAATCTATATTTCTATTTTTGTGCCAATACCATACTGTTTTGATTACTATAGTTTTGTGGTATAGTTTGATGTCAGGGAGTGTGATATTCTAGGTCTGTTTTTCCTTCTCAAAATTATTCTGGCTATTCAGGGTCTTTTGTTTTTTCCTACACTTTTAGAATTATTTGTTCTAGTTCTGTGAAAAATGACATTAGGATTTTCTTATGGATTGCATTGAATTTGTAGATTTCCTTGCATAGTATGGTCATTTTAACAATCTTAATTCTTGCAATCCATGAATATGGTATATCTTTCTGTTTGTTTCATCTTCAATTTCCTTCATCAAGGTCTTATAACTGTTCAAGTGTAGGTGTTTTTTTTTTTTTTTACCTCCTTAGGTAGGTTAAAATATTTGATATTTTATTCTTTATGATGTGATTGTAAATGGGATTTGTTTCCTTAATTTCTCTTTCTGATGGTTCATTGTTAATGTATAGAAATGCAACCAATTTTTTTTTTTTTTTTTTTTTTTTTTTTTCCACACACACACACTGTATTTTATTTTTACAAGAGATAGATAGACTGACACCAAGCATTGTACATGGATGACCACAACAAAAGCAACAATGATTGCAATTACCAAACATGAAACACACTTATACTATGTCATAATATTGACATTCAGTCCAGTAATCCTCCACTGTAACAGCTCCTTTACTTTGCAGTGAAAATTGATTTGTATATTCTTTTCCTCTGAGTCCTTGTGGGATTTTTTTTTTTTAATTCAGACAGAAAGTCACAAAAATTATACTCATCCTCATCAGTTCACTCAGTCCCATGTAATTAATTTCTTTTTTTTCATCTTGATCTTTTGTTAGCAGTTTTATGAGTTCATCAGTTTTTCATTAGAGTTCTGAAAATGCTTATTCATTCAGTTCAGCAGTACAGTCAGTTACCAGAAACCTGTACTTGTCAGAGTCTTTTCCATGAATTTCTTGAAGATGAAACTCTTTTATAGGAACATATTTGCAAAATCATCAGAGTACACCCAGAACTGTCTGTAAATGACAAAAGACTTAAAAATGACCATGGTTAAAGATTTGATGAAAGTTCATAATAATGCAGTTGACAAGAAAATTAGTTATTTCTGAGATATACATTTTAAAGTAATAACTAGGATTATTACTTATAACATTATACCAGAACATATAAGATTTTTAGACGTTTCCTGTAATGTCTGAAACATTTATATTAACATATTTCCATACATATTTCCATACAAATACAAATATAAGATTTTTAGAAATTTCATGTAATGTCTGAAACATTTATATTAACATATTTCCATACATATTTCCATACAAATACAAGATTTTTAGAAATTTCATGTAATGTCTGAAACATTTATATTAACATATTTCCATACATATTTCCATACAAATACAAGATTTTTAGAAATTTCATGTAATGTCTGAAACATTTATATTAACATATTTCCATACATATTTCCATACAAATACAAGATTTTTAGAAATTTCATGTAATGTCTGAAACATTTATATTAACATATTTCCATACATATTTCCATACAAATACAAATATAAGATTTTTAGAAATTTCATGTAATGTCTGAAACATTTATATTAACATATTTCCATACATATTTCCATACAAATATAAGATTTTTAGAAATTTCATGTAATGTCTGAAACATTTATATTAACATATTTCCATACATATTTCCATACAAATACAAGATTTTTAGAAATTTCATGTAATGTCTGAAACATTTATATTAACATATTTCCATACATATTTCCATACAAATACAAATATAAGATTTTTAGAAATTTCATGTAATGTCTGAAACATTTATATTAACATATTTCCATACAAATAACCCAATGAAAGTTTAGTATTAGTTGTTTTGTTTGTTTTTTTATACTGCAGGTTCTTATTAGGCATCAGTTTTATACACATCAGTGTATACATGTCAATCCCAATCGCCCAATTCAGCACATCACCATCCCCCCCTCATCGCAGTTTTCCCCCCTTGGTGTCCATATGTCCATTCTCTACATCTGTGTCTCAACTTCTGCCCTGCAAACTGGCTCATCTGTACCATTTTTCTACGTTCCACATACATGCATTAACATACGATATTTGTTTTTCTCTTTCTGACTTACTTCACTCTGTATGACAGTCTCTAGATCCATCCACTTCTCAACAAATGACTCAATTTCGTTCCTTTTTATGGCTGAATAATATTCCATCGTATATATGTACCACAACTTCTTTATCCATTCGTCTGTTGATGGGCATTTAGGTTGCTTCCATGACCTGGCTATTGTAAATAGTGCTGCAATGAACATTCGGGTGCACGTGTCTTTTTGAATTACGGTTTTCTCTGGGTATATGCCCAGTAGTGGGATTGCTGGGTCATATGGTAATTCTATTTTTAGTTTTTTAAGGAACCTCCATATTGTTCTCCATAGTGGCTGTATCAATTTACATTCCCACCAACAGTGCAAGAGGGTTCCCTTTTCTCCACACCCTCTCCAGCATTTGTTGTTTGTAGATTTTCTGATGATGCCCATTCTAACAGGAGTGAGGTGATACCTCATTGTAGTTTTGATTTGCATTTCTCTAATAATTAGTGATGTTGAGCATCTTTTCATGTGCTTCGTGGCCGTCTGTATGTCTTCTTTGGAGAAATGTCTATTTAGGTCTTCTGCCCATTTTTGGATTGGGGTGTTTGTTTCTTTGATATTGAGCTGAATGAGCTGTTTATATATTTTGGAGATTAATCCTTTGTCCGTTGATTCATTTGCAAATATTTTCTCCCATTCTGAGGGTTGTCTTTTCGTCTTGTTTATGGTTTCCTTTGCTGTGCAAAAGCTTTGAAGTTTCATTAGGTCCCACTTGTTTATTTTTGTTTTTATTTCCATTACTCTAGGAGGTGGATCGAAAAAGATCTTGCTGTGATTTATGTCAAAGAGTGTTCTTCCTATGTTTTCCTCTAAGAGTTTTATAGTGTCCAGTCTTATATTTAGGTCTCTAATCCATTTTGAGTTTATTTTTGTGTATGGTGTTAGGGAGTATTCTAATTTCATTCTTTTACATGTAGCTGTCCAGTTTTCCCAGCACCACTTATTGAAGAGACTGTCTTTTCTCCATTGTATATCTTTGCCTCCTTTGTCATAGATTAGTTGACCATAGGTGCGTGGGTTAATCTCTGGGCTTTCTATCTTGTTCCATTGATCTATGTTTCTGTTTTTGTGCCAGTACCATATTGTCTTGATTACTGTAGCTTTGTAGTATAGTCTGAAGTCAGGGAGTCTGATTCCTCCAGCTCCATTTTTTTGCCTCAAGACTGCTTTGGCTATTCGGGGTCTTTTGTGTCTCCATACAAATTTTAAGATGATTTGTTCTAGCTCCGTAAAAAATGCCCTTGGTAATTTGATAGGGATTGCATTGAATCTGTAGATTGCTTTGGGTAGTATACTCATTTTCACAATGTTGATTCTTCCAATCCAAGAACATGGTATATCTCTCCATCTGTTGGTATCATCTTTAATTTCTTTCATCAGTGTCTTATAGTTTTCTGCATACAGGTCTTTTGTCTCCCTAGGTAGGTTTATTCCTAGGTATTTTATTCTTTTTGTTGCAATGGTAAATGGGAGTGTTTCCATAATTTCTCTTTCAGATTTTTCATCATTAGTGTATAGGAATGCAAGAGATTTCTGTGCATTAATTTTGTAACCTGCAACTTTACCATATTCATTAATTAGCTCTAGCAGTTTTCTGGTGGCAGTTTTAGGATTCTCTATGTATAGTATCATGTCATCCGCAAACAGTGACAGTTTTACTTCTTCTTTTCCAATTTGTATTCCTTTTATTTCTTTTTCTTCTCTGATTGCCGTGGCTAGGACTTCCAGAACTATGTTGAATAATAGTGGTGAGAGTGGACATCCTTGTCTCGTTCCTGATCTTAGAGGAAATGCTTTCAGTTTTTCACCATTGAGAATGATGTTTGCTGTGGGTTTGTCATATATGGCCTTTATTATGTTGAGGTAGGTTCCCTCTATGCCCACTTTCTGGAGAGTTTTTATCATAAATGGGTGTTGAATTTTGTCAAAAGCTTTTTCTGCATCTATTGAGATGATCATATGGTTTTTATTCTTCAATTTGTTAATATGGTGTATCACATTGATTGATTTGCGTATATTGAAGAATCCTTGCATCCCTGGGATAAATCCCACTTGATCGTGGTGTATGATCCTTTTAATGTGTTGTTGGATTCTGTTTGCTAGTATTTTGTTGAGGATTTTTGCATCTATATTCATCAGTGATATTGGTCTGTAATTTTCTTTTTTTGTAGTGTCTTTGTCTGGTTTTGGTATCAGGGTGATTGTGGCCTCATAGAATGAGTTTGGGAGAGTTCCTTCCTCTGCAATTTTTTGGAAGAGTTTGAGAAGGATGGGTGTTAGCTCTTCTCTAAATGTTTGATAGAATTCACCTGTGAAGCCATCTGGTCCTGGACTTTTGTTTGTTGGAAGATTTTTAATCACAGTTTCAATTTCATTACTTGTGATTGGTCTGTTGATATTTTCTGTTTCTTCCTGATTCAGTCTTGGAAGGTTATACCTTTCTAAGAATTTGTCCATTTCTTCCAGGTTGTCCATTTTATTGGCATAAAGTTGCTTGTAGTAGTCTCTTAGGATGTTTTGTATTTCTGCGGTGTCTGTTGTAACTTCTCCTTTTTCATTTCTGATTTTATTGATTTGAGTCCTCTCCCTCTTTTTCTTGATGAGTCTGGCTAATGGCTTATCAATTTTGTTTATCTTCTCAAAGAACCAACTTTTAGTTTTATTAATCTTTGCTATTGTTTTCTTTGTTTCTATTTCATTTATTTCTGCTCTGATCTTTATGATTTCTTTCCTTCTGCTAACTTTGGGTTTTGTTTGTTCTTCTTTCTCTAGTTTCTTTAGGTGTAAAGTTAGATTGTTTACTTGAGATTTTTCTTGTTTCTTTAGGTAGGCTTGTATAGCTATAAACTTCCCTCTTAGAACCGCTTTTGCTGCATCCCATAGGTTTTGGGTCGTCGTGTTTTCATTGTCATTTGTCTCTAGGTATTTTTTTATTTCCTGTTTGATTTCTTCAGTGATCTCTTGGTTATTTAGTAACGTATTGTTTAGCCTCCATGTGTTTGTCTTTTTTACGTTTTTTTCCCTGTAATTCATTTCTAATCTCATAGCGTTGTGGTCAGAAAAGATGCTTGATATGATTTCAATTTTCTTAAATTTACTGAGGCTTGATTTGTGACCCAAGATGTGATCTATCCTGGAGAATGTTCCGTGTGCACTTGAGAAGAACGTGTAATCTGCCGTTCTTGGATGGAATGTCCTATATATATCAATTAAATCTATCTGGTCTATTGTGTCATTTAAAGCTTCTGTTTCCTTATTTATTTTCATTTTGGATGATCTGTCCATTGGTGTAAGTGAGGTGTTAAAGTCCCCCACTATTATTGTGTTACTGTCGATTTCCTCTTTTATAGCTGTTAGCAGTTGCCTTATGTATTGAGGTGCTCCTATGTTGGGTGCATATATATTTATAATTGTTATATCTTCTTCTTGGATTGATCCCTGGATCATTATGTAGTGTCCTTCCTTGTCTCTTGTAACATTCTTTATTTTAAAGTCTATTTTATCTGATATGAGTATAGCTACTCCAGCTTTCTTTTGATTTCCATTTGCATGGAATATCTTTTTCCATCCCCTCACTTTCAGTCTGTATGTGTCCCTAGGTCTGAAGTGGGTCTCTTGTAGACAGCATATATATGGGTCTTGTTTTTGTATCCATTCAGCCAGTCTATGTCTTTTGGTTGGGGCATTTAATCCATTCACGTTTAAGGTAATTATCGATATGTATGTTCCTATGACCATTTTCTTAATTGTTTTGGGTTTGTTTTTGTAGGTCCTTTTCTTCTCTTGTGTTTCCCACTTAGAGAAGTTCCTTTAGCATTTGTTGTAGAGCTGGTTTGGTGGTGCTGAATTCTCTTAGCTTTTGCTTGTCTGTAAAGCTTTTGATTTCTCCATCAAATCTAAATGAGATCCTTGCTGGGTAGAGTAATCTTGGTTGTAGGTTCTTCCCTTTCATCACTTTAAGTATTTCATGCCACTCCCTTCTGGCTTGCAGAGTTTCTGCTGAGAAATCAGCTGTTAACCTTATGGGGGTTCCCTTGTATGTTATTTGTCGTTTTTCCCTTGCTGCTTTCAATAATTTTTCTTTGTCTTTAATTTTTGCCACTTTGATTACTATGTGTCTCGGCGTGTTTCTCCTTGGGTTTATTCTGTATGGGACTCTCTGCGCTTCCTGGACTTGGGTGGCTATTTCCTTTCCCATGTTAGGGAAGTTTTCGATTATAATCTCTTCAAATATTTTCTCTGGTCCTTTCTCTCTCTCTTCTCCTTCTGGGACCCCTATAATGCGAATGTTGTTGCGTTTAATGTTGTCCCAGAGGTCTCTTAGGCTGTCTTCATTTCTTTTTAGTCTTTTTTCTTTAGTCTGTTCCGCAGCAGTGAATTCCACCATTCTGTCTTCCAGGTCACTTATCCGTTCTTCTGCCTCAGTTATTCTGCTATTGATTCCTTCTAGTGTAGTTTTCATTTCAGTTATTGTATTGGTCATCTCTGTTTGTTTGTTCTTTAATTCTTCTAGGTCTTTGTTAATCATTTCTTGCATCTTCTCAATCTTTGCCTCCATTCTTATTCCGAGGTCCTGGATCATCTTCACTATCATTATTCTGAATTCTTTTTCTGGAAGGTTGCCTATCTCCACTTCATTTAGTTGTTTTTCTGGGGTTTTTTCTTGTTCCTTCATCTGGTACATAGCCCTCTGCCTTTTCATCTTCTCTGTCTTTCTGTAACTGTGGTTTTTGGTCCACAGGCTGCAGGATTGTAGTTTTTCTTGCTTCTGTTGTCTGCCCTCTGGTGGTTGAGGCTATCTAAGAGGCTTGATGGGAGGCTCTGGTGGTGGGTAGAGCTGACTGTTGCTGTGGCGGTCAGAGCTCAGTAAAACCTTAATCCACTTGACTGTTGATGGGTGGGGCTGGGTTCCCTCCCTGTTGCTGTGGCGATCAGAGCCCAGTAAAACCTTAATCCACTTGACTGTTGATGGGTGGGGCTGGGTTCCCTCCCTGTTGGTTGTTTTGCCTGAGGCAACCCAACACTGGAGCCTACCCGTGCTTTTTGGTGGGGTTAATGGCAGACTCTGGGAGGGCTCACGCCAAGGAGAACTTCCCAGGACCTCTGCTGCCAGTGTCCTTATCCCCACGGTGAAACAGAGCCACCACTCGCCTCTGCAGGAGACCCCCCAACACCAGCAGGTACGTCTGGTTCAGTCTCCCCCAGGGTCACTGCTCCTTCCCCTGGGTCCCGATGCACACATTACTTTGTGTGTGCCCTCCAAGGGTGGGGTCTCTGTTTCCCCCAGTCCTGTCACAGTCCTGCAATCAATTCCCACTAGACTTCAAAGTCTGATTCTCTAGGAATTCCTCCTCCCTTTGCCGGACCCCCAGGTTGGGAAGCCTGAGGTGGGGCTCAGAACCTTCACTCCAGTGGGTGGACTTCTGTGGTATAAGTGTTCACCAGTCTGTGAGTCACCCACCCAGCAGTTATGGGATTTGATTTTACTCTGATTGCGCCCCTCCTACCGTCTCACTGTGGCTTCTCCTCTGTCCTTGGACGTGGGGTGTCCTCCTTGGTGAAGTCCAGGGTCTTCCTGTCAATGATTGTCCAGCAGCCAGTTGTGATTCTGGTGCTCTCGCAAGAGGGAGTGAGAGCACGTCCTTCTACTCCGCCATCTTGGTTAATCTCCTCCCAATTTTTATATATTAATTATGAATCCTGAAAATTTACCAAATTCATTGATGAGGTCTACTAGTTTTTTAGTGGTGTCTTTAGAATTTTCTGTATATAATATCGTGTCATCTGCAAATAGTGACTGCTGTTCTTTCATTTCTGATTTGAATGCTTTTTATATCATTTTCTTGTCTGTTGTGGCTAGAACTACCAATATTATATTGAATAAAAGTGGCAAGAGTGGGCATCCTTGTCTTGTACCAGATCTTAGAGGAAATGTTTTCAGCTTTTCACCCTTGGCTGTGATATTAACTGTGGGCTTGTCATATAGGACCTTTACTGTGTTAAGGTTTGTTCCCTCTATAACCGCTTTCTGGAGACTTTTTTTTTTTATCATAAATGGATTTTTAATTGTGTCAAAGCTTTTTCTTCATTTATCGAGATCATATGTTTTTTCATTCTTCAATCTGTTAATATAGTATATCACATTGATTGACTTGCTGATATGGAGCAATTCTTGCATCCCTGAGATAAGTCCCATTTGGGCATGGTGTATGGTCCTTGGAGCATATTTTTTGGACTTGGTTTGCTAATATTTTGTTGAGAATTTTTGCATTTATGTTCATCAATGATACTGGCACGTAATTTTCTTTTGTGTGGTATCTTTGTCTGGTTTTGGTATCAGGGTGATGCTGGCCTTGTAGAATGGGTTCTCAAGCATTCTTCCCTCTGTAATTTTTCTGGAACTGTTTAAGCAGGATAGGTGTCAACTCTTCTCTAAATGTTTGGTAGAATTCACCTGTGAAGCCATCTGGTGCAGTGATTTTGTTTGTTAGGAGTTTTGTTTGTTTGTTTGTTTTGTTTTGTTTAAATTACTGATTCTATTTCATTACTGGTAATTGTTTTTTTCACATTTTCTATTTCTTCCTGGTTCAGTCTTGGAAGGTTGTACCTTTCTAAGAAACTGTCCATTTCTTCTAGTTTGTCCCTTTTATTGGATAGTTGTTTGTAGTGGTCTCGTATGCTCCTTTGTATTTCTGTGTTGTTGGTTGTAACTTGTTTTTCATTTACATTTTATTGATTCAGGCCATTTCACTTCTTTTCTTAATGAGTCTGGATAAAAGCTTATCAATTTTGTTTCTCTGTTCAAAAAAGAGCTCTTAATTGTATTAATCTTTTCTATTGATTTTTTAGTCTCTATTTCTTTTATTTCTGGTCAAATATTTATGATTTCTTTCCTTCTACTAACTTAGGGTGCTGTTTGTTTTCCTTTTTCTAGTTCCTTTAGTTATAAAGTTAGATTTTTTATTTGTGATTTTTCTTGCTTCTTGAGACAAGCTTGTATCACTACAAACTTCCCTCTTAGAACCCCTTTTGCTGCATCGCATATGATTTATTTTTAACATCTTTATTGGAGTATAATTGCTTTACAATGGTGTGTTAGTTTCTGCTGTATAACAAAGTGAATCAGCTATACATATACATACATGCCCATATCTCCTCCCTCTTCCGTCTCCCTCCCAACCTCCCTATTCCACCCCCTAGGTGGACACAAAGCACTGAGCTGATCTCCCTGTGCTATGCAGCTGCTTCCCACTAGCTATCTATTTTACATTTCATAGTGTATATATGTCCATGTCACTCTCTCACTTCCTCCCAGCTTACCCTTCCCCCCACCCCGCCACATGTTCTCAAGTCCATTCCCTACGTCTGTGTCTTTATTCCTGTCCTGCCCCTAGGTTCTTCAGAACCATTTCTTTTTACATTCCATATACATGTGTTAGCATATGGTATTTGTTTTTCTCTTTCTGACTTATTTCACTCTGTATGACAGTCTCTATGTCTATCCACCTCGCTACAAATAACTCAATTTCGTTTCTTTTATGACTGAGAAATATTCCATTGTATATATGTGCCACATCTTCTTTATCCATTAATCTGTCAATGGACACTTAGGTTGCTTCCATGTCCTGCCTATTGTAAATAGAGCTGCAATGAACATTGTGGTACATGACTCTTTTTGAATTATGGTTTATCAGGGTAAATACCCAGTAGTGGGATTGCTGGGTCGTATGGTAGTTCTATTTTTACTTTTTTGAGGACCCTCCATACTGTTCTCCATAGTGGCGGTATCAATTTACATTCCCACCAACAGTGCAAGAGGGTTCCCTTTTCTCCACACCCTCTCCAGCATTTATTGTTTGTAGATATTTTGTTGATGGCCATTCTGACCAGTGTGAGGTGATACCTCATTGTGGTTTTGATTTGCATTTCTCTAATGATTAGTGGTGTGAGTATCCTTTCATGTGTTTGTTGGAAATCTGTATATCTGCTTTGAAGAAATGTCTATTTAGGTCTTCTGCTCATTTTTAGATTGGGTTGTTTGTTTTTTTGATATTGAGCTGCATGAACTGCTTGTAAATTTTGGAGATTAATCCTTTATCAGTTGCTTCATTTGCAAATATTTTCCCCTGTTCTGAGGGTCCTCTTCTTTTCCTGTTTATGGGTTCCTTTGCTGTGCCAAAGCTTTTAAGTTTCATTAGGTCCCATTTGTTTAGTTTTGTTTTTATTTCCATTTCTCTAGGAAAGGGGTCAAAAAGGATCTTGCTGTGATTTATGCCATAGAGTGTTCTCCCTATGATTTCCTCTAAGAGTTTTATAGTATCTGGCCTTACATTTAGGTCTTTAATCCATTTTGTGTTTATTTTTATGTATGGTGTTAAGGAGTTTTCTAATTTCATTCTTTCACATGTAGCTGTCCAGTTTTCTGAAAACCACTTACTGAAGAGGCTGTCTTTTCTCCATTGTATATTCTTGCCTCCTTTATAAAAGATAAGTTGACCATATGTGGATGGGTTTACTTCTGGGCTTTCTATCCCATTCCATTCATGTATATTTCTCTTTTTGTGCCAGTACCATACTGTCTTGATTACTGTAGCTTTGTAGTTTAGTCTGAAGTCAGGGACCCTGATTCCTCCAACTCCGTTTTCCTTTCTCAAGATTACTTTGGCTATTCAGGGTCTTTTGTGTTTCCATACAAATTGTGAAATATTTTGTTCTAGTTCTGTGAAAAATGCCATTGGTGGTTTGATAGGGATTGCATTGAACCTGTAGATTGCTTTGGGTAGTATAGTCATTTTGACAATGTTGATTCTTCCAGTCGAAGAACATGGTATATCTCTCCACCTGCTTGTAACATCTTTAATTTCTTTCATCAGTGTCCTATAATTTTCTGCATACAGGTCTTTTGTCTCCTTAGGTAGGTTTATTCCTAGATATTTTATTCTTTTTGTTGCAGTGATAAATGGGAGTGTTTCCTTAATTTCTCTTTCAGATTTTTCATCATTAGTGTATAGGAATGCCAGAGATTTCTGTGCATTAATTTTGTATCCTGCTACTTTACCAAATTCATTGATTAGCTCTAGGAGTTTTCTGGTAGAATCTTTAGGATTCTCTATGTATAGTATCATGTCATCTGCAAACAGTGACAGCTTTACTTCTTCTTTTCTGATCTGAATTCCTTTTATTTCTTTTTCTTCTCTGATTGCTGTGGCTAAAACTTCCAAAACTATGTTGAATAATAGTGGTGAGAGTGGGCAACCTTGTGTTGTTCCTGATCTTAGTGGAAAAGGTTTCAGTTTTGCACCATTGAGAACGATGTTGGCTGTGGGTTTGTCATATATGGCCTTTATTATGTTGAGGTAAGTTCCCTCTATGACTAATTTCTGGAGGGTTTTTAATATAAATGGGTGTTGAATTTTGTCAAAAGCTTTTTCTGCATCTATTGAAATGATCATATGGCTTCTCCCCTTCAATTTTAATATGGTGTGTCACATTGATTGATTTGCATATATTGAAGAATCCTTGCATTCCTGGGCTAATCCCCAATTGATCATGGTGTGTGATCCTTTTAATGTGCTGTTGGATTCTGTTTGCTAGTATTTTGTTGAGGATTTTTGCATCTATTTTCATCAGTGATATTGGCCTGTAGTTTCCTTTTTTTGTGGCATCTTTGGCTGGTTTTGGTATCAGGGTGATGGTGGTCTCGTAGAACGAGTTTGGGAGTGTTCCTCCCTCTGCTATATTTTGGAAGAGTTTGAAAAGGCTAGGTGTTATCTCTTCTCTAAATGTTTGATAGAATTCGCCTGTGAAGCCATCTGGTCCTGGGCTTTTGTTTCTCGGAAGACTTTTATAACAGTTTCAATTTCAGAGCTTGTGATTGGTCTGTTCATGTAATTTTTATCTAGTCTCGTAGTGTTGTGGTCAGAAAAGATATTTGATATGATTTCAATTTTCTTAAATTTACCAAGTCTTGATTTGTGACCCAAGGTATGATCTATCCTGGAGAATGTTCCATGAGCACTTGAGAAGAGTGTAATCTCCTGTTTTTGTATGGAATGTCCAATAAATATCAATTAATTCCATCTTGTTTAATGTATCATTTAAAGCTTGTGTTTCCTTATTTATTTTCATTTTGGATGATGTGTCCATTGGTGAAAGTGGGGTGTTAAAGTCCCCTACTATTACTGTGTTACTGTCAATTTCCCCTTTTATGGCTGTTAGGATTTGCCTCATGTATAGAGGTGCTCCTATGTTTGGTGCATTAGTATTTACAATTGTCATATCTTCTTCTTGGATTGATTCCTTGATCATTATGTAGTGTCCTTCTTTGTCTCTTATAAAATTCTTTATTTTAAAGTCGATTTTGTCTTATATGAGAATTGCTACTCCAGCTTTCTTTAGATTCGCATTTCCATGGAATATCTTTTTCCATCCCCTCACTTTCAGTCTGTGTGTGTCCCTAGGTCTGAAGTGGGTCTATTGTAGACAGCATATGTATGGGTCTTGTTTTTGTATCCATTCAGCCAGTCTATGTCTTTTGGTTGGAGCATTTAATACATTTACATTTAAGGTAGTTATTGTTATGTATGTTCCTTTTACCATTTTCTTAATTGATTTGGGATTTTATTTTAAGTCTTTTCCTTCTCTTGTGTTTCCTGACTAGACAAGTTTCTTTAGCATTTGTTGTAGAGCTCGTCTGGTGGTGCTGAATTCTCTTAGTTTTGCTTGTCTGTAAAGGTTTTAATTTCTTCATCGAATCTGAATGACATCCTTGTTGGGTAGAGTAATCTTGGTTGCAGGTTTTTCCCTTTCATCATTTTAAATATGTCTTGCCACTCCCTTCTGGCTTGCAGAGTTTCTGTTGAAAGGTCAGTTGTTAACCTTATGGGGATTCTTTTGTATGCTATTTGTTATTTTTCCCTTGTTGCTTTTAATATTTTTTCTTTGTATTTAATTTTTGATAGTTTGCTTAATATGTTTCTCAGCATGTTTCACCTTGGATTTATCCTGTATGGGACTCTCTGAGCTTCCTGGACTTGACTATTTCCTTTCCCATATTAGGGATGTTTGCAAGTATAATCTCCGCAAATACTTTCTCAGTCCCTTTCTTTTTCTCTTCTTCTTCTGGGACTCCTATAATTTGAATGTTGCTGTGTTTAATGTTGTCCCAGAAATCTCTGAGACTGTCCTCAAATCTTTTCATTCTTTTTTTTTTTTTTTCTGCTCTCTGGTAGGTATTTCTACTGTTTTATCTTCCAGGCCACTTATCCGTTTTTCTGCCTCAGTTATTCTGCTATTGATTCCTTCCAGAGAATTTTTAATTTCATTTATTGTGTTGTTCATCATTGTTTGTTTGCTCTTTAGTTCTTCTAGGTCCTTGTTGAACGTTTCTTGTATTTTCTCCATTCTATTTCCAAGATTTTGGATCATCTTTACTGTCATTACTCTAAATTGTTTTTCATGTAGACTGCCTGTTTCCTCTTCATTTGTTTGATCTGGTGGGTTTTTACCTTGCTCTTTCATCTACTGTGTATTTCTCTGTCTTCTCGTTTTGCTTAACTTACTATGTTTGGGGTCTCCATTTCACCGGCTGCAGGTTCATAATTCCCGTTGTTTTGGGTGCCTGCTCCCAGTGGTTAATGTTGGTTCAGTGGGTTGTGTGGGTTTGCTGGTGGAGGGGACTGATGCCTCTGTTCTGGTGGATGAGACTGAATTTTGTGTTTCTGGTAGGCAAGACCGAATCTGGTGGTGTGTTTGGGAGTGTCTGTGAACTTATCATTTTAGGCAGCCTCTCCGTTATTGGGTGGGTTTGTGTTCCTGTCTTGCTAGTTGTTTGGCGTAGGGTGTCCAGCACTGTAGCTTGCTGGTCGTAGAGTGGAGTTGGGTCTTAGTGTTCAGATGGAGGTCTCTGGGAGAGCTTTCACCATTTGATATTATGTGGGGCCAGGAGGTCTGGTGGACCAATGTCATGAACTTGGCTGTCCCACCTCAGTGGCTCAGGCCTGACACCCAGCCAGAGCATCAAGACCATTTTGGGAGGTCTGAGGTCTTCTGCCAGCGTTCAATAGGTGTTCCATAGGAGTTATTCCATATATAGATGTAGTTTTCATGTATTTGTTTGGAGGAAAGTGATCTCCACGTCTTACTCCTCCACCATCTTAAGGGCGCCCCTCTCCCATATGTTTTGGATTGTTGTGTTTTTGTTTTTATTCATCTTCAGTTATTTTATATCTCCTTTTTGATTTCTTCAGTGACATGTTTGTTGTTTAGTAGCATATTGTTTAACCTCCACATGTCTGTGTTTTTTGCAGTTTTTTTCTCTTGGTTGATTTCTAGTCTCATAGAGTTGTTGTCAGAAAAGATACTTTATATGATTCCAGTCTTCCTAAATTTACCAAGGCTTGTTTTGTGGCCTAGCATGTGATCTATCCTGGAGAATGTTCCATGTGCACTTGAAAAAATGTTTATTCTGCAGCTTTTGGACAGAAAATATACATATATATATATATATATATATATATATATATATATATATATATATATATATGAAGTCCATTTCGTTTAATCTGTCATTTAAGGCAGTGTATCCTCATTGATTGATTTTCTGTCTGGATGATCTGTCCATTAATGTAAGTGGCAAGTGAGAATACCCTACAATTATTGCCTTACCGTCAATTTCTCCCATTATGTCCGTTAAGATTTGCTTTATGTATTTAGGTGCTCCTATGTTGGTTGCATACATATTTACAATAGTTATACCTTCTTCTTGGACTGATCCCTTGATCATTATGTAATGACCTTCTTTCTGTCTTTTTACAAAGTTCTTTGTTAGAAAGTGTATTTTTTTCTGATATAAGAATTGCTACCCTGGCTTTCTTTTGATTTCCATTTGCATGGAATACCTTTCTCCATCCCTTCACTTTCAATTTGTGTGTGTCTTTAGATCTGAAGTGAGTTTCTTGTAGGAATCATATATATGGGTCTTGTTTTTGTATTTATTCAGCTTCTCTATGTCTTTTGATTTGAGCACTTCCATTTACATTTGAAGTAATTATTGAAAGGTACGTATTTATTGCCATTTTGTTCATTGTATCTGGGTTGTTTTTGTGGGGTTTTTTTTCTTTTTCTTTTTTTGTTTCTCTTCCCATGTCATTTGATGACTATCTTTAGTGTTATGTTTATATTCTTTTCTCTTTTTTGTTTGTATCTAGTATAGATTTTTGGTTTGTGGCTACCATGAGGTTTATATATAGCAATCTATATCTAAACATGATTACTTTAATTTGCTTATCTTAATTTCACATGCATTTTATAAATTTATTTATTTATTTACTTATTTATTTATCTTTTTAAAAAAATTTTGGCTGCGTTGGGTCTTCATTGCTGTGCTTGGGCTTTCTCTAGTTGCAGCTAGCAGGGGCTACTCTTTGTTGCGGTGTGTAAGCATCTCATTGTGGTGGCTTCTCTAGTTGCAGAGCATTGGCTCTAGGTGCACGGGCTTCAGTAATTGTGACATGCAGACTCAGTAATTGTGGCTCCTGGGCTCTAGAGCGCAGACTCAGTAGTTGTAGTGCACAGGCTTAGTTGCGAGCAGGAGCTACTCATTGTTGTGATGCATGGGCTTCTCACTGCGATTGCTCCTCTTGTTGTGGAGCATAGGCTCTATGCGCTTGGGCTTCAGTAGTTGTGGCACGCAGGCCCAGTAGTTGTGGCTCACAGGCTAAGAGCGCAGGCTCAGTAGTTGTGGCACATGGGCTTAGTTGCTCCGTGGCATGTGGGATCTTCCCAGACCAGGGCTTGAACCCATGTCTTCTGCATTGGCAGTGGATTCTTAACAACTGTGCCACCAGGGAAGTCCAATTTCACATGCATTTTAAAACCTCTGCATGTCTACTCCCTTCCTCTTCCAATTATTGTTTTTGACATCATATTTTACATGTGTTTGTTTTGTGTATCCCTTAAATACTGTGGATATAGATGGTTTTACTCCTTTTGTCTTTTAACCTTCCTACTAGGTTTACACGTGGTTGATTTACTACCTTTACTGTATGTCTGCCTTTATCTATGAGATTTTTCCTTTCATAATTTTCATGTTTCTAGTTGTGGCTCTTCCTTTTTCACTTAGAGAAGTCTCTTTAACATTTCTTGCAAAGCTTGTTTTGTGGTGTTGAACTCTTTTGCTTTTGCTTGTCTGTAAAACTTTTGATCTTTCAGTCAAATGTGCAAGCCTTGCCAGGTAGAGAATCTTGGCTGTAGGTTTTTCCCTTTCATCACTTTACATATATAGTGCTACTTCCTTCTGGCTTTTATGATTTTTGCTGAAAAGCCTTATGGGAATTCTCTTGTATGTAACTTGTTGCTTTTCCTTTGTTGTTTTTAATATTCTCTTTTTATCTTTAATTTTTCCCATTTAATTACAATGTGTCTTGGTGTGATCATGTCTGTGATTCTCTGTGATTCCTGGACCTGGATGTTTGTTTTCTTTCCCAGGTTAAGGAATTTTTCAGCTCTTATGTCTTCAAACATGTTCTCCGCCACTTTCTCTCTTTCTTCTCATTCTGGGATCCATGTAATGCAAATGTTAGTACTCTTGATGTTGTCTCAGAAGTCTCTTAGATCATCCTCATTTCTTTTTATTCTTTTTCCTTTTTCTATTTATCTTCACTGATTTCCACTACTCTGTCTTCTAGCTTGCTGATCTGTTCCTCTGATCATTGAATCTACTGTTGAGCCTTCCTAGTATATTTTTCATTTCAGTTATTGTATTATTCATCTGTTTACTTTTTCTTTGTATTTTCTAAATCTTTTTAAAAACTTACAACTTTTCACTCTGCTCACCTAATCTACTCCTGAGTTCTTTGAACATCTTTATGATCAATCCCTTGAATTCTTTATTGGGTAGATTTCTTATCTTCACTTCACTTAGTTATTCTTCTGGGATTTTATCTTGTTTCTTCATTTGGAACATAACTTTCTGTCACCTTATTTTTCCTAATTTGTTTTCTTCATTTTTATGTATTTGATGATGGTTTTATTTCTCAACATTCGAGAATTGACCTTTTGTAGGAGACACCCTATACATACCAGCAGCACACTCTTTTCTGGTCACTAAAGCTATACACTTTAGGGGTACCTCCTATGTGGGCTGTATAGGTTCTTCAGTTGTGGTGGGATGACTACTGTGGGTGGTCTCGTAGATGTGACTGGCCCTCATTCAGTTGGTTGTTAGGACCTGCATTGCGTGGAGGCTTTCAGATGCTCATGGGTGGGGCTGGGTCATGAGGTTGATGGCTGCAGAGTGCAGGGGGCTCCTGGTGCTACTGCTGGGCCACTGTTGGGCAGAACCTAGTTCTGGGTGGGAGGTTCATGGGCTTGGGTTCTGAATCTATTGTCTACCTGCTGATGGGCTGGACTGGTTCCCTACACAGCTGGTTGGGGTCGTAGGATGTCCCAAATCTGGCTTCAACCTTCTGGTGAGTGTAGCTGGGGCCCAGAGAACATAGAGACTGGTGCTGGCCTACTGGTTTGGTGAGCTGGGTCCTGGCACTGCAGGCTGCAGTGTTGTGTTTGTCTTGGGGCTGGTGTCACCCAGTGGTGAGTGAGGCTGGGCCCTGAGGCTAGTGCCAGTCCACAGGTGGGTGGTACTGGGTCTTAGAGTTTCTATCTGCAGGACCTGGTGGTCAGTAGCTGGTATTGGTATGTTGGTGAGTGAGACCATGGCCCTGGGTGTTCAGTCGCTTGTGCTGGCCTGCTGGTTGGTGAGATGTGTCTTGATATGTAGGTAGTGGGGCTACTGTGGTACTTGGGTTGGTGTCTGCCCAATAGTGAGTGAGGCTGGGTCCTGGGGTGTTTGTCTCCAGGACCTGGTAGTCCTGGAGCTGGTGTCATCTTGTTTGTAGGTGGGGCTAGAGCCTGTGGGGTCCTGGTGATGATGCCTGCTTACTGGTGTGTTATGCTGGTCCTGGGGTTAGTGCTGGCCCACTGTTGGGTGGAACCAAGTGTCACAGTCTCTGGCTGTGGATCTTGGGGTTCCTGGAACTGGTGTTGACCTTCTGGTGGGCCAAGCTGGTCTGGCGGTCTCTGAATGCAGTGCTCTGTGGGTCCCAGGTTTATTGTCTGGGCATTGGTGTGCAGGGTTGGGTCCTGGGCATTCTGGTGGACAGGGAAATATCCTGGGGCAGCTATGATGTGTGTGTGTTTTAAGGCAGTTGGCCTGGTGATGGGTGGGGTTATTTCCCTGCCCAGCTAGCTGCTTGGCTTGACTTGAGGCATCTCAGTACTGGTGCCAACAGGCTGGTGGGCAGGGCTGGGTACTGACACTAATAAGCTAGAAGAAAGTTTCCAAAATGGCACCTGCAAGCACCAGTGTCCACGTGGTAGAACGAGCTTCCCAAAATGGCTGCCACCAGTGTCTTTGTCTCCAGGGTGAACTCCAGTTGCCTACTGTCTCTCTGGGAGGCTCTCTGAGATCAGCAGGTGGGTCTGTCCCAGGCTCCTTTCAAATTACTCCTTCTGCCCTGGCTCCTGGAGCATGTGAGATTTTGTGTGCACCCTTTAAGAGTAGAGTCTCTATTTCCCCCACCCCTCTGCTTCTCTGGAAAGGAAGCCCCACTGGCCTTCAAAGCTAAATGTTCTGGGAGCTCATCTTCCTGGTGCAGTACCCACAGCTGGGTAGTCCAGTGTGGGACTCAGAGCCCTCATTCTTTGGGGAAAATCTCTGCAATTGTATTTATCTTTCCATTAATATGCCAGCCACCCACAGATATGAGTCTTGACTATACTGCACTTCAGCCCTCCTACACATCTCATTGTTGTTCCTTCTTTGTATCTTAAGTAGTAAAAGATAGTTTTTGCTAGATTTGGTCTTTCTCATCAATAGTTGCTCTGTAAATAATTGTAACTCTGTTTTGCCTGTGGGAGGACATAAGCTCAAGGTCTTCCTACTCTGCCATCTTTGCCATGAGGGAAATTTCTTTATAAAAGAACTTCATCTACTGATTGTACAGGAATAATAATATTTGACATCACCTTTTTATAAGCACTAGTAAAATAATAAGTCTTGACAATGATCATCAGCAGATACTAAAACTGTTAAATAGATGGGGCCCCTGGTAATGGATGAATTCATGGTGACAATACTTGAGTCCACTTATCAATCTTACCTCTATGAAAAGTGAAACAACTATAATGTGCTTCAAGATGTGATACTATAGGAAGTAGAGACAAGTATTTTTGTAAAAAAACAAACTTGATCTTGAATCTAATCAAATCTCTAAATCTAACCACTAGTTTAAGGAATCATCTTAAAATAAATTTTAAAATAATATGCAATAAGCTAAACACAGAATGTGCGGTATTTTAAAATAAAAAGGGCCCATGTCATAGGATCTTGTTTCTCCCTGTGCTCACAGGTAACAGGGCACCACCTACATGAGCTCCAGGGGCAGGCACAAGCCACGGCTGCCATCTTGGACTCCAAAGGCGGGTGTGGACCTCTGCAGCTGCTGCCACCACTGAGGATCCTGTGGGTGTATGTCATTGCCCCCACCTTACCTGGAGTCTGTGCAGCCCACCACTGCTTAGGGTCCCGTGATCAGGGGCTAACATCCCCAGGAGCGTGCATGGACCATTGCTGCTACTGAGGGCCCTACAACCCAGTGCCAACCACTGCCCCATCTCCCCTGGGGCACAAAACTGGCCACCGCTGCCGCTGCCACCTAGGGTACTGGGATCTGGGGCCAACTTCCCCAGGGGGACGTGACCTGCTGCTGCTGCTGTGGAGGGACCTGTGACCTGGAGCTAACCTCTGTCCCTGGATGCCTAGGACCCTGAGTGAGTCATGCACCTGTGCACCTGCACACCTGCACAGCCCCTATCAAGGGGACAAGAGCCAGCACACACTGAGGAAAGAGACAGCAAACATCCAAACCAAAAACAGCCCTTACACCAAAAATATATTAAACCCACACAAGCTACACAGGGATGCTCCTGCTTATAAATAGCTCTCCAAAACTATAATAGATAACTGTTTCTCCTAAACACCAGACTAAGGGAAATATAAGCAAAACAAAGAAGCAGAGGAACCACACTCAGTTAAAAGATCAAGAAAATTCCCCTGAAGGAACAAAAAATGAAACAGACCTCTTCAGTTTAACAGGCATTGAGTTCAAAAAGGACGTAATGAAAATACTGAAGGAATTAAGAAAATCTGTGAACAGAAATGCAGATTACTGTAAAAAGGAACTAGAAACTATAAGGAGGAGCCAAGAAAAATTAGAAAATTCATATGTCAAGACAAAAGCTGAGTTAAAGGCAATGAATAGCAGAATGAATAATGAAGGAGAAAGAATAAGTAATCTGGAAGGTAGAATAATGGAAATTACCCAATCAGAAAAGCAGACAGAAAGCAAAATAAAAAAATTAAAGCAATATAAGCAGACAGAAAGCAAAATAAAAAAATGAAAGCAATGAAAGCAATCAGAAAAGCAGACAGAAAGCAAAATTAAAAAATGAAAGCAATATAAGACCCATGGGATAATATAAAATGAGCCAATCTACTCATAATAGGGTTTGCTGAAGGAGAAGAAAGAGAAAAGGGGATTGAAAATGTATTTGAAGAAATTATGGCTGAAAATTGTGGTGGCCCCCAAGCTGTAAGCTTATTCAGCTTTCTGCTTTCCGGAGAACTGCTTGTCTCTTTCTTGGTATGCACCCCTGACGCTGCGGTATTGAGCGTAAAAAAGGAAAATGGCTTGCGGCCAGTTTCGCTCCAGGTGCCTGCTCTGCATCTAAGAGCCCCTGGTTGTTCCCCAGAAGAAGGACATGCTGCCCTGAGGGGGAAGTCTGTATCTCCAAAGAATGGCCCATAAGGCATGCTGACGCATAGATAGTGGCGCATAGATAGTGGTGCATAGACAGTGGCGCATAGATAGTGGCGCATAGATAGTGGCGCATAGATAGTGGCGACAGAATTATGTGGAAATACAAGGTTTACTGATTTATTGTCTGATATTCGTTCCGTACTAAACCTATATATACATTCATGCTCTTTGAATAAACTTGCCTTGTAACCATCAGTTGTCTTGGCCCTTCTGACCCCATACTGGTGCTTTTCAGTTCCTTACCCCTCACCGCCAGGAACTTCTAGCTTTCTGCAGCTGGTCTGCGGCAAGTGGCGCCCGAACAGGGACCTGAGTGCGTGAGGCATTCCGGAAGATTTCAGGTAAGTAGAACTCTCGAGTGAGCTAGTGTGGCCACAAGAAATAATTTCGTTTTTAGGATGGTAACTCGAGAAAGAGTCAGAAGTAAAATAATATGGGACAAAAGGGCTCTAAGGAGCGTGATTTATTTGCTCAGGTTTTGCTTTCAATGTTAAAAGCCCGTGGAACTAAGGTAACTACCTCACAACTTCTGGAATTTTTGCAATTAGTATATGATGCTTGTCCTTGGTTCCCTGAAGGAGGATCAGTGGACTTAGCAATTTGGACTCGTGTAGGAGATGAGTTATCTAAATATCATGAAGCACATGGACCATCTTCTGTTTCAGTTTCCATTTTTCGCTTGTGGAATTTAATAAGAGATTGTTTTAATCCAATTTATGATTCAGTTCCAAAATTAACAGCTAAATCTGTAGAACATATTGCTGCAGTAGCTACTGCTCCTCCGTTGCCACTGAGGATAAAGAGTGTTAATTCACTTGATGATGATGACTTTTCTTTTGATCTAGCGGATGAAGAAACCAAATATGAGGCTGAAAAATATCCTGATGAAAATATTCTTCCGCGGTTACAGCAATTACATGTCTCTGTCCCTATCCCTCCTAAGCTTAGTCCTTTACAACAAGCAGTACGGGGAGCTCTTAATAGAGGGGAGGATCCTTTATTCTGCTGCCCGGTGGTGGAACGACCTAATCCTCAAAATCCACAACAAAATAATCGGGAATATCAGCCTCTCTCCTTTAAGGTTTTGAAAGATTTAAAAGCAGCCTGTGCACAATATGGGCCTATAGCCCCTTTCACTATTACTATGTTGGATACTATTGCAACAGAAGCATTGCCTCCAGCAGACTGGAAATCTATTGCTCGTGCTTGTCTCACTGGTGGCGACTATTTACTTTGGAAATCAGAATATTATGAAAAGGCTGCTGAACAAGCTGAAAGAAATACTGCACATAATGTGCTAGTAAATTATGAGATGTTGATTGGGGAAGGACAACATCAGTTATTACAGGATCAATTAGCTTTCCCTTTTGTGGCTTATGCTCAGATCAATCATATAGCTCTACATGCATGGAAACATTTACCTGCCTCCACTAGGACTGAAGACCTTGCTAAAATAAGGCAAGGGGCAGATGAACCTTATGCTGATTTTGTGGCTAGATTATTATAGGCTGTTAATAGAATTATTTCTGATGGTCCTTCTGGAGCAATTATCGTCAAACAATTGGCTTTCGAAAATGCTAATAATATTTGTCAAGCAGCTATACGTCCATGGAAAAGGAAAGGAAATTTAGAGGATTATATTCGAGTTTGTTCTGATATTGGATCATCTTACTTACAGGGAGCAGCTATAGCTGCAGCCCTAACTAAGGCAGGATTTGGGCCAAATGCTAAAAGTAAAAACTGTTTTAAATGTGGGAAGCCAGGTCATTTTGCAAAAAATTGTACTGTTGATACTCCTAATATGCCTGTCGTAAATTCTGTGCCTCAAGGTAAATCTCCTCCTCCCACAATTTGTCCCCGATGCCAAAGAGGACGGCATTGGGCTAAAGAATGTCGATCAGTGACTCATAAAGATGGAACTCCCTTGTCGGGAAACTTCCGGAGGGGCCTGCTCCGGCCCCATCAAACAATTGGAGCAATGTCAATAATCCCCCCACAACCTGCTCCACCGCCTCCAGCTCAGACCTTTGTTCCTCAGGGAATGGAATCTCCTCCCTTCAAAGGGCCACGCCAAATAGTGCAGGACTGGACCTCTGTGCCTCCACCCAATTCTTATTAACCTCGGATATGGGACCCCAAGCCCTTCCTACGGGAACTTTTGGGCCTTTACCCCAGGGAACGGTTGGTATAATCCTTGGAAGAAGTAGTATGTCTATGAAAGGCTTAACTATTATTCCTGGGGTGATTGATGCTGATTATGAAGGGGAATTAAAGGTTATGGTTCAAACATCAAAAGGATCTTTTCTTATCACGCCCGGTATGCGAATAGCTCAGCTTCTATTAATTCCATATATACCAGAAGGAAAAATTTTACAACATAACAAAAGAGGAACTGGGGCTTTCGGTTCCTCTGATGCAGTTTATTGGATTCAACAAATTGGTAGGGAAAGACCACAATTGGTATTAAAAATAAATGGAAGGCCTTTTTCTGGGTTATTAGATACTGGTGCTGATGTTTCTGTTATTTCGTTTATACATTGGCCAAAAAATTGGCCCGTGCACCAAACCATTACACGGTTGCAAGGTATTGGCCAATCTAATTCTCCACAACAAAGTTTGCAATACCTACATTGGCAGGATGCTGAAGGTAATCAAGGAATATTCAAACCCTACGTATTGCCCGGATTGCCAGTTAACCTTTGGGGAAGAGATATATTACAACAAATGGGAATCCTATTGCTTAGTCCCAACCCTACTGTAACTAATATATTGTTAAATCAAGGGTATGATCCTAGGAATGGTTTGGGAAAAAATCAACAGGGAAATAAATTACCCTTACAGACTGATAATAAACGGGATAAAACAGGCTTGGGTTTTTTCTAGGGTCCTTGGATTCTCCTCCACCACATGCTGACCCTATAACTTGGATTTCTGATAATCCTGTCTGGGTGGACCAATGGCCCCTTTCTAAGGAGAAATTAATGGCGGCCCATAATATAATTAATGAACAGCTTGCTTTGGGCAGACTAGAAAAGTCTAATAGCCCTTGGAATACTCCTATATTTGTTATAAAGAAAAAATCGGGAAAATATCGTTTATTGCAAGATTTACGAGCTGTTAATCAAAGTATGGTAATTATGGGAGCTCTGCAACCAGGTTTGCCTTCTCCTGCAGCCATACCTAAAAATTATATGATTATTATTATTGATCTTAAGGATTGCTTTTTTACTATTCCTCTATTTCCGGCTGATAAGTTGCGATTTGCTTTTAGCTTACCCTCTTTAAATTTTATAGAACCTATGCAACGTTATCAATGGAAAATGCTGCCTCAGGGTATGGCTAATAGTCCTACTTTATGTCAACAGTTTGTAGCTCAAGTTATTGCCCCTGTTCGTAAACAGTTCCCTCAGATATATTTTATTCATTATATGGATGACTTATTACTTGCTTATTCTGATAAACATATTTTACTTAAGGCTTATAATTCCCTTCAAAGTCATTTGTCACGATCAGGACTAGTCATTGCTGCTGACAAAGTACAGATGAACCCACCTTTCTCATATCTTGGTAAGTATATCACAAATTATAATATTACACCTCAGAAGATAGAGATACGGACTGATGTTCTTAAAACTTTAAATGATTTTCAAAAGTTATTAGGAGATATTAATTGGCTGCGACCTTCTTTAAAATTAACTACGGGTCAGTTACAGCCTCTTTTTAATATCCTAAAGGGAAGTCCTGATCCTTCTTCCCCTCGTATTTTAACTTCTGAAGCTCAACAAGCACTCAAGCTTGTAAACAAAGCAATACAATCTGCTCAGCTAACTAGAATTGAGCCTTCTTTACCTATACTATTAATAATCTGTGCTACGTCACATACCCCTACCGCCTTATTATGGCAAGAAACAGGAATTCTTGAATGGATTCATATGAAAAATACGCCTAATAAGGTCATTACACCTTATTATGAGTTAATAGCAAACCTTGTTCAATTGGGTCGTAGAAGAAATATTCAGTTGATAGGATATGAACCAAATTCTATTATTATACCTTATACTACTTATCAATATTCTTGGCTATTATTTGTCTCTGATTTTTGGGCTCTTGCTTTTGCTGGATATTCAGGAATTATTGATAATCATTATCCTTCTAATAAGCTCCTTCATTTTGCTACTCAACATCTATTTATTTTTCCTAAAACTATCTGTTCAACTCCTATTCTCAATGCCCCAAATGTTTTTACTGATGGTTCTGCCAATGGCATCGCTGTGGTTATTTCTGATGACTTACTTCATAAAGAACAAACAGATCATACCTCTGCCCAACGAGTTGAATTACATGCGATTTCCTTGGCTTTTCAAATCTTTTCACATTGTTCTTTTAATCTCTATACGGATAGCCATTATTTGGTTACTATTTTGCATAACATAGAAACTGCTATAATTGGCAATACTGTTGATTCTCAATTGTTTCAGACTTTCTTTCAACTACAAAAGCATGACTTTCCTGTAGCCATATTACATATTCGAGCCCATTCAGGTCTCCCTGGCCTATTGTCTTTGGGAAATCAATTGGCTGACGAAAATACAAAGATTATAGCCTTAAGTTTATCTCAACCTCAGGATCTTGCTACTCAATCACATAATTTACATCATCAATCTGCTGCTATGCTTCAAAAACAATTCTCTATTTCTAGAGAAACAGCCCGATACATTGTTAAGTCCTGCTCTAAATGTTTACCCCACCTTCCTGTTCCACAATTTGGAGTCAATCCTCGGGGTTTACTCCCTCATCATCTTTGGCAAATGGATGTTACTCATATTCCCTTTTTTGGTAAATTACAATTTGTTCATGTAACTGTTGATACTTACTCTAATTTTATATGTGCTAGGCCTTTGGCTGGGGAATCTACTAAATATGTAATTACTCATTTATTTCATTGTTTTGCATCTATGGGAATTCCTAAAGCTTTAAAAACAGATAATGCTCCAGGATATACGAGTAAAGCTTTTGCCAATTTTTGTGCAACTTTCCATATTTCACATAAAACAGGCATTCCCTACAATCCTCAGGGTCAAGGTATTGTAGAACGTGCCAACCAACAATTAAAAATTACATTACAAAAAATAAAAAAGGGGGAATATGATAGGTCTCCTCAGATTATGCTTAATCATGCTTTATTTATTTTAATTTTTTTAACTTTAGATGCATTTAGTCACACGCCTTATGAACGATTGTTTACAGGTCTTTCTGGAACCCCTCCTGAAAAAGCCCTTGTAAAATGGAAAGATCCCATGACTAACCTTTGGCATGGACCAGACCCTGTTTTAGTATGGGGCCGAGGCCATGTTTGTGTTTTCCCTAGGGAGGCAAACTCTCCGCGGTGGCTCCCGGAGCGCTTGGTTCGACATTATCATGCCATCACCAATAAACACCCTGACTCGAAGAATGCGTCGCCTGAGGCTCTCGCAATCGACCACAGCACACCCCAACCGGTTCCCCTGGTTCCCCCGGCGGACGAGAAGAATGCGGCGAGGGAGTAGGAGACAACTTGTCAGGGAGGCGAGGGGAGATCGAAATCAAATTACTTGACTGTTTCTAGACAAGAAGATTTATCCACCTTTGTATTTTGGTATAAGGATAACGTTCCCATTCACATGAATGCTAGAGTAACTAAGCTTGCTTCTAATACTTCGTTGGATCATTCTCTATGCATATATCGCTTGAGGATTGAAGATACTGGACATTATTTGTGTGTTGAAACTACCATAGGTAATCAAGGGACGTTATTAGCTGGACATCAAATTACGGTCGTAAAGACTGTCACAGGACTACACTTTCCTGCTTTTATGGCTTCTGAATTCCCGCAGTTTGATTTTCCTGTTTGTAATGATACATGGACTAAAGCCTCTGTCTGGTGTACTTTAGATTATGATAATGGCACCATACTAGTTTCTTCTGTCCCCGTTAATAATAACAGCCTTGTTTTTTACAAGCAATGGGAATTCTGGAAACTTGCCTTATCCTTTTCTTATAGACCGGTGATTACTTGCGTCGCTCCTCCTTATGCTTTATTGATTGGAGATTTAATTGTAGAAAACACTATGAATCCTATAGGTTATAATATTACTTGTGTTAATTGTATCTTTAGTAGTTGTGTTTTGCCCGTTAAAGGATCTACATCTGTTATGATTATGAAGCAACCTTCTTATATAATGTTACCTGTTAATTTGTCTGAACCATGGTATCATAACACTGGCATGCAAGCCTGGCTGGAATTGACTGAAGCATTAAAACGATCAAAGAGATTTATAGGTGTTCTAATATGTGCAATCCTAGCCTTAGCAGCTTTAACTGCTACTGCGGCCACGGCTGGGATTGCTCTTTCACAAACTATTCACCAGGCTCATTATGTTAATCAGTTATCTAAAAATACTAGTGTAGCATTAGCCCTACAAAGTCATATTGATACCCAACTAAAAACGGAAGTAGATGAATTAAAAAATGTTTTAATAGGAATAGGGGATCAAGTTATGGCTTTAAAATTAAAAATGCATTTGATTTGTCATGCCAAATATACCTGGATTTGTGTAACTCAACATTTATATAATGATTCACAATGGGGTTGGGAAAAAGTAAAAATGCATATATTGAGTGTATGGACTGATGGACACATTAGCCTTGATATTCAAAAGTTAAATGCCGAAATACAAGCTATTCAAGAGGCCCACCTGGACGAAGATGGACTCCAGAATTTGATTCAAGGATTATTAGATCAACTACAAGGGCTAAATCCGATACAATGGATTCATGGAGGGCTCTCAGGCCTGATATCAATTGGTGTACTACTTTTATTGGTGATCGGTTTATTACCTTGTGTTGTTAGATTTGTAATGGGGCGCTTCGCTGTCTTGCGTCAGGATGTTCATGGCTTAAAACTACATTATCAAGCTTTAAAAAATAATAAAAAAGGGGGAAATGTGGTGGCCCCCAAGCTGTAAGCTTATTCAGCTTTCTGCTTTCCGGAGAACTGCTTGTCTCTTTCTTGGTATGCACCCCTGACGCTGCGGTATTGAGCGTAAAAAAGGAAAATGGCTTGCGGCCAGTTTCGCTCCAGGTGCCTGCTCTGCATCTAAGAGCCCCTGGTTGTTCCCCAGAAGAAGGACGTGCTGCCCTGAGGGGGAAGTCTGTATCTCCAAAGAATGGCCCATAAGGCATGCTGACGCATAGATAGTGGCACATAGATAGTGGCGCGTAGATAGTAGCGCATAGTGACGCATAGATAGTGGCGCATAGATAGTGGCGACAGAATTATGTGGAAATACAAGGTTTACTGATTTATTGTCTGATATTCGTTTCGTACTAAACCTATATATACATTCATGCTCTTTGAATAAACTTGCCTTGCAACCATCAGTTGTCTTGGCCCTTCTGACCCCATACTGGTGCTTTTCAGTTCCTTACCCCTCACCGCCAGGAACTTCTAGCTTTCTGCAGCCGGTCTGTGGCAGAAAATTTCCCTAAACCTAAAGAAGGAAACAGATATTCAGATACAGGAAGCACAGAGAGTCCCAAACAAGATGAACCCAAAGAGAATATACACCAAGACAGATTATAATAAAAGTGGCAAAAGTTGATAAAGAGAGGGTTCTAAAGGCAGCAAGAGAAAAACAAAGAGTTCTTTACAAGGGAACCCCCATAAGGCTACCAGCTAATTTCTCTACCAAAACACTGCAGGCCAGAAGGGAGTAGCAAAATGTATTCAAAGTCTTGAAAGAGAAAAATCTGCAACCTAGAATACTCTATCCAGAAGATTATCATTTAGAATAGGAGGAGAAATAAAGAATTTCTCAGACAAGAGAAACTAAAAGAATACAGCAATATTACATCTATCCTAAAAGAAATATTGAAAAGTCATTTCTAAATAGAAAAGAAGCAAGAAAAAATAGGAAGGAGGAAATAACAATTGGAAAGCAAATCACTTAAATTAGCCAGTATACAGATCAAAAATGAAAAAAAAAACTATTTGTGAAAGCAATGACAAACACAAGCAACAGCAAAAGGATAAATATGAAGATGTAAAAAGGGACATCAAAATCATAAAATGTGGGGAAGGAGAGTAAGAAAATGCATATTCTTTCTCTTTTTTTTTGGAATATGTTTGAGACTATATGACTATCAGTCTAAAGCAAGCAGATATAGGAAGAGGTTAACATACTTGAAAAACAGGGCAACCATAAATTGAAAGCATACAATAGATTCACAAAAACCTAAAAGAAGAGAACATTCTTCTTTTTAACAGGAAATCATTAAACCACAAAAAGAAAAACAGAAAGAAAAAGAAAGGAACTAAGAAGAAAAAAAGAATCAACTGGGAAACACAGTTTGAAATGGCAATAAATACATATGAGTCAATAATTACCTTAAATGTCAATGGACTTAATGCTCCAATCAAAAGACATAGAGTGGCAGACTGGATGAAAAAAAACAAGAGCCTACAATATGCTGCCTACAAGAGACCCACCTTAAGGCAAAGGACACACATAGGTTGAAAGTGAGGGGATGGAAAAAGATATTTCATGCAAACAGAAATGACAAGAAAGTGGGAGTTGCAATACTCACATCAGACAAAATAGACTTTAAAGCAAAGTCTATAAAGAAAGATAAAGAAGGACACTATATAATGATAAAAGGATCAATACAAGAAGAGGATTTTACACTCATCAACATATATGCACCTAATATAGGAGCACCCAAATACATAAAAACAAATACTAACAGACAAAAGGGAGAAATCAATAGGAATACAATAATAGTAGGAGACTTTAACACCCCACTCACATGAATGGACAGATCTTCCAGACAGAGAGTCAATAAGGCAACAGAGGTTCTAAATGATACAATAGAACAGTTAGACTTAATTGATACTTTCAGGACACTACATCCAAAAAAAAAAACACGCCATAATATACATTCTTTTCAAGTGTACATGGAACATTCTCTAGGACTGACCACATCCTAGGGCACAAAACTAACCTCAACAAATTTAAGAGTATAGAAATTATTTCAAGCATCTTCTCTGACCACAATGGCATGAACCTAGAAATCAACCACAGGAAAAGAAATGAGAAAAAAACGATTACATGGAGACTAAATAACATGCTACAGAAAAACCAATGGGTCAATGTGGAAATCAAAACGGAAATTTAAAAATACCTTGAGACAAATGACAATGAAAACGCAACCATACAAAATCTATGGGACACAACAAAAGCAGTTTTTAGAGGGAAGTTCATAGCAATACAGGCTTTCATCAAAAAACAAGAAAAATCTCAACTAAACAACCTAACCTACCACCTAAACAATTAGAAAAAGAACAAACAAAACCTGAAGTCAGTAGAAGGAAGGACATAATAAAGATCAGAGAGGAAATAAATAAAATAGAAATTTAAAAAACAATAGAAAAAAATCAACAAAGCCAAGAGCTGATTCTTTGAAAGGGTAAACAAAATTGATAAACCTCTGTCCAGGCTCACCAAGAAGAAAAGAGAGAGAATCCAAATAAACAAAATAAGAAATGAAAACGGAGAAATCTCAACTGATACTGCAGAAATACAAAAAAACCATAAGAGAATACTATGAACAATTATATGCCAACAAATTTGACAACCTAGAAGAGATGGACAACTTTCTAGAAACATACAGCCCACCAAAATTGAATCAAGAAGAAATAGGTAATTTGAACAGACTGATCACTAGAAGTGAAATAGAATCTATTAAAAAAAAAAAAAACTTCCTCCAAACAAAAGTCCATGACCAGATGGCTTCACAGGTGAATTCTACCAAACATACAAAGAAGAACTTATAGCGATTCTTCTCAAACTCTTCCAAAAGATTGAAGAGGAGGGAAGACTCCCATAGTCATTCTATGAAGCCACCTTCACCCTGATACCAAAACCAGACAAAGACACTAACAAAAAAGAAAATTACAGGCCAATATATTTGATGAATATAGATGCAAAAATTCTCAACAAAATACTAGCAAACCGAATCCAACGACACATAAAAAAGATCATACACCATGACCAAGTAGGATTCAACCCAGTTTCACAAGGATGGTTCAACATACAAAACTCAATCAATGTAATACACCACATTAACAAAAGAAAAGACAAAAACCACATGATCATCTCAATAAACGCAGAAAAAACATTTGACAAAATTCAACATCCAGTCACAATAAAAACTCTTACCACAGTGGGAATGGAGGGAACATATCTCAACATAAAAGAAGCCATTTATGACAAACTCACAGCCAGTGTAATACTCAATGGTAAAAATCTGAAAGCCTTTCCACTAAAATTTGGAACAAGACAAGAATGCCCACTCTCACCACTTCTCTTCAACATAGTATTGGAAGTCCTATCTACATCAGTCAGACAAGAAAAAGAAATAAAAGTTATCCAAATTGGAAGGGAAGAGGTAAAATTATCATTATATGCAGGTGACATGATACTATATATAGAAAACCCTAAGGAGTCCACACAAAAACTACTAGATCTAATAAATGAATTCAGCAAAGTAGCAGGATACAAGATTAACATTCAGAAATTGGTTGCATTCATTTACATTAACAATGAAATATCAGAACGGGAATGTAAAAATCAATACCTTTTAAGATCGCACCAAAAAAAAAAAAAGAAAACCTAGGAATAAACCTGACCAAGGAGGTGAAAGACTTATACACTGAGAACTATAAAACATTAGTAAAGGAAATAAAAGAGGACTCAAAGAAATAGAAAGATATTCCATGCTCTTGGATTGGAAGAATTAATATTGTTAAAATGGCAATACTACCCAAATCAATCTACAGATTTAATGTGATTCCTATCAAATTACCCGTGACATTTTTCACAGAACTAGAACAAATAATCCAAAAATTATATGGAACCATAAAAGACCCAGAATTGCTAGAACAATCCTGAGGAAAAACAAAAAAAGCAGGAGGCATAACTCTCCCAGACTTTAGACAATACTACAAAGCTACAGTAATCATGACAGTGTAGTATTGGTTCAAAAAAGGCATATGGATCAATGGAACAGAATAGAGAGCCCAGAAATAAACCCACACTCTTATGGTCAATTAATCTTTGACAATGGAGGCAACGATATAAAATGGGAAAAAGAGAGTCTCTTCAGCAAGTGGTGCTGGGGAAGTTGGACAGCTGCATGTAAGCCAATGAATTTAGAACACACCCTCACACCATGCACAAAAATAAACACAAAATGGCTTGAAGACTTAAACATAAGACATGACACCATAAAACTCCTAGAGGAGAGCATAGGCAAAACATTCTCTGACATAAATTGTACCAACGTTTTCTTAGGCCAATCTCCCAAGGCAATAGAAATGAAAAAAAAAAAACCAAACAAATGTGACCTAATTAAGCTTACAAGCTTTTGCACAGCAAAGGAAACCACAAAAAAATGAAAAGACAACCTATGCAATGGGAGACTATATTCGCAAATGATGTGACAGACAAGGGCTTAATCTCCAAAATATACAAACAACTCATACAACTCAGCAACAAAAAAACAAACAATGCAGTCGAAAAATGGGCAGAAGACCTTAGTGGACATTTCTCCAAAGACATACAGATGACCAGTAGGCACATGAAAAGATGCTCAACATCACTAATTATTAGACCAATACAAATCAAAACTACAATGAGGTACCACCTCACACCGGTCAGAATGGCTATCATTAAAAAAATCTACAAATAATAAATGTTGGCAAGGATGTGGAGAAAAGGGAACCCTTTTACACTGTTAGTGGGAATGTAAATCAGTGCAGCCACTGTGGAAAACAGTATGAAGCTTCCCCAGAAAACTAAAAATAGAATTAACATATGATCCAGCAATCCCACTCCTGGGAATAAAACTGGACAAAACTGTAATTCAAAAAGATACATCCACACCTATGTTCATATCAGCACCGTTCACAATAGCCAAAACATGGAAACAAACTAAATGCCCATTGACAGATGAATGGATAAAGAAGATATGGTTCACATATACAATGGAATACTACTCAGCTATAAAAAGGAACAAAATAATGCTATTTGCATCAACATGGATGAAACTAGAGATTATCATACTAAGTAAAGTAAGTCCCAAAGAGAAAGACAAATACCATATGATATCACTTATATGTGGAATCTAAAACAGCACAAATGAACTTGTCTACAAAACAGAAACAGAATCATAGACATAGAGAACAGACTTGTGGTTGCCAAAGGGGAGGGGGGAGGGAGAGGGATAGACTGGGAGTTTGGGATTGGTAGATGCAAACTATTACATTTAGAATGGATAAACAACAAGGTCCTAATGTATAGCACAGGGAACTATATTCAATATTCTGTGATAAACCATAATGGAAAAGAATTAAAAAAAATAATGTCTATATGTGTATAACTGAGTCACTTTGCTGTACAGCAGAGATTGGCATAACATTGTAAATAAACTATGCTTCAATAAAAAGAAAAAAGAAAAAAAAGAAAAAGTGCCCAGTTTCTCTAAATAATAAACAGTATGAAAATAAAAGGTGGGTTGAGTGAGAATTTTTAAAGATTAAAAGAGAATTAGGTCATCTTCCTCTTCCCATTCCTTTCCTTTTTATTCCCTTTCTGATGAGTTTAGTCCCAAAGTCACTTGGCAGGCTAAACAAGGTATGCATCTGTCTGGGTGAATGGGGTGGAGCCCAGATGGGTTGAGAAGCGTGCTCATGTGGCACAAGAGGCACCTGGAACATGGACCCAAACAGGGTGACGAGTCTATCTATGTGGGAAGGTGGCCTGGTTTAGGGTGTTAGAACCAGAATGCGTAACCCAGCACTGGATATCAGGCCTTCAGTGGAGTGAGGCAGGGAGGTGGTTACGGCCACAGATATTGGTTACATGCTGGATAATTGATCAAATAAGTTAATATAGTAAGGATAATGGGAATTAGGTTTATCTCTGTTGGAGAATGGAGTTATGAATATGGAAATGAAGAAAACTAGAATGAACTGTGTGGTGTTAATTTGGAATTGGAGGTATCTGTATGAACTCATGTTTTCAATAGATATAGATAGAGAAGTATAGGCATTTATGTGTATCTGTATCTTTGTATTGATATATCTGTCTCCGTCTATTGACAGAACCTGCGAGCTGCAACACCCCAATGTTAATGAGCATACCTAGTGTCTAGATCTTGGCTTTGAAAATTTTGAACTTTACTTGATCCTTGTGCCCCTGAAAACAATGTCTGTTGTTTTTAACAGTCAAGGGTAGGAATTTCCCTGTCCTTTTGTGCTCTGGGAAATGGCTTGCTGTAAAGAATCACCTCTCCCCATATGACTTAGATAAAACTTGCTGATTGCCTCCTTGTTTACCATGACAAGGCCCAACAAAGATTCTTTGAAAAACAAAAATAATTAGCTGAACTGTTTGTTCCCACTTATCATCTGGACAAAATATCCACTAAATTGACTTGACTAAATTTCAGTTAGGCGTCTCCCTTCTCCACAGGCTCCTGGATTTTTAGCCACCCTTCAGCAAGCACTGGAACATGGAACAACCCCTTAGGGGTTGCTAGGGAGCCTTAAAGACCCCATGAGTATAGGTGGACCTCAGGGAAAAACATTCCCCTATCAACTGTCTGTTGTGCCACCTGCTCACTCCACTCCCCTAAACCCAGTTCATTCTAACCTTCTTGATTCCTCTTTATAAAAGAAAAACCCTTTCTGCCTGATCTTCAAGACCCTTATAGATTGTAGTTTCAGAATGTTCTTACTGTTGCTATGGTCCCCCTTCCTACATTGTAGTAGTCTTTGTGAATAAAGTCTTTCCTTACCTAAATCTGGATTTTAAAAATTTGATAGTATCTAAATATCACTTTAAAATATACAAGGGATTCTTGGAGAATGGGCTGATTTCAAGGCGTAGGCAGAGAAAGGACATGATGAGCCTAGGTCATCTTCTTATACTAGAAAGTAAGGAAACACTCAAAGAAAATGGAGGTATGTGGAAAGGTCACAAAAACCAGCTTGGGGCTCTCACTGGCCAAACTGGGGCATCAAAATAAATTCTGATAATAATGTATTATTATCCCACTGAATAAAAATATGAATCTACTGAATAGAGATAGAAATCATGAGTCTATACTAATAAAAATGCATAATTTGGCAGTTTGATAATAAATTAGCATAGTTTCTATTGGGCTGCCCCCTGCAGGCCTGCAAGTCTTGTAATTGCCCAGCCTCAAGACCAAAGAAAGAGCCCGAAGTCAGTGACAAAGACATCAATGGTTTAACGGATAGAGGATCTTACAATAGCAAAAGCGTCTTGGACGGCAGATGGCAGACAGTATACGGCAGCAAACTTTGTTACCTGGGGAAGAAGGAGTTATCAGTTATAGGGGGAATTGACCTCAGCTTGGCTCATTGATTACCAGGGAAACCAGAAGAGGAGCACACTCCTCACCACCCCTTTGATAAACTATCATAGTGGAAATAGTTCTGATCTAAAGATTAGAATAATCACTAGCTACGGTGCGGGTAAGTATGTAGGCATTTAATGATTAGGATCTAAGATTAAGAGGGAAGTAGGGTGAGTAGGGTGTAGGTGAGGCAGGGACTGGTTGAACAGGGGACGTACAGAGAGCAAGAGAACAGCCATTTGGGGTGACCTGATCATGTAGTTTCAAAGAACTGTCTGAAAAATACTTATTAATTACAAAGGGAAAAGGAGTAATTTTATAGTAGAGAAGTTTGGCAGAAGTCACTTTATGTAAATGATCAGGGTTAACATCACTAGTAATAGAACAAATGGAAATTGTGTGTTACCTGATAGGATACAATGAGAACACAGTCATACTTCTGTGATAGTTCTGTCCAACATGCCTAACCTAAGTCTAACCACAAAGAAACCTCAGACAAATCTGAGTGTCACTCTATAACAAAACTGTTCTGGAATCTTGACTCTTCCACGGTTAGTTGTGGTCATGTAACCTACTTCTGGTTCATAAGATTTAAACAGAAGAAAATGGACTAGGCTTTAGGAAAGTCATAATTTTTCTAATAAAAATGGGGTAGGCTTAGGTGTCATACAGTTCTTACCCTTTATTCTTCCCCCTTATTCCTATGTTTTAATAGATGCAATGTACAGATGTGAAAGAATGGAACACACTCCTTGTGACTATAAAGACATAAGTTACAGACTAAGTGTTACAAATCAGAAAAGGAGAAACAACATGGTTCCTGGACCAGCTACCTTTAGGCTCCTTATTACATTACCCTTTGTTTGATTAAACCATGGATTTCTATTGATGTGGCCAAATGCAAACTAGTAAAAACAACTTGCTTTACCTTATTTTTCTTTATCAACCTGTCTAGTTCCCCTCCCTGATGCCAGCATTTTTTGTTGGTAATTTTATTGATTATTGTATTCACAAAGTAATTTATGGACAATTGATTTATGATGTTGAGGCTTCTTCAAGTACATGGTATGCCTCTTCATTTGTTCTAGTCTCTTCTGTGCCTTAAATAGCATTTAAAAGTTTCTGTTACATAATTTTGCATTTTTCTGCTATTATCACCAATTTTTTGACCCCACAACTGATGCAAGGGATAAACAGATGCTTTTCTGAATCCCAAGAGAATCTGAAAGAGTGGAGTGATATTTGGGTTAATTATGACAAAAATCAGTCAAGTTGTTACCAACGAGGGTTCTTGGCCTTCCTTAATCAATAGATATTGATGAGGCTAGACAAGAAATTCAGACAAGGATTTTTGGGGGCTCCTGCTGCAGCACGAGGGGGCAAAAACAAGTAACAGTTTCTCTTGCTTGCTCACTGAGGAGGGAGGCAAGCTGGTTCCTCATGTGGGGTGAGGGTAGGGGTGGGTCCAGGGGTTGGGCTGGAGAGGTGGCTTGGGTGGTTTGCCCACCCTTTTGTTTATTTTGTTGCTCGCGGAGGTGTTTGTCCAGGTGCAAGCACTGCAGCAAAGTGTCCCAGGTCCCAGGTCCCAGCCTGTCTCATTTCCAAGAGGAATGATGCTGTAGCTGCCTGACGTCCACTCTCTTGGATTGATAGGACAGAGAAGTAGGAGAGGACAGAGAAAGGAGAAGTAGAGAGATATCAGGAGAGGGAAAGGGATAAAAGGGAGAGGGAAAGCACTGCCTGAATCAGGGTACTGAGGTCTTCAGGGGCCAGGAAGGCAGACTTACCAAACTTGGTGACACCCAAACAAGAGGTTCAGGTGGCCGCTTGACACCCATGGGAAGCACTGCCTGAATCAGGGTACTGAGGTCTTCAGGGGCCAGGAAGGCAGACTTACCAAACTTGGTGACACCCAAACAAGAGGTTCAGGTGGCCGCTTGACACCCATGGGAAAGCTGCATTCAGTGGTCCCAGAGGTGCCCAGATTCTCTCCCAGGAAGGGGACAACTGCCCCACACTGGGTGCCACAGTCTGTTACTGACCAGGGTTCTTGGCCTTCTTTAATTAATAGAAATTGATAAAAGGCCAGACAAATTCAGGCAAGGCTTTATTGGGGCTCCTGCAGCAGGAGGGGGCAAAAAGAAGTAACAGGTTCCCATGTTTGCTTGCTGAGTCGGGGGCGAGCTGTTTCCATCTATGGGGTGAGGGTAGGGGTGGGTCCAGGGGTCGGGCCCAAGGGGTGGCTTAGGTGGTTTGCCCACCCTTTTGGTGGTGTTGTGTGCAGGGGTCATGCTCATTACCCTGCTTTTGCTACTGGTACCCTACTTTTGCTACTGGTACTCTACTTTTGCCTCCTGTTTTTGTTTCTGGCTCTTCAGAAGTGGCAGTTGGGTTTTTAGTCTTTTTGTATCTCGTTGTCCATAATTTGCCCCAACTGTGCATGCACACAGTTATTTTTAGTCCCATGTAGTTTCTTTGTATTTTGTTGCTGGAGGAGACGTTTGTCCAGGCGCAAACACTGCAGCAAAGTGTCCCAGGTCCCAGCCTGTCTCAAAGTCACAGTGGGTTAAATATTTCAAGGTCAATTCATAAATTAAAATTCACTTTTCTGTAACAAAAATACAATGAATACATCTATTTTGAATATCAAACAAGTAAACACTACATGTTTGAAGCTAAGATTTTCACAGATAGGTGAAATAGAAACTCCTGGGAAAGCTTCTTGGAAACACAAATTCAGTTTTATGAAACCTGAAAACGAAGCATACTTACCTGATAAATGGAATATTGCCTGCCATATCAGTAAACAAAGGATGTCACAGTCATCAGTGATTACAGCCACAGCCTATGGTGAGCTGCTGAATCCTGAGGGAACTCAGGAAGGAAAAGAATACCTGCTATCTAGCAGCCATCAAACTATAGCCACTCCCCACAGAGAGCCCTGAGGAAACAGGATATGAAAACACAAGATATGGGCCCCAGATAGCTGAGGTGCATATCAAAGGAACCATTTCAGTGAGCCCAGACTCTTGTATCTTCCCATATATAGAAAAGCATTAAATTCCTTAACTTGACATATGTGGTTTTCTTTAATTAATAATCTTTTGACTTTCAGACTACCTGCCCCTTGTTGCAAAACTCCTATATATCCGGGCTCCCCCTTCGCCTTCTCAGAGCAGTTCTCTCAGGGTTACTTGAGATGCTGCCTCCTAGGCTTTAAGTCCTAAAAATTCCCGCCGAATAAAACATAACTCTCAACTTTTAGGCTGTGAATAATTTTTAGTCGACATACTTCAATCTGGTTTATGTTAACTATTTTTAATGTTTTTAAAGTATCTAGTTTGTTATTATTCTCCAACTTTCTTCTTTATCTTTGTGATTATATATAAGCTCGGTGTTTTATAGTCTCAAAGCACTTGATTAATACTTTAGAATATCTTATTCTTCATGGAACTTAAAGTTTTATGTTTGGGAGATGTTGCCAAAAAACCTTGGCTCTCTGTGCACAGATGCTGAACACAATACAGAGACAGAGATTTTGGAGGATAAGAGAGATGGCTTTATTCCTCTGCCAGGCAGAAGGGAAGACATGGCAGGTTAGCTCCTCAAGAACTGTGCCCCCCTTGCATTCTTTTTTCTCCTTGCATTTTTTCAAAACAGTCATAGCTGGCATTAGGCAGCCTGGTAATTGGGTCCTTTTGTCTCTGGTTTATAGGCCGGCGACCTTCTTTCTGAAGCGCAAAAGCTACAGGGGGTGATTTGTTACAAGGGAGCACAGAAAAGGTAAATACCAGGAGGAGGATGTAATTTACACAAAGTTAGCGAGTGATAGGTTAGCTCTGTGAAGTACAAATCTAGTTACACACTACAGATTAGTAACAGTTAAAATAAAATAAGGGGTGATTAACTCTTTCAGGCCAGGTTGTTTCTTCTCTAGTCTGTTCACTGTTCCCTTTATTTTCCTTGTTCTCAGGAGAGGGAAGAAAACCCCTCACTCCTATTTTTATTGTAGCACAGACACAAACATAAAACAAGAACAAATCACACAAATAAATAGGTAATTTCACACTGTAATGAAAAATGCTTGAGTTAAGTATGAACAAATAATATGTCAGTCAGAAAAAACGTTACACTTTAAATAAGCACGTATAAATTATGAAGTGCAATGCAAAATTCACATGACTTTTTCCTATACTGTACTTAAAAGAAGTCCACGGAAGCAAAATACTGACTCTTCAAAGCAATTTTGCCCTCCTGCTACCTTGCATTGCCTTTCTGGCCAGCCTTCCTTCGTTCCATTCCTCCGGCACGGGGAAACCTCTTTGGCGGGAAGGGCGCTTTGGTGGAAATCTTGGAGAGGTGAGGATTTAAGCTCCCTGAGCATCTAACTTACTGCGGGGATTTTAAGAGGAGATAGCTGAAAATGCCGTCAGAACCTTGCAAAACGCGTTAACACATGTACACTGACACCAGTCCTGGTCAGCGCAATCTCAATATACGAAAGAGGGCAACTCCCCAGCTAAATCTTCCTGCTTCCTGTAAAACCACGGGTTAGACAATTCACCCGAATAGCAAGCGACAGTCAGATCTGCGCATGCTCTGTTGGTGGACAGCGCCCCTCCTCCTCCTAGTCGGAAGTCCCGGTTTGTTTAGTAAATTACGACAGTCGTAAACTGAGATTTTGTGACGGCTTCCCAACTTTACGACAACCACTATGGCGGCTGCCGGTGGTGGATTTGAAAGTGAGAGGAGCGTCGACGAGCGTAAAGAACAGACCCGGATTGCCAGGACCGAGGTGTTGCGACAGGTACCTCAGTTTGGGGGTTTCGGGAACCATTTAGAATTGAGAGAGTGGAGGCTTTCAGGGAGCCAGGCCTCTGGTTCTCCTGCCTCCCCGCAGCCTTAGTATCTCACCTTACCTGGTTGTGTGGGGGTAGATGTCTCCCTTCGGAATGCCCGCAAAGTCTTGGGTATCTTCTGCCTCCTAGATGCTCTGGCAGGCTCCAGTTGCTCATATTCTTTTCAGGAAATAAAGACTTGTTTATTTCCTCTGAATTTCCTTATCTTTTAAATCATCCATTCTTGACATTTCTATCACCTGATCACCTGAGCTGCGCACTTTCGAAGAACTCCGCCACTTACAACGACTCTCTATGCGTTTTTTATAGCCTCAGTTCTCGCTCTTGCTATATCTGAAATGAAATTTTCCGTTCTCAGGAACACATGTAAGCCTTGTCAGAGTAGACCGTTTCATTCTCCTTTTAAACTATTTATATCAGTTATTGGCTTATTGTAAACCCTTACTGATGCAAATAAGGATTGAGACAAGAGACCCAGAGAATTCAGCCCTTCGAAAAAGGTTGAGAAGCATTCTATTTCTCATTAAGATTGAGATGGGGTAGAGGTAACATAAAGAATGCAGGAAGTAAACTGTACTATTGAATTATCTGACAAGATGTAAGAAGTGTGGCAATGAAGGGGAAAAGTTGTATGTTGGAGAGCAATGTAAGATGAAACAAGTGATGGTTTTTGTTTTAAGCTGGAACAGTTTAAAACGAGTTTAAATGCAGATGAGAAAGAGCCAATATAGGAGACAGGAAGGAGAAGGTGTAACGACTACAGCCAGATTTACAGGGGAAGAGAGGGCAATAAGTCTTAGGTGAAAGGTTGGTATTGTTTCCTGATTTCAGCATATGTAATATATGTGTATAATAAATATCCTTCATCCTTGTCTCTGATATTTCAGGCAGTTTTTGGAGAGAGTAGGGTTTGTGATAAATTGTATAGTAGAGCTATGTACGGAGGTTTGAGCAGGACCAACCCCAGCTTTGAAATTTGGGGGGAGAATGAAAAGGCAGGAACAACTTCCTAGAAAGATCTTACTTTATTTGACTGTTGTTGAAAGATGAATAAAAGTTAGCAATATAATCATTTGTTTTTAGAAAGGTGATTCTTCCTGAAGCATTTTGGGGGTGTGGGTAGAGGGGTATGGGCACTGCAGACTGAAGGTGTGGAGGTCAGTCCCCAAACAGTAACAAAAGTATCAGGCAGTATCAGTGGGATAGTGAAGGGAAAAGAGATTCAAGTCATATTTGAGGTAGGGAGCTTAGGGAGAGGGAAGGGTCTACAGTAGGTCCCTGGATTCTGTCTTTGATTGGTGGCTCATTTCACTAGAGACTGGTAATTGGTAATGCAATTGGTAATGTGGAAGGAGAGTTTGTTTGTTTGTTTAAGTCTTTCTTACACTTTGGTGGAAGCAAATTCCTGGTAAGCCTTATATGAAAGTGGGAGAAGTTTTTGTTTTGCTTTTTTGTGAAAGGCAAGTGGATCAATTGTTAATTTTTCTTTTTTCACTGTTTTAGGCTAAAGCCAATTTTGAAAAGGAAGAAAGGCATAAAGAACTTAAACGACTTCGGGATAAGGAAACATGGATGCTACCTGATGTGAATAAGCGAGTTGAACAGATCTCACAGGTGAATACTAACAGGCTTACTTGATGTAAGCTTATCTGTCTTTTTTTTTTCTTTTTGTACTTATTCAAGTTAATATTGGAGGAGTAACTTTATAGACTATTTTTGCAAGTTACAGAATGAATATCACATAGTTGGCATTACTGAATATTTTCTCTCTCTGGCCAAAGTAGTATATTTTAATATTTTGGACATTATGACATTGGAAAGATTTTGTTAGTTGAGTTGGCTGGTAGAAAGCTTAGCTTCAAATTTCTAGCCCACTTGTGGCAAGTTTATGGATCTAAAAAGTTATGTGTTTTAAGCTTAATGTAATGCTTTTGTTTCTTTTTCTTTTTTTTTAGGGGGGTTGTCTCAATCCTTGTTTTCTCTTCCCACAGTTTATGCTATCTTGTTATATGTTATGTGGCTAGTAATCTTCTATAAATTCTTTTGGGCCCATTGAAGGAGATACACACACACGTATGTCTGTGCATGTATGTGTTTATTTGATTATATTTGTCTGTCAATGTATCTACAAATAAAAATTCCCTTATATTTTTCTAAGAAATTTTAGCTATATGATTTATTAGTAATGCATATATTATAGAAGTATGGCAAAGTTTCTTAGAAGAAATTATTTATTTAGTCATATTCCTTGTCTCCTTTCATGAAAGATTTAAAGGTTTTTGGAATATAGAGCTTTCTTTCCCTCAAAATACTTCCTTTTAAAGTAAGCTAAACTAAATTCTTACCTCTTTAACATGATTATTTATAGGAACACTGTGTGAAGAAAAAGAAGAAAAAAGACAAGCATTCAAGAAAAGTAAAAAAAGAGAAGAAAAAAAAGAGCAAGAAACAAAAGTGTGAAAAAAACAATGAGTCAACTGACAGTTCATCAGTAAGTATGTACTAAAACTAACCAAAGCAGCTACTTGAGAAAATTTTATTTAGAGGAACAACATATGGGAACCTAAAATATATATGAGAACTTAGATAATATTATTAGTTAGGATATGAAAATGCCTGGGAGACATCTATTTGGAGATATCTAAGAAATGGTAGAAATACGGATCTTAGGTTATAGATAAAGGTAAGAGGATGGAGATACATTTTGAGAATCATTGCTCATTGAAGCCATTAGAATGTATGAATTGCCTAGGGTAATTGAAAAGAAAGAAGAATACCAATACTGAGGAGCCAGACAGAAAGTAAAGGATATTAAGTAGAAGTAGTTGGAAAATTAGAAGGAGAAGCAGGAAAAAGTAGTACTGTAAAATAAGGGAAAAGAGTGCCAAGATATTTCAGAGTCTGTTACCTCTGTTTGCTTTTCATAGAAATTAACATTTAAGTCTTTAAAATAGGTTGTATTTATATATTTATCTTTGGGACAAAAAGGAATAGAATGCTGGGTCTGCTGTGTCTCTAGCCAGGTCTGGGATGAGAGGATTCACAGAGGATAGGAAAGCAGGCCAAACCCTCATGCTTATTTTCAGGAAGAGAAAGGTATGTTGTGCTTAGTGAGTGATGAGCTAGAGATGTTTAGGGATAATTGGACTCACAGGTACGATCTTCAGAGGGTTATACTCTCAGTTGAATCATCATGTTTGACAATCTGGCCTTCTTGTAGTTTCAGAAATTAAATTTTTGTTAGTATACCCTGAGATGATAATTGGCTCATGAAAGCCTATCTTATTTGAGAATGCAGTATCTTAATTCATAGTGAGAAATACACCTGGATAGTTTTATTGACTCTCCAGCATATTTTGTAATGGTAGGAATATCATATAGAAAAAAAATTTTTTTGGAATACAACTCAGCGTAAAGGGAGTTAGAAAATCTTAATGTGAAAAGAAGATAGAGGCACTTTTTCCACAATTGTGGGATTGAGTTGCTGACCCCATTGAGAATCTGATAAAAGTGATCTTTTCTTCAAAAAGAAATTTATATACAAAATTGTTTATTTCAGGGGAGTTTGTAAAACTCCCAGAAGTTTACATAAGGATCACAGCTTAAGAATCCTCATCCCATGGGGATATATCTGCCAGGACAACTAAACATTTATGTTATTTGATTAAGGGCACTTGCTTCCCTTTATTAGAGACACACTGTCCTGTTCTTTGTTGTTCTTGTTGCTATTGCTGTTCTTCTCTGCAACATACGTAAGTCTTTTTGTTGCAACATATAGCATGTACATTTATACATACCTATTAAGTTGTATAACATATACCTTAGAGAGAGTAGTTTGAATGAATGCTCAGTGCCCACATCACATTGAGGTTGACTGAAGAAGAACAGAGAAACTTATACTGACAGTGAAGGGTAGGAAAGACAGAATGATAGCTAGGGGAATCAGGTTGGTTGGGAGGTCTTTTTGAGAAAATGTTTTTAGGAAGAGAGGGATAAATATTACTGAGGAGAATGCTAAGTTTGGGTGAGCAAGCTTCCAGGGGAGGGGGTAAGCTTAGTTGGGAAGTAGGATCACCTTCTCTTCTGAGCTAGAAGGGAAGTAGTAAAGATGTATACAAATACAGATAAATAAGGAGGAGGTAGCAGATAAATAAGAAGGAGAGCAGATTATTGATGGTGTTTCTGCTTGATGTTCTCTGTGTCCTTTGTGAATTAGAAGGTAAAATCATCATCTGAGACGACAACTTGGGAGTAGAAGTAGGATGGAGGGATTGAGGAAATAGTATATATTTGAAACAACTTTGCTTAGGTAATAAAAGAAGGAAATGAATTGCTGGGAACCATTGAGGATCCATGTGAGGCTGGAAAGCATATCTTGACTGTCAAGGTCTCTATTTTTTTTTCTTTTAACTTTTAAAATGAGCTTTACTGAGGTATAATTTACATATAATAAAATAATCCTATATTAATTGTACTATTTAATGAATATCCCTTTTTAACTCTGTCAGTTAAGATAGCATTTCCATTCCCCATAAAGTTCTTCGTGGCTCTTTGCAATCAATTCCTCCTCACCCTCCCTCTGCCTCCACTCTGGGATTGGGCAGCCATAGATCGGGTTTAGCACACTATAGATTAATTTTCGCTGTTCTAGAATTTCATATGAATATTCATATATGGTTGACCCTTGAACAACACGGGTTTGGACTGCACAGGTCCATTTGTACGTGGATCTTTTTCGAGAAATATGTACTAGTTCTACACAATCTATGGTTTTGGTTGGATCTGTGGATGTGGAACCATAGATATGGATGGCCAACTGTAAAGTTACACGTGGATTTTCCACTGCACAGAGGATCAGCACCCCTAACCCCCACATTGTTCAAGGGTCTACTGTAATGATCCTTTTTGTGTCGGGCTTCTTTGGCTTTACGTAATGTTTTTGCAACTCATGTAATTGCATGTAGCAGTATTTCCTTTCTCTTTATTGCTATATTCCAGTGTATGAATATGCCATAATTTGCTTATCTGTCTTATGTGTTCAAAGTCATTTGGGTGGTTTTTTAGTTTGCGCTAGTATGAATAAAGCTACTGTGAATGTTTGTGTACAAGTCATTTGGTGGACATGTTTTTCTCTTCGAAAAATGCCATCGTTTTCCAAAGTGTTTGGACCATTTTACACTCCTTCCAGCAGTATTTGAGAATTCCAGTTATTCTACATCTTTGCAAGCACTTGGAATTTTCAGCCTTTGTACTTTTTTGGCCATCCTACTTGGTGTAGTAATATTTCATGTGATATTTCCCTGAACACCAGTGATGTAGAGCATTACTTGAAGTCTTTATTGGCCATTCTGTTTTCTTTTATGAAGTCCAATTTATTAATTATTTTCTTTTATCATTAATTTTTCTTAGTTACTGCTTTTGCACATCTAATTTTTGCACATCTCAAGGTTGTGAAGATTTTCTCCTGTGTTTTTTTCAAGAAGTTTTGTAGCTTTGGCTTTTTTGTTTATCAGCGATTCATTTTGAGTTAATTTTTGCTTATGGTATGTAGTAAGTGTCAAAGTTCAGTTTTTCCATGTGGATTTCCACTTGTTCCAGCATCATTTGTTGAGAAGGCTAACCTTTCTCTGTTGAATTACTTAGGCTCCTTTGTTTTAAATACAATTGAGCATATATATTTGTGGGTTAATTTCTAGACTCTGTTCTGTTCCCTTGGCTTGCATGTCTCTCCTTGACCAGTAAATAAACTGTCGTAATTACTGCAATTTTAGGGTCAGTCTTGGAATAAGGTAGTGTAAGTTCTATGATTTTGTCCTTTTTGAAAATTGTTTGCTACTCTAAGTTCTTTGCATTTTTAAAATAAAGTTTAGAATCAGCCTATCACTTTCAACAAAAATATCTACTGATATTTTGATTGGAATTGTTTTGCATCAATAGATCAATTTTGGGGGAATTAATATCTTAAAATAGAGAGTCTTCCAACCCATCATGCATGTGGTATATCTCTCCATCTCTTTAAGTCTTCTTTAATTTCTCTCACAGTGTTCTGGAATTTTCAGTGTAGAGGTCTTACTATCATCTTTTGTTATATTTTTTATATTTTATTTTCTTGGGGTGCTGTTGGAAATGGAATTAAAAAAATAAATTTTATTTTTTGTGTGTTTGCACCTAGCATATACATTTACAGTGGATTTTTGTATATTTACCTGTATCTTGTCACCTTGCTAAATTCACAAGTACTAGCGTTAGCTTTTTTTGGTTGATTTCTCAGTACGTGATTATGTTATGTGTGAATAAAGACACTTTTTTCTTTCCGATCTCTAGGCGTTTTATCCCATTTGTTAATTTTTTGTTATTTTATTTCACTAGCTAGGACTTCAATATAGTGTTGAATAGAAGTGGTGAGAGTGGACATCCTTACCTGTTCTTTATCTTAAGTGGAAAGCATTTATCTTTCACCTTATGCATTATGTTAGCTGTGGGCTTTTCATGTATGCCCTTTTAGACTGAGTAAATTCTCCTCTATTTTTATTTTTTTCTGAGAGTTGGTGTCTTGAATAAGCATTGGATTTTGTCAGATACTTTTTCTGCATCTATTTATATAATTATATGATTTTTCTCTTTTATTCCGTTAATATGGAGAATTACATTGGTTGATTTTTGAATGTTACAGCAACCTGAATTTCTGGGATACACTCTATTTGGTTATTTTTGTTTATTTAATTATAAAATATTTTATTTATATATACTTACAAGCGCATTTTATTTTATATATATTTTTTCTGATGTGATTTGCTCACAATTAGTTGAGAATTTTTGCATCTGTTTTTATGAGGGGTATTGGGTTTTGTTGTAAGGGTAATGCTGGCCTCACGTATGAATTAGGAAATATTCCCTGTTCTTCCATTTGTAGAAGAGTTTGTGCAGGATTGGTGTGATTTCTTCCGTAATGAATTGTTAAAACTCACTAGTCAAACTGTTTGGGCCTGGAGTTTTCTTTGTGGGATGCTTGAAGCACAAATTTAATTTCTTTAATATCTGTTTTAAATGTTTTCGGTTTATTCCTGAGTTAGTTTTGGAATTAAGGTTTGCAAGGAATTTGTTTATTTCATCTAAATTGTTGAATTTATTGTCATAGTATTATAATATTCCTTTATTGTCCTTTTAATGTCTGTCGAGTCTGTAGTTATGTCCCTTCTTTCATTCCTGATTTTGGCTATTTCTATTTTCTCTTTGTTTCCTTGGTTAGAATAGTTTTAGGTTTATCAATTTTATTAATCTTTTCAAAGAATTGCCTTTTAGTTTCATTAATTTTCTAGTTGTGTATTTTCTATTTTATTGATTTCCACTGTCTTTTTACTGTTTCTTTCCTATTACCTATTTTGTATTTAATTTGCTCTTCTTTTTCTAGCTTCCTGAAGCGGGTGTGTAGGTCTTTGATTCTAAATCTTTCTTATTTTCTAATGAGTATTTAATCTACAATTTTTTCTCCTAGTACTGTTGTATCTCCATCTAACTAATTTTTTTTTTTTTTAAATATTTATTTATTTATTTATTTATGGCTGTGTTGGGTCTTCGTTTCTGTGCGAGGGCTTTCTCTAGTTGTGGCAAGTGGGGGCCACTCTTCATCGCGGTGCGCGGGCCTCTCACTATCGCGGGCTCTCTCGTTGCGGAGCACAGGCTCCAGATGCGCAGGCTCAGTAATTGTGGCTCACGGGCCTAGTTGCTCCGCGGCATGTGGGATCCTCCCAGACCAGGGCTCGAACCCGTGTCCCCTGCATTGGCAGGCGGATTCTCAACCACTGCGCCACCAGGGAAGCCCATCCATCTAACTAATTTTGATGTGTTATGTTTTCATTGTCATCTTTTCAAAATATTTTCTAATTGATTTTGTTACTTTTTTTAAACTTACAGACTATATATGAGTTTAAAATTTTCCAGGTATTTGTGGATTTAACCAGTTTTGTTTTTGACTTCAAATTTAATTCTGTTGTTGTCATAAAACATACTCTGTATAATTTAGTTTTAAAAAAAATCATAGAGACTAATTTTATGGCCTAGCCTATGCTCTATCTTGGTGAAAATTCCTTATGTAATTGAAATGAATGTATATTCAGCTGTTGTTAGTTGTAGTGTTCTATGAATGTCAACATGGGAAAGCTTATTCATAGTGTTAAGTCATCTGTATTCTTACTGATTTTCTATTTTCCTCTTCTGTCAGTTACTGAGAGAGCAGCAGTAAAATCTCTGTGTTGTGGATTTGTCTTTTTCTTTCAGTTTTGTCAGTTTTTGCCACATGTATTTTGAAGTCGTTAGATACATACACATTTAGGATTTTTGTATCTCCTTGATGAATTGATGATTATATCATGAAATGTTCCTCTTTATCTCTGGTAATATTCTTCTTTAAGGTCTACTTTTGTCTCATAGTAATAAAACCTTTTCAGTTTTCTGACTTTTTGTTTTCATGGTGTATTTTTTTTTATTCTTTTGGTTTTAAAGTATCTGTTTATTTTATATTGAAAGTGTATTTCTTGTGGACAGTCTGTGTTTGGGGCTTGCTTTTTTATCTAGCTTATCAGTTTCTTCCTTTTAAATTAGAGGATTTTCTCCACTATATAATATGACAGCCATATTGACTTTAACATTTTTGGTTAAAATTTACTGAAGTTATATCAGGTTGAAAGTTCATTTCTTCAGTCTCACTAGCCAAATTTTTAAAGTGTTTGTAGACACATATGGCTAGGTTAGTGGCTACCATATTGGGCGGTGTAGGTATAGAAAGATCCTATTAGATAGTGCTGGTTTAGATTATTTATGTTTAATGTAATTACAGGTATGTTTGAGTTTGTCTGCCATCTTGCTTTCCGTTTTCTATTTGTCCAATTTATTTTTTATTATTTTTTCTCTCTTTTTCCTAGCTTCATTTGGATTAATTGGTTTTATTTTAGTGTTCTTATTTGTTTATTCATTCATTGATTCATTCTATTTTTTTTTTAGTTTAATGAAAGATTTTTTAAATTCTGTAGTGCCTTATACTTTTCAAAAGTTTCACAGACATGATTTAATATAATCCCATAATAACCCTTAATTTTAATCCCCTGTGCCTGTATTGCCCCTTTCCCCTTCTCTCTCCCCACTGGTAACCACTAGTTTACCCTCTATATCTGTGAGTCTGCTTCCTTTTTGTTTTATTCACTAGTTTGTTTTATTTATAGATACCACATATAAGTGATACTTTGTAGTATTTGTTTTTCTTTGTCTCACTTACTACTTCACTTAGCATAATGCCCTCCAGGTCTGTCCATGTTGCTGCAAATGGCAAAACTTCATTTTTTTTTATGGCTGAGTAGTATTCTGTTCTATTGTATATATATGCCATATCTTTATCCATTCATCTGTTGGTGGACATTTAGGTTGCTTCCATACCTTGGCGATTGTAAATAATGCTGCCCTGAACATTAGGGTTCATGTATCTTTTTGAATTAGTGTTTTTGTTTTTTGGGAGTATATACTTGGGAGTCGAATTGCTAGATCATATGGTGGTTGTATTTTTAGTTTTTTGAGAAACCTCCATACTGTTTTCCACAGTGGCTGCACCAGTTTACATTCTCACCAACAGTGTAGCATGGTTCCCTTTCTTCACATCCTTGTCATTTGTCATTTGCATTCTTTTTGATGATAGCTATTCTGACAGGTGTGAGGTGATATCTCATTGTGGTTTTGATTTGCATTTCCCTGATGATTAACGATGTTGAGTGTCTTTTCGCCCATCAGCCATCTTCATTTCCTCTTTGGAAAAATGTCTGTTCAGTTCTTCTGCCCATTTTTAAAATGGGTTATTTGTTTTCTTGATTATGGGTTGTATGAGCTGTTTATATATGTGGGGTATTAACCCCTTATCAGTCATATAATTTGCAAATATTTTCTCCCATTCAGTAGGTTGTCTTTTCATTTTGTCAGTTGTTTCCTTTGCTGTGCCAAAGATTTTAAGTTTAATTAGGTCCCATTTATTTACTTTTGCTTCTGTTTCCTTTGCTTTAAGAGACGGATCCAAAAATATATTGCTGTGATATATGTCAGAGAGTGTTCTGCCTATGTTTTCTTTTAGGAGTTTTATAGTATAGGTCTTACATTTAGGTCTTTAATCCATTTTGAGTTTATTTTTGTATATGGTGTTAGAGGATGTTCTAATTTCATTCTTTTACATGTAGCTGTCCAGTTTTCCTAGCACCACTTATTGAAGGGACTGTCTTTTCTCCATTGTATATTTTTGCCTCCTTTGTCTTAGATTAATTGACCATAGGTGTGTGGGTTTATTTCTGGGCTCTCTATCCTGTTCCATTGATCTCTGTATCTTTTTTTTTTTGGTGCCAGTACCATACTGTTTTGATTACTGTAGCTTTGTAGTATAATCTGAAGTATGGGAGCGTGATTCCTCCAGCTCTGTTCTTCTTTCTCAAGATAGCTTTAGCTATTCAGTGCCTTTTGTGTTTCCATACAAGTTTTAAAATTATTTGTTCTAGTTCTGTGAAAAACGCCATTGGTAATTTGATAGGGATTGCAGTGAATCTGTAGATTGCCTTGGGTAGTATGGTCATTAAAACAATGTTAATTCTTTCAATCCAAGAACACAGGTATATCTTTCTGTTTGTGTCTTCTTCAGTTTCTTTCATCAGTGTCTTATATTTTTCCGAGTACAGGTCTTTTACCTTGTTAGGTAGGCTTATTCCTAGATATTTTATTCTTTTTGATGTGGTGGTAAATGGGATTGTTTCTTACATTCTCTTTCTGATAGTTCACTGTTAGTGTATAGAGATGCAACAAATTTCTGTATATAATATTGTATCCTGCAACTTTACTGAATTCATAGATAAGCTCTAGTAGTTTTCTGGTAGTGCTTTTAGGATTTTCTATGTATAGTGTCATGTCATTTCTAGATAATGACAGTTTTACTTTTTCTGTTCCAATTAGGACTCCTTTTATTTCTTTTTCTTGTCCAATTGTGGCTAGGACTTCTAAAACTATGTTGAATAAAAGTGGCAAGAGTGGATATCCTTGTTTTGTTCCTGATCTTAGAGGAAATTGAGCATGACGTTAGCTGTGGATTTGTCATGTATGGCCTTTATTATGCCCACTTTCTGGAGAGTTTTTATCATAAATGGATGTTGAACTTTAATGTAAGGTTTTTCTGCATCTATTGAGATGGTTATATGGTTTTAATTCTTCAATTTGTTAATGTGGTGTATCACATTGATTGATTTGTGAGTATTGAAAAATCCTAGCATCCCTGGGGTAAATCCTACTTGACAAAGGTGAATGATCCTTTTAATGTATTGTTGGATTCAATTTGCTTATATCCTGTTGAGGATTTTTGCATCTATCTTCAGCAGTGATATTGGCCGGTAATTTTTTTTTCTCGGTATGTTTGTCTGGTTTTAGTATCAGGGTGGTTCTGGCCTCAGAGAATGAGTTTGGAAATGTTCCTTCCTCTGCAATTTTTTTGGAATAGTTTGAGAAGGATAGCTGTTAACTCTTCTCTAAATGTTTGATAGAATTCACTTGTGAAGCCATCTGGTCCTGGACTTTTGTCTGGAGTTTTTTTTTTTTAATTACTGATTCAGTTTCATTACTGATAATTGATGTATTCATACTTTTCTCTTTCTTCTTGGTTCAATCTTGGGAGATTGTATCTTTCCAAGAATTTGTCTATTTCTTCTAGGTTTTTCATTTTATTGGCATATAGTATGTTCTTAGTAGTCTCTTTTGATCTTTTGTATTTCTGTGGTGTTGTGACTTATACTTTTTCATTTCTCATTGGACCATTTCTCTTTTTCTCTGATGAATCTGGCTAAAGGTTTATTGGTTTTGTTTATCTTTTCAGAGAACAAGCTTTTAGTTTCATTGATCTTTTCTGTTGTTCTTTTAGTCTCTGTTTCATTTATTTCTGCTCTGATTTTGATGGTTTCTTTCCTTCTACTAACTTTGAGTTTTGTTTCTTCTTTTGCTTGTTTCTTCAGGGGTAAGTTAGGTTCTTTATCTGAGTTTTTTCTTGCTTCCTGACATAAGCTTGTATCACTGTAAAGTTCCCTCTTAACTGCTTTTTCTCATCCCATATGTTTTGGATCATCATGTTTTCAGTGTTATTTGTCTCTAGGTATTATTTCCTCTTTGATTTCTTCAGTGATCCATTGGGTTTTTAGTAGCAAATTCTTTAGCCTCCATATGTTTGTGTATTTTTGCAGTTTTTTTCTTGTATTTGGTTTCTAGTCTCACAGCATTGACAAAGATGCTCGATATGGTTGCAGTTTTCTTAATTTTACTGGGGCTTATTTTGTGACATTTCTCTAAGTTATTGTTTGTCTGAAAATTTGTTTTGTTTAGTCTTCATTTTTAAAGTTTTTTTCCTAGACAGGTAATTTTAAGTTTATAGTTCTTTCCCTGTACTTTAAGATGTCATTCCATTGTCTTTTGCCCTACATTGTTCCTAATGAGAGAAATTTGCAGTCATGTTTATCCCTTTCTCTCTATATATGATATTTCCTTCTGCTCTGAATGCTTTTAAAATTTTTTCTTTCCCACTTTTTTTAGCAAATCAATTATGATATGTTTGATATTGTTTTCTTTGTCTTTATCCTGCCTTGGGTTCATTGTGCTTTTCTAATTTATGAGTTCATAGTTGCCATCAAATTTGAAACTTTCTGACTATTATTTCGTGAAATGTTTTTTGTGTCCCCTCTTATTCTGCTAGTATCTTTAATTCTGTCCCACAAGTCACTGAGCCTTTATTTACTTTTGTTCCAGCCTTTTCTGTTCTTTAGTTTGGATAGATTTTACTGCTGCACTTTTCTTTTGTAGCATCTAGTTGGCTGTTATCCCCAGTCATTAAAGTTTTCATTTCAGTTATTTTTCATCATTAGACATTTCATTTGGGTCTTTTTTATATCTTCATTTTGACTCCTATTTGTTCATGCTTTCCTTTCCTTGGGCATATTTATAATAGCGGTGTCAAAATCCTAGTTTGCTATGTCATTATCTCTTTATTTCTTGTTCTGTTTTTATTAACTGATTTCTTTTCTTGTCTTTGGGTCACATTTTCCTGCTTTGAATGTCTAGTAATTTCTAATTAGATGCTGAACCTTGTGAAAGTTATATTGTGACTACTGGATTTGTTGTCTTCCTTTAAAGGATCTTGAGTTTTCTTTTGGTGGGGAGTAGGTTACTTGTGTATTAGCTTAATACTTTTCAAAGGCTGGTGTTTAAGTTATGTTTGTGTGCATCTAGAGTAGCCATTACTACTAAGATATGCTAAGGCGTGCCCTTTGTGGTTTCTCTGCTGATTGCCCTCGGTATTCAAGGAGATTTCTCTATTCTGGTTGGTGGGAACGAGAATGTCTTCTAGCCCTTTGTGAGCTCTGGGGATTTCTCCGCTCATAGCACTCTAATAATTGTTCCTTCCATGGTAATTATTCTTTGTCTATCCTTGTGGACTTGCATCCTAAGAATGTTCAGTTTGGTATTCAGTTAAAGACTACAGGGGTCTCTTGTATAGTTTTCTGGAGTTCTTTCTCTGTGTAGCTCCCTTTTCATGGATGCTGTATCTCAGCCATCACAAAGTAAAAATTCTGTTTTCCTATCTCAGTGAGATTGTCATATTGGGCTTGAGTTACCCTGCCTTGTGCCATGGTCTAGAAAGTGCCACTAGGCAAAAAGCAGTAGAGTGTAATTGTAGCACTCACCTCGTTTGTTTGCCTTTTCTCAGGGATCATAGACCTGCACAACTGAGATTCAATGTCTAAAAACAGTTGTTTCTTATATTTTTTATTTTATTTCCATTTCTGTATATTTTTCTAGTCTGATGTAGCATTTATTTTTTCATGGCCAGTGCAGAAGTCTTCAAGTATCTTTGAGAAATATATGTATTTATGTAGGTACTTTATATTTTAAATATAAAATGTATACGTTTTATGTGTATTATGCAAATATAAGTACATGCATTTTATATACCTATGTAATATTTCATATATATATAAAATATGTACATTTACATATGTTTTTATTGGTGGCACTTTTCTGTCTTGGTGCTGTATTTAGGTTTTGACTGTTAGATGGGATTAGGAGTGTGGTTAATTATGATGGCTACACATGAGAAGAAGAGTCCTGGGAGCTGTCTTAGGTCAAGAGGCACATTGATGGTTTATGAGTTCTTCAAGGTAGGATGGAGGATTGAAACAGCAGGAGAACTTAGGTCATAGTATGGGGAGAGGGGAACATAAGTCATGCTGAAGTGGTGAGGTGAGTAAATAATAGTGAAAATTAGCAACAAAATTAATAGAAAGGGAATGGAGGCAGGAGAGTTGTACAGAATGGTCCAGTTGACGTTGTGTAAATGAATAATGAGTACCAGCTGTATCACATATGCTTCTTTCATTCATTACCTAGTATTTAATGCAGGCTGCTGCTTAAAGTTTCTGACTTGGGCTTTTGCAAGGGTGGATTGAGTTAATTTTAATGCACATTTATTGAATGCCAACTCTTTGCCAGACATTTTTATATACATGGGGAATACAAATATATAGAGTTCAGACTTTTGGGGAACTCATTTTATAGTTAAACAGACACATACTTCCAGTATGTAATCTCATGATGCCAAGGCACTTCAAGGTATTAAGGGAAGGAGGATTTCATATGCAGGTTTTGAGGAAATGATGCTTGAGTTGAGACTTAAAGGATGAGTAAGAATCACCCTGGCATATAGAGGTGTGTGTGCACAAGGAATTGTGAGAGCAAGGCGTGGAAGTAAGAGATAACATGATATAAAAGTGTCTGTGTGTGTGTGTTTATGTATATACGTAGGTAAATACAACTATAAGCAACTTAATATTAGATTATAAAACAAGAGGAGAGTGAATGGAGATGAAATTGTAAGAGTTGATAGGACTTTGTAAACCAAGAAGTTTGAATTATTCAGTAGGGAGTATATCATCAAATTAGGTTCATTTGTGTTATTAGAGAACCCCAGAATAGCCATTGGTTAATATAAAATACATAGAATATTAAAATAGTTAACTTTTCTTTTTTCTTTTTCTGAATTTTATTTTCATTTTTTTATACAGCAGGTTCTTATTAGTTATCTATTTTATACATATTAGTGTATATATGTCAATCCCAATCTCCCAATTTATCCCCCATGCCCCCCCATTTGGTGTCCATACATTTGTTCTCTACATCTGTGTCTTTATTTCTGCCTTGGAAACCTGTTCATCTGTACCATTTCTCTAGGTTCTAAATATGTGCATAAATATAGAATATTTGTTTTTCTCTTTCTGACTTACTTCACTTTGTATGACAGTCTCTAGGTCCATCCACGTCTCTACAGATGACCCAATTTCATTCCTTTTTATGGCTGAGTAATATTCCATTCCATTGTAGATATGTACCACATCTTCTCTATCTGTTCGTCTGTCGATGGGCATTTAGGTTGCTTCCATGACCTGGCTATTGTAAATAGTGCTGCAGTGAACATTGGGGTGCATGTGTCTTTTTGAATTATGGTTTTCTCCGGGTATATGCCCAGTACTGGGATTGCTGGGTCATATGGTAATTCTATTTTTAGTTTTTTAAGGAACATCCATACTGTTCTCCATAGTGGTTGTATCATTTTACCTTCCCACCAACAGTGCAAGAGCATTCCCTTTTCTCCACACCCTCTCCAGCATTTGTTGTTTGTAGATTTTCTGATGATGCCTATTCTAACTGGTGTGAGATGATACCTCATTGTAGTTTTAATTTGCATTTCTCTAATAATTAGTGATGTTGAGCAGATTTTCATGTGCCTCTTGGCCATCTGTATGTCTTTGGAAAAATGTCTATTTAGGTCTTCTGCACATTTTTTGATTGGCTTGTTTTTTTAGTATTGAGCTGCATGAGTTGTTTTCATATTTTGGAGATTAATCCTTTGTCAGTTGCTTCACTTGCAAATACGTCTCCCATTCTGATTGTTGCCTTTTCCTCTGGTTTATGGTTTCCTTAGCTGTGCCAAAGATTTTAAGTTTAATTAGGTCCCATTTGTTTATTTTTGTTTTTATTTTCATTATTCTAGGAGGTGGGTTAGAAAAGATCTTGCTGTGATTTATGTCAAAGAGTGTTCTTCTTATGTTTTCCTCTAAGAGTTTTATAGTATCCAGTCTTACATTTAAGTCTTTAATCCATTTGGAGTTTATTTTTGTGTATGGTGTTAGGGAGTGTTCTAATTTCGTTCTTTTACATGTAGCTGTCCAGTTTTCCCAGCACCACTTATTGAAGAGACTGTCTTTTCTCCATTGTATATCTTTGCCTCTTTTGTCATAGGTTAGTTGACCATAGGTGCATGGGTTTATCTCTGGGCTTTCTATCTTGTTCCATTGATCTAAATTTCTGTTTTTGTGCCAGTACCATATTGTCTTGATTACTGTAGCTTTGTAGTGTAGTCTGAAGTCAGGGAGTCTGATTCCTCCAGCTCCATTTTTTTACCTTGAGATTGCTTTTGCTATTTGGGGTCTTTTGTGTCTCCATACAAATTTTAAGATTTTTTTTGTTCGGGTTCTGTAAAAAATGCCATTGGTAATTTGATAGGGATTGCATGGAATCTGTGGATTGCTTTGGGTAGTATAGTCATTTTCACAGTATTGATTTTTCCAGTCCAAGAACATGGTATATCTCTCTGTCTGTGTCATCTTTGATTTCTTTCATCAGTGTCTTATAGTTTTCTGAGTACAGGTCTTTTACCTCCTTAAGTAGGTTTATTCCTAGGTATTTTATTCTTTTTGTTGCAGTGGTGAATGGGATTGCTTCCTCAATTTCTTTTTCTGATCTTTCGTTATTAGTGTATAGGAATGCAAGAGATTTCTGTGCATTAATTTTGTATCCTGCAACTTTACCAGATTTATTGATGAGTTCTAGTAGTTTTCTGGTGGCATCTTTAGGATTTTCCATGTATAGTATCATGTCATCTGTAAACAGTGACAGTTTTACTTCTTCTTTTCCACTTTGTATTCCTTTTATTTCTTTTTCTTCTCTGATTGCCGTGGCTAGGACTTCCAAAACTATGTTGAATAAGTGTGGCGAGAGTGGACATCCTTGTCTTGGTCCTGATCTTAGAGGAAATGCTTTCAGTTTTTCACTGTTGAGAATGATATTTGCTGTGGGTTTGTCATATATGGCCTTTATTATGTTGAGGTAGTTTTCCTCTATGCCCACTTTTTGGAGAGTTTCTATCATAAATGGGTGTTGAGTTTTGTCAAAAGCTTTTTCTGCATCTATTGAGATGATCATAGGGTTTTTATTCTTCAATTTGTTAGTATGGTGTATCACATTGATTGATTTGCATATATTGAAGAATCTTTGCATCCCTGTGATAAATCCCAATTAATCATGGTGTATGATCCTTTTAATGTGTTGTTGGATTGTATTTGCTAGCATTTTTTTAAGCGTTTTTGCATTTGCATCAGTGATATTGGTCTGTAATTTTCTTTTTTTGTAGTATCTTTAGTTTTGGTATCAGGGTGATGGTGGTCTCGTAGAGTGAGTTTGGGAGTGTTCGTTCCTCTGCAATTTTTTGGAAGAGTTTGAGAAGGATGGGTGTTAGCTCTTCTCTAAATGTTTGATAGAATTCACCTGTGAATCCATCTGGTCCGGGACTTCTGTTTGTTGGAAGATTTTTAATCACAGTTTCAATTTCATTACTTGTGATTGTTCATATTTTCTGTTTCTTCCTGGTTCAGTCTTGGAAGGTTATACCTCTCTAAGAATTTGTCCATTTCTTCCAGGTTGTCCGTTTTATTGGCATAGGGTTGCTTGTAGTAGTCTCTTAGCATGCTTAGTATTTCTGCGGTGTCTGTTGTAACTTCTCCTTTTTCATTTCTAATATTATTGATTTGAGTCCTCTCCCTCTTTTTCTTGATGAGTCTGGCTAACGGTTGATCAATTTTGTTTATCTTCTCAAAGAACCAGCTTTTAGTTTTATTGATCTTTGCTATTGTTTTCTTTGTTTCTATTTCTTTTATTTTGGCTCTGATCTTTATGACTTCTCTCCTTCTGCTAACTTTGGGTTTTGTTTGTTCTTCTTTCTCTAGTTCCTTTAGGTGTAAGGTTAGATTATTTATTTGAGATTTTTCTTGTTTCTTGAGGTAGGCTTGTATAGCTATAAACTTCCCTCTTAGAACTGCTTTTGCTGCATCCCATAGGTTTTGGATCGTCATGTTTTCATTGTCATTTGTCTCTAGGTATTTTTTGATTTCCTCTTTGATTTCTTCAGTGATCTCTTCGTTATTTAGTAATGTATTGTTTAGCCTGCACGTGTTTGTGTTTTTTATGTTTTTTTCCCTGTAATTTATTTCTAATCTCATAGCATTATGGTTGGAAAAGATGCTTGATATGATTTCAATTTTCTTAAATTTACTGAGGCTTGATTTGTGACCCGAGATGTGATCTATCCTGGGGAATGTTCCATGTGCACTTGAGAAGAAAGTGTAATCTTTTTTCGGATGGAATGTCCTATAAATATTAATTAAATCGAACTGGTCTGTTTTGTCATTTAAAGTTTGTATTTCCTTATTAATATCCTGTCTGGGTGATCTGTCCATTGGTGTAAGTGAGGTGTTTAAATCCCCCACTATTATTATGTTACTGTCGATTTCCTCTTTTATAGCTGTTAGCATTTGCCGTATGTATTGAGGTACTCCTATGGTGGGTGCATATATGTTTATAATTGTTATATCTTCTTGGATTGATCCCTTGATCATTTTGTAGTGTCCTTCCTTGTCTCTTGTAACATTTTTTATTTTAAAGTCTAGTTTATCTGATTTGAGTATTGCTACTCCAGTTTTCTTTTGATTTTCATTTGCATGGAATATCTTTTTCCATACCCTCACTTTCAGTCTGTATGTGTCCCTAGTTCTGAAGTGGGTCTCTTGTAGACAGCATATGTATGGGTCTTGTTTTTGTATCCATTCAGTGAGCCTGTGTCTTTTGGCCGGAGCATTTAATTCATTCATGTTTAAGGTAATTATCGATATGTATGTTCCTATGACCATTTTCTTAATTGTTTTCGGTTTGTTTTTGTAGGTCCTTTTCTTCTGTTGTGTTTCCCCCTTAGAGAAGTTCCTTTAGCATTTGTTGTAGAGCTAGTTTGGTGGTGCTGAATTCTCTTAGCTTTTGCTTGTCTGTAAAGCTTTTGATTTCTCTGTCGAATATGAATGAGATCGTTGCTGGGTAATGTTGCTTGTAGGTTGTTCCCTTTCATCACTTTAAATATATTGTGCCACTCCCCTCTGCCTTGTAGTTTCTGTTGAGAAATCAGCTGTTAACCTTATGGGAGTTCCCTTGTATGTTGTTTGTCATTTTTCTCTTCTTGCTTTTAATAAGTTTACTTTGTCTTTAAGTTTTGTCAGTTTGATTACTATGTGTCTCGGCGAGTTTCTCCTTGGGTTTCTCCTGCCTAGGACTCTCTGCGCTTCCTGGACTTGGGTGGCTATTTTCTTTCCTGTGTTAGGGAAGTTTTCGACTATAATCTCTTCAAATATTTTCTCTGGTCCTTTCTCTCCTCTCCTTCTGGGACCCCTATAATGCGAATGTTGGTTTGTTTAATGTTGTCCCAGAGGTCTCTTAGGCTCTCTTCATTTCTTTTCATTCTTTTTTCTTTATTTTGTTCTGCGGCAGTGAATTCCACCATTCTGTCTTCCAGGTCACTTTTCTGTTCTTCTGCCTCAGTTATTCTGCTGTTGATTCCTTCTAGTGTATTTTTCATTTCAGTCATTGTATTGTTCATATCTGTCTGTTTGTTTTTTAATTCTTCTAGATGTTTTTTCTTTTATTCTTCTAGGTCTTTGTTAAACATTTTTTGCATCTTCTCGATCTTTGCCTCCATTCTTTTTCTGAGGTCCTGGATCATCTTCACTATCATTATTGTGAATTCTTTTTCTGGAAGGTTGCCTATCTCCACTTCATTTAGTTGTTTTTCTGGGGTTTTACCTTGTTCCTTCATTTGGTACATAGTCCTCTGCCTTTTTATTTTGTCCATCTATCTGTGAATGTGGTTTTCATTCCACAGGCTGCAGGATTGTGGTTCTCCTTCTGCGGTCTGCCCTCTGGTGGGTGAGTCTAAGAGGCTTGTGCGTTTCCTGATGGGAGGGACTGGTGGTGGGTAGATCTGGGTGTTGCTCTGGTAGGCAGAGCTCAGTAAAACTTTAATCCTCTTTTCTGCTGATGGGTGGGGCTGAGTTCCCTCCCTGTTGGTTGTTTGGCCTGAGGTGACCCAACACTGCAGTACAGGCTATTTGGTGGGGCTAATGTTGGAATCTGGGAGGGCTCATGCCAAGGAGTACTTCCCAGAACTTCTACTGCCAGTGTCCTTGTTCCTGCAGTGAGCCACAGCTGCCCCCTGCCTCTGCAGGAGACCCTCCAACACTAGCAGGTAGGTCTAGTTCAGTCTAGACCGATGCTCCTTCCCCATGGGTCATTATGCACACAGTACTTTGTGTGTGCCCTCCAAGAGTGGAGTTTCTATTTCCCTCAGTCCTGTTGAAGTCCTGCAATCAAATCCCGCTAGCCTTCAAAGTCTGATTCTCTGGGAATTCCTCCTGTTGCCATACCCCCGGGTTGGGAAGCCTGACATGGGGCTCAGGACCTTCACTCCAGTCGGTGGACTTCTGTGGTATAATTGTTCTCCAGTTTTGAGTCACCCACCTAGCGGTTATGGGGTTTGATTTTATTGTGATCGTGCCCCTCTTACCATGTCATTGCACCTTCTTCTTTGTCTTTGGATGTGGGGTATCTTTTTTGGTGAGTTCCAGTGTTCTGTCAATGATTGTTGAGCTGTTGTGATTCCGGTGCTCTTGCAAGAGGGAGTGAGCGCACGTCCTTCTACTCTGCCATCTTGAACCAATCTCTAAGTTTTCTTTCATATGGAAGAAATCAAGTAGGCAATTTAGTGTGGTCCTCTGGGACCAAATCTTCTAGTTTTGTTCCTTCATTGTCTTTAAGAAGTACCTCTTAGTCTAGATAACAGGAATGAGGATGCTCTCTTTTTTGTAACTTCCAGAAAGTCCTATATAGTACTTTCATTTCCACCTTATTGGAGACTTGATTAAGGTTTCACTCTCCAGCAAGGGAGGCACATTACATCTCCAAATAAAATTGGGTTCTATTGGTAGGAAAAAAAAGGCATAACAGTAGTCTTTATGACAGGGAGTCAAAGAAGAGGAGTACTGTGGTCGGATATGCCTTTTATAATACTCTAAAGGTATTTAGGGTGGGGGTTGGAGAATGAAAGTGAGCAGGAAAGACTGGGGTTTTGGAGACTAATTTGATTTTTCCAGTTGTCTAAGTGAGAGATAAGCAGATCTGAATATATATTAGTTGTGACTCTTGGTTGTAGGTAGCAGAAACGAAACTTAAATTGGTTTAACCACCCCCCCCCCCACCAAAAAAGGGAGTGATTTATTATTAGAACACAAAAGTCTGATAGGACATAAAGGAATGCACCTGGGTTTTAGGAATAGCTCGAACTAGAGTCATGAATGCTTTTATGAATCTTCTTACCATCTTCCTTTTTTTCCCCTCTAAGTTCTATTTTTGCTTTTCTTTATATAGATAAATTTTTCCTGAATTCTGTGCCTCATGACAGAAATGGTCTCTGCCAATGCCTCTCGAGTTCTCCTTTGTTATAGAGTAAACCATTTAGCCTTGATTTCAAATTCCTGGAGAGTGACTATGATTGAAATTAATTGGTTCAGGTGCCTACCTCTGAAACAGTCAGCTGTGACCAGGGATGGAGGTGAACTCCCATGATAATCATTTGGTGTTCACTGTAGTTGAGAAATCTTCTGGAAATGACAGTCGTAGGTTTAGATGGGAGGAGTAAGATGATCCTGAGATTTCTGACTCGAGTAAGTGGGTGGTTTGTGATGCCAGGTAGCTCAATTCAAATATATAGAAGAAGGATCAAGTATTGTGGAAGTAGATGCTGGGTTCACTTTTTGTTCTTACTGTGTTCAGCATGGCATTTAAATATTGTAGGCAGTTGTTTAAATCACGGAAACTTTGGGTGGATAAATTAGAAAGATATCAGTATAATTGTGGTAGTTTAAGTCATGAGAGAGGATTTAATGTCCCAAGGGGAATGTCTAGAGATTAACAAGTATAATTAGCAAAGACTGGAAACCCAAACAAAGTTGATACTTAAGGGTTGAGAAAAGGAGGAAGAGTGGAACCACACAGAGTTTTTATGTGGAAGTATGTAAATTTGAGAATTCTAATTATATGCTAAATATTCTTAGAGCTCTGAAGATGAGTGGGTTGAGGCTGTTCCCTCCCACACTACTGGCAAGGAAAAGGCCTGGAAGGTGAAAGATGAAAAGTCAGAAAAAGAAGACAACCAAGTTATTCAGGTAAGCTGCCTGATTTTAAACAAAGAAGCGTCAACTTACAAGAGTAGATGAATGTTAAAATGAAAGATGATTGTAATTTATTCAGAAGAAAAACTAGACTTTGTAAACAGTATACTTTTATGAGTAATTTTAGCAATAATGCTGTTTGCTGATCCTTTGGGCTCCCCTTCTTCTCCTGTGGGAAAGTTAGCATTTATCCCTATTTTAGTCCCTCAGAGGGTTTCCTACTTCTGGTTGTTGATAAGGAAGTGGCACTTTTCCCCTTATGTACTTGAAGTCTTGTATTGTTACATCTATCTGACTTTTCTACAGCGAGTAGAGTTCAGTCACGGTTTTTCTTTCCCTTCATTTCATGCCATAATTTTCTTAGCAATGCTTATAGTTGAATAGTTCACAAATTTTGGGTTATAGTTCATACGCCTGAGGAAGAGTGCTATATTTACACTGTTAGCAACAGTGAAGAAAGAAAGGTGAAAAGAACTATGTTTGAGTGCCTGTTGTATATCTGGCATTGGGCTAGATGCCTTAAGTCAGTTTTCTTGTTAACTCCTTAAAACATTCCTGAAAGGTAGGTATTTTAACCCATTTTTACAGGGGAGAGAAGAAGGCTTAGAGAGACTAAGAAACTTTCTTTAAGTTATACAGCCATGTGGGATTTAATCCAGGTTTGAGTGCCTCCAGAATCTCTAATTTATTGCTAAGTGTTTAGTGTTGTTCTAATCAATTTAGATTGAAGTGACTTCTTTTTCTTAACAGAGGGATGAATGGATGACTGTTGATTTTATGTCTGTTAAAACTGTGTCATCATTATCACTCAAAGCTGAAAAGGAAACTATAAGGAAAATAGAGCAAGAGAAAACCCAAGCACTTGAACAGGTAAGAACATTTAAAATGCTTTAACTTTCTGATTTGCCTTTAACTGATACACATTTATGTAAATGCAGTTTTACTTGTAAGATATTATTTTTTGTGGTATTTAATAAATCAGTGGGAACAACTATGAAATGTGATATATTCTTTTAAAGTTTTTTTGTAGGAAATGAGTTTAAATGTATATTATATTTATAAATCTAGGGCATATATGGTTGAGTACAGAATTTGGTTTACACCTGAAAATCTTCAAGGTGAGAATTTAAAGCATTCTTGAGTTGGTAGTGCCTTGAAATGATTGGCAGAAATAACTACCAGTCCTTTCTAAAGGATGACACTGTCAATTTAGGCCTCACAGGTCTCCCAGAAGCAAGTTCTATGGCATTTAAGGTCATAATCTAAAATCATACTATACATGAAAATGTAACGATAGTCCATGAATGAGAGTCATCTGAAACAATAAACAACAGAATCAGACTCATAAAACCTTTATCTTTTGGAATATTTAATAGCTTATATAGTAATAGTAGGTATCAAAAATGTGAATAACGGTTAAAAGATTAATAAGAAGGTGGATTTGAGAAAGAGCCAATATTAGAAATGAAAAATATTAGAGTTGAAATTAGAAACTTGTAAAATGGTGAAACAACAATACAGCTGAAGACAGAATTAGTGAACAAGAAGATAGTCTTTAAGAATTTAGACTATCAAATTCAAGAATTTGAATGCAACATAGAGGCACAAATAAATGAAAAATATGAAAGAGTGATCATGAAGTCCTATGATCAATGTTTTGTGTTTTTGTTTCTTCCCCAGTTTGATTTTAATTCTGAAAATGTTGGTGTGGTAAACTGTATTGGCTTTATAATTAAGTAGCTGCCCATTTGGAACTTTGGGGCCAGAGGTTTTTGGAATATCTTTACTAAGTTCTGTTTTGTCTCTGAGTTAGACCTGAGGAAGTTAGGGGGAAAGTACCAAAGGGGTGTAACCAGTGGGTAGTAGAGCAAGAAAGAGGAGCTGCATGAAGTCAGAAAGTTGATTTTACCCATTGTGATTACATGCTTGCTTCTGAAATCGTGCTCTGCTGTTTGTGGGCATGAATGGTCTGGTATGTTTGGGTATCCCTGGCTTATGATCTTAGGTTTTGCACAGATTCGTCTGTTCTCTATATCAAACAACAGAATGTAGTAAACTCTTGAGTATCTTTAATACATTGAGATAGTGATTAGTTTTTCTTAGAAATACTGTTACAGAAAACCACCTTTCCTTTCCTAAGAAGCTATAGTACTTTGTCATGCTTATCTTACCAACTTTCCAGCATTGAATTACAGCTTTTCTAATTAATATAATATTTTCTTACAAATTCTATATAAACTTCTCTGATTCAAGTAAGTCAGTGTCTGTTGATTTGCTCATTTGCTTATGTAGTTTTTGTCTTTTTTTTTGCACCTATATCATCTTTTCCATTCCTGCTGCTACTCCTAGTTTAAATGCCATTTGTTAGTTTATGTCTTCACCTCTTTGTCTCATTTATATCATCTTTACTGGAGCTGAGTTAATATATGAAGTGAACTGAAGACAGCCCCTGGAACTAAGAACTGGTTAACATTAAATATTATTATGGTTCAGGCCCTAATTTACTCTTGCCTGGGCAGTTACAATAACGTTTTTGTTTTTCAGCATCCTACGACTGATGTCAGACTAACTTTTTCAAAGTACAGCTTTTGTCATGGTATTATTCTGTTTAGAAATCTTCAGTGATTGAAGTTAAGGGGAACGTGTCTTTGCTGTTTGTAGTATTTCCTTTTCCGTGGATGAAGCTCTGCTAGTGGTGTTTCATGCCACCCTTCTTTCTCATTCTGTCCTTGAGGATATGAAGTACATTTTCTATTAGAAAATTTGCAAAGGATAAACTGGGCATACTTGACTTAGCCCTGCCTTTCCTGCTTATGGAACAGACTGCTTGCAGAGATTGTGTGGGGAATGATATGAAGTGGGGGGTTGGTTCAGTGCATTCTACACCTGGGAAAATCTGCCTCGTTGTGGGGTTCAGTTAACAGATGCATTTGGTGTTCACTGAAAGAAAAATTCCAATTTAGCCTTCATTAGCAATAAAGGTAATTTTTGTCTTTTATTTCTTATGCTTTTTTTATGTTTCTTAACTTGCTCAGAGCCTAGATTGAAAAGAAAGGTGCTATATTTATTATTCTTTTTTAAAGACCACAAAATGCTGCCTGCAAATAGAGTCCAAACACATTAGATTGGACACTTTCCTTTGGGTGATCTGCATCTCAACCAAAATAGTTTAATTAATTTCTGTTGTATTTCTCTGCAAATTCCTGTCTCTGAATTTTTGTTCATCTGGATTTTTCTAAGTACATGCCCTCTATTCTTGTATGACTGCATCCTGTTTATCCTTCAAGGCCTAACTTGATATATATGATGAAATTCTTATTATTTTGCTTGATTGAAATAAATCTCTGCTTCCTTTATGTTCCTATAGCACTTTATTTGTTCCTTTACTATATAGTACTTGTAGTTTTCTATAAAGCACTGTAATTTAATAGTCTTATCCTGTTTCCCTTATGAGATTATAAACTTCTTGGGAAACTGTAGGTGCTTCTTTTTTTTTTGTATATTTGAAATTGTACAGTATTATTCTTTTACCCATGAATTTATTTTGCTCTGTAAATGCCTGGATTTAGTCCTGATGTATGATAACCTGTAGTAATTTTTGGTTTTTGCTTAGGTAAGAATTCAGATTATTGTGTACCGAAGTAAATCATCTAGATTAATGAGTGAGACAAGCCAGTTTTCAAACATCCACATATTTTCTTTCTATCAAATGATGGTTACAGTTTTTATTTTTATAATAAGTCTTTAAAAGTTTTATTGTATTTTAATTTAATCTAATTTTTTTATTGAAGTATGGTTGACATACAGTATTAGTTTCAGGTGTACACCTTAGTTGTTCAATATTTTTATAGATTATACTCCATTTAAAGTTATTATAAAACAATGGCTATAATTCCCTGTGCTGTACAATATATCCTTGTAGTTTATTTACTTTATACATAGTAGTTTGTACATCTTAATCCCCTACCTCTATTGAGCCCCTTGACCTTACCTTTCCTCACTGGTGACCACTAGTTCTATCTGTGAGTCTGTTTTGTTATATATTCATTTTATTCCACATATAAGTAATAACTACAGTATTTGGCGTATTTCACTAAGCATAAAATCCTGTAGGTCCGTCCATATTGTTGCAAATGGCAGAATTTCATTTATTTTTATCGTTGAGAAATAGTCCTCTGTGTGTGTGTGTGTGTGTGTGTGTGTGTGTGTGTGTGTGTGTGTATCACAACTTGTTTATTCATTCATCTATTGGTGGATACTTAGGTTGCTTCCATATCTTGGGTGTTGTGAATAATTCTGCTATGAACATTGGGTGCATATATCTTTTTGAATTAGTCTTTTCATTTTCTTTGAATATGTACCTCAGAAGTGGAATTTTTGGATCATATGGTAGTTCTATTTTTAGTTTTTTGAGGAAAGTTCTTATTGTTTTCCATAGTGGCTGTACCAATTTACATTCCTACTAGAAATGTACTAGGATTCTCTTTTCTCCACGTCACCAACATGTTATTTGTGGTCTTTTTGATGATGGCCATTCTGACAGGTGTGAGGTGGTACCTCATTGTGGTTTTCATTTGCAATTCCTTGATGATTAGTGATGTTGAGAATCTTTTTATGTGCCTGTTGGCCATATGTATGTTTTCTTTGGAAAAATGTCTATTCAGGTCTCTGCCCATTTTTTTAATTGGGTTGTTTTTTTGATAGTGAGTTCTTTGAGCTGTTTATATATAATTTTGAATATTAACCCCTTATCAGAAATATCATTTGCAAATATTTTCTCCCATTCAGTAGGTTGTCTTTCCTTTTGTTGATGGTTTCCTTTGCAGTGTCAAAGCTTTTAAGTTTAATTAGGTTCCATTTGTTTATTCTGGGTTTTTTTCCTTTACCTGAGGTGATAGATCCAGAAAAATACTGCTACAATTTATTGGAAAGAGTGTTTTGCCTGTGTTTTCTTCGAGATTTCTGGTTTCTGTTCTTACATTTAGGTCATCAATCCATTTTGAGTTTATTCTTTGTATATGGTATTAGAGAATGTTCTAATTTCATTCTTTTACATATAGTTGTACATTGTCCTAGCACCACTTACTGCAGAGACTGTTTTTCTCTATTGTATATTCTTGTCTCCTTTGTCATAGATCAATTGAACCACTGGTGTGTGTGTTGATTTCTTAGCTGCCTATTCTGTTCTATTGATCTATGTGTGTGTTTTTGTGCCAGTATCATACTGTTTGGATTACTATAGCTTTGTAGTAATGTCTAAAGTGAGGGAATGTTTTACCTCCAGCTTTTTTCTTTTTTCTCAAGATTGTCTTGGCTATTTGGGGTCTTTTGTTGTTCCATATAAATTTTAGGATTATTTATTCTAAATCTTTGAAAAATGTCTTGGGTATTTTGATAGGGATTGCTTTGGGTAGTATGGATATTATAATAGCATTCTAATAATTTGTGAACATGGTATATCTATTTCTTTTACCATCTTTAATTTCCTTCATCTTTGTCCTATATTTTCAGAGTATAGGTCCTTTACCTCCTTGGTTAAGTTTATTCCGAGGTATTTTATTCTTTTTTGATTCAATTGTAAATGGGATTTTTTTTCTTGAATTCTCTTTCTGATAATTCATCATTAGTATATAGAAAAGCAACAGATTTCGGTATGCTAATCTGTATTCTGAACTTTTATAAAATTTATTTCTTAGTTTTAATAGTTTTCTGGTGAAGACTTTAGGGTTTTCTATATATAGTATCATGTCATGGGCAAATAGTGTCAGTTTTACTTCTTCCTTTCCAATTTTGACACCTTTTATTTCTTAATCTTGTCTGATTGATGTGGGTAGGTCTTCCAATACTGTGTTGAATGAAAGTGGAGAGAGTGGGCAACATTGTCTTGTTCCTGATTTTATTTTATTTTATTATTTATTTTTTTAAAACAGGATTCTTTTTTTTTTTAAGTTTTAAAAAAATTTATTTATTTATTTATTTATTTATTTATTTTTAGCTGTGTTGGGTCTTCGTTTCTGTGCGAGGGCTTTCTCTAGTTGCGGCAAGTGGGGGCCACTCTTCATCGCAGTGTGTGGGCCTCTCACTATCGTGGCCTCTCTTGTTGCGGAGCACAGGCTGCAGACGCGCAGGCTCAGTAGTTGTGGCTCACGGGCCCAGTTGCTCCGCGGCATGTGGGATCTTCCCAGACCAGGGCTCGAACCCGTGTCCCCTGCATTGGCAGGCAGATTCTCAACCACTGCGCCAGCAGGGAAGCCCTATTTTATTTTTTTATACTTGATTTAATGAAAAATTTTTTTATTGGAGTATAATTGCTTTGCAATGTTGTGTTAGTTTCTGCTGCAGAACAAAGTGAATCAGCTATATGTATACATACATTCCCTCCCTCTTGAGCCTCCTTCCAACCCCCGCCCCATCCCACTCATCTAGTTCATCACAGAGTACCGAGCTGAGCTCCCTGTGCTATACAGAAGCTTCCCACTAGCTATTTATTTTACACATGGTAGTGTATACAGGTCAGTGCCACTCTCAATTCGTCCCACTCTCCCCTTCCCCCACATGTCCAGAAGTCCATTCTCTACATCTATGTTTCTTTTCCTGCCCTGGAAATAGGTTCTTCAGTACCATTTTTCTAGATTCCATATATATGCCTTAATGTACAGTATTTGTTTTTCTTTTTCTGACTTACTTCACTCTGTATGACAGACTCTAAGATCATCCTCATCAATAAAAATGACCCAATTTTGTTCCTTTTTATGGCTGAGTAATATTCCATAGTATATATGCACCACATCTTCTTTATCCATTCATCTGTCGATGGACATTTAAGTTGCTTCCATGTCCTGGCTATTGTTAATAGTGCTGCAGTGAACATTGTGGTTCATATATCTTTTGAATTATGGTTTTCTCAGGGTATATGTCCAGTAGTTGGATTGCCAGGTCATATTGTAGTTTTATTTCTAGTTTTTTAAGGAACCTCCATACTGTTCTCCAAAGTGGCTGTATCAATTTATGTTCTCACCAACGGTGCAAGAGGGTTCTCTTTTCTCCACACCCTCTCCAGCATTTACTGTTTGTAGATTTCTTGATAATGGCCATTCTGACTGGTGTGAGGTGATACCTCATAGTAGTTTTGATTTGCATTTTTCTAATAAATAGTGATGTTGAGCATCTTTTCATGTGTTTGTTGGCCAGCTGTATGTCTTCTTTGGAGAAATGTCTATTTAGGTCTTTGACCCAGTTTTGGACTGGGTTGTTTTTTTGATATTTAGCTGTATGAGCTGTGTGTATATTGTGGATATTAGTCCTTTGTCACTTGCTGTGTTTGCAAATATTTTCTCCATTCTGAGGGTTGTCTTTTCGTCTTGTTTATGGCTTCACGTGCTGTGCAAAAGCTTTTAAGTTTCATGAGGTCCCATTTATTTATTTTTGTTTTTATTTTCATTACTCTAGGAGATGAGTCAAAAAGGATCTTGTTGTGATTTATGTCAAAAAGTGTTCTTCCTATGTTTTCTTCTAAGAGTTTTATAGTGTCTAGCCTTACATTTAGGTCTTTAATCCATTTTGAGTTTATTTTTGTGTATGGTGTTAGGGAGTGTTCTAATTTCATTCTTTTACATGTTGCTGTCCAGTTTCCCCTGCACCATTTATTGAAGAGACTGTCTTTTCTCCATTGTATATTCTTGTCTCCTTTGTCAAAGATCAGGTGGCCGTAAGTGTGTGGATTTATCTCTGGGCTTTCTTTTCTGTTCCATTGATCTATATTTCTGTTTTTGTGCCAGTACCATACTGTCTTAATTACTGTAGCTTTGTAGTATAGTCTGAAGTGAGGGATCCTGATTCCTCCAGCTCCATTTTCTTTCTGAAGATTGTTTTGGCTATTTGGGGTCTTTTGTGTTTCCATACAAATTGTAAAATTTTTCCTCTAATTCTGTTCAAAATGCCATTGGTAATTTGATAGGGATTGCATTGAATCTGTAGATTGCTTTGGGTAGTATAGTTATTTTCACAGTGTTGACTCTTCCAGTCCAAGAACATGGATCTCTCCATTTGTTTGTGTCATTTCTGATTTCTTTCATCAGTGTCTTATAGTTTTCTGCATACAGGTCTTTTGCCACCTCAGGTAGGTTTATTCCTAGGTATTTTATTCTTTTTGTTGCAGTGGTAAATGGGATTTTTTCCTTAATTTCTCTTTCTGATTTTTCAGTGTTAGTATATAGTAATGCAAGAGATTTCTATATTAATTTTGTGTTCTTTGCCTTTACTAATTTCATTGATTAACTCTAGCAGTTTTCTGGTGGTCTCTTTAGGATTTTCCAAGTATAGTATCCTGTCATCTGCAAACAATGACAATTGTACTTCTTCATTTCCAGTTTGTATTCCTTTTATTTCTTTTTCTTCTCTGATTGCTGTGGCTAGGAATTCCAAAACTATGTTGAATAATAGTGGTCAGAGTGGGCACTCTTGTTACTGATGTTAGAGGAAATGCTTTCAGTTTTTCACCATCGAGAATAATGAATAATGTTTGCTGTGGGTTTGTCATATATGGCCTTCATTATGTTGAGGTAGGTTCTCTCTAATCCCACTTTCTGGAGAGTTTTTATCATAAATGGGTGTTGAATTTTGTCTAAAGTTTTTTCTGCATCTGTTGAGATTATCATATGGTTTTTATCCTTCAGTTTGTTAACATGGTGTATCACAGTGATTGATTTGCGTATATTGAAGAATCCTTGCATCCCTGGGATAAATCTCACTTGATCATGGTGTATGATCCTTTTAATGTCTTCCTGGATTCGGTTTGCTAGTAGTTTTTTGAGGATTTTTACATCTATGTTCATCAGTGGTATTGAACGGTAATTTTCTTTTTTGTGTGATATCTTTGTCTGGTTTTGGTATCAGGGTGATGGTGGCCTCGTAGAATGAGTTTGGGAGTGTTCTTCCCTCTGCAATTTTTCGAAGAGTTTCAAAAGGATAGGTGTTAGCTCTTCTCTAAATCTTTGTTAGAATTCGCCTGTGAAGCCATTTGGCCCTGATCTTTTGTTTTTTGGGAGTTTTAAAATCACAGTTTCAATTTCAGTACTTGTGATTGGTCTGTTTATATTTTCTGTTTCTTCCTGGTTCAGTTTTGGAAGGGTGTACCTTTCTAAGAATTTGTCTGTTATTTCCAGGTTGTCCATTTTTTGGCATATAGTTGCTTGTAGTAGTCTCTTAACAATATTTTATATTTCTGTGGTGATAGTTATAACCTCTTTTTCATTTCTAATTTTATTGATTTGAGTCCTGTCTCTTTTTTTCTTGATGAGTTTGGCTAATGGTTTATCAATTTTGTTTATCTTCTCAAAGAACCAGCTTGTAGTTTCATTGATTTTTGCTGTTGTTTTCATTGTTCTATTTCATTTATTTCTGCTCTGTTTTTTATGATTTCTTTCCTTCTATTAACCTAGGGCTTTGTTTGTTCTTCTTTTTCTAGTTGATTTATGTGTAAGATTAGTTTGTTTATTTGAGATTTTTCTTGTTTCTTGGGGTAGGATTGTATTGCTATAAACTTCCCTCTTAGAGCTGCTTTTGCTGCACCCCATAGATTTTATGTCCTTGTGCTTTCATTGTCATTTGATTCAAGGTATTTTTTGATTTCCTCTGATTTTTTTCAGTGATCTCTTGGTTATTTAGTAGCACATTGTATAATTTCCGTGTGTTTGTGTTTTTTACAGTTTTTTTCCCTGTAATTGATAGCTAGTCTCATATTGTTGTCCAAAAAGATGCTTGATATGATTTCAATTTTCTAAAATTTATTGAGGCTTGATATGTGACCCAAGATGTGATATATCCTGGAGAATGTTCCGTGTGCACTTAAGAATAACGTTATTCTGCTTTTGGATCGAATGTTCTGCAGATATCAACTAAGTCCATCTGGTCTAATGTGTCATTTAAGGCTTGTGTGTCCTTGTTAATTTTCTTTCTGGATGATTTGTCCATTGGTGTAAGTGTAAAGTCCCCCACTATTATTGTGTTACTGTTGATTTCCCCTTTTATGGCTGTTAGCCTTTGCATTACATATTGAGGTGCTTCTATGTTGGGTGCATAAATAATTAGAATTGTTATGTCTTCCTCTTGGTTTGATCACTGAATCACTATGTAGTGTCCTTCTTTACCTCTTGTAATAGTTTTATTTTAAAGTCTATTTTATTTGATATGAGTATTGGTACTCCAGCTTTCTTTTGATTTCCATTTGCATGGAATATCTTTTTCTATCCCCTCACTTTCAGTCTGCACATGTCCTTATGTCTGAAGTGGGTCTCTTGTAGACAACATGTATAAGGGTCTTGTTTTTGTGTCCATTCAGGCAGTCAGTGTCTTTTGGTTTGCAGATTTAATCCATTTACATTTAAAGTAATATGTATGTTCTTATTACCATATTTTTAATTGTTTTGGCTTTGTTTTTGTAGGTATTTTCCTTCTCTTGTGTTTCCTGCCTAGAGCAGTTCCTTTAGCATTTGTCATAAAGCTTGTTTGGTGGTGCTGAATTCTCTTAACTTTTGCTTGTCTGTAAGGCTTTTGATTTCTCCGTTGCATCTGAATTAGATCCTTACTGGATAGAGTAATATTGGTTGTATGTTTTTCCCTTTCATCAATTTAAATATATCTTGCCTCTCCCTTCTGGCCTGCAGAGTTTATGCTGAAAGATTAGCTGTTAACCTTATGGGAATTCCCTTGTATATTTTTTGTTCCTTTTCCCTTGCTGCTTTTAATATTTTTTCGTTGTGTTAATTTTTGTTAGTTTGATTAATATGTGACTCGGCATGTTTCTCCTTGGATTTATCTTGTATGGGACTTTGCGTTTCCTGGACTTGATTGACTGTTTCCTTTCCCATGTTAGGTTTTTGTCTATAATCTCTTCAAATATTTTCTCAGACCATTTCTCTTTCTCTTCTAATTCTGGGACCCCTATAGTTCGAGTGCTGGTGTGCTAAATGTTGTCCCAGTGGTCTCTGAGACTGTCCTCCGTTCTTTTCATTGTTCTTTCTTTATTCTGCTTTGCGGCAGTTATTTCCGCCATTTATTTTTTTTTAGCATGTTTATTGGAGTATAATTGCTTTGCAATGGTGTGTTAGTTTTTGCTGTATTTCCACCATTCTGTCTTTCAGCTCACTTATCCATTCTTCTGCCTCAGTTATTCTGCTATTGATTCCTTCTAGTGTATTTTTAATTTCAGTTATTGTGTTGTTCATCACTGATTGTTTGTTTTTTAGTTCTTCTAGGTCCTTGTTAAACATTTCTTGCATCTTCTCGATCCTTTCTATTTCCGAGATTTTGGATCAGCTTTACTATCATTACTCTGAATTCTTTTCAGATAGATTGCCTATTTCCTCTTCATTTATTTGGTCTTGTGGGTTTTTACCTTGCTCCTTCATCTGCAAGATATTTCTCTGTTTTCTTATTTTGTTTAACTTACTGTGTTTGAGGTCTCCTTTCCCCAGGCTGCAGGGTCGTATTTCCTCTTTCTTCTGGTCTCTGCCCCCAGTGGGTGAGGTTTGTCCAGTGGCTTGTGTAGGCTTCCTGGTGGGAGGGCTGGTGCCTGCATTCTGGTGGGTGGAGTTGAGTCCTTTCCATCTGTTGGGAAGGGCCATGTCATGTGGTGTGTTTGGGGTGTCTGTGAGCTTAGTATGACTTTAGGCAGCCTGTCTGCTGATGGGTGAGTATGTGTTCCTGTTTTGCTTGTTGTTTGGTGTGAGGCAACTAGCGCTGGGGGCTGCAGGCAGTTGGGTGGATCTGGGTCTTGGATTCAGATAGAGACCTCCGTGAGAGCTTTTGCTGATTAATATTTTCTGGGACTGGGAATTCTCAGGCAGTCCAGTATCCTGGACTCTGTCCTCCTCCCCCAGAGGCTCAGGCCCAACTTTTGGTCGGGGAGCCAAGATCCCACAAGCAGCTTGTCACGGATTAAAGGAAAAAAAGGGACAAACAAAACCCCAAATGGTAAAAGCAAAATCAAATGAGCAAAAACAAAGAAACACACACACACACAAACACACACAGAAGAAACAAAAACACAACCAAAGAAAACAAAAATCAAGAGAACAGCCAGGGCTTCCCTGGTGGCGCAGTGGTTGAGAGTCTGCCTGCTAATGCAGGGGACACGGGTTCGAGCCCTGGCCTGGGAAGATCCCACATGCCGCGGAGCGGCTGGGCCCGTGAGCCACAACTGCTGAGCCTGCGCGTCTGGAGCCTGTGCTCCGCGGCGAGAGAGGCCGCGGTGGTGAGAGGCCCGCGCATCGCGATGAAGAGTGGCCCCCGCTTGCCACAACTGGAGAAAGCCCTCGCACAGAAACGAAGACTCAACACAGCCAAAATCAATCAATCAATCAATCAATCAAAAAAAAAAAAAACACGCATCTGATTCAAGATCCTCATTAAAAAAAAAAAAAAAAAAGAGAACAGCCAAAGAATCCCAAAACGAAATTGAACAATTAAAAACAAAACTAACAAAAACACAAAACAAAAAAAATCAAAGCAGAGTGCCAACAGAAGAATAAAACAAAGAAAACAAAACAGACAAAAATGATTCAAAAACAAAAAAGAAATGGGTACAAAACCCAGAGAACAGGATAGCAAAGGGAAAATGGAAATACAAAAAAATTTTTTAAATATATTAAAAACCGATGAAAAAGCACAGAACAACAGAAAAGCAAAGTAAAAATAGAAACATAAAAAGATCGAAAGTATGTTAAAAAAAACTCGAGACTAAATAAAAGTAAAAATTTAAAAAACCCCAAAAAACCAACAGCAACAACAACAAAGAAAAAGAAAAAAAAACCCAAAACAACAGATTTAACAACAGAATGAATCAAAACTGAGTAAAATTAATAGTAATAATAATGTTTTCCTGGGGTCTCAGCTGTTATTGTCCTTGCCGTGAGCTACAGCCCACCTCTGCCTCCTCAGGAGACTGTCCAATGCCTCTATGCTGGTCTCTGGACCTGCTGTGGGCCCTGTGGGGACAGCTGAGATTCTGATCTGGCCCCACTCGTGTGTGTGCTTGTCCCCAAAGTCCACAGCTGCCAGTTGTAGACCATTTTCATTTTTGGGAATACTCATTGTCCTTTCAGATATTCCATAGGCACAGGGTCTACTTAGCTGATTACAGGGATTTAATTTGCCGCTTGTGCAACTGATGGAAAGATTTACGTTCCTCTTTTTTAGTTGCCCCACCCCTGGGGCTCAGCTGTGTTTTTACCCCCATCTATGTGTGTGGGCCACCCACAGGAGTCTGCTCCTGAGGCTTCCCTGGAGCAGTTGGGTCTGTCCTGGTGAGGACAGGCTGCAGAGGTGGCGCGGCTACTTGGATAGTGGAAGCCCCAGTGGCGCCAGGTACGTGGGGAAGCTGGCAGCCATGGGCGCAAGAGATATGGTCCTAGTGGGAACCTTTTTCTAGTGCCCAGTGGCATGCGTGTGAGGGCCAGCCCTGGCCAGTCTTTTTTTAGCGCCTGGCGGCAGGTGCGCAAGGGCTAGCCCTGTCTGGGTTTTTTGTAGTGCCAGCGACAGGCGCATGAGGGCCAGCCGTGGCAGGGCCTTTTGTATTGCCTGGTGCTAGGCGCTGGCGTGTGGAGAGAGACTGGCTACAGTGGTGGCTCCACCCCCTGCCTGTGACTCAGCAGTAGCGCCCTGCTTCCATGGCATTCTGGTTTTCCTCCATAGGCATTCTCTGTTGCCATTTCCTCCCTCCTGTTCCCTCAGGCCATCTCCCCACAGCCAACAGCAGTTCTTGCCCCGGGTTTGCTCTCCAATCCCCATGCTCCAACTCCCAGTCCCCATGTGCACTGTTGGACACATATTCCAGTCTGGGGCACTTAGGGCCATGGTACGGACTGTCTTTGTAGTTTTCACTCTGTCCCATCTGCCACAGGTCGGTTGCTTCATCCTCCACCGACAGCCTCAAATGCTTCCCTTCTCTCCCAACTGATTACCTCATTGGTGAGGGGGCTTCCCCGGATGAGGGAATTTCTCCCCTGCTTCAGCTCCCACCACTGGCATGCAGGTGCTGTCCCACTTCCTCTCCTCCTCCTTCTCCTTTCTTTCTTCCTACCCAGTTATGCAGGGATCTTTATAGTCCTTTCCGGTGTCCAAGGTCTTCTGCTAGTGTATAGCTGGTGTTCTGTGAGTATTGTTGCATCTGTAAATGTATTCCTGATGCATCCATGGAGAGAGAGGAACTCCACATCCTCCTACTCCTCTGCTGTCTTGGAACCCCTTTGTTCCTGATTTTAGAGGAAAAGCTTTCAGCTTTTCATCATCAAGTATGAGGTTAGCTGTGGATTTGTCACAAATGGTCTTTATTATGTTGAGATATTTTCCCTCTATACCAACTTTGATGAGAGTTTTTGTCACCAAAGGACGTTGAATTTTGTCAAATGCTTTTTGTGTGTCTGTTGAGATGATCATGTGATTTTTTTCCTCCTTTTGTTAATGTGGTGTATCATATTGATTGGTTTGCAAATATTGAACCATCCCTGCATCCCTGGAATAAATCTCACTTGATCATTATGTATGATCCTTTTTATATATTGTTGAATTTGGTTTGCTAATATTTTCTTGAGGATATTTGGATCTTTATTCATCGGAGATATTCACCTGTAATTTTTTTTTTTTGGTAGTGTCTTTGTCTTATTTTAGTATCGGGGTAATTAGCGATGGCCTCATAGAATTAATTTGGGAATGTTCCCTCTTCCTCAGTTTTTTGGAGGTGTTTGAGAAGGTATAGATATTAGTTCTTTTATATATGTTTGGTAGACTTCTCCCAGGAATGGATTTGTTCCTGAATTTTTGTTTGTTGAGAGTTTTTTAAAGTACAAATTCAATTTTACTACTAGTGATCTTTCTGTTCATATGGTTTACTTTGTCCTGATTCAGTCTTGTAAGTTTTTATGTTTCTAGAAGTTTGTTGATTTCTTCTAGGTTGTCTAATTTGTTGGCATTTTAACTGTTCATAGTATTCTGTTATGATATTTTTGTATCTCTGTGATAGCAGTTGTTATATTTCGTCTTTCAGTTCTTATTTTGTTTATTTGGGTCCTCTTTTTTTCTTGATGAATCTGCCTAAAGGCTTATCAGTTTTGTTTATCTTTTCAAAAAATCAACTCTTGGTTTCATTGGTCTTTTCTATTTTTTTTCTTTCTTGTTCTTTGTTTTATTTATTTCCCCTCTGATCTTAATTGCTTTCTTCTTTCTGCTTTTGTTTGTTCTTCTTTTTCTAATTCTGTTAGATGGTAGGTTAGGTTGTTTATGAGATTTTTCTTGTTTCTTGAGGTTGGCCTTTTACTGCTGTAAACTTACCTTTAGAACTACTTTTGCTGTGTAGCACAGATTTTAGAAAGTTGTGTTTTTATTTTCATTTGTCTAGAGGTTTTGTTTGATTTCCTCTTTGATTTCATTGACCCATTGGTTTTTCTTTTAGTAGCATATTGTTGAGTCTCCACATTTTGTGTTTTTTCCATTTTTCTTCCTGTTTTTGATTTCTAGTTTTATGCCTTGTGGTTGGAAAAACTGCTTGATATAATTTCTATCTTCTTAAATTAGTTGAGACTTGTTTTTTGGCCTCCTATGTGATCTATTCTGGAAAATGTTCCACATGCACTTGAAAAGAATGTGTATTCTACTGTTTTTGGTTGGAGTGTCCTGTAGATATCTACTAAGTCCATCTGGTCCAAAGTATCATTTAAGATTACTGTTTTCTTATTGTTTTCCTGTCTGGATGATTTGTTCATTGATGTAAGTGGGGTGATAAAATCCTCTGCTATTATTTGTTATTGTCAATTTCTCCCTTTATGTCTGTTAATATTTGCTGTATGTATATATTTAGGTGCTCCTATATTAGGTGCATACATGTTAATGAGTGTTACCTCCTCTTCTTGCATTGAAATCCTTTTCTTTAATAATGCCCTTCTTTATCTTTTTTTATTGACTTTATTTTAAAAATTTGTCTGAAATGAGTACTTCTACCCCTGCTTTCTTGTCATTTCCATTTGCATGAATTATTTTTTTCTATCCCATCACTTTCAGTTTCTGTGTTTGTCTTTATGTTTGAAGTAAGTTTCTTATAAGAAGCATTTAGATGGGTCTTGTTTTTCTTTTTTTCCAATCAGCTGCTCTGTGTCTTTTGATTGGATCATTTAGTCCATTTACATTTGAAGTGATTATTGATAGGTGTGTCCTTATTCCCATTTTGTTACTTGTTTACTGGTTGTTTTTTCAGTTCGTCTTTGTTCTTTTCTTCTTTTAGTTCCTTCCCTTGGGGTTTGATGATTTTCTTTAGTGGTATGCCTGTGTTCTTTTTTCTTTAGATTTTTTTGTATGTATTACAGGTTTTAGATTTGCAGTTACCGTATGGTTCATATATGTTGACCTATAACTATATTTACATGTTTTAAACTGGTAGTCATTTAAGTTCAAATACATTCTAAACGATTTACATTTTTCTAATCCCCTTCACCACATTTTGTGTTTTTAATGACGTATTTTACATATTCACGTTTTTCCTTAACTGTTCATTGTAGTTATAGTTGATTGCACAGTTTTTTGTCTTAATCTTAGTAAGAGCCTATTTAAGTGATTGAGCCATAGGCTTTACTATATATTTGCCTTTACTAGTGGGATTTTCCCTTTCCTATAGATTCTTACTTGTTGTAGCTTTTTCCTTTCCACTTAGAGAAAATGCTTTAACATTTTTTTAGGGTTGGGTTAGTACCCTCTGTGCTTCCTGTACCTGGATTTCTGTTTCCTTCTTCAGGTTCTGGCAGTCCATAATTTCGTCAAACACATTTTTGCCCTGCCTCTCTCTCTCTTCTCCTTCTAGGACCCCTATAGTGTGAATGGTGGTATGCTGGTTGTTGTCTTAGAGATCCCGTAAGTGTTCTCATTATTTTTAAACCTCATTTTTCTTTTTCTGTTCAGATTGAGTTAATTTTTATTTCATCTTCTTCTGTATTACTTTGTCTGCTGTTGATTCCTTTTAATTTGTTTTGCATTTCAGTTAGTGTGTTCTTCAGTTCTGTCTTTTAAAAATGTTTTTAAGTTCTTTTTTAAAATTCTCACTCTGTTCTTCTATTCTTTCTTCTAATTTAGTCAGTATTCCTATTACTAATGCTTTGAACTCTTTGTATATTAAGTTGTTCATTGCTGTTTTGTTAGTTGTTTTCTTTAGGGTTTTTCTCTTGTTCTTTCAGTTGAAACAGTCTTCTTTCTTTTCATTTTGCTTAACTTTCTCTGTGTCTGTGATATTAGGTGAAACATTTACCTACTCTGATCTTGAAGGAGTGTCCTTGTGTGGGAGCATTTCTATGCAGTCTCCATGTGTCCAGTGGCTTTGATGGGAGAACTGGATCTGACCTGAGCATGAGTCACATCTTTCCACAGGGTGTGCTGGCAGCTGTCACCTTTGTAGGAGGTGAGACTGAGATGGAGGGACTAGAGCCCGGTGTGAGCCTGGGGTTCTTCTCTGCTCAGTGACCAACACCACCTTACTGGAGGTGGGGTAGGGCCCCAAGTTCCTGGAGCAGAAGCCCTGTGATTTGGGAGTGAGCTGGCTCCATTCCCTTTAAGTGTGTACTCTTTTCGTTCCTAGCACCAGTACTTTGCCCCAGAGGGGACCAGTATTGGAGCAAGAGGGGCCAGAGTGGGTGCTCGGCAAAGGTCAGGTGTGGGCTGTGGTGGTCTGGACCCCAGTCTGAGTTTCGGACCTCACCCAATGAGCTGCTTCCATAATCAGCTGCAGTGACTGCTGCCTCCCCCCACCCCTGTCAGATGCCATTCTGGGTCAGGTTAGATCTGTCCATCAAAACAGCATACTCCCCTCAGTCCTGCAGCCCTTGCCCCAGTTTGGAGCTGCATGACATAGCAAGAGGGGCTGGAATGGGCACTTGGCTTTGGTCAGGGAGTGGGCTGTGGTGGTCCCAGCCCAGTCACAGTTACAGACTGCTCCTGATGCACTGCCTCGCCAAGCACCTTCAGTGGTTGCTGTCACTCCATTCAGATGCAGTTCCAGATTTGAGCAGGGTTCATTTCTCACAACTGTGTACTCTTCTTGGGTGCAGCATCCCTTGCCCCAGTGTGGAACTGTACCATGGAGCAAGTGGTGCTGTAGCAGGCACTTGGCTTAGGTTGGAACATGGGCTGGGGGTGTTGCAGGAAACTGGCCAGAGTCCTGGGGCAGTTTAAGTCTGCTTCTGCTGCCTTGTTTCGAGAGTAATCAAATTTGTGTGTGCTCTTCATGAGGAGAGTCTAGGTTTCTTACAGTCCCCTTGTTAGTCCCACTGGTTTTCAAATCAGCTAAGGGGACTTGTCTTCTTGGCGTTGGACCCCAGGGCTAGGGAACCCAATATGTGGCTTGAATTGCTCACCCCCCAGGGAGGATCTCTGAGTCCATGTAATCTCCTTCCTTTTCTGTGTCCCCTCCCAGGGTCACAATTCCTGACTTGATTGCTTCTCTTCTCTTCCTACCTGAATCTGTGTGGATTTTTCTTACAGCCTTTGTTGTATGAGTCTTTCTACCAGTCTCCTGTTGGTTTTCAGTGAGAATTGTTCCACATGTAGATGTATTTTTGCTGTGTTCTTGGAGGGAAGTGAGCTCCACATCCTCCTACTCCACCATCTTGATCTCTCCTTCCTACATCATCATATTCTTAACACATAAATATTTGGTTTATTTTGAGGAAAATACGGCCCTTGCCTTAGAATCAAATGATAATTCTTATAATGGGAGTGAAAATAAATGAAGATCATAGGAAGAAGACTAAAATGATGGTCCTTAACTGAAGTTTCAGTGTGAAGCATGTTGATTTCATATGTCTTCTTTATACTGAGGATATCATTTCTTTTGTGCTTTATGCTAATGTTTTTCATATTGTGAGTCAAATTTATTGCAGTCATCATTTAAAAATATAAACTATCAGCATGTATTACATGTAACAAATATACGTTTTGTTTCCTAAAACCTTTGTTTTGGATACACATACACACAGAAAATCTCTCTATGGGTCAAAGTCACAGAAAAGCTTGAAAGCCAGTGCTCAAGTCTTTGTGTCTTCTTGGCTTCTTGTGCCCACATTGTGCTGTAAGCTACAGATCTATGGCACATATCTATAAAACCAGTCTATAGCATATAGAGATGCATACCAATTTTTCAACCTTTTTTCATAAGCAGGACATCTCCCCATTCCAGTCCTTGGCTTTGTTTCCATTCCCCTGTATATGCTGGAGCACCTTTAGTATCTATTATCTTTTAGAAATTGAACTAAGGACTAACATTTTCTGCTTGCACATAGAGCCCAGCAGTCATGTGGCTTCAGTTATGCTTACTGCTTTGCATTTCTCTTCTGTTTCTGGTCCACAGAGAGGGGTTTATCTTGTTTTGAACTTAGCAGTGTTTTATATTTTGTATATCTTTTCGGTTTGTCCTGAGCAGAGACAAACATGGCAACATGAATTGAACTTTAATATAAATCTCTTGACTAGAAGGTCTGAGCATGTTTTAGAGATTGATTCATGTTGATATATTTTATTTCTATTTTATTCCTTTCAATCACTGTATAGTCTTTCATAATCTAACTCTGCCATTCTGTAAATATCCATTCCTCTTGGAATGGATATTTTGTTTTTCACTCTTACAAACTATTACAAGCAGTGCTAAATTTCTCCATAGTGCATATTTAGAAGTGGAATTGCTAAGTTATTAAGTATGCATCTACTTTCTTTTACAAACACTTGCAAAGAGATTATATCAATTTATTGTGCCCCAACAATGTATGTTTCTTAAACATACTTAGTATCTGTATTGTCAAACTTTAAAATTATGTCATGCTGATTAATGTGTGAGAAATGGTATTTCATGTATTAAAATGCATTCCTCTGATTACTAGGAGAGATCTTTTTTTTTATCATTTAGATTTCTTATAGTATGAACTGCTTGTTTATGTTTTTTGTTGTTTATCTTTTTCTTACTGATGGTAGTTCTTTATATACTCAGTCTTGTGTCTTTTGTGTACTTTCAGATAGTATCTCATAATTCGTCTTACCAGTTGTCAATTGTCCTCCTCAGTTTGTAATTTTAGTCTTTGTTATCCTGTTGAGTATCTGATGTGTATCTCTTTGAGTGTCCAAATAAGACCACTGGAAGAAATGGTAGATACTGTGAGATTTTACAGTAGGCTAAAAAGGGAGGTGGCAGTCTTTTTGTGTGTACATTATAAGAAGTCAAATCCTTACTACTTCGCTTATCCCTCTAAGTTAACCTTTAACTTAAAAATTGTTTTGTTTGTTTTTTGTTTTTTTCTATCTTTTGGCCGCACCATGTGACATGTGGGATCTTAGTTCCCAGACCAGGGATCGGACCTGCGCCCCCTGCAGTGGAAGCATGGTGTCTTAACCACTGGCCCGCCAGGAAATTCCTAACTTAAATTTTGTTCTTTGGAGATTCTGTACTTTTTTGTCAACTCATGAATACATTTTAAATGCTTTTTAAAAATTTTTTATCCAACATTTTTGTTTTCAAAGGTTGGTTCTGGAAGCTAACGTTTAACTCTTTCCATTCTTCTCTATCTAATTGCCATTATTATTTCTAATAATTGCCATTATTAGTTCTAAGAAGCATTTTCTGACCCCCTAAGTCAAATTGGATACCCCTAGTATATGTTTCTGTATCAGTCTTTACTTTCATAGCACTCTTCTATGTTAATATTGCTTGTCTTTCTCCTTTCTCAAGGCCATAATTTCTTTGATGGTGAGGACTATGCCTGGCTTATTAATTATAGCCCCAGTACCTGGCATAGTGCTTGGAACACAGTAGACACTTGCGTTGTGACTAGGCTACTGTCATCTTTTTCCTGATTACTGCCACAGTCTTCTTACTGGTTTTCTACCTATAAGGTTGCTTTTCTCCAGTCTTCTCTCCACTCTGAAACCAGTTTGCTCTTTGTGTAACACAAAGCTGATCATGTTTATGACTCACCATTGCCCCAGCAGAAAGCTCCAATAGCAGTTTAAAGTGGTTCCTGTGGCCTAGTCCCTGATTATTCTACAACCTAATCTCTTATTGCTATTCATTCATGCTTCTCAAGTTTTAGCCAGTCTGAATTACTTTGTTCCCTAAAGGTGCAGTGCTTTTTCTTTCCTCTTGGGTTTTATGAACATGCTTTTATTCCTATACTTGGAACCTCTTAATTCTCTCTTTTCCCACAGAAGAAACTGGCTAATTCTTGCTCATAGGTCTAATAGTACTCATATTACTTCCTTTAGGAAGTCTTTGATTTGTCAGCATGAGAGGAGTTTGAATTGTGTATGGCTTTAACACTCCGTACTTCTGTCTTCAAAGCACTTGTCAGTTACTTGTATATTGTCTGTATTCCTCACTATCTCATAAGCTAGCAAGGACTGTGTTAGGCATATTGACTATTACATCTTCTGCATCTAGCACAGTTCTGATTCATGGTAGGCATTCAATAAAAGCATTGAATGAATGTTAATTTAGACATTATTTCCTGCAAGTTGGAAAAGAGCATGTCTTAAGAGTTTTTAAAGTATTTCCGTAAGGTTACAATTGTTAACTGAGTCTCAGATTTTTAATTTATTAATATATTTTATGGTGGGGTTATTTTAAAATTGTGACCTCTGAAAATGTTTTGTTCCAGTTCAGACTGCTGGAAAGAGAATTGAATCCATACTGGAAGGATGGTGGGACAGGTCTTCCACCAGAAGACTGTAATGTGTCATCAGTTACTAAAGGTATCTTCATATTTTGATTGTAGCCACACAGGCATTTCTTATAACTTGGTATTCCTAAGGGAATGAACTGAGTCTGCTAGTAGATTGGCAAGATGTATTATGAATTCCAAAAATGAATAATAATCCAAATCAGATTTTGAGATGTATTAAATCTAAATTTTATCACTAGTTATTATTTAAGTATTTCTGCTTGATGCTGTAATTTGATCAATTCTGCAAATATCTGTGTCTGTTTATGTATTTGCAAAACAATGATGTATATTGATTATCTGATATGAAATTTGTATGGTTTTATATTATGAGCATCTATGGATTGTTACTAAAGGTTCAGTTTACATATAGGAAAGCAATGATAAAACATTTGCAGTCTTTTAAGGCCTCATTTAAATTACTAGTACTTGGGAAGATTATTTTAACTATAATATGTTAGCAAATTGGTTAAATATTTTTATACTTGGTAATGTTTTTATATTTGAGTTTATATTTTGAATGGATTAATGAAAAGCATGGTTCTGTAAGGATATAATTATTCTTTGGTTTGTTACATGCTATAACAAAATGTAAAAAGTATTAAAGCTCTGAAGTTTCATGAAAATGATGTAGAAATATTAAAGATGCGATTTCATATCTTCAGAAATTCTTACTTTGCCAGCATTTACAAATTTTATTGATGTTAGGATAGTGCTGTTACTTTCCAGCAGATGGAGACAAAATACTTGTGTCACGTATTCATACCTTTCACCATAATTAAAAAAAATACTTATATGCCAATTAAGTGTTACATTGACAACTCAATGAAAAGTTTGATTAATTACAATTAACCCAGTATACACATAGTAGTATTATAAATTATCTTTTCATCTTAGTCATTTCTCAGCAGAATGTTTTCCTGCTTTTTATACATAATTTATTTTTATTCTGTCCATTTGTTATATTGTTTTGTATTTTATGAGAGATGTCCCTGGAGCCACCTTATAGGTTCCTTTTTAATTTATATTTATTAGTTTTACTGAAGTTATCAGTAATTATAACATTTTCTTTATTGCCTTTCAGCTTGGGCAATAAAGAAATGTCTCTGCTGGGCTATATAATAATAACTGTACTCATATAAGGGTCTCTTTGGAATACTGATGTTTAGAAATGTAAGAGTTTGGGAATCATAAGTTTTCTCAGTGAACCATTATTATGTAGGGCTGATCCAGCTTTTACCATCCTTGTTGTCAGAGGACAGTTAGTAAGTTCATCTATGGGGAAGACTTAGAATTGGCAAATCCTGTCTTTGAGTATATGTAGTCAGCAGGTTCTTAACTTCACTGATTGGAGAAGACCCAAAGTTCTACCTAGGTAGTATCTTTCAGCTCGCTGAACCAGTAGAATCAAAGACACTAGGAGAAAAATGACCTTACATAAAGGTTTTAGAGAGCCTTTCTCCCTTCCCTTTCATATAATGCTTTCACCATTTCCCTTTCTCATATTTAATTAGAAGGAGAAAGAATGACAGAAAGCTCTGAATGTCTGTCAGAGGTTCAGATCCCAGAGTTGAAATTAAGCTTTAAAAAATGATTTGTAGGTTTTTCTGCGTATGCAGATAGTGTAGTCATTCTCTTTAGACTAGTGGTAGAGTTGAAACTGTGAGGCACCTAAAAGTGTTATAACAGTAGTATTAAGAGGTATGTAGAGGTGCTATAGTGTTTATATTTGAGGACTTAGACTTTGGAGTTTGACTTCTTGGGATTAGAATTTTGGCATTTCCACTCATTAGTTCTGTGATTTGGGGACTGTTTCCTGACCTCTCTGAGCCCAGTTTAAACATTGTAGTAGGGAATAATGGTATTACCTGTCTTATATGGTTATTGTGAGGATTTATCACAGAATCTGGAATATAGTAAATACTTAATAATGACGTTGTCAAATATTTGTCCTTATGATGAAATGTTTTGGGAAGATTTTATCAACAGATTTTTTGGTAATGATTGAGGTGCCATATACACAATAACTAATTGGTTACTCTTGATATTTTTTTCCTTAGAGAAAATTAAGTAGAAAAATAAATAAATTTTCAGTGTCCATACAAAATTATCTTAAATCACATTTTAGTAATGGAAATATTTGTACAATTTTTAAGTTTACAAAATAACACGTTTTTGTATCAGTTTATTTTCAATAGCAGCCATGTGAGGGTAGCAAACTAGATGTACCAATTGAATACGAAGCTAATACCTAATGTTCAGAAAACTAAGGCTGAAATTGGTCAAGTTATTTGCCTATAGTCATGTGAGTAGTACTAGAACCCAGGTCTTCTGATTTTAGTCTAGGGTTAGTTACTCTAGGTTTTCATTAGAAGACTCTGTTACCATGTAATTAGTAGATATTCTTGCTTAAAAACTCTGTATTTTTGTTCATCCATATAGATTTTTTTCCCTCTTTATTTTTTGGCTTTCTCTTACAGAATCTTTTGAGAAGTTGTTTCAAAGGTGGTTTAAATCAACTGCCTTATTTTGCAGACAAAGAAGCAAAATTTAAAGGAGTTAATGACTTGCTTGAGGTCTTACAACTATTTAATAACAACAGCAACACTAAAATCTAGGTCTCCTGATATTTAGTTTATTGCTATTTTTTTTTACTTTCATTTTATTTTATTTTATTTTTTATTGGCATATTGTTTTTTTTTTAACATCTTTATTGGAGTATAATTGCTTTACAATGGTGTGTTAGTTTCTGCTTTATAACAAAGTGAATCAGTTATACATATACATATGTTCCCATATCTCTTCCCTCTTGCATCTCCCTCCCTCCCAACCTCCCTGTCCCACCCCTCTAGGTGGTCACAAAGCACCGAGCTGATCTCCCTGTGCTATGCGGTTGCTTCCCACTAGCTATCTATTTTATGTTTGGTAGTGTATATATGTCCATGCCACTCTCTCACTTTGTCACAGCTTACCCTTCCCCCTCCCCATATCCTCAAGTCCATTCTCTAGTAGGTCTGTGTCTTTATTCCCGTCTTACCACTAGGTTCTTCATGACCTTTTTTTTTTTCCCGTAGATTCCATATATATGTGTTAGCATACTGTATTTGTTTTCCTCTTTCTGACTTACTTCACTCTGTATGACAGACTCTAGGTCCATCCACCTCACTACAAATAACTCAATTTCGTTTCTTTTTATGGCTGAGTAATATTCCATTGTATATATGTGCCACATCTTCTTTATCCATTCATCCGATGATGGACTTTTAGGTTGCTTCCATGGCCTGGCTATTGTAAATAGAGCTGCAATGAACATTTAGGTACATGACTCTTTTTGAATGATGGTTTTCTCAGGGTATATGCCCAGTAGTGGGATTGCTGGGTCGTATGGTAGTTCTCTTTTTAGTTTTTTAAGGAACCTCCATACTGTTCTCCATAGTGGCTGTATCAATTTACATTCTCACCAACAGTGCAAGAGTGTTCCCTTTTCTCCACACCCTCTCCAGCATTTATTGTTTCTAGATTTTTTGATGATGGCCATTCTGACCGGTGTGAGATGATATCTCATTGTAGTTTTGATTTGCATTTCTCTAATGATTAATGATGTTGAGCATTCTTTCATGTGTTTGTTGGCAATCTGTATATCTTCTTTGGAGTAATGTCTATTTAGGTCTTCTGCCCATTTTTGGATTGGGTTGTTTGTTTTTTTGTTATTGAGCTGCATGAGCTGCTTGTAAATTTTGGAGATTAATCCTTTGTCAGTTGCTTCCTTTGCAAATATTTTCTCCCATTCTGAGGGTTGTCTTTTCGTCTTGTTTATGGTTTCCTTTGCTGTGCGAAAGAAAGCTTTTAAGTTTCATTAGGTCCCATTTGTTTATTTTTGTTTTTATTTCCATTTCTCTAGGAACTGGGTCAAAAAGGATCTTGCTGCGATTTATGTCATAGAGTGTTCTGCCTATGTTTGCCTCTAAGAGTTTTATAGTGTCTGGCCTTACATTTAGGTCTTTAATCCATTTTGAGTTTATTTTTGTGTATGGTGTCAGGGAGTGTTCTAATTTCATACTTTTACATGTACCTGTCCAGTTTTCCGAACACCACTTATTGAAGAGTCTGTCTTTTCTCCACTGTATATGCTTGCCTCCTTTATCAAAGATAAGGTGACCATGCGTGCATGGGTATATCTCTGGGCTTTCTATCCTGTTCCATTGATCTATATTTTTGTTTTTGTGCCAGTACCACACTGTCTTGATTACTGTAGCTTTGTAATATAGTCTGAAGTCAGGGAGCCTGATTCCTCCAGCTCCATTTTTCGTTCTCAAGATTGCTGTGGCTATTTTGGGTCTTTTGCGTCTCCATACAAATTGTGAAATTTTTTGTTCTAGCTCTGTGAAAAATGCCAGTGGTAGTTTGATAGTGATTGCATTGAATCTGTAGATTGCTTTGAGTAGTATAGTCATTTTCACAGTGTTGATTCTTCCGGTCCAAGAATGTATCTCTCCATCTGTTTGTGTCATCTTTTACTTTTTTCATCAGTATTTTATAGTTTTCTGAGTACTGGTCTTTTGTTTCCTTAGGTAGGTGTATTCCTAGGTATTTTATTCGTTTTGATGCAGTGGTAAATGGGATTGTTTCCTTAAGTTCTCTTTCTGATTTTTTTGTTGTTAGTGTGTAAGAATGCAAGAATTTCTGTGTATTAATTTTGTATACAGCATCTGTACCAAATTCATTTATGAGTACTAGTAGTTTTCTCATAGCATCTTTAGGATTTTCTATGCATAGTGTCATGTCATCTGCAAACAGTGGCAGTTTTACTTCTTTTCCAATTTGGATTCCTTTTATTTCTTTTTCTTCTCTGATTGCTGTGGCTAGGACTTGCAAAACTATGTTGAGTAGTAGTGGCGAGAGTGGTCATCCTTGCTTTGTTCTTGATCTTACAGGAAATGCTTTCAGCTTTTCACCATTGACTAATTGTTAGCTGTAGGTTTTATTGTATATGGACTCTTTTATGTTGAGGTAGGTTCCCTCTTAGGCCACTTTCTGGAGGGTTTTTTTTTGTCGTAAATGGGTGTTGAACTTTGTTATAGTTTTTTCTGCGTCTATTGAGATGATCATATGGATTTTATTCTTCAGTTTGTTAATGTGGTGTATCACGTTGTTTGATTTGTGTATATTGAAGAATCCTTGCAACCCTGGGATAAATCCCACTTGATCAGAGTGTATTATCCTTTTAATGTGCTGTTGGATTCGGTTTGCTAGTAGTTTGTTGAGGATTTTTGTGTCTATATTCATTAGTGATATTGACCTATAAATTTTCTTTTTTTGTGGTATCTTTGTCTGGTTTTGGTATCAGGGTGATGGTAGCCTCATAGAATGAGTTTGGGAGTGCTCCTTTCTCTGCAATTTTTGGGAAGAGTTTCAGAATGGTAGGTTTTATCTCTTCTCTAAATGTTGGATAGAATTTGCCTGTGAAACCATCTGGTCCTGGACTTTTGTTTGTTGGAAGCTTTGTAATCACAGTTTCAATTTCAGTGCTTCTGATTGGTTTGTTCATATTTTCTGTGTCTTCCTGGTTCAGTCTTGTAAGTTTCTTTCTTTCTACGAATTTGTCCATTTCTTCTACGTTGTTCATTTTATTGGTATAGAGTTGCCTGTACTAATTTCTTATGATCCTTTCTATTTCTGTCGTGTCCATTGTAACGTTTGTTTTTTTTATTTGTAATTTTATTGCTTTGAATCCTCTCCCTTTTTTTCTTGATGAGTCTGGCTGAAGGTTTATCAATTTTGTTTATCTTCTCAAAGAACCAGCTTTTAGTTTTATTGATCTTTGCTATTGTTTTCTTCATGTCTATTTCATTTATTCTGCTCTGATCTTTATGATTTCTTTCCTTCTACTAACTTTGGGTTTTGTTTGTTTTTCTTTTTCTAGTTGCTTTAGATGTAAGGATAGGTTGTTTACTTGAGATTTTTCTTGTTTTTTGAGGTAAGCTTGTATTGCTATAAACTTTCCTTTTAGAACTACTTTTGCTGTGTCCCATACATTTTGCAGTGTCATATATTTGGTGTCGTTTGTTTCTTCTAGTTGCTTTAGATGTAAGGTTAGGTTGTTTACTTGAGATTTTTCTTGTTTTTCGAGGTAAGCTTGTATTGCTATAAACTTTCCTTTTAGAACTACTTTTGCTGTGTCCCATACATTTTGCAGTGTCATGTTTTTGGAGTCATTTGTCTCTAGGTATTTTTTGATTTCCTCTTTGATTTCTTCAGTGATCCATTGATTATTTAATAACATATTGTTTAGCTTCCATTTGTTTGTGTTTTTTACAGTTTTTTTCCCCTGTAATTGATTTCTAACCTCATAGTGTTGTGGTCAGAAAAGATGCTTGATATGATTTCAATTTTCTTAAATTTTTCAAGGCTTGATTTTTGACCCAAGATGTGACCTATTCTGGAGAATGTTCCATGTGCACTTGAGAAGAAAGTGTTTTCTGCTGCTTTTGGATATAATGTCCTATAAATATCAATTAAGTGTATTTGGTCTAATGTGTCATTTAAGGCTTGTGTTTTCCTTAACTTTCTGTCTGGATGATGTATCCGTTGGTTTAAGTGGAATCTTGATATCCTCCACGATTATTGTGTTACTGTCAATTTCCCCTTTTTTGGCTGTTAGCATTTGCCTTATGTTGAGGTGCTCCTATGTAGGGTGCATATATTTACAATTGTTATGTCTTCTTCATGGACTGATTCTTTGATCATTATGTAGTGTTCTTCCTTGTCTCTTGTAACAGTCTGTATTTTAAAGTCTATTTTGTGTGAGATGAGAATTGCTACTCCAGCCTTCTCTTGATTTCCATTTGCATGGAATATATTTTTTCCATTCCCTCACTTTCAGTCCGTATGTGTCCCTAGAGCTGAAGTGGGTCTCTTGTAGACAGTATATATATACATGTCTTGTTTTTGTATCCATTCAGCCAGTCTGTACCTTTGGCTGGAGGATTTGATCTATTTGCATTTAAGGTAATTATTGATAGGTATGTTGCTATTGTTATTTTTTTAATTGTTTTCAGTTTGTTTTTGTAGGTCTTTTTCTTCTCTGTGTTTCTTGCCTAGAGAAGTTCATTTAGCATTTGTTGTAAAGCTAGTTTGGTGGTGCTGAATATCCTCTTAGCTTTTGTTTGTCTGTAATGCTTTGAGTTCTCAGTTGATTCTGAATGGCAGCCTTGCTGGGCAGATTAATCTTGGTTGTAGGTTTTTCCCTTTTAGTACTTTAAATTTATCCTGCCACTCCGTTCTGGCTTGCAGAGTTTCTGCTGAGATATCAGCTGATAACCTTATGGGGATTCCCTTGTATGTTATTTGTTGCTTTTCCCTTGTTGCTTTTAATATTTTTTCTTTGTATTTAATTTTTGTTTGTTTGATTCATATGTGTCTCAACATGTTTCTCCTTGGGTTTATCCTGTATGGGACTCTCTGTGCTTCCTAGACTTGGGCAACTATTTCCTTTCCCATGTTAGGGAACTTTTCAACTATAATCCCTTCAAATATTTTCGCAGACTCTTTCTCTTTCTCTTCTTTTTCTGGGACCCCTATAATTCGAATATTGGTTCCTTTAATGTTGTCCCAGAGGTCTCTGAGACTGTCCTAATTTCTTTTCTTTCTTTTCTTTATTCTGTTCCACTGCAGTGATTTCCCCCATTCTGTCTTACAGCTCACTTACCCATTCTTCTGCTTCAATTATTCTGCTACTGATTCCTTCTAGAGTAGTTTTCATTTCATTATTGTATTGTTCATCACTGTTTGTTCTTAGGTTCCTCTAGGTTTTTGTTAATCATTTCTTGTATATTTTCGATCCGTGCCTCCGTTCTGTTTCTGATATCTTGCGTCATCTTTACTATCATTACTCTGAATTCTTTTTGGGTAGATTGCCTAGTTCCTTTTCATTTACTTGATCTTTTTTTTTTTTTTTTTAAAGGATTTTCTTATTTATTTATTTATTTATTTTTGGCTGTGTTGGGTCTTCGGTTCGTGCGAGGGCTTTCTCCAGTTGCGGCAAGCGGGGGCCACTCTTCATCGCGGTGCGGGGACCGCTCTTCATCGCGGTGCGCGGGCCTTTCTCTATCGCGGCCCCTCCCGTCGCGGGGCACAGGCTCCAGACGCGCAGGCTCAGCAATTGTGGCTCACGGGCCCAGCCGCTCCGTGGCATGTGGGATCTTCCCAGACCAGGGCTCGAACCCGTGTCCCCTGCATTAGCAGGCAGATTCTCAACCACTGCGCCACCAGGGAAGCCCCATTTACTTGATCTTTTATGTTTCTATCTTACGCCTTTGTCTGCAGCATATTCCTCTGTTCTTTTATTTTGTGTAACTTACTATGTTCGTCCTCACTTTTCCGCAGGCTGCAGGGTCGTAGTTCCTCTTGCTTCTGGTGTCTGCCCCGTTGTGGGTGATGTTGGTCCAGGGGCTTGTGTAGGCTTCCTGGTTGGAGGGACTGGTGCCTGTGCTCCGGTGGTTGGAGCTGGGTAGGCAGGGCTGTGGCAAGAGCTGTATTTTGGGGTATCTCGAGCATAGGATGACTTTTGGCAGCCTTTCTGCTGATGGTGGGGGTTGTGTACCTGTCTTGCTGGTTGTTTGGCCTGAGACATCCAGCACTGGAGCTTGCAGGCTGTTGGGGGGAGCCAGGTCTTGTTGCTGAGATGAGGACCTCTGGGAGAGCTCACTCTGATTAATATTCCCTGGGTCCAGGAATTCTCTGGAGGTCCAGTGGCCAGGACTTTGTGCTTCCACCGCAGGGCTCAGGTTCAACCCCCAGCTGGGGAACCAAGGAAGAACTTGCAAGCCACGTGGTGTGGCCAACAACAAACAAACAGAAAGACAAGAAAAAAAACAGAAAAGAGACAAAAACCAAGAGAAACAGAAAACCAAAAGGAAGCAAACAAAACCAAAAAGATCCAAAAAAAAACCCACAAAGAAAACAAAGTAGACAACCACCAACCAAACAAAAATACCTCAAAATGAAAACAAACAGTAGAAACATAACTAACAAAAACAATACAAAAAGCAAAGATGACAAAAAATAAACACACAAAAATGACAAGAAAACAAAACGAAACAAACAGAAAAAGAGAAAAAAACTCCAAAACAAAAAAGAAAAAAAAGACAAAAAGAAACAAAAAAGACAAAACAAACAAAAAACCCCAATAGACCAATAAAAAATACATTTAAAATTTTAAATGAATAAAATTAATTAAAACAACAAAACAAAACAGAACAAAATAATTCCCTAGGGGCTCTGCTATCAGTTCCTTTGCCCCCACGGTGAGCCATAGCCAACCTCCACCTCCCCAGGAGGCCCTCAAAGACCTTTCAGGTAAGTCTGTGGACCTGCTGTGGGCAGTGTGGTTGCAACACAGACTCTGACCTGCCCCAACTCCCATGTGCACATGTCCCCAAAGTCCACAGCTGCCAAAGCTAGACCCATCTCAGTTCTGGGAGCACTCATCTATTCAGTTGTTCTGCAGGTGTTGGATATACCAGGCTGATCGTGGGGGTTAAATCTGTGGCTTGTGCAGCTGTACGGAGAGATTTTAATTCCTCTTCCTTAGTCGTACAGCCATGGGGGCTCAGCTTTGGTTTCGGTCCCATCTCGGTGTGTGGGCCAACCTCAAGCATCTGCTCTCCACCCAGGTGAGAGGGGGCGAAGGCAGCAACTGAGTGGGAGATTCTTACTCGCTTAGGTGGGATTGGCCAGAGGTGGTGATCGATTGGGGCATGCATGCTTGCTCAGGCAGGAGGGAATAAGGTGCCTACGACTGGGGCATGCACACTCGCTCAGATGTGAGGGGGACAAGGTTGCAATGACTGGGGCATGGGCTCTCTGTTGGGAATCCCTCCCAGTGGCCATGGAGGCCGGGGCTGACGTGTGGGGAGAGAGGCTGTGATGGTGGACCCGCCCCTTGTGTGCCACTCAACAATGGCGCCTTGCTTCTAAGGTAGTCCTACTTCTTCCAGGAGCATTCCCAGCTGCAGAGCTCCTCAATCCTGTCCCCACAGGCTGTCTCTGTGCAGCTGAGCTCCTCACTCTCATCCCTTCAGGCTGTACCACACAACCAACACAGTCCTCTCCCTGGGTCTGCTCTCCTAACATCTCGCGTCAGCACCCAGCCCCTGCCCACATTAGTGGACACCTGTCTCAGGCTGAGGTGCGCAGGGCTGTGATACAGACTGTCCATGGAAGTCTTGTTCTCTCCTGACTGCCACAGATCAGCCACTGCACTTTCTTCCAATAGCCCCTGAATCCACCCCTCTATTTCAGCATATTTTGCCACTGGTAAGGGGGCCTCCATGGGTGTGGTAATCTCTCCTCTCCTTCAGCTCCTCCCCAGGAGTGTGGATCCCATCCTGTTTCCTCTTTTCCTTTTCTTCCCTTTCTCTCCTTCATCCTACCTGGTTACGCAGGGATCTTCTCTTGTCCTTTTAGGTGTCCAGTATCCTCTGCTAGTGTTCAGCAGGTGCTCTATGCGAATTGTTCCACTTGTAGGTATATTCTTGATGTACTTATGGGGAGAAGTGAACCCCAGGTCCTCCTATTCCACCCTCTTGACTGCTCTCAGCTCCTTATTTGTTCTTTGTGTTGTATCTGAAATAGCTTTTCCACCCCATGTGTATACCTTTATTCCTTATTTATTTTTAGGAATGCCCTTCCTACTCTTATCTTTGATTATAGAAATCCAACTCATTTTTTCAGCCTGGTTTGTGAAATTTTCCCTGACCTCACATTTAGAGGCAATTCTTCCTTTATTTTCATTTTTGTATAACTTTATAGCTCTTTATAATATTTATCAAATATTATTTTTGTTATAATTATTTATGTCCTTTTATTGTCATTCTCTTAGGTGGCAGTGTTTTTGAGGGTAGTTTTATTTTTTCCTTTCTCGTAATTGTGGAACTGTACCTTGCATATATAGGCACTCAAGTATATGTTGAATTTTAAATGTATTTATGATTTTTATATATTCAAGGAATAATATATAATTTTATAGTTAGAAATCATTGTAGTACCAATAAGTATTCTGCATAACCATGTGAAAAGTATAACTGACATTTAATATTGGAATTTAATTTCAGTAGTAGAAGATGGTGGTTTAAGCTGGCTAAGGAAGTCTTACCAAAGAATGAAGGAACAAGCTGAGAAACAAAATAGAAATTTTGAAGACATTGTAGCTGAAAGATATGGGGTAAGTATTAAGGAGATACATATTATTTTCAGAGTTATATGAGAAATTAACTTTGTCAGTGTTTTGTGCCAGGAAACACTTTTGAATTGACTTGATACTAAATTTCAAATGTGTATATTGCTATAGCCATTTTTTGCTTTTCATTTTTATGTAAACCTGTGTAGCATATTTGAATATAAAACTCAATGAATATAAAATTTAAGTATGTAAAATTTAAGTATGCATGTGTTTAATGTAAAAGCAACATTTTCTTCTTGTGAGGAAATTTAAATAATATAAGAAAGCCTCCATAGTATACCTCTGGACATAACCACTGTTAAAAATTTTGTATATTTCAGAGATTTTAGTTTATTTCAGAGTTTTTGTTGTATTCTAGAGTTTCAGATTGTAACAGTTTTTCTGTTGTTGTTTAGAGAGTGTGCATGTGTACTTTTTTTGTTTTGCTTTTAAAAAGTGATATTTATTTTTTCTTCCAGTTTTATTGAAATATACTTGGCATACAGCACTATATAAGCTTAAGATGTGCAGCATAATGATTTCACTTACATACATAATGATTACCAAGTGTGTGTGTGTGTGTGTGTGTGTGTATGTGTATGTATAAAACAATGGAATCATGAAGCACTATATTTTAGAAGCAGCTCCCCCATTTACCATGGGTGAATAATCTTTCTGTTTCAGTAGCTATTGGTGTCCTGTTTTTCTTTTTTAATTTCAGAAGAAAGAAGGTTTAGGAAGGAATAGGCAAACAAAAAAAAAGTGAGAGAGAAAAATTATCCTTTGTTTTAAGAGAATCTTTGTTAATATTTTGATTTTTTTTTTCAATTTTTTTCTGGTTATTATATACTTTTAAAATAAGCAGTTTTATAAAAGTAGGCTCATAGAATACATCCTGCTTCTTTCACTTACACAAACAGACATAGTTGGATGCCAGTAAATGTGTATATTTTAATGACCTCTTAATATTTACATATATATTTATATGATTTTACCGTTATTTATTTAATTTCAGTGGAGGGACATTTATATATTTTTATTTTCTCCCCTGTGAAACAACACTGTGCTGATCATCTTTTCCAATGCATTTTGCTTACTTACCTTGTTATTTTCTTACATGAATTACTAAAAGGGAAGTTGTCAATTTAGAGGATATAGACACTTAAAGTGAGATATGTATTGCAAAATTTCTGTATAGAAATATTGAAGAAATTATACTCAGTAAAATGACTTTTATTACATGATTTTCAATACTAGTACTATCATTCTTTATAGTCAGTGCTACTGTGATTGGTAAGCAGACTTTTTCTTTGCTTTTATTTTTATACATTTGTTTACTACCAAAGTGGGATATTTTTTTCATATTGTTTTGGCCATTTGATTGATTATTGATAGTATTTATCCATTTTGGTATATTTATTTATTTTTTAAAAAATTTTTAAATATTTTATCTCATTTTATTTTTATTTTTTGTTTCTTATTTTTTTTAAACATCTTTATTGGAGTTTAATTGCTTTACAATGGTGTGTTAGTTTCTGCTTTATAACAAAGTGAATCTGTTATACATATACTTATGTCCCCATATCTCTTCCCTCTTGTGTCTCCCTCCCTCCGACTCTCCCTATCCCACTTCTCTAGGTGGTCACAAACCACCGAGCTGATCTCCCTGTGCTATGTGGCTGCTTCCCACTAGCTATCTATTTTATGTTTGGTAGTGTATATAAGTCCATGCCATTCTCTCACGTTGTCCCAGCTTACCCTTCCCCCTCCCTGTATCCTCAAGTCCATTCTCTACTACGTCTGGGTCTTTATTCCCGTCTTGCCACTAGGTTCTTCATGGCCTTTTTTTTTTTTTTTCCTTAGATTCCATATATATGTGTTAGCATACCGTATTTATTTTTCTCTTTCTGACTTACTTCACTCTGTATGACAGACTCTAACTCCATCCACCTCATTACAAATACCTCCATTTCATTTCTTTTTATGGCTGAGTAATATTCCATTGTATATATGTGCCACATCTTCTTTATCCATTCATCCAATGATGGACACTTAGGTTGCTTCCATGTCCTGGCTATTGTAAATAGAGCTGCAATGAACATTTTGGTACATGACTCTTTTTGAATGATGGTTTTCTCAGGGTATATGCCCAGTAGTGGGATTGCTGGGTCGTATGGTAGTTCTCTTTTTAGTTTTTTAAGGAACCTCCATACTGTTGTCCATAGTGGCTGTATCAATTTACATTCCCACCAACAGTGCAAGAGTGTTCCCTTTTCTCCACACCCTCTCCAGCATTTATTGTTTCTAGATTTTTTGATGATGGCCATTCTGACGGGTGTGAGATGATACCTCATTGTAGTTTTGATTTGCATTTCTCTAATGATTAAGGATGTTGAGCATTCTTTCATGTGTCTGTTGGCCATCTGTATATCTTCTTTGGAGAAATGTCTATTTAGGTCTTCTACCCATTTTTGGATTGGGTTGTTTGTTTTTTTGTTATTGAGCTGCATGAGCTGCTTGTAAATCTCGGAGATTAATCCTTTGTCAGTTGCTTCATTTTCAAATATTTTCTCCCATTCTGAGGGTTGTCTTCGTCTTGTTTATAGTTTCCTTTGCTGTGCAAAAGCTCTTAAGTTTCATTAGGTCCCATTTGTTTATTTTTGTTTTTATTTCCATTTCTCTAGGAGCTGGGTCAAAAAGGATCTTGCTGTGATGTATGTCATAGAGTGTTCTGCCTATGTTTTCCTCTAAGAGTTTGATAGTGTCTGGCTTTACACTTAGGTCTTTAATCCATTTTGAGTTTATTTTTGTGTATGGTGTCAGGGAGTGTTCTAATTTCATACTTTTACATGTACCTGTCCAATTTTCCCAGCACCACTTATTGAAGAGGCTGTCTTTTCTCCACTGTATATGCTTGCGTCCTTTATCAAAGATAAGGTGACCATATGTGTGTGGGTTTATCTCTGGGCTTTCTATCCTGTTCTATTGATCTATATATCTATTTTTGTGCCAGTACCACACTGTCTTGATTACTGTAGCTTTGTAATATAGTCTGAAGTCAGGGACCCTGATTCCTCCAGCTCCATTTTTCGTTCTCAAGATTGCTTTGGCTGTTTCAATACAAATTGTGAAATTTTTTGTTCTAGATCTGTGAAAAATACCAGTGGTAGTTTGAGAGGGATTGCATTGAATGTGTAGATTGCTTTGTGTAGTAGAGTCATTCTCACAATGCTGATTCTTCCAATCCAAGAGCATGGTATGTATATCTCTCCATCTATTTGTATCATCTTTAATTTCTTTCATCAGTGTCTTATAATTTTCTGCATACTGGTCTTTTGTCTCCTTAGGTAGGTTTACTCCTAGATATTTTATTCTTTTTGTTGCAATGGTAAACGGGAGTGTTTGCTTAATTTCACTTTCAGATTTTTCATCATTATTGTATAGGAATGCAAGAGATTTCTGTGCATTAATTTTCTATCCTGCTTCTTTACCAAATTCATTGATTAGCTCTAGTAGTTTTCTGGTAGCATCTTTAGGATTCTCTATGTATAGTATCATGTCATCTGCAAACAGTGACAGCTTTACTTCTTCTTTTCTGATTTGGATTCCTTTTATTTCTTTTTCTTCTCTGATTGCTGTGGCTAACACTTCCAAAACTCTGTTGAATAATAGTGGTGAGAGTGGGCAACCTTGTGTTGTTCCTGATCTTAGTGGAAATGGCTTCAGTTTTGCACCATTGAGGACAATGTTGGCTGTGGGTTTGTCATATATGGCCTTTATTATGTTGAGGAAAGTTCCCTCTATGCCTACTTTCTGCAGGGCTTTTATCATAAATGGGTGTTGAATTTTGTTGAAAGCTTTCTCTGCATCTATTGAGATGATCATATGGTTTTTCTCCTTCAGTTTGTTAATATGATGTATCACGTTGATTGATTCGCGTATATTGAAGAATCCTTGCATTCTTGGAATAAACCCCACTTGATCATGGTGTATGATCCTTTTAATGTGCTGTTGGATTCTGTTTGTTAGTATTTTGTTGAGGATTTTTGCATCTATGTTCATCAGTGATATTGGCCTGTAGTTTTCTTTCTTTTGTGACATCTTTGTTTGGTTTTCATATCAGGGTGATAGTGGCCTTGTAGAATGAGTTGGGGAGTGTTCCTCCCTCTGCAATATTTTGGAAGAGTTTGAGAAGGATAGGTGTTAGCTCTTTTCTAAGTGTTTGATCGAATTCACCTGTGAGGCCATCTGGTCCTGGGCTGTTGTTTGTTGGAAGATTTTTAATCACAGTTTCAATTTCAGTGCTTGTGATTGGTCTGTTCATATTTTCTATTTCTTCCTGGCTCAATCTTGGCAGGTTGTGCATTTCTAAGAATCTATCCATTTCTTCCAGGTTGTCCATTTTATTGGCATAGAGTTGCTTGTAGTAATCTCTCATGATCGTTTGTATTTCTGCAGTGTCAGTGGTTACTTCTCCTTTTTCATTTCTAATTCTATTGATTTGAGTCTTCTCCCTTTTTCTCTTGATGAGTCTGGCTAATGGTTTATCAATTTTGTTTATCTTCTGAAAGAACCAGCTTTTAGTTTTATTAATCTTTGCTACTGTCTCCTTCATTTCTTTTTCATTTATTTCTGACCTGATCTTTATGGTTTCTTTCCTTCTGCTAGCTTTGGGGTTTTTTTGCTCTTCTTTCTCTAATTGCTTTAGGTGCAAGGTTAGGTTGTTTATTCGAGATGTTTCCTGTTTCTTGAGGTAGGCTTGTATTGCTATAAACGTCCCTCTTAGCACTGCTTTTGCTGCATCCCATAGGTTTCGGGTCGTCGTGTCTCCATTGTCATTTGTTTCTAGGTATTTTTTGATTTCCCCTTTGATTTCTTCAGTGATCACTTCGTTATTAAGTAGTGTATTGTGTAGCCTCCATGTGTTTGTATTTTTTACAGATCTTTTCCTGTAATTGATATCTAGTCTCATAGCATTGTGGTCGGAAAAGATACTTGATACGATTTCAATTTTCTTAAATTTACCAAGGCTTGATTTGTGACCCAAGATATGACCTATCCTGGAGAATATTCCATGAGCACTTCAGAAAAATGTGTATTCTGTTGTTTTTGGGTGGAATGTCCTATAAATATCAATTATGTCCATCTTGTTTAATGTATCATTTAAAGCTTGTGTTTCCTTATTTATTTTCATTTTGGATGATCTGTCTATTGGTGAAAGTGGGGTGTTAAAGTCCCCTACTATGATTGTGTAACTGTCGATTTCCCCTTTTATGGCTGTTAGTGTTTGCCTTATGTATTGAGGTGCTCCTATGTTGGGTGCATAAATATTTACAATTGTTATACCTTCCTCTTGGATCGATCCCTTGATCATTATATAGTGTCCTTCTTTGTCTCTTGTAATAGTCTTTATTTTAAAGTCTATTTTGTCTGATATGAGAATTGCTCCTCCAGCTTTCTTTTGATTTCCATTTGCATGGAATATCTTTTTCCATCCCCTCACTTTCAGTCTGTATGTGTCTCTATGTCTGAGGTGGGTCTCTTGTAGACAGCATATATATGGGTCTTGCTTTTGTATCCATTCAGCCAGTCTGTGTCTTTTGGTGGGAGCATTTAATCCAGTTACATTTAAGGTAATTATCGATGTATGTTCCTATTCCCATTTTCTTAAATGTTTTGGGTTTGTTATTTTAGGTGTTTTCCTTCTCTTGTGTTTCTTGCCTAGAGAAGTTCCTTTAGCATTTGTTGTAAAGCTGGTTTGGTGGTGCTGAACTCTCTCAGCTTTTGCTTGTCTGTAAAGGTTTTAATTTCTCCATCAAGTCTGAATGAGATCCTTGCTGGGTAGAGTAACCTTGGTTGTGGGTTTTTCTCCTTCATCACTTTAAGTATTTCCTGCCACTCCCTTCTGGCTTGCAGAGTTTCTGCTGAAGGATCAGCTGTTAACCTTATGGGGATTCCCTTGTGTGTTATTTGTTGTTTTTCCCTTGCTGCTTTTAATATGTTTTCTTTATATTTCATTTTTGATATTTATATTAATATGTGTCTTGGCGTGTTTCTCCTTGGATTTATCCTGTATGGGACTCTCTGTGCTTCCAGGACTTGATTAACTATTTCCTTTCCCACGTTAGGGACATTTTCAATGATAATCTCTTCAAATATTTTCTCAGTCCTTTTCTTTTTCTCTTCTTCTTCTGGGACCCCTATAATTCGAATGTTGGTGCGTTTAATGTTGTCCCAGAGGTCTCTGAGACTGTCCTCAGTTCTTTTCATGATTTTTTCTTTATTCTGCTCTGCAGTAGTTATTTCCACCATGTTATCTTCCAGGTCACTTATCCGTTCTTCTGCCTCAGTTATTCTGCTATTGATCCCGTCTAAAGTATTTTTAATTTCATTTATTGTGTTTTTCATCATTGCTTGGTTCATCTTCAGTTCTTCTACGTCCTTGTTAAATGTTTCTTACATTTTGTGTATTCTATTTCCAGATTTTGGATCATCTTTACTATCATGATTCTGAATTCTTTTTCATGTAGGCTACCTATTTCCTCTTCATTTGTTAATTCTGGTGTGTTTTTACCTTGCTCCTTCATCTGCTGTGTGTTTTTCTTTCTTCACATTTTGCTTATCTTACTGTGTTTGGGGTCTCCTTTTCACAGGCTTCAGGTTCGTTGTTCCCGTTGTTTTTTGTATCTGTCCCCAGTGGCTAAGGTTGGTTCAGTGGGTTGTGTAGGCTTCCTGGTGGAGGGGACTAGTGCCTGTGTTCTGGTGGATGAGGCTGTATCTTGTCTTTCTGGCGGGCA